>NC_067406.1:129609723-130833890 GCF_009764475.1 Pristis pectinata
ATCTTTGATCCAGCTTTTTATCCAGTTTAGAAATAGCTTCCAAAGTAGGTTGAGGGTCTCCATTATTCTTGCCATTAGCTCCAGCTTTGTATCTGGTATTCATTTCAACAGTTAAAAATCAAAATTAATCTTGAAAGAGTATTATAAAGTCTTATTAGAGGGTGTTACATGAGAGTTAGTTGGAGCAGAACCAATATATGTCTCACTCCATGAAACGCCACCAATAGACTCCCAACTTCAAGGTTCTAAACTCTGAAATAATCCTCCCTAAAGCTCCTGGTCACTCCACCATTTATCTTCTATTAAAACACTTCTTGCCACTTTGACCACATTAAATGTAGTGTTGTTGGTAAAAGAGCAATTGTTCCTTTAAGTTTGCTACCTCTTTGAATACTGTGCCGACTTCTTGGTTATATTGTTTAAGTTGAAGAATTTATTGTGGTACTGTAATTTTGGGATATTCCCAGGTCATGATCTGAATGATCGATTTGACTTTAGGGTCACGTGCGTGCACATTCATATTAAGCTTCTTTATACATGGCAGATCACATTCAATAAGGCATGTAAGGTTGCTATAGAAATAGAATTGAAGAAAGCAAGGGGATTTCCTTCAGTGAAGGATATAGACGTACATGTGCAAACTGGTGGGTGGGTAATGAGGCAACTTCTTCACTGGGCTGGGTAATGCATAAGGTGAAAGCCCTGTTGTTGTTATAGTTATCAAAGCAGCCACTCAGTCAGTGTGTCCATTCTCATCACCTTCCTGTTTCAAGTGAGGCACATAGCACGAGTTTGCAATGACAGGCAACACACACTGTGCACAATAGTAGCAGTCCATCAGTATCCAAATGTAAAGGAAATAAACTCATGAAACGATCATAGAAGGATCCTTTACATAATGATGAAATGAATGAAGACCACGAGGAATGGACTAACAAAAAGTAGTTACGTCTCAGGGAGTAACAAAGAAAAAGTAATAATGATTTCAAGACCACTATCAGCATAAATGGCCAAAATCCAGAAATGAATAAAGACCTGGATGCAGATTCCTCCACATGTCATTGTATTGTGAACATATTCAGGTGAAGTGTTGAAGGCAGTGGTGCAGATAATGCAAACTGTTCTTGGGAAATCCAAAAAGCTGCAGATATAAATCAAAAATGAAAGGAGAAACTGCCGGATACACTCAGCAGGTCAGGCAACATCTATGGGGAGAGAAACGGGGTTACTGTTTCTGAATGATCTAAGATTCTTTTTTCAGGAAAAGCTTTCATATTGGAAATCAGCTCCTGGGAGGAACTCGGTATACCTGCCATGACAATTTGCTGCATTGAGCGCATTATCAAACAGAAAAACCTTTATTTTTATCCTGGCTACTGTAAACGGGATGTAGCAGTTGGATGAGAGTTTGATAAGAAGACAGAGTTTAGGATTAGTTATCACTTATAATAGATGATCAGAGAAAGAACATAAAATGTTAACCGCCAAATAATATGCAGAAACAATGAGAGCGCAGATAGTATTATGTATAAGTACCTTTAACTCATATATAGAAATGTTGCTTGATAAAGCAGAGTTCTACTCGTGGTTCAGCTACTAAGCAACTCCCCAGTATTACTTGTTGGGAAAGATCCATCAATGGGATTAGATTAAGAATATTGATACAATAACACAATTGGTTATGCCTTTTTGTTCATTTATGGGATGAGAGTATCTCCAGCAGAGTCAACATCTACTGTCCATTCCTAATTGACTGTGAGGAAGAAGGAACCACCAATAAGGACAAAGGCAACAGATGCATTGGAACACCACCACCTGCTGGTTCCCCTCCACATCATTCACCATCCATTATTGGAGTATCTTCACCACAAGGACTGTGGCAGTTTAAGATAGCAGCTTACCACCATCATTCCAAGGACAATTAGAGTCATAGGGTCATACAGCACAGAAACGGGCCATTCAGCCCAACTGGTCCAATGCCGACCAAGATTCCCATCTAAGCTAGTCCTGTTTGCCGTGTTTGACAATTACAGATGGGCAGTAAAGGATGGCCTTGCCATTGACATTCTAATCTCTTAATTGAATTCAATAAAATATAAACAGAGAAAGAAGGTAAGGGAGAGCATGGAAAAGAATAAAAAAAAGAGAAGCCTATACAGAGGAAGATATTATCAGAGAAACAATTGCAGAAAAATAATTGCACACATATATTAAACCAAGATTTTGCCCATGAGCAGTACCACAGGATATCAATTAGCATCAACAACATTGACAACAAGAACTCGGTCTCAGTTTCTCTCTGTCACATTGGTCCAGGATTCCACCACACAGAACACCACAAATTCCTTAATAGTGGGCCTGATTCAAACGTTTTGGCACATTTTCTGAGCTTTTATCTATTGGCTACTCATTTCCTTACTGAATGCAAGCCGTAGTGTGAGCTGTTATTACATTTGTCAACATAGCTAAATTTTGAGTCCTCCAGACCTACAGACCTAAATAATACACATAATTCAATATTATCATTTTGGCATATCTAAAAATATGATTAATTTCCAATAACTCTAAATCCTGCTATCGTGTCAGTCACTCTTAATGAATTCCAGTGGTTCTATAAAGTAAACCACTTTCATATGTAGTGTAGATAAATGGCAGATTTATTGTTAGGCATTCCTTGTACAGAGGGGAACAATTAAACTGCTTCAAATTTGCTTTAATAGCACACACATTTAGCACTGGAAACAAAGTGATGCAAACTCTTTATTGGGCTTGATTCAATCTATTCTGCATCTTAATCATTGATTTAATTACTGATTTTCCACTTGGACAGTAATGCTTAATGCCTGTGATTAATTGATAGTGAAACTCTAATGCAGTGTAATCATAGCTGAAGCCCATTTTCTCTGAGTACCAATAGCACACAGCCAGAGATGTGTGAAATCTGGATATAGATTACACAAAAAAATTTGCAGACATTCACTTAAAAAGGGCAATTACATCTAGATTCTAAGTGCAAAGATTTCTGCAGCATGCCAACTTTAGCAAAGCAATTATCAAGAGCTACACCAATTTTCCACTGAGTGTTTATGCCAGCAGAGGGAATGGCGGGCATTTCTGTTCCCCTGTATCTATACCCCCAGCTGCTTTCCCAGAATCATTCGCACTTCTAACCAATGGTATTCCCATCTGCATAATAAGGACCCCATTTGAAGGGAAGAAGACAAATTATTACTTCAAATATCAGGATAGCCAACTACTTTTATTTCAACACACTTGAAAGCCCTGGGGCAGAGGGTATGAAATTACTTTGTTTGTATTCGGTTCAGGAGGTCTAAAATTTATTCTCCGAGGCCTAATGTAAGTTTGCATGTACGGAATCAATGTCAACCCTGGCATTGTGATTGATGTCACTTTAACATCATCCTTATGGGTATATTTGGTGTCCTTTCTGGTGGGAAATGTTGGCATTCACATCATGTGGTAAGAAGCATCCACCAGAAGCACTCCAGAGACCAACATAACTCAAAAGGAAAGTTGCCTCCAACATGACAATAATCTTACCACAACTCAGTTGTCTCCTATACATGATTAAGCAAATTAAGGTTACCTTTGATTCACTTCTGAATAGATTTTATTTTCAGCCCTTCATTTATGAATTGAGGCAGTAGTTTTACTTGCTTGTTGGTCCATAAAGTAGAAAGAAAAACCATGTGTAACACATCTTTTTGATTTCGTACCTTCCAGGATTGAGCTTTGTTATGCCTGTTTAAGGAAACTATGAACATAGCTAAGGACTGAAGATTAGCATCATTTTTTCCAATAATGTTCAGAAAGCAAGTTACAAAAGCCTTTTCTTGGGGGGGGGGGGGAAAGAAAAGATGAAAATACACAGACCTGCTCATTTATTCTCTCTAAGTGTTACCCATTTCAATTTATAATTTCAGCAAAGTGATTCACTACCTGCAGGTGGTGTGGAAGAAAAGGCTTCAGTTGGTTCACTTAGTTATGGAATTCTCAAATTAAACAAAATGTTAAATCTATAACACCAGTGTTACTCTTGCATGATTAGTTTCCTTTGCCGTATGTTCAGGACTCTGCCTTAACAAAACAATTGACCTAACTCCTCCATAATCTAGAAGGACAGCCTGCATTTAAAGAAGGAACGTAAATGAAAATCAAAAAACTGCAAATGCTGGAATTCCTGGAATTCAAGAAATGCTCACCTTGAAGAAACTCTGACAGAATTTCCATTGGTCCCTTTTACCTTGTTGACCCTCAATGGTTTCTGCTTCACTTCTTGTTTTTGGTAAGGTATTGACCAATACTCACCCCCAGAGTCATATATCTTTCCATAGCAAATGGCTCCAAAAGCTTTGTGTAATTTGGACAGCCTTGGTGTCCATCCTTTTACAAACATTCCCATTGATTGAAAAGGTTTTCTTAGAAGGATCACTGACCTAAAACATAAATTCTGTTTCTTTCCCCACAGATGCTGCCTGACTGTCTGAATATTTTCAGTACATTCTGTTTTCATCAAAGAGGAAAGTTGGTGAATATTGACACACCAACATGCTGTGCTGTCTTGTAGTAGAATGACACCCTAGTTAGGAACCTCCTTATGAAAGCACCCAATCATAAGCGTTGTCATCATCAATTACAACATTGTACATTAAGACTGTGGTGTATTTGTATGTAAATGTGCAAATGGGCCAAGTATACATGTCATGTAATAATGCAATCATACTTGTGACATATACACAAGGGGTAGATAGATTTTAGTCTTTAACAGATTGTTTATTGACTTATTAGTTTATTATTGTCACATGTACTGAAATACAGTGAAAAGCCTTGTTTGTATGCCATCCAAACAGATCATTCCATACATAAGTACATCGAGGTGGTACAAAAGGAAAGCAGAATGCAGAATAAAGTGTTACAGTTACAGAGAAAGTGTAGTGCAGACAAACAAATAAAGTGCAAGGGCCATAACAAGGTAGATTGGGAGATCAAGAGTTCATCTTTTAGTGTATGAGAGGTCCATTGAAGAGTCTGATAACAGTGGGATAGAAGCTGTCCTTGAGCCTAGTGGTATGTGCTCTCAAGCTTTTGTATCTTCTCCCTGATGAGGGAGGTGAGAAGAGAGAATGACTGGGGTGGGAGGGTCCTTGTTTATCCTGAGGCAACAGGAAGTGTAAACAGAGTCTGGGACTGGACTGGGCTGTGTTCAGAACTCTCTGCAATTTCTTGTGGTCCTGGGCAGAACAGCTGTCATCGCAAGCTGTGATTCATCCGGACAGCATGCTTTCTGTTGTGAGTACATGTTCTGAAACTCCTGGTTCTCCTAGAACTTACTAGCTGCACGAGTTGTATGCATTCCCACTCGTATTCACCACACATACATTGTAGTGTCTTTAACAAAGTAAAATATCCTAAACTTGAAGCTAAACAACATGAAGAGACATAGCACTGACCAAGAGCTTGATCAAGGAGACAGGTTTTCTGGAGGATCTTAATGGAAAATAAGGGGTAGAAAAACAGAGAGAAGTTTAGGGAGGCCATTCCAGACCTTAGACTCCTGTCTGCTGGAAAAACAAAATCTAACAATGGACAATTGAAACTAGGGATGTACAAAAGTTCACATTTGGAGGAATGCAGAGATCTTGAAACATCATTAAACAGAATGGTCAGCAGAGCACGAGGTTCACACTGTCCAGGTGGCCTCTCAGTCAAACTATAGCTCATCACTGATGGGGCCAACAGAGTATTTTAAGTTTGAGGGGTAGGTGCAATAAACCCCAAAAAAAGCCCTCAGCTCACAGATCTTGTCTATTTAACTTGCCTCTTTCCACTTCCTGCCATTTATTCTAGTATTGTTTAATGATGCACTGCAGTTACTCTGTCAGGCTGCTCCAACAGCACCTCCCAAACCAAACACTCTACCACCAAAAGGACCAGGGCAGTAGGGACAAGGGAACACCACCATCTGCAGGTTCCCCTCCAAGTCACACACCATCCTGACTTGGAAACAGGTAGCTAGGAGTTTGGACATTCTCCTCGTCTGCGTCAGTTTCCTCCAGGTGCTCCAGTTTGCTCCCACATTCCAAAGATGTATAGGTTAGGAAGTTGTGGGCATGCTATGTTGGCACCAGAAGTGTGGCTACAGTTGCGGGCTACCCCCAGAACACTATGCAAAAAGATGTATTTCACTGTGTGTTTCGATGTACATGTGACTAATAAAGATACAGTATCTTAGCTTATGAGTCCTTCGTTGTCACTCTGTCCAAAGCCTGTTACTCCTTATCCAGCAGTGATGTGGGAGTACCTGCACCAGAGTAACTGCAGTGGTTAAAAGGGCAACTCACAGCTACCTTCTCAAGGACAACGAGGAATGGGCAATAAATGATGGCCTTGCCAATGAAGCCTAGATCACAAAATGAATTAAAAAGGAATTGATAATGTGACATCTTGAGCAAATTCTTAAAGACAAAATATCAGAAAAGGCCAAGTGATGGATTCCTCTTCAAAAGGCATGGAATCATTCAGTTACGTTGAGAGAAAGAATGGCATGGAACTTTGGAACTTTAGAAGATGTGTGCTGCCATACCATGCTAGCTGAAGTACAGTTAAGCCATTCTTCTGATTATAAATTTGGATACAACATGCCTTAATATTCAATTATTTTGGAAAATGTTGGGCTGGCAGGAGCACTTGGCTATAACAGGACCAGAAGGAGTACTGATAACTTGGCAGCTACTTCTGATATTACAGTTAGTTTCCATTCCATGTAAGCAATGAGATTGTGGATTTGCGACTGAAGCATTTCGCTGTTGAGATTTAGAACTTCAGTGGGGATACTGCCCTCTCCCAAGGCCTTTGTTATTTTTAGGTTGGAATATGGTCTTTTTGACTTGTCAATCAAAATGTTGGGAAGGCTGGACAAATGGATTGTTGAAGGACAAAGTGAAGAACACTCACATCAAGGGCGGAGTTGCTGAGATGTTCGAAGTGTTCCTTCCAGCAGGCATTAACTGCTTCTCTCTTCCTGATGAGTTCATCCCTGTTTTTGGAACCTTGGCAGCAGATGGTCTCAACAGTACTGAAGAACCTGTGCACGTCATGGCTGTCAGCAAGTTGTTGAGTTTCTGCTCTGTCCATTCACCATCTGCTCTTTAGATCTTGGTTAAGACTCAGTCACGAATCCACAATCTCATTGTCCACCTCTGGGCAGAAGAGGTTATTCCAGGTGACCTCGGAGAAGCCTTAGTCACAACTATCTTTGAAAAGGGAAACAGACCTAACTGTGGTAACCACAGAGGGGTCTCCCTGCAAAGTATCAAAAGAAAGTTGTCACCAGGCTCCTCCTCAACCATCTTCTCCCAGTGGCCAAAGAGATGCTTCTTGGATCAAATTGTGGATTCTGTATATCTCAAAGCACAGCGGGCGTGATTTTCTCTGTGTGATAATGCCAGGAAAATGCAGGAACACCAGCAACCACTATACATGAAACCTCACTAAAGCCTTTGACAACATCAAATGGGAGGGACTGTGAACACTCTTCTCAACTTCATCAGCCCACAGAAATTTGTCATCATTTTACATTTGCTTTAAGCTGGCATGAAAGCCATGATACTAATCAAAGAGTCTGCAACAAAGTTATTCTTTGTGAAAATCACTGTCAACTATTGATGTGTCACTGCCCCAATGTTCCTCTCAATCACTCTCGTTCAACAAACTTCCTACAGGAGTGGAGCTCATCCTTAGAACTATCATTCAATCAAACTGTTAACTCAGTAGTTGAGCTGCATTATGAACAAGAGCCATCATTGACTCATTCACTGAACCATTTGAGAGGATGAGCCTTGCACTCAACATCTGCAAGACTAAGGTCCTCTACCAACTGTCGCCACTCACTACACTGCCTTCTGATAATAAAGGTCCATGGCGAGGTCCTAGAAAACATGGAGCAAAGGAAGCTGAGGGTAACCTGACAGAAGTACATAGGTTTATGAGAGGCATGGATAAGGTAGGTAGTCAAAATCCTTTTTCTATGATGGGGTATCAAAAACATGAGGGTGTAGGTTTAAGATGAGGGGTAGGAGTTATAAAGGGAATCTAAGGGGTAGGTTTTCTTACACAAAGAGTGGCTGATATCTGGAATACTCTGCCATAGGGAGTGGTGGACAGAAACAATTACTACATTTAAGAAGCATTTAGACAGAAACTTAAATAGGCAAGGCATAGAAGAATATGGCCCTAATGTGGGCAAATGGGATTAGTGTAGATGGGTAAAAAGGCTGGCATGGACGTGGTGAACCAAAGGGCCTATTGCTGTGTTGTACAACTTTATGACTCTATGGATCATTTCTCATATTTGGGGTACGACCTCTCGGTAATGGCAGACATTGATGATGACATTCATCATCACCCGCAATGCACCGGCACTGCCTTTGGTTGGTTGAGGAAAAGAGTATCTGAAGATTAAGACCTCAAACCTGGCAGAAAACTCACGGTCGACTGAACAGCAGTGATCCCTGCCCTGCCTTATGCTTCTGAGACCTGATAAAGCATTGGGAAAATGGAGACACAAGGGAGACTGCAGATTCTGGAAATGTGGAGCAACACACACAAAATGCTGGAGGAACTCAGCAAGTCAGGCAGTATCTCTGGAGGTAAATGAACAGTGGATATTTCGGGCCAAGACCCTTCATCAGGACTGGAAAGAAAGAGGGCAGAGGCCAGAATAAAAAGGTGGGGGGAGGTGGAGGAGCGCAAGCTGGTGGGTGATAGGTGAAACTAGGGGAAGCATTGGAAAGGTACCTGCAAAGTTTTCACTGCTAAATACTCGTTGATGGTAAGCAAACCAATGTCTACATCTCCAACATCTCCAGGTGACACTCAGTTAGCCACATTGTTCACATGCCTGCCACCAGCCTCCTGTAACAGACACATTATTTTGATCTCGGTCATGGGAAGATAATACCAGACATCAAAGAAAAAGAGTCAAGAGTGTGCTCAAAGCCTCCTTAGAAAAAATATGCAACATCCCCACTGGCTCCTGGGAATCTTTAACTTATGGCTGCTCAAAATGGAGAAGTAACATTTGGGATGATTTTGAAAAACTCACATCCATGCATCAGAAGCACACAGTGGCGTACATTAGCAGCAGAAGGTACCGTCTCACAAAATACACATCTGCTTGCCGTGTCAGCCCCTTCCCCTTGCATGTATGCAAGGGTCTGCGAGTCCGACATTGGACTCATTGACCACCTCAGGACCCAGTACACCTGACTGGAAGCAAGTCACCCCAAGGGACTGCCTAAGACGAAAAAAACACAATCAATCATTGGGTTATCCTGCTTTGACTTATGTCAGTCAAAATGCTTCAGACACTTATTCGGAACATTCAGACCTTGGTGAACACTAGCCAACTTGGATAGAAGCACGTTGTGCATAATGCAAAGTTGTCTTCAGTGGCTTGTGAAAAGAGACCTCAGAGAAACTACTTAGCAATACAATTCTCTGAGGATTTTGCTGGAGGCATCATCTCAACTGTCCCCTTTAACAAGTGAATCATAAGGAATTATCTAACCTTTGTCCTGAAATAATTGATGAGAAAAACATTCTTGCTTTGAATTTTGATTGTTTAAAGAGTCTATGCTTTTCTGACCTGTCACTTTTGTTACACACCTTTCAATAATCTTATCCTTTTCCCTTTAGCTGCTACAATGTTTGCCATTGCTGCATTAGGCAGATAAATTTCTATCTGACTGTACACACTTCCAGGGATATGCAGATTCCTTACAAAGCCTTCAGACTGCATGTAATATAAACAAGCCCTTAAACATATTCCACTCGAGCAGATTGAAAAGCCACATCACCTTTCCTGCCGCAATTCTCCTCTGAAAATAAACACAGATCCAAAATTGAAGATTAGTCATTGGAATATAAGCACATAATTACCCCATGGACATGTTATTCCTCTGTCCACTGCTTGAATTACATCATTATCCCACATAAGCTGTAGCTCAATGCTTCTGTTAAAATGATGGGAGAGGAACCCATAAAAACCTGCCAAAAATTAACATACATTAATATAATAATCATTTTTAAGCACACGTTGCTGTGCTGCTGTTCATAGTATTAAGAAATGTCTAGGTCAACTGTGAGTTTCCATTATGGAAAATGTTGGAATTTTTATTCCTTCTACATGACAAATTAAATGGAAGGTTTGTGAGAGGGATTAAATTCCGATGTAGCTCACTTAGTTGGCTTAATTTATCATAATAGTTACAGCGTGTTGTGAATCAATTGTGTGTGTGTGTGTGTGTGTGTCTGTGTCTGACTGTCTCTGTGTGTGTGTCTGTGAGTGTGTGTCTGTGTGTGTGTGTCTGTGTGTGTGTGTGCGCACAAGCGCGGTTTCTGCCTATTAATTGACAGCGCCGTTACAATAACAGTGTGCTTGTAATTCCACCTCAGAATCTCATTATTTGAAACTTCTGGTATTCACTATTCATTTGCAACATAAGTTGGATTATTCACGGTGCTATTTTAGAATATTGACGGGATAGAAAACTATCCTCTCTCTTTCAGAAAATTAGATCAGATCTAATTCATTTGAATACAATGTATATCTTTTCTGTGCCAGCTTTTAAGCCTGACACTTGGAGGAAAATTGGCCACTGCACAAACTTTATGACTTGACATCATTTAGTGGGGTGAAAATGGAACTGGCCAATTTTAATATCATTAATAGATTTAAAACTGCAAATACCATTAAAATCTGTAGAAAATTAACTGAATATGATTCTCAATATGTGAAGAAATTTAAACCCAAATCTCTTCTGAAGGTTCTGACGCCTATCATGATTGGAAGTGATTAAAATTTTGACATAAAACGATAATAATTTATGTTATATAATTACAGCCATTTTGCAAGCTGTTAAGGTTTACAAAAACTTGTGGATGAAATCATTAACTTATAATCATGATTAACTACAATACAGATCACTTGTCTTCAGAGGAACGGAGTTGACGACATAATATTGCTCTGTTTTTATTGAGAAATTTCAGTCCAGTTTTTTTTCTTTTTTTTCTGTCTTTTTTTCGAAACTTTCTTTTTAGTTTGGTTTGTTATATTATTTACAATTATTTATTGATTTGGGGATTTTTTTTCTTTTCTTTTATATACACAATAAATCTTTTTCTTTCCTTTCTTTTATATTATACTCATCTGCTAAGAGATCGTGAGATCTAAAGATTTTTTTTATATTTTATTATTCTTTATGATTATCTATGCCATGATTGTTCTCTTGATCTCTTCGTATTACATGTGCAATCATCGATGTTCTATATTAATCTGTATTAACTTGGAAACTAATAAAAAGATTGAAAAGAAGAAAAAAAGATCATTTGTCATTTGTGGGCCATATTAAAAGAATAGTTCTACAGAAAAACTGCAAAAATACTGTGAGCTGTAAATATTTTTTTCTTGAACATTCAATAATGCAGTACTTTCAGTTGTTCAAATTAAATTGGCAATAATGTCCTAACTGATATTTTGATAAATAGACATGATTGTAAATTTGGACTGAAAGATAGAGGGGAGGTAGCCAGTACAAAAAGGTGGAGGGAAGGGGTGGAGCAACAGCTGGCCGTTGATAGGGGGATCCATTTGAAGGGGGGGCTGATGGGCAGATGGGGGAGGGGAGGAGATGTGATGGACAGATGGGGGGATGATGGACAGATGGTCAAGGGGAGGGTGAGAATTGCGTCAAAAGCTGGGAGGGGACAGGTGGAAGTGACAAAGGGCTGAAGATGATGGAATCTGAGAGGAGAGGAAGGTGGAGCCTGGAATAAAGGAAGGGAGGTGGGGAGGGCAGAGCGGAGTAGTGGGGGAGGGGAACCAGTGGGAGGAATCCTGATGAAGGGTCTCGACCCGAAATGTTGACTGTCCATTTCCCTTCATAGATGCTGCCTAACCTGCTGAGTTTCTCCAGTGTTTTGTGCGTTGCTCCAGATTCCAGCATCTACAGTCTCTTGTGTCTCCATGGCTGTAAATTGCACTGAATCTAACTTTCAGTGTTTGCTGGTATGCCAAGGTAGGATGTTTGTTCTGTGACTGATGAGGATCAAATAAATCTCAAGTGTAAAACTGCAGAGAAACACCTTGTAAAACTTTAGTGATGTTGGTAGAGAAATCAAGGAAGATAAAAATATTGAGACACAAGAAATTCTGCAGATGCTGGAATCTGGAGCAATACACAAAATGTGCTGGAGGAACTCAGCAGGTCAGGCAGCATCTATGGAGGGAAATAAACAGTTGATGTTTCGGGCTGAGACCCTTCATCAGGACTGGAACGGAAGAGGGCAGAAGCCAGAATAAGAAGGTGGGGGGAGGGGGAGGAGCACACACAGGTAGGTGATAGGTGAGTCCAGGTGAGAGGTGGAAGGTAGGTGGGTTGGGGAGGGGGGGAAGATGTAATAAGCTGAGAGGTAATAGGTAGAAGAGGCAAAGGACAGAAGAAGAAGGAATGCTATAGGAGAGGGCAGTGGACCATGGAATAAATAATGGAGGAGGGGAGGAGAGGAGAGGAGATGGGCAGGTCATCAAGGCAGGAGAAAGGAGCCATAGGAATAAGGGAAGACAAAGGAGTGGAGGGGTGGAAGAAAAAGAAGGGATGGGGTTACCAGAAGTTAGAGAAATCGATGTTGAGGCCATCAGGTTGGAGAACTGATCTGTCCGCCGCAACAGCCAGGACCTCCCGGTGGCCACCCATTTCAATTCCACATCCCGCTCCCACCCATACTGACATATCTATCTATGGCCTCCTCTACTGCCATGTTGAGGCCAGATGCAGGTTGGAGGAGTAACACCTCATTTTCTGCCTTGGGAGTCTCCAACCTGATGGCCTCGACATCAATTTCTCTAACTTCTGGTAACCCCTCCCTTTCTTGTTCTTCCCCCCACTCCTTTGTCTTCCCTTATTCCTGTGGCCCCCTTCCCCCACCTTGATGACCTGCCCATCTCCTCTCCTCCCCTCCCCCATCCTTTATTCCGTGGTGTTGTGAGAAAGGTTCTTTTGGTATCTTAAAGATAAAGGTCTGGACACAGAGTCTTTGTAATTTAAAAGTGGTTTATTAACAAAGACAAACGCGGGGACAGAATGAATGGGAACAGATGCACACTCACACACTCTCAAGCAGGAGATCACAAATGTGGAGGGAAATCACGACAGAGGGTGAGGTGCACACACACACACACACACACACACACACACACACACAATAACTGGGTACAAATGATCAAGGAATAAACAGTACAATGTTTGGACACCCTGATTCTGGACAAACATTGGCTCTTTGGTCTTGGGAGTCCTTAACTAACTGCCCTGAAGTAGTGCACAGCTTACCTCAACATCCTCAGACACAGAAAGAGAGAGAAAACCAAACTTGCAGCACTTTTATGCTGCTGGGGGGCTGGGTAGCCCAGCAAGGACAAAGGTGTTTTAAAAGGGCCAATAGTAGATGTGCCCAGGAACAAAGGTGCTCGCGCAGACCAATCTGAGTGGTCCAGCAAGACAAAGGTGTTTACCTAGTGGGGTGGAGCCAAACCTTGATTGACAGTGGTGTAGCTTCTGACCTAATAGGTAATGCTATCATCCGACCATGGGGGTCAGTAGTGTTGTCACTGTCACTTGACCCCTGGCCTTTCATACTACACATGGTCCACTGCCCTCTCCTACCGGATTCCTTCTTCTTCAGCCCTTTGCCTCTTCTATCTATCACCTTTCAGCTTCTTACATTTTCCCACCCCACTCCCACCCACTACCCCTACCTTCCCCTCTCACCTGGACTCGCCTATCACCTGGACTCGCCTATCCCCTACCTACGTGTACTCCACCCCCTCCCCCCACCTTCTTATTCTGGCTTCTGCCCGCTTCCTTTCCAGTCCTGATGAAGGGTCTCAGCCTGAAACGTCGACTGTTTCTTTCTCTCCATAGATGCTGCCTGACCTGCTGAGTTCCTCCAGCACTTTTTTTGAAGATAACAATATTATAATCTGCCTAGTAAAAGATCATTAAAATGTTTTTCTCTGCTCCCTCACTGAGATATTACAAAAATATATACATCTTATTTGTCTTTCTGCAATTATGAAATGATGAGATGTTTAAGGAAGGAACATAAATAAGTAAACCTAGCATTATAGGGTCTTTAGTAACATAAAATAGCCATTAATTCAGTCAAGCTTATTCTGACTGGTAGTTTAGGTGAAAGATTAATCAACATGCTCCTGCCTTGTCATCTCCTCACTGTTCAAACTATAATGCCTTCTGTCAGCAGCTTGTCAGACCTAATTTTTGTCCCTTGCAAAGTTATTAGTTTCTCCAGTTCCCTTTGACCAACAATTCATTTCATCCAAGGCAACTCATTCTAGGATATAACAGTTTTAGCCATAATAAATCCACATTACATCATATATCTAAACCTGTCGCTTGCCCACATTAATTGTCTTCACAAATGAAAAACTGCTGTTCAGTATCTTTGCCTAAGTGGCCATTATTCAAGTAGGCCTTGGACAACATGGGAAACGCGGTCAACTGGGTGAGATGCTATTAGTATCTTCAAAACTTTTAGAAGAACTGATTACAACCATTTTCTCTTTTTGTCTAATGAAATAGCTCCTTTGCTTCTGTTCCTGAATTAATGATCAAAAGTCTGGGACCACATTAATTGCCTTTTTTTCAAATTATTTCCATCACCTTTCAATCTTTCTTAAATACAGATGTCCACATATGACAAGGAAGCAACCTTTAATGTCAATTGTGGTTTATAACAGCTTTGATTACATTCTATGCAATGTGTATAAACTCAAACATTTTATTTCATTACTACAAAAATAGCTGCAATATCCAGTGAAATGTTTCACCCATATCTTGACTCATTTAGACTCATCTCTTGACTTATACTGAGCTATTAGCCTCTTCTTGCTGCTACCATCAGGCAAGAGGGACAGAAGCCTGAAGTCCCATACGACCAAGTTCAGGAGCAGCTACTTTCCAACAATCATCAGGTTCTTCAACCAACCTGCACAATCCTAACCCTACCTCAGCAACAGAACACTACAGACCACCTCTTGCACTACTATGGACGTCTTCAATTGTGTGGGCTTTTTTTTTGCAAAGATCTTGCTTTTGTAGGCTTTTATTTCTTTTCACTGTCTTCTACAATTTATGTATAATATCAGTTTTGTGTATTGTCTGAACCTACTTACCTGTGATGCTGCTGCAAGCAGGTTTTTCATGAGCTTGTGCACAATAAACTTGATTTGACTTGACTTGACTATTATTGGCAGTGGGAAAACTGCTGGAATCCATAAGAATAATCGGATTGAGTAATGTCAACATGGATTAATGAAATGAAAATTATGTTTGACTAATGATTCGAAGTTCTTCAAGGATGTGACTAGTGGAGTAGACAAGGTGAAGCCAATAGATGTAGCGTATTTAGATTTTCAGAAATCTTTCAATACTGTCCTACACAAGGTTAGAGCAAATAGAATTAGAGGTAATGGGTAGGGAATTGATTGGAGGGCAGAAAGCAAAGAGTGGGAATAGATTGACCTTTTTCAGGAGAAAGTAAAAGCAAGAGGAGGGCAAATATTATGTTGGCTTTTATTATAAAAGGATTTGAGCACAGGAGTACAGGATATAGGGCATGAGTGAGATTGCACCTGGAGTATTATAGAACCATGGAACAGTACAGCATAATACAGGCCTTTCGGCCCACCATGTTGTGCTGACCTTCAAACCACTCCTAAGACTATCTAACCCCTTCCTCCCACATTTCCCTCTATCTTAAATTACTCCATACACTTATCTAACAATCTCTTGAACTTGACCAACGTATCAGCCTCCACCACCACCCCAGGCAGCGCATTCCATGCACCAACCACTCTCTCGGTGAAAAACCTCCCTTGAACTTCCCCCCCCATTACCTTAAAGCCATGCCCTCTTGTATTGACCACTGGTGCCCAGGGAAAGAGGCGCTGGCTGTCCACTCTATCTATTCCTCTTAATATTTTGTACACCTCTATCATGTCTCCCCTCATCCTCCTTCTCTCCAATGAGTAAAGCCTTTAGTCTCCTTTAGTTACTCCTCATAATCCATACTCTCTAATCCAGGCAGCATCCTGGTAAATCTCCTCTGCACCCTCTCCAACGCCTCCACATCCTTCCTATAATGAGGTGACCAGAACTGGATACAGTACTCTAAGTGTGGTCTAACCAGAGTTTTGTAATGTTATGTATAACTTTGGGCTTCTTCCCTAAAAAAGAATATACCTGCCACTGAGGGAATGATATTAAAATTTTACAGACTGGCTCCTGGTTTAGCAGGCTCGCATATGAGGAGAGATTGAGTAGAGTTGGCCCCTATTCTTCAGAATTCAGAATAAGAGGAACTTACAAAATGCTCACAGGCCTCTTCAGGGTGGATGTATGGAGGATGTTTCCTCTGGTTGAGGAGTCTAGAATCAATGGTTACAGTCTCAGGATAAGAGGTAAGCCACTTCGTAGTGAGATGAGGAGAAATTTCTTTACATAAACAATAGTGAATCGTTGGACTTAGAGTCATGGAGTAATACAGCATGAAAACAGGCCCTTCGACCCAACTCATCCATGCCAACCAAGATGTCTATCTGTGCTAGTCCTATTTTCCTGTTTTTGGCCCATATCTCTCTAAGCCTTTTCTATCCAATGTACCTGTCCAAATGTTTTTTAAACATTGTAATTGTACCTGCCTCTATAGCTTCCTTTGGCAGCTTGTTCCATATATCCACCATCTTCTGTGTGAAAGAATTGCCCCTCAGGTTCTTCTTAAATTTTTCCCCTTTCACCTTAAATCTATGCCCTCTAGTTTTAGAGTCCCCGACTCTGGAAAAAAGACTGTGACCATTCACCTTATCTAGTCCCCTCATGATTTTATATACCTCTACAAGGTCACTTCTCTGTCCTGGAGAGCATTGGAGTCTGAGTCAATGAGTCATAGAGACATACGATAGAGAACCAGGCTCATCAGTCCATCAGTTTCATGCCAAGCAGCGAACACCTATCTATACTAAATCCATTTACCAGCACTTGTTCAATGGCTTTCTATGTATTTGCAATTCAAGTGCTTAACTAGATACTTTTTAAATGTATGTATGAGTCTTTACCTCCACCACTGCTCAGGCAAGTGCATTCCAAATTCCATCTACCCTTGGGGTAAAAAAGTTCTTCCTCAGGTCTCCTCTAAACCTTTTACTCCTGACCCTAAACCTCTTCCCTCTTGTTTTAGAGTTCATTCAAAACAGACATCAGTCGATTTCTGGATATTAAGGGAATAAAAGATAGTTCAGGAGAATGGAGCAGATCAGCCAAGACTTTGATAAATGGCAGAGAAGGTTCAAAAGGCCAGATGGCCTACTCCTGCTCCTAGTTCTAATTCTGTAATTTATGGTGACAATAAAAATTATTTAACAGAATCTGTTGTTGAGTACTGTTTCCCCATTACCAGCTTCTTTCTGAATCTCTCTGAATCTTATTTCATGCATTCATTTGCATAATTTCATCCAAAACCCCAGAGATTCAACTGTACTACATTCATCGAGGTGCCAAGACCAGTTTTAATTTTGTACATCTGACCCAGAGCCGGTGTTCACTGCTTGTGTTAGCATTTCAAATCCCATCAACCTCAAGGACTCAGTTCCACAGCAAATAGAGCAGGCTACAAATGGTAATCAGACCTCCAGCTGAAGCATCCTGGGTGCCCACTCACAGCACTTCCTTGATGGGCTTTGACAGATCATATTGTTTAAATGCTTCTGAGATGTTTGAAATTAATTTAGATTATCAGACAAAATTTAAATTATTTAGAAACATTAAGAATGATAAAATTGTTGGAGAAAACATTGAACTGCTGTTAATTAAAAACACATGTATGCAGTGAAATAAATGCAAGGAAACAAAAAAACTTAGCAAATTTACTTTTTGAATGAAGATGACCATTAAACTGAGGTGACATATGACAGGGGATCCAGCCCTTAGAATGGGGAGCTCAGGGGCAGAGTGATCAGTCAGATACAGGTGCTTCAGACATCCAATGTGTTCCCGATTCCCATGCGGCAGTGCACAGGTGCAGAAGCCCAGAAGGTGCTTACATGTTCGCCGTAGGTAACCAACATTTCTCTACACACAAGAAGAACACACAAGGTAAAAATTAGTGTTTAAATAGGGAAAGAAGTTGTCCTTCTGGGAAATTTCGCCATTCATCAAGAGTTTAATTGAACCAAATTGACTTTTGAAGCAATAATAGAAAACACTATGGAGATAAATTAGACAGCCTGGAAAAGATGTGCTGATATTGTAATACAAAAATAACCTGAACCCATTCAAGCTGGTACGGCTCTCCACAAAATTCTTCCTGCCTACTCATTTAAGTAAGCAGTTAATATCCAGGCCTTATCCAGCATATCACGGAAACCAGCCTCCCCTCTATGGACTCTTGTCTACACTTTTCGCTGTCTTGGTAAAAAAGCCAGCATAATCAAAGACCTGACCCACCCCGGATATTTGCTCTTCTTCCCCCTCCCATTGGGCAGAAGAGACAAAAGCCTAAAAGCAAATACCACCAGGCTCAAGGACAGCTTCTTTCCTGCTGTTATAAGACTATTGAATGGTCCCCTAGTATAATAAAGATGGACTCTTGACCTCACAATCTACCTAGTTAAGGCCTTGCACTTTATTGTCTACCTGCACTGCACTTTCTCTGTAACTGTAATACTTTATTCTGCATTCTGTTATTGCTTTACTTTGTACTACCTCGAAGCACTGTTGTAATGAAATGATCTGTATGACGGTATGCAAGACAAGTTTTTCACTGTACCTTGGTACATGTGACAATAGTAAACCAATTTACCTTATTGTATTACTGCAGGGCTCAAGTTTAGAAGTGGATAGGACCAACAGAAGTTAGCCTTCACCTTTAGATGGGAATTGGCCTGCAGCAACAGTTCAATGGTATTGTTATTGGTTTATTATTATCACTTGTATCGAGGTACACTGAAAAACTTGTCTTGCATACTGTTTGTACAGATCAATTCATTACACAAGTGTATTGAGGTAGTACAGGGTAAAACAATAACAGAATACAGACTAATGTGTCACAGCTACAGGGAAGTGTATAGCAGGTAGACAATAAGGTGCAAGGTCAAAACAAGGCAGAATGTGAGGTCAAGAGTCCATCTCATCATATAAGGTTGATCCCGTTCATTAGTCTTATCACAGTGGGGTAGAAGCTGTCCTTGAGCCTGGTGGTACGTGCCCTCAGGCTCCTGTATCTTCTGCCTGATGAGCGAGGGGAGAAAAAAGAATGACCCGGGTGGGTGGGATCTTTGATTATGCTGGCTGCTTCACCAAGGCAGCGAGAGGTATAGATAGAGTCCATGGAGGGGAGGCTGGGTTCTGTGATGTGCTGGACTGTGTCCACAACTCTCTGCAGTTTCTTGTGGTCCTGGGCAGAGCAGTCGCCATACCAAGCCATGATGCATCCAGATAGGATGCTTTTATGGTGCACCAATAAGAGTTGGTGAGTGCCAAAGGGGACATGCCAACTTTCTTTAAGGAAGTAGAGGCGCCGGTGAGCTTTCTTGGCTGTGGCATCTACGTGGTTGGACCAGAACAGGCTATTGGTGATGTTCACTCCTAGGAACATGAAGCTCTCAACCCTCTCGACCTCAGCACCATTGATGTACATAGGTGCATGTACACTGCCCCCTTTCCTGAAGTTAATGACCAGCTCTTTTGTTTTGCTGACATTGAGGGAAAGGTTGTTGTCATGACACCATGTCACTAAGCTCTCTTTCTCCTTCCTGTACTCTGACTCATTGTTCCTTGAGATACGAGCTACTACGGTGGTATCATCTGCAAACTTGTAGATGGAGTTAGAGCAGAATCTGGCCACACAGTCATGAGTACATAGGGAGTAGAGTAGAGGGCTGAGGACGCAGCCTTGTGGGGCACCAGTGTTGAGAATAATTGTGCTGGAGGTGTCGCTACCTGTTGTCACTGATTGTGGTCTGTTGGTCAGAAAGTCAAGGATCCAGTTGCAGATGGAGGTGTTGAGTCCCAGGTCTCAGAGTTTGGTGGTGAGTTTGCTTGGAATTATAGTATTGAAGTTAGAGCTGTAGTCAATAAACAATAGTCTCATGTAGGTGTCTTTACTGTCCAGATGCTCCAGAGATGAGTGTAGGGCCAGGGAGATGGCATCCACTGTAGAAATGTTTCGGCAGTAGGCGAGTTGCAGTGGGTTGAGGTTGTCTGGGAGGCTGGAGTTGATGCATGCCATGACCAGCCTCTCGAAGCACTTCATGATGGTGGATGTCGGAGCCACTGGTCGGTGGTCATTAAGGCATGTTACCTTGTTTTTCTTTGGTACTGGATGATAGTGGTCTTCTTAAAACAGGTGGGAACCTCAGAATGAAGCAGGGAGAGGTTAAATATGTCTGCAAATACCCCCGCCAGCTGATCAGCACAAGATCTGAGCACGCGGCCAGGAACACCATCCAAGCCAGATGTTTTCTTCGGGTTCACTCTCCAGAAGACTGAGCTTACATCCTCAATGGTGACCATGGGTTCAGTTGCATTGGAGGCTGTCGGGGTGGGTAGTGATAATCCACTCCCCTTCTGTTCAAAACGCACATAGAATGCGTTAAGCTCATCAGGAAGGGATGTGCTGTTGTTGACTATGCTGCCAACTTCATTTTGTAACCTGTTATAGAATGTAAGCCCTGCCCCAACTGACGGCTGGTCTGGGTCTCTATTTTGAACTAGTATTGTCTCTTGGCGTTCCTGATAGTTTTTCGGAGGTTATATCTCGATTTCTTGTAAAGGTCAGGGTTACCTGATTGGAATGCAGCAGTCCTCAACTTCAGTAGGGAGTGGATCTCCTGGTTCATCCATGGTTTCTGGTTTGGGAATACCTGTATTGTCCTCTTTGGTACACAGTCCTCTACACACTTGCTGATAAAATCCGTGATGGTGGTGACATACTCATCAAGGCTGGCAGCTGAGTCTTTGAACATGGACCAGTCCACTGACTCAAAGCAGTCACGTAAGAGCTCATCTATTTCCTCAGACCAGCACTAGATCAACTGTTCTCTCTTACCTTGACTGAATTTATCTTACTTCTGCCACTCTGCCAGTGCCGTTGTTGTTGCCTTGACTTTTTTATTGTTCTTCATAGGTAGACAGCTCTGGTAAGACCACCATTAAATGCCTATTCTATATTGCCCTTGAGAAAGTGGTGATGGGCCACATTATTGAACCACTGTTGCCCTTGAGATGAGAGGATGCAGCACTTAACTGGGTTGTTTGTGCCCTCAGATCCTCCAAGGCCATCTGCAGTCTCCTCCACTGAGAGATATTCATGCTGGAACTGCATCGGGGTAGAATGACAGGCAAAGACAGGTGGGACAGGCATTAAGCAAAAGCACAAGGAAAAGCTGTTGATGTTTGCATGGCATTTGGTCTGGTTTGATGTGTAAACAGGGTTTCGAATGTTCATCTCTGTGTTAGCTTTTACTTTGTTAGTGTAGTCAAGCAGATACAGAGGTTCCCAGCTACAGAGGGAAGCAAGCTGCAAGTTGCATGAATGCTAAAGTGGGTTTGTACTTCATGAAAGTGTAATCTATTGAGCTGATCTTTAAGGAACCAACCAGGAAGAGGCTTTCAATGTTGTCTGTGTCTTTTTTTTCTCTTCCTCCTGCTTCTGTTCTTACTCTGAATAACAAAGATGGAGCCTACACGATTCTAAGATTGGACAACACGTAACAGTCCACAAGGAAGAATGAGACCTGATCTCCTGATTGCTTCAATTGCTCCTGCAAAGCAGTCCAGGGAGCAGAAGCTTTGTGTGTGTTCCAAAAGTCTGCTCCACCAGCTGCAGGAGGCAGCACAGATTTGAATGTTCATGTATCGGCTTTGTCTGTGTGGTTGGAACACTGGGGTCAAGACTCAGATGATAGTGCTGATTGGCCAGAAGCCACCCTTTGGTTCAACTTGATTGACTTCAACTTACTTAAGATGACACATTGCATCCATGCTGGCTCCCAGCAGATCAATCCCATCAGTCCCACTCCCCTTCTCTTTATTTCTCTGTAACCCTGCTACTTCTTCTCCCTCCCAGGCCCATCAACTTCCCTTGGATTCTTTTTCCACTTACCAACACTAAGGCCAATTTCCAGTCATGCTTTAACCTATCAGCATAAGATTGGGATATGGGAGGAAATTGGGCACGCTTTGGAAACCCGTTACACAGCAAATGTGCAAACTGCACTCTGACAGCACCCAAGGTCAGGATCGAACCAGGGATGGATGCTGAAGCTGTGAGGCAGCAGCTTTAACTGCTGCACTGCTCTACTGCCTTTGCATCACAGTACCATGCCACCCATACTTGGATATCAAGGACATGGGAGACAGCCCCAAAATGAAAGCTTCTTGATGGCTCCTTTCATATTGGGAGACCATCATAATACATAGGCTATTTCTGTCAGGATATCCTGCCTGAAACAAGAGTGACCTCATACACTGCTCGCCATTGATGTTTGTGCCCTGATTATCCTTCCTTACCCCTTCCCCTCCTTCTTCCAGCAGGTTACCCTTGTCATTCTCCTTATCATGATGAGTTCTAGGAAAATAGTAACCAAAATTCTTCTGAAGACACAAGAGGCTACAGATGCTGGAACCTGAAGCAAAACTAACAAACTGCTGGTGGGACTCAACAGGTAGGCAGCATCTGTGGAAAGAAATGAACGGTCGACATTTGAGGTCGAGACCTTTTATCTGGACTGAAAGAGTAGAGGGGAGATAACCAGTACGAAAAGGTGAGGGGGAAGAGGTGGGACAAGAGATGGCAAGCGATAGGTGGATCCAGGTGAGGGGGGGTGACAGACAGATGGAGGAGGGAAGAGTGGAAAGAGTGACAGAGGCTGGCAGGTGATAGGTGGAGGCAACAAAGGGCTGCAGATGATTGAATCTGATAGGAAAGAAAGGTGGAGCACGGAACCAAATGAGGGAGGTGGGGTGGGCAGATGGGAACAGTGGGGGCAGGGGGCCCAGTGGGAGGAGTCTGTGGATGATGGGCAGTTGGAGTAGGTGGAGGAGGAGAAAGAAACTGGGTGATAAGAGGTGAGGAGGGGGACCGGTTGGGTGTTTGTAGGAGGAACCGGGGAGACCAAGAGGAGAGAGAAAGGGACAGAGGAGAGCCGGTTACCTGAAATTGGAGAATTCGATGTTCATGCCGTCAGTTTGTAGACTACCCAGGCAGAATATGAGGTGCAGCTCCTCTAGCTTGCATTTGACCTCACGCTGGCAGTGAAGGAGGCCAAGGACAGGCCGGTCGGTGTGGAAATGGAGAGGAGAATTAACGTGGCTTGCAACTGGGGGCTCCAGATGGCCATGGCGGATGGAGCGCAGGTGATCAGCAAAGTGGTCACCTAGTCTGTGCATGGTCTCACCAAAATTCTTACGCCTGGGAGCAACAGAGTTTTAGTGAAGCCTTGAAGAAGCAGTCCTTGCTTGTACCACACCATTCCCTGTAAACTTCACAAATCGTAATGAGGTCCCAAAACACTAAACAGTACCTTATTCAACTAGCACTCTGTAAATCAGTCAGCAGCTAACCTGAAAGTAATTGATGGTCCTTTTAAACAGCACAGGTGGTGGTTGGGTGAAAGGTCCTTTCTGCTCTTGAACATTGGGTTCCCACATATGGCATTAACTGCATTGCTGAGGTCCAATTTGGTAGTTTTGCCATCAGATTAGAATTACAAAATTTGGTGATATAATCTCCACACTATACAAACTTTCAGCTTGCAAAAGGTTTGCATGCATTAGTTCCCTTCCAGTCTTTGGGAGTCCTACTGGAAATATTTGCGCACGCTTCACAGACCAAACTGGAGACAAATCAGTACCCAAAGTAGCTAATCAAAACTACATAGCTGAATTTTGCAGCACTTTGATTTTAAAGTGGCTGATTTTCAAATCAGTTGTGTGAGAGGTTTCCCATCATAACGATTTAACTAAGCTCTGGAATTCCTCCATGAAACTCTCTGGTTTTAAACCTCTCCCTCCTCCTTTAAGATCCTTAAACTCTGTCCCTTGAATGGAAAAACAAATATTTGTGAACAATAATAGAAAGAGGAAACTGAAGGTACAAATCAAACAAAAGTAATCAAGGATCTGAATACTTTACAGCTTCCTGGTGAACAGCAACATTTTTATAGTCATTTAACCTGGCAAAACTTCCCAGGTTAAAATGTGGCACCAAGCCACATGAACAGATATTAGCATGCGGCTAAAGGCTGAGTCAAAGGTTGAGGTCCTAAGGAGACGAAAGAAGCAGAGATGCAGATAGATATAGGGAAAGAATTCCATAGTTAAGTGCCTAGGCAATCCCTATTGTTGAGCTGATTAATTTCTGAGATGATCAGGAAGCCAAAACTGGACAAGCACAGAGATTTTTGAAGGTTGTCAGGCTATGGAAGGTTACAAAGATATGGAGAAACCATATGATAACTGCAAAAATACTGGTTAGCTCAACTTTCACCCTGTATTTTCAATTATTACCAATATTATCTGAAGATCTTAGCATGCATTGCCAGAAAAAGCAGAGCATGTGTCATTTGAGACACTAATTTGCTGAGGACACCTCAACATCTAATTGCAAAAATGTGCAGTATTAATGCTCTAACAAATGAAATCATGGATCACAAAAAGCACATGACTGATATAAAAAAAAGATTAATGGTCATGGAAGAGCAATATATTTTCCCATTATTGAAATTCTAAAAATAATAGTAAGTAATTTGCATTGTTAAAAATGCCCCTTGGCTATCTGCTACCTTGGACATCCAAACAGTACTAAAATAAAACTTCTGCCAGGTTTAAAACATTATACTCATTGTTAAATTTTGTATAATTCACTTTGTATGGAAAATGTTTCGCTGATTCTCATTTGACAGGCTGATTTTGGCTGTCGTTAAAAATCAGTGCAACCACACATCAATCTGTATTAAGCATTGGTGGTACTTGCCAAAGGCCATAATATTTCTAGGCACATAGCCAGTCAAAACTTTACAGCATGTCTTTGTTAAATAATGAAGAGACACATTTTAAAAGCCACAGACTATAACCAGTAGGCAAACTGAGCATTTTGTAAGTAATATTTAAAGTTCCTGTAAACAAAGACAATAAGGTGTCATAGTTAGAAAAAAACACAACACTGAAAACTGACAGCCATGTTAGCCAGGGTTAACAGATCCTGCTAACATTTGATGGCTTTTTACATGTCAAACTAAACTGGATTAAATCCAATGAGGTTGAATCTTTAAAGATTTCTTTCTGGTACATAGATGTTGCTAGCAAAGCTGGAAATTATTGCCTGTTACCAATCCAGAAGGAAGTGGTGAGCCACTTTCTTGAACCATTGCAATCTCTGTGGTGAAGGTACTCTTATGGTGATTTAAGTTAGGTAGCTTCAGAATTTTGAACTTGGAATGATGAAAGATCAAAAACTATATTTGGTTGTCATAAAACAAGCCTAATCAATTTCCAAAGCCACTCAAATTCCACATGATACCAGCACAAATCACACGGATAGAGCAATTTGTACAGACAGGATGCTTGACCAGATCAAGTAAAGGAACAACAGAAGAGTTTGCCTCAGTCAGAAGGAAGAAGTGGGAGCAGAACCCTGTTGATCTAATGGTAGGTCCAAAATCTTTGCTCAGGGAATAGAATTGATTTCCAGAATTAACTCTTGTTCCTCAGGACCTTCATACAGTCTAGAATAAGGTTATGGCTGGACAGCTCTTAAAGGACCCAGATGAAGGGTTGCGACCTGAAATATCAACTGTCTGTTTCCCTCCACAGATGCTGCCCGACTCACTGAGCTCCTCCAGCATCTTGTTTGTTGCTCCAGATTCCAGCATCTGCAATGTCTTGTGTGTCTCTTAAAGGACTCCTCTGGTTACAATCCCAGAATAATTTCTGGATTGTTGAGGATTCACAAAGGCATATCCCACATCCCCACTCGAGTTTATCAATATAAAATGAAGACATAAGAAACACAGACTTTCTCCTCAGCAGTGCCCTTGAACCTAAAGGGTACCCTAAAGTGTGAGGTAGGTAATGGATACAATAATCGTCATTAACTGCCTAGTTCACTGTCGCATTGTAATCACCAAACAGCTGAACAGTTTTGTCTGCTTTGAACTTGCCTCATTACTCTGTCATGTCCTCAACAGAACATTATTGTTTTAACTTATTTATCTTTTTGTCCATTCGGTTCTTCAACACATATTGGGCAGAGTGAGGTTTTGAACTTTCACCAGGCTTGATACAATTAATAGCACTGAAAACCATAATATTGTATAAGTATCTTTGAACATTTCTGCATATTTTCAATACAGTATGTCTCAGCATATGTTTAAAATATCTATGTTGAACATCTCTTTCCAGTCAAGTTCAATTCTCTGAACCAATCATTGGCCATCAATTACCTATAATTAACTACAACTAATGGTACTTTCATTTGCTGACCATTGTGACTCCAAGTAATCCATCTGGCCTAAAATCTGCAATTCTTTGCCTGCACAAGTTTTGAAGCTCAGTGCACTTTTCAACAATAGTACTTGGTTGAACTTAATTGAATATGTATCTATATCCTTGACTGATTGATCTGCTCCCAGGTTGCTGTTCATGTTGATGCCCTGACCTTGAATACATGCTTTCTATTTTTTTCTTGTTGGCTTCAGCGTTGTGTAAACCTGCTCTCTGTGCCACTTCCATCTCAGTGAAGTTCTTTTGGCCAGTTGTCTTGGCTTTGTATGCAGAAGGTACATGCCCTTTTTTTCTAACAATTGTTTTCTAACAATTGCCATTTTAAATTGCATACGTGTAATAGATGGCTTCCATTATCACAGTTATTTGTGCCATGAGCTTTGGATTCTTCTTCCAAACTATAGCCTATTCTAATGGTCTGCACTAAAAAAATTGTTTGGCACTACTCGGCATCATTTGCATAGATTTTGGACTTTCACTAGGCTTGATACAATTAATAGCACTGTAAACCATAATATTGTATAAGTAGCTTTGAACATTTCTGCATATTTTCAATACAGTATGTCTCAGCATATGTTTGAAATATCTATGTTGTCCACAAATGTGAGCTTCTGTTATTTACTAACTTTGATCAAATTTTTCTATTGGTTAAACTACAAACAAACTAATCAAACAGCACACTGTCTAAGCAAGTGCCAAAGCTGTAATGCTGAGACTGATCATTCAATAAGTCAATGCATTGGCTGACAGTCTCACCTGACTTCTTTTTCTTGGTTCCAAATATGTCACTCTCTACAATTTCTGAGGACTTTAAATTAAACCAATCCTGTAGCTTTTGCGTTATTTCACTGAATGAAACATTCTCTACTCTGGTGGTGTTAAAAGAGTTGCTGATGTACTACACATTTTTGAGCTCACCCCAATTAACAGATTAGTTCTTTTGTGGTACTGCACTATGTTGTTTAATGCAGGCGTATCCTTGCATTCAATTGATTTGCGTTAATTTATTAATTTCACTACCTTATTCACTCAAAAGAATTTTTCCATAAGCATCAGCTGAAATATTCACATAGCTGATCAAGCACACTGAGGCTGCTTAAGTTTAAGTAGCCATTTTGTCTTCGACTTCTAATCCCTTTCCTGCCAAAATTGAGGACCTTATGACAGAATGCACAAAGTTTCCTGCCACATCAGTGCCTATTTGGCATAATAATAGCACCCTCTGATTTGTAAAATTGACTCTGGCACCTCCCTTAATATGATTTGCATGATGCTGAACTCATCAGGAGGTCCTGAGTCCCAGTGCATACATACACATGGAGTTTTTCTGTCAGCTGCACTATATCTCTGTTGCCTTATGGTCCTGCTTTTCATTGCAAGAATTGTTCCAGTACTCACTCAAGGTACCCCCTTTACAGCCTTCCAAACCACATTGCTCCCCTTCTCATTTTGGCAAGACTCCTCTCTTGTCCCTACACTTGCTGGTACTCAGTCATGGTTAAACACCATTCTTCTCAACAACATTGCCCCTGGCTCAAACTGCTGCTGTAGTCACCAACACTGTTAATTCACAGCTAAGACTTCTTGCTTGATTCAAACTCCATGTTGTTTTCTCTTTTCACTTGAGATCTGTCTTTTTTTCTTCTTGCGAAATCTTTTTGCCATGTTTTGGTCAGTTGTTCCTCTCCTGCATATTGCGCCAGGAATATAAGAAATTACTTTGAGACAGAGAAGTGCTAAACACAAGCCTCTTGTTTATTCCTCATGCTCCGACTACACAGTGTATGTGCACATGCATCAGACAAATGTCACATATTTCCAAAAACTACAGCTTCCATCTCAATCCCTCTATTGTAGCTTGAGTCAGATTCAGAAGGCCATGGGTTCAAAACTCATTCCAGATTCTATTATGTTTAAAGAATTCTAGAATAACAGCACAGAGCTGTACTATTGGAGTTCTTGGTAAAATATATTGAGCGTGCCACTTGGTAATGTGCCACTGAATGTTCCACCCATCAATTAGATATTGCTGATATGTGTAAGCGGGAAGAATTTGATCACCATCCTTACCTAACTGAAAACCACTGATTACGGCCTTGAACCGTTCAATCGAACCACCAAGAAGAGTCCAACATTTCCACAATCTTTCATGTGAAGAGATAGCCTATTCAGCCCATCAGGCCTATTTCACCATCCCAAGAGAGTATGGCTGAATGTCTGACCTGTATCCCAGGTTCCTTGGCTAAGAGAAGTCTATTAATCTCAGATTTAAAATTATTAACTGAGTTTGCATTTCCTACTTCTTGTGCGAGAGAGTTTCATAACCCCACTGCCCTTCCTAATTTCTGAATGGGCGGCCTCTGATTTTAAGGTCGTGTCTTTTACAGAGGCTGTGCTGTGAGCAAGCAGATATTTCACAACAAGAATTATGTACATGATTGCTCATTGGGTTTGCTTTATCCTTTGCCAGCTTTGCCTCAAGCAGGACCCTCTCCAGTAAAATATGAGCTTTCATTCAGTAAAGTAGTTTGCTGCTGTAAATCAGTTTGAGTTTCAGGGTTGGAATTCCCCTGTGGGCTCTGATGAGGCCTCTTGGTATAAGTGAGAAGAGGTTGTTCAAATGGGAAGGTGCCTCCTAGTGATCCTGCAAGGAGACTCGTGAGTCTCCCCAGAGCTGGCCTTCCAAAATCAGGTTGGAAAAATCCCCCACCAACCATTCCAAATTACTTCAGACCCCTTCTCATGCTGATTTCACATGGATCCCTAAGCTGTAGCCTCCAGATATCAAATTTATCTTTTTAAATCTTTCATGGAACATGTGTATCACTGACAAAGTCAAAGTTCTTTGCCCACCATCATTAAGTGCCCTTTTACTGAGTGGCTTGCTGGGCCATTTCAAGTGGCTTGCTGGACAGGTTCAGGTGACAGTCCGAGCTCCAAGCTCAAGGCACGTTACTGCGGGTTTGCATTCACACATCAGCCAAACTAGGGAAGAATGACAAATTAACATCACTGAAGGTCATTAGTGAAGCAGAGGAGGTTTCTCAACAATCTGCTGGTTTCATGGTCACCATTATTGAGACGAGTTTTTATTCTATATACCAGACTTACTTGATGAGTTGAATTTAAATTCCCCACCTTCCCTGGTATTTGTATTCATGTCTCTAGATCAACAGCCCAGCCCTCTAAATTATATGTCCAGTAAACTCAACACTACCACAGTCGACACTTGCTTCCTCCTGCTTTGGAGAAAGGTGGTGGGTCTGACTGGGTGCAGAATTGTGGAGATATATCTGAGGTTCCTACACCTGGTTCCTGACCTCTTTTTAAAACCAGAGCCCGATCAACCATCACAAATTTCAGGGACTTGTTTTATAGAGGCCTCCAATCCTTTTTGGACATGTTGGGGCAGACCTTCACCTCATAAAAATCTGTCATCTTGTAACCATATCTCAGGTCCATCAGTGAGTGAGAAGATCAAATGTGTTGTTTTCTCACTGCTGCTCATCAAAGGCTGGAAATGATGAAAACCTACCTCAGTTTACGGAAACTTAACCATAAGCCTTTCTCAGTGAGGGTGTCAATAATGCAATTTACAATTTGACTGGTTTAGTATGTTGGAGACAGCCTAAACTCATTTGATTTCATACCAGGCCTTTGTTACTAAAGAAGGCATACATCGCTCAGTATAGAGTTGAACGTGGATTGCTAGGCCCCTGTATAACCAACAGTACAACACAATGTGCTTTGTACTGTACCATTGAAAACATCCATCACCTGAAAAGTTGAAAGAAGTGTCCCCTTAGATTTGATTGTATGAATTTGTGCCATTTTGTAGTGTTTCTGTTAGCACTTGCTTGGAACTTGAAATACATCTATGGTACTTCATGCTGGGTCATAATCCTGGAATTCCCTTCCAAATAGCACTGCTGAATACTTTCACGCAAAGCTCTCAAGAAAGGTCAGAAGGCAGCTTGTCTTCTCTTTCTGAAAGGAAGTTATGGATGATCACTCAATGCTGGCCTGCCAGCAGTGTCCTCATCATTGCAGTGAATGAAATAAAGGAAAGCAAAACTCCTCACTGTTCCCACTCTACATTCCCTGTTCAGCTCAGCATCAGATTGAGCACAACTGATGAACACAAGACCCAAGCAAAACAATATTCTATGGCATAATTACAGAATGATAGAGTCATAGAGTCTTAGAGCACAGAAACTTTTCCCACCACATCTAGGCCGATCATTAAGTACCTACCCTATATCAATCCCATTTACCAACACTTGATCCACAGCCTACCATGTCTTGGGAATTCAAATCTCATCCTCATGCTTCCTGAATGTAGATTTACCTGCAAGTAGCTGCTCCCAATCTACATTTTCCAAATCCTGTGCAATGATTGTACATCCAAACAAAACAAATCACTTTTGTTCATATAGTTAGAGGCTGTCTTCCTTGTGCCTTTGCTAGTTGTATGCAGTTCCCTTCTTCTTCTAGAGCAGTCCCATAAAGTCGAGAATAATGTGCTTCCACTGTGGTTTTGTGAGTTCAGAGGTGGCTAATGAGGCCAATGTGGGAACTGAAACCACGTCCAAAGATGGGGCAGGAGGTGCCCGATGGGACAAATGGCTCTGTATCTTGGGAGCTGGTGTACTCCTTCCACCACTTCTGCAGAACTTCCATGTGCTCCCAAAGCATGGCCTTGAGGTTCTTTCCACTTTGTGTGGCCATGAGCCAGAGGACCCAGGATGAGCAGTTTCAAGTTCCTGGGCGTCAACATCTCAGAGGCTCCATCTTGGGCCCAACACATTGATGCAGTCATGAAGAAGGCATGCCAGAGGCTCTACTTCATTAGGAGTTTGAGGAGATTTGGTATGTCACCAAAGACTCTTGTAAATTTCAATAGATGTACGGTGGAGAGCATTCTGACTGGTTGCATCACCGCCTGATATGGAGGCTTCAATATGCAGGATCAAAAGAGGATACGGAGGGTTGTAGACTCAACCAGCTCCATCACGGGCACAACTCTCCCTGTCATCGAGTACATGTTCAAGAGGTGGTTCCTCAAGAATGCGGCATCCATCAATAAGGACCCTCAACATCCGGGACATGCCCTCTTCACGTACTACCATCAGGGAGGAGGTACAGGAGCCTGAAGGCCCACAGTCAATGTTTCATGAACAGCTTCTTCCCCTCCGCCATCAGATTTCTGAACAGTCCATGAACCCATGAACACTACCTCATTATTCCTCTTTTGCAGTATTTATTTATTTTTGTAACTTATAGTAAGTTTTATGTCTTTATGTCTTGCATTACACTGATGCCACAAAACAACAAATTTCATGACATATGTCAATGATAATAAACCTGTTTCTGATTTTGATTCAGCGGGGATGTTGCATTTCTTCAAGGAGACTTTGAGCTCATCCTTGGATCTTTTCCTCTGTCTGCCTGATGATCTCTGCTTTGGGAGCCTGGTGTTAAATATGTGAACAATATGGCCTGTCCAGAAGACCTGACTGAGTGTAACTAGGGTGCCAGTGTTGGGGATGTTGACCTGGGAGAGGACACAGTTGTTGGTTCACTTATCCTCTCAGTGAATTTGAAAGATTTTACAGAGTCAGTGGTATTTTTCCGGTGCCTTGAGGTATTGCTGTAGATAGCCCAGCTCCAAGAAGCATATACAACAGCAGGAATCACAGGTGTCCAGTAAAGGAAAAGGTTTTATGCAGAGCATCTGCAGTTGCTGCAGGTGCAAGGTGCCATCGAGGAGACTACAGGTAGCATCCTGGGCCCAGCTTCTGACAGCAACCCCTTGCCATTAGGAGCAGCAGTCAGAGTTGGCTGGTTGACAAGCAACTGCAAGGCCACAAGAAATGGCACTGTTGAAATGATGTATGTTGCTGTCCTGAGGGAGGACAGTTGGTTTGTCTTTCCTCTGGGCAGCATTCAGCAATTCCAACTCAGCTCAGTGCTTGTGGACAGACTGCTGGAGTGTGGTGATGTTCTCAGTCTGTTTGAACATTGGCATCCTGAGCCATGATAACAACACCCTGAGCTTGCATAATAGATAACTAAATTTCCTCTGAGTTACTCAGTCACTGGGGTGGCCTTCACCTCTGTTCAGGAGGTAAATCAGATCTCAGTCAAGAGATGCTACATGATATTTGATCTGTGATTTGAAATGGCCCTCACGAGAAAGGATGGGTTACAGGCTCCTTATGGAGTCATGTGCAAAATAAGAGCGGGATTCTGCCTCCAACCTCCGAATGCCAGCCCGTCCCACCACCACCCCTCCCACACCCAACCCCCAAGCTTTTAGGACACTTGACACATGTTTTCAGGTAGATTTGTCAATTCCCAATTCTCATCGTGCCTGTTCATCAGTCTTCTTACATAGGCAGCCTTATTAAAGTCTATATTCGAGTCTAAAGTGACAGAACTCCTGTATGACCTCACCTTCTGGTGAACAGAGAGCTGGAATACCCTTGTTGAAGGCTACTCATTCCCAATGGCTCATGGCATGCAGATCCTGCAACAAACTACCCTCAGTGTGTGATCATGTCAGTTCTAGTGACAGAGAGACTTCTTTATCTGATGCTCTACCTGAAGCTTGTTCCAGAGGGATTTTCTTGTCAATCTCAAAGAAGAAAGTCAAAAAGATAAGATGATGGTGAGGGAGGAAGTTAGAGGTGCATCCTTGCACTATTTTCATCCTGCAAATCAGAAAGCATTGTGTGATGTGGAGAAGTGGAGTATGAGAAGCCAGTTTAATTAGGAGTATAACTTCAAAGATCTCTGCACCACCACTAAGCCATTGATGACTATAGGGGCCTTCACTCTCCCCCTTGATGCCAGTCTACAAATGGGAACAATATAGTCCCTCACCAGTCACTGGTTGCTGAAGGTGACTGTGTACCTTCACCTACAAGAGAAAGGGAACTGTGTCAGTGAGTGCACTGCAATATGTTTGAGTAATGAATGTTGTGATGAAATAAACAAATGAACAGGCAGGGAATAGAGGGATATAGACCATGTGCAGACAGACGTGCAGTTTAAATTGGCCAGCACAGACATTGTCAGCCAAAGGGCCTGCACTTGTGCTGGAAATTTTTATGTTGAATGCACAGATAAGTTATGAGATCCACTGCGAGTGCTGCAGGAATGCATATGTGAGGGAATGGAGGGACTTATAGATGTTAAGTAAAGGTCATGATTAGTAGAGATTTCACTGACTTATTGGAATGATAATTTGCAGAATATCTTGATTTAGCTGTGGAGGCGCTCCATGGGGCCCATTAGGAATCATGCAGGAACTACTATCAGGAGAAATAAATGTCATAATCAAAACATTTATACCAGGGAATCAAAAATAATAGAGACACAAGAAATTCTGCAGATGCTGGCACCTAGAGCAATACACAAAAAGTACTGGAGGAACTCAGCAGGTCAGCCAGTATCTATGGAGGGAAATAAACAGTTGACATTTCGGGCATCAGGACTGGAAAGGAAGAGGGCAGAAGCCAGAATAAGAAGGTGGGGGGAGGTGGAGGAGCACACACAGGCAGGTGATAGGTGAGTTTAGGTGGTAGACGAGTCCAGCTGAAAGGGGAAAGGAAGGTCGGTGGGGGAGGGGGGAAGATATAATAAGCTGAGAGGTGATAGGTAGAAGAGGCAAAGGGCTGAAGAAGAAGGAATCCGGTAGGAGAGGGCAGTGGACCATGGAATAAAGGATGGAGGGGGGGGGGGGGGAGAGAAGATGGGCAGGTCATCAAGGTGGAAGAAAGGAGCCATAGGGATAAGGGAAGACAAAGAAGTGGGGGGAAGAACAAGAAGGGGTGGGGTTACCTGAAGTTGGAGAAATCGGTTGAGGCCAGCAGGTTGGAGACTCCCAAGGTGGAATATGAGGTGTTGTTCCTCCAACCTGTGTCTGACCTCAAAGTGGCAGTCGAGGAGGCCATGGATAGACATGTCAGTATGGGAGTGGGATGTGGAATTGAAGTAGGTGGCCACCAGGAGGTCCTGGCCGTTGCGGCGGACGGAGCGAAGGTGCTCGATGAAGTGGTCACCCAATCTGCATTGGGTCTCACCGATGTACAGGAGGCCGCACCAGGAGCACCAGATACAATAAGTGACACAAAAATAATATGTGTTTTTTGGAGAGAAACTATCAGAAAGAGTTTGCTGAGAAAAACATTCTACCATTTAAAAATTCAGCTGCAAAATGTGTAGCATTCTAAATTATCTATTAATCAAAGTTTAGAAACTATTTCTACATGCTGCTCTTGTGAAAGAAATTCATACATTGATGTATTGATAGTTTGATTGCATAATTCATTTGAAACTCTTTATTAGATCACCAGAAAATTACCCAGTGAAACATTTCCATTCGTCTCCAGAAAGCTGCAGTAATGGTGGAGACTGAATTGGTGTTAAGTGAAAGAAATACATTCAATGAGTCTCTTTAATGTGCATGCCTCAGGAAAATGTGTTTTCTGGCTGCAGTGTGCCTCACATCTTCACCTAAAGAGGGAGCTGTGGTAGGAATAATATCTTTCAGGTATTTTCCTGGCGTTTCTGTGATATAGAAATAGATATTCCAATTTTCTTTTTTTTTGATGATACATGTTTGTGTCTGCATAAACAACATTCATTTTAATGTTGTTTTCTTATCCCAAGACATGCAAAATTTGAATAAAATTTTAGAAATGACTTATAGATTTATACTCTTTTGCCTGATTCAAGATATAAATATAAATTTGGTTTGGCATGGAAGCTTTGAGAGGCCATGATCAGGTCGCATTTTGTGTAATACAATAATTTGAAGAAAGCAATCAGGATATAATCATTTTCTTTAAATCAAAGCTGATTCTTTGGAAACTTGAAATACTATATGCCAGACGGAAATCTTGATTCTTAAGCATGACTTTCTCAGCTGATGTTTTCATTTAGTACTCAAGTAGCATGGAATTCAGGTTCATAGACTACTTCTTTTACAAAGTACAAAATTTGGGAATTTACAGGTTTTAAGGATTGATCTGTTTTTAAGATTTAATTAAAGTTCCCACACAGCATTTGGTGTTTAATGTAACATTAACCTTAAAGTAGTTTATTTTCATGTAAATGGTTTGTAAACAAGCTGCCTTTTAGTGGTAATTGCCCAGCTAATAACTAGACTGGTAAATTTTTAAAAAGCTACTTGGTAATTACATCAACAAGGGTTGACTCAGGCCTTTGGAATTTTTGCTCATATAAATACAGGATGGTTTTGCTAACATCCTGTGTAAATAGTTAGGATTTTCAAAAAGTTAAAAAGACTGCTTTTATAAAATATGATGCTCAGGATTTTGGTAAATGGGTAAGTTTTGTGAAGTGGAGGAAAGAGGTGCTGTGTTTGTCTCTGAAGGAAATATCAGAGTTGCATTAAAAAGACCTTCCGACAGTGGCAACCCAAATCCAGGGTCCCAGAGAGCAGAGAGTACTACATTCATAAACACTACCTCATTATTCCTCTTTTGCACTATTTACTTATTTTTGTATATGATAGTAATTTTTATGTCTTTATGTCTTACACTGTACTGCTGCCACAACACAACAAATTTCACAACATATGTCAGTGATAATAAACCTGATTCTGATTCTGATCATAGCAAGGCAGAAAAGTAATTGGCTGGTATGAATTGCAGATCCCGCCCACCCCATCTTAAAGGTTTTTTTTCTCTAAATAATAAATGGTTGTCAAAATAAATTGGAACGCATCAAATTAGATTGTTAACTATACTCAAACATCATTGTAAGTAATCTGCTGGGAAACTTATTTACTGATTAAATTTATGGCAGAGAAGATAATGTGTTGTCAATGTCACAGGTGGAGATCACTTTTACCCATAAAGACCACATCTACAGTAAGTCTCTACAACTCCAGGAAGGTTGGTTGATGGGCTAGAATCTGGGCTTCAGACACTGTGATGCATCAGGCAGGGAGAAAATTACCTCAACACTTTGTTCCAGGAAGTAGTCATACCCCTTGTGTAGAGCACTGTACAACTGGTCAGTGAACAGGGACAGGTGGGCGTGACTGTGAGGAAGACTGGGACCAGGACAAAAAAAAAAGTAGCATTGGAGGAAGATCATCTATTGCAATTGTCCAGCAGGTACAAGATTCATGAGCAGAGATAGCAAGGAGGATGAGCAAATTGACCGCAGGACCATGGTTCTGGTGAAATACCCATTTGAGGTGAAGTAAAGAAATGGAATGTTGCAGTGATAAGGAGTAATATGGTTAGTGGGCTCAAAACTATTCTCAGCAGCCACAAGTGTAAGTCCCAAAGATTGCATTGTCTTTCTATGCCAAGGTTAAGGACATTTCCTTGGCTGTAATAGAATTGGGTTGGGAAGAGAAAAATCCAGTTATCAGGATCCACAGTGATATCATCAGGATAGGTAGGACTAAGGAAAAGGTTCTGCTGAGAGAGTACAAGCAACTAGGATTCAACTTAAAAAGCAGAACCACAAAGGCAATAATCTCTGAAATACTCACAGAGTGATGCATAAATTGACACAGGGGAGGGAGACAGAAAGCAGAGAACTTTGGCCAATTGGTCTAACACCTGTTGTTGGGAAAATGCCTGAATCCGTTATTAAGGAAATAGTGTCAGGACGTTGAGAGAATCTACTACAATGAAGGAGAATCAACATGGTTTTAAGAAAAGGAAATAGTGCTCAGAGTCCTTTGAGGATGTAATGATCAGGATGGATAAAGAGGAACCAATAGATGTAATGTGTTTGGAATTCCAGACATCCCACATAAAAGGTAACTTCAAAAGAAAGAATTCGAGTTGTTAGGCTTATAGTATGGAGAGAGAATAGGAAACATAGTTGGGATAAAAGTGTCATTTTCAATTTGCAAACTCCAACTAATGGGGAGCTGTGGTGTTGTGTTGGGGCCTCAAATATTTTCAGTTTATGTTGTGACCAATATGGAAAGGCCAGATTTGCTGCTGACGCAAAGCTAGGTGGAAGGACACAAATAATCTACAAAGGGAAATAACAAAGGTGAAACAGACTAAGTATAATATTGGAAATGTGGTACTTTGCTGGTAGGAAGAATAATAAGGAAAGAGACCGCAGAATATTGCTGTGTAGAGGGATTAGGGTGCTCTACATAATCACAGAACATTATCAGGTAACCACAGCAAGTAAACAGGGTGGCCCTTATTGCAAACGTAATTGAGTATGAAAACAGAAGACATTGCTACAACTTGTGAGACAACACCTGGAGAAATGGATATAATTTTGGTGGCCTCATTTAAGGAAAGGTATTGGAAGTATTTCAAAGAAAGTTCACTATGTTGACTCCTAGAGTGAAGGAGTTGACTTATGAGAAAAGATTGAATGGGTTGTGTCTGTTCTCAGAGCAGTTCAGAAGAATCAAAGGTATCTCACTGAAATTCAGAAGATTTTGAGGGCATATCAAGTTTTCATTTGTGGGTTAATCTAGAAATAGGCAGTTTAGCTTCAGATCAAGGAGTCACCTATTTAAATTGGAGGTAAGCAACAAACAATCTGCTAGAGAAACTCATCGGGTCGAGCAGTGTTTGTAGGAGGAAAGGAATTGTCAATGTTTCAGGTTGAAACCCTGCATCTTGTTTCTCTCTTCGATGAAGGTGAGGTGGAACATAACCTTTCAGAGACAAATGAATGTTTGGAATTGTCTGCCTCAGAGCTGTGGAATCTGAATCATTGAGTAAATTCAAGGCCAAGACAGATTTTTGTTTTCCTCTCTAGAAATTATGGGAAATGAGCAGGAAGGTAGAACTGTAGCCAAGATTGGATCAATCATGATCTTATTGATGGTGGAGTCGGCAGGTTACTCCTGCTCCAGGTTCTTCTGCAGCATTGGTATGACAGGCTTCATTATTGGAGGTGAATTCTTAGATGGTTCTTCATGCTGCTGTCTTATAGAGTCACAGATTTATACAGCTTGAAAACATGCCCTTCAGCGCAACTCATCCATGTGTTCCAAAGTGCCTTCCTGATTTAGTCCCATTTGCCCGTGTTTTGCTCATATCCCTCTAAACCTTTCCAATCTATGTACCTGTCCAAATGTCTTTCAAACATTGTAATTGTACCCCCATCTACAGCTTCCTCTGGCAGTTTGTACCATACATCTACCACCCTCTGTGTGAAAACCTTGCCCCTCAGGTCCCCTTTAAATCTTTCCCCTCTCACCTCCAACCTATATCCCCTGGTTTTAGACTCCCCTACCCTGGGAAAAAGACTTTTTCACCTTATTTATGTCCTTCGTGATTTTATAAATCTCTATAAGGTTACCCCCTTAGCCTCCTTCCGGGAAACAGCCCCAGCTTATCCACTCCCTGCTTATAATTCACGCCCTCCAGTCCTGGCAACATCTCTGAGAATCTTTTTTGCACCCTCTCTAGCTTAATCACACCCTTCCTTTAGTATGGTGACCAGAACTGCACACAATATTCCAGACACAATCTTACCAACATCTTGTACAGCTGTAATAATGACATCCCAACTCTTGTACTCAATGCCCCATCTGATGAAGCAAACTTGCCACACACCTTCTTCATCACCTTGTAAGATAAGATATTCGTCACATGTGCATCGAAACACACAGTGAAATGCATCTTTTGCGTAGAGTGTTCTGGGGGCAGCCCGCAAGTGTCACCACGCTTCCGGCGCCAACATAGCATGCCCACAACTTCCTAACCCGTACGTCTTTGGAATGTGGGAGAAAACTGGAGCACCCGGAGGAAACCCACACAGACATGGGGAGAACGTACAAACTCCTTACAGACAGCAGCGGGAATTGAACCCAGGTCGCTGGCGCTGTAATAGCGTTACGCTAACCGCTACACTACCGTGCCTGCCCAGCTGTGTTGCCACTTTCAGGGAATTATATACTTGTGCCCCTAGGTCTCTCAGTTCTACAACACTCTCCAGGGCCCTGTCATTCACTGTGTATGTCCTGCCTTGGTTTAACTTCCCAAAATGCATCTCTTTGCACTTGTCTGCATTAAATTTCCTCCTCCATTCTTCTGCCCACTTTTCTAGTTAATCTAGATCCTGTTGTAGCCTTAGACAACCATCTTCATTGTCCACCACACCATCAATTTTGATGTCATCCGCAAACTTACTCATTATGCTACCTTCTTCTCTGAATTGTTATTGTAAATGACGAACAACAGGGGACCCAGCACCGACCCCTGCAATACACCTCTGGTCATTGGCCTCCAATCTGAAAAACGACCCTCCACCACCACCGTCTCACTTCTTCCACAAAGCTAATTTTGTATTCAATTGGCTAGCTCATTCTGGAACCCATGTGATCTAGCCTTACGGACCAGTCTACCATGCGGGACCTTGTCAAAAGCCTTGCTAGAGTCCATGGAGACAATGTCTACTGCCGTGCCCTCATCAGTCCTCTTGGTCACGTCTTCAAAAAGCGCAGTCAAATTTATGAGACACAGCTTCCCACACATAAAGCTGACTATCCTTAATCAGTCCTTGCCTTTCCAAATGCAGATAGATCCTGTCTCTCAGAATCCCCACCAGTAACTTTCTCACCACTTAGGCTCACCAGCCTGTAGTTCCCTGGCTCATCCTTACAGCCTTTCTTAAATAAAGACACAACATTAGCCACCATTCAGTCTTCTGGTACCTCACCTGTGGATGATGAAGATATAAAAATCTCTGCCAGGGCCCCAGCAATTTCTTCCCTATCTTCCCACAGCATCCTAGGATACACTTGGTCAAGCCCCGAGGATTTATCCACCTTGATGCACCTTAAGACCACCAATGCCACCTCTTTCGTAATGTTGATGTGTATCAGGACATCACTGTTCTCTTCCCTGAATCCTCTAGCTTCCTTGACCTTCTCCATGGTAGATACAGAAAAGAATATTCATTTAAGACCTCATCCATCTCCCGTGACTCCACACATAGACAACCACACTGATCCTTAAGGGGACCTATTCTCTCCCTGGTTACCCTTTTGCTCTGAATGTACTTATAGATTATCTTAGGATTCTCCTTTACCTTGTCTGCCGAGGATATCTCATGTCCCCCTTTTGCCCACTGGATTTCTTTCTTTAGTGTACTCCTACATCTGTTTTACTCCTCAAGGGATTTGCTTGATCCCAGCTGTAGAAACCTGACATGTACCTCCTTTTTCCAGACCAGAGCCTCAACATCCCTCGTCAGCCATGGTTTCCTAATCCTGCCAGCCTTGCCCTTCACTCTGACAGGAACATGTTGGCCCTGAGCTCTCCCTACCTCACTCTCATTTGCCATACATTCCTTTACCTGGTAACGGTCTTTCTCAACCTTTGCAAGTTCTTGTCTAATGCCATCAAAATGAGCCTTGCCCCATTTTAGGACTATAACTTCTAGACCAGTCCTATCTTTTTCCATAACTATTTGAAAATTAATAGAATTATGGTTACTGGTCCCAAAATGCTCATCTGCTGACACTTCAGTCACTTAGCCTGCCTCATTTTCTAATTGGAGGTCGAGTGTTGCCCCGTCTCTAAGAAGGCCATCTAAATATTGCTTGAGAAAACTTTCCTGGACACATTTAGCACATTCTGCTCCATCTAATCCCTTAGCACTAAGGCAGAAACTTTTCTGGAGAAACTTATGAGCATTGATTTTATACCGGGACAACCTCAGGCATGTTCGAATCATGATAATAGCATAGAAAAGAGCACTCCAATTACAAAAGATTAAGAGTAAAACTTGAATATCAGAGCCTTTCCCTCCTTAAAAATAGGGAAACAGAGAAGGTCAGAATTGTACCGGATTATATGAAGTTGATTGAGAACATTATTTCAAGCTGTGTCAGAAATGTTAGAACAATTGGTTAAACCAATGACTAGACAATTCAGGAACAGTTGCAGGAAGGAGATTTTCATATAAAGAATGATTAATATTTGGAAATGCTGTCAGAGTATATTACCTCATTAAAAGGATGTAATGGAGTAATGTGCTTTATTCGGGATAGATGAGTCAACATCATCTACATCATACCTCATACCTGAAACCTTGTGGAATAAAGATTAATCATTTCAATTTCCTGAAGCCACTCAAGCTAATAAGATTATTTATATTCTCTTCCAATGTGATTAGTCACAGTATAAGTGCATACTGGTAACATTTCTGTGTGCTGAGTAAATGTAAAACAATATGTGGGAGCAATTGCATGGCAATTATTTAAGTCAAGGGATTTGCCATTTTTAACTGTTAATTGAGCTCTGAGGTTAAACTCTGACCTTAGTGAAATTACCTTATGTTGTCTGTAAATTCTTGGAGTGCATACTGTTTGATTTTATTTTTATGCCAGATTTCTTGTCTGAGTTAGGACAGAATTTTTGTCATTAGGAATCACAATAACAACAGATTGCACAACCCACTTGTTAAATCAGAAGTGTGTTTCATGCCATAATACTCAAACTGCACTGGTTATTTTTTTCCTGCACATAAATTTAAATAATAATATTTTATTACGTGTTCATAATCTTATTGTGGTAGTTTAGTAATTTTCACAACTCAAAATGCTAAGTGGACAGTTAAATACTTTTGAATTGAAGTGACAGTTCTAAGTCACTTAGTAGCTAATTTTATACACAGCAAGGTCCCAAAGCAGTGAGGTAATATTCTCCTTATGGTGGCCAGGACATCAGAGATATCTCCCATGTTTGAACGCACGAGGATGTCTGTGAAAATCTGAAAAGGCAGTCAAGACCTTATTTTAATGTCCAACCTAATGCTTCATGTGGGAGAGTGGTATCCCTGTGGTACTGCAATGGAGTGTAAACTTAGCTGAGGTGCAAGTTTATCAAGAAGTAATCTGAGATCTATGGAGGTAATTATTGGTGAATCATTCACCAACTTCAAACAAGTTCAAGGCCTTTGAAAATGAGACAAATTCTTAATAGGTGGCTGGTCTGCTGCATCCTTTAGCACCCATCATAGAAGGACAAAACTTCTCCCAATCTTCATGTTCTCATTTACCCTTCAATGAATACAGATTCAGTATTGGACAAAGAGAGAACATGATAAATATAATCCTTTTCAGTAAGAAGTCATATGCAAATCAGGGTATTCATCATCTAGTTGTATTTCCAATTTTCAGATTTGGTGATGTTTATTTTTACTTCCGTTAAGTCTATGACTTTCTAACCTGCTGTCATCAGAGTATTCTGAATCTAGTCTAGCTTGCCTGCTGGATCATGTAAGATAACAAACAAATGTTCTACAAACTAGAAATCAAAAGAGCCTATTAACTGCCTTTATTAACAGTAGCATATATGTGGGATGTTAACTGAGTTGCTGTTTCAAAAACAAACTATTGGTTGAAGATGGTTGGAATTTATAATAAGAAAAAGAAGTTGACTTTTAGTCTGTGGTTTAGCTCTGGATGGTATTCAGTTTTCAAAAGCTGCCCATAAATGATTAAGTATTTTGTTTGGCAGAATATTTAGACAATTCTGCCTCTTTGCACGCTAATAATGAATGACTATTTAGTCTGAAATAAAATCCTTGGTATATTTTAGGTAGCAGCACTGAATTCAGAACTGCGTTTTGCTTGTAGATGGTATAATATGTTATTTCTGTTAAACAATTCATATTTTGGTCCATCTGTAGGATAAAATTGGGCAGTACATTGCCAGCCGGTTACAAAATAGAACAATTTACTTGGCCAACACTGGATATAGCTGGAGGAGAAGGTAAAATCCTTGGTATATTTTAGGTAGCAGCACTGAATTCAGAACTGCGTTTTGCTTGTAGATGGTATAATATGTTATTTCTGTTAAACAATTCATATTTTGGTCCATCTGTAGGATAAAATTGGGCAGTACATTGCCAGCCGGTTACAAAATAGAACAATTTACTTGGCCAACACTGGATATAGCTGGAGGAGAAGGTAAAATAGGCCAGAATCAGTCTTGGCAGAGTCAACAGTGTCAGCCTGGTTGGCATTTGACTCTTACAGACTACAGTTCTGTCACCGAACAAATTTTGACCAATAAGCACAAGGGATTAATTCATTTGAATGTTAGTTGGGAGTGAATATTCCCCAAACTATTAGAGCTCCATTCAAAAGAAATATGGAATTTGATTTGATCATAAATCTGTTAGATTTTAGGAATAGTTGGAAGTTTAGATTGGGAACATGATAGATATCAAAAAATTTCAAGTGTGTCAGGGATTTCAACTGTTTCAATCCCAATATTCAATACCTGAAGGACTGTTTTCTCTGAGGTAAAAAGTTTCTCCAGACTGGTAGCTATGCAGGTACTCCAAATGCCTTAGCTGGTAAACAAAATTTTAAATATGTTGCACAAAAAAGGTTTCAATTCTTGTATCAAATGAACAGATCTCAATCTGCTTGGCAATTGGGTCAAACACCTAACATAGGCTAGATTACATTTCTCTCTCCTGACCCTACCAATCGGCCTGTGCTAGAAGATACAGGAAGTGTAAGGAAGTGAACTTTAGTTGAAGATAACTATGATGCTCTCAAGTAACAAGCAGCTGCTGTTAATTAATAACCAGAATATTTTTAAAACATTGGCCACAAGCTACCTGCAGTGACTTTGGAATCCAAATGTGCCGAGTAGTATTTCTGATACATTATTAAAAATGTGAGTATTGTCACCTTGGTTGATCATCTGATCTCATTTCTCTTATCTCAGTGCTATATGCATTTGCTTCAGCCTTTTCATGCATTTGTTGATAGAATGGTCAGACTAAGAAGAGTGCTCCCATGCTTTGGGTTTTACTATGCCGATACAGTATTTAACACGGATGACAGCAATGGGCTTCAACAGAAAAATATGGAGATGGCAGCTATCATTGACCAATCAGGATGGCAATATGGGCCAGCGGAACACAGCAAGCCCAGCCATTAACAAATGGTGTAACAGGGTAGAGGCTAGGCGCCATATTTATATCATTAATTCATGGCCCTAAGCCCTTAACAACAGAAAAGATTTCAGCATTTCATTTTGTGAGTCAAAGGGAAGAAGATTTACGTGTCCTGCTATGCAAATTATTCTGTCCAATGGCAGACCGTGTGCCCCCTCCATATCCCAGCCTGCAGGGCACTAAATTGCATGGTTATATTCTTTTCCCCACCTCACCATCACTGCCACCCAAATATTATTAGCAGAAGGTCCTTACTGAACATTGTTGGCTGCGTAGTTACCTCCTGGATCATAGAATAGGTGGGGAAAGATGTGGAAATTACCCACTTCAGTCATAGTTATAGAATCATACAGCACGGAAACAGGCCCTTTGGCCCAACTGGTTCATGCCAACCAAGATTCCCACCTTAGTTAGTCCCATTTGCCTGCATATGGCCCACATCTCTCTAAACATTTCCTATCCATGTATCTGTCCAAGTACCTTTTAAATGCTGTTATTGTACCTGCCTCAACCACATCCTCTGGCAGCTCATTCCATATACGGACCACCCTCTGGGTACAACAGTTGTCCCTCAGGTTCCTATTAAATCTCTCCCCTCTCACCTTAAACTTAAGCCCTCTAGTTCTTGATTTCCCCAATCCTGGGAAAAAGACTGTGTGAATTGACCTGATCTATGCCCCTCATGATTTTATACTCCTCTCTAAGATCATGCCTCATTCTCCTACACTCCAATGAAAAAAGTCCCAACCTGCTCAGCCTCTCTCCGGAACTCAGTCTATCGAGTCCTGGCAACATCCTCATAAATCTCCTGTGCACTCTTTCCAGCTTCATGGCATCTTTCCTATAGCAGACTTTCCTGTAGTCATGTTCATAATATCTTTAAAAGTTTAATTATGTAATAAATGAGTTACTATTAGTTATTAATATTATTATATCATTGTTTGATTTTCTAACCAAATGATAATTTTGATAACAGTGAATTTATATTCCTATGATCTGTTTTATTAATTTACTCATGTTGTGCTACAGAGCCTTTTTGAACACAGTTCTTGATGTGTTACTTAAACCAGACATTCCTAATATGTAGCAATTTTCTATGAGTCATTAATTCTGCAATAGCTGGAAAAATTTCCGAGTCAAGTAAATGAATTGTTTTTGGCAGCAGTTACCTTATCGCAGAGAAATAGTGTGTACACTTCCAGCAAGTGCTTGCCTTCTACTGTGTCAATTATTGGAAAGTACACTTTAAGTACATTAAACCTTTGCAGAGAAAGTTAATTTGCAAATGTATTTAAACACAATAACTTCAATGCGACAGGTAATATTTAACTTTACAATTATTCCATATTGTTTGCAATAAAGCGCAAGTAGCTTGAATTGGTGCTTAGGCTGTCATCAAACAGCAAACCCTATCACGAAGTGTAATTCTACATGTTTCTGACAGAACCATATTGTTAAATTATGTTTCTCTTAAAACATGCATATAATGTATTCTGAAAAGCTATCTCATCTGTGGATTATTTCTACCCCTCTTTCCAAAAATTCAATGGTTAGGAAAATAGGCGATACCCTACATTGAAATTTTTGGAATGGTTTCACAGATTAATAGTGACAGTCTATAATTCCTTACACTTATTGTGCTAATGTATGTATTGAATTAATGCTCTAAACTGTTTTATGTTGAAATAGTGACCCTAAAGTATATATTTTCCCAAGTTGTGCCTCCTCTGGATGACTCATGGAAACCTCCCTCTTTAAATTATAGTCCCATTTGATGAACTCCTGTATCAAATAATTAAAACTTTTAAACAAATTAACAGTTTTCAGCCAGGATGTCAATATGGATCTGATAAATAACTGTGTGGATATGGTAGGGAGTATTACCCAGTTTTCCCATTTGCATCCTTTTTTAGTGATTTGTGCTTGAAATATAACCGTGGCAGATGGCTCAAGACTCACAGTGCACACCAGAGGCCCCCAGCCTGACAACTGTGATAAAAATATGTTTGCTAAATGTAAGTTATATAAAATGAAGAATTGGCTGTACACAGGTTAAAACAAAAATGACTGTTATATTACACTTCATTAATGACTCCTAAAGAAGGACAGATCACTATAGCAACTTGCATAACCTGGCTCCAGACCAGATGAAGGCCTAATTAATTTGGCGACATGAAAGATACTGAAAGAAAACAAATGGAGCATCAATCAGTACTTGAAAAAGCCTATTGTTAGTTAGCAGCAGTCCTAGAGGTCATTCAAAAAACTTAACAGACTTAAACAAAAATCCCAGCCAGGCAGAGGAAGGATTTGCATCCTTATTGTCCTACCTCACTGCTCTTTACCTGGATCAAGGCTTACAGATTCCTTCTGAAAAGGATGCAGTGCACTTATGTACTTGCTTGTGTTCTATTCCACAACAAATATATATCTTAAGTTCCATGACAAGCTTGTCCATCTAAACTTTCATTATGTGTTCAATCTCGCATAACTTTCCAAGAGGATTTTCATTTTAGGGAGTCACTTCTAAAACACATTTGGACATAAATTAAGGTTTTAAGTTGAAGGTTTTTCTTTACAAAGCCATGTCAGAATGTATTTAAGAAAAAGAGATCATTGTTAAATAGAATGTGTGGCTGTAGTTAAAATGCATTTTCTTAAATTAAAAAAATAAAATCCCTTTGCAACTTTAGGAGAGGCAAAGTACACCTGAAATCAGAGCTGCTCGAATGCCAGAAAGGCCCAGGAAGGACTGAAGATGTAGGTCTGTCGATTTTGTCTCAAATGCCCACGAGCAAATTCTCATATCCTGAAAAGTAATGAAACCCTTCTGGGATCATAACTTTTCCAGCAGCCGTACACATGGCCCTCAGCAGAACACAGGCCAACAGTGGTGAAACTAGCTCTCATGCACATCATCCATGTAAGCCTAGACTCTGTGTCCATTAAACACAGGAGGTGTTAATACCAAAACAACGTCTCACACAGAGCCCAAGCATCTGTCCTTTCTAGTAGGATTCACTGGATAATGTTTAGAAATGAAAACTAACTGATTTTCCCTCCTTCTTAGTTCAATAACATTAAAATCAATTGGAGTGATCAGCCTGTCATCCAACTTCAATTAACCTACCAGGCACACCAGACATAATACCTTCCTTAATGTCTTACCAAGCAGTATGTCTACATTTTTTGCTGTCAAGCTTGCTTTTCACTTAGCTTTTGCCTTAAATCTGTTTTACGCAGTCCCAATAAAATATGTTCATGATCTGTGCAAAGTAAACAATTAAAAGGAGATGGATTGAATGCATATTAGACACCATGCTAAATACAAGTGTTAATTTTGAGTGAAAAACAATCTGCTGGAGGAACTCAGCAGGTTGAGCAGTATCTGTGGGGTGAAAGGAAATGTCGACATTTCGGGTCAAGACCCTACGTCAGGACTGAGAGTGGAGAGAGAAGGTAGCTGGTATAAAGAGGGAGAGGGGGAGTGGTGAGAGGGGCTAGTAGGTGATAGGTGGACAGAGAAGGGGCGAAGGATCATGCTTCCCTCTCCTTTTTATACAGGCTATTTTCTTTCTCCACTTTCAGTCCTGATGCAGGGTTTTGACACAAAACATCAACAATTCCTTCCCCCCCCCCCCGACAGATGTTGCTCGACCCACTGAATTCCTCCAGCAGTTTGTTTTTTGCTCCAGATTCCAGCATCTGCAGTCTCTTGTGTCTCTGAAGTTTTAACTTCACTTGGTCCCATTTGCCCCATTATAGCATTAGTGATATATCTGAGGTATATTTTAGAACTCCTTTGAGTAGTGTATGGTCATATTATACTTTGTACATGGGTTAATTCCCAAAAAAGGTGCGTTAACCAAATATGACAAAAGGGCATTGAAATGCATCACAAATATATAATATTACCTGCATACCACTACTGGTTTTTTTGAGAGCCAAATCACTTTTGGGGGAAAAAAGCCAACACAAAGGCTTAACTTACTCATGGATTTTACAGGAACTAAATCACTCTCATACTCAATACATGCAATGTTTGTACAACTTCTGTATTTACTAACTTCCTGGTTTAGTCAAATAAATGCTGGCTCTGATAGCACTCTGAGAAATTCACTGTTCTCCACAGTATCAGCCATGATTTGGTTGGCACCATTGAATCAGAAGATTACGTCTCACTTCAGAAATCGGACAACAAAAATGCAGACTAATGCATCAATACATACTCATCAGTGAAGCTGGCTTGCAGTGAACTTTTTTTCATCATTCATGGCATGAAGACATTGCTGATAAGACTGGCATTGTTTGTTCATCCCTAATTATCCCTGGCTTGCAAGGCTATTTCAAAGGTCAACTACAATGCTGTTGTTCTGGAGTCATGAATAGGTCAGGTAAGGATGGCAGATTTCCTTCTGAAGTACATTTGTAAACCAGGTGAATTTTTAATGTCCCTTTGGTATTTTCATAGTCACCATTACTGATATTATCTTTTTATTTCAGACTTAATTAATTACTTGAATTTCAATACTTTAGCTGCTGTTTTGGAACTTGCACTCATTTCTCTACTTCAATATTCTAGGCCTGTGGATGCTAGCCTGGTAAGTTAATAACTTTGTCACTGAATCTCTGTCTGCCCCTTAGGTGGATGCACTAGATCCCTTTTTGCTATTTCTAAGAAGGATGAAGGGGCTTAAATGGTCCTTTCCAACACATGTCCTTCAATCAACAGTAATAAAACAGTTTGTCTGGTTAACATGTCTTCACTTGTGTTTTCTGATTGTGAATTGACTACCATGTTTCCTACATTATATGTTGTTATATTTCAAAACTTATTACTTCTCCTTATAGTACTTTGAACATCCAGAGGTTGTGTAGGGTTCTATATAAATGTGAGGCTTTCTTTTGCTACAAAGGGCAGAGATTTAATGCCGCTGCTAATCTTTCTTGTGATGGTGCATATGTCATCCTGACATTTGTATATATTTTACAGAGCAAAACTGCCACACACTTACTTGTCTCTGGAACACAAGAATATCACTCCTCACACACAGCTATGAACCATCCACTTCAAAGTATTGTGCTTGCAACTCTTGAGGTTTATAGTAAGGCAGATCAAAGTATATGTTTGGCTTTTTCATGTGGCAACATGAATTTAAATCTAGGTGGTGTGCCAGTGACCTAGTTGGGTTACAGGGCATCAGGTTCGGTCTGATAATGTTTAATTCTGCAATATTCTATAAACTTTAGCAATAAAGGTATCAAGGCACTTATTATGTTACATATCATAGATGGAATATAACCATTTCTACAAACAATTTATACTACTATAAACCCCAAACATATAATTTACTTCATTTACAGAATAAAGTTGATGGAATTTAACAAGGCTTGCTAATATTTTGTAACAAATAGAACAGAGCAGCCACTATTAATGCATTGTTAGGTTGAAAGGTAAGCATAAAAGATGAGTAGTAATTCAAAAGGAATCCAATTTCAAGGGAGGTCATTTAGAATGGAAAATAATAGTTGCCCAAATTGGCTCATTTTATTCTTTGAATGACAATGCAGCATATCATAGGTAGGAATTTTATTTTTGCTTTTTGATCAATTACAAATCATTAGATTCATTTGGAGCTTTATCTGTGCTAACTAAAGCACCACTTTCATATGAAAGAGGCTTCAATTTCATGAAAATATGGTTAATACGTTGAATAGACTTTCTATTGTGAAATATTCATAGTTTTAAGGCCTAGAAAATAGTTTTTGCAAAAAATAAAATCTACTATAATGGCTTTGCTGAGAGGGACCCACATCAGTTTGTTCCAGTCCTGTAATTTTTTAAATCAACATTCTCCACATAAGGCTGTGTACTTTTATGCAGCAAAGTTTCTGATCCTTTTATGGCTGCACACGCTTAATAATGTAATTCAGGGAGTTGCACACAAACTGTGAATATTACACAATATGCCACCCTCATGGGAACTGTTGACATAGGCTTCTCAGTTGGAACGACTGCTGGTTACTATAGAGAGGAATGTTGTAAAGAGTGCCAGGACAGGCATGAGAACAGGCACCTAATCCCACAACCCACTCTTCGTCAATGCTGCAGGAGAGATGACGATGGCGTGGATGGACACTCAGAGAGAGAATTGGAGCTCTCAGGCCTCCTTTCCTTGAACATATAGAAGGCTCATCCTAGAAATCTGGTCCATCGCTGCATCCAGGCTGACGTCTGCAATTTCTACTGCAATTGACTCCAAAACAATAATCCTTGGCCTCTGTCCAATTTTGCAGTGTCCTATATGTGCTTCTGGATGAGTGACATTACTCTTGCGGTTCCAATGAAAATCATTCATGGGCTTGTTACTCACAGGTAAGCTTACAATCCAAAGTTTCAATGTGTGCTCTCCATACCACATTGTCCTGGTCATATTCTACAATCCATTTTTAGACCTTAGTCAATTGAATATCATGTAAAAAGCATGTGCCATACAACTGAATTTCTAGCTCTCAAATGTTTGGAGAAATATATCTGACCAAGAACAGAAAATAAGCATTAAACATTTCCACTTGTGTAATATGAATGAATCATTCCCAAAAGAAATACATGTTACTGATATTTAGACTTTCAATTGCCAGTCAGAATTCTGAGAATATTATACAAAAAACAAATGGCTGGGGGAACTTAGCGGATTGAGCAGAATCTGTGAAGGCAAGGGGTAGTCGACATTTTGGGTCAAGACCCCGTATTGTGTTCACTATTTATAATTATTATTATACCTGGATATAATTCATACTGACTCTTGAACCGGACTCAAAGAGATGTTTTAGATTTTAAAATACAAAGGAAATTGCTTCAGAAAATTACTGTTTGGGGTAATATTCATTATGGGGAATATCTAAGGTTTATCACAGTAGACAAGGTTACTGACTCGCTTTCAACTCAGTTCTAATTTTAAGTCAATATAACATTTCACGTATTTAACTCCTTTGCATAATTTAAAAATATACACAAAACACTGATGTTCATTTGATCTTTTATTGCACTCTGATCTTAATTATTTAAATCTAAAACAAAGAAACTAATATTAGTATCAACCACCCTGTGTGCTGTATAGGATATTTTAGGATGAAATATTTTTGTGTTATTATTTCTACTCACAAGGCAGTCTGCAAGCACATTTGCAACTTAATCTCCATGAATTATTGATTTGTTCTCATCATGAAAATAAAAAAACATTTATTTTGTGGGAAGTGTCTAATAAATTTTAGGGTTAATTTTTGTTTGTCTGAGAAATAAAATAATCTCGCATTATGAAACACGAAAGTAATTGTATATCCACCTTTTAAAAATCAGTTATACATTATAATGAATACACTTGAGAAGTAAGAGGCAGATGTAGCAGTTGTGAAGAATGCAACAAAGTCAAAAATATGGTGTCATGCAACCTACTGGGAATGGCCAACTCATCCTCTGAATAAACTCTCAGTGCTTCAGAACTCAAATCCAGCAGATGTTTTTGTGATTCAGAAAACTGTTCTGCAAACAATGAAGTAATTTGCTGTCACCATACAGTAGAAGAAATGAGCAGTTGAATCACACTGCACATTTTAATATTTTTATACTTACATGCAGAGTGTACCTTCCAAAAACTTTGATTGTTCAGTGTGATCAACAATTACTTGATGCTTACTGTGATTTTCTGGTTATATGCCTTGCATCACTTTTGGAGTCAGCTCTAAGAGGAACTAGATTATTTTTGCCTCCAACAATTTCAGTTTACATTTATAATGCTGAACAGGACTTTTATCTGGCTAAATTTGACATGATATTTTATGAGGAGATATTAGATCAGGAGACCAATAGCTTCGCCAATGATGTTGTTTTAAAACAAGAAATGACTTGTTCCTTATTGTGTGTGCAATCTTTTAAAATTGTATAGTGGTTTAAATTGCAGTGGAAATATAGTTTAATAGTACAATGGGGTCTTGCAGATTTTCATTTTGGCAACTGGACAAAATAAAACATTATTTTTATTGTTTATATTAACTAATGTACAAAATACAATAGATGATTAAGATTACAAGCTAAACCATTACTAGGGCTTGATTATTTTTGGTTTTAATTTTTGATTCAGTTTGTTGCCAGAAGGTTTGATTTGATTAGCATTCAGCAAGAATGGGTAATTCAAGTTTCAAGTTCAATGTTATTGTCATAGGCATACATATCCAGGGTATAAATGCCGTAAAAATTAGCTTTTTGCAGCAATAGTACAGTGCGTTATAAACATTACAAACATAAATTACATAAACTTAATTTTACATAACGTATACATAACTTATACAACAAAATAAATAAAAATAACATAATGACATCAGTGCAAGTTGAGGGAAATATAATCTAAGGTTATTTGGGCTATTTGTAGACCAGGAATCAAGAGATGAGTGAAATTTTAGTATCTGTATGATTCAGCTACATTAACATTTGTAATAATAGCAACACATGACATTCAAAGTCATTTTGCCTCATTAAAATTTACCAATGTCTAACCAAGACATCACCACTATGCACTAACCTATGCACTTATAAATAGATAGGAGCACACTCCGCCTCCCCTCTTTTGTCCACTTAACACTGCTCTGCTTTTCCTTCATATATATTGGGCTTCCCCTTTTCCTATCTTCAGTCCTGAAGAAGAGTCCTGATCTGAAACATTGACCGCCTGCTTTTTTCCACGGATGCTGCCTGGCCTGCTGAGTTCCTCCAGCATCATTGTGTTTTTCATCTAGGTTCCAGCATCTGCAGTCCTTTGTTTCTCTAAATAGATAGGTTGCTCAGTCATCTATAGGTATATTTTGCAAGCTACATTTGGCATTGTTAAAGCAAAATGTGAAAGCATTAATTCTGCCTAGTTGTCATTTACTGCCAACAGTGAGTTTCATTGGTAAAAGAGAAGTTATTTTTCCAAATAGGTCTTCCAAGGTGCTTTTTATCAGTTTACATTCTTTAAAGTGGAAAAACTCAAGCCCTAAGTATCATCCAATCTCAGTGTTTAGAATTCCTTTTATATCATAAATTATTGTTGTTAAATTTAATTGGCAGTTACGTTATCCAGGAGTTCTTAAACAATAGTTTGTGAAGTGGGCTTAACTGTGGAATGGTATCTTAGTCCAGAAAGTGGCAGAAAGCTCGCTCTCTGGCACTGGCTGTGTAGTTTTGGTTGTGTTTCTCACATAAATAATCCTTATCACCTAAGTGATGATATCAATATATAAATAGCTTTTGTAACATTTGATAATTAATCTTATTTAAATTTTTACAACAAAGGTATAATTGCAGTATAATAAATTGGTACATTTTGGAAGGCATGGAGAAGCATCTATGCAGTGATCCCAGCTCTCAGCAAAACTATGTATTTTTGTCTCCAACGATACAAATGCATTAATTATAGGACTAAAAGAGCATACAAGCTAAATTAATTCATGTCAAACTGCCAAACATTAAGCAGTTTTCTGCTATGGGAAAGTTTAAGTGTAAGATAAAGTGAGACCAGTCAAACTTATTTTACTTATTACCAATAGAGTATCCAGGTTAAACTCAAACCATTAATAAAATTATGCTAACAATTCTGTTGCTGCATCTTTCTCCTCTAATTTCATTATTCTTTTATAATTTGTTTCATATTTTCTTTGTTTTATCTTTCCATTTACATCTTTGATGCATTTTTATGTGTATGTAACAGGGCAGATGGTATAAATAAAGATTCCTTCTTCCAGCTGGGATAGTATATTGTAAACCTGTAGGCCCTGATGTTTGGCTGATATACTCCTGCTTCATATTCAAGTGAATTGTTACCAGTACCATCATCATTATCATTTCCTTAGTATGTGCTTACATGAAGGATCTCTAAGAGAGGAACCCACCTCTTTGATCTATTGTCCAAATTCCAGAATCTGCTACAAATGAGTTTTGCTGAATTAAACTTGTAATTTATCTATCGGAGGACAATGTAATTCCCAACAGTATACTGAAAATGCCTTAAAATGCCAGTGATCAAAGAGGCCCATGTAGGCACCAGCAGCATCTCTGCAATTTAAATGGTTTGTGCATTAGGTTTTTCCAAAAGGTTACTGAGATGGGTAGACAATCAAAGATAAAACAACAGCAACTCTTAGAAGAACATAGTGATTGCAGAATGAGAACAATCTTTCATGCTACACCACTTTTCCTCTCATCTAAGTACTGTCCCATGACCTAATCTAAAAGTTTGTCATCTTTTTTCCCATAGATTATATACAGTATATTGATGTAAATTTTTCTGATTTTCTGTTGTAATTATTGAAACTAAACTGAATCGCAGAAAAATGGGAAAATGAACTTAAGATGGAAGACAAATTATTTCTTTGCCCTGGCAGAATTGATCTGAATTTATAGATTTTGTTGTGGTTCTGTTCTAATGTAAGTACATTCTTCCATACGTTGACAACCTCAGCTCTCTGCAAGACTGCATATTTTTGTCTCAACCAAGGTACCAAGGCAGTGATCACAATGGCAGTTCAATATTAACAGTTGCATATTGGACTGCTTTTGTAGCAGTGTACTTGTTTCACAAACATATGCATGCAATCTACTTTAATGTTCAAATCTGTTACAAGCAAATACATTCTAGTATTCCTGTTGATTTAGAACTGCAGTTGTTCCGTCTGTGAAATTTAATCATTATACGTCCAACTAACTCAAAAAAATACTGTGGCTCACATAATCACTGTGACTACTTAAATGGATGGCATGCAAAACAAAGTTTTTCACTGTTCCCTGGTACATGTGACAATAATAAACTAATTTACCAATTTACCAGCACTTAAATACTCTGTAATTCGACTAACTCATTGGTAAATGTCCTGATATCCTCTCCTAAACTTTAGTTTTCTTATAGACAAGTTCCTAAAATATATCTCTCATAAAATGGCCTTCTGAATATCTGTATTGTCTTAAACATCACCACTGATTATTCATAGAACATAGAACATTACAGCACAGTACAGGCCCTCAGCCCACAAAGTTGTGCCGACATTTCATCCTGCTCTAAGATCTAGCTAACCCTTCCCTCCCATATAGCCCTCCATTTCTCTATCATTCATGTGTCTATCTAAGACTCTTTCCTATAGATTCCTATAGATTTAAAAGTTTTGTTCATATTGCACTGTGAATCCAGCTATTCTGGATAAGTTGCTATAAAATTCCAATACAATGGAGTTCACCTATATGCTGTCAGAATAAGTAGGTAGAAAGTGTATGGCCTCAGTACAGCACCTCCTACAGTGTCAGTATGGGGTTTCTATTTCATTTTCTATCCATTATTATGAATCACTCTTACTTAAATTGCCAGATAAACATGAGTTCAAGAAGGAAACTGGGTGGTAGAGCACATTAATATACCGTTTTACACCTCTGGAATATAAGCTCAGAGTCAGCCAAATCTGTTGGGGCAACATCCTTTCTATGGAACTTTTCACCCAGTTCCTATGTGGAATACACAGTACAAATTTGTTTTCATGTATAGATCTACACAGTGATGATAGTGGAATGGCTGATCTGGGAAGAATGAAATCTAATAATGTTATGAGAGGCAGAGTGGAAAGTGTGGTTAGTTGGGATTTCTTAAAGGTCGCATTGGGAACCTGTGTAAGTTGGCTCACATGCAGAAACCATGCATGAAAAATGAGAATTAAGAAATCTTGGCTATGTTACCTTTAGAACAAGGCTGCTTGAGCTCTCCACAGAAAGAATGCTGAAGGTGTGATCCATGTTATAATTACTCAGCCTAAACATCCCTAAAAATATCAACAAATATAATCAATCCTCCCTTACCATACCAAGATACTGCAGTCAATATTGACTTACAAACCAGATGTGGACAGTATTCACTAAGGATTAGCTTCCTGTTTCAATACTGGCCTGGTCAGTAACCTCCACATCCCATGAATGAATAAAAAATTCTGTGGAGAGCTGTGATGGATGAGATCTCAGTTCATGTATTCAAACCAATGGTGTGAGTAATGCTATGTAAAAGGATAAATCTCCTGCTGGCAAACTCTTACTGTGCTATACACAAATATTTGAAACATACTTATGTTTAATCTTCTCCAGATTACATATTGATCCTGAAGTCTATTCTAATTCTTATGATGAATAATATTTTGGAAAACCTCTGTTTCTGAAGCAGCAATGAGTCAGAGCAGAGTAAGGATTCAACCCAAGGGAATCTGAAACTCTTCATACTATTAAATACATACGTGTTAACCACACTATTTTTTTAAATTCCTATTCAATAATTGTGGATCATATTTTACCACCTGCTCATTATGGTTGCCTATGACTCTATGATTATTTAACTATCAGAATAAATGATAATTATCATGTAGCATTTATTTAAAACATCTGATCCCAGGAAAGAAACAGACTTATTTAATGGGCAAAAAATATATGTGTAAAACTATATTAAAATTCTTCTTTCTAGCTCCACTTTTGTGTTTGCCTTTTCGGTGAAGCCCCTAAGAATATTATGAAAATGAATAGTAACTTCATTAACCTGCTTTAAGGTGGTGACACCATCAGATGACAAAAGCCAAGAAACTTTTAATATCAATGTATTTTCTAAATTTTTCAGCAAAATATTGGATAGCAAAGTGGATATGTTCTGTTCTTTAGCTACCAGGGACGAGGTACTATGATGTTGCGATGTATCAGATATTGCCAACACACTACCAGATATCAGTCATATAACTATAGTATCCTCTCAATAATTGTACACCTTTTCTAGATTGCTAGCATTCACGTGTCTTGTAGACATCTAATATAACTCTGGAGACACAAGAGACTGGATGCTGGAATCTGGAGCACAAACAATCTGCTGGAGGGACTCAGTGGGTCGAGCAGCATCTGTGCGAGGAAAGGAATTGTCAACGTTTCAGGTTGAAACCCTGTTTCAGGACTGCATGCGGGGTTTCAACCTGAAATGTTGACAATTCCTTTCCTCCCACAGATGCTGCATGACCCGCTGAGTTCCTCCAGCAGATTGTTTGATGCATCTAATGTATTTTCTCAGCACAATAATGTACTAAAATACTGAATGAAAAAGGAAAAATAGTTATTGGAAAAAAAGCAACAGCCACTTTCAGTGCCACGATCTATTTATTACAGAGATGGACTCTTTCGTACTTGTAACGTGGACTCAAGAATAGGCTACTTAGCTCCTCTAGCCTGTTCTGCGGACAGGTGGTGGGATGGATAACATATGTCAACCATATGTTCTTCTGCATGTACTTACCACAGCTTAACTTTGAAGACTATTCTATCCTGATTCAAATTAATTTGAATGTAACTTTCAGTAAAATATATATGATTCAGTTCAGTCATTTTAGAATCTTAGTTAAGTTCTCCTCTCAACCCAAGTAAAGACCATAGAATCATAGACTTGTTTGGTATAGAGAGTACCATTCATCCTATTATTTCCATGCTGCCTCTTTGTAGAACCATCCAGTAAGTTCCATTATTCTGCTCTTTACCCATCATTCTGTGAACTATTTTCCCTCAAGAGTCTAACAATTTTCTTTAGCTCTCAGGATCAAGGGTGACTTGCTTCCACTCTGGTTCTGATTATGAGAAAAGACTATAATGCAGACACAATACCATGTTTGCCATGTTATACATCCTAGTACTGAGGCCATGGTGGGAATTGCAAACTCTTCAACGAATGGAGCAAGAGGTGATAAATGGGTAGTCTGTAAGGTGGTGGGCTCTTTTCACCATTTGTACTGGATTCTGTATGCTCTTCACTCATGGACCTGAGGCCCTCAATGCCATCCTGAATACTGCTAACCAAGAACCTATTCAACTCCCCTTAGGAAGCACTAATTGACTTTATTCTACCACCAGCAAGCAGTGAATTTCAGAACAAAGGCACTCTGTACAAAAAGGATTTTCTTCACGTCTCCTTGCATTTTTCACCTTTCAGTTAGAAACTGTCTCTTTTGGACCTTGAACACCTTGTCTCTATTTAACTTATCTAAACCTGGCATGATATTTTGTGCCATTTGAAGTGACAAAGTGAACCAACCAAATAAATGGTCAGTCCAGCTCATGTTTGTATCCTGACAAAAAAAAATGCCAGTGTTTTCTGAATTATAGACTCACCCAGTCACTTGTCTTCATTGAAAACATCACTAATATGAACAAGGGCCTAACCTGCTTTTGGTTCCCATTGAAACCTTCAATAAAATCCACACATGCAGCCATTCCACTTGGCTTGTTTCCACCACCTGGGCTTTCCATGTAATGTCATTTCTTCTTCAACAAGCTGTCTACCGAGACAAACAAAGTTGGTTACAGCTACTTCCAGTAATGTGCACTCTCTTGGAATAAAAATGAACAAACAAATCCAAAATATTTGCCACATTTTGCTAAAGCAGTTAAAAGAAGAAAGATCTTGAATGTTCTTAGTTGTGTACAACGTTGTGCTAATATTGTTAAACGCAAACATGCTTGCATAAGTATGCACTTTAAGGGCAGTGTAATTACTGAAAATTAAATTAATCCAAACAAGTAATTCCTTATATTTTCCTGGTTGTGGACCCATTGTATACCCGTATAACTGAAGCCTTTGAAATGAACCAAAATATTGTCTGTGCTTCCTTAGTGATCAGCCAAAGAAGCATTTTTCGTGCCTCTCAGATATGTCTCAGATATTTCACACAAAGTGAATCGCTATTGTGTAGACGACTCCGCGGACATTCTACGGTACAAGTAACGTAAAGCTGCGGTTACTACCACTGAATTTTAAAATTGGATAATAAATTAATTCAGTTTCTAACCAGCTAACAGAGCATCAAATGATGAATAATTTGGAGTGATAACCTCTTCATATACTTTACCTTAAATTACTCCGTTTAATCCTGTTCCATTTCCTGTTTAGAAGTTAAAGTTTAATTCAAAACATATCTTTATTCAAACTATTAGTTAATAAAAAGATGTTTTAAATCAAACAATAGGAATATAAGTTTCAGAATTTTAGATATGCGGGTCCTTGAGAAGAATGTAACGGAGCAAAGCAGTCTGCGTACATTCAAACCCCATGTGTGTTCCACGTAATTATCTGGCAACAAACTCAGCCTTCAGGTTCACCTTTAATGTTTAACGTTCTTTTTTTTGTTCTGCAGAAGCTTTCTCGGGCTGTTCGAAATGGACAGCTAATAAGATCCAGACCCAAAAAGGGCAGTCCCTTATTATAACTGGTAATAGGTACATTCGTGCTAATAGAGCAGACCGTAAATCAACGAGCCTGAATGGATGTAAGCCTCAGATAGATTTTTCTCCCGTCTTTTCTGTAGCTACTATTAATAATGATACAGGAGTAACGTGCGTCGTCATATGTTTGACATAAACTGGTCACTGTCAGATTTTGAGAGAATAATGATTGCGGGTAACATCTGTACGGTGCACATACAGAAAGCATAAAAAACTGCTTCTAGTACTCCATCAAAGTAACTCAAAACTTCCAACTAGTTCCACTGAAGTAGGGTCTCGCCGAGATAGATATCTGTAGCGTTGATTGCAAGTGATATATCTATGAAATAATGTCGTACGAAGGGAAACAGGACGGTTTCCTGGAACATTGCATTTATCTTGAAAGGATTAGGGAAGGGAAAAAATATATGTTGAATTGCCATGCAATGACTAAAGGATTTTACTTCTGCGTGTGAATGAAGACGGTGTCAACCTCTGGATCCTGCTTTATGTAACAATTATTAATGAGGATGTACAGTCAGAACTCTGTCAGCTATAGGGAGGAACTGATCACAGAAGTGATATTTCAAATGCATCATTGGTCAATAATGATCCGTGCCTGTAGAGCAAAGCAGTTTTTAAAAGGTGCCGTCCCTTAACACATTGTATATAACTTATATAGACAATGGGCACTAGCGACCATTTAATAAACTGTTAGTTGAGAGAACTTAGAAACATCACTGTCAATTGAACAGAACAAGACTTGTATAACTGTCAAGTACTCAATAACTCCCAGTAATTTAACGTCATTGCAGGCAGATAAATCGACCTCTTTCGGATTCATTGGAGCTTTGCGGAACTGAACCAAATGTTCAATAGGTTTGTATTGATAGATAGTAACAAGAGTGAGAAATATTTCGTTAACACGAAAGTCGTTCTGGTTTCATGGAGTATCTTAACTACACGACCAAACACTTTGTATGGATGGGGTAGAGAGGCAGATAGACAGCGAGGGCTGGTGCTCGGAGAGTGGATTTCAGATTTCACAAAGGAAACAAAATGAAACCATGTTGGATGAGAGCGGGGTGGAGGCTGCGAGGACCGTTGTGTTATGTAACACTCCTGGGGCAGGAATTATCTTTGATCCTGCTCCCAGTAACTTGCAGTGGTCGCCCCTCTGCAAGGAAATAAACTCAGGACGAAAACTGAAACTACTATTCAAGTTGCATACGATTAAACCTATTTACAACATTCTCTGTGCGTTCCAGTACTCTCGTAATTAAGTTTGTACTCGGCACCAATGGTGAATTGGAACTCAGCGATGTAAAACAGAGCGGGATATCGGCCGCTTCAATCATCCCTTTGAAGCATATTTGGAGTTCCTATTACCAGCCCCAAAGATCTGCCCTATTATTTTTTAAAAATTGCAACCGTATTTTTATGCAATGATCGAGCCTTTTGACCGTAATATTTGTGCAGCGCGCACATAGCGCTGTTCGAGAGATTATTCGCTGTTTAATCGTTAAAGAAAATCCTGATTTTGTTTAAAATGGTAAACAAAGACACGTGATTTCCATCTTAGTCTTGAAGATCCGTGCTATCTCATCGTTTCACATATGAGAGCAAATCTCCAATCTGCCCCGATTGAGGCGCTCCCACAGCGGTGACAACACGGCCCCAGGAAGGTCTAATCCCATCCCAAACCCACACAGCAAACTTTGCAGCGTTCGCCGCCCCGTCGATGTCGGGTTTCAGTGGATTGAGAGAAAGCAAATTAATTTTCGGTGGCCTGAAGTATAATGTTGAATAGTTCGTACCGAACATTCGAGTCGGTAAACGTGTCGGCTGTGTAGCAGGGTGGTGAATTACGCGGGGTGAAATGTGGGTGTATCCGATCATTGATACATGGAGAAATTGGCGGGGTTGACTTTCAGACAATTCTGGTCCTGTGTACTTTTGGAGTTAACATCTATCGATAGAGCAATTGACAACAGATGCAGCGTGATCGGGTTAGCCCAGTGAGAGAATGCTACCATATTATACTGTAATATTAAACCGGCACCAACATATTACTTTGTTCATCAAACGTTGAGATCCAGTACTTTAGACATTCCCGAAAAGAGAGGGGAAAATCGCCGCTTTAGGGCTCAATAAACATCTCTAAAAATATGTTTTAGACATCAGAGTACTGCCCAGGGAGCTTGAGACAGGGTCGGGACAGACTGTCCTTGTTACAAGAGGGAGGAAATGTGCCTCGTGCTGCGCCACGTCTGGTTCTGTTTTATTTCAATTGTACTTACAGTTATTTTGATAGATTCCACGACTTGATTACCTCTGTCCTCGCAGAGAAGAACGGGGATACGTGGGGATGGTGGAAACAGTTATATACACTGAGAAGTGGGACAGAATTACGGAATGGCAAGGTAACGAGACGCTGCAGGTGAGTATAGAAAGAACTGGGGTACAAGTAAATCCAAGTAACAAACACAGAGAAGCGCAGAGACGCGAGTGAAAACATGAGCAGAGGCAGTGATAGGGGAACACAGGGAGAGGAGGGATCTCAAGCACAGGGAACTGTGCTACATGTATTTAAATCAGGTAAGAAAGACACTTGCAACGTTTCCCTTCAGAACATCTCGGGTATTTTACTGTCAGTGAACTCTCTTGGAAGCACATTCTCGATTTATCACGGATTGTCAGGCATCAGTGGTGCTCACAAAATGACCGGTTAAGAACAGTGATCTTAATTGTTCTGTGGCTTGGTAGCTCAGATCGATCCCTATTCGTTAAATACGAAATATTATAACTTTTGTATAATAGAAATGCCGGAGCTGCCTTAATTACATACCGTCAATTATTTTGATACAATGACTAAATCATTCGTAAATCCTAGCGGAGGAAATACAAGTCTGAAAAGACTTATTTACGCAGATACTTGCTATGCAAAAGATCATTGACGTATAAATCGTTGGAGTGGTCCCTATCATGTTAAATAGGTGTTGCAATGTACATACGTGAATAACAGGGAGTAAGGCTTAGAACGTCGTCTATTTGCACAATTCGAGACTTAAAGGCCACCAAAGGATGCATGGTCCCGGGTGAAACAAAGCAGGAATATTGCTTTAAATGTCTCTTGTAAAAGTACTCTGTTAAACCGCGAGGGTGCCTGCGTGCTTCACAGAGATAAATGACCCACAGGAGCTCGTAACTAAATTATATGAATAAATTAACGATTCTAAATATATTAAAATTAAATGAATCAAAATAAATACTATATTCTGTATTTTTCAGCGGGGAAAGGATTGCGAAATGTGATGCGATGGGGATGAGCGAGCTGTCAGCACATCTCACTAATACAAAACCAAAAGTTATCGACCTCAAACGTTTATGTTTTCTCCACAGACGTGGTCGAACTACTGAGGATTTGTAGCAATTGTTGATGTTGTTATTAGTTTAATCCCTCTCTCTACATACAATATTCGCTGTGGAATTAGGATATTAAAGTGAACTACTGTTTACCCGAGGGCTTTAGAAGCGCCATAAATTCATGTCAAATAACATCCATTTCTGAGACTGGGATGGCGTTATTGGAATATCGGTTAAAACTAGAGAACACGTCAAAGACTCATTATGTTTACCGTTCAAGATGTTGGAATGATGTCACCTGAGGTACATCGTGCATTTCCAGTTGTTATGAAGGTATCAAGGTTCACGAGCAAAGCGGAGAGCAGGAGGCTTGATTTCCTTTGGAAAGAAAATTGAAGTTTCCTACCTAAGGGGGCATGTGAACAAATCCAAGTTGAAAGTTAAGATATTAAATGTAAGAGTGAAAAGACAAGCGGAACAGTTTCACCCAAAGGGTAATAAATGTGTAGAATCAACAACCAGATTTAAGCATAAATAGATGAAATGGTGATTATGCGCACCTGGGGGAGATAGGTATTGAAGGATATAATTATCAGGCAACTGGTAGAAATAATCTATGAAAATCAGGAGGAAATATTACAAACTTCTGCACCTCTGGAAAATAACAATGATTTGATACCATTAAAAATCTTCTTCATTTTGGTCTATGTATTTATTTATCGATTTTATGCATATATTTTAAAATCTGGGAACAAGGTGAAAAAAGGAAGAAAAAAAGTAAGGTATGGAACATTCTGACGATCACTGGGGAATAGATTTGGAAATGATAATTCACCACTTTTGCAGAACAGGCTGACACACCTACTTCCAGCAAAAGGATCGATTCCCGATTCTTGCAGCCGATCGGTTGTTGTGTCAATATCATCCTTCCTGTTAATGTCAATCAAGAAGAATTACAATCACAGCAGCTTGCATTTACGTTGTGCTTTTGCTGCAGCATATGGGGACAGTCAAGGAAAGGAATTTCTACTTGCATTACTTCAGATTGCACTGCTATCTTTGCACCATTCTGTTGTTTTGCGCTGGCTGCTGTATTTATTGTTATTACCATGTACACTGTTTACTCTGTGAGCTTCACGAGAGCAAGGAATTTCATTGCACCCTGGTGTATATGACAATAAACTAATCTGATCTGATCTGAACTGGTGGAAGAAGTTCTCAGAAGGTGGTGGTGTCGGGGGATTTTGCAGAAATATGGAGGCCCGAGGCCATGGAGGGATTTGAAAACCAGGATGGGAATCTTAAAATTAAAGTGTTACTTAACCAGAACCCAATAGGTACAACAAGGACAAGATCCATAAGTGGCCAGTACTTGGTGTGTGTTAAATATGAGCAATGAAGCACTGAATGATGAATTTGTAGAGGTAGTTGGCCAGGATATTATTTTAAATACATCATCCATTCACCCTAAGGGAGATAAGGACCACAAGACTCTTACACCAATGATAACCATTCTACCTCTATTAGCTATTCACAACCCTGATGTGCTCAGTCTGCTATATTGCAATTTTCAACCACACTGACAATTTTGATATTATTGACAAATTTTATAATGATGGTCCCAACACAGTACAAAACCTTTTGCTTTCCTTGACATGAATTATTTGGATTTAAGAGTAGTGTCCATAATTAAGAGGCATGCTATTGATATAAATAATAAAAAAGAAAAAGACTTTATACTGATTCTTACATAAAAAATACCAAATGGCTCAGGGTGCCTGTCATTTCTAAGCTGTGGCTTAAATTTAGTGTTTGGTCCTCATCTGACCAAATCATGATATTGAGCAGACTTGAAACTCATATCTCTCTCTAAATGTGCAAACATCTCCTGCCCTGTAACCTTCCAAAAACCCTGCTTCAAACCCCCTCCCCAATCCTGGCCTTGCAACATTCCTGTATGTATGTTACCTTTTGGAAATGAGCATGAGGGGAGAGAGGGGAGAGAGGGGAGAGAGGGGAGAGAGGGGAGAGAGGGGAGAGAGGGGAGAGAGGGGAGAGAGGGGAGAGAGGGGAGAAAGAGAGACTGTTTAAGAGATGTCACATCTTTCAAAGTTAATAAATTGCTAGTCCCAGTATTCTAGGTTATAGGTGATAACTATAGTTTTCCAATGTTGTTTGGCTTCAGGCATGACAATAGGGGACTTGGGAAATGTTATTGAGATGTTGTTTGAAAAAGGAGAAAGAAAGAAACTAAATAACCAGTCAGCTTAACGTCAATTGTGGGCAAATTATTGGGAAAATATAATATAAGATATCTTTCTTAGTCACATGTACATCGAAACACACAGTGAAATGCATCTTTCATGCAGAATGTTCTGGGGGGAGCCCACCACGTTTTCGGCACCAACATAGCATGCCCACAACTTCCTAACCCGTACATCTTTGGAATGTGGGAGGAAACCAAAGCACTCGGAAGAAACCCATGCAAACACAGGGAAAACATACAAACTCCTTACAGACAGTGGCCAGAATTGAACCTGGGTCACTGGCACTGTAATAGTGTTACGCTAACTGCTGAGAGACAGCATATATCAACATTTAGAGAGGTAAATTAATCAAGGATAGAGAGAAAATTGTTGCTGGCAAACTAGATTACATCTTTTGAGACAATAAGAAGGCAGTTAATGAGCGTTATGCAGATTTTGTAGTATATATGGATCTTAGCAAGATATTTGACAAAGGCTGTGAGAACCATGGGTAAGTAGCAAGTTGAATTTTAAGAAAAGGCCTAGTGGTAGAAAAGGAAGAAGAGGCCTCTGGGAGCTTTAGTTACACAAGGATGTGTGTAGTTGGGTTCTGTAGGACTCAGTATGAAGTCTTTTGCTTTTCTTGATGTAAATTATTTGGATTTAAGAGCAGGTTCCATGTGCAAGAAGCTTGCCGATGATATCAAAACTGTCAATGTGGTTGATAGTGAGAGAGCAAAGGAAGATATCCATGGATAAGAGTGGCAATTGGAATTTAATCCAGAGAAATGGGAGAAAATCACTGGAGAAGCACAACAAGACATAAAAATGGTAGGATACTAAGTAGTTTAGAATAATCTGAGAGTGCATGTCCACAAACCCCTGAGGTAACGGAACAGATGGAAAAGGTGATTAAGAAGGCATATGGGATACTTGACTTAATCAGCTGAAGCAGGGAATATAAAAACAGGAATATCATGTAGGAACACAGTGAAACTCTAATTAGACCATAGCCAGGGTATTGTATACACTTCTGGTCACTATTCTATAAGATAAATGTCCGAGAATGAGCTGTGCAGAGGAGATTTATGAGGATGTTGCCAGGTCTGGAGAATTTTAATTATCAGGAGAGACTGGCTGGATTGGGGTTATTTTATTTGGAACAATGAAAGAGATTTAATTGAGATGTGTAAAATTATGAGAGGCCACAAAATAATGAACAGGAAAGATATATTTCCCTTGGCAGAAAGGTCTATAACTAAGGGATTTAATTTAATCTAATCGGTAAAGGGATTAGAGGGGAATTGAGGAAAAAATGTTTTCACTCAATGAATTCAACAAAACTGGAATTCCAGACTTATACCACTCAAAGGAAGGATGACAGAGGTGGAAATCCTCACTATATTTGAGAAGTACTTGAATGAGTATTTGAAGAATAATATCCTCCAAGGCTACAAACTGAGAGCTGAGAACTATGAGTATCCTAACTAGCTCCACTGTTTGCCCAGTGTGGACACAATAGACCAAATGGCCTCTTTCTGTGCTATAAATGTTTAAGATTCTGTGGTCCAAAAATAGCACCTTATTTATATTTCATCTTTAATGTAACAATATTTCTTTCAGCACTTCATGGAAGCATCATCAATAAAATTTAACTCTAAGCACCATAAATAGATATTAGAAAGTTGACGAATGGAGCATATATGGTGACCGAGAGACACCTCATAGCTTCAAGGGTTTGGTTCTGACTTCCACTGCTGTCTGTGTGGAGTTAATAGTTCTCCCTCTGGATTTGCACTGGTTTCTTACCACATCCCAAAGACATGATGGTTGGTGGGTAATTGGTGACTGCAAATTACCCTAAGGGTGGATGAGTGATAGGAGAATCAGGGTGATGTTTCTGGGCATTTGGAAGAGAATAGATTACAGGAAAGTGAATGAGAGAATGGATTTTATAGGACTGGTGGTCAGCATAATTCAATGCATTGAATAGCCTCCTTCCATGTCATATGTAATTAATATGAAGATTAAACATTAGTCAGAGGCAGATCTAAAGCAACATGACATAGGGCACAGGCAGAGATGCAGATATAGGAAGGAATTCAAGAGCTTAGGTCTTTGTCAGCTGAGGGAATAGTGCCTAATACTGGTGTGATTAATGTCACAGGTAGTCACAGACCTGAAGCTTCCAGGTATCTTGGGAATATTATAAAAATAGGGAGAGGGAAGAGGTAAGGCCATGGAGACATTTGAAAACAAGGATGAGATTTTAAAAGAGGGAGTTGTTGCCAATGCAGTAGTCAAAAATCAGCAAGCAAAGTAGTGATGAGCAGATGGGAAGCCCTTCCACACATCCTTTAGACTTTGCAGTAGATGGCAAGTTTAGGGAAATGCCAAGTTTAACAAGGACAGATATACTCAGTTCATGGATCACCTGACCTTAAAAAAGAAATAATGTAACTACAAAGATTTTAGTAACCAAAATTTTTGATCAAAATATAGTTTTTACTCTTTGCATTAAACTGCATGTTTGTTTCTGGGTCTTACAGCAGAATAAATATAATGTGTGTATAAATCACCACTACCATTACAAAAGACTGGATTTTTTCAATGATGTGAAATACTGATGTTTTTCCCACCCAGTAGGCTCACAAGGTAAGATATGAAACCAAACATGTCCAGAAGACATTCTAGATAGGCAATATATGATATGTAAATCATAGAAAGTCTCCTCCAGTCTAAACAATGGTTTGCAGATCAGCCACAAGTCTCAGACCAATGGACAGTTGTAAAAATATCTCTAACAAAGTAACAACTTGAAAAAAATCATATAATTGCAAAAACCAAACATAATAGATCCTAATACACAACCATTTCTGATCAACGTTTAGCTTTAGCCAATGGATTAATTTGCACTAGATTATATTGTTCTTGGCCCTGCATCAGCATAAATGTGTATTCCAGCATATATGTAAAATACATAACGTGCCAGTGCTACCAAATTTCTGTTGGTCAATTCAGCAGCAACAAGACTGAGCACGATTATTTATCTGTGTATGTATAAATGAACACCAATTCCTCCACTAGGAATAACATGTTACATGTTTAATATATTTTGTAGTTAAATAATACAAATAATAATTGCGTATTTACATAATACATGACACATGATGTATGTATATAATTTGTGTGGCTAAGTATCTTAATTGTAGAATATATGCTCATATATATTCTTTTTAAAACTGGGGTTATATATGCAAGTATTTTCTAAACTAGAATTTGATAAATCAGTTTTTAACGCACGTAGATTTCATGTAAACATGACTGTTTAGGAGAATACAATTAGAACATTTGCTGTCCCCTTGAAGGTCTTGCTCTTTGATGACTAGTCCTTCAACGTCTCGGCTAATTTCTTCAAATAGTTCGACAGTACCAACAGGTGGGCCGGTTATGAACATATGAAATACATCTTTTGAACGTTTCTGCGACAAAGGGGAGTAATTTATTGGACGTGCGCAGTATTTCCGATTAAAGTGTTAGCCTTAAAAATCCCCAGTGTTCGAGGAAAGTAAATGCACTTAATCCAGTACGTTTGCGCTGGAAATTGGCAGATTCTCTCGACTGACTGCAGAGGGTGCAAGAAACCTCTAAACTTTGTCTGAATGGCACTAAAGGGTTAACGGTTCCAACTTTAGAATATGTTTATGGATGATATTAAAAGCAAATGTTAGGCATTTACTTTATATTTGAAATGGATGCCAAAGTTTACATATATATGTTTATGGCATTATCAATTTCATATATTCAAAGGCAACTTGCTTTTATTTGAGGAGCCAGAGTTTTGGTTTTGGAAGTTCAATGGAAGCCTTTCAACATTATTCCTGATCACGAGAGACAGGGAAAATATTATCTAAGAGAAGTTAACAATAGATCTGGTTTGCATATCACACGTTTTAACGTGCTTAAGAGAAAAAGATAAAGAAAAAAACGTTGAGTCCAATTGTAAATTGCGGGAAATAACATGCAAAGCATAAAAGGTCAGAAAGGCTATGGAAAAAATATGTTGAAGTTCTATGTACACATTTCTGGGTCTGTATGTTAAACAGACCGCACCAGAATCCTTAAAGTCGCACAGACTATTTCATACAATACAAAGACTCCTACACCCTTTCGATCACAAGAACATGTGCGACCTTTTCTTAAATACAGCCCGGAATCTATTATTGAGAAAAATTGAGAAAGTATGTCTTTCCTGCTTGATGTGAGGAATTGTGCTCGCTGAAGTTTCTGCCTTTCTCTCTCTCTCTCTCTGTTTATACGGGTTTTGCTCACGTTTACTGTGGTACAATAAATGACACACAAAATAAACTTCGTTATGGCTTATTTGACATGGACCAAGTTTACAAGGTAATATGACACGTTACATAAATCTGCTGGAAACTTGAGTAGAATTTGGTATAATTCTACATTGCAAGACAAAAACTGCATTGGTACCAGTAACAACTCGCAGCTGTATTTTACATCTACTTCGTAGGAATAAGAAAGTATTAATAAAAAGCCCAAGCTTCTCCGATAACTGGTGTAGCAGTCAGATCTCGATTTCATTCGCACACAAACTAGAATTACCATCCTAATTATTCATTAGGAAAACGCCGTATACCACAGAAAAACAACTATAACTATTTCAAAAAAGCTGCTCCACCTAACACTATGACCAGGTTTCAGATATAAATGTTTGTAGTTCGATGTTTTTTTTAAAAAAATGTCGCAGGATGCATGAACATCTTATTCTGATCAAAACTCTTATTCCTAAACCCTTGGTGATATTTTTAAAAATCGTAAACTCCAATGCCCGGTGATCAACTATTAAAATGTTTAAATCTCCCTCCCGCTTGTTAATAGTTGGTTAGGTTATGCAAACATGATTGATATTTTAAGCACTTGAGTTCTGATTGGATCTTTTGGTCATTGCCATGGTCAATGTTTCCATCACTGGTGTCTGGAGAGTTTTGTCTTTCTAATAGTTGTGATGCCGATTTATAGAGCTAATTATAAATCCAGTTTCTAGAGATCTTTGGACCGACACCGCAAATATTCGAAATGCTCACTCTAAGAAAGACATTTATATTTGTTAGGAATTAATCACACAAGTTCAGAACTTGAGGATGTTAGTGAAGGAGATGCCAGTAAATCAAAAGAGAGTAGAAAAGTTACTGAATTAGTGCGCGTTCACTGGGATGCTTTCAGATACACCAAGGAATGCTTAAACAAACAAGATTCGCTCACCCTTCCTCCCGCTTCAGTCAGTAAATGATTGCCACAAAAATCCGTTTAACCCACGAAGCAGCCAATTGATTACTAATCAAATATTTACTTTTGAAAATTGATGTAAAAGTGTTCAGATTTTGAAATAATTAGTGATTACCTGCATAACTAAAAATTATTTCTAGGTTTGTTCGGGAATTGATTCCCTCGATCAAAGTTTGGAATACGTGGGATGTTCAACAGATTAAGAGAGAACACGTTCTGGTACTACAGCTAATAAGGCAAATTAAACCAGCGGTATTTATCCGACATCAGGTCTGAAGTTTGTTTTTGTCAAGATTTCGTGACAAGACAATAATCGTTGGGAATGAGCTGTGTGAGGTCAGCGGCCAACAGCGCAGGCACCTCCTGAGCACTTGTTGCTCGACGATTCCTACTGAACAATTCTTGATGCGGCTACTTCTTTCTAATTAATTTCAACCGGTTTCTTTGAGCTCGCTCGTCGGGTCTCTCTCTTGCCAGTGTACATTTTAGTAGTTGTAAAAAGGAAAGTGACGTGAAGTTGGCGTAAATTTTATATAACAATTAAGAAAACAAGAGTCGGTTATTGTGACTGGGAAGGTGCCCGGAGTTGAAAGGAATAAAGACAATTGTTTCCCCATCGATCAAAACATAAGAGACTGATCTTACCTCCACCTGGCCTTTGTAGTTTGATTAAGTATGTCTGCCCTTTGAATTCACGGGCTACAAAAGCCTCTTGGCCTCGCTCAGACAACAGCGCGTTAACCCTTTAATAGCTGGTCTGTCCTGAGATGTGGCTTGACATAATGACGGCAAAGACGGGAACATACATGAAAGTGGCCTTAAAAATAAAATAGAACGAAAATTAACTTGATGGAACAAGTGCGCGCCTTAGCTGGCAAATTAAATGGGTTTTGAGTGAATCTGACTAGTCCTTAGGGGGAGAAAAACCTTTTTTAAGTTTAAAATGAAATTGATATTATTAATGAAACGAAGTAAGTGACACTTTGCAAAGTAGGGTTCAGCTACTGTGAGTAGAGGATTTGCTGGACGAACTGGTTAATGTCTATCAGTGTGCGCTTTAAAAAAAAACAAATAATTATTAAATGTCTGTTGGCTAGGCTGGTTGGCGCCACCACACTTTTGTTTAAGGGAAACACAAAATCTCACTTCCAACTACCCGTTGCGATACTTAAAATGAAAAAAAATGTTTTTGTTTTCTGTTTCACCCCGGGCAGGAGAGAGACATAAAAGGACGATGCCCTCATGAAGAGAACCGGCAAATCTCTCGCCTTTTGTGTGAATTTTCTTTTCAGCCGGAGCGCCCATCCGTATGATTCCGAACTTATTGTCATTACTTATTTATTAATTGTTGGCATATGGGGTGTAATTGAGCGAAGTGACTAGCCCTGCGGGTAAAAAGTGAAGCCTGAGCGGTAATGTCACGTTTTTCCTCCGCGATTCTACAGGCATCTGTCCATGATTGAGAGCCGCGGAGAACTCTTTAAATGGAATATTGACATCAAAAGAAACGTCGGGAAAGACTAAAGGGTTGCCCGATTGGCGCGGAGCTGCACAGGGACTCGACGTGTGTCTGTCACCTCCAACACTATTGATGTTTTATATTAAAAATCGGCGGGGGCGATCTACACGGGGTTCACTGCCTCAGTAACCCGTGAAAAATAGGTTCCTAAACAATAACTGGGACCTCTGCTTGAGGTCATGCTCTTGATTTTTGCCCCTTGAAGTAAAGAGGGAAGTCTTCAGGGTCCTGTTTTGCATTGTAATACCCAATAATCCCAAACAGAGCCCTCAAATACTCCAGCAAGGAACTATACTAACAAACCTGTTGAAACTTTAAAAAGCCTGCCTCAGTATTACTAATACACTCGAAGTAAACTTAATTGTATAATCAAGGCTGCTTTATATTTAACAACGGAAATAAATTCGGCTGTCGCAGGATTTCATTAAATCCCATTATTTGCGATCGGAAATGATCACAGAAATGTAAAGGAAACGCCACTGAGCCTCTGGTACAGGGAGAAAAGTCATTCCAATTTTAGGAATGATAAAGGGTTCCGCTTTGCCCCCCAGCCACAGTCAAACTGGAGCCACGGTGCGCCTGCAGAAGACTTTTTTCCCCTCATTACTGCAATTATTTGCCAATGACTTCCCTTAGCTAGAGTGGAAAGAAAGACAAAGCTTAAAGATTAAACCACGAGACTCCGTCGGAAGGGTCAAAAGTCCTGGTCACTTTTTTTCCTCGGGGAAAGGCGAAGATAGGAAGAGGTGGGATGGTGAATAACTGGTGGATTCTTAGATACTTACAATACCGGAAGATAAAGGTTGCTCATTTCGGGAGGGTGGAGGGAACTTTGTCTCTTTGCATGAACGATCACTAGCTAGGAGACATCACGCTTTAGTTTAAACGGCCGATGAAAAGCTCACGGGGAAGGAAAGATTTCCCTCCCCCCAATTCAATTGAGAATTGAAATTTGATAACTAGGTTGACGGCTTGTCACGACGAAACATGTGACCTCTTTACACAAAACCATTTCTACATGAAGAATTAAATTTAGCCAATCCTATATTAAAAAGCGGTCTGGATTTAATTTTCCCAAGGTCCAAAAATGTTTAATCTTTGTAAAACAGCGGCCTCTCGGAGCACCACAGTACCAGTGCAAAAATCCACAGAAAGTCCTTCAACCCTATTGCACTTCCTCGCAAATTGATAATGACAGTTCGAACACGGTGCGACAGCACATCATTCAAAAAAATGCTGCAAAATGAAGTCAGCCGTTTTGAACAAAGCCACAAATCGATTGACTTGAAATTGGCATAACCAAAAATAAATGTTACTGCATTCAAGTCAAATCCATGCAAAGTTTAAGAAAGCGTCGGTACAAGATTACCAGACTGCTAGCTTTTGATTCAGGAATATGTATGCAAGCAGAGATAATGGTGTTTCTATAACCAATAGTTGATTACTTTAAGGCCAAAAGGGAAATCAAAAGTTAGAATTAATTGATGGACGTACTAACTCTCGACTGAAACATCCTAAAGTTTTAATAAACTAATTTCAAATAAAACGCTATCACCTGAAGCAGCTACTTGAAACACTTACATTTATTTAACAAATATATGCATAATATAAATGATAAACTTCAAATATACAGTATATTACATAGTACACAAACTCCCTCCCAATGAGGAATCATTGCAAGTGGAAGGGGGAAGAGGAGTTCAATCGGACGTGTGTGTATGCGTGCGTGTTAGCAAGTCTCTCTTCACTCGACTCCGTTCAGGCTAAATGGTACATGCTGTATCCAACGTGAGCAGCATATAGTCCGACTGGCGATACCGGTAGAGTGGGTCTGTGGAAGTGGTGGGAGGCTCCATACAGAGATGTTGCGGGGACTGGTGTACCGATGGGAAAACTAATTCCAAAAGCCGGAGGGAGCATGGGCTTGGCTGCCATTTTCAATTTTTCCAGCTCGGCTTCTTGCAGTCGTTTGGCTTTCGCTCTGCGATTCTGAAACCAGATTTTCACTTGAGTCTCTGTTAAGTTGAGGGAGCTGGAAAACTCTGCTCTCTCAGCGATGGACAGGTACTGTTTTTGGCGGAATTTGCGCTCCAGGGCCAGTAACTGCGAGGTGGTGAATGGAGTCCTGGGTTTGCGGTTGGTTTTGTGTTTTCTGAGGGTGCAAGTAGGAGGACTCATTCTCCCTAAAGTAAATACAAATACCGGTTAATTAAGATGCATCTTCGCCCCCCCCCCCCACCAAAAATATCTCTCAATGGCTGCAACAAAGTAAAAGTCCCGAACATCTAAACACAAAAGAGTAAGACGTTTAAACTATCAAATCCCGGCATTGTCGGAATTCGGAGCTACTTGCCGCACACACCGGGGCAATAAGTCAGGTTTTGCACGATCACTTACTGGGAGGAGGGGAGAACCGCGAATCTTGTATCCAAGGCGTCCGTTCTTGCCGGTCGCTACTCTCCGATTTGACAAGTGCGTCTTCAGATAGTTTTAACAGTCCTTCCACGGTGTAGGAGGTGTTCGCCGGCAGAGGAGTGGGTAACGTCTCCTGCGCCGATAAACCAGCGGTTCGAGGGCTAAGGTTCCGCGAGGGGCCAACAAGCGGTGCGTCCGAAGTCGAGCTGCCCCGGCTGGGTTTCCTGTCAGACATGAGCGCCTCCACGCTGAAAGGGAGCAGCGCAGGAGGGGCTTTGGGTCTGTCCATCTCTTCGTCCACCGCTAACTTCACAGTGGTCTGTATCCCTTTACTCAAGGAGCGGGGCTCTTCACTCTTCACGCCGCCAGTTGTCACTTGCAAAGCACTCATGACAGAACAAGGGGCCATATAGAGTCGATCCCTTTTCAAATGTTGCATTAAAAAGAAAGACGAATTTGCAAACGCCCTGATCGCACTGGGCCTGCCCGTAGTCCGCGGTTCTCAAAACATTGTCAGTTTCCTAATGCCACTCGGAGCCGGGCGTTAAGAAGAGAGACTTTGCAGGGCGCTGTCCAATCAGCACCTTCAGGGGTGGGGCAGGCAGCTGCCATTGGACGCCTCAACCTGCCCGCCATCAATAATCTTTCGAAATAAATTAGCACTTAATCTGATTGGCCACTTGCTGGGAAGAGTTTATTGATAGCTCCGGGCCCTAATCTCATATAAACACAAGTGCCCGGCGAGCAATTTAAGGGTAATTATCTGGTTGGGGGAAGGCATGGTGACAGCGAGTTCAATTTCCCTTTTAACTGGAGCCATACAAGAAGGGATGGGGGGGGCGGCGGCGGCGGCGGCACTGGGGGAGAGGGGTCGTTGCTCGGGATGGGGGTGAGATTCATTTTGTATTGAAATTAGCGAAGAAATGCATCGGAATTTCAGCCTAAAGAAAATCGATACTCGTCATTGCATTTTTTTTCACTGGAGACATTATAACCATTGTTACTCCGAGTACCATCAACGTTTGCTAATTGAGTCTCGGCAATCTGTCACGATTAGTCAGTGCCTTTAATAGGCAGACAAGTTATGTTGTTTTTAGGCGCCAGCGGCGGCGCGATCAAAGGGACTAACTTCAGGGAGAGTATTCAAAAGTTGCTCGGCATCAAGAGAACAGCCCGCCCTAGCCCGAAGACATCAGGCCATTGAGTTTGAAAGTGATGGCTCTTAGGCGATCGCACGCCACTTTTTGAGGAGTTTGGAGAGTAATTCCATGTTAATATTAAAAACGTACTTTATCCCCCTGGGCCTCCGGCAGAGCTCAGTCAGTAATGACAGGTTTATGTTCTGAAATGTATTCTGGTCATTTATGCATATAAATGATATAAAGCTTGACATATAAAACAATTTACAAAAAAACTCCCAACTTGGAAAACATTAACCTGCATAATTGTGAGAACTGTTTCCCTCGTATTGTCTGATAAATATTATATTTCCTTGGCGTGACTTAAGCTCTCCCAGTGTTGCAACAGTCTTACCACGGCCGACTAAAGAAATGTATAACCGCTTCCTCCTGAGAATTCATGCAAAGAAATGCCTGACATGTGGCTATAAGGAATGGTTACTTGGCATTTGGGTCAATCTTCTTTATGAGGATCTGCGGTGGCCAGTGACATTAGATAACGATATTGCGCCAAGTAGTATCCCTAACAACGCGATTACTGTAATGAAGCTGGCAAGTTTAGAGCCCTCTTTTTTTTTGTTTTATCTTAATTAGGATGCAACAAATAGGGGTTGTTACTGAACAGTAACAGAAGCTGGGAATCGCCGAAGGAATGTTCGTTTGTCGTTGTTAAATTCAAATTTGTGAATAGGGAAGGAATTATTCCTCATGGAGATGCAGACAAGACGATCCCTGTTCCGATTTTTTTTCTCTACGGGGACAACGAACCAAGACCATCGTCCTTCGGGAGCCATGTAATATCAATTGGAAATACCGAAACGTAGTCTCCGGCATGTGAAAAGCACAGTACTGTGAATACTGCTGTTCACTAGAAATTCGCTAAGAAGCTTGATGACATCTTAGATGAGTTGTTAACGATATCTTCAACAGCTTGTTAACGATATCTTCAACAGACGTTATCTAATTTTTTTTTAAGAACCGGTTTATTGGATGTCTTTCATAAAATGCAAGAACCCTTGGCCAATACGGTGTGACAGTGTCACAAGACTATAGCTTAAAAAGGGAGGAAAATATGGTAAGAGTATTTAGCCAGTTGCTTGGACGTTTTAAATCCAAACTTTCACAGGTCAACCAAACGGACACCGCCTCTTTAAACTGATCCAACCCTTTGGAGTTCGCCTCCGTGAAAGGAATGCAATATTTCAAGTCCTGCAAATTAATTTGATCGCGAAATTATGATGTACTTGGAAAAGATGAAAGAAAAAAGGCTGGCCGTCTCCTCCAAGATCTATATAATTATAGATAATATATCCTATTTCAAAGCAATTAGCTCAATCAGGCGTAACCAGGCACTTTGCTGCCAAAGAGTAACAATGCCTTACGGTTATTTAAGCTTCAAGATGTCAAGCATAAATGTCCATGGTTGCCCAGGCTCTGCTAGAGAAAATACCAATTCAAAAGTATCCCGATCAGATTTTCTGCTTTAAGACGCACACATAATTTCAGCTTTGCTTTATACAAACGATTCATTTCGTGTTGATTTAACGATAGGGGATATTAAAAAATTACTTGTAGATTGTAGGATGAGAGATTTCATGCTTTGTATAATTTGTTGGTCGCGCAACCGGGCATAGCTCTGATTGAAGATGAAGTCTAATAAACAGACTGCGCCTTTAATTTACACAAGACTGCCCTGATCTTTTTGTAACATAATAATTACAGTTAAGTAAAGCTGGTTTGCGGAAATTCTTTTTATGTTCTAGGGTCTGTGATGTATTATAGACAAATGATATATTTGATCTTATTTTATCAAGAGACTCCAGGCAAACACTTTCCCCTCCTATTACATATATTCATTTACAAAAAAAAAGAACCGGAATACACAAACATTGTAATTAGTATATTTCTCTGATGTAAAAGCAAACATAACATCTATAACCGAGATAACGGGCAATGCTCAATTAAGTGAAAATCAATTTCGCCTTATCGTGTTCATAAAAAGCTCAAAGTTTCCCCACCAGTATGTCGCCGGGTCTCTTGCACAGACAGATTTGTATAAACACGTCCAGTAACTTCACTGGGAAAGTAAATGAACGGTAGCTAGTGGGGAACAAATTTACTTTAGTTGTGGTGTTCGTGGTAGCCGGGAGAGGAGCAATTTATTTAAAACAAACCCTTACTTCACTTGTATAGTTCTGTGTGTCTACCCACGTGTGTGCAGAGGAAGACAGAGATTCTATTAATGATGCTACTTCAGAAATCACTGTTCTTTGATGTTTTCCAACTAAATTCAGGCTAATCCCATCCAGTTCTCCCGCCCCCACCCAGAAGTATTACCTGACTTCATACGCAACCCCAACTATCTGAACACTGTTTCCATTTCAGAATAAAACGCAGGCCTTCTGCTTCCACTTTATAACCCAATACGCAGCAAGATGATGTTGGAAAGAAAATTACTTGTTTTTGAAGTTCTGATTGTGTTCAAAAGGTTAAACGTAGAATAATGTTTTCAGACCTGGATTTGTGGGGCGGTGAATATGTAACCTCAACCTTTCACACACCTTGGCGATAGACATTAAATAGATCAGATTATCATTTCAAATATGGTATCGAGATGAAAGAGTGATCCCCCGGGGAACTGTTTTAACTCTTATAAATTGACCACAACACTGCTTCTGAGAATCTAAACTATAGTGCAACATGAAATTACTGGAGTCTCCTCTGACGCCAATATAAGTTGAAGTAAAGGTTGCCATTTCAATTTGGAATGCAGGGGAGGCAATTCAGATTTTTTTTTCCCTGCTTAGATTCTTGTTACAAAACTTCCATCCGTCTAACGATGTGGCCGTGTTTCATTTTCGGACCTGAAAATTATCTTATTCTTTTCCTGACCATCTTCCAAATTGAAAATATATTTATTGCGTCGATGTGTCCAGTAATTAAATTACAGGCATGCACACTCAGGCCATTATTGATCTGCTGTATAAAAGAATTAAAATGTTTTATGCCTTAATGACACCATACAAAATGACAAGTAACAATTTTAGAATGGTCTGACGGTAATTGGATGCTGGGTCGAGGCTTTGAAGAAATGACTGCACGGGCCGATAAGCTACGTGCTACTTTTCTGCCATTAAGATAAATGGGCGGGTATTGCATTATAGGTATAATATTTACACAAATAATAGGGTATAAATACTGAACCATACTTCCAAAATATCTCTCCAGATAATCCCAAATAAATATATTTGATGTTTACGTTGTCGGACACACGAGCGAACTAACGTGGGCTGCGATTTAGTTTTAATGTACGATTTTGTTCAGGTTTTTGGTCAAAATTCTTGCGAAACCCCCTCCTTCAGACGCTGACTGGCCTTAGTGGGAATTTTATTTACATTTTCGGTTTCTGGTTGAAACCACTCCTGAATCACACCTGGCGCTACCCAAATATTTACATTCCTGCAGCACGGGTTATTGTGACGCCAACACATGTATCATTTTGGGGAACTTCTTTGTTTTTTTAAGAAAAATCTGATTGGTCTCCGAAATTCGAGTAGCCATTAAAAGATTTCTGTAGTCTGGACATAGTGTGAAATTCAGTAATATAAAGCGGGGTCATCCTGTTCAGGTTATTTAGCGTATTCTACTAAATTGCTACTAATACATATGAGTTATTGGAAATTATTTACATCCTGACTACAGTGTAAACGTATATTTATCTCATTTTCAACAGTTTTTTTTTAATTCTCAAGAAAGTTACGATACACGGCCTTACAACTTTTGACGGATAAGAAACTCAAAAAGTCTATTAATGAATAATGTTTTATAATATTTGGATTATTTTACCAACTCTTTTGTTACGGTGTGTAAACTTCACCCGGTCTTGCACCTCTCTTAATTCATACCGGGGATCGCTAGATTTTAGGTTATTTCTGTTGAACACTTTGAACATGGCGAATAGGGGCAGAAAAGGCGTTAATATTATTGAGATGGACAGCGATACTGGACGTTATTTTCTCTCCAAAGCATTGTTTTAGATAATATAAAACGCATTGAATAAACAGTGTGATGTTGAATTGCAATGAATGATATTTTAAATCAAAGAAATGTAAAGAGCATTCTTCTATTAAACAGTCAGAATTCAAATTGTGATAACGCCTTTCATGTTTGAAGAAGCGTTTGATATGTGTGTAACGTCGCGCTTCAAGCGCAGTGTATAAGCAGGACACATATTCTCCCTACTAATATAACGTTCACAGCTCTTCCTAAACGTATCTTATTCTTTCCTCATCATCTTTCTTCGCTTAAGCTATCGGCTATTAGTGCTGATTACCGTGTGCAGCTGAATCCAATGATTCACAACCAGTTTACAGCCTATTAGACAAAACATTATTTCCTTAGACAAAATTTATAGTAGCACATTTTTTTCTCCATTAGCAAAGAATGGTACGTAGATTATTCTGCCAGGTATGGAGATATTTCCCTCAGAGTGCGACAAAAGACCAAGAGACGTTCAATCCCAAAGCAATGCGAGTTGACATAGTAAAAATATAATATTGCTTCGTTGGTCAGAATGCATCAGATGGTGCGGAGATGCGGAGCCCAGTTTATAATAGGGACATAATCTTTTTGAAAGTTTGACAAATATTACTGCCATCAAACAGCGATTAAACCCCTATATTTATGATTCCAATCCGACCCAACATCGTGTTAGAGGGCGGATATTTCCATTCTGTTAGACTTGTATTTGGAGGTTCTGTGCGACGTTAGAATATCCACGAATCCTACGTCTCACCGAATACAGTATGAAATATATCAAAACTGCAGAATCGCCTCACATTTAAAATGTGACGCAGGTTAATTGTACAACGCCCCATTGCAAAGTGTTTCAGCATCCTGGTTAAATTGCAGAACTAATGATACAGAGAGCATGAGTTCGAATCCCACCATGTCAATATATGTTTAAAACTATGTCGGTTTAAAACATGGAATTGGGGGTGCGTGGCAGGGGTGCTGAGAGGGTGGGGAAGCTGGGGTGGGGAGGTCTGTTTCAGTAAAGGTGACCTTGAAGTTTTCGGAACGCACCTGGCCCGTTAATGTCCCTCAGGAAAGGAAACTTATTATCCTTGCTCAACGTGACTCATTTGTGACTCCAGTCCCGCATTGCCCTCTATCTGAACTAGCTACCCAATAGCTCCAAGCTGCCACCGTCTTCAGAAGAGAGCTAAACAGGGGCAATAAATTTTGGTCTGTGACGCCGTCATTGTGGACAGGGGTAGAAAGAAAAGGATAAAAGTCAATGCCACGATGAGCGGTGTATGTTCCTGACCTGCTTCGCATTTGGTAGGTTTTTGGGTATTGCTCAGTTCCACATTTGAAATATTTAATGACTCAATAGGTCGTGGAGATGCAAAATATAACCCTGCCTACACCCGCAGGGTTTCGTGAGCATCAGGATTACATGCAATAAAATTCTGAAAGAGAGAGTGACGGGCACGATAAACATTGCGACAACAATCTAAGCATGAAAGCAAAGTTCCTACATACGAATTTCAAACTAAAGAAAAAAGCATCATCTAAAATTACAATGTCTCAAAACAACCCGAGTTATAACCCGTTAGATCCTTGTTGGGTTATCAAGGCTGCGTTTGGGTATGGCAATAATTACGGTTGGGTAGTCAGCCCTTTTCATCCAATCGGATTTCGTATAAACCGCTTATACACGATTGCTAATCCTGCAACATAACCAGCATACTGGAACACATTTTGCAAAGGGAAAACTAACCTGATAGTTTTTTTAAATGTCATATTGACAGCTAGTGGTATCCACGCTGCCAGGATGAGATGCATTCGCCGTTTATGTGTAACCTACTCTCCCGAGAGACAATATTTCCAGTACTTTGCATTCCGGGTAGAATAGTTAGACATCAATAATCATTTTTCACACCCCTCTCCCGCCATCATCCGGACACATTTACCTTAATGAGCTTCACACCAATCTTCGACTCTGCCGTTTCTTTATATACACACATCTCGAATTGACATGCTACTAAAGCTGTTTAGAATAGAGTTTGCTTTGTAAAAGTATTCTAGTCATATTTCTGAACAAATCAAGCCGTATATATTCTAGAAATATCACTTTGACGAAACAAGGGTGGAAATAAGAAGGTACAATAAAATATGCGTAATAAAACGGATTAGGTCAGTTTTGGGATGTACTCGTTTAAGCGGCGGCATTTTTCTGTAGCTAATCTGTTCACCCACTTACTGATCTACATTCCCGTTAAAATATTGCAAATCTAATCCTGTTAAAACAGTTTGGTCAAGAAATTAATTCTACTGACCTGTGCACTTCCTTTACAGCTACGATTATTAATATTCTCGCGTGTATTTGAAGCTGCAGGACAGCTGATCCACTGGTTATTTAAATACTCTGACAGGTATTTACCATAAACTGTCATTTCTCAATGCTGCGTAATTATTGCAGGGCTTCGTTCGTGATTTGCGACCTAGAATTGCGGAAAGGGTGATTAAAGCTCGCAATTACAGCCACAGCAACTGATGTGATGTCTTATAGGTGTGGATGACTCGTTCTTTAGCAGGTTGACATAGTTTCGAATTCTTTTCGCCCGACACCACTCAACACCCGCCCACCCCATCAATTGATCCTTTCGAATAGTGATAGGATTTCGTTACTGATAAATAGTGCGGATGGGTTTTGAAGTGAAAGTTGTTAAGGTTCTTCCAATTAAACTGTATTTTGAACTATTCCATCCAGTTCAAGAGTGACTGTTAATGTTTGCATCTTTTAAATTAACAAAATTGAAGTATTTTAACATATACCAAGTAAGATATTTTAATCATTTGTTATCAAAGTAGTTAAAATGGATCTGGTCATAAATACGCGTTGATTTGCGTTGGACATGAGTCGCAGTTCGTAAACCTCTCATAATCACTTTATTAGCAAAATGCGTTGCTTTGAGACAGTCAGTTAAGAAATATTACAGGTCTGCTTCTCAACAACAGACACACAACCGAGAATTTTCGTCCTTCACAATAAACTTTCAAATTTGAGAAAATTCCAACATAACTCATCGTTAAAATACTGTTAGCGTATCAGATCTCAATGGGAATAACTATTGTTTACATTGTATCCTGAATTTCTCATCAGATCTTTTCCGCTTTGCTTAACAGGCGCCTGGGCTCAATTCTACTCTTCCCTCAATCTATCCGATTACTCGGTGGATATAGCTCCCCTAAACACTTCATACTAAAAACACATGAAGTTTCGAAAATCCATTGCCGTGACATGTTACTCTACAAGTGGAAACAAATAAGAAACTTAAAAATAAAAACATCAACAGAGCGTCGGTGATCAGCTGCCGCTGTAGCCCTGCGATTGACAGATTCCCGCTTATTTTTTAGTGATGTGTTTAACTTTTGTAAGTGAATCAAAACTCCCCTGGCATCTTTTACTTTTACAGGCTAGCCCCCAATTTTTTTCCATTCCCCAACCAATGTCTCGAGAGAGTCAAAAGTCATAGCAACAGGAAGCTTTCTCAGTGAAAGTGTTTAAAGTCCTTTAATATTTAGGGCAACCTTAATTCTGGTGTGAAGTAGTTTGCACTTGGCAAGGTTTCTACCCAACTGAATTCGGTGAGAAAGGGCATGGCCGTATACACGATATATCCCAATTGTGTCAAACCTGTTGTACAAAAGCTCTTACAGTTCTTTCGGGCGCTTTCTAATTACACCCAGAATTGATCAGAGAGGCTGCACATTCCAGGTGCGCACAGAACTAACGAAACGCTGCAGAAACAAATGCTGAAAATATTTCTCAGTGGAGTCGGCATCTACGGAGCGAATTAACAAATTCCACGCGTTCGGTGCAGAACTTGTCTTCGGCACGGCAGTTGGCTGTGAATGGGAGGAATGCTGTTTGCTGATTTTAATGATATATTGTGAAGAGCTTTCACGACATAAATTGAGGCTCGACAGTGAGTAATTTGACAGAGAAATTGTGGGGTTTTCCAGCACCGCGCACCGTCCACAGAACAGGCTTCAGTGGAGTGTGAATCAGGAATGGAATCCTTCTTCACAATAGTTGAACACTCAGAACTCCTGCACTTCCAGGACACACACTCAATATCGCAGGAAGGGATGGGAATCAACGGTGCAGTAAAGAAATCAACTCCTCAATCTTTAGATGCGCCAGTTTTCAAATTAAACTGGAGGGGATTTTTAACAGTTGATACGCCAGTGAGTATAATCCCAACCTGCTCAACATCGCCACCTGAAATAGCCACATCATTCCGAGAGACAACCTCTGCATCCCAGGGCTTTGAGGTTTAGAACACAGAACATTACAGCATAGAGCAGGCCCTTCGGCCCACAATGCTGTGCCGACATTTTATCGTGCTCTAAGATCTATCTAACCCTTCCCTCCCACATAGCCCTCTATTTTCTACAATTCATGTGCCTAAGAGTCTCTTAAATATCCCTAATGTATCTGCCCCCACAACCTCTGCAGGCAGTGCATTCCACGCACCCACCACTCTCTATGTAAAAAACTTACCTCTGATACCCTCTCTATACCTTCCTCCAATCACCTTAAAATTATGCCCCCTCCCGTTAGCCATTTTTGCCCTGGGAAAAAGTCTCTGACCACTCGATCTATGCCGCTTATCATCTCATACACCTCTATCAAATCACCTCTCATTCTCCTTCTCTCCAAAGAGAAAAACCCTAGCTCACTCAGCCTATCCTCATAAGACATACAAATATAATTTTTAAATAAATAGCTTGACAAAAGTTGGAATTAATTAAATACAGCAGAGAGCTCTGTCACCTGTGCTGAAGACAGGAGACCTGGTGTGAGAAGATAGGAATAGTCAGAGTTCCAGAAGGAATGGGAAATGACTAAAGCTGGAAAAAAATTGAGGCAGAGTGCTAGGATATAAAGATAAGGATTTAAATGTCGGTACATTGGGAAGATGAAACCATTGGTGGTCAGGATAAGCTGGTGGAGGCTGGAAGGCCAACAGGGAACACTTTGGGGAAACTGAATACCTGAAGGTGACCAATGTATCACTAAATGTTTTGTTAATGATGGGGATCAGGTGGTGAAAGAGGAATAAAGCAGCTTTGGTGAGGGGTAACATTTGGGTTTATAGGTTCTGTACAGACTCTTAAGATCATGTAGATTCTGGAGACATAAAATACTACAGGTGCTGGAATCTGGAGCTCAAAACAAGGTACTGGAGGAACTCAGTGGGTCAGGCAGCATCTGTGGAGGGAAATGGACAGTCAACATTTTGGGTTGAGACCCTTCATTTGGACTGAAAGAATAGAGGGGAGATAGCCAGTATATAGAGGTGAGGGGGAAGGATAGGGCAAGAACCAGCAAGTGAAAGGTGGATCCAGGTGAGGAGGGGTTGACTGGCAGATGGAATCAGATGAGGGAATGAAGGGTGGAGATAGAGGCAGAGGCTGGCAGGTGACAGGTGGAGGCAACAAAGGGCTGCAGATGATGGAATCTGATGGCAGAGAAGGTGGAGTGGAACCAAGTGAGGGAGATGGGGAGGGCAGATGGGAACAGCGAAGGGAGATGACCCAGTGGGAGGAGTGTATGGGTGATGGGCAGATGGAATAGCTGGGGGAGGGGAAAGAAACTGGGTGATGGGGAGCTGGGGACAGATTCTGGTTCAGCTGGAGTGAACAACAAAGAGGTGGATGCAAAGAAGTAGAATTTTTAGTTTGAAACAAACATAATTTGGTCTTCTTGCTGTACTTTTGAAGAAACATCTGATCAACCATGACTTGTTGATCAACCATCCCTTAGAGCAGAGACAGTTGTGAAGTAGAGGAAAATAACAGAGGTAGGAAATTGCCTCTAAAGGAATGTGAATGATTGGTAACATGTAAGTGAGGAATGAGAGCCTCGAGATGGGGATATGGAGATGACCAAGTCTTTGCTGAAGATGTACTGGCATTTTGGTGTTGAATGGACAATGATAGTCTCATATAGGTGGATCACAGGATATTTAGTGTAGATCAATAGAAGCAGATAAAGATGAAGGAAATATTGTAGGGAAAGATAGTGTAGTTGAACACTCTAAGTGCAAAGAAGGGGTTGAGGAGGACAATGTATTCTTGTAATGGAAGATATTAGCAAAACGTTTTCTGGATTCTGCAAATAGGATGAAGGCCAGACTTAAGTGATTAAAATTGGGGAAATGTGGGAGCTGTAAATTGGTAAATTGGTTTATTATTCTCACATGTCCAAGGTACAGTGAAAAACTTTGTTTTGCATGCTGTCCATACAGATCATTTCATCTCATCAGTTCATTGCGGTAGTACAAGGGAAAACAATAACAGAATGCAGAATAAAGTGTTACAGTTAAAGAGAAAGTGCAGCGCAGGCAGACAGTAAGGTCCAAGGCCAAGCGAGGTAGATTGTGAGGTCAAGAGTCTATCTTATCATACTAGGGGACTTTTCAATATTCTTAAAACAGTGGCATAGAAGCTGTCCTTGAGCCTGGTGGTACACACTTTCAGGCTTTTGTATCTTCTGGCTGCTGGGAGGGGAGGAGAAGAGAGAATATCTGGGGTAAGTGGGGTCTTTGATTATGTTGGTTGCTTTGCCAAGGCAATGAGAAGTGTAGACAGAGTCTATGGAAGGGAAGCTGGTTTCTGTGATGTCTGGAGCTGTGTCAACAACTCTCTGCAGTTTCTTGTGGTCATGGGCAGAGCAGTTGCCATACCAAGCTGTGATGCATCCAGATAGGATGTTTTCTATGGTGCATCTATAAAAATTGGTTAGGGTCAAAGGGGACATGCGAAATTCCTTGAGCTCAATGTGCTGGAGCCATATAGCAAGGATACCTTTAAGTCACTCAGAGGAAATGTAGGGCAGAAGTAGAGCAGTAACTCCACCAACCGAGAGCTCGGTGCTACTTTCTTTTTAGGAAGATACTGACAATGGGAATTTTAAAAAGTAGAGGACTGTTACCTTTTTAAAAGTACCAAGTGCCCACATTGGCACAATAAGTCACAAATTATGCTTTGGTCACTTTGTACCTAATATTATTGGATGCAAAACCATTTAGCAATGCAGATAATAGTTCTGGCTGTTTGCACTATTCTAATTGAACTTGTGAAATATCTGTCATCTTCCATTTTCTTTGTAAGGATGGTTAGGCATTCGAGCAATTACTGCCAAATGATTCCAGTCTGTTCAGAGACCAAAACTTTCTTTGTGTTAAAGCCGAAAGCAATTATTGGCATTCCTGTTGAAAGAGGCATTCCATTTTCCTGATGCAACCGTAGCCTTCTGTAGCATGTTAAATAAAGCCGATTGCTCTGTCGCAGACTTCTGTACAGGGTTGGCATAGAGCACAGCTGCATTACAAAAACATAACAGGCCAACAAAGAAAAAATAGTCCCAGAATCCAAAATTAGAAAAGGGGAGGCACAATGATTAACCAGACGCTGGAATCTCCAAGGGACAGATGCTCCAGGCTGTGGTCTCAAGTTTGTAGCTTGCTCTGCAAACTATATCTGATTCCTTAGGCTTTGCTCACTTGTCAGGTGCTGTTGGATACACAAGATTGTAGATGGTCAAGATTTAAGGCTGGATCTTCTTTGGTCTACTTTGAATGCAGAAAGGGTTCAGGTGGTTCAGCATTGGCAGGGAGGAGAATATGGATAATCTGCAGCATTTTGAGCCAAGGCTGCTAAGGAGACAGAAACAGACCAAAAGCACACAGGTGTAAAGTAAAGGAGTCAAGTGGGTGTCACCTGTGGTCCGTGGACTAGCATTCAATGACAGGCAGAGGTGAACCCAAGGCAGGAAGCTCCTGAAGAGGGTTATTTGGATAGAGTAGGGGATATGGCAGTCACAATCACTGCTACAGTCTCCACCTACTGAAGACAACATATCTGCAATATCAGTTTAATTACATCATTATGTTGCCCAAAGTAAATGTAGATTAGTGCCCACTGAGATCCTGAATTAACATTATAAACATCACTCACTCTCAGGTAATCCATGTCCACTGAGTCCAAGTAAAAGAGTGATTAAGTTTATCATTATAAGCAGGTATCTCACTGGTTGTCCCTCTCAAAATGATCTGCTTCCACTGTGTATTATCTGTTTTCTTACAATTAAGGATGGTAATCTTTGATCAAAATATGATCACAAAACATTGTCTGCAGGAACTTTGGTGAAAATTAAGGTCAAATTCATTTCAATTATGTTTCTGTTTGATGTCTCTGGGCGTGTACTTGATTGAGTTCAGAAGGATGGGGGGGGGGGGGGTGGGAGGCGGGAGCGGGGATCTCATTGAAGCCTACCGAATGCTGAAAGGTCTAGATAGAGTGGACGTGGAGAGGATGTTTTCATTAGTGAGAGTGCTTAGGATCCAAGGGCACAGCCTCAGAATAAAGGGACATCCCTTTAAAACTGAGATGAGGAGGAATTTCTTCAGCCAGAGGGTGGTGGATCTGTGGAATTCATTGCCACAGAGGGCTGTGAAGGCCAAGTCACTGGGTGTATTTAAAGCAGAAATTAATAGGTTCTTGATTGGTGAAGGGATTAAGGGTTACAAAGAAAAGGCAGGAGAATGTGGTTAATAAATCAGCCATGATTGAATGGCAGAGCAGATTCGATGGGCTGAATGGCCTAATTCTGCTCCAATATCTTATCGTCTTATGTCTTCATACTCTTTGCAAAGAAATGAAATTACCCATAATCAGTGGGGAAAATATGTAACCATTGCAATATTTTTATATTTTCTTAAGATATAGAAGGAAGCCATATGGCCAATTGAGCCTATGCTGGTTCTTAGAGTGATCCCATCAATCCCACCCTATTTAATTTCCCCACAACCCATTTTGGAGTAATGGCATACAGTACTTTAGATTTTAAAAAGGAACCTTTACAACATCCAGATGAACACATGGAAGAGAAGGAAGGAGAGATAGAAGTTGTGGAGAACCTTGAAGTTCAAGTTGGTAATGGAAAGTGTTACTTATATTAATATGAGCTGTTGTAATTTTCAAGAGTCATGTTTATCCTATTATATTGAATAGCAAGTGAATCCATTCTCCAAAAGAATTCTTCACATTTGCCACCTACATAGAAAAAACATTCCAACCAAGATTTTAGCACCTCCAAGATACCCATTCCTGCACATTGATCCTGGATTCCACTATGGATCATTACTTATTAAAGCACCAGTCCAGGCACATACACTCAGAAGGAAACACATAGTTTCACTGAGCAGGAGTAATAGGGGGAGGATAGTGAGGAGTCAGACATCCATCCTTGATGCCTTTGTTGAGAAGCCATGGGACCCTTGCCAGAGATTTTAATGTGCAGAAAATAGTGAAAATAGTACTAAGTTGGAGACATCCACAGCATGGATTTGTTGCACAAATAAAGATGTTAATTGTGGGCATGTGGAGCAGTCAGGTGAATGCAACAGCTTGTGATTTTTGTGGCAGTAACAAAACCAACATATAAAGGTGATCATTTTCCAATCAGAATGTGGCCACAATCACATGCTTAGATTTTCATCAACCCACTGTAGTTCAGGGCTCTCAGAACTTCATTCAGGTGACTTCATTTCATTTCACCCATTTGAGGAAGTGGGGAACATTTCTTTGCCTTGGTGGGCAAGGGTAAATAGGCAGGGGTGCAGCTGATAGGAGGGTCTCAATCTTAATTACAAAGAAGTCCATGTGCAGTTCATTCTCAGGAGGGATTTAAGTAGGGCTACCAAAGCATTTCAACAATAAGGGACAGGTTGTGGGCAGAGGTTGATGTGATTGGGGGCTGTGGGTGGAGCTTATCTTATCCAGCTCTTGTGGAGCTACAATACACCCCACTGAGAAACATGGGCAGCAGAGGTTCAATGGTGCAAAGTCTCTCTTGTTATGCAGAAGTTTATATGAAATTATATATTAATAAATGAAATTGGAAAAGGAAAATATAATGCAAGTCTGCCATATAATTGGCAGGCTGGAGGGTCCAGGTGGCCCACTCCTGCTTCTAATTTGGAGATAAGAGAGACTACAGATGACGGAATCTAGAACAAAAACAGAATGTTGGAAGAACTCAGCAGGTCAAGCAGCACTTGTGGAAGCACAAGATATAAATTTGAGACCCTGAATCAGGACTGAGAGGGAACAGGAAAGATTGATTCACTGTATCTAGGTGCATGTGACAATAATAAATGAATTACAATTGCAATTATAGTGGCAGGCACAGTAGTGTAGCAGTTATCATAATGCTATTACAGTGCCAGCGACAAGCATTCAATTCCGGCCACTGTGTATAATGAGTTTGTACGTTCTCCTCGTGTGTCTGCGTGGGTTTCCTCCAGGTGCTGCGGTTTCCTCCCACATTCCAAAGGTGTACGGATTAGGAAGTTGTGGACATGCTATGTTGGCGCTGGAAGCGTGACGACACCTGCGGGCTGCCCCCAGAATGCTCTATGCAAAGATGCATTTCACTGTGTGTTTCGATGTGCATGTGACTTATATAGCAGTACAAAGGAGGTTGGAATAGAAGCTGGTAGGTGATAGGTGGAGCCAGATGGACAGGGGATGTTTTTCTGACTGGAGGTCTGTGACCAGTGGTGTTCCACAAGGATCAGTGCGGTGACTGCTGTTGTTTGTAAGATATATGAATAAGTTGGATGAAAATATAGGTGGTCTGATTCGCAACTTTGTACACGACACAAAAATTGGTGGAGCTGTGGATAGTGAGGAAAGTTGTCAAAGGATACAGCAGGATGCAGATCAGTTGGAAATTTGGAGGGAGAAATGGCAGTTGGAGTTTAATCCGGACTACTATCAGGTGGTGACACAAGAGATTCTGGATATGCTAGAAATCTGGATCAACAGACACAAAATGCTGGAGGAACTCAGCAGGTCAGGCAGTATCTATGGAGGGAAATGAACAGTCGACGTTTCAGGTCGAGACCCTTCATTAGGACTAAATGAAGGGTCTCAGTCTTAAATGTCAAAGTATGAAGTGGTGCATTTTTGGAGGTCAAATGAAAAAGGAAAGTATACAGTAAATGGCAGAACCCTTGGGAGCATTGATGTACAGAGATATTTGGGGTACAAATCCATAGCTCCCTGAAAATGGCAGCACAAGTGGATAGGGTGGCAAAGAAGGCGTATTGTGTACTTGCCTTCATCGGTCAGGGCATTGAGTATAAAAGTTGGCAAATCAGGTTGTAGCTGTATAAAGCTTTGGTTGGGCCACATTTGGAGTATTGCGTGCAGTTATGGTCACCACACCACAGGAAAGGTGTGGAGGCTTTGGAGAGGGTGCAGAAGAGGTTCACCAGGATGTTGCCCGGACTGGAGAGAATGAGCTGTAAGGAGAGGCTGGACAAGCCTATCACCTCTCGGCTTCTGTCCCACATCCCCTCCCCCCCCCCCCCCTCCGTCCACCTTCATACTGCTCCATACTGTCAACCTTTTCTGTTCCTTCTCAGTCCTGATGTAGGGTCTCAACCCAAAATGTCGACTTATACCTTTTGCCTCCACAGATGCTGATTGACCCCCTGAGTTCTTCCAGGGTTTTGTTTTTGTTCTTCATCCTGTTTTCTTGTGTTCTTGTGTTCTACTTTCCTCTCTCCTGAAGTCTCACCATTTCTTGAGAACACTACAGTCCTCAACGTGTGTGCTAAGACATTCAGAACTAAACTCCAAAGGTAATATTCCAGGCTCTTTCAGAAACAAAAATGCATAAAATCTAATTTAAAAAAGGCTTGATGCTCACACTTTTCTATCCGTAATATTTTCCACTGCCAGCAAGTCAGGAAAGGACTCATTTCCTCACTGTTCATCCTCAATATGTGTCGCAGTATCATCTTTATCTGAGAATCCCTCAAATATATGTATACTGTACATGCCCATCTCTGGCAAGGCTAAAATCTGAAAGGGAGGTCATGGAAGGATTGTAATTCAAAGCACCTTACAGCCTGTTGTGCCTGTGCCAGCTTTTTAAAAGACCTCTTTGAAATTGCAGGTCATGTTAATGAAAGACCTGTACCTACTCCAGTGGTGTATGGCAACAGAGCTGTGCCAATCAGTACTGTACCCCAGTGACAAACCTGTGCCCACCAGTACCGTATGCTAATGTATCTATGTCGTACAGTGACAGACACGCCCACTTGTACTTCATGACATTGCTACATGTAGACAGACCTGTGCCCAAACTACCATTCTTATGTTATATAGTGACATTCCTGTGCCCACTTTTACTAAATGCCAATGTTACCTGCAGATAGACCTGTGCCCACCAGAACTTCATCACACTTACACCCAACAGTATTGAGCCACCCACTCATCCCAGCATTGGTTACCATCTGTTCCAGCCTTCACATCCCCCCTTGTAACCCAGATCCTCCCTGTTCTCTGGATTCCCTTCTATTCTATGATCTCAGCCAATACTAGCTGCACAGTCTCTGCCAGTACTGCTCGTTTAGGCTGTAGACTTTTAAAGCAGGCTTCCCTTCCAAAAGTCAGGCTGCTTGTTCCCCCACTTAGGTTCAATCTCACTTCAGGGGGGTCTTCCATTTAAATCCTGTAGGACATTTGAGAAGCCTGCTCTTTGGTTCCAAAATCTGCCATTTTAGTAATAAAAAGTAAATAACCCAAGCTGATAATTCAACATAAATACAAGTTACATGGTATTTTAAGTTTTCTTTAATCCATTTTGATAAACAGCCAAAGAGATCCTGCTGAAGTTTTGCACTGCTAAACTTACTAGAAAACAATAATATCTTAGTGCACAGAATCTTTCCTCAATTAACTGAGTCATAGATTAGGATAAATAATTTAAGAATAGGTTTTCCTCTTAATGTGCTTATGGCATAAAGGATCACATGGACAAAACATTTAGATGAAAGATCAGCGACACCACAGACTGCAGATGCTGTGATCTGGAGCAAAAAAACTGCTGACAGAATTCAGCGGGTCAGGCAGCATCTGGGGAGCCAAAGGGATAGTCAACGTTTTGGGTTGAGACCTGCATCAGTCCTGAACTTCTCCAGCAGCTTGTTATTTTAGGAGAGGAATAAACACTTGAACTGAATTGGTTTGAACACTCTGATGGATGGTCATTACCCTGAAACATTATCCCAGTTTTTCTCTCCACAGATGCTGCCTGACTTGCTGAGTGTTTCCAATATTTTCCATTTTATTTCAGATTTACAGCATCTGCAGAATTTTGCTTTTGAATAATACACCCCTCAGCAGATAAATAAGGAAGGAAATAACCTGATCTCTGTCCTTTATTTTCCTGCACTTTGGCAGCATCCATGATGTTGGAGGTATGGTAAAGCAGTCCCTGTTTTAAAGAGGGACAGATAAAGGACTAGTCAGCCAAACATGGTGATGGCAAATAATAGGAAAACCTCAGAGTTATCACATGGAAGGTTAGTGATCAATAGTAGTCGGCGTGGATTTGTTGTGGGACGGATGTGTTTGGCCAAATTGACATAAATGTTTGATGAGGTGACAAAGAGGATCAATAAAGGCAACACACATAATATAGTCTACAGGGAAGTTAGCAAGGTTTACGATAAGATGTGACATTGCAGACTGACCAGAAAAATAAAAGTCCATGAAATCCAAGGGAAAGTGACAATTGACAAGAATTGAGAGTGGCAGAAAGCAAAAGTTGGTGGGTGTTTCAGCATCTTTTGCAGTGGAATTTCGCAGACTGTCCCTGACATTTCACAGTGCATGAACTATAACTATGACAGGATTGAAATACAGGAGCCATGATTAAGATGTTAGCTGATGATATTAACAATGGGTAAAGACTTGATAGAAAGGAAGAACACCACAGGCTGCAGAAAATATCAACAGATTGGTCAGGTAGGTAGAAAAGGGGGAATGGAATTCAGTTCAGAAAAGTGAGACAATGCATTTGGGGAAGACAACCAAGACAGGGGGTACACAATGAAGGGAGAATTCTGAAACACATAGAGAGACAGAGGGATCTTGGAGTAGACAGCAGCAGTTCCCTAAAGACACATACAACAAATGATGGTGTAAAAAATGCTGTCTCTGACTGGCTAACACATAGGATATAAGAGTACAGAGGTCAGGGTAGAGAGCATAAAGCAGTATGCAAGGTGCAGATTGAGAACTGCATGTAATCCTGGTCACGATTTCACATAAAGAATGTCATGGCACTACAGAGTGGGTACAAGAGGTTTTGAAGAATGTTGCCAGGACTAGAAAACTCCAGGTATAGTCAACTCCCAATTGTCCAGCAATGAGTTATGCAGATTGCAGAGTAAATGTGTCATTCCAAGCACCCACCAGCACCACACAACCCTCCATTTTCGACACTCAACAATGCCCCTGGTCCTGATCCTGCAATCACCCTGCGAGTTGCTCACAAGACTTAAACTGCAAGGGGGATAGTTCTTTTCCTGTCTGTGGCTCTGGGACAGGAGAACCCAAGTCATGTGTCTGGAGTAAGGTGGGCATTCACTTCCAGCTGGAGTGGTGGGATAGGTGGTCACACGACCCACTGGAGTTCAGCTGTAGGCAACCAATCTCCCGCTGGAGTCCCGAGGAAGGTGATCACTTTTCTTGCTGGATTCCTGGAGTTTACAGATACTTGGCCTGACTCTGAGTCCTATAGCAGGCAGTCACTCACCCCACTGCAGCCATGGGTCCGTTGGTCACTCTCCCTGCAGAGGTTCTGTGCTGGGCAGTCACTTTCTGGCTGGAATCCCGGGAGGGGAGTCACTCCCCGAATGGCATCCCCGGAGAGAAGTCACCCTCCTGGATGTAGACCCAGGTGGGGAGTCACTCTTCGGCTGGTGATCCGAGAGGGGAGTAGCTCTTCCATCTGGTGTCCCGGGAGAGGAGTAACTCTCCCGACTGGTGTCCAGGGAGGGGAGACACTCTCTGATGCCTGAGTGGGGAGTCACTCTCCCAGATGGAGCTCATTTGCAGCACTTGCTTAATTGCTGAACTACTGTCAGTCCATAATTCCCCTTGAGTGTTTTGTTTTTACGAAAACAATGTACAATTAATTGTTGTGCAATGCATTTGTTGTATTTAATATTTTTTAAAATTTTCTTTCACGTTATCCGTGTTTTTGCACTATCCACGATAGTGTCCGCCTCCAGTATCCTGGAAAATTTAGGGTCGACTGTATGAGGAAATATCAATTAGCCTGGAGTTGTTTTTCTTGGAACAGAGGATGCTGAAAAGGGATTTAATGAAAGTGCAGAAATACTCACGAGGCTTAGATATGACGAATAAAAAGGATCTATTTCCCTTAACAGAGAGGTCAATAACTAGTGGTGGGGGATTTAAGATAGGCGGAACGATTTGAAGAACATTGAGGGAATGTTTTTCACCCAGGGGTAGGTGGAGCTTTGGAACATAGTCTGAAAGGATGGTGCAAGCAGACACCTCAGCACACTGAAAAGGGACTTGAAGGGGCATTTGATCTGCTGGAACCCACAAACTATGTTTTGAGAGTGGGGAACTAGGACTAGTTTGGACAGCTTTTACTTTGCCCAGTATATCTGATGACCCCAAAGACCTCCTGCTGTGCCATGAGTTTCTATGATTCCATATACGACTGTAACTTCCTTTCCAGTCGACTTGAATGCAAAAAGTATACCCGTCCTACTAAGACGCAGTTCAGAGTGAAGTTGTTATAAAAGATAAGTGTTTCCAATGGGCAATATGATTGTGTTTTGTGAAACATGTGATTGTTTAATGTGTCACATTCTCTTAACAATTTATTCGAAATTTCAGTTAATCGGATAAAATGTTGGATGAACATAATTTTCCAAATCACTTTGAGCAATTCATTGGTTCACTTATTGATAGATGTTGCAGTCTTAATAGTTTTTCTTTGGCATTTTTAAAAGCTGTTTTCCTGTCTTGATATGCACATCATGCTGACATGCAGCTATTTAACTTTGAGGCAACCATTTAAGTTTTAAGGAAAATGACACAGAATAGAAGTGTGACAACTGGAAGTGTATGTTGAACACAAATCTCCTGAAAATCCATGGGTGTTCCACTCCTCCCTGACAGAAACAGAACAAAGGACAGGCCGAAGACACATGGAAATTCTCAACAGCAGAAGAGACACTTTTCCATCATCCTGCAGGACATTTCACTTATATTGTGTGAAGTTGGTTGGTTATTTATTTCAAGGATGTAATGTGACTATTCCATTGCTCTCCTGAATGACTTCCCACCTTCCGCACTCCTTAAATTGATCCAAAATTCTGCTCCCAACACCAGATTCACTTCAAAGCTCACCACTATAATACCCGTCTATTTGTTGTTGCCTTGATTTTAAAATTCTTAAACATTCTTAAAGATTTTCATGTCTCCTCCAACTCCATACTTCTGAAAGTTCACTTCACCCAGATCCATAACTCTTAGAGATGGCTTTCCTTTAATTCTGACCTCTTGTGCTTCTTCAATTCTTATTGTTGATTGGCAGGTGTGTCTTTGGGTACCTAGACCCTGAGCTCCAGAATTCATTCCCAAACCCTCTCTCTCTACCTTTCACATTGGGATGTTCCTTAAAACCAACATTTTCATCATAAATCCTTGTGCAGCTTGATGTCAAATTTTGTTTGATGGCACTCCTGTGAATTATTATGAGAGGGTTTGCTATATTAAAGGTGCTGGATAATTCCAAATTGTGGCTGCATTTAGTCAAACAGCATCTAGAACTTACTTTTTTTTAATATAAGAAGGATTTTAAACAAACCATTTGAAGTGTTGAAAATACAAATTATAATTTTAAATACAAAACTGTTTCATACATTGCCATATCAGAACAATTGCCGTCTTGATCACTCAGCTAGTAAATGCATTACTGTGTAATTTGAGTTGCACAGACAAGATAGTATCATGTTCAGTCCCAGGTCTTTGCTGAATTAGTTAACTCAATGGTAGGAGTGTCACACAAAGTCTCAACCGTCCAGCCTGACTGACAAGAGATCAAGAACACCATATCCCAACTCGAAAATAGCAAAGCCTTGGGTGCAGATGGTATCCCCATTGAAATCCTGAAACTTATTGGTAAAGACTTCTGTCAGAAATCCACAACCTCATTGTTCACACCTGAGAAGAGGATAGTCCAGGGGACATCAGAGATGCTGTATTTGTGGCCATCCTCAAAAAAGAGACAAAGCTGTGGTAGCTATAGAGGTGCTTCCCTGCTGTCTGCCACTGAGAAAGCTTTGCCAGGATCATCCACAATTGTTTACTCCCTGTAGGTGTTGTATTATACTATTGGGAGTAGTCCATAGGGAATATTCCATAGAATTGGGAAGAGACATCAAAAGCCATAGATAAGTGATAATATGGGACTTCAAGTATCCTAATATATACTGAGACAGTAATAATGTAAGGGGCAAAGGAAGAGAAGAATTTTTGAAGTGCATTCAGGAGAGCTTTCTTGGCCAATACATTTATGTCCCAATGACAAAAGAGGCATTACTGGATTTGGTTCTGGGGAACCAGGCAGGCCTAATGGAGAAAGTGGGAATATTTAGAGAACAGCGATCATAGTACCAATAGTTTTGGAATACCTATGGAAAAGTAGATGGGCAACTTTATCATGAAAAAGGCCACTTGGAAAAGAGTCATGTTAAAGGGGATGAGAACAGCTTGGGTAAATTGGAATCAAATATTGGCAGGCAGAACTTTAATTGAACAGTGGGTAGTCTTTAAACATGAGATGGTTCAGGTAAAATGTAGGCACATTTTCACAAGGGAGACAGGTAGGTCAATTATAGCCAAAGTTCCCTATTGACAAAATACATGGAGAGTAAAATAAGTCACGGAAAATGGGCATATGGTTGACATCAGTTTAATGACACGTGCAAATCAGACTGATTCTAGAAAATTCAGAAAGGAAATGAAAAAGGAAAAGGATAGTCACAAGAAGAGTATGACAAAATTGTGTGCAATTTTGGTTGCCTCATTACAGGAAGGATGTGAAGGCTTTGAAAAGGGTGCAGAAAAGTTGGATTAGAGGGTATGAACTATAAGGAGACGTTGGACAAACGTGTGTTGTTTTCTCTGGAACATTGGAGGCTGAGGCAAGACCTGATAGAAGTTTATAAGATTATGAGAGGCATAGATAGGGTAGACAGTCAGAATCTTTTTCCCAGGGTAGAAATGTCAAGTACTATAGGACATGCATTTCAGGTGAGAGGGGGAAATTTTAAAGGAGACGTGTGGGGGAAGATTTTTACACAGAGAATGGTAGGTGCCTGGAACGGGCTGCCAGGGAGAGTGGTGGAAGCAGATACGATAGTGGCACTTAAGGCTGTTAGATAGACACATGAGTATGCGGGGAATGGAGGGATATGGATCATGTACAGACAGAAGAGAATTAGTTTAATTTACCATTGTGTTCGGTGCAGAAATTGTGGGCTGAAGGACCTGTACCTGTACTGTACTGTTTAATGCTTAAAAGACCAGCAATAAAAGGGAATCCAGAAATTCCTACAAGCACATGAAGAGTAAATGGTGGGATGATCAGAGACCAGAAAGGAAATCTGCTCACAGAAACAGAGGGCATAGCCAAGGTACTAAATTAGATACCTTACATCAGTTTTTCCCATGCAATAAAATGCTGCTAGAGTCTCAGTAAAGGAAGATGTATTTGAAGTTAGATTAGAAAAATTACACGAGGAGCTGTTCAAAAAGCTAGTTGACTTAAAGTGAATAAATAGCCCAGTCTAAATGGAATGCACCCTAGTTTGCTGAGATCAAGATTCAAATTTAACTTTAGTAGTTTGCTGCTTAGTACCTCAGGACCCAGGGTCCTTGTTAGCCTCTTTCAGAACTATGGACCCCGAAGTCTAGTGAATGGAAATTGCAGAGACATTAGGCCATAATATTCAGTACGTAGATGGGTGGTGCCTGAGGACTGGAGAATTTCAAATATCCTGTTCAAAAGAGTAAGGATAAATCCAGCAACGACAGGCCAGTCAGATTAATCTCAATGAAGTGAAAAATTTAGAACTGATGATCAAGAAAAAGAATAACAATTACTGAAAATAACAATATGGCACATGTTGGAAATCTGAAATAAAAACAATTAAAATGCTGAAAATACTCAGCAAGTCAAGCACTTATGTGAAAAGAGAAAGACAGCCAAATTTTTGGATCTAAAATCCTCTGTCAAAATTAACAGTCCCTTTTAAATTTCATATTAAAAGTACTTTTGACAACAATTTATTGCGCCAACCAATGAGACATAACATGCTGAATTGTTCAATTTCTGGGTCAAAAGGTTTGATTGGTACTCCATTAAAAATTAAGACGTTGGTATATTGTTATACTTACATCAATGTGGTCAACTTTCAACCTCTTTCTCAGTACAAAGCCAGGTAGGAGTGGACAATAAATCGTCTACGTTGTAAAACGATCTGTAAAAGAACGAGAGTAAATCATGAGCTCTGATATTCTGCCGTGAATTTAATGAGCAAATGATTTGCAAATCCAGCAGCTTTCTGAAAATAACAGGCAAGTTGAGGTTGGGATTTCGATTTGTGCAAGAAAAATGGCAAACCACTTAAGTCAAGTACCAAGTTCTGGAAATTCATAATGCTTGGAAATTCATGCCTTAACTTTGTTGGTCATTGTAAGTATTAAAAATACTCTTGTGTCCTAACACAATGAGTTTTACTGTAGCTTTATACCAACATGTTTTATTGTGGAATAGTATAACATGGATTCAGACTTGTGGTGCCCATTACATAAGCACAAATAGGAACTGAGGGACTTTTCTGTGGGAAAAGAAGGAAAATTAAAGGGTAATTCACTAAAGCAGTAGTTACATACCTTCTAATGGATAGCTCAAGAGTGGCATTTGTAGTGATCTGTAGGCAGTCTGTCTTCCTGCTTCACTCATTAGGCAGTGTGAGACAGGAACAGATAAAGAAGGGAAACATAAAATAATTCTTATTGGGCCCTATAATTCAAGAGCTATCTTATCACATGAGGAGCTCATTCAAACCTTTACAAACCCTTTAGAAAATAATGATTTTTTTAAAAAGGGATTCAATTTTATGACTTTGTTCTCTATTTCTGTTCAAACCATTTCTGTGAATATAATGGGTTCAATCAATTCGTGAAGGTCATAACTAAAACTTTCATCAAGTAGAATGAAAGAACTATACAAAATTGTCAAGTTACCACTAAGTCATTTAGGAGCCAGTATTTTTTTCTCAACAGCCAGTATAGAGACGGTCCTTAAGTGTTGACCTATTTTTTTTCCACTATGCAGCAAAACATAAAATCTGATCCTCCCATGAATACACTAAGAAATTTATCTGAAAATGCGTAGGCTCTGCAGAACAGTCAAGAACAGTGTGGTAGACAGTCGACAAGACCACTCCACTCAGAACTCTAAACTGTCACTCAAGGAACACAGAACTCACTTAATTGGTCTCAGATGTCGTTTAGCCAAACTGCTGGAGGTTTGCATGTCTGCAGTATATTTGGAGAATATTTTGAATTAAGAATTGTTTTATGATTCACTACATTTCTGTAATTATACTTTATAATGTTCCACAGTACAAATTTACAGAAAACCATTTTTGGCAGTTCTATATGATGGGAAACATATGTGGATTTTGAAATCTTGCAGGAGTACCCAGGGTTAATTATGAGTTTGGACAAGTGAAAAAGGGTACTTAATGTTAAGTTGTTGTTTAGCTTGTTTACAAATGACTAATGTTGAATAATGTTGTTGGTTAAAAACTGCACGATGCTCTTGGAAGACATAACAAAGATTAAGATGTACCCACAGCCTACTCTCTCCAAAAGAAATTAAGAAGCTCGGACTTGGAAACTTTTATAGCATTTACTTTCTATGTTAGGTTGACTGTTGTTACAATGAAATAAGCCAATTAATAAAATGTTACAATTCAGTAGTTTTGATAGGCTGTTTCGAGCAATGCCTCGGGATGCATTAGTTTCCTTGCTTGAATCCAGTTCAGATAGACCATTGGCATCAGTGCTTAGTATGGTTCTTTGGCATCAGTGCTTAGTATGGTTCTGAATAGCGCAGACCAAGGTTTAATCTCTAGTTTTGTTAAATTCATTAAGTTCCTCAGTTCTCAGTACAGGCTTACAACTGCAATATTCATCAAACTAAACCAAGTCCAAATCAGGTTTACTGTCATATGCCCAAGTAATGTGAGGTAAAATACAATAAAAATCTTGCTTGGAGCAGCATCACAGGCACATAACTACAGACAACACACAGAATATAAGTTATACATGAAATTATACCGTAAAGTAAATAAAAAGACTGTATGAAAACAAGACTTTAGTGCAAAAATAAACAAGGACATAAACAAAGACAAGCTCACCTTCTGGATAGAAAAGATCAAAAATAGGAAAAAAAATGACTAGAAATTCACTCACAGATAAAGATGTCCAATTGATAAGCAGGGTACATGTGACAGTGTGGCCTTGTGCCAGTAATGCTTTATTTTCATGTGAGCAGCTTATGCAGTTGCTTCCATATTCTGTATTTCCTTCTGACATAGAAGGAGGCCATTCAGCTCATTGAGTTTATACTCTCTCACAGCAATACCATTCCACCCATTAATTTTCCTTGTAACCTATTCTCCCCATTTTCCTATCAATTCTTCCACTCATCTATAATTTACATTTGTCAATTGACCTATCACTCTGCACCTCTTTGGGATGTAGGAAGGCACCAGAGCACCGAGAGGAAATCCACGCAGTGACAGGGAGAATGAATCCACACAGACCTCTGGAGGTGAGGATCGCTGGAGCTGTGAGGCAGCAGTTTGACACGCTGTGCCACTTGTGCCATTAGGAGACACCATTAGTATGTACTAAGTATGTGGTATCAGGGTCCAAGTGATACAAAGTTTCATAGATCAATATCATGCCTATACCCCTTAAAGGAGAAATGAGCACTGAATCCAAACAGTGCTGAAAGGTATTCTTCAGCTTAGGGACAACAATGGCAGCATGGGTACAGGATTGGGCAACCTATTTCACTGATGTCCGCCTCAAGATCTTAGTAGAAGAGGGCGACTATTTCTGGCATTAGGTAACCACACTAGTTCTGCTCTGAAGGACAGGTGAAGACTGATGAGCATGCACATGGGGGTACTTAGGGATTGCTCAGACTGTTTGAAATCTTGCATGACTTGTTTTGAAGCATTTCAGTGTGCAGTTCCAACCTTGAACATGACTTTGTGTGCAACATGAAGCCGATTCTTTCCACATGGAAATGGTGGCACGTTCCACGTCTTTACTTTCTGGTCCAATCATGATGGCAGAGACCACATTTTTTTGTTGAATTATGAGTGGAAGCCATCAAACGTATGACTACCAAAGAAGCTCAGATGGATCTGGATTCCATTCTTCAGAGAGTCAGAGAGTAGTACAGCACGGACACAGGCCATTCGGCCTGACACGTCCATGCCGACCAAGATACCTATCAATGCTAATCCCATTTTCCTGCAAATGTCCCATCTCCTTCAATTCCTTTCCTATCCATGTACCTGTCCAAATGCTTTTTAAACACTGTGATTGTATTTGCCTCTACCACTTCCTCTGGCAGCTTGTTCCATATATTCACAACCCTTTATGTGAGAAACTTGCCCCTCAGCTCCCCTCTAATTATTTCTCCGCTCACCTTAAACCTATGTCCTCTAGTTTCAGACTCTCCTATGCTTGGAAAAAGACTGTGACTCTCTAGCCTATCTATGCCCCTCATAATCTTATAAATGTCTATAAGGTCACCCCTAAGTCTCCAGTGAGAACAATACCAATCTGTTCAATCTCTCCTTGCAACTAAGTCCTTCATTCCAGGCAACATCCTGATGAATTACTTCTGCACATCTTTCCTGTAGTGTGGTGATCAGAACTGCACACAATATTCCAGCTAGATTGCACACTATCTAGATTCTAGCATCTGCAGTCCTTTGTTTCTCTACAATATTCCAAATGTGATATGACACTTGCTACTCTGACAGCAATTCTTCAATTGCCTGAAAACTAGTTAGTACAGAATGCCTTTGCCCATGGCAAGCCATTGACATCCAGAACTGCTCTTTGATGGCCATCTGCAGCCTCCTCCAGTCCAAGGGAGCAACAGTTCCTGATCGTGGTTGAAGCTGGGGAGAGCACGTTGTGTGAAAGTGATATAGCAGGAACAGGCATGAAGAAGACAGGCAAAGGGATTGTATCAGGGTGACTAGACAAGAACTGTATGGTTTTGGTCTTCATTCAATGTCCAAAAATACTTGGCATGTTGTTTTTGGCTTCATGATTTGTACAGAAAAGGACCCTGAAATGATCTGCAAAAAAGAGTTGGCAGCATGGGAATTGAGATGAGATATCTTTATTAGTCACATGTACATCGAAACACACAGTGAAATGCATCTTTTGCATAGAGTGTTCTGGGGGCAGCCCGCAAGTGTCGCCACACTTCTGGCGCCATCATAACATGCCCACAACTTCCTAACCCGTACGTCTTTGGAATGTGGGAGGAAACCGGAGCACCCGGAGGACACCCACGCAAACACGGGGGGAACATACAATCTCCTTACAGACAGTGGCCAGTATTGAACCTGGGTCGCTGGCATTGTAATAGCGTTGTGCTAACTGCTACACTACCATGCCTGCTACACTACCGTACCATGCCTTGAGTCATTAATTGATTTACATTTTGGTTCTGTTATCATTGTGGATGATGGATGTTGCTGAGGGGTCAACATTTATTACTTAATCCAATTGCATTTGGGGCTGGTAAAGAGCTGACCTTCTGTTTGAAATAAGGACTACTTTGCACATATTAAAATGATTGAGCATCAACGGCTTATCTTTCCATATCAGACAGGTACAGGTTTTGGCTTCACTTTATGATGGACAGGAGGATTTTATGAGTTGTTGCCAACTGCTAGGAAAATGCCACACACTGCAAGCATTGAGCCAGTGTAGGACTGCAATAAAAGGTCAGGTGTGGCATTGCCATTGGTTGCTTTATGCTGAGTGATCCAGAGCATTTTCTTCATGCCAGAGGTTAAAGTTGTTTAATGTAGGTGAGGCTGTGTGGTGGATGCTATGCCATTGCTAAACAATTGTTTAGGACAAAAGGTCATGGAATGGACTGTAGTCTGATTGACATTCTCATGGTCACCACTGGGGGCTGTTTCTCACTTTCCTCATATGTAGCCAGATCTTCACTGGTCCAATCTCAAATAGCTCAAGCTACACCTGGTTTTCCAACTTCTGTCCTGATCAAAGTGATGTCAGTGGTTATCCAAATGTTGTGCTGTTGAGTAGAGGGATAATCATGTTCTGAAGAATATCCAATAAGATCTACAAGATTTGAGTTGCATTTGCTGGCCTCTATAATTGGAAGTGCCTCATTTACTACCAGCCAGTCACATTCTTTAAAGAGTGGACATTGGACTACTATGTGTAAACTTTAATTGGTGGCAAGTTTTCTTTCACTTGAGAAAGACAGTGTCCCTATTGTGGCGCGGGATTCTTAAGTGAAGCAAGGGGTGCAGTTCAAAGAGTTCCCGCCTTTTGTTGCAAGGATTCTGGCTTCTTGAATGCCAGACTAAGGAGTATGAACCAGATAATTGCAATATGTGAGATTGTCTCTGGGAAGTGCTGCTGGCTGTCTCCTGAGTAGTCCAAAGTGTCGTTCAGCTTCCACTGGTACTGTCCGCCTAATGACCCTATGACTGCAGTTAGAGCTGCAGTCTTCAGTGTAACCAGGGTTAAAGGGGATAACCATTTGCCTATGCAGCATAGGGTCAGAGATATGGTGAAGTGAAAATCAAAACAACTGCAGATGCTGGAAATGTAAAATAAAAACAGAAAATACCTAGCAGGTCAGGCTGCATCTGTGGGAAGAGAAACAGAGCTAACGTTTCAGGTCAAAGACCCTTCGTCAGTTCAGAAGGGTCGTTGATCTGAAACGCTAATGTTGTTTCTGTTCCCACTGATGCCGTCTGACCTGCTGAGCATTTCCTGCATTTTCTGATTTTATATGGTGGTGTGAGCTTGTTACACATGCTCCTTGGATATATAGCGTTGACAATAAAACACAAACAGCACATTCAGGGAGGATAGCTCTTCTGTATTATGAAAAGTGAAAGTCTTTTGGGTTCACACATGAGCCCAGAACATCGCAGTATGGGTCAGTCACTCCCTGAACCTGTGGGAAGCTGAAAATCTAGGTATATCTGGGGCAAATCTGTGTGGTCACAACAGTTAGTGGGGCAAGATAAATCTGAAATTTTGAGCAGAGAGCCACCATGCTGTTTCCTGCAAATATCAGGCAGCACCACCTCTGGGATGATCCAGAGGCCAACCGTTTCAACAAAGCTGTGACCTCCACCTCCACAGGCAGAATGGTTCAGGCACAGGTGTATGGCGTTGTTCCTCAGACATGTTGAAATAGATATGTGGTTGCTGCAAGATTTTTGAGCTAGAGGCCTTTCTGGGGAGTCCTCCTACCCCCCTCCTGACGCAGGGTTTCAACCCAAAACAAGGATCTCGACCTGAAACGTCAACTGTTTATTTTCGTTCATAGATGCTGCCTGACCTGCTGAGTTACTCCAGCACTTTTTCTGTGTGTGTTGCACCGACAACTCCTTTCCTCCCGCAGATGCTGCTCGAGCCGTTGAGTTCTTCCCGCAGATTCCAGCATCTGCGGTCTCTTGTGCCTCCTACCCCCCTTCTCCTTTGGCTTTCTCTGGGAGGAGGTCCTTATGTTTGAACCCACTCCTCCCACTGCTGCTGCTGGAGGGTCTCCAGGACCTTTACATAGGGATCATATTCCAATTTATAAAGGCACACTTGAGCTGGTGTTCAACACGAATAGCTCCTAGACTTCCAGCAATTGTCCTCAGGAACCTTCAGTACCATTCCATCTGATCCCCCAATGTATTTGCAAGTTACTGATGATGTCTTTAAATTAAACTGCTGTTCAGACAAGCTTTCTTGTAGGCTAACACATAGTCTTAAATATGAATCAGTTTCACAACAGAAGAGTCATCTGGGTGTTGTATAAGGATTGATGTCATCTCAATATTCACCAAGTTTTTCTGACTTTGTGTGCTATGAGGCTCCCATTATGTTGTGTGGTTGATTCTATGCTGCAAACCAATCTTATATTTCAATGAAACAAGTGCACAACATGCTGGTTGATATGTGGCTCTATCACAGTTAAAAGTGATTGGGTGAGTGAAGAGGTGAATTGGCCCAAAGTTGGGACATAAGTTAAAATCCAGATAATTCAGGTGACCATTAGAAAAACAATGATCATTGCAGATATTAACAATACAGTAACTAAGTCATTTATACCAAGAAGATACCAGGTTTAATATCTGGACTATGCTGATCCCAACTAGATCAGCAGTTTGTTGTGTCAAGGTAGTGGCTTCACTAAAGTGATCGAGGTCAAGGACTGAGTTCTCCCCAGGAAAGGAACCTTCTCCAAGCAAATGAAAAGGTCCAGACTGGAGATGTAGCATTTCACTTATGGTGTGTGGCATTTCAGGGGAAGGTGGCTATTGTAAGCTGAGCAGATTTGGGAAATGTTCAGCGTATTAACCTTGTGTAGTGGATTGCGTGGAGGCCGACACAAATCATTCACATACTGACATAGGTCAAGAATTCTCTTTCATTTCACTTTAGACATTAATCACAATAATTGATATGGAATGATAAAGGTTCAAGTTAACACCTTTAAGACAAGGTAGCCTTTTGTGGTTTGCTTGTTGAAAGGAAAGGCATGTGGGGAGGGTGAAATACCTAAGTTGTTAACTGGGAGCATAGTAAACCCAAGACTGAACTAGTCTCTGCTAGTGAGCAATCATATCAACATGGACTTCCGATGGCTAATCCTTTGCAAACGTTTCAGCCACAGTTGCCAGGCAAGGCTGGCTTTGCAAGGTCACTTGTTTGAAAGAAAAACATGGATAATACCTGATTTAATGTAATGTTAGTTGTGCCGCACAGTACTCGAGACTGAAACGAGCATAATGTGTAGCAGATGTTAGGTGCGGTGTGTTACTCAGGCAGAATTCCGCACTCCCCATGGAGAACCAGAACTGGAGGCACTGGTCGACCTTACCTCAAGCTGTTCACCCGGGCATTCCAGTCCTCACCAACTTATGTGAATGGCATCAAGAAACTGCAACCCTGAATGTATAACAGAGGTTCTCTGTCCTTATAATGATAACATTTTGGCACTATTACTTTTTTGCTTCTGCATTTCCATTTCACATATAGAGGCATATTAATAATTCATGAAGATTTAAGGAGACCATTTGGCCCATTGCGAGGATGTCAACTCTTTAAGAGAACTACGTTTTTGGTTCCCACATCGTCTTTCTCCATCATCCTGATAATTGTTCCTTTTCAAGTGTATTCCCAATTCCCCTTTGAAAATTACTGTTGAATCTTCCACCAATCTTTCAGGCTGTGCATTCCAGATCATAGCAACTCTCTGAGTAAATAAACTTCATCATTGCCAATAGCCTTAAACCTTTGTCCTTTGAAAACTGATTTGTCCGTCAGTAGAGACAGTCTTTGTTTATTGTGATTTGGCTCAGGCCAAAATGTAAATTATCTTTGCTCATAACACCATGAGCTGTTTACAGGGTCAGGCTGTCCCTTGGAAAGGAGACCAGATTGTTTCATCGGGTAATTAATCAAATGAATGCCAGACGATGAATTGTCCTCAGCAGTTAGAAGTTCTTCAATTTGTGACTACTGGCCAAATTGTGATTCATTGGATTGCAAATGTTATCACATCCAAAGTGCTTCATTTGAAACTGATCTGACCCTGTACTTGAAGATCTCTTTGGCAGCGATAAGTATATGTGGTTGACCAGTGCCTAAACACATTCAAATCTTCTATATTTCCTGTCAAGCTGGACAGACCCAAAAGCAGTGGGCAGCAATATTTGTGCTTGCACTTAAACTAGTCAAGAGACATTTGAAGACTAGAACCCAAGATTCCTGAGCCTTGAATGATTAATATGGACAAGTCACACAAGAGGACTGGAGTTTGGGATGGGATCAAATTTTAGCAGGCTATCTCCCTCTATTTGAATGGGGAAATTGCAAATGAGAGAAGCAAGATGGAAGGACTTTCATAGCAGACATCCAAAAGTAGCAAAAAATAGGATGCTCACCCACCCGTTCTATGTTAGCGAGCCAATTTCCAGAATCTGGGATGGTTCACCAGTATGTCAGACTGGGAGTGATGTGCCCTAACCCCAGCATTTCCAACAGTAGTGCAAGACCCAAGGAATTTCAGGCTCCAAATGTCCCAAGTGCCCAGGAGTGTTATGTTAGGCTCGGGAAATAATGTATAATCCAAAGAACATTAAGTATTGTTGAACTAATTTGTTGATATACCTTGGTCTTGTTTCTCCCTTCATTCATTCTCATGTGTGGCCTGTCCACCTCCTCTTGTTTTCCTATTCATCAGGACTGCTGGTCATCCACTTCTGACCCTCATTTGAACTGGCATTCTAAATGTGCCACTCCCCTTAGATATGGTCGCTAATCCTAGCATCATTCTCTACTTCCAAAAGATCCAGCCTTTATCTCTCTTAACCTGCAAACTACAAGTAGATTATAATTGCTTTCTCCTCCAAAGTCCTTGAAGAAAGAAGGAATGATAGAATGATATAGTCCAGAAAGGGGACTGTCAGCCTAATGTGCCTGTACCATCTCTTGGAAAGAATCATTCAGTCAATCCCCAGGTACTGTGCAATGTCAGTTGGCAGCACTCCTGCATCTGTGTCACTGCATTCTAGGTTCAAGTCTTGCTCCAGAGACATAAGCACAGAAATCTGGGCTGACACTGTAGTGCTGAACTGGGTGAATGTGACAAAGCCAATGATAATGACCTTTGCATAAGGTGTTGAAACAATCTCCTCTCAGGCAGACCTAAGAGGATGGGAATAGGGACTGTGGGAGAAAGAGAACTCAGAATGGTGAAATATGGGGAAAGAAGGGAGATTGAAAGGAGACACAAGAGATTCTGCAGATGCTGGAATCGGGAGCAACACACACAAAAAGCTGGAGGAACACAGCAGGTCAGGCAGCATCTGTGAAGGGAAATAAACAATCGATGTTTTCATCAGGACTGGAAAGGAAGAGGGCAGAAGCCAGAATAAGAAGGTCGGGGGAGTGGGAGGAGCACAGGCTGGCAGGTGATAGGTGAGTCCAGGTGAGGGGGGAGGTGGGTGGGGGAGGGGCGATGCAAGGAAGTGATGTAAGAAGATGAAAGGTGATAGGTAGAAGACGCAAAGGACTGAAAGAGGAGGAAACCGATAGGAGAGGACAGTAAACCATGGAATAAAGGTAAGGAGGTGGGGAATAGATCAGCAGGACATGAGGGTGGGGGAGAGGAAAGAGAAGTGGTGAGGGGCCACAGGAATGAGGGAAAACAAGGGGGGGGGGGAGATCGAAGGGAGGCAGCCTTTAGAATGAAAGCTCAGGGATAGATGGAGTTTGATAATGGGAGTTATTGGAAAGAGGAAAAGACTGAGGAATGGGACTCGGGTAGAAATGAAGAATGAGCAAGGTGCCTCAGGGAAGGAGAAAATGAGGTGAGTATGAGCTCCAGCATTTCTCTAAGTCCTGAGAGCAACAGTGACAATATGGTTAGAAGCAGTGGTATTGAGAGAGAATCTGGTATACTCCCGATCATCTACAATACTCCGAACATTCCTCCATCCGGATCTGCTTACATATTTACTATAATCTTCACCCTACTTTTGGCAGGCCTACCTTCCTGCATATGACTCCTGCACTCTGAATTTCCCTCCCCAGACCTCACTATCCTTCCATAACCTTCCTTAAAACCAAGTTGTTGGATGCCAACTCCTATTATCTCTTTCTTTGGCTCATGGTCAGTTTTTGTCCTCTATGAAATGGATTGCAGTGCTTTCTGGCATTAATGGTGATATATAAATAGAAGGTTTGGATGAATAAAATTATAAATAATCCATTATTGATAATAAAAGCTGGAACAAGGAAAAGTCACTGTTCTGTTTCACATAAAACTGAGCTTAAAATTAAACTTATGTGATGTATTATTTTCTTCATGTAGTAAGTAAATAGAATGCAATGATTCATTTTAATCACGCATTCAATGGAATACATAGTTCAATAAGGATTAACAAATTGTCAGGAATTTCTTTCAGAAACGGCACATTCAATGAATCACTTCCTCCATCTGGGAATACCAAGTGGTAAACTAAACTTTTACCACTTGGTATTAAGGAAAAGAAGGATAAATGGACAGTTGTCATCCTGACAATGATCTCATGCAACTTCTGTTAGCCTTTTATAGAGCATCACATTCAGAAATGGTGTGAGGCACAGGAAGAATTGTTGGGCTGAAAGGATGGAATGGCAATAAAGTATTAGCATCCCTGAGTATGTATGTGATTAGTCTAATGCACAAAAATACAAATGGTAATGGGAAACAGAAACCCCTCAACACAAGTGAGCTGGCAACTGTTGCTTCTCTATGGTTTAACAAGCAAGCCAAACAGTTTTGTTGCTCTGCTGGACATCAGCAAACTGGCTGATGTAGCAGGCCCCCATTACGTGGCAAGATGAATTAGCTTTAACACACAGCACAAATTGATCCAAATGCAATGAAAACAAGTAGTGATAACTTTTTGCACAGAACATAAAGTCGTAACATTGTTTCTTGATCCCTTCGTGTTTCAGAATAATCTATATTGTTGTAATGGGTCCACTCCAACACAATATAAACTCTCTGCTGTTTTACTCCCTGTGCTATCTGCTGAGATTGATGCCACTTTCTGGGTAAACAGGCAGAGATCTCCATCGCTTTTGGCACCAAAGAAAACATCAATGTGCTTGGCAACAGCTGCCTTGCTGATCTCCCTCATTGTTGTCAGAGCAACAGCTCCAGCATTCAGTTGGAATCTGGTTCAATAATCAGTATCTCTGATCTCCAAAGGGCTTATTCTAAAGAGGGAGATTGTTAGTGCTGACGGGCAACATTTCAAGACACTGTGAGGTGCATTGTTTATTCCATGTTATCCAACAGGTCAACATCAAATGTAGTCAAGGTGAACTCAGAGCTCTAAAATGATGACTGCGCATGGCTGGCCATAAAAAAAAGAGAAAAATGAAACTAAGGGACAAAATAAATTATAAATATAGGCACAAGAATTGATTCACAGTACTGAACAAAATTCTGAGCTGCGTTCAAGGTTAGTAAAGTAGCAGTGACATTTTCAGCATCCGTGCACATTCACACTCGAAGTGGAAAACACAGACTGCAACGGTGGCAAAACCCTGTTGCTTATTGTTCTGTGTTCCCTGACTTGCTAAGTGTTGAAGCTAGAAGAGGAAATGAAGCCACAAATATCATGAATGAAAATCAGAGGAACTGTCCTTTTCGTCAAAAAGAACCTTTGCACAAGCTGGTAATTTTGCCCAGTGGAATATAAATGTAACTGTGGGGGAAGGGGAAGGGATGAAAGTACTGCTTGAATCCAAAATACAATTACATTCCAAAAAGCAAGCCATAACTCTTGGAGAGGTCTCCCCAGCAGTTATTGTGCAGAATATCCTCAGGGGCAATATTCATCAAGCAGCATGCTGCATTCTCTCAAGAATTGCTTGGGGAAAGGGTCAAGTGGTCCACTGCCATGCTGTTTGAGCTCATCAGAGACATATTTAATTTAATTAAGGCTGTCACTGCTATTGATTTTGGCAGTTTCAATTACTGGACTGTTATGGCTTCTGGATCTACTGATCTGTGATGAGTCCTATCAGCATAGGCACACATGGAGGAAGAAGCCCTTTGTCTCCCTCAGATCCTGACACATCATGCCTCGGGCCATAACTTATTGCATTTATTCAGCCTAGCTCTCCTTCTACTTTTCATAATTAATTCATCATTAGACAGGCCTTTATTGTTTAATTTGTGCAGTTTTTAATCAAATTGGGCAGATTAATTGCAGCTAAATTTAAAGGCAAATGAAAAATATAGGCTTTTGAAAACTTGCTGTTCATTTTTTAGACAAGATAAAATGAAACACTTAAAATGTTGCGAGTGGTTTGAATAATAATTAGATCATACTAACAGCTTGGACATTTAAATAAAAGAGCAGATCATAGCTATTAGAAACCACTCTGACGTCCTTATTCAATAAATACAAATTAAAATCTTTCACCAGTTGATGGATATACTCAGTGTTTAGCCTATGTCCATTCAGGATTTTGTTTTGCAGGTCAGGTCGCTTTTTAGCTTTTTTGTTCGATTAACATATTACCAAGGATAACAAACACAGAATAGAACTTTGAATAACATTAATAAGAGATTTGTATTTTTATTCTGGAAAATGCTGATTAAAAGATTGGTTCCAAAAATCACAGCCCATGAAATCTTTGCTTTTCAGCTGCGGATATACTCATCCTACTTCAAATCCCATCTAATCAGTCTTCACACATATATATGTGTATAAATGCTCACACACACACATACACATAAGCATGTAATATGTTTGGTGCCACTCTTTAAAATAGCCACTTTCTACATACGTACATACAATAGTTGTCACTTTCAAAGTACTCATTTCTCATGTGCACCATATACCTGCCCACTTTCAACCATCTTCAAACTCATGCAAATAAAGATACAAAATACTCAGATGAGGGAAGAGTTCAGATGATACCCTAACTCTCTGTCCAGTTCCACAGATATGGTCTGGCCTGCTGAGTATTTCCAACATTTTCATTTTCATTTCAAACACATGCACATTTTCACACACAGTTCTCTTTATTGAGAATGTTTCACCCTTTTGTGCAGCACTGATAAGTAAAGCTTAATGAGATTCTTGCACATAAATTATATCAATGCACTGGATTTGCAAATGGGGCTAGTTATATTATCATTTTTAACCATAAAAATGCAAGTTTCTGTGCCTGCGGTTTCAATGGTGTGGAATGGCTGGAGTATATGAAGGAATTATCAGAAGCAAAATCCCTGAGAATTTCTTTATTTCTTTGGTAAATAATAAGAGAAATTATGTGCAAAGTATTCAACCCTTTAGAGAAATACGCAATTTTCCCTTCCTTAGTAGTTTGCATCCTATGTCTTTTTGACTGAAGAATTGCACATGATACCATATTTATGTCATGACCAAGTAAAACTATGGCAAATATTAATTCTGTGCATGCATTTTCAATAAAAAATAGATATGACAGTATAAAGGAGCAATCTTCAAATCCTTTCATAACAATATTCATAGTGTTACTCCCCATCATAACCAGCCAATAACACAAAAAGTAGTTGTGTTGTTGATCATGAGAGAGATAGCCTTAGGCTACAGGGTAATATTGATGAGTTGGTAAGATGGGCAAAGAGATGGCAGATGGAGTTTAATCCTGATAACAGTGAGGTGAGGAAGGCTAGGACATGCACAATGAACAGTAGGGCTCTTGGAATTGAGGGACCTTGGTGTACATGTCCAGGAATCCTGAAAGTGCCAGCACAGGTCGATAAGATGGTTGAGAAGCAGACACAAGAGACTGCAGATGCTGGAATCTGAAGCAAAAAAGCTGCTGGAGGAACTCAGCAGGTCAGGCAGCATCTTATCGACTGTCCATTTCCCTCCACGGATGCTGCTTGACCCACTGAGTTCCTCCAACAGCTCCCTTTTGCTTTTGTTAAGCAGGCATACAGGATATTTACCTTCATTAGCCAGGGCATAGAATATAAGAGTAGGAAGGTTATGGTACAGCTATATAAAACATTGGTTAGGCCACAGCTGAAAAACTGTGTGCAGTTCTGGTCACCACCCTCTATGAAGGATGAGATTGCACTGCAGAGGATGCAGAGGAGATTCACCTTGATGTTGGCCGAACTGGAGAATTTCAGTTATGAGGAGAGACTGGATAAGTGGGTTTGATTTCCTTGAATCTGAGGAGGCTGAGGAGGGGACATGATTGGGGTATACAAAATTCAGAGAGGTGTAACTAAGTTGCATAGTAAGAAACTTTTCCCCATTAATGAAGGGGCCAAAAGCTAGAGGACCTAGATTTAGGATAAGGGGGAAGAGGTTTAGAGTGAATTTGAGCGAGAGTTTTTGTTAACCCAGATTGTGAATCTGGAACACACTGCCTGAGTATGTGCTGGAAGTGGTAACTGAATCACCAAGGCATGGAAGAGTACAGGTCAATTGCTGCACAATGGTCGACATAGTGGTGCAGGGCATCATAGTTACACAGCTAGTAGAGTCGCTGCCTCACATCTCCAGCGACCTGGGTTCAATCTTGACCTCAGCCACTGTCAGCGTGGAGTTTATATGTTTTCCCTGTGACTGCGTTGTTGTCTTCCAGCTGGTTTGGTTTCATGGCACATCCCAAAAACTTGCAGGTGAATAGGTTAATTGACCACTGTAAATTGAACCCATAAGTGGTAGGAACGGGGTAATTGATGGGAATGTTGGGAGAATAAAATCAGTTAGGGTAGGATTAGTATAAAAGTGGGTGCTTGCTGCTCAGCATGGAGTCAGAGGGCTGAAAGGCTGTTTCAGTGCTATATCTGTCCATTCTTGCATGACTCTATAGATATGCTGGATCGAAGGGCTTGTTTCTGTGCTGTATGACTCTAAATGATTATATATTATAGAGTAACTTCTCCAGTTCTAGAGTCTAAGCAGTAGGAGAGTAGAGCAAGGTGTTTGGAACATGTTCACCTAATTTTGGGTTTACTGAAGTCAGACATGGAGGATTGATACCTAATGATTGCAAGGTTTAACATGAAGACTTCAGCATTTGAAAATGCAGTTTATTATTAAGGAACATTATGTCTGCCTTTTGGATGAGATGTTAAGCTGGGCTGTTTTGGATGGACGTGAAAGATCATATGGTATTGGTCCAAGAAGGACAAGGCAATTATTTAACTCTCAACAATTTACCCATTATTCATCTCAGTGCAATTAATGTAATATTGTTGTGTGCTAATTAGTTTGTACAGTTGAAACAGTACTGCAGTACAAACATAATTAATTTTTCTATAATACACTTTGGATCGTCATGAGTATTTGAAAGGAACTATCAAAATGTAAGTTCTTTCTTTCATCATGTAGTCCCAATAATCTCCCAGCCTCGGTTACACGAGACAATAGCAGTTCCATGTCTTCACTGGGCAGAAATTAATATACAGACGATGCTCTTGAATGTTGCTGCTGCTATTTAAAGGAATTTTTGATGGTTTCAGACATCCGAAGTAGAATGAATGGGGATGCAAAGGACCTCCATTTTCTGAAGAAGTGAAAAATAAAGGGGTTGCTTTAATTAGGATCCCATAACATTCGACTAATTGGGAACTATATGTCCTACTTAGTAAGAAGTGGCAATTAGCCAAAGGGCATGGGAGAGATGAAAAAAAAGGTTAATTTTGCTGGGGTCATGGATCAAATCAATCCCACAAGCCTCTGACAGACATAAAGCAGCCTGTCACTTCTCATTCTCCTTGCATCTACCTTATATTGTACACAAAACATTCTTGATCAGGAATTTTTGTTGAATGTGAGGTAGGGTTAATAGAAGTGAAGATGTATTTCTAAAAGAATGTTAAAAAATAGAGAAGACTGCTGATACACTGCATGAGAGAGGTAGTTGGATGAAGTTGTTACCAGTAGAGATCTTTCTGAATGGTTTCATCAGGGGGTGAAGATGCTTCCATCACTGCAACTTCAGTTTCCATTATACAAAGTCAAAGTTGAGTTTATTGTCATATGCACAAGTGCCTATATGCGCAGGTGCAATGAAAAACTTTCTTACAGCACTTTCACAGACACATAGCATCAGAGACACAACGTTCACAAGAAAAACATAAATTAGACATAAATTATACAAAATTATACAAGAAAGAAGACAATTAGAACAAAAAAAAAGTCCATTATATTGCAAAGTGGTCAAAGTAGTCATAGTGTTGCTATACTGAGGTAGTGATTAGGGTTGGGCAGGTTGGTTCAAGAACCGAATGGTTGAAGGGAAGTAGTTGCTCTTGAACCTGGTGCTGTGTGAATTCAGGCTTTTGTACCTCTTGCCCAATGGTGGCTGCGAGAAGATGGTATGGCCCAGATGGTGGGGACCTTTGATGATTAATGTTGCCTTCTTGAGGCAGCGCCTCGTGTAGATACTTCTGATGGTGGGGAGGGATGTGCCAGTGATGTATTGGGCTGAATCCATGACCCTTTGCAAATTCTTACACTCCTGTACATTCGAATTACCGTATCAGACCATGATGCAACCAGTCAGGATACTTTCAACAGTACATCGGTAGAAGTTTGTTATCATATGCTTGTACCCTACTTAGTTTTATCACCCACTGTGAAGAGGCTGCCTGTGTTGACTGGTGTTGGGTAGGCTGTGGTGAGCAGTACATTCGCTCAGCGCTGAGATGTGGGGCTCAGAGCTGCATCCAGGCCAGTACAGTGACTAACAAGCTCAATGGTGAACACTATTTGTTACCACAGGGAAATCTCTGGGCTGGGGAGAGCTGTGTAGCCTAACAAAGAGAGGGAGAGGCAGCAGCTTCCATCACATCCAACAGCAGAGACACTGTAGGGTCCAGGCAGTCTGTCAACTGATGGAGTGTTCACTACCAGTCCCCAGCAATGGTCCATGCTCACCAGCCAGGGTACACCCACATATTATTCAGACTGCTTGCCCCAGCCAGCCCAACATCAGGCAGCCTCTTCACACAAAGCTGTGGGATGATTCATTGCTGGGGGAGAGCAAAGGAGGGCAGGAATTCAAACCATGTTCCTGGCCCAGCAGCATACAACATCAGGAAGGGCAGTGAATCATGCCAGGTTCTCAGCACCCAGGTGCTTGGTGCAGCAGCAAGGAGCCCAGGAGTTTGTACCATGTCCCCAGCACACCAGGGCTGTCAGTAATGCATCTCTCTTCAATCAATCCAATAATGACTCCTTTTTGTACCTATTTTCATTAGCGCTCTCATTCCTGGGAATGTATCCTGAGTGCCGTGAATGTATCATTTTATCCAGTTGTAAAGTGTCACGGCACATAGCAAACTAGGATAAGGCAGAAAGGTTACCTAGGCAGCATTACAGGACACAGGGCAGTTCCTAATCTGCTAACTTCTGAATCTCTGTCTCATCATTTCTATCATGCATTCAGTAATGACGCCCATAACTGCATGAATCTCATCTGAGAGGGAACAAACCTGAAATTACAAAGCAACTTTCCCAATCTATGGACAGCTCAAAGCACTTCAGTGCCAATGACGTGCATTTTAAGCCAGTCGTAGTTGTAAACAGTGTGTTCAAATCCCAGCATGGGATGTATGGAATTTAAATTCAAGTAATAATCTGATTTTTTTTAAAAAGAAAACATCTAGCCTTGGTAATACTGACCAAGAAACTGTAGGTTAAAAGCCCATCTGGTTCACTAAAGCACTCCAGGGCAAGAAGTCAACCATTTTTAACAGGCGTACGTGTAACTATCACCAACAACTTGTCCTGGTCCAGTCAAGTAGACGCTATGGCCAAGAAAGCACAACAGCGCCTCTACTTCCTCAGAACGCTAAGGAACACACTCAACGATTCAGGAACAGCTTCTTCCCCTCCACCATCAGATTTCTGAACAATCCATGAACCCATGAACACTACCTCATTATTATTTTCTTTTCTGCACTAATTATTTATTTTTGTAATTTATAGATGTTTATGCCTTGCACTGTACTGCTGCCACAAAACAACAAATTTCACGTCATATGTCAGTGATAATAAATCGGATTCTGATTCTGAAATTCAGCATGTCCCCGATGACCCTCACCAATTTTTACAGATATGCCCTATCCGGATATATCATAGCTCAGTATGGCAACTGCTCTGCCGAAGACCACAAGAAATTGCAAAGAATTGTGAATACAGCCCAGTCTATCATGAAAACCAGCCTCCTCTCCATTCACTCTGTCTACACTGCCCGCTGCCTCAGGAAAGCAGCCAGCATAATCAGGGACCCCTCACACCCTAGTCATTCTCTCTTCTCTCCTCTTCCATCGGGTAGAGGATACCAAAGCTTGAGAACATGTACCACCAGGTTCAAGGACAGCTTCTGTCCCACTGTTATGATTCTTAAACAGACCTTTCATATGATAAAGGTGAACTCTTAATCTCCCAATCTACCTCGTCGTGGCCCTTGCACTTAATTTGTCTACCTGCATTGCACTTTCTCTGTAACTGTAACACTATATTCTTCATTCTGTTTTGTTGTCCTTTTGCACTCCCTCGATGTACTTATGTACAGAATGACTTGTCTGGATGGCATGCAAACAGAAGCTTTCCATTGTATCTTGGTATGTGTGACAATAATAAGCCAATTACCGATTACTATATGAAACTGTAGCTCTGCAGCAATGAATTCTGTTTAGGACAATTCAGGATTGGCAATAAGCGCTGACCTTGCCAATGATGTCAATATCCCTCCCAAAAATTACGTCACAATGACGAGGACCTTGGTGTCAGGATCACCCAAGATGCCAGCACTCAGAGGTAAATGGCAATTTCTACAATAATTCTGGTACTTGTGTGTCTCCCATTGTAGTGGCACTTTGTAGCTACGGTTGGAGAGCACACTGATGTGAGGAGCCAGGGAAGTAGAGGGGAGTCCTTGCACCCCAGGATCTAACCCTGGCATTCGAGAAGGTTCAGGAGAGATTTACAAGAATTGAGATGAGGGACCACAGTTACAAGGATAGATCAGAGATACTGGGATTGCTTTCTTTAGAAAAGAGGGCTCTGGACAGAGTGGATGGTCGGGAGCTGTTCCTGTTGTTGGAGGAGCTGAAAACTAGAGATCACAGACATAAAATCAAGTGTGGTTGAAACTGGAAAGCATTGCCTGCAGATGCGATGGGGGCAGGTTCCATTGTATACCATAAGGAAAGATTTACGTGGCTATGGAGAAGGACTGGGGATGGAACTAGTGAGATGGTGCAGATACAATGGGCTGAATAGTCTCATTGCACAATTCTACCCCTCCAGGGTCTGGAAAATATCTAGCAGTTCCCCTTTAGGATGAAAGCATGAGGTTAAACACATGATGGGTACCTCCTGAGAACACAGCATTCAGCAGCAGAAAATTCTTCTGATGATCCATGATCAGCTGAAGGTTGAGAGGGTGGAAATCCTTCTGCTCAGCGAAAGGTCTGGGTTATTAAGCAGAGCCTTTGTGGGCACATGTGCACAGGCAAAGTTTGCCCCCATGCATGGAAAGGCAGAAATGCTGGTGAAGCCCAAGATACCACCTTTTCCTCACTAAAATTGAAGTGTTCTGAATTCATGACTCGTGTGCCTAAATGGCTCATCTCAAACAGTAGTCAGCAGCAAATTGTGAGCATGCAGAGATCTGCAATGACTGTTTGTCAAGATCTTCTGATGATGAAGTTGAGAATCAGGTTGACCTTGACACCAATGGAGAGTGCAGTCCAGGTGTGAGACCATTCCCAGAATGCCACATATCCTAGCCTTGGAAAACCTGAGCATGCAAAGATTGTATTTATCAAAGAAATCTAGGTAGAATGTGGATTTCTCTGAAGATTCTCTGGGAACAGGATCTCCGGAGATGGGAATGCCTGAGCCTCTTGTCCTGATGTCCCTGACTCATTATTGGAGGAGTCTGTCAGTCATCACCAAACTGACTCTTCCAGTAATGGAGTTTTGCCAGTGATGTCACCAATGAGGTGCCCATGGGAGGAGTATTTCAGCAGCTAAATGCTGGAGAAGACTTTGAAGGTGCTTGAGGAGCCTTTGGTCATTTCTGAAGGACTCAGTCAAGTTTCCTGATATCATCAGAACATCCCTTTAAATCACAAACAAAGCAACAAAGTAGCACCATCTGACCTTGTATAAAATCATGACGGGCACAGATAGGACGAACGCAGACAATCTTTTTCCCAGGGAAAGGAATTCAAAAACTAGAGGGCATAGGTTAAGGTGAGAGGGGAAAAAGTTAAAAAGGACCTGAAGGGCATCTTCTTCATGCAGAGGATGGTGGGTATATGGAATGAGCTGCCAGAGGAAGTGTTTGAGGAAGATACAATAACAACATTCAAAAGCCTCTTAGACAGGTACATGGATAGGAATAGTTGTGGGCCAACCATGGGCAAATGGGACTAGCTTATATGGGCATCTTGGATGGCATGGATGATTTAGGCTGAAGGGCCTGCCTCCCTGCTATATTACTCTATCTGCACTCAGCTGAACTGTGACTATTCAACAAAGGTCATAATTTGCAGATTCCCACCCCCACGATAGGTTGGCCTGGGCAGAAACGGGCATCAAATGTATTAATGACATCATTAGCAGAGCATCTGTTGCTGGGAAAAAGTGGATTTTGTAACTGTGGATTGTCCTGCAATGCCCAAGCCAATTCCTGATGGCCTCTAACTGACACAAAAACTATCACGAGTGCAATCTAATGTTCTGATATGGCTTTTATGCACAGATCAGGCATTAAGAACGTGGGCAATTGAGTCCAATTTCTAGGCATCAGCGGTGAATGTGCCTGGCTACCATCCAGGAGAACAGAACATGTCTGACCTTGATTCCTTATAAGTGGTTCTCAAAAGGAACATGCAGACAATGAGCAATTTGTTGACTTTTACCTTAATACCAACCACTGAAACATTGAAACGTAACTCCCATGGGCACTAAGTAAATTACAGGATAAAAGGCACACAAAAGAGTGATCTCCACCTTATTTTCTACCAGCCATAACTTGTTCCACTCACATACCTTCTGGCATGGTGACTGGAAACAACACTCCAGTGAATTAACAAGTATGCTCCTTAAGGATTACTAAAACCAAGTTAAGGATGTGTGAAGTTGTTTGGAGCTCTGAATTTATCATTATCAGAACTGAACAAGGATTTTAACCATGCTGGATGCATAAAGCACTTTTCATCCCAACAGCCTAGCAGAGAGGGGGCTCAACTACACCAACTTCTATTTATCTAATATGTACGGAATAGGACACAAGGGATAGTCCAGGATAATAAGATGAAAGAAAGCACTTAATTCTCAGACCAACAACTCTTGGTGAACAATCTACTGCATTGGATTTTGCAATTTGGACATGACATGGCATCATAAGGAGATTCAGATGGTGAAATGTGCTGTCTGGTCATCAAATACCTGCAGAAACAGTGAGCAATCTAAATGACACAGTGTTGCAGCAGATTTTCCTCCTGGGCTCAAAGTTTTGCCATGTTGTTCCCCAAGGCTCTCAAAAGGGATATTAGAGCATTGTGTTCCACAATCCACTAAAGAGTTAACTGTTAGCTCTGTCAAACACCAACCTTCATTAATCTTCTACAGAAGCTACCATTTTGCCATATGTCAAAGTCAAAGACAAAGTTGAGTATCTTGTCATATGCACAAGTACATGTATGCACAGGTGCAATGAAAAACTTACTTGCAGCAGCATCACAGGCACATAGCATCAGATACACAACATTCACAAGAAAAACTTAAATTATACAAAAATTATACAAGAAAGAACACACTTAGAACAAAACAAACAAGTCTATTGTCGTGCAAAGTTGTCAAAGTGGTCATAATGTTGCTATACCTGAGGTAGTGATTAGTGTTGTGCAAGTTGGTTCAAGAATTGAAAGGTTGAAGGGAACTAGCTGTTCTTGAACTTGTTGTTGTGGGACTTCAGGGTTCTGTACCTCCTACCCAATGGCAGCTTTGAGAAAATGGCTTGGCCCGGATGGTAGGGATCCTTGATGATAGCTGTTGCTTTCTTGAGGCGGCACCTCATGTAGATACTACTGATGGTGGGGAGGGATGTGCCTGTGATGTATTGGGCTGAGTCCATTACTCTCTGCAGTTTCCTATGTTCCTGTGCATTTGAATTTGTCACAAACCAGCAACAAAAGAAACACACTGAGCATGATTCAGTGTTAAAAACTATTTTATTAATCACTACTTATGATAATACGTAAAATAAAAGTTAAAAAAAAAATGTTAGTATGTTAGAATTCAAGAATGTTAAACCTCGAACGTTAACCCCAAAACTAAACTCTTTGTGTGTGTGTGTGACAAAGTCCAAAACTCCCAGTTCCGGAATGGTTCTTAAAGTTCAGTTCCGCAAGCCATAAGGTGAAACATGAGCAAGGGCTTCTTCAACAACCACCGTTGTCTGAAGATAAGATGTAGATGTAGAAAAACATAGAGAGAGTACATACGAAATCCAAATGTTCCACGATGGAACCCAAACGACACTTCAGTGTTTACTCGGTAGTGACTTCCTCACCCCGAAAAGCATCCGAACCGTGGTCGTCCACACACAAATACCTGTTTCCTTCTACAGGTCAGCAACAAAGTGAACTCCACCGGATTACTTCCAACTTCCATACATGGATTTCAGTGGCAAACACAGTTATTGTTTCTCATCCATCGATAGAGAAAACAAGCAGGCTGGTGTCTCTCTCCCTTCTCTCTCTCTCTCTCTCCTTCTTCTTCTTCTTCTTCTGACTTCTTCAACAACGTCATTACGTCCTTTATCTTCTATTGACGTAAGCACGCCCCACACACACATACACACACACTCTCTATCTTAAAGGGACTTTCACTGAGTCCGTAACACCTCCCACCTAAAAAAAAAATTTTCCCAAGAAAATTTTAACCGCGCATAGTTAGTAATGTTAATAATTATCATGCTACACAACTACAGACTATCAGATTAGTACAGATACATGTTTCCCATTTAACATCGGGAAAGACAATCAGCAATCACATTATCTTTGCCTTTAATGTGAGTTATCATGAGATCAAACTCTTGCAAAATTAAACTCCAGTTTAACAGCCTTCTGTTTTTGTTTTTGACTCGGCTCAGAAACACCAATGGGTTATGATCTGTATACACAGTCAATGGTTTCTGAGCGGTGCAAACATATACACTGAAATGTTGCAAGGCTAAAACAAGCGACAGTAATTCTTTCTCTACGGTGGAATAATTCTTTTGATGCTCATTAAATTTCTTTGAAAAGTAAGCTACAGGATGGTCAATATCATCAAGGTCACCCTTCTGCAACAACACAGCTCCTGCAGCTTCATCACTGGCATCTACTGCTAATGAAAATGGCTTTTCAAAGTCAGGTGTTCTGAGCACAGGATGGTAGCATAAAATGGCTTTCAGCTTCTTAAATGCTTCTTGACAAGAATCTGTCCAAACAAACTTTACTCCCTTCTTCAGAAGATTAGTTAGGGGAACAGCAATATCAGCAAAATTTTTACAAAATTTTCGATAATATCCAACCATTCCCAAAAATCTTCTAACAGTCCTCGTACCTGTGGGAATAGGGAACTCAGATATTGCTTGAACTTTTGCCTGAACAGGAGCTTGCTTGCCTTGACCTACAACATAACTAAGATACGTCACAGTGGCATGGCCAAATTCACTTTTAGCCAAGTTAACTGTAAGGTTAGCCTTGGAAAGTCTTTCAAACAACCTTTCTAACGCAGAGATGTGATCCTCCCATGTATCATTCCCAGTCACTAAGTCGTCAATGTAGGCATCTGTATGTTTTAACCCATGAATCACTGAATTAATCATTCTTTGAAATGTTGCCGGAGCATTTTTCATTCCAAATGGCAAAACATTGTATTCATACAATCCAGAAGGGGTTACAAAGGCTGAAATTTCCCTTCCTCTATCTGTTAATGGAACACACCAGTACCCTTTTAATAAGTCAATCGTTGTAAGAAATTTTGCCTTTCCCACTCTGTCTATGCAATCATCCACCCTAGGAATAGGGTAAGCATCTGACTTTGTTACAGCATTCACTTTCCTGTAATCTGTGCAAAATCTAACAGTTCCATCAGGTTTAGGTACAATAACACAGGGCGAACTCCAATTTGAAGTAGAATGTCTAATAATATCATTTTCCAACATGTATTTTATTTCCTGATCAACAAGTTTACTTTTTTCCACATTCATTCGATATGGGTGTTGTTTGATTGGTTTTGCATCCCCAACATCAACATCATGGGTAATTATCGATGTTCTGTTTGGAACATCTGGGAACAGATTTTTAAATTTTAAAATTAATTCTCTCATCTGTTGTTTTTGTGAAACTTGTAAATGGTCCAACTTCGTTTCAAGGTTCTCCAGGATATTTTGGTTTTTTAGTTTCGATGGAACAATATTTGGTCTAAATTGGCCTTCCTCAACATCAACATCAGGCATTCTAGAAACAACCTTTACACCATCCACCAAGGCCACAACTGAATCCCTCTCATAATAAGGCTTTAGCATGTTTACATGACAGAGTTGTGTTTTCTTGCGTCTATCTGGTGTTTTGATTATATATGTTAGATCAGTCACTCGAGATTCAATAACATAGGGTCCAGAAAAACGAGCTTGCAAGGGATTATTTTGGCTAGGGAAAAATACCAACACCTTTTGCCCCACTGCGAATGTCCTAGGCCGAGCACATCTATCAAAATATGTCTTCATTCTTATCTGGCTTGTTTTCAAATTCTCTCTCGCTAGCTGGCAGACTCTCTCCAACCGAGTTTTAAATTTTTGGACATAGTCCAACAGACTCAAGTGAACTTCCTCATTAACCCATTGCTCTCTCAACAACTCCAAAGGTCCTCTCACCCGATGTCCAAACACAAGCTCAAACGGACTAAATCCTATTGACTCCTGGATCGATTCTCTAACGGCAAACAAAAGTAAATGGATACCTTCGTCCCAATCCTTGGTGTTTTCAAAGCAATAAGTCTTCAGCATATTTTTGAGAGTAGAATGAAATCTCTCCAGAGCTCCTTGAGATTCTGGGTGATATGCAGATGATACAATCTGCTTTGCTCCCAGCTCATAGACTATTTGTTGAAAAATTTTTGACATAAAATTACTACCTTGATCAGATTGGATTTCTTTTGGCAAACCAAACAAGGTAAAAAATTTTACAAGAGCCTTTGACACCGTCTTAGCCTTAATATTTCTAAGGGGTATTTCCTCTGGAAATCTAGAAGTGGCACACATGATGGTTAACAAATACTGATTTCCAGTCTTAGACTTTGGTAATGGACCAACACAGTCCACAATCACCTTCGAAAAGGGTTCACCAAAAGCAGGAATTGGTTTCAAAGGAGCCACAGGGGGTTTTTGATTTGGTTTACCTACCATCTGACATGTGTGGCAGGTTCGACAAAACATCACCACATCTTTTCTCAAACCAGGCCAATAGAATTGTTTCAAGATCTTCCCTACAGTTTTATTCACACCAAAATGACCACCCAAAGGCATACTATGGGCCAGGTTTAAAATCTCATCCCTATAAACTTTTGGAACAACAACCTGATGAATAACTTCCCATTCCTCAGTAACAGAAACATGAGGAGGTCTCCATTTCCTCATTAACACTCCATTTTTGACATAGTATCCAGTTGGCACTTTTTCAATCTCCTCACATGAGAGAGCTTTTTCTTTCAATTCTGTCAATTCAGGGTCCTTTGTCTGTTCCACCATAAAATCCTTCCTCGACAAAGACAAATCTTTAAATTCAGGCTCACTATAAGGATGTTGATCCTCCAGTGAAGACAGAAAAGTCTCAGATAAGGCATCATAATTTTCTTCCTGTTTAGGACTGTCACAAGGAACCACATCAGACTGCACCGGACTGTCTGTCTTGGCTAATTCTTTAGCTCTAGCTCGAGTCACCGCACATGATGGGTAAACATCTGGATCATTCTCAGACTCATCAATCCTTGGTTTGGTTGTTAACCGTACCACAGGATCACTTTCTCCATCTGCAAGGTCATTTCCCAATAACAAAGAAACTCCTTCCACTGGCAAACTAGGTCTTATCCCTATCTCGACTGGTCCTTCTACGAACTTTGACTTTAAAACCACCCTGTGAAAAGGGACAGACATGGTCTCACCTGTAACGCCTCGTACTAGATTTACTTCACCAGTGTCACTTTCTTCACCAAAATTTAAAACACTGTCCAGCAAGAGAGATTGACTAGCCCCAGTATCTCTAAGAATTTTCACTGGCACCTGGGGTGACTCATCATTCAGTGAAACAAAACCCTCTGATACATACGAACGGAATTCTTTTCTCACCTCCTCCAACTTTTCCGCTTTTCCCTCTTGCAAGGACTGGTCTTTAACAGCATCTCCTAAACCTTTTTGATTTTTAATTGCCTGAAAGCAAGCATTGGGCCCAGCTTCCTTCTTTTTCTTCAAAAGGGCACAATTAGATATCACGTGGCCAGGTTTCCTACAGTAATAACAAGTACGCTCAACAGGTTTCTCCAGCCCTGGCTTCTTTTCATCTTTTCCTTTTTGATTACCTCCCAATTTAATCTCTGGTTTACCTGGATTGTCTTTGTAACTCTTTTGAAAGGTTTTAGGTTGTTCCCATTTGGATTTATGGGTTAAAGCATAATCATCTGCCAACCTAGCAGTTTCTTGTAAAGTTTCCACTGCCTTTTCATTTAAATATGTTGTTAATTCAGCTGGAACACATCTTTTAAAGTCTTCCACCAGTATCAATTCTGTCAATTTATCATAATCCCCATCTACATTTTTAGCCAGGCACCATCGTTCAAAACATATTCTCTTTCCATTGGCAAATTCCATATAAGTCTGATCTGCAGATTTCCTCAAGTCTCTGAATTTTTGTCTATAAGCCTCAGGGACCAATTCATAGGCCTTCAATATAGCTTGTTTTACCTTGGTATAATCAGCTGCATCCTCAGCAGACAAAGCAGAATAAGCTTTTTGAGCTTTACCTTTAATCACACTCTGTACCATAAGAGCCCATCCTTTCCTTGGCCAGTTTGAACTCACAGCAACCTTTTCAAAATGTTGGAAATACTGATCAACCTGATCTTCTTCAAAAGGAGGGACTAATCGAACCTCCCTGCTGGCTGAAAAACCATCTTCAGAATCAGATTCCAAACTCCTACGCTTCATTTGTAACTCATGCTGCCTCTGTTTCTCCTTTTCCTCACTATCCAGCTCCATCCTCTTCAATTCCATCTGCTTCATTGCTAGATCAGCCTCTATCTTCATCTGAGTTAGCTTTTGTTCGGCCTCTAATTTCTCTCGCTCTCGTTCAGCTTCTAATTTCTTTTGCTCTCGTTCAGCTTCTATCTTTAACTGGGTTTGCTCTCGTTCAGCTTCTATCTTTAACTGGGTTTGCTCTCGTTCAGCTTCTATCTTTGCCAGCTGCACCTGTGCCTCAGAAATTGCTATTTCACTGCTAGGAAACTGTTTTAACACTTCCTTCTCAAACACCTTCTTTTCCACATAATGGCCAGCTATCAGTCTCTGAATATCTGCCTTTCTCATAGACTGCTTTACTTCTGTAAGGTTTAGCCTTGTAGCAATCTTTATCAAATCATCCTTTTTCGCCACCTCCAATCCCTTTTGGGTTGGTGACTCCAAAAATGCCTTAATATCCATTGCTGCTGGTTTCCACACACACAAGCCAATTAAAAAGAATTTATCAGACCTTCCTCAAAAATCTTTGGATTGAATCCCGAACAAATCTCGTCAATCTGGGGTACAATCCCAGACGACACTCGTTAATCTTTGGATTGGATCCCAGACGAATCTCGTTAACCTTGGGAACTATCCCGGACGAGCCCCCAATTTTGTCACAAACCAGCAACAAAAGAAACACACTGAGCATGATTCAGTGTTAAAAACTATTTTATTAATCACTACTTATGATAATACGTAAAATAAAAGTTAAAAAAAATGTTAGTATGTTAGAATTCAAGAATGTTAAACCTCGAACGTTAACACCCAAAACTAAACTCTTCGTGTGTGTGTGTGACAAAGTCCAAAACTCCCAGTTCCGGAATGGTTCTTAAAGTTCAGTTCCGCAAGCCATAAGGTGAAACATGAGCAAGGGCTTCTTCAACAACCACCGTTGTCTGAAGATAAGATGTAGGTGTAGAAAAACATAGAGAGAGTACATACGAAATCCAAATGTTCCACGATGGAACCCAAACGACACTTCAGTGTTTACTCGGTAGTGACTTCCTCACCCCGAAAAGCATCCGAACCGTGGTCGTCCACACACAAATACCTGTTTCCTTCTACAGGTCAGCAACAAAGTGAACTCCACCGGATTACTTCCAACTTCCATACATGGATTTCAGTGGCAAACACAGTTATTGTTTCTCATCCATCGATAGAGAAAACAAGCAGGCTGGTGTCTCTCTCCCTTCTCTCTCTCTCTCTCTCCTTCTTCTTCTTCTTCTGACTTCTTCAACAACGTCATTACGTCCTTTATCTTCTATTGACGTAAGCACGCCCCACACACACATACACACACACTCTCTATCTTAAAGGGACTTTCACTGAGTCCGTAACAAATTGCCATCCCAGACCATGATGCAACCAGTCAGGATACTTGCAAAGGTACATTTGTAGAAGTTTATTAGAATGTTGGGCAACATGCTGAACCTTCTTAACCTTCTAAGAGAGGAAAGACCCTGACACACCTTCCTTGTGACTGCATTCCTTGTGCTGGGCCCAGGAAAGATCATCCGAGATGTTAACGCCCAGCAATCTAAAGCTGTTGACCCTCTCCACTGCTGATCCACCAATGTAGACTGGCACATGTTCGTCCTCCTTCTCCTTCTTGAAGTCAACAAACAATTCTTTAGTTTTATTGATGTTGAGTGAGAGGTTGTTGTTGCTGCACTACTCAACCAGGTGTCCTATTTCACTCCTGTATGCTGACTCATCATCACCTGTGATTCGTCCAAAAACAGTGGTGTCATTGGCAAATTCCTGCCATGCACCATGCTGCCACATACCCATCTCCCACACACTGAAGGTATGTATTTAAAAAGAAAAATAGCAAATAATAACATTCTCCTGAAGAAGATTCAACTCTCCTTCTCATCTTCAGCCTCACCACTGTCCTGAATTATGCACCTTCTCAGAAAGACTATTGCTATAATTCGACAAGCTATATCAGCACTGTAGCTGCAAAGTTAGGGTTGAGTGTGGGTAATCAACAGAAACCTCACCTTCTAACTATTGTTCATCTGGGTCAAGTATGGTTGAACATTCACTGTCTGCTTGGATGGTCAAAGAGCTCAAATATCATCAGGATAGAGAAATTCACTTAATCAGCATACCTACACACAGCATTTAGCCTCTCCATCACTCCTGCATTGTGGCTGCAATCTATAGTGGTACTGTAATGAGTCTATTTTGATTGTACCTCACTTTGATAATCAAAAAGTTGAAAAGCATTGTCATGTGAAAACAATCATCTGAATCATGCATAACTCTGACTAAGATATTCCATGTTTTCCTTTTCAACATCCATGGTGTGAATTAAAATACTGTGGCGACTCACCGTTTAGTCGGGCGAACCGGCTCGGCAGTCGGGTCACGCGGTGTCGGAGTGACGAGGCCCAAGATGGCGGCGGGCCTTGTCTTTCCGAGCGACGGGGAGAACCCGCGCGCGGGAAAGTCCTGATGACGTAGGACTTACGTCATTGCCGGTCTTTGGGCGGGAGTTTTCTCCCTTAAAGGGCCCGCGCAAGGCGGGAAAATAAACCAGTTCTGTTTGGCAATCCTCCGAGTGAGTCTTGTTTTATTCCGTGGTAGCAACCACTACATTGGTGACCCCGACGGTCCAAACGGCTTTTGGACCCGCGAAATGGACGACAGCGCAGCAGCCAACGCAGTGGCCCTCAAGCTGCCCACCTTTTGGACACTTCGGCCCAGCGTCTGGTTTGACCAGGCCGAAGCGCAATTCCACCTTCGGCAGATCACCTCCGACTCCACGAAGTACTACCATGTGGTTATCTCTCTGGACCAGGAGACAGCCGCCCAGGTTGGAGACTTCATCCAGTCGCCTCCGGAGGAAGATAAGTACCCGGCTTTCAAAGACCTTTTGATCCGGACCTTCGGCCTCTCCCGTCGTGAGCGCGCCGCCCGCCGGCTTCATCTGGATGGCCTGGGGGACAGATCCCCATCCGCCCTAATGAATGAGATGCTGGCATTGGCCGAGGGACACAAGCCATGCCTGATGTTCGAACAGGCCTTCCTCGAACAGCTCCCCGATGACATCCACTTGTTGTTAGCTGACGCCGACTTCAGCAACCCCCGTGAGGTGGCCGCCCGGGCAGATGTCCTGTGGAGGGCCAAGCGCGAGAGCGGTTCGTCCGTCAGTCAAATCACCAGGCCGCGAGCCCAACGCCCGCCTCGCCCGGCCCCAGCAACCGAGCAGCCACGCTCCAGGAACGCAGACGACGACACGGGTGACCAGCTGTGCTTCTACCATCAGAGGTGGGGTGCGGAGGCCCGTCGATGCCGCCCACCCTGCAAGTTTCAGGGAAACGCCAGGGCCAGTCGCCGCTGATGGCTATGGCAGCTGGCCGCCGACAGAGCCTCCTCTTCGTTCAGGACAAGAAATCTGGACGGCGTTTCCTCGTTGATACTGGAGCGGAGGTCAGTATTTTGCCCCCGACAGGCCGCGACACTCGTGACAGGCCACCAGGTCCTCTACTCAATGCCGCCAACGGTACAACGATACGGTCTTTCAGCACCCGTACCCTTCAATTACACTTTGGCGGCAGCCGCTTTACCTGGACCTTTACCCTTGCCACCGTCGCCCGACCACTCCTAGGAGCCGATTTCCTTCGGGCCCACAACCTGTTAGTCGACCTGCGAAGGAAGCGGTTAGTTCACTCTAGCACTCTCTGGACCTATCCCCTGGGAGAAATCAGCCCACCAGCCCCGCGCCTGGACTCCATTTCCCTTTCTGGCGACGATTTCGCCAAGCTCCTAGCTGAATTCCCATCGATTTTGGCACCTTCGTTTACAAATTCTAGGCCCACACATGGGGTACGACACCACATCATTACCACAGGGCCACCCCTTCATGCCCGAGCACGGCGATTACCTCCAGACAAGCTCCGCCTGGCAAAGGAAGAGTTCCGTCACATGGAGGAGCTGGGGATTGTTCGCAGGTCAGACAGCCCCTGGGCCTCCCCCCTGCACATGGTCCCCAAAGCCACCGGAGGGTGGAGGCCCTGCGGCGACTACCGCAGGCTGAATGACGCCACCACACCGGACCGCTATCCCATCCCTCACATCCAGGACTTCGCAGCGAACTTACACGGGGCCCGCATCTTTTCCAAAGTGGACCTCGTTAGGGGATACCACCAAATCCTGGTCCATCCGGATGACGTCCCCAAAACTGCGATTATCACCCCATTCGACCTGTTCGAATTCCTTCGGATGCTGTTCGGCCTTAAGAACGCCACGCAGACCTTCCAACGGCTGATGGACGCGGTAGGCCGAGACCTGGACTTTGTGTTCATTTACTTGGACGACATACTGATCGCCAACTGTAACCGCCAGGAACACCTTTCCCACCTCCGCCAGCTGTATTCCCGCCTCCGCGATTTCGGCCTCACGATTAACCCGTCCAAGTGCCAATTCGGACTTGACTCTATCGATTTCCTCGGCCACAAAATCACCAGCGACGGGGCAACACCCCTACCCGCCAAGGTGGATGCTATCCACCATTTTGCCCGCCCCGACACAGTCAAAGGCCTACAGGAATTCCTTGGGATGGTCAACTTTTACCATCGTTTCATCCCTGCAGCAGCCCGTATCATGCGCCCTCTGTTCTCGCTGCTGGCTGGTAAGGGCAAGGACATCATCTGGACTGACGATGCTGCGGCTGCTTTCGTTAAGGCCAAAGACGCCCTGGCAGACGCCACGATGCTGGTACACCCTAGGACTGGAGTCCCGACTGCCCTCACGGTAGACGCGTTCAACACCGCGGTGGGTGGGGTACTGGAACAGCTACTCGAAGGCCGCTGGCAACCCTTGGCATTTTTCAGCAAACACCTTAGACCGCCCGAACTGAAGTACAGCGCTTTTGATCGGGAACTTCTAGCGTTGTATCTGGCAGTCCGGCATTTCTGATACTTTCTAGAAGGCAGGCCTTTCACCGCTTTCACCGATCATAAGCCTCTGTCCTTTGCCTTCTCCAAAGTCTCCGATCCCTGGTCAGCTCGTCAGCAGAGACAATTATCCTACATTTCCGAGTTCACAACTGACATCCAACATGTCTCCGGAAAGGATAATGTTGTTGCTGATGCACTTTCCAGACCAACCATCCACAACCTATCCTTGGGTGTCGACTACACGGCCCTGGCTGACGCACAGCAAGCCGACGACGAACTGCCCAGCTACAGAACCGCAGTCTCGGGTCTACAGCTCCGAGATTTCTTGGTTGGTCCAGGTCAGCGGACCCTACTTTGCGACGTTGCGACTGGTCAGCCCCGCCCTATAGTCCCTGCAGCCTGGCGGAGACACGTTTTTGACTCGGTACATGGGTTGGCGCACCCGTCCATCAGATCTACCGTCCGACTGGTCGCCAGCAAGTTTGTCTGGCATGGCCTGCGCAAACAGGTCAGGGAGTGGGCCAGGACTTGTCCGCACTGCCAGACGTCAAAAATCCAGCGACACACCAAGGTCCCACCACAGCAGTTCGAGCCTACCCGTAGGAGGTTCGACCACATACACGTCGACCTCGTGGACCCTCTGCCAGTTTCAAGAGGAGCCCGGTACCTCCTTACTATCGTGGACCGGTTCACGAGGTGGCCTGAGGCAACCCCCCTGACTGACATCACAACTGATTCCTGCGCCCGAGCGCTGCTCACAACTTGGGTCTCACGTTTTGGCGTTCCGGCCCACATCACTTCAGACAGAGGCACCCAATTCACTACCAGTCTCTGGGCTGCATTAGCGAACCTGCTAGGGACGCAGCTGCACACCACCACGGCCTACCATCCTCAATCAAATGGGTTGGTGGAACGTTTTCACCGCCATCTAAAGTCGGCCTTGATGGTCCGCCTGAAGGGTCCAAACTGGGTTGACGAGCTGCCTTGGGTCCTGCTCGGCATACGCACTGCCCCCAAAGAAGACCTCCGCACTTCGTCAGCTGAGCTTGTATACGGGGCGCCACTAGTTGTCCCCGGGGATTTCATACCTGCCCTTCGGGACCAAGGGGAACAACCCCCAGCAGTCCTACAAAGACTGCGCGAGAAGCTTGGCGCCTTGGCCCCGATTCCCACCTCATGGCACGGTCAAGCCCCATCCTGCCAGCCCAAGGAACTACGGGACTGTAAGTTTGTTTTCGTTCGCAGGGGCACACCTCGGGCGCCATTGCAACGACCATATGAGGGACCATTCCGAGTCATACGGAATAACGGATCCACTTTTATTTTGGACATTGGAGGCAGGGAACAGGTTTTCACGGCGGACCGCCTCAAACCGGCCCATTTGGATCTGCAACAGCCTGTCGAGGTTGCCACGCCGCGACGCAGAGGCCACCCCCCTAAGCGGCAGCTGGCACAGCCCACGGACCTTGGGGACTGTCTCGCCGGTTCTGGGGGGGGTTGTGTGGCGACTCACCGTCTAGTTGGGCGAACCGGCTCGGCAGTCGGGTCGCGCGGTGTCGGAGCGACGAGGCCCAAGATGGCGGCGGGCCTTGTCTTTCTGAGCGACGAGGAGAACCCGCGTGCGGGAAAGTCCTGATGACGTAGGACTTACGTCATTGCCGGTTTTTGGGCAGGAGTTTTCTCCCTTAAAGGGCCCGCACAAGGCGGGAAAATAAACCAGTTCTGTTTGGCAATCCTCCGAGTGAGTCTTGTTTTATTCCGCGGTAGCAACCGCTACAATACAGTAATTTAACAGATTGAAGTTCATTGTGGTACCACCTTCTTCACTGTCATCTTTCAACTCCTGGTTCTGCTATGTTACTGCTTTATCATTCAGCATATCTGTTCTGTATCTGCATAATAAATTGCTTTCTTCTAAGCAGCTCAGTTTAGAATTTTGTGGAGGATGCTGATAGCTATTCTCAGGCCAAGTAGTGCAGACCTGTTGGTGACACATCCTGTGTGAACATTGGGGTTGAGATGTTAATGGCCCAAAATACAATGAGATGTAGGTTTTGCTAAATGTCAGATCTTCCTGCTCCCCATATTGTCAGGTATATTGGCTTGATGCTTACTTTGATTTTAATATACTGAACACAGCCATTTGTATATGGGAGGCTGTACATTAGGTGAATACAAATACTTAGTTTGGTTAGCTTTGCTATAACGCAGCTTAACAACCTCAGTGGATGTTGACCACCAATACAAAAAAGAGAGCTCCTGGATGTCCTAACCTTGCATGAGGCGCACACAACCTGCCTGTTTCTGAACTGTTGGACCTTAAAATTGCCCTATTGTTGTAAGTATCAATACTGTTTTGCACCCCTCCCCAAAACCCTATCGTTTGTTGGCCCCTTCCTAATATTTGTAGAATTGTTAGTTCCCACATATTAAACATCTTTTCTTCAGGGAGTCTGCCATCAATTCCACATCCCACCGTATTCTGTTTTGCCTTTAGTCAGCAGTGACTTAAGTTAAAACAGAGTAACAACACATTGTGGTGTTTTCTCCCGAGGCAGTCCCTCAGGATCAGGGATAACTTGCTTCCAGTCTAATTTTGTGGGTTCTGAGGTAGCTGATGAGGCCAATGTGGGATCAGCTGACCACTCCACAAATGGGGCAGGAGATAGCTGATGCAAGAGGAAAGGGAGCAATTTGTGAGATGATGCCACTTACACTCAGCTTCCTTCTGTCCAGTCCATCATCACAGTGCATTGCTTCAAGAAGGCTAATGGTATTGTCAAGAATGTCTGCCACCCTGGCCATTCCCTTTTCTCTCTTCTGCCTTCTGGGAGAAGATACAGGAGTTTGAAAGCCCAGAAGAACAGATTTAAGAACAGCTACTTCCCCACTGTTATCAGACTTCTGAACCAATCACCCCTTTCACACACCCTTCTTGGTGGTGCTGCTATGTTCTTGGACTTTTAATTCTACCTTGGTTATTAATTCTGTTATTGTCACTTTAACATTTCTTTTTGTTCTACTTCAGATTGCGCTACAATCTTTGCACCATTATGTTGTTTTGCACTCATTGTGTATTTATTGTTGTATTTATAATTACCATGTATACTGAGCTTCATGCAAGCAAGGAATTTCATTGCACCCTGGTGTATATGACAATACACTAATCTGAATCGGAATCTGTATGCTCCTGATGCACGGCCTCAAAGTTCTCAATACCATTCTAAGTGTGGTACAGCTTTTTTTGAAATACCCATCAAGCTACAACCACTTAGCTTCCTTTGCACTTATCTTGCTGTTTTGTCCCTTGTCGTCTGACCTGACTGATATTCTTCCTCTGAGCAACGTCTTGAGAGTTTCTATTTACTGCACTTTGCCCTGCTCGTTGTTTACGTGGATCTGCAGAGCTGACACATCTTCAAGCTTATCAACAGGCAGAGAACTCCAGGAAATGACTTGCTGTGTGAAATGCTTTGAAACATTCCAATAACATGACGGTTATATAGATTTAAGCAACCATTCTTCAATTCTTGCCATGCCATATTACTAAGTCGTCAGGCAGCTTTAATTGAGGCATTTATTAATTAAAGAGATTTTTTTTCTCTGACCTGAACAAAGAACTTATTTATCTTGCAGAATGTAATTGCTGTCAATCAAAATAGTGGTGAAAGTGGTCTTACCTGAATATTAAAACGATGATAGGAAATGCTTCTTTACATAAAGGATGGTGAAAATCTGGAATTCCCTTCTTTAACCCCACCCCCTCAAGAAAACCTGTTGTGGCTTGTTCAATTGAAAGTCGGGGTTAAGCAATATGGATCCAAGATGTGTAAATGGTGACAGCACTGATCAACACTAATTTAGCTGAATTAGCAGAAGAGCCCTAAGGGGTCAAGTATTTTATTGTTAATCCTGCGTTCTGAATTTGTTGGAAATCTACTTCCAGTTCCTTATGGTAGATAAACCTGAGTTTATTTCCGTGATATATTGCCAAAGTATTTGCCTCTGCAGCCTCAGTGAAACCCACCTTTCAAACTTGACACTGATCCATTACTACTGGATGAATGATTTTTTCTCTCATTAATACTGTTTAAGTGGCTCATTAGCTGCCTGAGAAGTGTGAAAGGAATGTTATTGCAGTTGTGCCATGATTGGCCAACTCACTATCATTCCCACTAATAAATTTGTGTTCCCAAAATCACTCATCATAAAACTACTCTCATCACTGCTTTGATTGGCTGGGATTAAGTTCTATGCAAAAAAGGGTCATTAATCCTTTATTCAAAAATGAGAGAAAGATATCTTCTCTCGTTGTCATATTACTGGTTTAATCACCGTTGGTTCTAATAGCCCTAATTTCTCTCCTGCATTTTTCCCCTATTATCAGTCCTTACCACAGATGGTAGTGAATGCAGGAACAGAGGTTGTGAAATTGTAGGGGTTTTCCCGACATTACTGCATTGCAATATCACATGTACGGTTCCAATGTTATTGCATAACCTACAGAAGACTTCATGAAAACAGAGGCTGTTTTCTTGAAAGAAGCTATTGCCTAATCAGCCATAAAATTCAATCCAAAGTATAATTACTCCACTGATCATTGGAGCCTTGTCCGAGACTAACCACCGTGAAAACATATGTTTATGAATGTTACATATATATTTGGAATCTATTCCTGATTTGAGCTAAAGTTCACAATGTGGAGATTCAGTTAAGAAAATGCCAGGTGTTTTAAAGTACAACAAGTTACTTAGACTTAAGAACAATGAATTTTGTCCTTTATAATATTGATTAATCAAGGATATGGTAAAAATTTGAATAGTAGATGCCTAAATTTTTATTTTTACTGTAAACAGATGCAAAATCAAGTGTTTTTTTTTCTCCTTTAGAAAATCTTAAGAATCACTTAAGATTAAGTTGTTTCCTAGATCTGATTTTGTTTAAGACCTGGGACAAACAAACACAGAGCAGAACGGTTACCAATCATAATTGTGAGCTATATCCAATCAGCTGCCTTCCATCCAGCCCATTTTCCAATTCATTGAATTCAATACGATAAATAATGCATGGTGTTTAACAGTCAACTTGATATTCCTGTCATACACCATTGCCAAAATTTAAACAACCATTGTCCATTGTGTTTTTATATATAAAGTGGAGCCAATTTTGCCCTCCTTTATCAGGCATGAAACTATGGAAGTGGGTATATGACCTGTTTGGTAGGGTGCTCCTGCCCTCTTTCCTCACCCCATCCCCTAAAATCAGTCTAATTTATAGTTAAGTTGATAAACAATATTCATTTTGACGATCTGTATCCCTGGAGCCTACCAACTACTGGAATAATCATATTAAATTTGTGTTTACTGAACAACATCCCTTTAATTAAGTTGAATTAATGGCAGCCAGCTTTAATTTGGTTTCCTGTAGCAGCTAAAATCTGGCAACAGGAATCTTTTTTAATTCTCTTCGCCGGAGGATTTTGCTGTAGTCAATGTATTTTTATTGACTTCCTCTTTCCATCTATAAGGCTGTAACACTTCCTGTCTGAGAGAGCAGCAAGCAAGCTGTTTTTGCGATCATTCATCCTGTCTTTTTATTTACTCTGTGCAGCCTTCTGAAAGATGCTGACTCACACTTGTGTCCAATTCCACTGAAACTGACTGCTTGTGATCCTGCACAATTATTGTTTCTGACATTTTCACATTCTTCCCTCAGAGTATGATGTGTCATAGTGGAAGGATTTACAAGATGAATAGCTAGCTTACAGGCTGTGACACTAACACTTGAATTATCTAGGATAGACTAGTTAGCTAGTCCAGCACAGCAGGATTTTGTTGCATTCCATGGCTCGTTGGATGAGAAGACAGTGGAACTGTACCCAACCAATGTGAGTACTGTGCTGACTTAAATAAGGAGCAAGAGGGCTAGTGACCAGGATGCACAGATTTAAAGAAAATATTAAGCAGATAGGAAACAATTAAGAGCAGAGAGAAGAGGATTTTTTTTTACATAGCAATTCATTATGATCTGGAATGCACTGCCTGAAAGGATAGCAAAAGTAAATTCAATAGTAATTTTTAAAAGGGAAATGGATAAATATTTGAAGGGGGAAAATGCATGGTCCTGGGGAAAGAGGACGTGAATGGCCCTTTAAAGGACCTGGCACCAATACATTGGACTGAAGGGCCTCCTTCTGTTCTCTATGATTCCATGGGATGAATCTTAATGTACAGGAGCATGTAGGTTAAGTATTTTCGCAAAGGTCATGTCTTTCTCTACATTCCTTGTACCATCAGTTCAATGCATTCTCTTACAATGTGTCAACTCCACTCACGTTTCCTCCTTAAAGAATGCATGAATGATGCAGCTCAGAGGCTGTAACACTGAGCACAGCCCCTCAGAGTCCAGTGGCAGCCAGACCCGAAACTGTGGTCCTTCTCCACAGAGCTTTTGCAGTGGCTGCACTGAGTTTCAGTGCATCCCTCAGCACATTCTCCTGCACCTTGGAATGTATCAGTTGGCAGCATCTGACGTGTGGATTTGGTTCCATGTTGTGAGAGGGGGAGAGATTAAAACTGGTGAAATTGATAGTGTGTCAAGAATCCCTCCATATTTAACTGCAGTGTATTAATCTACACCTGAGCAGCCCCACTGGCACAGATGGATTATCGATTTCAATTTGTATCAATTGCTCAATTATGGAAATAGAACTTTCAGTCCAGGTTTTCTGAGCTACTGGGATTTCACCAAAAGAAGCAAGGGAATTACTCACTGGCAATTGAGGATGCTGAAGGGAACAACGTCATAAATTCTGACACTTCCTAGGTGTTCTCATACTTGCTTCTGTAAAAGCTTTTTTGTGCATTAGTTTGTAGCCCAGAACAGCATAAGGCACCTTACATGTTATGTCATTTGGGACCTTGGATGAGGACCCAGATGAATGCTGTCATCAGCAGCAATAATAGCTACATTAGCAGCAGAAAGGATGTGGGGTGAGGGAGTGGGGGGTCAGAAGCAACCTGTTCCTTACAGGTCTACAGCTCCACTCGACAGAAGGGTTCAGCAGGGAGGTGCATAACACAGCAGGTCATACCCAGTGCACAGAATGGCCTGACAGAGGAAAAACTTCCTTGTCATGTGTGGCCAATCTTTCCATGAAGATATTGTCACAAAGGCCTGTATAATCATGCTAGCATGCAAGACCTGGACTCCTCAATTTCTCAGGAGAAACGTAACTAGAACAGATGTCATTCTTTGCTGCTGTAGGCCCAATCACTCGTCCTCTTTCCCCAAGACCATGCAATTTTCCCCTTCAAATATTTATCTAGTTACTTTTTTAGAATTACTATTGAATTTACTTTTGCCATTCTTTCAGGCAGTGCATTCCAGATCATAACATTCTGTTCATGGGTGTATCGCATCTGCACCCTGCATCCTCCTAGTCATTAGCTCCTCTGGTTGCTCTTTCACATTTGTGAGGCCCTGTCTTCAAGTCCAACTACCTGCCTAACCAGTCCAACTGAAGTGTGGCTATGAGTCTGTTCATGGTCTGCATGAATCCTCACTGCAATGCAAGTCCTCTAATATGAGTAGATGCTGTTTGCCAGCAGCTCCTCATCTCTAATGGTCAAACGCAGCAAGCCTCTGTTGATCTTCAACATCACCTCCTCAGTAACTGTCAGTGACTGTAGGGTGAACTCCACGCCCCAAGTTCTATTCTTCTTCCTGGTGCTCTGTGCAGTCTTCTCAAACAAGATTGGAAAGGAAGGTTTATTAATGAGAGTAATGGAATGTGTGGAATGAATTCGGGAAGACTTCCTGTTGAGGCTACCTATGAATAAAGAGCATGTTTTTGTCTAAAGCTGATCGCAAGGACAGGAAGTGCTGTAGGATGGAAGTGAATGTACTGTGGCAATCATCTTTACTTCACTGCTTCAGGATTTAAACCAGTTTTATCACCGAAGGTATGCCACAGCACCACACTCATGACACCATGTCACACCAATTCCTGCAAAGCTGACTGCAGAGTGTCAATGTAATTCATGAAAATTCACTGAGTTATGTAATGAATTCCCTCATGCTCTCAGATTTGTGCTATGTGATCCCCGGTATATAGTCCATGCCTTTTGTTATTGGTGGTGCACAGGCATCATCTATTTCAAAATGGTTGGGTACTGAAGTTTCCAACTCCAACCTCTTGGATGGTGCTGGGATCCACAAGTTCCACCGATGGGATTCTTTCCCTTGGTCTTCCATGTCAACTCCAACTACATCTGCTCACTAATGTCCAGTGTATTTCCTCAAACTCGCCTTTTGAGGCTACCCGAACCCATCTATATGCCTTTGATTGACAGAGTAGGGGAGACTATAATTCAACTCCCCTTAAACTGGCTGCAAGACATAAGAATCTACAGCAGTCCCCAGCTTCCCGTCTCCTAGTCACTCAGCTTCCTACACAAACTGTATTTTTCCCTGGCTGTGTACCAGTTGCATGCCTATGGGAGTGAACCCTAGGTAATGAGGATGGACCCACACCAAATTCCCAGGCTGGGTGCTGGTATCGCCAATCTTTCATCAAATGCTTCTGCATTTCTCGTGGTTTCAAGAACCTTTGATTTAAGGTGGTAGGCTTGCAGTTCCAATAGACAAAGCCTTAGCTTCCAAGAGTAGAAGAGAACAACTGAAATTTCAACTGAACAAGCCACTAACTGAGGGACCGCAGAGAATGCAGAGATAGCAAGCTTGATTGAAACTTTGGTTTGAAATCAGCACGCCTTAAAGCTACAATGTGTTTGCATTTTTGAGATTTAGAAGTTATAAAATTCTGGTGGAATTTTAGCTTAATATATATAATTAAATGTGCACCTTCTTTTACTGGTGTCCAAAATATTTACTCCCCATGTAAATCTCAATAGCAATCACCTGAATTGGTAAGTTTATTCAGTTTATTGTTTTTTGATCCAGGTGACCCAGATTTGTAAACATATTTTTAAAGTCCTGATCCTGCACTTGCACAGTCTTTGTACGGTTCACCACCTGAATCATTCTTTCACAAAACCATAACATTTCTTGGCAAGAAAAGCTGTATTATACTCTCTTTCATGGTCAATAAATCTGAATTCTCCATAAAAAAACATAAATCCCTTTATTGCAACTGCATTATAAGTTTGGCAAAAGATACATTCTGCATCAAACCCTCACAGGGCACTTTTATTACTCTTATTGATTTTGGGAAATTTTTAATGAAGACCTTGACTGCTTCCCATTGAGGTCTCAACGCTTAACCAAATTGTTCTTTTTTTGTAGAATCTCCAGCTAAGTGCTTCTATCAGCAAGTTTGTCCAGCTTTCAATTACATTGGAACCTAATGCTAAATATTCCTGATTTCCTCATTTTTCTTCCATCCAGCACTTATTTTATTTAAGTTGTATGTTCATGTCCAAATTGAAATACGGATGCATAATTTATGAACCAGGTTGCTTTTAAATCCTGGCAAACATCTGGCATACATTTCTGTTATCCCATATATGTTACCAATTTTATCAGCCAAAATTGCTCATAAAGCACACCATACTAGATTTGCTTAGAATGGGTTTGATGCCCTAGGAGATCTTATGTAAGGCCAACAGCAATTCAAACGATATAATTTGGTTGTTATGCTATGCTGCAATAAATCACATTACGTTACACTAGTGAACATACTATAAAAACAGATCAAATGGCATTACTATATTCTGAGTAATATTATATCTTTAGATGGTCTCTTTCAAAATTTAATTTGTTTGTTTTGCTGGCATTTTTTTTAAAGTACGTATATCAAACATCCATTGATGCTCTTTGAAATATGACATGTGGTTTTGTTTTAAACCTCTGATCTGCTTGGACTAATAGACTGGTGACAGTATTATATTATAGAAAATGCAGATTCAATAACATGGGAAGATACTTAAAATACAAAGAATTGTAAATGTGATTCAACTTCTTATCCAGCAAGTTGTCTTTCATTAGATACTAGTCGATTTCACCCTTGTTTTCAAATTCCTTCATGGTTGCATCTCCTCCATAGCTCTGTAATCTCCTCCAGTCCTATACCTCTCTGAAATATCTACATTTCTTTGGACTCCCAAAATTCAATTGCTCTGTCATCAGCAGGCATATCTTCAACTACCGAGACCGTAAACTTTGGAATTCTAGGTCTTCCTTCCTTTCAATCTCCCTTTAAGACACACTTTAAAGCAACCTCTGTAATTAAGTTTTTGGGCCTTTGGCTGCGATATCTTCAATGTGGCTTAACATTAGTCTTTTAAAATATAAACAGAAAATGCTGGAAATACTCAGCAGGTCAGGCTGCATCTGTAGGAAAAAAAAGAGCTAATGTTTCAGGTGGCAGATCCTTCATCAGAACTGGGAATTGACATTGGTTTTGTTTGGTAATGCATCTGTGCACCACCAAGGGACATTTTGCAACATTAAAGGTAGCTATGTAAGCACAAGTTAACGGTATTGATCCCTTATTGTGTTGCATGTGAGCTGTCAAGAATACATGTCTTTGATGTCTTTGTATTTCTGACTTTCAGCTCCCCCCTTTGTGCTTTTGTCTGTCTTTTCCTCTTTGTTGTTTCTTTTGCTGTCATATTCCCCATTTGCTTGCTAACAGCTCGCATCAGCCTCCTCGACTGCATGACACAGAGCTCCTATGTGCAACCCCCTCTCGCTGCACTGTAACCACTGCACCCTTAATTTTCATTCAAGCGCCAATCCTTCCCAAGTGTCCTCTAAAGACTTTTCCCAAGTGTCCTCTGAAGGTTGCATAGCAACAGTCAGAGGGTCCCTCAGCTTCAACAAGATTCCCTCCTCCCCTTCCCTTTTACCTATTTCCCTCAACAATTTTGCCTGCTTTCAAAATTCCACTTAAAAATATTCAAAGAAGCTCTTTGTCTGCCTTTCCCCCCACCTTTGCCTTTGTCAATGGCCTTTCTTTTTCGGATACTGATGTTGGACGTTAAACGTCTATAGCTTTGAATTTGCAGTTAGCATTGAATTTTTACAACTTCTCTGTTTTCAGTGTAAATCTTTGGAATTCTTTTGAGGGAGAATGCTCGGTAGTTGAGATCATTCAAAGCCGAGATCAATAAACAAATCGGTAGGTAAACTAATGATGCTCAGGGTCAGTCTTGATTTTATTGAATGATTGAATAGGCTTGAAGGACTAAATAGCCTATTCCCACTTTTATAATTCCCATTTTCTTCCATTCTTAGAATGGTAAGAATACTCTAGTGGAACGGTAAAGCTCAAAGCATACACTGTGGGGAAATTGAGTTAGAGAGGGCTAAATTGTCCCTGTGAGCTGTGTTTGGCAAGGCATAGTCCTGCAGGTCATTGCTGATCAAGGTATTTTTAGATGCTTCTGGCTGAGGTGAATCAGTTGGTTTAATAAAGCCTTAAATGATGCTTCATCTTCCTTTCCTTACTTTATAATTTATATCAGTTCTAAAGGTACAAATAGTCAGAATATTCTTGAAATCAACTGAAGGACACTAATACCATTGAACGTATAGTGTGCAACAGAATGCATGCTTTGTAATGATGCATCCACCATTGTCAGTGAATTGCATGTGACAAATATCATATCACCTTATATCCCTGTTAAGTAATTCAACTGTACGATACGTCCTGATGTTATGCAAGGTGCTACATAAACACAAGTTCCTTCTTCCTTTATGGAATAGATCAATGTAGGATTTCACATCTGGATTTCTTGTGACCTTTCTGCCCATTTTCACCACGTTTTGTCATTTTTACTGGACGTGTGTCTCAGCAACAACTAGGGAAGAAAGAGAAGCTCTTCCATTGCCTCTTATCACGGCTACCATGATGGGTACCTCATCTTTCGGTCAGATTGCATCCCTGTTCTTCACTTTTAAATTATCCTGCAGATTAGGCCGCTGCAATACCAGTTCTACTATAATACAATCAGAACTCTTAAGAACCAATTACTTGAGGGAACCCCATTTGGAGACTTACCATGCATTCATTGTGAGCCCAAGTACTTGTAGCCTGACCCAAGGGGTCATGACAGTGTTCAGTGGCAAGAAGAAGTCTTTCTCTGACCTTCATTAGCAGGAAAAGGAAACTCCATAAGATATATGTATCTTGAGAGAAAGGTGCGAACTTCCACTTTTTCATCACATTTAAAGTAATTCCCAGCATATAAAGTTCAAGGGCTACATAATATGTTCACAAAGGTCTTTTTGCCACTGCCCTGTAGTTAAAATTGAGTGTAATGTAAATGTTTTGTAACTTTTATATTAAGAAAGATTTTGCTAGCCTTCCACTGAAGTTACAGCAGAAAACTTGTAGAATTTCAGCTGCTCTGAAAATTATGATGAATCATAAAGTTCATCCCTCTTTGTAAACAAAATAGGTTCTCAGAGCAAAACTTGTAAACTTTGATGGGAAAATGGTTTTTTTTGAACAAGTCATTTAAATAGATCTAAATGTCTGGCCTCAAATCATACACAAGAAAATGCCCAATCAACAAAACAATTTGAGCTTATATTTATACCATTCCTGCCCAAAATTATGTCCTTCACCATTTTTTCCACTGGGAGTTAGTGAGACATTGGAAACTGGTGCAAATATAACAAACTGGAGATGCTGTAAATCTACAATTAAAACAGAAAATGCTGGAAATACATGAAAGGTCAGGCAATATCAGTGAAGGGAGAAGCAGGGTTAATTTTTCCCGTGAATAAACTTACATCATAATTTTCTGCTTTTGGAAAATGATCATTGGTTAATAAAGCAGAATTATATTTCACTTTAGAGATCTCCTTTATTTGGCAAAATACAGAAACCATCCAAGGAAAATTAACAGATGCATATACAGAAATAGTCCAATGAGGAATAACCAAAGGGAAGTTGTGTCACATAAATCCTTTTGTTTCTTTGGGAGCATTACAGATAAGGAAATTTTCTGTGATAAAACTAACTTGTCCTTACAGAGAGTTTTTGACTAGATTCTGCATGAAAGATTTCTTATTAAACTGAAAGATGTGGGAATCCACATGTTGGATATAAAGTTGATTTAAAGATTGAAGTAGAGAGTGCTAGAAAAAAGTGTATCAATGGACTGGAGGAGGTATTCATTGAGTCCCAAGAATCTGTAATTTTATCATTTACACAAATGATCTGGCTACAGAAAGCAAATAAGAGAATATCAAGGTTAGAATTAACATTAAAACTGGGAAAGTAGTTGATATGAGGGTTTTCTGAATCACTTATTATTTAAGCAATAATGTGCAGAATAAGTATACAATGAATAGGAAAGGATAAAAACACCAAGATTTATGAGTAAAAATGTCAAGACTTTTGGTGTGCTGTCCACTGTCTGGAGTCTAGTTAGAGGAAACACACAAAGTGTCAGTCACCCAACATCAGTCCACATGTCAATAGTCTCATCCCACTCCCCCTCTGACCTCTCCACCTCTGGTTCCTGCACTGTTACAATGAGGCCCAACAGCACTCATCATCCACCTGGGCATATTTCAGACTCAATATTGAATTCTCTAACTTTAAGCAACTCACTGCTTCTTTCTCTTTGCTTCAGAAGTGGCCATTTCTGCTTATCAGCATTTTGGCTCAGTTTTTTCTTTTTCTACTGGTGTAGTTTGACCTGCTGGGCAAGTCCCATCACCTTAAGTATTAACAACACAATACACAGACAAAGAAGTGTAATGTGCTTCTAATTGCTACTCTAACTGCTACATTGACTTATTTGGTCTCACCTTATCAAAGATATTCCCTGTCTTCTACCCATCCACGTCCTACTTTCTCTGCTGCTTAAAACTAACCTGTTTCTGCTCCCAGTTCTGATGAATGGTCTTGGACCTGAAACATTAACTGTTTCTCATTCCATGGATGCTGTCTAAGTCTTTCCAGTGTTTTCTGTTTTTATACCTGACCAAACCATGGCCTCCCTCTGTTTGAATGTACAAGAGCAGTGGATATGGACCAATGTACTCAGCCAAGGATCTGTGCTTAGAAACAGGAGCCAGAGTAAGTTTTTAAAACTTATTCATTTTTCTGGCTGTCAAGAAGAGACTCGTCAAACAATATGCTGCAATATTAAATCCTCACCCTCTAGTTTTCTCTCTTTCTCTCTTGAAGTCATTAACCTTTGCTGGGCTGTGGACCTGTGGATTTATATGTATTTCATCATGAAATAAGACAGTGAGTGTCTGCAAACCATGCTCACATGGGGATAATATAGCTGAACTTTATCCTGTTCCCTCTGGCACCCATGCACAGACACTTCCTTACGGATATTAATGGGGCATATCTTCTGAAGGCTCATAACTACTCTCATATCTGCAGACACTTGGGCTTTTCTCTTTGGAAGGTTGCCAAACTGGCTTTGGCGCCTGCCTAACCCCATCCGCTTACCTTCCAATCAGCCTGCTTTCAGTCCCACTTGAAGCTCAGTATCCCAGCAGCATGTCCCGAACATGGATGGCTGCCCTAACTGAGGCAACGTCAATCTGATTCAGGGTAGCTAGACTGCAGGAATGGCAGAAAGCACATCTCTGCCTTCTTTCTTTTGACAAACTCTTGTACCTCTGGTATCTACCTATCACTTTTTTTTTGTACAGAACATTGGAACTTAACACTTTCAGCCTGGGAATATTTTTACCAGGTTAGCTCACTACCTGCCATAGTCTCTGCCTTCTGTTACTCAGAGCACAGAATAGTAAAAATTATGAGATGTTAATCCCCTCCTGAAAATCAAAAGATCTTAGTTGCTGGAAATCTGAAATTAAAAGAGAAAATACTGGAAACACTCAAGTCAGGCAGTATCTGTGAAAAGAAAAATAGGGTTAACATTTCAAGTCAAAGACCCTTTAAATTCTTTGCTACTCTACTCCCCCAAAGAAAAGTTCACTAGTAAGAGAATGAAAGTGTGTTCCAGGAAATACATAAAATGATAATTGCACAATTTGGATCCAGGAGTCAGCAATTTTTCTGCGATATCCTGGTGTGGACAATTTCCTGCAAGAGTATTGGTTCTGCCAGAGATCAACCATCTCAAAGTTAGCTGGCAGTTGAATCCTGTGACTTAAGTGCTTTGTATGGTTCAGCACCCTATCTGCCAAAGAGTACTTAATAACCAAGCCATTAAAAAGTCTAAATTACTAACTTTCTAATGGATGAAGAAACACATTAATTATGTGGAATTACATTTCATTTTGAAAATGATTTTCATACCAGATATTTTATGTCACGGGTTGTTTTTATTTATTTTGAAATCTCTATCACTTGTAAGTCAAATCTTGTGAAATGACCTTCTACTGACACAGACAGCAAGGATTCAATTTGCATCCCACTAATCTGAATTGTATATTTCTGCTCTGAATTATAGTACATCTTGCCACAGCAATTCAACAGTTATAATTTATACTAGATGGTAGTAATCTTGAGGCTAGTGCATGTGTGTGAGCAGTCTGGGATGATGTCATGTGCACAACATTTTGAATGACAGACAATAAACAACCTGAACTACTCCAGTGGCCTGCTGGATGAGTAATATTTGAATAGAAAGATCAAGGCTCTTGATGGAGTTCAGACCAAGTTACCATTTTAATTCTTTAAGCTGAGTGTACAATTTAATTTTATTTTTCACACCTTCGTTACAACTAAACAGAACATGAGGGTATAACTGTAGTGACTATAAATGGAGACTTGAATGCAGGATTTACCAGGTAGTTTTATAGTTGAGCCTGAATGGGAGAAAACCATTTTAAGTATTAAAGATGAATTCACATAAGTATTGAAGAATTTCCACCAAATATTTCAACAATCTAATTTGTGCTTTCTGAACTGTAAACTGGTCACTGGGGGGAGAACACCAGGTAATATTTCAACTCTGAACAAATACAGATTTGGTGAGTGATCAGTTGCTGTACATTACCTCATGTTGGATGGTACCACACTGCCCTTGCTCTCCCACAGGTCCTAGTTTAAACTCTCTGCTAATGTAGAATTCTCTCCCAATCAAGAATGGTAAGCAAAGAAAGATCAGGCACATGCATTGTGTCTTTCACAATCTCAAAAATTCGAAAAGCACTCTCCAATTAAATGCTTTAGAAGCGTAGTCATAGTTTGAATGCAGGACCAATTTTGTCCCATGTTCCACAACTAATAGTGTGATATTGACCAAATTGACTATTACATATTGGCTGAGTGATTAGGTGACAATTGAGAATTCCCAAGTTCTTCTTCAAAACAATACATGGGATCTTTTGTATCTACCTACATGAAAGAGGTGGGCCATGGTTTATGGTTGCTTTGGGATGGCAATACCTCTAACACTTCAGCACTTCCTCAATACTCCATCTAAAGTAAGCCTAAATTGTGTGGTAATACACTGCCATTGGACTTGAAGCAACACATTCTTGCTGATAACAAAAGAAGCGTTCAGTATTTTCCAAATAAATGCAGCTTCTGTATCCATTAAATTCAGGTGCACTTGGCTATAAACTAATTCAAATTCTTTTTGCCTGCTGAGGAACTGCTCTTGTTGAGTGTAAACACTAAAAAAATTAAAATTATTATGCTGCTAAAGCTCAGAAGCTGCTTATTCATTTAAATTATTGGCAAAGGATTCGAGTTGAGGTATTTCAGAGCAGAGATGGGACATACTGTGGAGTCAAATACCAGTGACCAATAGACACTCAAGTAAGTATTTTATTTTGCTTAGCTACTATATTTATAATTGGCTCTTAGACAAACTGATAACGACAATCAATGAAAACAAGAGAGGCCATATTGTCTTTGTAACTGGGATTTGCAGATTAGTTCATTGTTATTTCTCTTAGTTTAATTAGGAAAATACATGGCAAATGACATAATGTTGTTCGTTATACACCGTTACTCAAAGTCATCACTATCTCCATCTGCTCCATGAAATACATCTCAAATTTCAGACATTTTATGGCATTGAAGAGATTACAAAACAAAGATGATACCTCCTAGTGACTCCCACATCTTCATTAGAAAATGCTAAAGATACTCAGGAGTTGAGGTAGCATCTGTAGAGAGAGAAACAGAGGTAATGTTTTGGGTCAGGGACCTTTAATCAGAACTGGAAAAGTGAGAAAACAACCGTGTTTTAAACTTTAGAGCAGGAAAGAACAAAGGGAATGTCTGCGATAGGGTGGAGACCAAAATTGTCCAGGTAATGACATTCTGTTGATGCCATTGAAGGTAAGGTGATGAATTTTTGGAATCACAGAAAATCTGTCTGGATGAGAGTAATGAGAGGGAGATGAATGAGGGTGGTAGAGAGAGAGAAAAACACAATGATGGAACCGTGACTTATGGAACACAGCGGTTGCTGGAAGTCTGAAAAGCTGATTGTCGGAAATTATTGAATTCTGTATTGAGTGCCTAGGGCTGGATGGAACGTGAGGTGTATTCCCCAGTCCAATTCAATGAAATGGAAGATGCCTGTCAGTGAATTCTTTTAATGTCAGATAGCCTTGACACACTAGCTACCACACTGTCTGAACTGGATGAAGTACTGATCCAAAGGCATGGAGGTCCAACACATTTGAAGGCCAGGCTTTGTTGGAGAGGCATAGCACTCACTGCCTAAAGTACATACTGGCAACCTCATGACCCATCTGTTAACAAAATAGGCTGCTTCTGCTCACCCATTCATAATTTTAAACAACTCAGTTAAACCTCCCCTTGATTTCTTTGATACGAAGGAAACAACCCCAGTCTAGCCAATCTTTCCTTGTAGCTAAAGCTGTGAGAATATTGTTATAAATCTCCTCTGCACTCTCTCCACTGCCATCACACTTCTTCTGTAATGTGGTGATCAGAGCTCCATGCAGCACTCTAATCATTGGTTCCATTTGCCTATCATAGATATGATAGTGACGTTCAAGAGGCTTTTAGATAGGCACATGAAAATGCAGAGAATCGAGGGATATGGATCATGTGAAGACAGAAGGGATTAGTTTAATTTCATCATGCTCAGCACAGACATTGTGGGCCGAAGGGCTTGTTCCTGTGTCGTCCTGTTCTATGTTCTGTGTTCATAATTTGTCTTCCCACTCTCACCCTGACCTCTCAGTCTTTGGACTTCTACACTGTTCCAGTTGAGGAACAGCACCTCATCTTCTGTTTAAGCATGTTACAGCCTTCAGGACTTAATACTGAATTCAGTAACTTCAGATAACATATTTTTCTATGAACTAGGCTGTTCTGATATAACATGAGATCGTAATAAAAAGGAGCAGGAGTAGACTTTATGATCCTTTGGGTCTTCTTCACCATTGATCAAGATCATGGCTGATCTTACACTCGGCACCATTTTCCAGCACTATCCCCCTCAATCCCCTTGAAGCCCAGAAATCTATTAATTTCTGTTTTGAATAAACATAATGATTGAGCTTCCAGAGCGAAACAGGGTAGAGAAGGTTCACCATCCTCTGAGCAAAGAAATTTCATCTCAGTTTTAAATGGCAACCCCTCATTCACAAACTGCGCCTCCGGATCCAGGACTCTTTGATCAGGGAAAACATCTTCCCTGCATGCAGCCTGTCAAGTATTTTAAGGAATTTTGTAAGTTTTGATGAGATCTCCTGTCGTCCTTCTGAAGAATACAATCCCACTATACTCAATCTCTCTTCATATGGAAACATGCTATCTCTGGAACCAGTCCAGTGAAGCTTTGATGTATTCCCTCTATGGCTACCACAACCTTTCTTAGGTAAGGAGACTAAAACTGTGCACTACTCCAGGTGTGTCTCACAAAGACACCATACAATTACAGTAAGAATTCCTTATTCTCATAATAAAGACTAACGTACCTTTTGCCTTCACTTGCTGCACCAGCATGTTGACCTTCAGTGACTTGTGTACAAACACACCAAGGTCCCTTTGAACATCAACCTTACTCAAGCTCTCATCATTTAACAAATACTCTGCTTTTCTGTTATGTGTACCAGAATAGATGACCTCATATTTTTCCACATTTTAATCTATCTACTGTATTCTTGCCCATTTATTCAGTCTACCCATATCCTTTTGAAGCCCCTTTATATCCTCCACTGTAGTCTCCTGTCACATTAACGTTTTCTCTCTCTCCTTAGATGCTGCTTTACCTGCTGAATATTTAAAAAATTCTCTTGCATTTGAAATTTCTAGCAATTGCAGTCTCACAAAAGCATCTCACAGGTCCAACTTGTTTATTTTCTCCCTATGGACCGAATTCATTCTCTATTTACTCTTTTCTAGACAGATCAATGGTGATTGATAAATATTCATCACCTTCTCCTAGATGTCTCCAATAGCATTTTTATTTACCCAAACAGTGTTTGCCTTCGGGAGACACAAGAGACTGCAGGTGGTGGAATGTGGAGCAACACTCAAAATGAGCAACTCAGCGGTTCAGTTATCATCGAAGGAGGGAAACAGACAGTTGACGTTTTGGGTTGAGACCATTCACCTGGACTGAAAGATAGAGGGAAGGTAGCCAGTATAAAAAGGTGGAGAGAAGGGATTGCTAAGCTCTTGCTCCATCCCTTCCCTCCACCTTTTTATACTGGCTATGTCCCCTCTATCTTTCAGTCTAGATGAAAGGTCTTGACTCAAAACATCGATTGTCTGTATCCCTCCATAGATGCTGCCTGAACCACTGAATTTTTGTTTCCACTCTACCCAGATATCCCCTTTGTTCTCCCCAACAATCCCACTTTCTGCAACTGAAAACATTTCTTTTCTGATTTTTCCATTGATCTGGAACATTTACTGTTTCTCTCTCCATGGATGCTGCCTGACTTGCTGAGAATTGCCAGCATTTTCTGATTTATTTTAGATTTACATTTTCCTTTTAGATTTACAACATCTATAGTTTTTTTCATTAATGTGAAATTGTTTATCCATGTCCATTGACATGATAATAACCATATAACTAAGAAATCAGGAAGCAGGCTCAATCCCAAGCACAATGAAGAGTTGTGTGATGGCCATGAATAGGTAGTTTCTCATTATTTTGACTTTGAACAAATTATGCTGGAATTCCAGCCTACGGCAAGGCTGTATTTTAAAGGCGTACAGGGGTCTCTTCAATCTCCTGGGAACTTTCCAAACTTCGTACAGAATTTTTAATGTTCAAAGAAAGTGAACGTTGGTGCCAGCATTCTCATAAAGTAAAACAAAATAGTGCCTCAAAGCAGAGCTCCATTCAGAGACCTAACATCTGTGCTGTGTTCCTTTAGCAGAAAGCTCACATTGGAAAGAAGTTAGTAATTTAACTCCAGCCTGCAGGCTGCATATTGCAAATACAAACACAAAATACAAGGCAACACATAATTTGTATTTTTATCATCTTCACTATGAATACACATCTTCCCTATCGTAGAAATAGGAAGTATGATTAGAGCAATGGATGTAATATCTATCAACCTTGAGATATTAACTATTGTTAATGGGATGAGAATTATGTTTAATGGCAGCTCATTATTCTCTCTGCTTATAATATTTCTGAGATGACCCCTTATTTTAACAACATTTGCAGGAGTAATTCAGTGATGCCACATTCCCAGAGAATATCCAAGAGTTAAAGTGAATGGTAGATAGAGATCAAGCTACAAAGTTGTGATCCTGATTCTGCTTCCTGCTCGGTGTACAGAATTCCTGAACTGCCTTTAAGCTTCCTCACACTTCACTGGATTAATATCCAATTTCCATTTTTCTGCTCCACTGCCCAACAAGCTGGGCCCTGGTGTCACAATTATAATTTGGCATTTGTTTGCATTTTCCTGGGAAGTATCAGTGTAACTAGAGCAAGATTATTATTTAATTTTCCAACTTTTAGCAACTCCCTCTTTCTTCTGTCTGTATCAAAACTGTCCATTTCTGCCTCTGATCATTTTGGCTCATTTGTTTTCTTTTTCAATTTGTATAGTCTGACTTCTGGGTATGTCTCACATGCCAGCTTTTAGCAACACTTTACACAAAGAAGCATAATCAGATTCTAACTGCTACCCCTACTGCTACATTTACTCATGTGGTCTCCCCCTTTCAGAGATATTCCCTTTGTTCTACCCATCCCTCTCCTACCTTCTCTGCTACTGAAAACTAACCCTTTTCTTTCTTTCCCAGTTGTGATGAAGGGCTTTGGATCTGAAATGTTAACTGTTTCACTTTCCACAGATGCTGCCCGACCTGCTGAGTATTTCCAGCATTTTCTATTTTTGTTTCATTTTGTTATGGTGTGGGCATATGTGTGTATCTGATCTGTACTGAGCTAAAGCTGTAAATCTCAGAAGACTTTCTGATGTACCTGCATTAAGACTTCTGGTTACCATCTGACTTCTGAGGTAATAGAAACAGCATTTCAAAATTCAACATTTTGAAGTAGATTAATAGTTGGTGCAAAAAACTGCAGATGCTGGAAATCCGAAACAAAAACAGAAGCACTCAGCAAGTCAAGATTATCAGAGGGAAGAGAAACAGTGTTGATATTTTGGGTGCACACGGAGACACAAGAGACTGCAGACGCTGGAATCTCTCTGCTTGTCCATGACGCCTGGCACTTTTCCCTGCAGTTGCAGGAGGTGCAACACTTACATCTCCTCCCTCACCACCATCCAGGAACCTAAGCAGTCCTTTCAGGTGACGCTAAGGTTCACATGCACCTCCTCCAGTCTGGTCTACTGTGTAAGGTGCTCCCGATATGTCCTCTACGTCAGTGAGACCAAGTGCAGACTGGACAACCATTTTGCAGAGCACCTACGCTTTGCTTGCAATGGCCATCCTGAGCTCCCAGTTGCTTGCCATTTCAATTCCCTTTCCCATTCCCACACTGACCTGTCTATCCTAGGTCTTCTCTACCTCCAAAGTGAGACCCAACACAAACTAGAGGAAGAACGCCTGGGTAATCCACAACCCGATGGCATGAACATTGTGTTTTCCAATTTTCGGTTATCGTCCCCTGTGGTGTGTCGTTTCTCCCTTTCCCCTCCCCTATTCCCAACCCCTCCATCTGTTCCTCCTCTGGTACTTCCATTTTTGTCCCATTTCTCTCATCCCTCTCCCCTCTAACCCCCCCCCCCCCATCACCCATCTACATCCCCCACCCCCTCCTGGTTCCATCCACCCACTACACACACAGTTCACCCACGGGTTCCACACCAACCCCCCTCCCCGGTTCCGTTCACCATTCACCTCTCCCCTAATGGTTCCCAGTATCGCCTCTTTTACTTATCAAAGTCCAGCACCGGTAGCCCATTGTGTTCCTGCTTATCTCCCTCCAGCAGCTGTCTCCAACCTTCACACTCCCCTCTCTCCACCTTGCTCCATCTGCCTCTCAATTTTTCTCCCTCTCTCTCTTTGTTCTGCTCCATCTCTCATTCGCCTGTCACTGTCTCCCAACTCCACCCCTGCTCCCCTCCCCTGCCTGTCATCTTTCACCCCTCAGTCCACCAATCACCTCGGACTCCAGCCTCACCACTCCTCTCCTCCCCTTTATACTGGACATCTCACCTCTCCACTCTCAGTCCTGATGCAAGGTTTTGACCCGAAACATTGATAATTCCTTTCATTCCACCCGCTGAGTTCCTCCAGCAGATCGTTTGCTGTCCTTGATATTTTGGATCAAGGGCCCTTCATCAGAACTGAAAAAGTGAGAAAAGAAATTGCAGAAAGGGAGAGGGATGGAAAGGACAGAGGGAGTGTTTGTGATAGAGTGGACACGAGGTTGTCAGGGTAGATGAGAAATTGGCAGTTGGAATCAGATATGACAAAGAAAAAAATTGAAGCAAAGAGGTACGGCCACATCCGTAGAGAGAGAAGAAAGAGTGGTTACCTGAAATTCAATATAAGGTCCCAAGGGCTGCAACATATCCTAACAGAAGATGAGGGTCTGTCCTTCAATCTTACATTGGGGTCTGTTGGAACAATGTAGGAGACTGATGACAGAGAGGACAGGGTGAGAGCGGAATAGAGAATTATTGTGACAGGTGACAGGAAGCTGAGGGTCACCCTTGCGAACTGAATGGAAATATTCTGCAAAGGGCCACCCACTCTGCTTTTGGTTTCTCCAATACAGAGGAGACCATGTCGTGAGCACAGAATTGGAAGAAGTGCAAGTAAATTGCTGCTGCGCGTAGACTAGAAGCTTGGTATTTTTGGCTTTTGTCATGAAGTTATAAATTTATACTTTAAGTTTATATAGTTTTGATGTTAGCAGTGGGGTTTCACAAGGCTCTGTAGCTTGGCCAGTTGGTTTTCATTACATGTAGAGGGTGTGATAACGAAATCTATAGATGATACAAAAGTTGGTTGTGTAACACAGAGAAGAGGAAAACTTCAGACTGCAGGAAGATATAGTTGAGTTGGTCTGTTGAGCAGAAACTGCAATTGGCTTTTAATCCAGAGAAGTGTGAGGTAATGTATTCAGAGGGAGGGGGGAGTTTAGAACAAGGGAATATACAATAAATGTTAGGATATAGAGTGGTGTGGAAGAACAAAGGGAGTGTACCTTTACAAATCATTACAGATAGATAAGGTGGTTAAAAAAAACAAAAGGGACGTGCTTTCTTCATTAGCTGAGGCACTGAGGCAGGAGGTTATTGTGGAACAGTATACAACACTTACTACACTATGTATATTTCCCTAAGCAGAGCCAGTAAAATTAAAGGGTGCAGATTTAAAGTAGCTCATAGAAGGACTAGAGGGGAGATAAGGAAAACCCATCCAGAAAGTGGTAGAGGTTTAGAATTCAATTCCTGAAATGGCCGTGGAGGCAGATACACTCATCACCTTTAAACAGTACTTCAATGCATGCTCCCCCACCACGCACAACTTCATTCCCTTTATCCTGTGCAGCCAGTTTGCATAATCATCTGCACAGGGCAAGCAACTTACCAGATCCATTTAAATGAGACCCAAGTTTCAAAATGGCATGGACATTATCGTTCCCAGAACAGCTCCACCAATCCACTTCCATAAATTATAATCGTCTCCCATAATTCTATTTCCAACAACAATACAAACAACATATTCTTAGTACATTGGTCTAAGAATCCAAGTTCTTGATGATTACATCACCATGCTCACACATTAGTGAAATTACTGTGAAATGGTTAACATACTCATGTCAAATAACAAAGTATTTAAAATGCATCATGTAACCATCCCTATTAAAGTAATTAAGTGAAAAATTCCATATGTATGCCAGCCATTCAAATTTCTACCCTCAAATGCTATCAAAACAGAAAATATCCATTTTGTTAAATTACAAAGAATTGCATGGTATTTCTAATGATCAGTGATTCTCTCTTTGCCATTTCTGCAGTTCTCCCAAACTGGTTTCAACAGGGGATTATCAGCTTCTTGACTATTCATTAGGTCTTAAAGAAACCAAATATGTGTGGCGTATCTTTATGTATGCACATACAGTTACCTGTCTATCTATGCATAGCAATCCTGTAAATCAGGTGAATTATGGGGTTATAAAGAGCTTGCATTGTAACTTTATAACATTGACACAAACTGGAATATAACTATAGCAGAAGTTTGAAAACTCATATGGGATAAATGTTCTGCCTTAACCATGTATGCTGTACATTGATGCCTTTGTAAGGACACTATGATCTGTGAACCAAAAGCTTGGATAAATCACAAGCACGATAAAATGTCAATAGCATTGTTTTGGAAGCCATTATGATCATTACTGGTCCTGAAGTGCTCATTACTAGCGCAGGCAAAATAAGGGACTATAATTAGCCCTCTATGGCTGGTAATGTTTACAAAGGTCAAGTACAATTGTGTCATTAGTATTATCATCGATCTGAGTGCTATTTTTGTAATTTTCTGTGCTCCAGTACAAGGCAGGGGTCTTTTTTAAATGGCCAGCACTGTAGCAGCACTCTATTAAGCATCCCTGTGGTCTACTGTTATACACACCCAGACTTTGGCTGCAGTGATTGGTTGGTTTATTTCCATAGTACAATTACCACCTGATGTCAACAAGGCGCTTGATTACCAATGGTGAAATGAATTGTGAGCTTGGAATGTTAATCACTGTTTGGTCACAGAGATTGGTAATAATACGCTGTAACTGAACACAAAGAGGGAAAAAATAGATGTATGACCCCATCATCCTTTTACTGGAAATCAGTAAAATACAGATTCAAATATCAATTAAAACTGAAAATCAAGCTGCAAATACACAGGAAAGTAATAATTTGGCTTCTGTGACAGCATAGTCTTTATTTATAAATATAGAATCTTCAAACTCCCACCAGTTTTACTCCTTTGATTTTCCAGATTTATTATCAAACACAGTGGTATCTCAACAAAAGAGCATCCTTAATTCTTCTAGATCAGCTGCTCACTCTTCATTTCCAGATTTCATTAACAAATATTCCTGATTTTGTGTTGGAAGAACTAGGAATTTATTCAATTATATAAATAGCAGGTTTTCAATTAAAACATCTAAATCTTTTTATTCTGTTAAGACATGTAAAATTGGTAAGTGAGGACTAACTACAGATTTTCTGCACAGAAGTAAATACTGTTAAGCATTACCTATAAATTCTTCTCCAGCCAACAGAAGAAAACTTACTCTGTAGCAATGTGAGTGTGTTGCATTCTGCCCCAGTGGAATGAACTTCAGAGGTAAAGTATAATATGCTGGTGGTGACATTAATTACTACCAATTGGGAATTAATTTCCATGTAAGTATCTTTTAATCACATGTAAAGTTTTATAGCATGATCCCAAATACCTAATAGGATTGTTGCAATACTTTATGGGACAATATTGGCATAGTGCAACTCACCAGCATTCTTGGTACAAGACAATATTGGGGCTTCTATATTCTATATTTCCTTCAGAGTTGTGAATAGTTACTGAGTTGTCTCCTGTTGAGGGCCTGTAATAAAATTGTTGCAGAACTTTTAATGCAAGTTGCAAAAGAACCCTTTAATTGAGGCTTTATTCAGAACTATATCTTTACATTCTTGGTAATGTTCGAGTAAATTTTATGACCACAAGCTTACTACTGCTTAGTTCCACACAGTAAACCTTACAGACAGGTCTCCAACATTGATTCCAGTCATAGCAAGCAAGCAGTCTTGATACTTGCCTTAAGACACCCTAGGTTATAACAATGGCCATGCTGCTAAAGAGCGACTTCATTCCATGTAAATGATTTATGAAAACATCTTTTAGCCTAAAATCCATTGTTTCATTTGTAATTATTTTTCTTTTTAACAACAACCTGTACAGATTAAGCAAGATCTCATCCACGTTGTTAAAATAAGATAAGATAAAATATTTATTTATTCATCACATGTACATCAAACCCAGTGAAATGCGTCTTTTTGCATCACTGAGAATGTGCTGGGGGCAGCCTGCAAGTGTCGCCACTCTTCTGGTGCCAACATAGCATGCCCACAACTCCTATCCTGTACATCTTTGGAATGTGGGAGGAAACCAGAGCACCCAGAGGAAACCCACGCAGACACGGGGAGAATGTACAAACTCCTTACAGACAGCAACGGAATTGAACCCAGGTCACTGGCGCTGTAATAGCATTAAGCTAACCATTACACTACCATGTTGATAGACATAGATGAAGAAACAGCAGAACTTCCAACACTTTATATATGCAATTTTCTTTGTAGTTGTCCTCTTGCCTCACCTACTCTGAGGGGTTTCATTTATGGTCTGATATGGTTCCCTGGCAACTTGAGAACCCAGCCAATTAGTTTTTTGATAGATGGAATGACCTTGATTCTGGATCGCAGAAGCATCTTGCAATACAAATTTCTTTCAGGTTAGTGACTAGGATTGTGACACTAGTAGATTTTTCCCCACAATATCTCGGAACGTTGATGTCAATACCTCTACTGCTAACATCAGTGAACTTGGTGTGGAAATGGGGCTTAACCAGTGAAGTCCTCATCTTTTTCAATCAAAGTGTTTGTCATTTCAAAATTGGCTAATATGTTAAGCACAAATGCAGAAGAAATGTGAAAGATTATACACCTTATATTCAGCCTTTATTGAAAAAGAAGCTGTTTTACATCAGTAACGTTTAGAGTTGGTTGCATTCTGAGCTGGCTTGTTATCCTCATGACTCAATTTACCTTTTGTTTCCATAGAAACTGAACAGGTTCGTTTGCTTTTGCCAGGGAAGTAATTATTGTTGTGAAATAAAACAATTAGCCAATATTAACATTGTGAAGTCAATACAAATCGAGAGATGATGTGATCATAAGACTTGAGTTTCCGAACAATTAGTAATTATTGCTTCAGTCACTAATTTTAAAACAAACCTTGTTACCCATAGGCAATTGTGACAATATTAAACCATGGTGTTTTGACAAGATGACATGTTAAGTGCATTTCATAATTGGAGATACTGTTTGTTTTTCAAGAGGATGTTAAGTAAATGAAGCTTGACAAGGAGAGCTGGAAAATTTCTTAGGTGACAGGTCATCTCTTTGTAAAGATACATTGTAAAATTACCTTGGGACAAATTTCAGCTGCAACGCCTAGCTGTTATTGTTACTGGGTGGATCTCCTAAACTTTATAGAACTGGATTGTCAAGCTGTATGCTTCACTGGAATGTAATTCAGACAGGCTCCGCAAATAGCAAGCAAACGACCTACCCAGATGAACACGCAGACTGCTAAGATCTATACCATTAACACTGCAGAACTGTAAGCATCTTAATAAATGAAAATTTGCTTTGTGAAAGGTTATGCAAAAGTTTCTACTCAGCTGTGATCAAAATGGTAATCTGATCTATAAAACACCATGCAGAAAGTGTCACATATTGCTCAAAAGTTCAGGTAAGATAGATTTAATCAAAGACAAAGCTTTCCTCTTGCTGCTTAACATGATTGTTACTTGGTTAACCATATGAATTTTTAAGAAAATTTGATAGCTTTGTGGTTACCTTTATGGATAGCATCTTTATATTTAAGATTTATTTAATTACTTGAATTTAAACACTCAGTTGCTAAAATGGGATTTGAACTTGTGTCTCAGGATCAATGATCCAGGCCTCTGGATAATTGTTCAGAAACCACACTTGAAAGAGATTATGGTTAATCCTTCACCTCTTCCACTTTCCCACCCGATATTCAATAGTTCCTTTAGTGCCTAAAGATCTATTGATCAAAGCTTGGAAAAAATACAACAACTGAGAATCCATAGCACTTTGGTTAGCTTCCATAAAGTATATCAATTATATGAATTGCAGGCTGGAATCTGAATAGGAACTATTGGTGTCTCATGTAAGATGTAATAATGAGCATCCTGCAAATTCTGTACATGCCCAGAACTGAGAGCAATTTGAGTTTCTTCAGAAGGCTAGAATTCATTTTTTCATATAAGCTTCCTTGATGTGCCCAAAATGTTAAATGTCTTTGCAGCTGCACTAATGCTCTTCTTGATGTCAGAATAAATTAAAGAATAAAGTCTGCTTCACAGTAATTAGGTTCTGGCTTCAAAATATAGCAGTTGCTTTGTTTATTAAAAAGGAGCTCAGAGGTCAAGGAATGATGATTTGCACTATTATTAAAATATAATGAAGACGCCAGCATGGCCAATGCATTTTGATTTGAATGCCCTTTCTACATTATAACAATTAACATTATGTTGAATTGCACTACTTGCAAGTAATTGTGGTTTTGTTCACTGTATGAGGGCGTGCTGCATTATTAGGTGATGTAATTTTATCTGTTGTGGAAGTGCCTTCAACTAACTAGATACAATCCAGCAGCTACTTCTGATATTCAATTTTTGCTTTGCCAATTTTAGAAACAAGTGAATATTATGAACAAACAATATATAAAAGATCAGAATATCTGGTTATCTTTCTTATTTTTTGTGTGTGGGACATACTTTGAACAAATATATTTCCTGCATTACAACGGTAACTTCATCTTAAAAGTACTTCATTGACTGGAACATACTTTAGGAAATTCTGAGGTCCTAAAAGGCATGATTTAAAGATCAATATTTCCTTCTTCTATCAGACAAGTTTCTTTTTACTAAGGCAGTCAAAGTTTCAAAGTCATTGTCATCTGCACAAGTACATGTGTGCACAGGTGTGATGAAGAACTTACTTGCAGCAACATCACAGGCACAGAGCATCATATAAGCAGCATTCGCAAGAAAAATATAATTTAACCATAAATTATACACAGTTTTACTATTTTACTAACAAGGTCATGAACACATTCTCAGCAAGCATAATTTCCTTGGTGCTTGACTTAATTTGGTAAAGCAATACCTACAGCTGTGCCTAAGAAAACATTGGCCCAAATTTTGCTGTCACACCAGTGGTGAGACTCATGGTGTTGGCATTGTTTATGCACAAATAGTACAACTTCAGATGCCAGGATAAAGTCATCTGTCAAAGGAGCAAATGGCATCTCACTATCTTCTTCACCATTCAAAAGCCTCAAATGCAGTGAGGTTGCTGCATTAGAAAGGAAGGTTAAATTCACCACAGAAATATGCACATCTCAATCTAAATATATTTTTAACAGTATGTATTACTTGCTGCCATCAACCTCACTAGCACTGAAAGTTAAATATTTCCATAAGACCATAAGACATAGGAGCAGAATTAGGCCATTCAGCCCATCGAGTCTGCTCTGCCATTCGATCATGGCTTATTTATTTTGCCCTCTCAGCCCCATTCTCCTGCTTTCTCCTGTAACCTTTGACACCCTTACTAATCAAGAACCTATCAACCTCCACTTTAAATATACCCAATGACTTGGTCACCATTTCAACTGTGCATTGATGCAGGCTTTACTTGTTTTTGGAGATCTTAAACATGATGTTTCAAATTTATGATTTTCATTTCTGTCCCCCTTCCTTTTTCATCCCTCTTTCTTTCTCCCTCTCAATCCAATCATTCTTTTCCTCTTTATTTCTCTGTTTATACCTGATTTGTTATTGAATTCATTCACACTAATTGCCATTTCCTTCTCAGCCCTTTTGTTGTAAATTTCACATACCTTCGATCTGTTTTGATTAGAGATACACGGTCTGTATCCCTGTTCATTAATGTCTCAGATGCTTTGCTTCTCTTGCTGTGCCACCATTTGTACTTTCAACAAAACCTCATGCAAAAAATTTACAAAACTAAATGCAGAAGGGCAAGTCTAACTGATGCCATTTGCAGTTAAATTAAATCAGAAAAAAGTTGTTTTAAATTATGGGAGATTTATAAAGCAACTTTGAACACCTAGATCTTGTGTGCACACAAAGAACTGAAAAATGCAAAATGGGACACTTGTACTTTTAATAATCTTATCAGTAAATTGATGAGCTCAACACAATTGGTTTAATAGCTCTCTTTAGCAAGAAATATTTGCCCTAACTCTAATTTATAGTTTAAATGTTGGAAAGTGATTGCATTAGATAAAGGAAACTTTTCTCACTCCAGTGCATCCCACCAGGATAAAACTTCCAGTTAGCTGATTTTAGCTACACAGGAATAGCTGTATGAGAGTAGAGTTTTAAGTGAGAAACAAAGGACTGCAGATGCTGGAATCTAGATGAAAAACACCATGATGCTGGAGGAACTCAGCAGGCCAGGCAGCATCCGTGGAGAAAAGCAGGTGGTCAATGTTTCGGGTCAGGACCCTTCTTCAGGACTGAAGACAGGAAAAGGGGAAGCCCAATATACAATTTTTTTTCTCTCTCCTTACCTTTGACCCATCCCCCGGTGGATCTGGTCTCCCCCTCCTCCCCTACATCTGCCTGTCACTATCTCTCACCTGCATCTACCTATCACCACCTTGTGCCCACCCCGCCTCCCCTCTTTTGTCCACCTATCACTGCTCTGCTCTTCCCTCCTATATATTGGGTTCCCCCTTTTCCTATCTTCAGTCCTGAAGAAGGGTCCTGACCCGAAATGTTGACCGCCTGCTTTTCTCCAAGGATGCTGCCTGGCCTGTTGAGTTCCTCCAGCATCATAGTGTCTTTCATCTAGAGTTTTAAGTGCTTGGGCTCATGAGAGAAACAATTACCTAGCCCCTGACAATCTCTAGCCAGAACTGGACCCACTGGATTACTGATCTCTGTACCTGAACGTGGAGTTTGATTCCTGCATCTAGAATCAGGATCACATTCCATGCAGGGACTTCAGATTCATATGATGACTCCTTCACTGTCATCATTCCACCATGGGAAGGTTACTTGTGCTTTAGTGGGTAGTATTTCTGAGTCAGAAGATGATGGGTTCAAATCCCACTGTGAAGGCTTGAATGTAAAATCTGGGCTGAAGATCTATTATAGAACTAAGAGTATACTGCTCTGTTGGAGTGTCACTCTTTCAATGAGGGCCAGTCAACTCTCTCAGCTGATATAAAGAATTCAGTGAATCCATTTTGAAGTAAAGCGAAGCTAGAGACATGATAAATAGTTATTCCTCAACTAGTATCACTGGAATAAATTTTCTGATAATTATCACATTTTAGTTTGCGGGATATTGCTGTGCACAGATTGACCGCAGTTTTTCTGGGTTACAAACAGCAACGAAATTTCAAAAGTACTTCATTGACTATAAAGTCTTCTGTGATGTTCTACAGCCCTGCAAAGTACCAGTAAATGCAAGACTTTCATCTTTCTCCTTGATTAGATGCAAGACCTCTGCCAAGCTGTGGATCCTTACCCAGTGAGAGGGAAAGGAATTGGCAAAATGAAAGGTTTCTGGTATACATCAAAAGAGCATCAATGAGTAACAACGAGCCTTCAGACAACTCACTGTCAGGACAGGCATAGGCAGAATTTCCTTGTGATTAAGGAATTCAAATGGTGGCATCATATAATTTATTGTAAAGAAGAACTTGAAAGAACCTTATAAATTATTTTGGCAGCAAATCCAAAATTCCCTTTATTTAAAATTTTCCAGAGTATTCAGCAATTAAAGAAACTCATGAAGTTCAGTAAATTACAATATACTGTATCTATTAGAAGAATACTTTCAAGCAGGGTGACTTAAACTATTCTCATAAGGTCTGACTTTGATTTTTCCTTTCTGTACTCAACCACACATGACATATTGATATCAAACCTCCTCAAAAGTTACAGGGATGAGCTCATTCTCTGTTTTTACTTTCTGTTCTGTAGGACCATGTACATATTTTGCAGACAAGATAGACTGCAGATGCTGGAATCTGGAACAAAAAGCAGAATGCTGGATGAACATCATCTATGGAGGCAGACAGCTGCAAGTTGACATACAAGTATTGGTATTGGTTGGTATTGATTTATTATTGTCACGTGTGCTAAGATACAATGAAACCTTTTGTTTGCATGCCATCCAGGCAGGTCATGCTGTACATCGAAGTAGTAAGAGAAAACAGAGTGCAGAATGTGGTATAGCAGCTACGGAGAAAATGCAGTGCAGGTAAACAAATAAAACACAAAGGCCAAAACAAGGTAGATTGGGAGATAAAGAATTCATCTTTAGCATACGAGAGGTCCATTCAAGAGTCTGATAACAGCGGGATAGAAGCTGTCCTTGAGTCTGGTGGTACGTGCTTTCAAGCTTTTGTATCTTCAGCCTGATGGGAGAGGGGAGAAGAGAGAATGACCAGGGTGGGAGGGGTTCTTGATTATGTTAGCTGCTTCCCCGAGACAGCAGGAAGTATAGACGGAGTCAATGGACGGGAGACTGGTTTGTGTGATGTACTGGACTGTGTTCACAACTCTGCAGTTTCTCATAGTCTTGGGCACAGCAGTTGCCATATCAAGCTGTGATGCATCTGAGTAGGATGGTTTCTATTGTGCAGGATGGTGCATTTTGCAGGTTTAATTATTTAGAAAAACTGGACGATGCAGTTCATTATGGCAGAGATGTATCCTTCCTGGGTTTACCATTGGAGTGTTGAGGTTACTGCTGTGTCTTTCGAAACTAATTTTGTATTTGTTTGTTTGGCCATAGACAATTAACAATGCCATCCCTGGGAAAGCAAACTATGACAGTTTTCCTTCCCAACTGACTGGGTTACTTGATCTATTATAATATTTCAGTTTTCTTGAAAATACAATTCGAATTCAATCTTCATCACTGTATACAAAACAATAAACCCCAAATTTGTTACAAGCATAAGTAGAAAAAAGAGCTAGTTTAAAAGAAATTGTCAAAATAGCTGGCACTTTACTTAATAATGGAAGATATTTACTTAAAGTGCAGGGGGAATAGAGTGGTTAGAATGAATAAAATACGTCCTTGTTTAAAATTTTAATGATGACTGTTTGGTTCTTTACCAGCTCAAGAGTGTGTGTAAATAGAACCAATTGTTTGAGTGCTATAGAATTCTGTTGACCTGGCTCTGAGCCAGATTATGCCAATTGTTTTGCTGCCACACACTCACCTGGCCTGGATATCGAGTGCCAGTCTCACTGGATCTCACTGTTTGATGCTGAGACCCTGTCCCTTTGACTGAAGGCTTGGATAGGCAGGGAAAAATCAGAGAGGTGTGAGAATAACAAGGTCTTAGTAATAGAGGATTTCAACTTCCCCACTTTGACTTGGAGGGAGTGGAATTTTGATGTGGATCCAGATGAGTTTTTGAGCTAGTACATCAATAGTCTTAAGTGAATACTTCTTGTCTGTATTTATGGAGGACATGGATATTGTATTTGATGAATTCAGGGAGGGGGTAGTGAAATTCTAACACAAGTTATCATTAAAATGAAAGAGGTGTGGGCCTAAAAATGGATACATCCCCAGTGGTTGATGAGATGTATCCTGGGCTGCTATAGGAGGAAAGGCAGGTGATCACTGGGCCCTGACAGAGTTACATCTTCATTGGCCACAGGTGAGGTGCTGGATGTCTGGAGGACAGTAAATGTATTCCCTTTATTCAAGAAGGGCAAAAGTGATAAGCCAGGTAATTGCAGGTGAGGGAGTTGAACATCAATGATGGGAAAGTTATTGGAAAACATTCTGAAGAACAGGATTAATCTAAACTTGGAAAGGCAGAGATTAATCAAAGATAGTCAGCACAGGAGATCCTATCTGATCCATTTAATTAAGAGGTAGCTAATTGCATTGATGAGGACAGTGTGGTTGATGTAGTCTTACATGGACTTCAGTCAGCCTTTGACAAGGTCCCCATGGGAGACTAATCCAAAAGTTTAGAGCCCATGAGGTTCAGAGCGAATTGGCAAATTGGATTCAAAACTGGCATGGTGATAGAAGGTAGAGAGTGATGGTGAGGAATTGTTTTTGTGATTGGAAGCCCATAACTAGAGGTGTTCTACAAGGATCAGTGCTGGGGTGCTTACTGTTTGCACTATACATTGACAACTTCGATGTGAATATAGGAGATGTGATTTGTAAGTTGTAGATGACATGGAAGTTGATGGTGTAGTTCATAGTGAGGAAGGTAGTTTTAGGCTACAGTACTATATGAGTTAGTAGGATGAACAGAACAATGCAAATGAAATTTAATCTCGATCTGTGAGGTAGTGCATTTTTAGAGTAAAGGTAGAACATATACAATGAATGGTATGGTTCTAGGAAGTATTGAGGAACCAAGGGACCCTGGCGTACAAGTCCAAGGATCCCTGAAGCAGATGGCACAGCTACATAAATTGGTGAAGAAGGTATATGGGATATTTGCTTTCATTAGCCAAGGCAGTGAGTATAAGACAAGGTAGTCATGGCACGGCTTAATAAAACATTGGTTAGTCCACAGCTGAAGTCCCATGTGCAGTTCTAATTGCCAACCCCTAGGAAGGACGTGATTCACTGGAGAAGGTGCAGAGGAGATTCACTGGGATGTTACCTGGGATGGAGCATTTCAGCTATGAGGAGAGACTAGATAGGCTGAGTTTGTTATTTTTAGAGGGGAGGAGGCTGGAGGGGGGGGATCCTCACTGAAGTATACAAGATTATGAGAAGATAGGGTAGGTAGTAAGAAACTTTTCCCAATGGCAGAGGTGTATAAAACCAGAGGGCATAGGTTTTAAGGTAAGGAATTAGGGAGTTCAGATGGGATCTGTGGAAGAGTTTATTTTATCCAGGCTGTGACTGGAATCTGGAATGCACTGCTCGTGGAACTGGTGAAGGTAGAGACTTTCACAACATTTAATAAGTATCTAGATGAGTACATGAATCTCCAAGGCTATGGGCCAAGTGTTGGAAGAAGCGATTAGCAAAGGTAGGTACTTGATGGTCAGCATGGACAAGGTGGACAGAAGGGTTGATTTTTGTACTGTATGACTCTATGACTTTACAACTAAGTTTTTTTGTCCTCTGTAAAAGCCTGCATACGCATTTAATGGTTTTTTAATCTCTCTGACATTCGGCCTATTTTAGTAGAATAAGGCATCACTCTCTGAAGTTGGACAATTCCTGGGAAGAAAGTAAAATAACAGATCAAGGCTAACAACTATATTTAATCTACAATCCAATCCATGTACTAAATTGTTACTTTACCAATGCCTAAAGCACATTTTTTAGTCATTCATAGGACACGATACATCTCAGGCATTAAACATCTATTCTTTTATTGTCCTTGAACTGACCACTTCTGAGCCACTTTAATGGGTATTTGCTGTGGGTTAAGAGTTACATTCAGGTCAGATTGCATAATGATTTCCATCCATAAAAGGTATTTGTAAACTATTTTATGACAACCCAGTAGTCTCATATTCATCATTATTAAAAGTAGCTTTTCACTCCCAAATCTATTTACATCACTAAATTTAAATTCCTCATCTGCCATGGTGGAATTTGAACTCACCTCTCCAAATTATTTGTCCATATCTTTCAATTGCTAGTCCAGTAATGTGCTCCTTTATAACAGTAACACCTCACTCCATGTTCAGGAAAAATATTAATCATAGGGGACTCATCTCAAATATATAAGATTCAGGATCCAATGATACAATTATGACCCAGTTGAAATTTTTAGCAGCCAATTGGGCCAGTAAAATATGGAACAAAAAATACAGGAGCCAGAGTTGGCCTTGTGGCCCCTTTAGCCTGCTCCACTATTCAATAAAGAGCATAGTTGATTTGATCTTTGTCTCAGCTCCACTGTCCTTCCTGTTACTTATAACCCTGGGCTCTGCTACAGGTCAAAAGTCTGTCTGTCTCGACCTTGAGTATATTCAATGATATGACCTCCATAACTCTCTTGGGCAGAGAATTACAAAGATTTGCAGCCCTCTGAGAGGAGAAGTTGCTATTTACCTCAATCAACCCTATTTTCTGAATCAACCCTAGTTTTGGAGAACCTCTCAGAATCGATCTTTTCAATCCCTCTTAGAATCTTGCACAGTTCAATAAGACCACTTAAATCCCAGTGACGATAGGACCAATCTGCTAAATCTTTCCTTCCAAGACAAACTTATTTTTAATTTCAAAAATAGACTTTATTCATAAGAAAAATATATACAAAGGAAGAAACAGTGCAAAACTTTTATATTCATGGTCATTACATTCAGTAGAGTAAACTTTTTAAATGAAAAGAAAACATAGCACCATGCCACTCGTGGCACTCTGGGGTGATACACCCTATCATTGTTTGAGGGTCTCCTCCACCTGACTCAGCCCCTCTGTGTGCGATAGCAGAAGGAGTCTAAACTGTGGTCCTTCCCCACAGAGCCCTAGCATTGGCTGCACTGAGCTTCAGTGCATCCCTCAGCACGTACTCCTGAACCCTGGAATGTGTCAGTCGGCAACATTCCCTTACGGAGATGTCACTGTGCGGGAAGACCAACAAGTTTCAGGTGGACCAAAGAGCGTCCTTCACCAAGTTGATGACCTTCCAACAGCACTTGATATCTGTCTCCATGTGTGACCCTGGGAACTCCCATAGATCAGAGAATCCTCTGTTACGCAGCTGCTGGAGATGAACCGGGACATGGACCCTTGCATCCTTCTCCTCACCCCCTTAGCAAATCCATAGTTGTGGGTGACTGTTTCTTCCCCACCACAGCCGTCCCAGGGGTGGTGTGCATTGGGGATGATATGACGTCTGGACAGGGCCTGACTGTGAGGGCCCCTCTCACCGCCAGCCAAGCGAGGTCTTGGTGCTTGTTGGTGAGATTTAGCAATGAGACATTCTGCCAGATGGCTTGGACACTTTGCTCAGAGAACCACCCTACAGTCTCCAGAGTCCCTGTCCTACAGTGTTTGCAGGACATTCCATGCTGACCACTGCCAGATGGACTTGTGGTCAAAAGTGTTTACTTGGAAGTACTCTTCCACAAAGGACAGGTAGTGAGGCAACATCCAGCTGACTGGGACATTGCACAGTAACGGGACTGGACCTATCCTCCGTAAAACCAGGGACAGGTAGAACCTCAGCATGTAGTGACACTTGGTGCCCACATCCACACACCGCCTGATACAGCCACACACGAAGATAAGGGCAACGTTGGGTACACTTTTGCCCCCATTCTCTGCAGATTTATGCATTGTGATCCATCAGACTTGCTCCATCTTAGACCCTCAGATAAACTGCAAGACATTCTGGGTGATTGCCAAGGTAGAGCAGCGGGGGACAGGCCACACCTGCGCCAAGTACAGCAGCCCTGTGACCAAGTGACTTGGCCATACCTGATGACCAAGTTCTTCCCAGTTATTGAAAGAGAACGCTGTTTCAACAGACCCTACTTTTGTTTGACCTTCCCAATCCGCTCCAGTCAATTTTTATTACACGCCTCAGCCCCTCTAAAACAGATCCCTAGCACCTTTAGGTAGCAGACCTGACAGTGGAGGGGACGTTGGGTATTCCAGGAATCAGCCTAGTGATTAAATGATTAAGCATGCAGTACTCCAGGGGTGATCTCACAAACACTCTTTACAATAATAGCAAGACATCCCTACCTTTATATTCAATCATATTTGCAATAGTATAGTGCAGGAACACCCAGTGGAAACTTCCATTAAGCAGCAGCAGGCCCAAAGAGCAGAACCACGCCACAAACCCCACGAGGAATTGATACATCCCTTCCCTATCCTCAATTGCACTAAACACCCCACTCCCTTCACCACTGGCTCATGCCAAGGGTCACACTCTTGGATTCCGAAGAGTGGCCTGTGTCCACCTCTCACTGCAGATGCTGATTTCTGCCATGTTTGACTTCAATTTCAACCATACAGGTGGGACATGGAGGGAAGGGGTGTGGGTGTGAAGCATTATCACAGGATCACAGTAGTGGGTGGGAAACGGGCTAGGTGTGACTGAAAAGAGGGGAGTATAATCTTAGGGAACAGATTGTTATAAAAGAAACTGTCAGAAAAGGAATGAAAAGAAACTACAATCTCACTAGAGGAAAATAAGTTACCAAATTATACCATCTTCTAGACCTGTTTATAATTAATTCTAACTCAGATCATCATAGCAACATCACACAAGATTTGCTATTGGATGAGATCATTGTCAGCCTGGCCCATGTGTCACATTTGCCTCCCATTGAATCCCTGAATTCACACTTACCTTTTGCAGTTGCACGGTTCCCTATGTCTTCAAGGTCTTCCTGCTGCCCACCATTCTGTGAGGTGGAAATGTCCATCAAAGGCGTGTAGGCTGCTGGCAATGCAATCTGCGACTCCTTGGACTACACTGATGGACTTCTGACAGTTCGTTTCCAATGAGACATTTAGAAACATGAGAGTAAATCTTAAAAATACCTTAAAAATTAAGAAATAATAAATATATTTAAAAACACAGCTTATGCAAATTAATTGAAAATATTACTGTTAATTAACATAAAACCAAAAATCACATCTCTTACCTTTTTACTGAATGCCAGTGACTGCATTCAAATGGCATTAAGCTGAGAAGCCAGATACAAAATCCATCCAGCTCCTCAATTTGTAAAGTTAGGAACTGCCCCGCAATCTGTGTTGAGTCCAGGCACAAAGAAGGAGATCAGATGCAATAGCAATTGGCCTCAAAATTGCTTCATGCCAATTGTATGGTGTTAAAGTAGAGCATGTATCACTCAAATATTGTTTGTGAAAATTGCATAAAGAGCAAGACCTTCAAATGTAAAATTCACAAAAAGGCACATACTGAGCTGAAACTAATGGCTCAGCAATCCCCAGTGAGATATTGCGGGTTATATCAATTATTCCCATGTAACACAGCAGGTGTAATCTTTGCAGGCAACCCTTCAGGGATTATACCACAATAAAAACAACACACTTCCAGCTACAGAGTTGTGTTGCTGGTGAATGAATGAATGGATGCTGGAATGGTGGAAGGGGTGTGAGAAGAGGACTCAGGGATTCAGAGGAAATGGACAAGCCAGAGATGAACAGTGCCCACAGGAATCATGTTCTTGGCACGGGGTACCAAGGACATCCTGCAGTTTCATAAACCGGACAAACCAGCAGGACGTTGCCAGGAGGTCTCTAAAATGACATAAGTACAGTCTGTGATACCCGCATTTTGGGGAAGCCTTTAATGCAGTTAAATGTCTGGGCCTGCTCTGTGTGCTTCTGTTGTCTGAAGGAAAAGTAAATGAAGTCTTTCTTCTTGAGTGTGGATCTTGGGTGACCTCCCTAATTCAGGACTGGTCCTGACAAGGTCTGGAAGGTTGATTCCCCTGGAATCCAGGAAGAGTTAGTTAGGTGATTCAAAATTGGCTCAGTAGGAAGCAGAGGGCGGCAGTTGAAGGTTGTTTCTTGGAATGGAGACCAGTGACTAGTGGTGTCCCGCAGGGGTCGGTGTTGTGATCCTTGTTATTTGTTATTTATAGAAATGATTTGGATGTGAATGCATAAGGCTTGATCAGTAAGTTTGCGGATGACACGGAATTAGGAGGTGTTGTTGATTGTGAAGAAGGTTATCGCAGATTATAGGGGGATCTTGATCTATTAGGGAAGTGAACCGAGGAGTGGCAAATGGATTTCAATACAGATAAGTGTGAGGGTGATACATTTTGGAAAGTCAAACCAGAGTAGGACGTATGCTATGAATGGTAGGGCACTGGGGCGTGTAATGGAATAGAGGGACATAGAAGTACAAGTGCATAGTCCGTTGAAAGTGGCGTCACAGAGAGCAGGGTGTGAAAAAGGTGTTTAGCACACTGGCCTTTATCAGTCAGGCCATAGAGTATAGGAGTTGGGACATTATGTTGCAGTTGTATTAAGTATTGTTGAGGCCACGCTTGGAGTACAGTGTATAGTTTTGGTCACCCTGTTATAGGAAAGACATGGTTAAACTGGAAAGAGTACAGAAAAGATTTACGAGGATGTTGCTAGGACTAGAGGGCCTGAGTTATAGGGAGAGGTTGGCCAGGCTAGGTCTTTATTCCTTGGAGCACAGGAGAAGGAGGGGCAACCTTATAGAAGTGTTTAAAATTATGAGAGGCATAGATAAGGTGGACGGTAACAGTCTTTTCCTCCAGGGTAGGGGAGTCCAAAACTAGGGGGCATAGATTTAGGGTGAGAGAGGAAAGATTTAAACGGGACCTGAGGGGCAACTTTTTCATGCAGAGGGTGGTGATTATATGGAATGAGCTGCCAGAGGAAGTGGTTGAGGCAGGTACAATGGTATCATTTAAGAAGCACTTGGATAAGTACATGGAGGTGTGGGGCCTGGAGGGATATGGACCGAACGCAGGAAATTGGGACTAGCTAGGAGGACAATGCGGTCGGCATAGACTGGTTGGGCTGAAGGGCCTGTATCCATGCTGTATTGCTCTATGACTCTATGATTGAGTAACAAACTGTGAGATCTAACAGACATCAGCTGTAGTAGCCTGGTACAATCAGGAGACTAGGAAGTTGAAAGTAAGTATTACCCTGATCTCCATAGGCAATGTAGTTATACACACATATGAGAGTATGTTTAAGATTGAGGGAGGTCACGGATCTCTTTGAGGAGAAAGAATGCAATCTTAGTGTTGGCCCTTTAAATAGCATTTGTTTCAGAGTTAATAAAACTTGATTGTTCTGTGAGTAAATGAGAACTGTCATTTTTCACACAAGTGAAATTGAAAATCTCAGCAGTCGGAAAAAAGACAGTTCTCTTTGAGTGAGATTGAATCTCACTGCAGATGAATTTTGCATGCTTTACTACAGTTCATTATCTTTGCTGGAATTCTACACTGAAAGGAAAGTGAAAGGGTGACTGAAAATCCCATCAAGAGATGAAGACTTACACATTCCCCAGCAGGTGCTAAGGCATTCAGAAACGTGGGCAAATATTTTCTTCTCCTAGTTAACCAGAATTCCATCAGACCTGAAGTTGTGCGAAGGAATTTCTGGCCAGTCATCTCCATCACTGGAATTTCACAAGATTGACAAAATGATACCACCTATAGTCTGCAAAACCGTCCTAATTCATCCAGTCTTTTAAGAAATGTTAATGCTTGCATAAACAAGAAGTAAAGACACAACTAATGATACAGCAAATGTTGTTAGCAGCAATTTAGTTTCAGGAGGGATCCATAAAAAGAAAAACTGGCCAGCATTATTGTGGATATTGTGCTGACATTAGCTTTCAAAAGTGTGAGCAATAATTCCTTTCAGTAACACAGTTGTGAACCACAAAGCTTGAAAGTTTGCATGCGATGATTAATAAGACAGGTATTTTATTGAAAGGGGAATTTGCAATAACCCTATTATCCTTGTTGGCATTGTATCCTTTTTGGAACTTGATAAATCTTTCAACTTGTTTTGAAATTTGCTCTGCCTTAGAGCAATGGAGATATACCTCAATAAGTTTGTCTCAGGATATGGCAAGTTTTTGGTTAGCTAAGCCAATCAAATAACATCCTGTGCAGTGGTATCTTCGAATAATAACAGCAAAATAAACTTCATTTAATTTTGTAATTATAACTTATGAAGAGGGCGGCCTTATTTTAAAATATGTAAAATTGCTCAAATAATCACACAGAATCTTACAGCACAGAAGCATATAATGTGGACCATTTGGCTCCATTGGTCCTTTGAAAGATCTATGTAATTGGTTCCACTCTGCTATCTATTCGCACAACAAGTAATTTTTTTCCTTTTCATGTATTTATCCAATTTTGTTTTGACATTCATTATTTAATCTGTTTCCAACACTCTTTCAGGTAGTGCAGTCCAGATCATAACAACTTACTACCTAAAAAATAATTCCCTTCATTTTGCCACTCAAATAAATGATTAGCTGAAACTTGAGTCACTTGCGATAATCTCTGAAAGTTTATGTCCAGAAACCAGTACAAGGAATAAGGACTCTAGTTTCTTTTTAATTGCTATTGACTGGATGTTTGATGGTTGTAGCCTGTCCTTGAAGATTGCAGTTGTTATAGACAATGGATGGGGGTTGCAGCCCTTCAGTTCTTGGACTGTGGATTGAACTCCCAACACTCCTTATCTTCCAGAATGAAATACAGAGAGGATGTTACCAACCCTAGTTTAACTCAATGACTGGAGTTCTGCACAGAACCAATCAGCCATATATTTTCTGTGTGACTGTGAACCATGATGGACTGTTTTTAAATGTGGCTGAGGAGACACTAAACAGGCAACATAAGTGGATCCAGGATTGTTAGGGAACTGTACATATATGCATTGGCATATTTTAACATGAAGCCACCAGTTCTGCCTCCCATGCAATGCATAATTAACAGAACAAATAATTCTCCTTTAAAGCCAACAGTATAGATAAAAGGTTAAAAAGGAACCTATTGAAAAAGATAGGACCGTTAACATTTTTTATAGCATGCCTGCTGGAATTTTAAACAAACCACTGCCTATTTGTTTGTTTGTTTGAGAGGACAGCTAATGGAACTGGAATTACTTTATGGTGTGCAGTGAAGGGCTGCAGTGAGAGGAAGATGCAGTTTGGGGCAATAAAACAATCAGAACAGAGCTAATAAGTATGACCTGGTGACCTCTGTAAGTGGGTGTGAACCAAAGGCTTTTAAACAGATGTCTTAAGCTGTTGAAACTTTCCTTCCTAATACTATTCCTCAGATGCTAAACCATGACAGTGTTGTTACAACTGTGATACTGTACAGTACCCTCATAACTCCTAAGGACTGAATCTTTGCCTCAGCATGTCATTAATCTAAAATTGCACAAGGTTATTACAGTACAATATAATGGCAATCATTCCAGTGACATTAGGTCTTCATCAGTACCCTGGAGACTGCTCCCCCAACCCTATGAGGCATAGCTGAAAGTGGGACATAGGAGCCCTTCATATGGGCTATTTACCCTTCTGCTAGCCCCTCCTGTAATATTTACAAACAAAGTCATGGACAGGGAAATCAGCAGAAGTCCAAGAAGGATTGGGAATGCGAGGATTAAGTTTGGAACAGGGAGTCAGCTCTACCGCGACCGCCCAGTTTTCCTTGTTGTTTATATTATTAACCCATTGAATTGGGATGTGACTGTCTGGGTTACTTTACTTTAGGGACCAGTAAGAGAAGAGGAGGAATTAGAGGAGGAAAGGAAGAAATATTTCTTAGCCTCAGTGAGTAGGGTATTTAAACTTGGTTAAACTTTGGTTACCAAACTGCCTACTTCCACTATTATCCCTGGTAACCTATTCCAGGCAACTACCATTCTCTGCGTAAAAAACTTGCCCCTCATGTCACCTTTAAATTTCCCCCTTCTAACTTTAAAAGCATGTCCTCTTGTATTTGACATTTCTACCCTGGGGAAAAGATTTTGGCTGCCTACCCTATCTATGCCTCTCATAATTTTAAAAAACCTCTATCAGGTCTCCCCTCAGCTTCCAACACTCTAGGGAGAACAACCCAAGTTTGTTCAACCTTTCCTTATAGCTCATACCCTCTAATCCAGGCAACATCCTGGTAAAATTCTTCTGTACCCTCTCCACAGTCTCCACACCCTTCCTATAACAGGGTGACTAGAACTCCATGCAATACTCCAAGTGCAGTCTGACTAAAGTTTTATTTAGCTGCAGCATGACTACCTTACTCTTATACTCAACACCCCTACCAATGAAGGCAAGCATGCCACATGCCTTCTTTACCACCTTATCCACTTGCAAGGCCCCAATGCTGTACCTCAATGCTATTAAGGGACCTACCATTAACTATATACCTTCTCCTTTCATTTGACCTCCCGAAGTGCAACACCTCACACTTGCCCAGATTGAACTCCAACTGCCACTTCTCTGCCCATATCTGTAACGGATCTATATCCCACTGTATTCTTTGATAGAACATTACACTGTCCACAACTCCACCAATCTTGGTGTCAACTGCAAATTTGCTAATCCACCCATCTACATTGTCATCCAAATCATTAATATATATCACAAACAACAGACGTCCCAGCACTGATCCTGTGGAACACCACTGGTCATGGACCTCCAGCCAGAATAACAGCCTCCCACCCCTACTCTCTGTCTTCTATGGGCAAGCCAGTTCTGAATCCATACTTGCAATTCACCCGGGATCCCATACAACTTTATATTCTGAATCAATGAGGGACCTTATCAAATGCCTTACTAAAGTCCATGTAGATAACATCCACTGCCTTACCCTTATCAAGCTCCTTTGTCACCTCCTCAAAAAATATTTGCCTTTCATTTTTCTTTTTTCTGCTATAAAACTTTTCCAAATAATACCAACATTAGTGCACCACATAAAACTCATCTTGGGTAAGATTTCCAACCTCACTGTCCTGAAAGCAGCAGTTCTTATTTACGCACAGAGCAACCAAATTTTGCTTACACCAATTCCCCTGAATTTAAGGATCAATGCTCAAATTGCATTCTTAAATGTTTTAAATACTATTAAAAACCTCTAAATAATATTAGATACCATAAATACTTTGTCCATGGAGGGATTGAGGGATACAATAAAAAAAGGGACCATCAGTGAGAAAGGAAGTTAGCCAAAGATTTCTTTTCTGCTTCTTGAACTTCCATGGGGCTCTTAAACTCATCCAACATATCATTAATGCAAAATGAGGATAAAAGAAGAAATTCTAACATTTATGCTTATCTAAAGCCTGCACAAAATAACTCCATGTTAAATCAGGAAGCACTTGAGTTCATGGATATTTATAACCCTTTCGACCTCTTTATGCTAATGTCAGGAGGTTGGACAAACTTGGGTTGTTTTCTCCGGAGTGGCAGCTTCTGAGGGGAGATCTGACTGAGGTTTATAAGATTATGAGCGGCATAGATAGAGTAGCCAACCAGTATCTTTTTCCCAGGGTCAAAATGTCTAATACTAGAGGGTATTCACTTAAGGTGAGAGGGGGTAAGTTCAAAGGAGATGTGTGGGGCAAGTTTTTTTACACAGAGACTGGTGGGTGCCTGGAATGTGTTGCCATGGATGGTGGTGGAGGCAAATACTATAGAGACTTTCAAGAGACTCTTAGATAGGCACATGAATGTGCAGAGAATGGAGGGATACGAATATTGTTTAGGCAAAAGGGATTAGTTTAGTTTGGCATTTAATTACTAGTTTAATTAGTTTGGCATAATATCGTGGGCTGAAGCGCCTGTTCCTGTGCTGTACTGTTCTATGTTCTATGTTCAATACCCAACTCTTCCAATATGGCTGCCTCAGCTTTCTCCCTCTCCCCTTCCACCAACTTTCCATAACTTTAACTTTCTTGGTCCTACATGTTACGTCTCTTCTCTAACTTCTCTCTCCATTTTCAATACCTGTTCAAAATCTACCTACTTGATCGCCTCTTACAGCCACTTCTACTACCCTTTGGGGTCCAATTTTTCCTTGTAAAGTGAGATGTTAATGGCTGTTTTTAAATGCAGGTAGTTTCTGTTTGTAAAGGCACCAGCTCAGTGAAATGGCTAACCGCATGACAATCCTCATATAAACATTTGCTCTCAACCTCATGTACTTGCCAGAAAACCAAAAATGTCAACTAGCTAACATGTCAGCATTTTTATATGAAAGCCTATCAGTCAGTTAATGTGCACAGGTTAGTAAGCTAAGTACAAAAGGAGAAGCTTAACTTTTAATTGTTCTGAAGAAGAATTAATAAGGAAATATATCACAATGATGACCTAATGTTTCAGTCAGTAAATCAGGAGATGTCAATGCTTGCAGCTACTTATTGTACATTATGGTCTCCAAACTATATTGGCTGACATAGATTTTCTGTTAAATAGTAATAATTTGCTTGACTAAAATGAGCCCAAAAAGAGCTAAGGAGCTTCAGTTTTTAAAGTTCAATTTAGAACATAGTCATAATCTCCACAAGGTATAAAATCTTACCTGTTTTAAAAGATCAAAGATTTGCTTGAGAGTGTCAGGGGTACTGGATTAAATAAAAGCCAGGATTTGCACAATGAAGCTGTTAGTGAGTGCATCATCTAACATGTCTAATTTCCTCAAGCAGAAAATTCACAGCTGGAATAGTCTTAAAGACCGAAAATTGCTACCTAGCAAACACAAGCAAGTTTCTCTTTGAAGAATTTATCCTGTGGATTATTACACGTGAGAACAAAAATCTCTGTTGCCTGTGAAGCAGCTCATGATACTTGTCACACTAAGGGGAAAGAAGTGTTTCACATAATTCAAATAGCACATTGCTTCCTTGGCTTGGGGCCAAACCATAGCTGAGGATTGTGAAATAAATTCTCTTTTGTTAGTGATAATGTCTTCTGGCATTATCCTCCAGCTTTTGTTTCCATTTTTATTTTCCTTGATATCACTACAGGAGGCTGGCGAGTCCAGTGCGACCAATTTCAGCTTCTATTCTGTCACAGACAATAGTGGATGAGGCCTGCAAATGAAAGCTGAATAAAGTGCGATTACGTCTCCATTTGTCAGTAATAGGATTACCCTGCTGATGAAAGGAACTGCAGGCAAACTTACATGCTCAACAGTGGTGTAAGTTACCCAGGAAGGGAGAGAAAATCCATTCTGGTTCTAAATTCAGCCCCGGTTTCTCAAATCCAACCCAGGCCCAAGGTTTTTAATGAACCACTTCTTGCCGTGGTTGCTGCCACTGAGCTGTGTACTTGCTCACTGAGGTAGAAAATACAATTACACTCAAAATAAGGGGGCAGTTAGCTTTCTGCCTCTGACAAGGAGGGTGAAGGCTTTCGTCTAATTGTGGTGATCTTTCTGGTGCATAAATAAAGGGTGAAGTGTAAAAACAATGCTATTCATTAAGTCCCCACATAACAGCCTGTGGAACTGCACCAAAAGATACAGAGAGCTTTACTGGGGAAGATAAAAGTTTTAAGCTACATGTTATCTCAGTTATTGCAAGACTCATGAAACCCAACAATACAAATAAATAAAGGAGAATTACTTCAGGCAGACAACAGTGTGAGTAAATAAACCTTGAGCAATAGAACACAGTGTTAATTATGTAATGTTTAAAATGCGGAACAGAAAAAATAAGTTATCATTACAAAACATCATTAACAAATTACTCAGTTAGAAAGGCTGAATTAGAAATTAGTCTCTGATCACATCCACTGAATGCAACATTCCCATCCAATTCTACCTCAGAAATACATTTGTATCAACTCCAGTGAAATTGAATTCCAGAAGTGGAATTCAATCTGCAAGCATGCATTATATCACATGCTAAGCATCTTTAACTGAGTACATTGCCTGTTTTGTTTCAAAGGTTATGAATCCAACATTGTAATCTATGTTGTCAAGGATAAACAAATCAATGTCCATGTCCTCTCCCAGGCTAACTACACCAGCAATGAGCTCTATTTACTCTTAGTCAGCTAAGGTGGGCAAGCCATGCCGATCGCATGCCCAGAACCAGACTCCTAAACCAGACACTCTATTCTGAGTGTCCATGGAAAGAGATCTGCAGATGGACAGAGGAAAAGGTTGAAGAATGTGCTCAAAGCCTCCTTGAAGAAAGGCAACATCCCCACTGATCTCTGGGGATCTCTGGCCCAAGACCACTCAGAATGGTGAGGGAGCATTTGGGATGGTATTGAGAACTTCTAGGCCATGCACTGGGAGTACACAGAGGTCCTGTGTGACCAACAGAAGTGCACCACCTCACAAACTACCCACTCCACCCACCCGATTAACCACTGCCTACTCCCTCTGTAGAAGAGTTTGTGGTTCAAAACCTATAAAACTGGAGTGGAAGCATGTTATCCTGAATCCTGAGGGGCTGCCTAAGAAAGGAATCTAAGTTACCATTCCAGATAAACAATTTTCAAAGCAACATCTTTCCTTTTTCAATTGTTCCATATTTGCTTTTCATTCACATTAACCATTCAACAACAGCATCTTTTATTTGTATAAATACCAATAGCCCAGGTATTGCATGGAGCCTGTAAAGACTGGGAAGAGGTTGGGGTTCATGTCAGTTTTGTGCAAAAGCCCTAGCAGGAACTTCTATAAGGCACAATGCACAATGGCAGAGTGAGTAGAGAAATTTACCTGGTCTCTGAGTGGAAGCAGTGCTGGTGGCAGGGTAGTACAGAGACAAGTGGGTCAGGGAGTGCAGAGAGAATGGGAAGGGGTACTAGGAATGATGGTGCAGAAAGGATCAGACTGGGGTCAAGGTTTATTGGACCTGGGATTGTAAGGCAAGAGTTAGTTGGACAGGTAATTGACAATTAGCAGAGAGGATCAATCAAAGAGGCGAATAGGTGAACATGGTCAGGGTCAGAATGGTGACTGAGGGAGGGGAGTCAGTCAGAGAGGTGCTGGGAGCTCTGAGGGCATAGCAGGCAGGAGAGAGGTGGGTGCTGGGTGGGCGGTGGAGGCAGGTAAACACACAACATTCATGAAGTATCAAGACCAAGCACCTGAATCACCAAGGGATAGAAGGCTACACATCAAGTGCTGGTAAAAGGGATCATTATAGATCATTGATTGATGGTTAGCATGAACTTTGTGGGCTGAAGGGCTTGTTCTGTGTCATAGAATCATAGTCATACAGCAGGGAAACAGGCCCTTTGGCTCAATTGGTCCATGCCGACTAAGATTCCCATCTGCCCATGTCTGGCCCATATCCCTCTCAGCCTTTCCTTTCCATGTACCTGTTAAGTGTCTTTTAAATGTTGTGCTGTATAATTCTCCAACTATGAGAACGATGGAGGAGGATCTACCTTGAAGATGATGAATGCCTCAATTTCCTGGCAACAGACCAAGAAGGATCTGGCCCCTTTTAATAATTGCCTAAGTATAACTTAATACTTTCCATTGAGACCTGTTTCAACGTGCAAGGCTGCACCATTTGCAGGGATCATTTGCAAAGAAAATAACGTGCAAGTAATGTCACTAAGCACATGATTGGCGATCAGCATGCACTACCTGCAGTTTTTGATAAAATTCACTTTTGTAACAAACAAAAACATTGTACTATACAACAAATTTTTTTGTTTAATACCTTTGACATAGAAAAAGGCTTCTAGATACTTTGCAGTAGCATTACCAAACAAGCTTTACACTTTACAATTTAAGGGCCAATGGTGAAAAGCTTAATCAAAGAGATGGGTTTTCAGGAGCATCCTGAAGGAGGAAAGAAGGCCTGTTGGAAGTTTTACAATACAAACATCTTCCCAGATGCGACATTCTTAATGCATTCTCACCAGACGGTGCTTATCAGCAAAGGCTGGACTTTCCACTGATCTTTAAAAGAAGCAATGTCTTCTGACTTGTATATCAGGCCCAATGATGCCAGTGTGGATTGAAAGGATTAACTTTCAGTCAGTAACATAATGGCTTCTTTGTTGTGACTGTCCTAGCTTTTTAATTCCAAATTGTTGCATGTTTTCCACCTGATCTTATAACAAGTGTCTCACTTTTCTATCCAATGCTTTTACTTCTCTTAAGTGTTCCTTCAGACTTAAATCCGTACAAGGGAAGGAACTTTTTTGTTCCTTCAATGATTCTCCCTTTCCTAATTAAACATAACTCAACCTATCTTACATTTGAGCTTTTAAGTATGTGTTTCAACTGATAGACAAGTTTCAGCAGTGGAATTTCTCGACTTATTCATTTCTCTCTGCATCATTCTGCTTGTATTAGTTAAGGATTTTTACTCTTTGCTGGTGAGTTATCCACTGAATTCTTTTAGCTACTTGAATTATTTTATTCACTCTCATTTTCTACATTCTATATTATTATTTTATTTATCTTAATTTTTTTCTTTTGCCTCGGTTACTTGTGATGACTAATGACGGAATCAACCAAATAAGGTTCAGAATGGAAATGTTTAGAATTTGAAAGGTGTTATTCGAGGTCTTGCCAAAACATCTTGAAGTCAGTGAGTCTTTTCCTCCTCACACCAGTAGGTACTCTCACTAGCCTGGTTGCAAGAGAGGATTTCAATTATTCCATAAAGTGGAGTTTATAAAACCAGCCTGTGCAGAGACATTACCTATTCATGAGCAAAAAAGGTACACCAATAAAGTGTACCTTTTTCACTTTGCAGTTCATTAAGAAACTTCACATGTCCATTTGGATGTTTATTGAACATGCCTTCAAAGTTTGTTCCAATCAACACAACAAATGTCAAAGGTTACAGGAGATGATGTTTCTTAATCATAGTGTTTTCTTTCCTCTTCTTGATACCTGTATATATATATATTTAAGACAAGATAACTTTGCTACAGTGGAAAGGTCTCATAATGTGTGAAAAACTAGTCAGTATGCAATTGTTTTATAAATAAAGCTATGAAAATTAAAGATGTTATTTTATAACAGTTTGAATAAAAACTATTTTGGGTTATTTAGTATCTGAAACACATGCTTCAAAACAGACCAACATGTTGATGTTTATGTATAGTTTAACAAAATGGTGGTTCCAGGAAATAGGTTTTCCTAATAGCTTTCAATTTACCCAATCCTTACTGGCTAACCTTTGTTTTACTGAAATGTTAACAAAGAATATTATGGGAAGGCTCACTCGCATTTTAAGGAAAGGATTTCACACCTGGTCTCACATTAATTTCCAGTCCAGATGAAGGGTCTCGATCTGAAATGTAAACTGTCCACTTCCCTCCATAGATCCTGCCTGACCTGCTGAGTTCCTCCAGTGCCTTTGTGTGTTGCTCCAAATTTCCAGCATATGCAGTCTCTTGTGTCTCTAATTAACTTTGCTGGGAATACATAAGATGTGATTTAATTCATACATACTGATTTTGGAATCTCAGCAATTTCATAACCAAGATAGGAGGATTTCAAAGTATAGCATAAGTACATCTGCACAAGCTTAGCATGGGTCAAGACATAGATTAAAAGAACTTGGAGCACTGGCTGATTTTGTTTATACTTTGACTGCCACCCAGCACCGATGAAGGCAAATTGGAAATCAATTGGAAATTTTGATCTGTATAGATCAGTAACACAGTTCACAAACCATGTCCTTTGTATTACCAAAGTAGCCAGAACAGAAATTATAGGTTGCATAGTTTAGAAACAAAAAACTTTAGTAGCCTACATTTGAAAAATTGCATATGTACATTACAAATGCAAAGCAAATCTGCATATAAGCATCATGGATGTGACATCATGCTGTTGCAGTTAATTTGGACACCATTTATAAGTAATACCCAGATTTTGCAGAGAGGTGTTGGTGTCCTACACTCACCACTAAGATGTGTAATGCATCCAAATTTACCTCTTCACATCCCTGAAGAATTTACTGGGTGAAAGGTCCCTGGAACTTAATTGCCCTGAAGCCCTACCCCCAGCTTAGCCCTTTGTCAAAGCTGCCGAGCTTTACCAATGGACCTGAACTCCCTAAAATTCCAATGCTTAAAAATCATGTAGGTAATTTTTTAAAAACAATTAAATGATGTCTACAACTAGGGAGGAACAGAGCAGCAGACTCAAAGGAACAACAGCACCTACAAGTTTATCTCCAGACTGAAGATGATCCTTTTCTTAAACATTGCTGGAACTTGCCAACTAACAGCATCTTATCTACCTTCCCTGTTGTGACTTTGAATGAGCCACATGGAGACTGGAGCTGTAGACATAACAGGTCTTTATTCAGCGAAAGCAGACATTCAGGAGGAGATGTGGTGGAACATTCTCCTGGAAGAATCTCCCAGAAGAATCTTCCCAAATTCAAAGTACTTCGAGATTTTATACTGTCTAAGCACAAAGATAACATCAGGTGATTAAATAAAGATAAGATACCTTTATTAGTTACATGTACATTGAAACACACAGTGAAATACATCTTTTGCGTAGAGTGTTCTGGGGGAAGCCCGCAAGTGTCGCCACGCTTCCAGCGCCAAAATAGCATGCCCATGACTTCCTAACCTGTACGTCTTTGGAATGTGGGTGGAAACTGGAGCACTCGGAGGAAACCCACACAGACATGGGGAGAAGATATAAACTCCTTACAGACAGTAGCCAGAATTGAACCCGGGTCACTGGCGCTGCAATAGCGTTACGCTAACTGCCACACTAAAGTTTCAATAGATGCAATTACTTAGTTTACTTCAATTTATTTATGGTTCCATAGAATTACATACTTACAATGGGAGCACCTCTGAATGTTCAAAAACCTTTGTGGAATCCAGACACCAAAAACAACCTTCTTTTACCACTGTATCGAGCGACAGGTCTCTGGATACACAAACACACCAAATACTCATTGACAGAATAAATGTCTATAACTGTGTTAAGTGGCAAGATAGCCAGTTTGGACCCTTCTCTGATGTCATGGCGTTTCAATGTAGTCTATTAACATAGACTTTTGTCTATTGTTTCCCTATGTGATTTACAATGATGCAAAATTCAGCATGTCCACGGCCAATGGCTAGTTTCAGTGCTCTTATAGTATTGATGGGCGTCACAATATTTCTTTATAAATTGTCAATAGCAGAGATTGTCTTGTCAGTTTCCAAAGCATATCTCTTCCATGGCCTCCTGCTGAGAGTTGGTACTCTGTAGACAAAGGTCTCTGTTTACACAGCAGTTCTTATAATTTCAGAAGCGATTACTGTTTATAGATATGGCTGAGCAGTTTGAAGACTGGTTCTTGTTTGTATTACTGACTGCTACCCCCCATTACTCATGATTAAAGTTGCCTAACAATTCCTAACATGCACTACACCTACTGCAGCAGTTCAACAAGTTTGCTCACCATCACCTTATCAGGGACAATTAGGAATGGCCAATAAATGCTGGTGTTGCCAGAAATACCCACAACCTGTAAATGAATAAGCAAATCTTACAAAAGAATGAGGAACTTTCAGATCTGACGATGAGGCATTCTGCCAGATGGTTTGGACCATTTGCTCAGGGAACAAACCCATAGAATCCATAGTGTCCCTGTCCCACAGTGTCTGCAGTATATTCCATGCTGACCACTGCCTGATGAACTTGTGGTCAAAGGTGTTGGTTGGCGGTGAGTGGTGCCCTCACAGTCAGGGCTTTCCTCGACAGATGACATATCACCCCCAATGTATGTTGCCCTCGGGATGGTTGCGGTGGGGAAGAAATGGTCACCTGCCTCTTTGCGGACTGTGGATTTGCTAAGAGGGTGTGGAGACAGATGCAAAGGTCCATGTCCTGGTTCATCCCCAGCAGCTGAGTAACAGAGGACTCTGACCTACGGGCTGCTCCTGGGGACACACACCAAGACAGACATTAAGTGCTGCTGGAAGGTCATCAACTCGGTGAAGGATGCCCTTTGGTCTGCCTGAAACTTGTTGGTCTTCCAGCACAGTCTGTAAGGGAATGCTGCCGACTGGCACAGTCCAAGCTGCAAGAATATGCGCTGAGGGATGAACTGAAGCTTGGTGCAGCCAAAGCTAAGGCTCTGTGGGGAAGGACCACAGTCTAGGCTCCTTCTGTTACTGCACATGGAGAGCCAGAGTTGGGTAGGGAAGCCCCTCGAACAATGAAAGGGGTATCACTTCAGGGAGCCACGTGAGTGGCAATGGTGCTTTGTTTATTTGTGGGGATTTTTTCTAAATGTTTACACTACTGAATGTAATGACCATGAACATAAAGGTCTTTTTGCATTGTTTCCTCCTTTGTACATAATTTTTATCATGAATGCAGTCTATTTTTGAAATAAAAAAAGAATTAAGAACTTCCAGCAGTGAGCAATACATACCTTGCAGAGTTTTTTGATTCTGCAGGTTGTTGAATGTACTCTGTTGAGCAGACCAATTCATGTCCTATCTCAGAACAATTCTCCACATGTCCCAGGAAGGACAGGAAAGAGAACAGAGCAGCAGCTCCAGGACTCTAGATGGTGGGCTAGGAGCACCTTGTATTCATTCATCACCTGCTTAGTTGGGAGCTGGGAGAAGTCATTGGAGAAAAGTTCACCATTGAAGAACACTGTGGGAGATGGGCACAGCTGAGAAAGTCCACAAATCAATGGATTAACAAGGAGTGTGAAGAAATATCATGAAGGAGGGTGCACAGGGTGAAGATTAGAAAGACAGTGGAGGAAGCAATAGAGAAAAACAAGCTAATGAAACAGAAAAAAGGAAAAACAGGGCAAAGTGAAACAGAGACGTGGAAGTTCCAGGTATTAAATTAATTAACAAAAAATACTACTCCTGCATCAAAACTGCAACTCAACTTCAAAAGTATTGGTGAAAGGTCATGGACAAATATTTTGTTTCTTTCTCCAGGGGCTTGACCTTCTTGTTATTTCCAGCATATTCTGATTGTATTTTAAATGTGCTTCACTGGCTGTGAAACCCTTTGTATATAAACTAGCCAGCAACTGGTTTGATGCATTCATCTCAAAGGGCCATTACCCCGGATGGCTGATGACAGGTCACTGCACAGAAATGTAATGTTGCTTTTCTCCCTGCAGATGCTGCCTGATCTGATGACCATTTCCAGCATTTTCTGGTTTATTTTCAGCTGTTACTGGATCCTGGATGTCTGTTAGACAACAGTTGTCCCTTGGTGCCTATGCTATTGGCATCCTCCGGCCTCTTGTAGAACATATAAAACTAGAACCCATAAACCTGGTCTGAGAAATAAATTTTACAGATACCTGAAAGGAAAATGGAAAAGCCACAAAGTGAAGAGTACAGGTTTTAGACGGATGAAGGCATGGTCACTAATGGCAGGAGACTGGAGAGAGGCTCCAGAAACTGCCAGCTTCATCAAACAGCTGCATGATAATGAAGGCTTTAAATACGGCATTAGGCATTGTCAGATATCTCCACGAGCATATAATGGCTCAAAGTAATGGTGTAGATATGTTAAGTGGCTGTCTTGAACATGAATCAAGATGTGAAATTAATATATGAAATTAAATTAGGAAGATAAATCCAAGTGTTTGTTTTACTGGACTGATAAAAATTTGAAGAGGTACAATTTAAAATAAAATTAAAAGAACAACACTAAATTTGTGCTGGGGGAAAAAATGTGAAAGCAGATTTTCCCCTGACATAATCCCTTAAACACCAGACCATCAGTAATCATTTGAGTTATAAAATAGTCAGGAGCCACTAGCAGCTTTAATTTTTTTTCAAAGAGTAGGATTCAAATGTGAATTTATAGCTCTAGCTATTTCTCTACCCAACCCCCTTCCAACCCTGTTTGTATTATAGACCCTGCACGGATAGGATTCAATTTGAACCAGGATAACCCAAACCTGAATGCGATCTCGAAATGTTTCTGCTTGAAGTCTAAAGCACAGATGATGTGCCAATGGTATTAAATTATTGATACAACCAACATGCTGATCTTTCTGTTCCCACAGAATAGGGAAGACGGTGTTTTGCAGGCATACACAGCAGCCTGCCTGTGAACCTTCTGTTTTATAGGTACAGCCAAATCCAGCTCAAGGTTAAATTGTAGGAGCCTCTTCTGATACATTACAAGTGGATGAATCGCAAAAAGGTCAAATCAGATAGTTCAGAATGATGCTGATTTTAATTCAGGGACCATTGCAATTTAAGCCTGTAATATGTGAAGTTGGTGCTGGTCAGAAACATTATGGATCTCAAATATTCAAACATCAAATATTATACATCAGGTGAATTACCCTAAACTTTGCTATCTCCAACCCTTCAAATGAATTGTACAAACAGAAAGTAGTTTAAGTGTCCAGGTCTAAAGGGTTAAGGCTCACCAACATCTATTTTGCCTGTTAAATTTCCTCAGAGTCTAGACTGCTTGTTGATTTATATTTTAAATAACTAGGTTTGACCGAAAAAAAAGTAAATGAGATGTTGTGTAAATCATGTACTTAAAGAAATGCTTAGTTTTGCTGTACCAGAAATATTACACATAGCCTCCCCCTTGGTGAGTAAAACAGGGATAATTATAATCTCCATAGCAGCATGATATATTTGATGTCTAAACGTGGAGCATTTTATTTCCGTGACATTCTCACCACAAGCAGTTTTTCTTGGGCTCACCATGAAATAATGAGACAAAACAAAGAGCTGTGGGGGATCTGGGAGAAGGGAGCCTCTCTTGGAGCCAGCCACATTTAGAGATGATTACTACGCAACACCCTATCCAGCAAAAAAATGATCCGGTGTTTGAACCATACTATCAAACTGATCACATTAATGCCCATTCAAGCTGTAATTTAATATTATGTTTATCAGATCCTGAATTACTGTGTTCCCTGACAGAGCAATAAATTTTGTGTAAATCATTTTACTTGTGGTGATAAAAAAAGAAAGAACGGTGATGGAGGAGGTTGAAGAAAGACTCTGAAGTGTGAGGAGTTAACTGATGCTCTCTTGCTTAGATTTAGCATCATGTTCCAAAGCCCAGAAAATGAATCAAAAACTACCACAACCCACTTAGGACTTACTAAAGGCCCATGTATTATATAAAGATGGAAGGTAGTTGTGATCAAGGGAAGGATTTATACTTCTCAGTGAAAAATTAGAAAAAAAGTGCAGAACTTACACAGCAAAAAAAAATGTCCAAGTATATCTATTAAAATTTAACCTATTGGGTTAGAGTTCCTTAAAATATGTTAGATCCAAGCAGAAGCTATGGGTCAACCAGGGCTTGAGCCACGTTACCTGAATTTTCCTTCACCCACTTTGCCAGTCCATTGCATTATTTTCTTCTTCTCCTTTTTCTAATGTAGTCTCTCAGAGTCAAAGATGACTAGCTTCCATTCCAGTTCTGAGAGATAGAAACTGTCTGTGTATGAATTTTTTGAACATGGGGAGGCCACTGCATGCCAGCTGCAAGTTGGTTTTGACGAAAGGAAGTCTTGAACCAATAGCATGGTGGTCCGATATGACTGGAGAACAGGATCTGCTGCATGGACTCAGCACATGTGTCAGCACATGCACACACACGTGCACATGTTCAAATATACAGATGTACCCAAATGTCTGGCAAACACAGACAGAATCTAACCACACACATGCATATTTGGGCATGTTTTTACCCAAACTCATTTCTTCAATTTCTCTTTCCCTCCTTTAGTTTCCTTTAAACCCCTCTCCCTCAGTGCCCTTGCTCACTGAATGTAGATCCTAAGTATTTCGACACACTGTTCTTCATCATGCTTTTCTGACCATTGTTTTCCCTGGGTAAAGGTAGCCAGTGAAGCATAGCTGAGGCCTTAAAAAAATTACTGCTTTTTGTTCTTTTGGATGTTTTTAACCTCTTTAGACACCTCCTCCTCTTCCACTTCTGCACATGTGAACATACTCCAGTATTTCCAGGGTTTTTTTGGCCCTGCTTTGGGAAATTCCAATTTACTTATGGGGATGCATTCAGGAGTTTGCCTGGTGTCAGTAACGGCCCTGGACGCAAGGAAATGGATTGTGATTTTGACAGAGTCAGACCCGTTCCCATTGCTAATAGAAAAATTGGGTCTGTTAAATAACAGTAGGCCTACAGGCTGCTTATGATACTGGTGATAAAGAAAGATATGTGATAATGGCCAATTCACAAATGGAATCAAAAGATTCCATGAAGAGGACAGGCGATCTCCTTAATGTGCTGACCATTCTTTTATCCCCGAGAAAACATCTGAAGACAAATTGTCTTGTTGTGTCTGAATTTTATATATTTCATGGCTCTGAGACACATTGCAATGTCCTGAATTTGTCAGAGATGAAACAAATATAAATCTTTCTTCACAACGTGTCAGTGAATGAAGTGGTGTGAGTCACCATGCCTCAGTATATATCCTGTCTATCTCTGTATCACACGGATGTGAATTGAAAAGCACACATCAATACTTAATCCAGGCTGCCAATTCAACATTGTTTGAGGTGCTGTCCAAATGAGTTATGAAAGGGAGGTGTCGTCTGCCAATCCCTAAATTGTCATTAAAAATCTTGTCATTATAAGAATAAGAAATTTGGCTACTCTTTTGTCCATTAGAACCCGAAAAAACAGATTGTCTGATCATCAAGCTCTTGCCTCTTTGTGGGATTGCAGAGATGAAAGCAAAATGCTGCTCCCCAATGACAGGAAGAGAAAATCAAACCATTAGAGGCAATACAAACAAACAAACCTGTTCTCTTTCGGTAATCATGAGCAAATATGTAAGAGTACCTTAGGGAAGAGAAGTTCATTTTACAATAGTTTGTTGTTCTTGGCGCATTCTCTGTTCTATTGTATAAACCCAATCTGCAGGAACAGGATATTTGCAGTCCGCATCCCAGTGATAGTTGATTACTTAATACAAAATGCTGATTGTCATGTTAAGTTTCTAATAAAATGACAGGGAAAAGTAATAACATCAAGGGCTCCAACTTCGCAACTTAAGTGTGATACTCATGTCGTAGGCTTATGTAAGTGCATTCAAATTGGAGTAACTTGAAGTGAATGTGATCCCAAAATGTTTATACTCAAGACTGCTCTTGATTCAGTTTGTGTGGCACTGTCTTCCTCATACACGGACTTACAATAAATCAGGGATTCTCTTCAAGCTGCTTATAAAGGCTAAATATTATGCAATCCACAGAGAACAATTACATTGGAAGAACTGAATGGTTATAGTAAATATTCCAGGGCCGACATCTGTTGCTTTTGCAGGACCACGTCTACTACATTTTTGTTCATAATCCGGAAAGATGTATTGTTATCCACTAACAATCTGACAACACTAGGAAGTTACTTTTGATACACCATAAAATAAGAATCTATTGACTTTAAGTGATTAAAAGATCCTTAGGAGATAGATCTGAAATATTCGATTCACCTCATTTGGTGCATGGTATTTCCAGAGTACACTGAGGCTCCAGTTCTTATTTGTGATTTCTTGTGAATTCCCACAAGAATTTCATTTCCAATAATTGGATGTGGGGTTAAGAGGAATCAACATGGAACGAATGCATTACCTCTTGATCAACATCCATAAAGTAGATAATCTAGTTATTATTGCATTTCTGTTTGTGGGAGCTTGTTGTGCATAAATTGGCTGTTGTACATTAGTGACTATTCTTCCAAAGTACTTAATGGGTAGAAAGCACTCTGGGATGCCATGAGAGGCTCTATATAAATGAAAGGTTCTTTGATTTAGATGATTTGTTCAGTAAGATTTAGTTTCACAAATATTTTGATTGATCTTTACCAAAATGCCATGTAATAAGAATTTACTTTAAGTAACTAAAATGGTCAGGTATGAGATTCAGTTCTGCACTTTAATTGTCCCTTGAATTACAACAATTTTATTCAAATCATTGTATCACTGACTATTTTAAAAATCATTATGTAATAATTTATATTCCATTTGAAAATTGGGCACAAACAGCTATTACAAATTATAATAAAATAGCTTTGAATTTTTCTTTTTTTCAAATTGATTTGATTAAAAATAAACTGCAGCTGTGATCGGGGAAAAGACCTTCAGTGGAAAATGTGAGGAGCCGAATTGAGATGTACTTAATGATTCTGTAATTTCCTACACATATTTTCTCAGCAATAAAATGTCATCTGCCAAATTTTTGTGTGTTATTTTACCACTGACTGGAAGGATAGCCATCAAATGAAAACATGCTTTTAACTGATGCCATAATGTGTTTCTGTAAAGCTGCTGTTACAATTTGTACTTGCAAGCAAGAAGTTGATTCATTTAATTGAAAATCTTTGGAAAATCATCAGAAAGAAAGTAAAGGAAGGCCAGTCACAAACTCTTTGTCACAAATTTTTGTTTATCAACAGATTGGATTAGTTTTTTCCCATTGGTGCAAGCACTCTGCCACCAACCTAATTCATTGGACAGTTATAACTCTCAATCTGGCACTTGCAAGTGACACCAAAATTTATCTATTCAAACTTCAACAAGCCTGGTAAAGGAGCCTTTGGCGCCTGTGAGCCTACTATCAATCTGATTTATGTTCTGTACCTTTGTATGCCTATGTTGTAAATCAAAATATTTTGAGCGTTTTGTTCTTTGGCTGTTTTGGAGATTCTTCACGATTTCATTTGAGAGTAGCAAATATGGGTGTGCTAAACCATAAAATACCTTGAAGCCCTTTTTGGCCATCCATGTACAAAATACAGAGGAATAGTTGTGAGACGAAGAGGTGGGGGAGGAAGGTGCATAATCAGAGAGCAGGAAGACCGAGGAAAGTTGCAAGAGCACCCACTGACTAGTTTATATTGCTGAGAACTCCCTGTGCTTTTGAATAGATTTCATGTTGAGCATTTGCCCTGAGGTGGGTCTTGTTGACCTGGGCATATTCATTATAGAATTTGAGTCATATACAATGCTCCAATTACACTGCCCCAACTGGGAACATTGAAAAATGCATCAAAGAAGATAACAGTGTAAGTAGGTAACCATAGTGACAAGGCCTAATTGCAAAGTATCAGCAGGAGAAAGGAAAGCTGTAAACACTGCCTCTGGTCATGGAGTCATGATGCTCAGAACACTGACTTCTCCTGGACTGTGAAATTGTCATCCATTTTAAAAGTTTATAAGCCTGTTCCTTTGGCCCAGTCTGAAAATACACTGCTGTGACAAAAGGTGACAAGATCCCAAGTGCCTTGTTGGTTCTGCTATATTGCTGAAATTATCCCTAGCATCAGCCCAGAACAAGGATTTGAACTTCTGAATATACTAATAAGAGAGTGCTAATGGCTGTCTTAGGGCCTGATGTGAGTAGACTTTGGATCTCTGTGTTACCATAGGTCAGAAGTGGGAATGTTCATTGATGATTGCACAGTATTTCCCTCTGTATTTCTTGAACTAAGCAAAGTAACTGTTGCTAACATGCAACAAGACCAAGGCAACATTGAGGTACAGGCTGATAAGTGGCAAGTAACATTTGCATCCTTTATTTACCAAGCAATGACCACTGTCAACAAAGGATAGTCAAACCACCCACTGTTAACATTCAATTGCACTATTAGTGCCGTTCTCTGGAATCAACATCCTTTGCGTCATAATTGACCAGAAACTTAACTGGACCAATCACATATATACGAAGAAAGATCAGAGGTTGGGTTCCTGTGGTGAATGACTCATGTCCTCACTCCCTGAAGGCTTTCTGCTATCTACAAGGCATGTTAGGTGTATGATGGGGTATTTTCCTATTGCTTGAATGAGCTGGGCATTAAGGACCCATTTACACTAATCCTACACTAATCCCATTTTATTCTCCCCACATTCCCATCAGCATCTCTCAGTCTCCACCACCCACCTACACACTAGGGGCAACCCACAGAGGCCAATCAACCCACCAACGTGGGACATGCATGAAAGCTGCAGAATAAGGGGCTTGGTGATAAGGAAGTGGTTGTCACCTGGGCTTTAGCATGCTTAGTTCTCCAGGACAACTCTCAGGATACCATAGATAGGCCACTGCAGTCAGAAATTTATTTAGGACTGAGTTTAGTTGCTCAGTGGCCCTGATATTTATGGAGGGGCAGAGTGGGGGATAAGGAAGTGGTGGGGGGTGTGCATGGGTGAGTGAGGGGCAGTAAAGCAATCAAAATCCTGCCATCGTTAACAAATCTGATGAGTATTTTTGGAATCTGTTGCCCAGGTGCAGTCAACTAGGTTGAGAGGTTGACTGGATAGCTGTCAGGCAGTGCACCCACAACACCATACCACAGCTGGAAAGTGTGACAGAGATCAGGGGCCTTTGGGAGACATTGACTGAGAGAGCTGAGGAGTTCAATGGCTTGAAGTGGGAAACGTCAATAGGGGTTCCTGGAACAATTGGGGAAGGGTTGGAGAAATTTGCAAGTGATCCCAAAGAAATGGAGGGATGGAGGGGTGGAGAGGAGAGGCTTGTGGATTATCAAGTAGGAGATCAAGGAGAAGTTGGTTGTAAATGATGGGACGGCAGGAAGAGATCAGGAGGGATTGGATAATTGCTGGGTGGTTGATGATGGTTGTTATGGAGATTAATGAGGTAGCTCGGAGACCAGGGGAAGCACTCCTGCTTTCTTCTAAGCCCTTGTCCTCCAAGGCAATGCATTCGCACAACTAGTGGAGCTACTACCTCACAGTCCAGCTACCCAGGACCAGTCTTATCTCTTAGTGCTGTCTGTATGGAGATTGCAACATTCTCCCTGTGGCCAAGTGATCCACTTTCCTCGCACATACCAAAGGGTTGTAAATTACCCATAGTAAATGTATATCCAGCACCATATAGTTTCAAATATGATGGAAACAGGCTCTTTGGCCCATTGAATCCTTGCTGATCATCACACACCCTTTTGCATTAATCCCCACAGGCCCATCAGCTCTCCCCACCCATCTCCAGAGTCTACCACTGAAGAGCTTATTTCCATACTATTTGACTCTGTGATACTGGATAGATATTTACTTCCTGTATGCAGTAACCCTGATCCATTTGCTCCCAGTGAAAGTACTGAAACAGAGAAAACATTATTAGGCACATAACCCCATTAAAATACTTAAATGAGTGGCTTGCCTCCCACAGGAGGGTTGGTAGTCATCACCAGTCCCACCTCCATCAGAAACGAGACACAAGAGACTGCAGATGCTGGCAATCTGGAACAACACACAAAGGAGCAGGAGGAACTCAGCGGGTCAGGCAACATCTATGGAGGGAAATGGACAGTCGACGTTTCCAGTCGGGACACTTCATGTGGACTGATGAATCCTAATGAGGGGGTCTTGACCCAAAACATTGACTGTCTATATCCTTCTATAGATGCTGCCTGACCCGCTGAGTTCCTCCTGCTCCTTTGTGTGTTGCTCCATAAGAACTGAGCAAGATTGGGTTCAAAGGTTGGAATATTGCAATGTTTAAAATTTGAACCAGTCAAGACTTGTTCATTTCCGAGAGTTACAAATGATCCCAGTTTTCCTCTATAGTGGATACCACCTAGGTGGTAAAGCAAATGAGAGAATATATTAATATATTGTGTCGTTAACTCATGATTCTGCCAGTTACTTGAATATGGGTGCTATAATTTACAAATTTTTTTATTACATTTGTCTCCATATTGGGGAATTCCAGTCACAAAGTTTGTTCTCTCAGGCGAACATAATATGTCCCAGGCCACTATTCAAGGAAGAGCACAAATTAATCCCAGTACGTATCCTGGTCAATGTATATCCCTTAAACTAAATCCTCAAAAACAAATTATCAGGTGATTATCTCAGTGCCGATTGTATGACCTTGCTGGGCACACATTGTCTGCCATATCTGCTACCTTATCACAGTGACTAAACTTCAAAAGTATTTTATTAGCTGTAAAGCCTTGGGGACAAATAGAGGTTGTGAGAGGGGCTATATAAATGCAAATTAGTTACTTTTCTTCTTTACAACTCTCAAAGTAGAGGAAGTCCCAAATACAAGATGTTCAGTCATGGGCTGCATAACTCATGTACCACAACATGGCAAAAGGTTAAAAGAAAACCTGTAGCTGTTCTGAATCACAGCAGATGCCTAAATGGCGATAAATTATTCTTTCCTCACTTTTGTTCATTTTATTTTCCATTTCTGTTATTCTATTTTCCTTTTTTATTTCTTTATTCTGTAACTTTACCTCCCATTCTCTCTGCATCCCTATCTCTCTAGGATTGCTGTACTTTTCCTTTTCTGAATGCCCTCTGCCTCATCAGCAGTATTACTTTCATCCGTCAGAGAAAGAACAATAGCAGCAAATGACAACTTGTGTTTACACTCTTAACATAGCAAGACTTCACAGAAGCAGATACTATATTGGCATTTAAGAGGCTTTTAAACAGATGCATGATTATGCAGGGGATGGTGGAATATGGATCATTTACAGGCAGAAGAAATTTAGTTTATTTTGGCGTTAAGTTCAGCACAGACATCATGGACCAAAGGGCCTGTTCCTGTGCTGCACTGTTCTATGTTCTACAAGCTTTATCAAATGAAATTTGACAATGAATTAGAGAATGGGATGTGAGGTGGAATTATAATTGTAGTACGTAGACTTATATAGTGAATAAACCAACTCTTTGTGAGTTTATGGTTTGTATATCAAAGTCAAAGTTGAGTTTATTGTCATATGCACAAGTACATGTGTGCACAGGTGCAATGAAAAACTTACTTGCAGCAACATCACAGGCACAGAGCATATAAGCAGGATTCACAAGAAAAACATAAACATAAACTATACAGAATTTTTACAAGAAAGAACACAAGTGGAACAAAAAAAAGTCCATTTTCGTGCAAAGTGGTCAAAGTGGTCATAGTGTTGCTAAACTACTACCAATGGTAGTATCGACACAAATAAATAAATATATTTATGAAAATAATACTACAGCCAAAGATAACTATTTTCATGTGAATACAAGAGAGGTTAGCAAACCTCCCCGTGTATAAAGACTGACATCCTTTGGTTTAAGGTGTTTAATCCAAGAGTTATTATGAATCCACCTTAAATTTCTATCAGTGTAAGGACTTCTGAGACAGCATTTAGTCAGCAAATTCCTTTTGTACCACTGCACCTTCAAGGTGTGGTTCATGGTGGTAATTTTGGAAACATGGGCAATATTTACCATGGCATGGTAAACTCCTTCAAGAAGCCATGGGATCACGATCAGATAATCTGATCTGTAATGCTGGTTAAGGGATAAATATTGGCCAGAACATAAGGGGATAGTTCTTCAAACTAGTGTTAGGGATTTCCCTTCTAGAAGAGATGGGCTCAGACGTGGGACCAATTTTTCACGTTGATGTTACTAGTTAAAGCCTTTCCCTTGTTGAGAAATCACAGGTGTCTTGTTCATTGTTCTCATTAGTTAGAAAATTATGAAGGAAGAGTGTACTGTGGTTTCCACAGGGACTCACCACTGTAACTGCAAGGACATCAAATGACCCTGTTATCTCCAAAGCTACATAATTCTGTCCCCTAACTACATGGAGAGACCATACTTCCCCCTAATGTGAATTAAAAAGACTTGCCATTTACACGTCTTTCATGGCATTAATTTAGGAAACAGATAGCCAATCTGTGCATAGCAAACTCCTTCAAAAAGCAATGTGATCATGAGCAGATAATCTGTTTTTATACTGTTGACCGGAGGAAAATATTAACCTCATCTTAGGGGATAACACCTCAAAATATTGCTGGGATTTCCCCTTGAGTAGACATGGTCTGAGTTTACCTCACCTGAAAGTCACATCACCAGTGGTGCAGCACTCCCTCAGCATGATGGAGTATTGGCCTACATTCTTGTGCTCAAGTCTTTGAAGTGAGACTTGAACCCATGACCTGGCTCTGTCAAGAGCACTATCATCTGAAGTAGCTGCTCGCAGTACACAAAAAAATGCACCCTAATGGAACATTTTGCTCCATCAATCAGTCTTTAAGTTCTCTCTGAAACATGTTGCCAAATTAGCTTTCACTTCTTTTGCCATGGATTTATGCCCACTGAGGACCAAATCAAAATGAACAAACCTATTTTTATAAATTCTTTGCAATCAAGGCAAAGGGAAGACTTGCATTCTATCAGTAAGAGCTGAACTAAAAGTCCAGATCAAATTCACAAATTAAAAATAGTGTTTGAACTGATCAGTCTAAATCCTCCAAACCTGTCCACCACCCACACTGCACTTTGAGAATGTGATATACTACTGTCCAATTATCTAGATGAGTGCAGCTCCAAAACAATCCATGACAAAGTGGCTGCTTGGTCGGTTCCCCATCCAGCACACTAAATGTTCCAGCTCCGGTGGCCTACTGTGGGGTTTTATATACCATTTATACAAAAAAAACAACGCAGACACTCACCAAAACATTTTTGCCAGCCAAACGCACAACCTCTATCAACTGGAAGGATAAGGGCAGCTAACGCATGGAAGTGCAAGTTCACCAACAGATCACATATTCTCCTATCTTAAAAATACATCACCAATCCATTACTTGATCTAAATATTGCAACTATTTTTGTAAGATTGCACAATGTTCATCGAAATGCTCATGATTACACAATGCTCAATTCTTTTTGGAACTTCTTAACATAAGAACATAAGAAATAGGAGCAGGAGTAGACTATCTGGGCCATCAAGCCTGCTCCACCATTCAAAAAGATCATGGCTGATCTGGCCGTGGACTCAGAGCTACCTAACTGCCTTTTCCCATAACCCTTAATTCCCCTATAATGCAAAAATATAACTGTGTCTTAAATAAATTTAATGAGGTAGCCTCTACTGATTCCCTGGTCAGAAAATTACACAGATACACCACTCTCTGGGAAAAGCAGTTTCTCCTCATCTCTGTCCTGAATTTATTCCCTCAAATCTTGACGCTATGTCCCCTAGTTCTAGTCTCACCTACTTGTGGAAGCAACTTTCCTTTCTCTATCTTATCTATCCCTTTCATAATTTTATATGTTCCTATAAGATCCCCTCTCATTCTTCTGAATTCCCACAAGTATAGTCCCAGGTGACTCAATCTCTCCTCACAGGCTAACCCCCTCATCTCTAGAATCAACCTGGTGAACCTCCCCTGCACCACCTCTAAAGCCAGTTTATCCTTCCTCAAGTCAGGAAACTAGAACTGCACGCAGTACTCCAAGTGTGGCCTCACCACCACCCTCAACTCCATGCATCCTTATCTCATGGATAAGTCTTTTATGTGGCACCTTATTGAACACGTTCTGGAAATCTAAGTATACAAAGTCCACCTGTTCCCCTCTATCCACCGCGCTCATTATATCCTCAAAGAACTCCAGTACATTTGTCAAACAGGACCTGCCCTTCCTGAATCCATGCTGTTTCTATCTGATGGAACCTCTTCTATCCAGATGTCTCGCTACTTCTTCCTTAATGATAGCTTCAAGCATTTTCCCAGCTACAGACATTAAGCTAACTAGCCTATAATTACCTGCCTTTTGCCTACATCCTTTTTTAAACAGTGGCGTGATATTCGCTGTCTTCTAATCCATCAGGACCTGCCCAGAGTCCAGAGAATTTTGGTAAATTACACAAATGCCTCTACTATAACTTCTGCCATTTCTTTCAGTACCCTGGGATGCATCCCATCAGGACCAGGGGACTTGTCTAACTTTAGGCCCATTAGTTTGCTCATCACTACCTCTTTAGTGACAGCGATTGTATCAAGGTCCTCACCTCCCATCACATCCATAACATCTCTCTTTGGCATATTAGATGTGTCCTCCACCATGAAGACCAACACAAAATTGTCGTTCAAGGCCTCAGCCATTTCCACATTACCCAATATTAATTCCCCCTTCTCATCTTCCAGGGTATCTACATTCACTTTAGCCACACTTTTCCACTTTATATAGTTATAAAAACTTTTACTATCTGTTTTTACATTTTGTGCCAGTTTACTTTTTATATTCTATCTTCCCTTTCCTTATTGCTTGCTTAGTGGTTCTTTGTTGCTTTTTAAAGTTTTCCCAATCTTCCAGTTTCCCACTACTATTTCCTCAGTTATCCAAGGCTGCCTCTCCCCACCCTTACTGTCCTTGCTTTTAACTGGAATATACTTTTGTTGAGCACCATGAAAAATCTCTTTGAAAGTTTTCCACTGTTTCTCAACTGTCCCACCATATAGCCTGTGTTCCCAGTCTACACAAGCCAACTCCTCCCTCATCCCATTGTAGTCTCCCTTGTTTTGGCATACCACACTGGTTTTTAGATTGAACTATTGCACCCTCCATTTGTATGAGAAATTCAATCATACAATGATCAGTCTTTCCAGGAGGATCCCTAACTACAAAGTCCCCATCATCAATGTTCTGAGGGTCGCCATTAATAGAACTTCAAATGGATCAGATTCATTATTAATGTAACTGCAAGAGATAGTCAGAAACTAAGACATCCAGTACTCATGTCCTGACACCCCAAAGACTTTCTCCTATTTACAAGGCACAATTTAGGAATGTGAAGAGATACTCTCCACTTGCTGGGATGAGTGCAGTTTAAATATCAAGAAGCTCAACACCATCCGAGACAAACCAAATGGTTGACTCCTCATCCACCAGTCTAAACATGCATTGTCTCCAACATGGGGGAACCATGACTACAGTGTACACAATCCACAAAATACACTATGGTTACTCCCCTAAGCCACTCTGACAACAGCTCCCAAAACTGTGACGTCCACCTTCAACATGGACAAAGGGAACAGCTGCATGGAAACACAACTTACCTGCATGTTCCCTTTCATGTTTTGAAAATATATTGTTGTTCCCTCATCATCCTTGGGTCTCAATCCTGAAAGCCCTTATCAACAGCACAGGGAAAGTGCCTTCTCCAGAAGGACTGTAGCAGCTCAAGAAATTGTCTCACCTCCACCTTTGATAGATATTGGAAAGAGTATAATGCAACATGATGTCAGAAAGCCTTTGAGCATGTTGAATGGTTTTGCTTGGAACTGAGTTGACATTAAACAGCACACCTTTGATCTGTGAGAGAGCAGATAAAGCCATCTCAGCAGCTGGACTTTGACACAAGTAACTCCCCAAATTAGATAGAAGCAATAGAAGGAGGGATTTTTTTTCTGTATCATTTTGTCAATGATTAATAAAAAGAAGGAACGAAAGAATTGAAGATGTTGTCGTATCTGAATGGCCACCAAGGAACAGAATTCTACCAAATAATTAGGCATATCACTGAGATACTGCAAGAGAATTCCCCAGCCTTTGAGAGTCACTGCAGCCTCCATTCTATGGGCCAGTTCATTGATTCAAGTTTTTCAAGAAATGTCAGACAAATTAAAATAAAATAAAATGGTATTAATGTAGGATTAGGATAAATGTGTGGTTAATGGTTGGCATGGACAAGGCAGGCCAAAGGGCCTATTTCCGTGCTGCATGTCTCTATGTCTCTAAATTGGAAGACATTTGACATCTACTTGACCGAAATGAAGAGGTTGGCCTTAAACTGTAACTTCAGCGATCTGAGGAACTCATTGATCTCATTGACCTGAGACAGAATTGTATACAGAATTCAAGAGGCAGGATTGAGAGAAAAAGGGTTTGACCAGGCAAATACTATAGGGCCTCAGAGCTGTCCAAAACCAGAGTTGATAAGCTGGATAGCAGGCAACACAATTCTGTGCATGTAGTTAAACAGAAGCACAGAGAGGAATTATTCAACTATTGATAATTGATTTATTACTGTCACATGTACCGAGATACAGTGAAAACCTTTGTTTTGCATTGCATCTATACAGATCACTCCAAACAAGTATATCAAGGTAGTACAAAGGGAAAAGCAATTACAGAATGCAGAATATAGTGCTACAGTTACAGTTACAGAGAATGTGTCGTGCAGGGAGACAAATAAGGTGCAGGGACCATGACAAGGTAGATTGAGAGATCAAGAGTTTATCTTTACTCTGCAACAAACAACATTGTTGTTGCACAAGCTGAAAGGAGAAATACCAAGCTACACACAACAAATGCAGAAAGATGAATCACTTTTCATCCCTGTGCAGAGGGAGAGAGACGAGCAGCAAGCAAGGTGTGCTAGTTAAGGGACAAGACCGGTTCACAATGTTGAACAGCTTTACTGTAGGTCCCGTGAGACACCTGAGGATGTAATGAGATGGATGTTATTGCATTAAACCCAGGCAGGGAGAAAATAGAACTGGACGGAGAAGGCCAAGAACTCAACACAGACCTTTGCCTTTGTGGAAGTAGAAGAAAGAGGAGTACAGTTCCAAGAAAACAGTGGTGCAACATTTAATAATCCTAAGAATTTTGCAAGGAAGTTTGGAGACAGAACTAGTGCTAACAATTCACAACCATATGACTGCAGTATCACTGGGCAAACATAAGTTAAAAATTAAAGTGTAAGGAATGGAAAAAGTGCAAAGTAGCGAGTATTGTACTGGAAGAGAACTGTGCCGATTCTTGGCAGCCATGCAGCCCAGAAAATAGAACTGGTAAAACTGCAGACAGAGAACTAGGGAAGAGCACAGGCTACCGTAGACAGACACAAGAGACTGCAGATGCTGGAACTTGGAATGAAAAAACAAACTGCTGGAAGAACTCAGCAGGTCAAGCAGCATCTAGGGAGGCAAAGGGGTGGTTGACATTTGAGATCGAGAACCTGCATCAGGATGGAGGGTGTAAAGGGCAGGTTGCCAGTATGAAGAGATGAGAGGGAGGGGTGAGACAGAAACTGAAAGGTGATAGGTGGAACCAGATGGGGGGGTGGGGGGAGGGGGGATATGGGCAGATGGAGCCAGGTGGGGGAGGGGATAGGAAAGGTGAACCAAGAGAGATGAAACCCAGGTGGATATGTGGGTGACAGCAGACGGAACAAGGTGGGGGAGATAATGAGTCTGGGTAACAAAGGAAGACAGAAGGAAAAGGTGAACGAAGGGAGAGAGAACCTGGGTGCACTGGTGGAAGTGAGAAAGAAACACAGGGGGTGTGGGATCCTGAAATTGGAAAATCTGGTATTCCATCTCTGGCTCCAACAGGATCATTCCATCAGTCACATCTCCACACTCCCTCCCCCCCCCCACTTCTGCTTTTTGCAGGGACCACTCTCTCTGTGACTCCCTGGTCTGCTCATCCCTTTCTACCCACCCCGGCACTTCCTCCTGCAACTGCAGGAGTCCCTTCACCTCCTCCCTCACTACCATCCAGGGACCTAATCGACACCCTGTGTTCCTTTCCCGCTCCACCAATCCACTCAGGTTCTCCCCTCCCTTCGTTCACCTTTGCCATTCCTCCTCCTCATTACCAATTCTCATTACCTTCCCACACCTGGTTTCAACTGCCTATTTCTTTTTTCCCTTTATGTGTTTCCACCCATCACCTATCAGCCTCTGCCTCAACACTCCCTCTCACTTCTATACACTGGTTATCTTCCCTCTACATTCTCAGTCCAGATGCAGGGTCTTAACACTAATCGTTAACCACCCTTTTGCCTCCACACATGCTGCTTGACCTGTTCTTCCAGCAGTTTGTTTTTTACTATAGATGCAAATTCTACGCTCAACATGAAACAGCTGCTGGATGAATTTGCAGAGTGACTGAAGGAACTGGAAGGTGTAATATCTTCTCCACTTGGCTTTGATAACTGGTGTACTCCTTTAAGTGAAGGTACACCTTTCCTCCTCTTCTTGGCCAGGCCCCCAGGGTTGAGCAGACTTGCTCCACACCATTTCTGAGTAGAAGATGTCTGTGCACAAACTCTTCTTCTAACATAGAGTAACCAGCCACCATATGGTCTTGACAGAGCATGGTCTTAGTCCAATAGGAAGGAGGTTCAATATGGTTGGAGAGCAGGATCTGCTGAACCTTCTGAGCATACAGGCAAAGGTACACATTTCATGCAAACACATTCTGACCATACAAACAAATCCAGACACACAACTCTGTCCACACCCTTTTCCTCACACCCCTATCTGGATCAACTCCTTGAGTCAATCCCCCTCCCTCAGTCTTCATACCTCTGCTCCCTTCCCCAACTTCCTCCTGAAGTCTCCCCTTTTGCCCTCCCTCTCACCTGCTTCACTACATTCCATCTTGGCCTATTTTCCTCTTCCTTTCCCTCGACGATTTTCCCATTCCCCCATCCATGAGTCTCCTCCCAACACTCCAGCTTCTGGCTGCTCATTCTCTCCCCCCAATGACCTCCACCACTTGCCGCTTTCAGTGCCAACAAACATTCCACCTTTCCCAGCAACCATGACACCCAAACCCTGTGGCCTCTCCTATAAAATCTCAGGAGAATCTTCAGCCACCCACCTAGTATTGCCCAATGCCAGCAAATCACTATCTCCTGGTGCTCTGTGGACAGATCGCCAGCATGTGCTTTCCTGACCAATAGAGCACAGTTCTCGGTGGCAGAGTACACTGGAGACAGAGCAGAGGTCTGAAGTACCTCCAACTGGGCACCCCAGAGCAAAACTAACAGTGCCACATCCAACATTATTACATGGCAATGGTCCTCAGTATATTATGGGTTAAAATGAGACAACACCCTCGTGCCTTTTGATAGTGTGAAGCGTTATGCCACAAGGAGCAGGTTGGTTTCATTACATTGATGGGATACATGTGCTGGTTTTTATCTCTTGCATTTTCTCAGTAATTCAGCACTTTAAAGTCTCAGCTGTCTGCAGATCTGCAGACAATTGTTTGGCGTAATACTATCCGGAAAAAGCTGATAAAATGCAGATGTGACCAGGGCTCTGAAATTTGTGGTTTACTAAGTGGTTTTCAGCCATTTTGCCTGTGGCTAGTCTGTATCCCTGCCAAGCATATAGGCAGGGGTATCAGATGAAGAGGGGGATGAGCATCCCATAAAGGAAGTCAAATGCTTAATCTTTACATTATTAGAACGATCAACTTTTTTTTAACAAAAAAGTCGTGGTGAAATACAAGGTTGTTTTTGTGCTTCATGAATGAAAAGCTTTATAAATATTTCACTCCCTCAAATTGGCCTTCTTAAGTCATGTAATAAGTATCATAAAGTTTAACAAGAGTCTTAGGGATCTTGTTTGATTCCTGTTTTTTCTCCTCCAGTCCTGTTAGTGCACAATAAAAATGTTTTCATTTAGTTATTTTAGTGCAGTAGCAATTTTTTGGTTTTGAGTGGTTATAAAACATGCTGCATGATATATGTTTACCATGTATAACAACCACAATTGGACACAACTTTTCTTCCTCCCTCCTCACCCCTGCCCCCACCCCTTTGAAATATGAAAGCCATTTGATGCATCTTGTTTCAATCACCAAGCTGTGCTTTGCAGTGTGTGCTTTGGAAGAAAGAGGGCGCTTTTAACACCCTGCCGTCGCCACCCCCGCCCCCCCATCCCACCCCTAGATTCTGCTTTTTTTAAAAAAAATCATGTGAGAGGCTTGAAGCTATTTCCCACAATGTGTAAATTAGTCAGCAAAGTTTTCTTTGAAGCAGACATTAATGAAGAGCACCTTTAGAGTTTAATCATTGCTCACATTTGTATCACAAGAGGCCCTCTCCTGTTTGATGTCCTCATGCCTTGGCTCCAACATTCTGATTATCTAAACGACTATGTCGCAATCGCTCCTTGGAGTACCAGCAATAGTTTTCTTCCTGATTCTCTCCACAACCCCACATTGCTCCCCCCTCAATTTTTTTTAAACATATTATAGCAACTGCTGTTGGTACTTCAAAGCCAGGCAGTCGGCCTCTGGTAAATTATGGAAGATTGCTTTATTCAAATGTGCTCTCTTGTGCATGACAGTGCATGGTGACAAAGCTCAATCAGCAGCAGGAGGAAGGCAAGATCAAAGGCCAGCCATTGTAATAGTTTTGTTCCATGAAGAATTGCTTATTGTTCGAGGTTCTCTCAAAAGCTCCCACTGGCTCCAGCTTAATACTAGGGATTCTCACTTCCCCAGAAGTTAGGCTGTGAATTACAGTATAGGCGGCTGAAAATTATGATGGAACACATCATTAGCTGCAGACTAGCATGTTTTCCCTCACTCAGATTTAAGTATGGATAAACCCCAGATGAGTAATTATAAATAATTAAATCAATTAGAGAGGTCTTTCGTGGTGCCTTGTGGTTTCACTCCTAGTGTCAGCAGCCCATAATATTTCAGTAGATTTCCACTATAGTGAAACATAGAAGCAAAAGATTTTGCAAAGCTTTGGCAAATGCCTTAGCTTGTTACCCTGGTAATCTTTCAACAGTAATAAACACGGTGATTGAATCCTTCCTTCCTACGGAAAGAATCTATAATTTAATTCCATGCAAAATTTCTCTTTAACTTTCCGAAAGATTTTGAGCAAATGCAGGCAAACTTTTAACAGTTTTTTTTAGAGCTAAATCGCTTGTTTTTGTTAACCAGTGCCATTAATCTGGGTGATTAGCTTCTCTGGGAAAAGGAGAATAAATTCCATGGTTATCAGATGCAGGTTTATTGGTCGAAGACTTCTACCACAGGGAGTGGTTGCTGTATGGAATTGATAAAAGTAGAGATTTATAAGGTCAATCTTTATGAGTCTATGGATTCCTTGTGGTGCATCATCATATCCTTATGACAAGCCCCTGCTGTGTTGTTGAGCTAAATCACAACTAACAACACTAATCCATTACATTTGTCAGTCCCAGCCAGGATTGCTACTTCTGGAAGATTTTTTTTCCTTTTAATTTTGTTTTGCAGCAATAAACACCGACTAATCGTCACGTTTCTCCCAGAAACCCATCACAGAACCATTACCTCGACAGCGGCAGAATCAATCACATCTATAAATCAAGAGCATCTGCTTTCAAGCAAATTCAGGCAGCATTTACAATTTTCTTCTGGCTTTGTGACTAACACAGGCACAAAGGTCTTTTAAAATAACTAAAGGTGATTCTTTGGAATGGAACTACACAACTCAAAAGTAGCTAGAGACATGAAAGCATTGATATTCCTAAAGCATCCTAGCTACTGGCAGATAGAATGGACTGTGCCTGGGATTCAAGGCACTAGGGAGAAGTGGTCTAATATACATTCAAACCAATCCACTCAGTTCTGCTAAGGACTGACACCATGCACACTCTCATTTGTGTCATCAATCCAGGGGGTGAAGGAATATGTAATTCACAGCATTTGTAAAGAAGGATAAACATTATCACATATACATCAAATGCACAATGAATTCAAGAAGTCAAATTTGTTAGCACCCTAATATTTTTTTAATGTTAAAGGTGTGCTTCATTATATTGCAATATAGTAATGTTTTCTATCTCAACACTCAGACATGATCAGTAAAGCACGAAATTTCAACCATTTTAATTGCAATGGAAAAATCTGCCTTCAGTTGTGTGTCACCCGTGGTATTCAAAGCATGGCAATTTTGTAAATAACAAAAAATAAGGAAAATAGCTATAATAACAAGTCTGGTAAAAATTTCCGTTATAGCTATAAGGATCATTCTAGGGTGTTTATTGTTGGGACAGGAGACAGGGCTGATTAGAGTCTGAGCCTCCTTTAAGCACAGCCCGCACTGGAAGCTGTGTCAGTCACTAAAGGAAGCAACTGAATTTAGCTGAGTCAATTTCAGCCAGGGCAATCAGTAAACCAGGAACTTTTCAATGTTGCTGGGTATGGTGTAAAAAAATAAATCAGCTGGCGTTCTGGAGAATTGACATTTAGTTTTGGACTTCTTTTGTTAAACAAATTGGTTAACATTTCAATTGAACCTATTTAACAAAATTAAATATTGACAGGGCAAGGTGATTAAAAATACAGATAGTTTACTTGGATTTATAAATAAAGTAAAAGAATATAATCATAAAGATATCATGCAAGGACTTAATAATTGGTTAGGTATCAGCTGAAGTATTGTATAATTCTGGGTATCACACTGCACAGAAGATATAAAGGTCTAAGAAGACATTCAAAGGAGGTTAACTAGAAACTCTGATCATTGATCTGAATCGTTAAGTCTGTTTCCCTCTCAATGTTTGCTGCCTGGCCTGCTGAGTATCTTCAGTTTGCTCTGTTTTTATTTCAGTATCCGCAGTCTTTTGCTTTTTAGTCAACTAAACAAGTTACCAGGGATGAGGAGGGTTAGTAATGTGCAAAGATTGAAAAAGTTGTGTGTGCTCTCCTTAGAAAAGGATTAGGAGATAACCTAATCAAGATTTTCAAGATGGTGCAATGTTTTGATGGAGTGGAGACAGAAAAACTATTGCCTCTGGGTTAATATCCAGAGGTCATTGATACAAAAACATTGGCAAAAGACTTAGATGGGACATTATAACATTGTCTATTCGCTCAAAGCAATCACTGAATCAGGATCTGGATTGTGAAAAGGCAGTGGACAAATTCCATGAATAATTTTAAAAAGGAATCATGTTCTTGAGTATGAGTAACTTTTAGAGGTGCAGAGTTCCAACACAGGGAAACCTAGTACAGCTGTTCTATCAAAAAGCAGCATGTGAATGTTGGATTGCATGGCCTCCTTCTATGCTGTGATTTTTACGAGTCTAAGATTCTAAGAAACTCTATGTTTGATTGTTCTACAGTGTGACAACTCTTGACTGCACAAACCCCATGAAACCAGCACATGTTTGTGAATGAACAATAGCTAATTCAGCATAGACCATGATTAGATCAGGGTGTTCCCAGTCTGCATGACTCAGTACACACCACCCTGTTTATTAACCTACTTGGTCATCAGGGAGCTTTTTAACTGTTATTTTATTATTTTAAATCCCCAATGGTGGGACTTTTAAGGACATCCTTTGATCTGCTAAAATAATTCCAGTGCTGTAATGATCCTGCTAATATGGCAATTAGGGCTCAGTTGATAAGACTCTCAGATCGTTGTGAGTTCAAGTCCCACTTCAGTCGTGAAAACCTAGGCTGATACTTCATGCAGTACTGAGGGACTGCTGCATTATCAGAGATACTGTCATTTTAAATGAAACAATAACCAACGTTATACCTGCTCTCTCAGGTTTAAGTAAAAGATCCCACGGTGCTGTTTTGCCAGAGATTTATTCCAAAAATCTTTGCCAACATTCATCTCCCAGTTGACATTTCCAAAACTAACTGACTAGTCATTATCACATTGCCTTTTGCAAGAGCTCACTCTGCATACATACTTGACAACAGTTCAAAAATAACATGTTGGTTGTAAAATACTTTGGGATGACTTGCAATACATGAAAGATGCAAATGGAAATTTCTTTTTATTCTGATCCAACAGGTTATTAATAAAAAAAATGCTTTCAACCAACAGAGTTGCTGTCCTACAGATTGAGCGAACTAGGTTCAATTCCTGACTGGTGCTGTCTGCTTAGAGTTTCTACATTCTCCCTGTGAACCACCCCCCCCCCTCCACTCTGCCCCCCATGCTTTCTCCAGATGCTCCAGTTTCTTTCCACATTCCAAGGCTGTGCACGTTGGCAGGTTAATTGGCTTCTGTAAATTGTCCCTAGTGTGAAGGAAAGATCTGGAGAGAGTTGATGGGAATGTGGGGAAACTAAAATGGGATTAGTGCAGGATAATTGTAAATGGGTGCATGATAGTCCAAAGGTGGGCCAAAGGGCCTGCTTTGTGCTCTATAACTGTAATTCAAAAATGCTTTGACATACAAACCAGATTTGCAGTATAGTTTGGTAATCATGTTATTTTAAAATAAAATTACTCGAGATCTCTTAAGTAATCCAATAATTAATCATGTGCAGACCTTTCAATGAAAGAGGATTTATAATCTAAAGTTTGGAAGAAATACAAGGGTTTCACATTTTATGGCCTGTAACTCGGTTTATTTTAAAATGTGCATACACAAGAAGTAGAAGCAGCAGGAGAAATTTGCCCCTTGCACCTGCTCTGCAATTCAGTGAAATAGTGGCTGATCACCATTTTCCTGCACCAACCTCTTATCCTTTGATTCCTCTTAATATCCAAAAATCTATTATTCTCTGTCTTGAATATACTCAGCAACTGAGCCTCCAGAACCCTGTTCAACAATGCAGCAACTAACGGTGAGACTTCCAAAGATTCACTGCTGCCTGGGATAAAGTAATTTTTTTCACTTTAGTCCTGAATAGCTGACCTTTTATTTTGAGACTGTGATCCCTGGTTCTATCTCGGAGAAACATCATCTCTGCGCCAAGCTTGTCAAACCACATAAGGACTTTATATTACATTTCATAAGACCACCTCTCATTCTTCTAAACTCGAGAGAGTATATGCCCAGTCTGCTTAATTTCTTCCCATAGGAAAATTCCCCCATCCCAGTTAAACCTTTGCTGCACTTCGCCTTTTGCAATTCTATCTTTCCTTAGGTAGGAAGACCCTGGGTACAATGCAATAAAACTCCAATAAACCCACGTCCAACTATTCGGAAACCCCAATGGTTCAGCGTCTGGCTCACCAAGTGATGGTTGCCCCCCTCCTTCCCATTTACCATGCCTGCTTGCTGCACTGCCTTCCCACTTAACTAGCATCCCCCTCCCCCTCTGATTCCCTTATTCTCTTTCCACTTACTGGGGCCCTGGCTCCAGAGTTCCGTTCCCACTCACCGGGCCCTGGTTCCTGCACTCCCTCTAACCTTATCTGGTTCATTGGAAAGTTTATTATAGTACTGGGTAATATCTAAAAAAGTCAATTAGAAGTGTGTTGGGGTATTAATTGAAGTAACATCCAATAGTCTAACACCACCAAAGTCCCAAGAGTGCGAGATTATCAGAGCTTTACTGTCTTCCTGCTGTGGTTTCACCAAAGCCATATGTAATTCCAATAAGGTGTACATACTCTATGCTCAAATATCCCTACAATAAAGGCCAAAATCCCATGTACCTTCCTAATTTCTTGCTATTTTTGTCTGTTAGCTTTCAGTGATTAGTGTATAAAGGTATTCAGGTCCCTCTGAACAGCAACACTTTTCAGTCTCCCATTATTTACTCTGGTTTTCTGCTTTTCTATCAAAGTAAATGATCTCACATTTTTCTACATTATATAGCATCTGGCACATCCTCTGCCATGTCCTCGCCCTGGATCAGTGAGGAGTGAAGAATGACATGCTGGGAGTAGCAGCAGGCATACCTAAAAATAAGGAGGTGTCATCTACAGAGCAAACTTTTTTCCCACACATTTTTTCCACTTGCCTGGTTGAGTGCTGCTCCAACAGCATAAAAGAAACTTGACGTCATCCAGGACAAAGTAGCTCACTTCATTGGTACTCCATCAATCACAGTAAACATTTATTCCTACCACCAATGGCACCTATTGGCTGATGTGTATACCATCACATGTGTATACCATCACAAATTCAAGTTCCTAGGAGTGAACATCACCAATAGCCTGTCCTGGTCCAACCACGTAGACATAGACGCCACGGCCAAGAAAGTGCACCAGCACTTCTACTTCCTCAGGAGGCTAAAGAAATTTGGCTTGTCCCCTTTGACACTCACCAACTTTTATCGATGCACCATAGAAGGTATCCCATCTGGACGCATCACGGCTTGGTATGGCAACTGTTCTGCACGAGACCGCTAGAAGTTGTAGAGAGTTGAGGACACAGCTCAGCATATCACAGAAACCAGCCTCCCCTCCATGGACCCTGTCTACGCTTCTCGCTACCTCAGTAAAGCAGCCAAAATAGTCAAAGACCCCTCCCCCCCCACTATCACCCCCACCCCAGACATTTTCTCTTCTCCCCCCTCCCATCAAGCAGAAGGTACAAAAGCCTGAAAGAACGTACCACCAGGCTCAAGGACAGCTTCTATCCCGATGTTATAAAACTATTGAACAGTCCCCTAGTATGATAAAGTGGACTCTTGACCTCACAATCTACCTTGTTATGGCATTGCACCTTATTGTTTGCCTGCACTGCACTTTCTCTGTAACGGTAACACTTTATTCTGCATTCTGTTATTGTTTTCCCTTGTAACACCTCAATACGGTGTTGTGATGAAATGATCTGTATGGATGACATGCAAAACAAAGTTCTTCGATGTACCTTGGTACAGGTGACAATAATAAACCAATTTACTAAATAATTGCGGTCACTTGCCTAGACTATTCCAACAGCATCTCCCAAAATGTGACTTCTACCTCAAAGAAGGACATCACTCAGATTCCCCTTCAAGTCACACAACATCCTGATTTGGAAGTATATCACTGGCCCTTCATCATTACTGGCTCTAAATCCTGGAACTCCCTTCCCATCAGCACTGTGGAAGTACCTTCACTACATGTGGTTCAAGAAGTGGCTCACCACTGCCTTCTCAAGTGCAGATAAGGATGAACAATAGATGCAGGTATTTGCAGCAATGCCGAGATCCTGAAAAACGAAGACATTTTGAAAAAAAAATACCTGGTCTACATCCTCCTGAAATCTCTCTGCGTACTACTTGAAACCCTCACTGCCATCTAGCTTTGTAACATTGGCAAACTTGGGTATCTTACAGTTGATCCCCTCATCCAACTCATTGATATAGGTTGTGAACAGCTGGGGGCCCAACACCAAACAATGCAGTAATCCACAAGTCACTTCCTCCCAACCAACAAATGACTTGCTTATTCCTACTTTCTATCCATTAACCAAACTTTAGCTCTTGCCAGTACACTATGCCTAATCTATGTTCTCGAATATTATTTAATAACCTCTTACGAAGGACCTTCTACAAGTCTAAATTCATCACATTCACTGGTTTCCCTTTACTTTTCTAGTTATAATTTTAAAAATACGAACAGATTTTCAAACATAATTTCCCTTTCATAAATATATGTTGATTCTGCTCAATTCTTTGCTATTTTTAAATGCCTTGTTACCAGTTCATTAATAATGGAATCTCACATCTTTCTTTTGATGTTAGACAACCTGGTCTATAGTTCCCTGTTTACTTTCTTCTTTCTTAAATAGTGGTGTTATATTTGCTAGCTTCCAAACTGTGGTAAACGGTCTAGAACCCATAGAATTTTAGAAGATGACATATTTCTCTAAACCTTGAGTTGCTGGTTATCAGGTCCTGGGGATTTGTTGGCAGTAGTGTAGCGGTTAGTGTAACGTTTTACAGTGTCAGTGACACGGGATCAATTCCGGCCACAGTCTGTAAAGAGTTTGTACATTCTCCCCATGTCTGTGTGGGTTTCCTCCAGGTGCTCCGGTGTCCTCCCACATTCCAAAGACGTGCAGGTTAGGAAGTTGTGGGCATGCTATGTTGGCGCCAGAAGTGTGGTGACACTTGCCGGCTGCCCCCAGAACACTCTACGCAAAAAATGCATTTCACTGTGTGTTTCAATGTACATGTGACTAATAAAGATATCTCATCTCATCTCATCTTATTTAGTCCCATTAATTTCTTCAATTACATTTTTAATTCATTTAATTTTCTTTGAGCTCCTCACTTACAATAGGCCTGTTGTTTTTCAGCATCCTGGGAGTTTTTTGTGTCTTCTTCCACATCAGAGAAAAATACTTAATTTTTTGCCATTTCTTAATTCCCTAACTGCCATTGTGGAGCGGCCATTGTAGGAGTGGTTCAGTGTAAGAGTGGGACCTTGAAGCTTTGGCTCAAGAAGCTTAGATGAGAAGAAGCAGAGGAAGTGAACGGAGGCTAAGGTGAGGTTCTGGTCAGTTCTCTTTCTTTCTTTGTTATTGCACAGTTAGAGCAGTAGGAATGGCAGTCAGAGCAGTAATATGCAAGATGTAGGAAGTCAGGGAGTCCTCCAGTGTCCTTGATGACACCTGCAAGAAGCTCCTTACACTGCAGCTCCTTACAGGCCATGTTAAGGAACTGGAGCTGGAGCTGGATGAACTCAGGATCAGAATCAGGTTTATTGTCACTGACATACGTTGTGAAATTTGTTGTTTTGCGGCAGCAGTACAGTGCAAGACATAAAGACATAAAAATTACTATAGATCACAAAAATAAATAAATAATGCAAAAGAAGAATAATGAGATAGCGTTCATGGACCATTCAGAATCTGATGGTGGAGGGGAAGAAGCTGTTCCTGAAAGGTTGAGTGTGGGTCTTCAGGCTCCTGCATCTCCTCCCCAATGTCAGTAATGTGAAGAGGGCATGTCCAGCATGATGAGGATCCTTAATGATGGATGCCGCCTTCTTGAGGCTACATTTCTTGAAGACGGCCTTGATGGTGGGGAGGGTTGTGTCCGAGATAGAGCTGGCTGAGTCTACGACCCTCTGCAGCCTCTTGCGATCCTGCACATAGGAGTCTCCATACCCGGTAGCAATGCAACAGTCAGGATGCTCTCCACTGTACATTCGTAGAAATTTGCAAGACATACCAAATCTCCTCAAACTCCTAATGAAGTAGAGCCGCTGGCATGCCTGCTTCATGATTGCATCAATGTGTTGGGCACAAGATAAATCCCCTGAGATGTTGAGGCCCAGGAACTTGAAGCTGCTCACCCTTTCCACTGCTGACCCCTCAATGAGGACTGGTGTGTGTTCTCCCAACTTCCCCTTCCTGAAGTCCACAATCAATTCCTTGGTCTTGCTGATGTTGAGTGCGAGGTTCCATTTGACTTCTTGATGACTGCAATCTTTCACCATTTAAATAGTAATCTGATCTTCCATTTTTCCTTCCAAAGTGGATGACTTCACATTTACCAACATTGTATTCCATCTGCCAGACCCTTGCCCACTCACTTAACCTATCTATATCTCTCTGCAGATTCTCCACACCCTCTGCACAATTTGCTTTTCCACTCAATTTAGTGTCATCAGCAAACTTAGATACGGTACACTCGGTCCCCTCTTCTAAATTGTTAATGTATATCGTTAATAGTTGCGGCCCCAGCACCAACCCCTGCGGCACCCCGCTCACCACTGATTGCCAACCAGAGAAACACCCATTTATCCCAACTCTCTGCCTTCTATTAGTTAACCAATCCTCTATCCATGCTAATACATTACCCCCAAGTCCATGCATCCTTATCTTATGGATAAGCCTTTTATGCAGCACCTTATTGAACTCCTTATGGAAATCCAAGTATATAGCATCCACCTGTTCCCCTCTATCCACCATGCTCATTATATCCTCAAAGAAATCCAGTACGTTTGGCAAACAGGACCTACCCTTCCTGAATCCATGCTGTGTCTGCCTGATGGAACCTCTTCTATACAGATGTCTCGCTATTTCTTCCTTAATGATAGCTTCAAACATTTTCCCGACTATAGACATTAAGCTAATTGGCCTATAGATACCCACCTTTTGCCTGCATCCTTTTTTAAACAGTAGTGTGACATTCGCTGTCTTCCAATCCACCAGGACCTGCTCAGGGTCCAAAGAACTTTGGTAAATTATCAAAAACACCTCTACTATAACTTCTGCCGTTTCTTTCAGTACCCTGGGTTGCATCACATCAGGACCAGGAGACTTGTCTACCTTTGGGCCCACTAGTTTGCTCATCACTACCTCTTTAGTGACAGCAATTGTATCGAGGTCCTCACCTCTCACCACATCCATACATCTCTCTTTTGCATGTTAGGTGTGTCCTCCACCATGAAGACCAACACAAAATAATCGTTCAAGGCATCGGCCATTTCCACATTACCCAATATTAATTCCCCCTTCTCATCTTCCAAGGGACCTATGTTCACTTTAGCCACTCTTTACCGTTTTATATAATTACAAAACCTTTTTCTATTTGCTATATTTTGTGCTAGTTTACTTTCATAATCTAACTTCCCTGTCCTTATTGCTTGCTTAGTGGCTCTATGTTGCTTTTTAAAGTTTTCCCAATCTTCCAGTTTCCCACTATTCTCGGCAACTTTGTCTGCATGAGCTTTTAGCTTGATGCCTTCTTTTATTTCCTTAGTTATCCAAGGCTGGCTCTTCCCACCCTTACTGTCCTTGCTTTTAACTGGAATGTACTTTTGTTGAGCACCATGAAAAATCTCTTTGAAAGTCTTCCACTGTTCCTCAACTGTTCCACCATATAGCCAGTGTTTCCAGTCTACACTAGCCAACTCCTTCCTCATCCCATTGTAGTCTCCCTTGTTTAGGCATATTACACTGGTTTTGGATCGAACTATTGCACCCTTCATTTGTATGAGAAACTCAATCATACTATGATCACCCTTTCCAAGAGGATCCTTAACTATAAGATCATTAATTTTACTTGTCTCATTGCACATATAAGATAGCATTTTCCCTTGTAGGTTCAGTAACATGCTGTTCAAGAAAGCTATCACTGATACATATTGTGAAGTCCTCCTCAAGACTGCCTTGCCCAACTTGATTCACCCAATCTATGTGTAAGTTCATTCTTACATGTATCAAATATTTCTTGGTGTATTGCCTCCGGAATTACAGTGGAATGCCAAGTCGCTTGGCATTCAGGATGAAGTAGTCAATATGATTCAACATTGGCTTAGCGGGAGAAGCCAGAGAGTGGTAGTAAATGGTTGTCTTTCTGACTGGAGGCCTGTGACTAGTGTTGTGCCGCAGGGATCGGTGCTGGGTCCGTTGTTATTATCTATGTTAAGGATTTAGATGATAATGTGGTAAACGGGATCAGCAAAATTGCAGATGACACCAAGATTGGGGGCATAGTGGACAGGGAGGAAGACTTGCAGCATGACCTTGATCAGCTTGGAAAATGGGCTTAAAAATGGCAGATGGAAGTGTGAAGTGTTGCACTTTGGGAGGACAAACCAGGGAAAGACTTACGCAGTGAATAGTAAGGCCCTGAGGTGTGCGGTAGAACAAAGGTACCTGGGATTACAGATTCATAATTCCTTGAAAGTGGCATCACAGGTAGATAGGGTTGTAAGGAGAGCTGTTGGTACATTGGCCTTCATAAATCAGGGCACTGAGTACAGGAATTGGGATGTTCTGTTGAAACTGTACAAGACGTTGGTGAGGCCAAATTTAGAGTATTGTGTGCAGTTCTGGTCACCTACCTACAGGAAAGATATCAATAAGTTTGAAAGAGTGCAGAGAAAATTTATAAGGATGTTACCAAGACTTGAGGACCTGAGTTATAGGAAAAGGTTGAACAGGTCAGTACTTTGTTCCCTGGAGAGCAGCAGAATGAGGGGAGATCTTATAGAGGTATACAAAATTACGAGGGGTATAGATAGGGTGAACGCACGCAGGCTTTTTCCCCCTCAGGTTGGGTGAGATTAGAAGTAAAGGTCATAGGTTTAGGGTGAAAAGTGAAATATTTAAGGGGAATCTTCTTCACTCTGAGGGTGGAGCGAGTGTGGAACGAGCTGCCAGTGGAAGTGGTAGATGCGGGTCCAATTGTAACATTTAAGAGAAATTTGGATAGGTACATGGATTGGAGGGGTTTGGAGGGATATGGTCCAGATGCAGGTAGATGGGACTAGGCAGAAGATCAGGTTGGCATGGACAAGATGGGCCGAAGGCCCTGTTTCTGTGCTGTAGTGCTCTCTGACTCTATGACACTAATATAATTTCTCTGGTTTCAGTCTTAGGGAACATATACCAGCTCTTGCTGATCTTTGAGAAACAAAGGACTGCAGATGCTGGAATCTAGATGAAAAACACGATGATGCTGGAGGAACTCAGCAGACCAGGCAGCATTGTGGAGAAAAGCAGGTGGTCAACTTTTTGGGTCAGGACCCTTTTTCCCTACTTTGCTGAAACCTCAAATTTTCCCAGTCCTCAGGTTTTTTTTTGACTTTTTTTTAATCTAATACTACCATTAACTTCCCTCATTAGCTACCGTTGGACCACCTTTCACATTTTTGTGCCTTAACGGAATACATATTTGTTGCAAGCTACATATTAATTCTTGAAATGTTCGCCATTTCTTGTTTACTATCATACATTTAATGTGGTTTCCCAATAAATCATAAATAGTTTATTCCTCAAATTTTCAGTTTGCTTTACTTAGGCTTAAGATCATAGTTTCAGATTGAACTAAATCACTTTCATTCTTCACATGATTCTATCATGCTATGATCACTCTTCCCTAAAGACCCTTTAACTCCAAAATTATTAATTAATCATTTTCCTTTTTGCTTATTTCTCCTGAAAGTTAAGTATACTGGATTTAATTCCTAGCTTCTAAGCAATTATGTCTCAGCAATGACTATTATAATCTATTAATATCCATTTATTTCTATTTTTGATACTAATTCATTTGTCTTATTTTAACCACAGTGTGCATTCAGATAAAGGTTCTTCAATGTTATTCATTTACCATTTTTCCTTTCTTTGCCTGTAATTGTACACAGGGAAAGAAACATTTTCCAAGTTTTAAACTAATGTACCATAGAAAATGTTAAAAAATTGACTTCGTTACATGTAATTGTCAATTTGTTATGAATATGTTCTTCAACTCAATTTTAAAATGGCCCATTTGATCCAGTGAATGAAAGGCAGAAAGGATCCAAGATTCCTTCCAGCGTAAACCCAAGCATTTCATAAATATACTAAAATGTCCTTCACATATTGCTGGAATAGGGACATCTCCCTATTCCCATCAAACCCTATCAAGGAAATTAATTCCAAATACAACTCGCACTCCACAGATAATGACCTTAGAACAGCTGTGACATAGGAACATAGAGATGGAGTAAATTGCTTTGCTATAGGGGCAGGGCCTTTTAATTCATTCATGGCATCTGGGGATTGCCAACCAGGTCAGTAGCTATTGCCCTCCTCCTTGAACCAGTGTGGTCCCAGTGTGAAGATCCTCCAAAAATACAGATAAGGAGAAAGTTCCAAGATTTGTAATGATGGCAACGGAGGAACTGTAATAGTGGGGGACTTGCAATGGCAACTTGGAGTTGACAATGTCTCTACTTGTCTCTTGCTATTGCTTAGGTGGCAGAAATCATGAGTTTAGAAAACATTGAAAAATCCTTGGCATTGCTGTAGAGTGTCTTATAGATGAGTATACACTATGACCATTTTATGTCGATAGTGGATGGAGTGAACCAGATTATGATTGATCTGACCCACCTCCTCCTCTCAACCCCAGTTTTTCCAGCAGCTATGGTGGCACTTTGTGACCTTTCAGAACTAATCAAGCAGAAGACCTGACTGCCACTGCTGCCCTGCAGGACTGCGTGGCTTGGAATGGATCATAAGTGGTGACTCGGTCTCAAGGGCAGCATCCGGTGCTGCCAAAGACTTTTGAAATATTTTTTAGTCTCTCTGACCTGCACTTACATTTTCAATCAACATCTCTGACTTCAGCAGTGCAAAGTCAAAGATGACATGACCCACAAGAAGAACATCAACAGCAGTTCTGCATGGAACTGCCAGAGAAGAATAGGTAGGTTTAGGGCCAATGTTTAGGTTGGTGGATGGTATACCAATCACACTAGCTGCTTTGTCTGAGGTATAATGGCAAGCTTCTTAAATGTTGTGGGAACTATGCACATCGAGGCTGGTGAAAGGTATCTCATCATACTCCTTGGTGGTGGTAGAAAAACGACAGTAAGTCAGAGGCTGAGCCATTCCCTGTGGAATAACTGGCTGAGCTGCTCTTGTAGCCACAGTATTTATTAAGTTTATTAGGCAATAATAAATCCCAAAATGTTGATGATGGAGTTTTTGATTATGATAATGTTAATCAGTATCAAGGAAGGGTTAGACTGCCTCTTGCTGGAGATTGTCTGGCACCTGTATTTGTTACTTTCCGTTTATTTACCATGTTTTCTTGCAATATAGGAGGCCATTTAGCCGATCAAGTCTATGCCAGCTCTTGGAGCAGTCCCATTCCCCCACTAATTTCCTTATAACCAAATCTTCTCACATCCCTATGAACTGCTCCCCAGCTTCTAACATATATATACACACTAGGAACAGTTAAGCAACCAAGGAGACACAAAAGTCTGCAGATGCTGGAATCTGGACCAACAAACAAACTGCTGGAGGAACTAAGCATGTCAAGCAGCATCTGTAGTGGGAAAGGAATTGTTGACGTTTTGGGTCGAAACCCTAACTCAGGGCCAAGCCACACTTTTTTGAAATGTGGGAGGAAACCAAAATACCTGGGTTAAACCCACATAGTCACAGGGGACTGTGCAAACACCACACCAACAGCACCAGAGGTCACGATTGACCCCAGGTCAGTGGAACTATGAGGCAGCAGCTCTACTAACTGCACCACTTGTACCACCCTTCTGCAATGAGGGAATGTAAAATGCCAGATGGAGTGGTCCAGATAGAGACATAAGGAGAAGAGTGCTGCCAATTGATGCTCTAGTGTTAGAAGGGAGGTGAAGATGCAGTAAGCAGGATGATTAAATGGAAGCTTGGGTCAGAAGGATGTGATGTTTTATCTATTTACTCTTTGTCCATCCACTCTGGTGAAGGGTTTTTGATCTGAAACATCTGGTCTGTTTCTCATTCCTCTCACAGATGCTGTCTGACCTGCTGAGTGTTTCTAGCATTTCCTGTTCTTGTTTCAGATTTCCAGCATCTGCAGGGTTTTATTTTGTTTCTTCAGTTAGCATCTTTGCTTTAATTTTAGGCTAATTAGTCTAATCAATTGAACTGAACACAGATCATTTTGGAGACAAGTGACTGTAGATGCTAGAATCTAGAGCAACAAACAATCCGTTGGAGGAACTCAGCAGGTCGAGCAGCATCTAAGTTTCTCCAGCAAAATGTTTGTTCAACAATATTCATTTTGTTCACAGATTCATGAAACTGCATTTGAACCACTTATTCTTCCTATCATTTTTACTCAACTTATGCTCTATATCTAACTTCTAACCCACTTATGTATTTAACATTACTCTCATCAACAATGAAGGATATTTTCCTGTTTCAAGCCCACTTGCCCGAATCTGTCCAATAACTGCACACTATTATTGCCTGACTCCAGATTGCCTCAAGATATAATAAGCAGCATGAGCTACATCAATGTTCCCTGGTGCTGATCTACTTAGTTCACCCCATGAGAAACAGAACCAGCCTTTGCCTACAATCGTTTAGTCAATTTACGATCCATTTCATAATATAACCTTTAATAACTTGGAACATTTTCAGTAAAACCCTTCCATCAAGACATTATATGAACTAGATGTCTGCTTGGCTATAAATTGAAACTGACATGAACCTGACCTGGCCACAGACAAACCAAACCTGACCTAAGCTGAAGGATTTATAATTTTTATTGACCTCTGACTGGACAGATATAGGTAGGTCCTGTCAGGCTATGATCCAGTTGCTGCTCTGATTGGAGATTCCAGCAGTTCATCAATTTCAGTGGTATTCACTGTGGGCAATGCCCTCAGAGTGCCCACTCTTACCTTTCTGCCTGACTCAAGGTCACTTCTGTTCAGGAATCAGGTTTATTATCATTGTCTTATATGACGTGAAATTTATTGTTTTGTGGCAGCAGTACAGTGCAAAGGCATAAAAAACAATAAATAACAAAAATAAATAAATAGTGCAAAATAAAGGAACAATGAGGTAGTGTTAATGAGTTCATGGACTGTTCAAAAATCTGATGACAGGGGGGAAGAAGCTGCTCCTGAATCATTGAGTGTGGGTCTTCAGGCTCCTGTACGTCTTCCCTGATGGTAGTCAGGGCATGTCCCGGATGGTGAGGGTCCTTAATGATGGATGCTGCCTTCTTGAGGCACCGCCTCTTGAAGACATCCTCAATGATGGGGAGGGTTGTGTCAGTGATGGAGCTAGCTGAGTCTACAACCCTCTGCAGCCTCTTGCGATCCTGTGCATTGGCGCCTCCATACCAGGTCGTGATGCAACCAATCAGAATGATCTCCACTGTACATCTATGGAAATTTGCAAGAGTTTTTGATGACATACCAAATCTCCTCAAACTTCTAACGAAGTAGAGCCACTGGTGTGCCTTCTTTGTGATTGCATTAATGTGTTGAGCCCAGGACAGATCCTCGGAGATGTTGACGCCCAGGAACTTGAAGCTGCTCACCTTTTCCATTGCTGACCGCTCGATGAAGACTGGTGTGTGTTCTCCCGACCTCCCCTTCTTGAAGTCCACAATCAATTCCTTGGTCTTGCTGACTTTGAGGGCAAGGTTGTTGTTGTGACACCACTCAACCAGCTGATCTATCTCACTCCTGTACGCCTCCTTGTTGCCATCCGAGATTTTATCAACAACAGTGGTGTCATCGGCGAATTCATAGATGGCATTTGAGCTGTGCCTAGCCACACAGTCATGAGTGTAGAAAGAGTAGAGTAGTGGGCTAAGCATGCGTCCTTGCAGTACGCCTGTGTTGATCGTCAGTGAGGAGGAGATGTTATCACCAATCCGTACTGACTGTGGTCTCCAGATGAGGAAGTCGAGGATGCAGTTGCAGAGGGAGGTACAGAAGCCCAGGTTTAGAAGCTTGGTGATTAATACTGAAAGGATAATGGTATTGAACGCCAAGCTGTAATTGATAAACAGCAGCCTGACATATGTTTTGCTGTTATCTAGCTGCTCCAAAGCTGAGTGGAGAGCCCTTGAGATTGTGTCCTCTGTTGACCTGTTGTGGCAGTAGGTGAATTGCAGCGGGTCCAGGTCCTTGCTCAGGCAGGAGTTAATTCTAGCCATAATCAACCTCTCGAAGCACTTCATTACGGTAGATGTGAGTGCTACCGGGCAATAGTCACTGAGGCAGCTCACCCTGCTCTTCTTGGGCACCGGTATGATTGCTGCCCTTTTGGAGCAGATGAGAACCTCAGACCACAGCAGTGAGAGGTTGAAGATGTCCTTGACCACTCCAGCCAGTTGGTCGGCACAGGTTTTCAGCACCCTGCCAGGTACACTGTCCAGGCCTGACGCCTTGCGAGGGTTCACCCTCTTGAAGGACGTTCTGACATTGGCCTCTGAGACAGAGATCTGCTCCATTGTGTTCTCTCCTGATCACACTATCCTGGGGACAGCATGAACACTGCCACCCAACAATGAAGTAAAACAGTGCCAGTTTTTCAATTTACTTGTGAGAAGCTGGACCGGCCTGACCTGCATAAAAAGTCAGGTTCTGCTGTTCCTGGATTGAGCAGCCAGGCTCTAACATGCCAGCAACTGGTCAGCATTACCTCCTCCTTCAGCCACAACATTAAAATAAATTATATTGCTTTACCCTTTTTCTATGGACTATTTGATAAGCTACTCAGTTCCTGGTAAAACTGAACTCATTTGGACTTGAATTTCAATCAGAATCCAATAACTGGCTTAGGATGCCTATAAGATGAGGTGGAGCAATGACAAAATGCACGTATCTCCAGATCAATAGCCCAGGGATCTATATATGAAGTCAAATCCCACCTTAGCACCTGGGAATTTTAAATTCAAGTAACTGAATAAATCAGAAATAGAAAGCTAGTTTCGGCAATGTTAGCTGTGAAACTGCCAGTTTTCGGGATACCTATCCTGGCTAAATGCCCTTCAGGAAGAAAGTTGCCATTTTCCCCATTCTGTTTTCACATGTCTCTAGAACAATCCAAAGTGGTTGACTCATAACTGTCCTTTGAAATTGAACCACCTAGTTCAAGAGTAATTAGCTTATCCCACAAAGCTCACATTTTAATTAGTGACAGATTGGGCAATGTTGATGTTCAAAGGCACACAGATGTCCTTGAACACAAGTCACTGCATGCCGACATGTAGGTGCAGCAAGCAATTAGGAAGGCAACTGGTATGTTGGCCTTTATTTCAAGAGGATCTGAGTAAATGTGTAAAGATATCTTACTGCAGTTATTTGGAGCCCTGGGGAGACTATGCTTAGACTGCTGTTTACAGTTTGGTCTCCTTCCCAAAAAAGCATATACATGCTATAGTGGGAGTGAAATGAAGATTCACAAGACTGGTTCATGGACGAGGAAAAGTTTCCTCACTAAGCCAGTGGTAAATGCCGGTATTCTTTACCACAGAAGGTTGTGGAGGCTCAGTCATTGAGTTCATTCATAATGAAGATGGACAGATTTTTGGTTATTAAGGGAATCAAGGGAATAATGCAGTAAAATCAAACAGAGGTAGAAGATCATCCATGATGTTTTTATCCCATGAGTGAACAAATCACACTTTCTGCCTGATTTAGGCTTGCCAAGATGCTCACCTATTTACAGATTCAGCCTGAATATTTTGAATAACCCGACAGGGCTTTGGAATCAAAGGGACAGTCAATGTGTCTTCCTTCTGATATTCAACTCCTGACCTCTGTTGCTCATATATTTTAACAAATAGACATAAACACACATAAATTTATCTTAAGTATGATTTGAGGAACCAGTAGAACTCCCTCTGAAGAAGAACATGCAATTATGGTACAATATCTAATCCTAACATACCTTAAGCACAGGCTCTGACAATTACGTTATGAAAACGTCTGAGTTGTATTTATACTATGTCAGCAGGCTTCCTTTCTGAACTTGCTGGAAACAATTCTTAACTACATAATCCATTCAGACTCTTCAATGATGTAAGATTTTATTGAATAGTTGTGACAGTTAGACTATACATTATTTACAAATTATTCCTTTATGACTTAATTGCTTCCATTCCTACTCCTTAACATTAAATCACCATTCAATTCTATATTTCTTTCAGTATTACTCAATAAATTCTGTTTTAATTTCTAACATGTGCCTTATTATATAATTAACTGTGGTAGCCAAGCTTTCCTATCAGGATATTTAAATCTTTGACTGTGGACTGTTCCTTCATTGACCATATTTGTACAGTCAAGTATTTATGTGAAATGACACACAATTTTAACTCTTAAGATAGTTTTAGTACATGCGGCGCTTCAGGGAAGACTCTTGATACCATTTTCGGAATTATATAGTGTACCTTTTGTCCAAAAGGGACATAAATAAAGTTATTTTTTTGTTTCGCCTTAAATCGTGATGGATAATAGATTTGTAGTAACACACTACTATGTAAATAACTGATGGCCTTAAGTTTGACTCCCAGTTAAGCTATTAATTATTCTTCACAAAAATAGAATCAATCACTTCCTCCTGCGATAAAATAAAATGTTCTCTAATTTCTTTTTGCTTCAGCTGTCACATAGTTAATAACTGATCACTCAAGTCACTCAAGTTGGGGTTGGGGGGGGGGGGGGTGGAAATAAATGAGAATACCTAGAAAAATTTGTGAGATTAACTAATACTGAAGGGAATACAAATAAAATAAATCATTGTTGTGGTGCCTTAGTATGAATTCCAGAGAAATCTTTTCAATATTGACATTTTATTAATTATGTTTTCCTTACCACCAGTTTGATCAAAGTGTGTGTAATTTCTTATAGGCTGAATGATCAAACTTTGTTGAAGTCAATTGGATTCTTTATGGTTTGCTCAACATTGAAGCAATTTTTATGACCAGCACTGAATTGCCATATTTACTGCTCAAATCAAACAGACTTTACCAAAATCTATAAACGGTAGAAAAATAACCTACTGGCTTAGCTACATCTGTAGAATAGTAACAATTTTGAGATTTGCAACTGAATTAAGAATGGCAAACAATTTACAGAACAAAGGTTGATTTAATGATTTGAAATTCTCTGCCTATAAGGATGGCAGAAAGAGAGCCATTCAAGGCTTTCAAAAGATAATTGGGTTGGTACTTGAGGGAAAATAATGCAGGACTACAAGGAAAGACTGTAGGAATGGGACTAATTTACAGGTGCCAGAATGTGCTTGATGGGTCAAATGGCCTACACTTATCCATCTATCATTTATGTATAATTCCATAAATGATGGATGAATAAATAATCTACACTTGATTCTACTGTAATGTATTTCATTATTTGAAGATAAACACTTTAATAGTACAACAAATGAATTGTTACTAAATTCAACTTCTGATAATATGGGAGGATGGCACAAATGAGAACCATTCATTTCATTCAATGCTCTAAACATTTAATAAAATGAAATTATTTAAAATCATTGGATGATCTCTTGTGGTAGTCTGGGATCTGTGGAGTGTGTCTGCCAAATGTCCTGCTGAATCTTAAATGTACCATAGCTAATACAGCAGGTTTGCTGGTGCAATATATCATGTTACCCTACTATGTATCTATCGATCCTTAAATCTTAATTAAGACCTTCCTCAATCCATAAAGCAGGTATGGCTGAGAGATATTTATCAATAGAGTATAATAGCGAACATTTGTGTTTTTACGAAAACTTTACCAGCTTGTATTCATTTTGAACAATTCAAATTCTCAAACTGACTTTGAAGTTGTGTTTCTTAAATTAATAGACCAGGCTTCTGGATTAGTGGACTTGTAACATAACAATTGTAAAACCATACCACTTATGCTACAGTCACTGATGTCCTCACTATTTTCTTCCCTTACCCTCAAACACCCTAACACTAATCGTATTCTCAGTGATTTCGATCTCCACCATAACACACCTTACCTTTGTCTTTTAAGATCAATCCCTTCTGTCTTGGTATGTCTTTCCAAATAAATTCTCCTGTCACATGCACAACATTGCCGTCTCTGGTGACCTTTCCATTCCCATCACCTCCCTACGAGGGCTGTTTCCTTTTACTAAGCTCATTTATTACAATATAGAAGGAGGCTGTTTAGACCATTGAGTCCATGGTGACACCCATGTTGACTTTTATAGAGTCCTTCTCATAATTTGAGAAGATGGTTTCAGAGAGCATGAATTAATATCTGGTTCAGACTAACTGGTTTTGCTAAATGCAGTTAATTGTTTGAACTGCTAAACTGAGTTTATTTGCTAGTCCACAGAGATATGGTTCAGACTGGAATGTTCCTTATTGATTACCATATCTTGATCTGGATATAGAAAAGAAATCCAAAGAGAAACTTCTTTTCTCTGCATAGAATTGATTGGACTTTGTATTTAAAGAAAACATTTAAGTTTTATTTTACTTAAAATAGATCAATTATAAAAATAGGAAGTCCTGCTGTCATCACTCTGACAATTAAAATGTTTCATAATTTGATTTAACACTAATGGTTTAATATAAGCAGCAAACTAAATTGCAGCAATACTGTCTGTTAACCCAAACCCCATATGCAGTGTATTTAGACAATGCAGATCATATTTTTAATAAGCTTTTCCACAGCTCTGGGAAAGGAAACCATCGTCTTTAGCACATTCAAAGGGGACTTTTGGCAAACTACCAACCATAACAAGCAAAATGTCTGATTACCATGTGTCTTGATTAAGGGATGTGCAAGTGGATAACTTATAAGCACATATGTCATCTTACATGTCCATTCACGTACCAAATAAATCATGAGATTTTGGTCATAGGTGTACTTTTGGGTGGATATTTTATCCAGCATTGCATTCAAAATTTATCTGTAAATCGCCATACTCTAGGAAATATGATTAAGCTATAGAGAGGCTGCAAAAAAGATTCCCAAGGATGTTGCGGGGACTGGAAGGCATAACTTATAAGGAGAGACTAGATAGTCTGTGACTGTTTTCCCTGGAGTGAAGGAGGCTGAGGGATGACCTTATAGAAGTATATAAAATTATGAAGGGCACAGATAAGATGGATTGTCACAGTACTTTTCCCAGGGTAGGGGAGTCTAAAACTAGAGGCCATAGGTTTAAGGTGAGAGGGGAAAGATTTAAAGGGGACTTGAGGGACATGTTTTTCACACAGGGAGTGGTGGGTATATGGAACGAGCTGCCAGAGGAAGTGGTAGAGGTGGGTACAATTACAGCGTTTAAAAGACATTTGGACAGATTCATGGATAGGAAAGGTTTAGAGGGATGTGGGCCAAATGCAAGCAAATGGGACCAGCTCAGGAAAGCACCTTGGTCAGCATGGACGTTGAGCCGAAGGGCCTGTTTCCCTGCTGGAAAATTCTATGGCTCTCTAACAGAGCATCTGGAGGAAACCATGCAGTCATGGAGAGAACATGCAAACTCCACACAGACAGCACCCAAGCTCAGGATTGAACCCAGGTCGCTGGAGCTATGAGGCAACAGCACTAACTGCTATCACCTGTGCCATCCAGACATAAAGTGACAGACTTGAATGTATATTTTGCCTTTTGCAACCTCAGGCCACTCCTGGAATGTGATGAAACAAATTCAGTAGATATTTGATTTTATGAGATTTCTGGAAACCACCTTCCTTCCTTGTCCAGCTCCACACTAACATTTCCTGTAAGTCCATGCTCAAATTTCTCCACTCGTTTTGGCATAGAACTCAAACATCTCTAAGCAAAGTCACCAGTGCCATAATTAAGGACTGGAACCTTAATGATCAGCCCTCCCTGTCCTTTTGTGGGCAGCACAGTGGCATAAGAGCTGGTGTTGCTGTCTCACAGTTCCATGGAATTGGCTTAGGTGCCATCTGTGTGGACTTTGCATTTCTCTCCATGACTGTATGGGGTTCCCCTGGGTGTTCCCTTTTTCTCCCACACTCTGAAGATATTCTGAATAGTAGGTTCATTGGTCACTGTAAATTACCCCTAGTATGGGTGAGCAGGGACATATTAAAACAAATAGGTTTCAGGGAAATAAGAGAAGGAATTGTTGGCCTTCATTAGTTGGAGTATTGAGTTCAAGAGTAGCAAGGAAATGTTGCAGCTCCATAAAACTCTGGTTAGACCACACTTGGAGTATTGTGTTCAGTTCTGGTCACTTCATTATAGGAAGGATGTGGAAGCTTCAGGGAGGGTGCAGAGGAGATTTACCAGGATGCTACCTGGATTGGAGAGCATATTTTATGAGAATAGGTTGAGCGAGCTAGGGTTTTTCTCTTTAGAGCGAAGGAGGATGAGAGTTGACTTGATAGAGGTGTACAAGATGATAAGAGGCATAGATCAAGTGGACAGTCAGAGACTTTTTCCCAGGGTGAAAATGGCTAACACGAGAGGACAAAATTTTAAGGTGATTGGGGAGGAAGGTATGGGGGGATGTCAGAGGTAAGTTTTTTTACACAGAGAGTGGTGGGTGCGTGGAACACACTGTCGGCAGAGATGGTGGAGGCAGATACATGAGGGACATTTAAGAGACTCTTAGATAGGCACATGAAGATAGAAAAATGGAGGGCTATGAGGGAGGGAAGGATTAGGTAGATCTTAGAGCAGGATAAAATGTCAGGACAACATCATGGGCCGAAGGGCCTGTACTGTGCTGTAATTTTCTATGTTCTATGAATGGGATTGAAGGGATTTCTCTGAAAGCCAGAATCAACTCAATGGGTCATATGGACTCCTATGTTGTAAAGAAATATGAGAACTTGTTCTGAATAGAGTATTGAAAGCAAAAACTCTGGTGTCATTTGAGAAATAGATTGATGCTGAGATAGTCCTACAATAGGTTCCTATAGGAGGATGAAATATGTGGCTTGTATCGACTTGCCCCTCTGTGCTCTTTATGGAGACACTAATTCTATTTACTTCATCTTCAATGTTAATTTTTCTCAAAGGGCTTTCAAATTAGGCCCCAGGCCCTTTAATTTCCATTCTCACAAACTACTCTAATTTTGGGCCTCCCTTTGACAATCCCTTGGGTATTACAATCTACATTTAGATAGCACAGACACAGTTCTTTGACAAGGTGCCGCATATGAGACTGCTAAACAAGATAGGAGGTAATACCTATGGTATTACAGGAAAGGTACTAGCATGGATAGAAGACTGGCTGACTGGCAGAAGGCAAAGAGTGGGAATAAAAGGGGCCTTTTCTGGTTGGCTGCCGGTGAATAATAGTGTTCCGCAGGGGTCTGCTACTTTTCACGTTATATGTTAATGATCTGGATGATGGAACTGATGGCTTTGTGGCCAGGTTTGCGGATGATACAAAGATAGGTGGGGGGGCAGGTAATGTTGTGGAAGCAGGGAGTTTGCAGAAGGACTTGGACAGGTTGGGAGAATGAGCAAGGAAGTGGTAGATGGAATACAGCGTAGGGAAGTGTACGGTCATGCACTTTGATGGAAGGAATAAAGGCGTAGACTATTGTCTGAACAGGGAGAGAATTCAGAAATCTGAGGTGCAAAGGGACTTGAGAGTCCTAGTGCAGGTTTCCCTAAAGGTTAACTTGCAGGTTGAGTCAGTAGTAAGGAAGGCAAATGCAATGTTTGCATTCATTTCGAGAGAACTAGAATATAAAAGCAAGGATGTAATGCCGAGGCTTTATCAGGCGTTGGTCAGACCAAATTTGGAGTATTGTGAGCAGTTTTGGGCCCCATATCTAAGGAAGGATGTGCTGGCATTGGAGAGGGTCCAGAGGAGGTTTAGAAGAATGATCCTGGGAATGAAAGGGTCAACATGAGGAGTGTTTGATGGCTCTGGGTCTGTACTTGCTGGAGTTTAGAAGTATGAGGGGGGATCTCATTGAAACCTACCGAATATTGAAAGGCCTGGATAGAGTGGACGTGGAGAAGATGTTTCCAGTAGTGGGAGAATCTGGGACCAAAGGGCACAGCCTCAGAATAGAAGGACATTCCTTTAGAAAGAGATGAGGAGGAATTTCTTTAGCCAGAGAGTGGTGAACCTGTGGAATTCATTGCCACAGACGGCTGTGAAGGCCAAGTCATTGGGTATATTTAAAGCAGAGTTTGATAGGTTCTTGATTAGTAAGGGCATCAAAGGTTACAGGGAGAAGGCAGGAGAATGAGGATGAGAAGGAAAAATAAATCAGCCATGATCGAATGGTGGAGCAGACTGAAAGGGCCAAATGGCCTAATCCTGCTCCTAAATCTTATGGTTTTATCTATGCCGATCATCAAGTCCTATCTGTACTAATCCCATTTACCAGCACTTGGTCCATAATCTACTATGATTTGCCAATTCAAGTACTTATCCAGATTCTTCTTAAATGTTGTGAAAGTACCTGCTTCCACCACTTTCTCAGGCAGTTCATTCCAGGTTACAACCACCCTCTGGGTGAAAAAATCCCTTCTATAGCTCTTACTCCTCACTTTAAACCCATGCCCTCTTGTCTTAGACACCACTGCTATGTGGAAAAGTTTCTTACTATCTACGTTATCTATGCCTCTCATAATTTTGTATACGTCTACATCCTTCTCTGCTCTAGGGTAAACAAATCCAGCCTTATTAGGCTCTCCTCATAACTGAAAAATTCCAACCCCAGCAACGTCCTGCTGAATCTCCTCTGCACCCTCTTACACCCCCTCCTCAGTCCACCACTTCCCTTCCCCTCTTTATACTGGCCATCTCACCTCTCCAGCCTCAGTCCTGATGCAGGTTTTCGACCTGAAATGTCAACAGTTCCTTTCCTCCCACAGATGCTGTTTGACCCACTGAGTTCTTCCAGCAAATTGTTTGTTGCTCCAGATTCCAGCATCTGCAGTCTCTTGTGTCTCCAGTGCAATCACATCCTTCCTGTGGTGTGGCAATCGGCACTGCACGCAATATCCCAGCTGTGGCCTAACCAGTGTTCTATAAAGTTGTACCAAGACCTCCCTGCTCTGATTTACTATGCCCCAGCTAATGAAGGCAAGCATTCCCTATGCCTTCTTCACCACCCTATCTATCTGTGCTGCCACCTTCAGGAATCTTTGGACTTGTACACCAAGGTCCCTTTGTTTCCCCAATGTGCATTACTGTGTGTCCAATATCTTACTATAAAATAGTCTAATCCAGAATCCCCTTGTCATTTGATCTGGATATTGGAGGACTAATATTCTCATCCTTCAGCATTGCCAAGACAGAGAATGGATGCCACTTCTTCAGTGAGATCATGGGGCAATACTTAGAGTCAACTTAGATTAAAAGTCACTGAGTCAGCAATGAAAGTTTTAAGTCATAGAACATGGGGAAAATAGAACAGTACAGAGCAGGAACAGGTCCTTTGGCCCATGATGTACTGCCAAAATAATTAAACTAATGATGCGTAATTTAATTAATCCCTTCTGCCTGCACAATGTCAATATCCCTCCATTCTCTGCATATTCATGTGCCTATCTAAGAGACTATTAAACACCTCTATTGTATCCGCCTCCACCACCACCCCTGGCAGCGCATTCCAGGCACCCACCACTCTCTGTGTAAAAACCTTGCCCCACACACATCCTTTGAACTTTCCCTTTGAACCCTCCCCTTCCCACTATCCCTCCCCACCATCGGTAAAATCTACAAGAGGTGCTGCCTCAAGAAGGCAATATCTATCATCAAAGATCCCCACCATCAGGGCCATGCCATCTTCTCACAGCTACCATTGGGCAGGAGCTACAGAAACCTGAAGTCCCACACCACCAGGTTCAAGAATAGCTAGTTCCCTTCGACCATTCGGTTCTTGAACCAACCATCACAACCCTAATCACTACAGTTTAGCAACACCATGACTACTTTGATCACTTTGCACTAAAATGGACTTTTTCTTGTTCTGTGTTCTTTTTTGTAAAAATTGTGTATAAGTTATGTTTAACGTATGTTTCTGCTTATATGTTGCTATGTGTTTGTGATGCTGCTGCAAGTAAGTTTTTCATTGCACCTGTGAATACAAGTACTTGTGCAGATGACAAGAAACTCGACTTTGACTTCTTGAGTTCTCCTTTCTGAACATTGAGCTTAAGGTTTTAGTAGAGGAAATAATACTCACCCACAACACATTCTATGAAGCAACTGTTCCAGCATCATATTAAGGCTGCTGATTTAACAGCAAGATGATCAACACTAATCTTCCTAATTTTGCATTAAAGTATCACACCTTTATCCCTCAGACCCACTGCTACCTTATGCCTTGCATTCTTCAAACTTTAATCCCAGTTACATTAATTTGCAATAAACTTAGTTTTTCAAAACCTGCTGCCTCTGTGCATAATTGGGTGGAAATCCTGTGACCTCAAATCGTTCTGGGTGGTCTTAATGACGTTATAGATAAGCTTACCTGCAAGAATGGTGAGACATTCCAAATTACAGGTAACTATTGTTATGATCTCAGCTCTAACCCAGCCACAGGATATGAAACAGGACCTGTAACCTTGAAGATCTAACCACCTGGACCTGTTCCAGATACCACCTGTTTCAGCAGATTTCAGCAGACATTCAAATACTCCAAAGCTAAATTCTCAAAAGAAATGGATTATTTGATACAACCTTCTCTGCTGAAATTCTAGCTTTTCCCATTCTTGTGAGACTAAGAGGAGCTCCCAGGCACATCAAAATTAGCTTCTAAACCATTTTAACCTTACTTATGCCAACTTTCATCCATCATTTTCTTAGCATTCCTTGGTCAACAGTGTTGATGGTAGCATTTCATTTGCTGTATCTACAAGCACAAAATCGTGCATCTACAACACTCATTCCTGGGATAAGGCCAATGGCTTTAAGACAGTCTCTTGAGTATTCCCAGCAGAAAGTTCTGAACCTTTTTAGTGGTACAGCCTCTCAGACAACTTGCTAGACAAGGACCAAATCTGACAGGGTTTCCATGAAACCAAGGTTTAATTGTTCTCAGAACAGTCAGCAATGACCCTTCAGGTACATTGGTTAGGCTGCTCAGTGACTATTATTAGTAAGCATTGTGGTACAAGCAGATGTCTGAACTTGCTGGGCAGGCACAGTAGTGTAGTGGTTAGCGTAATGCTATTACAGCACTAGCGACCCAGGTTCAATTCTGGCCACTGTCTGTAAGGAGTTTGTACATTCTCCCCATGACTGTGTGGGTTTCCTTTGGGTGCTCCAGTTTCCTCCCACATTCCAAAGACTTATGGGTTAGGAGCTGTGAGCATGCTATGTTGGTGCCGGAAACTTCACGACACTTGTGGGCCGCCCCTAGAACACCCTACGCAAAAGATGCATTTCACTGTGTGTTTCAATGTACATGACCATTAAAGAAATCTTATCTTATCTTCTTGCCTGCTTGTCTACACTATCGTTTTCTGTTTATGGAGGGTGGGTTTAGTTGATCCACTATATCTGAGAGGTGTTCCGCAGAGCAGATGTTGGGGAATACTGATAGGTTCTCTACCCAAGGGATTGTCAAAGGCAGGCCCAAAATTATGCTATCAAAGGCCCTTGGAACTGTTGTTAAATGTTTCTCATAATGTGACCACAGAACTGCTAATTACAGCTAAGCTCTATCCAGCTCTGTTCTTTCTTTCTCTCGCTCACTCTCACTGTCTCAGATGTGAAGTTCAACAACTGTGGAAAACAAGTTGCAGTGAATCAGCTCTTTCATTATGCACTCCACCCAATTTTCCCTTTCATTGATGCCAGCAAAGTGAAACTTAGGTTTGGTGTATGATGGTGATCAATCCCCGTCTCCAGTTTATGTTCTGCTGAAGTTAAATTTCACCCCCCTCCCTTATTGTTTTCTCCCATTACTATATCACTTCCATCTCAGTTCATAATTCTGATTTGTTTCACCACTACACTTAACCAGAATCTCGTGATTCCATTGAACAAGATTTCGGGCAGCATAGCAACTAGTAGAGCTACTACCCGACAGCCTCAGTGATCCAGGTTCAATCCTGACCCTGGGTGCTATCTGTGTGGAGTTTGTACATTCTCCCTGTGACTGTGTGGGATCTCTTTAGGTGCTCCGGTTTGCTCATAGAACCCAAAGAACTTAATCAGCCACTGTCAATTGTCACTAGTGTGTAGGTGTGTGGTAGAATCTAGGGGAGAGTCCATGGTAATGTGGGGAGAATTAAATGAGATTAGTGTAGGATTAGTGTAAATGGGAGTTTGATGTCAGCCAAAGGGCCTGTTTCTATGTTCTATTGCTGTATGACAACACTGTTTGAGATGGATTGGATATTTCTCACCTAATTCTATTAATTAATTATGCCCTTATGTGGATTCTACTGTACCCACAGCAACTTTACAAGATTTGTAGATACCACGTCACACAATGTGAAGAGAACAAGATTGAAAAGTTAGATTTTGTTGAAAACTATCCAATATCTATTAAAGTCAATGGAAATAAAGGCCCTAAGAACACAAGAAGTAAAACCAGGATAGGCCATTCAGCCTCTTGTGCCTGTTCCACCATTCAATAAGATCATGGCTAATCTTTTACCTCAGTGCCATTTTTCTGCAGGAATATCCTCTACCGCCCACCTATACACTAGGAGCAATTTACAGCAGCCAGTTAACCTACCAGTCTGCACAATTATGGCACATGGGAGGAAACCAGAGTAACTGAGGGCAACCTTTGCAGTCACAGGGAGAATATGCAAACCCCATAAAGACAGCACCGGAGATCAGGATCAAATCCAGGTCACTGGAGCTGTGAGGCAGTGGCTCTACTAGCTGCTCCACTATGCCACCCGTGTAACAATGATTGCAAGACATGTTTTCAGTAATATTTAATTTTGCAGGGCAAGTAATAAAAGTTCTTGGACAAGTCCACAGAGTGATCTTGTGGCCAGAGGGCAGTGCAATACATCAACAGGGAGGGTTAGGGTCATTGAAGGTAAGAAGTGAATTTTAGATCCTGCTGCAAAAAAAATTGATTAGTAATGAAAACATTCATCTCTCTAATGGAAGTATGGGAGTGGGGACAGTGAATGAGGGTATAATTGGACTCACTGTTAAATCCCCACCAGTGAATGACATGCAAACCACATTCACTATCAAGATTTACACATGAAAAATGTCACTTGGGCAAACCACTAGAGAGAGCATGGTGTTCAAAGGATAAATGACCAACCTGTGAGGAACCATTCCCCAAAACGAGGAAAAGAAATGTGAGGAAAAATTATATCTTAAAAAAAAATTCTTTCCAGGCAAAGTAGCAAATAAATAGAAAACAATAATAATATGTTGATTAATTGACTTCCATGTATGGGATTCAAAGTTGAAAGGTTAAGGAAAGGAATTGACTTTCTTTGGAAAAGAGTTTTTGAAATTTCATTGAAACTATTGCAACTTGGAAACTTAGGCCATGGTACCATGGGAACTAGAAAAGGACATTCAGCCCTCAAGCTTATTCCATCATTTAGGGAAGATATTGATAAATATGTGGGTAGTTAGCTTCAGTTAATAGTCTGGGGGCTGCTTAATTATCCTTTTTGGAAATTTCATTGACTATTTTCCTCTGGGATAAATTACCTTGTTGGGTTACTTTTATCACAAGATTAACTGAGTTAGTTCAAGTCAGTGACAGAACCATAAACATGGAAAGGGTGGCCTATTTCAGTGGGGGCAGGCACGGTAGTGTAGGGGGGCAGGCACGGTAGTGTAGTGGTTAGCGTAATGCTATTACAGCGCCAGCAACCTGGGTTCAATTCCGGCTGCTGTCTGTAAGGAGTTTGTACATTCTCCCCGTGTCTGCGTGGGTTTCCTCCAGGTGCTCTGGTTTCCTCCCATATTCCAAAGACGTACGGGTTAGGAAGTTGTGGGCATGCTAGGTTGGCGCCGGAAGCGTGGCAACACTTGCGGGCTGCCCCCAGAACACTCTACGCAAAAGATGCATTTCACTGTATGCTTCGATGCACACGTGACTAATAAAGATCTTGTCTTACATTCTTTTTTCTTGATTTTCTCATAGTGGAGCTTTGAGAAGCAAAAGCATTTGCAATTATTGTACTATTTTTGGTGAAGGTTTCACAACCTTCATCCAGTGAATGTTTGCCTTCTGTTCCACTGTGGTTTATGTCACCAAAATACTTACTGCTAAAAACCATATTGGCAACTCTACGCCCTCAATTTTCAGACTTTTAAAAGAGACTTTGCCACTGAAGATAATGCTGGCTCTTTTTGCAAAGATGCATGCTGTAAATATGTTTTTTTTTATTAATTTGTAAGCTTCTGATGTATTTGATTTGAAACAGATTCATGATAAAAGGTAACCTTCACACAACCATTTCATTAATCCCAAATGCTCATTAAATCTACCTTCCACTCATCATTTGGATGAAGTTCAAGAAATTAAATGATTATACGTTACTTCATAAAACTAATAGGAGAAAAGGCATGTTTTGCATTTAATTGCCATACCAAGAATATTGGGTTGAAAGTAAATTGTTGAGTTTTCCTCTATGGTTTCATGATAAATGCACTTGATGTTACCTCACTGTGTGGTATGATACAGCACGACATGCAATTACGTAGTGTGGTGCCATGTGTTTGGTACTGTGCATGGTGTAGTAGATGTCTCATGGTGTGGTATTGTGTGTTTTATCTGTGTGGTATATTCATTCCACACAATAAAATAACAGTTCCAGTGTTCACTGTGCGAAATGATACTGTGTTGTGTAGCAATACAGTGAGGTGGTATATGGTGTTTGGTGAAGGGGTAATGCATAGACCACTTCAAAGCACTGGTAAGGTGCTACGTGGTTACAGATTGAGTGACCGAAATAACAGATGATGGGTAGAAAGTGCATAGTAAAATCAACAATGTCAATAACCATGACATGTTTGGGTTCTACAGCATTGTCAAGACTATCTTTGGCCCAAACGCACAAATGCATTGAGAGCTGAGAATAGAGGTCTTATCAAGAACAGCAGGATGGGCACTGCCCTTTAGAAGGAGCACTTTGACTCCTCATCCTAGACTCAAATGGTGCTAACTCTATTTCACAACACTGAACAGCACACCTCCGCTGACTAGAAAAAGCCATATCCAGCTAAGAAACTACACGGTCTCAGGAGCAGATGGTAACCCTGCTGAAGTTCTAAAACATGGTTCAGAGGAGCTCCTGATAAAAATTTGCAGCCTCACCTCACTCATCTGGGAAGCAGAGGACATGTTGGGGGACCTCAGAGATACCATTATTGTGACCATCTTCAAGAAGGACCTTATAGCACTCAGAGCAAGCCATGGTTCTTCAGGTACCCATCCAAGTACTGATTTAATGTGTTGAGAGCGTCTGTGTCTACCACCCTTTCAGGCAGAGAGTTCCAAACTTGCTGCGCCCTGGGTGTAGAGGTTTTTTGCTTCTGTCCCCTCTGGTTCTTTTATCAATTACTTTTTATCTATGGCCCTAAATTTTGACCCTTTTGCAATGGAAAATAGGTCTTTCCTATTAATTCTGGATAGACCCTTCATAATTTTGTATGTGGTTTAAAAAAAACTCTCAGCCTTGTCTGTTTCAAAGCAAAAACCACTTGTTTATCCCAATTAAAATCAGAAAATACAGGAGATACTTGGCAGGTCAGGCAGCATCTGTTGAAAGAGAAACAGAGATAACACTTCTGCTCACCAGAACTGGAGAAAAGAAGTATGTTTTAAGTTGCAGGGGATGGGAGGATGGGGAAGGGGGAAGGTGGGTGGTGAAAAGATCAAAGGGAATGTCAGAGACAGGGTGGAGACCAAGATCATCCAGGTAACACATGAGCTGTAGGTGCACTCTCAGAGGAGAGGTAAATGAGGGCAACAGAGAGAGAAAATATCAATGCTGGAGCTTTAATATGCAGAACACAAGACTTACTGGAAAAATGAAATAAAGGAGAATGGTGTAAATACTCAACAGATCAGACAGGAGCTATGGAGAGGGAAAAAGTTAATTCATGTTACAGCTGGATGATCTTATATCAAAACAGGCTGGTTTTCACACAAACAGGAAAGGTTGGTTATCTAAATTCAGCATTGAGTGCCAGGAGCTGTAATGTGCCTAGAAGGAAGATGATGTGCTTTTTCTCAAACTTATGTTAGCCTTTGTTGAAGACTGAAGACAGAGAGCTCAAAGTGGGAGAAAAATTGACACCATGTGCAACTGGAAGATGAAGAGCACTCTTGCAAACTAAATGGGAATTTTTTTGGTTACCTTTAACACAAGATTGACTGAGCTAGTTCAAGTCAGTGACAGAACCATAAAGATGGAAAAGGTGGGCCTATTTCAGTACACAGTCTTTTTTCTTGATTTTCTCATAATGAAGCTTTTAGAAGCAAAAGCACTTGCAATTATTGTAAGATTTTTGCTGAAGGTTTCACAACTTCTATCTAGTGAATATTTGGTGTCTGTTCCACTGCGGCTTATGTCACCAAAACATTTACTGCTAAATATGCTAAACGTACCTTCTTTGGGATTTTACATTTTCTCCTACTACTCTTTTATATCTTCATTGCCATTTTCACCAAGTTCATTTTTAAAGTTTGTTTTATAAATCTTCACTGTTTTCCTTTTGCTTTCAAACTTTTGCCCAATGCTTTCTGCCTTCTAACTTATTCTTTGCTTTCTTCTACTTCTTTTACTTACTAATAAAGGATACAACATCAAGTAAAAGATGGTACAATTGTTTAATTTATGTTAAAGACCACAGATGTAAAATAGGTTTTATTTTTCAAGAAACTTGGCTCTAAGGCTGGAGCAGAAAGAAAGGCAGAATTATGCATGTCACTGAATCACAGATGATGTTGAGTCACGGAGAATTACAATATTTCTCACTTTACACGAATATTTTTTTCAAAGAATAGTAAACGTGGTTGGAAGACATGTTGGCATGTCAAAGTGAGAAAAAGAAGACTATTTTCCAAAATTTTCATCAGTTTGGAAATCATAATTGCAAAACCTCATGCTGAAAAGGTTTTTGCTGATCTTATTCTGCTGTGACCTACAAATTGCACAGCTCCTGATTCTTAATGTAGGCCACGGAGATGAAATACAATGTTTACAATGTGTTCTAATGAGCTAGTCTTAATAAAAATATATTCTTAAAGAGAATTCAAGCTCAAATTGCTGAAACGTAAATGTGTGGCATGGCATTTATGATTCTGGAAATATGTTCCTCATCACTGATAGCTGGCTACAAAACCCATAGCCACAAAGAGTCTATTCTAAACAGTTAATGTAAAATTGATGCCATTTGGCTCCATTTAAACCACAAGTCGGCATTTTATAGCTTCCAATATTAACATATGAAACTATTATTTTAAATCATTTGCCGTTAAGAAATGCATATTGAGCAAAATATTGCAAATTACATGGATTTGGTAAGGATATTAGTTTTCCATGTATGTGTCTGCAAAGCAATTTTAGCTAACACTCCTGGAATGTTGGTTAAAAGGATTGTCAAGGCAGATAAAGCTGGAAGAGTTTGATATTTGTTTCTGTTGGCCATCCACCTGCATATTAATGGACAGGCTACGTTAAAAAATAAACCAGATGGCTTCTCTGACAAATTTCTCGACCAAATTTCTTTCCAAAGTGTCCAAATATGACTCTACTCAATGGGTATATTTAAAACAATGTTAATTCAGAAAATATTGAGCTGCAATTCTGACTGAAGGCCATTGCGGAATGTTTCCTATGTTTCTCCTTTATGTGTCAAATTGTTAACAACTTGCATTTATGTAGCACCTTTAACAGAGCAAAACATCCCCAGCTGCTTTACATGTCCACAAACATATGAAAATTGACACCAGGCCATGCAAGGACATACAAGAATACAAGAGCAAAAGAAAAGTGGAGCAAGACGAGGCCACCAGACCCTTCAAGCCTGCCCCACCATTCATATGATTCATGGCCGATCTATGCTGGCGTCAACTCCATTTCTACGCCAGTTCCCCACAACCCTCAATCTTTCAAATACCTCTCCATCTCCACCTTAAAGGTATCTATGATCTGTCCTCCACCACTCGGAAGCAGAGAATTCCAGACATTCACCACACTCTGGGAAAAAAAAACTCTATGCACCTCAATTTTAAATGACCGGGCTCCTCTTTTGCAGCTGTGTTCCCTTATTTGTGACTCTCCAATAATACAGAAAAGTGTAATTGAAAATCTGAAATGAAACAGAATATGGAAATACTCAATGTTATATTACAGCAGGAACAAATAGGGGTTTATATTCATGAAATTGTAAATACTAGTTTTATCTACTGGTCTATTGCTAATTACTGCACTAAATTCTGCGTATAAAACAAATCAGATCCCTCAGCAACACATAGTCTAATGCCTGAAAAAATGTTAAAGGCACAAATTAGAGTCTTAAAATGTAATAAAGGAAGAGATATGGGAACAATGAGATGTAACATGCTGGCAGTGCCCTACTTAGTAAAATCTCATGCCATTTGAACAATGTGAATGCTGAATTTGACTCTAAAAAGAATACAGTACCAAGTGCCAAGGGTGCAGTAACTGCATAGCTCCAGCCTAGTCTGAACTGGGAGACCATTGAGACAGTGGAGATGATCACAAAAAAGTACACCAACATTTAACAGTTTTCTGGAAGGCACAAATGATGAAGAGCTGGTCAGATCCATTATGTTGCAGATAGAAGAGAAAAGACTGATCTTTTCAACAGCAAGTCAGAGAATGAAAATCCTGACAAGATCTTCAAAGAAAATTGAGCTGATATTAAATCACTGGATCCACAGATGTGAGTTCCAAAGCCTAGGGTGAGAACCAGGTGACTCTGATCACTATTTCTTTACATGGCTTTGAAAAATTGCCAGTTTCTGCAAATTCAAAGAAATGGATGAAAGGTTAGTGGGCCAACTCATTTAGGAATCAGCATATGTGGGTTACGCAGAAGATTGGCAAGGAAGAGCTCACTAAAGCACAGGCTGCCTATGGTTGCAGGAAGCCAACAATAGAAAGGTAAAGATGTTGACATCTCAATAGCAAATCTCTAGATCAGGGAAAGAAAGCAGGATTTGTGCAATTAAACAACACAACAAAATAATAATTAGACAAAAAAAATGTCCTGCATACAGATCAAACTGTAGATAATTTTACAAGCTGAAGCATTGGGAGTTGTGCAAACATATAGAGGAAATGCCAAAGGATGAATGGTAAAGGAACAAAATCAGAGCTTCCATACCATAGGAGATGACAGAGAGTATGAGCTTACGCAAGATACTGGAACCAGTCTGGATGGAGTGACTGGGCTGGGGTGTTGGGAAGTCATGTTGCAGCTGTATAAAACTTTGGTGAGGCTACATTTGGACTATTGTGTGCCGTTCTGGTCGCTGTTATACAGGAAGGATGCAGAGACTTTGGAGAAGGCGCAGAAGAGGTTCACCAGGATGTTGCCTGGATTAGAGGTAGTAGCTATACGGTTGGACAGACTTGGATTGTTTCCTCTGGAGCATCAGAAGCTGATGGGCAACCTGATAATGTATATAAAATTATGAGAGGCATAGGTAGGGTAGACAGTCAGTGCTTTTTCTCAGGGTGGAAATATCAACTACTAGAGGGCATAGCTTTAAGATGAGAGGGGGAATGTTTAAAGGAGATTTATGAGGTAAGTATTTTAACACAGAGAGTGGTAGGTGCCTGGAACACACTGCCAGAGGAGGTGGTGGAACCATAGATGATAGCAAAGTTTAAGAGGCATTAGGCAGGCTCCTGAACAGGCAGGGAACGAAGGGATATAGACCATGTGCAGATAGGTAGGACTAGTTATAATTGGCCTGATCAGCATAGACACTGTGGGCCTAAGGGCCTTCTTCTATTCATATAGTCTAGCCTCCTGGGTATGTCCCACAACTTCACTATTTACAACACTTTACACAGAGAAAGAAACTTGTAACAGCCCCCATTAACCTATTTGGATTTACCCCATTAGAGATATTCCCTCACCTTCTTTCCAACTGAAAATTTGTTATTCTCTCTTTCCCAGTCCTGACGAAGGGCCTCAGACCTGAAACACTAAGTGTTTCTCTTTCCACAGATGCTACCTGTCCTGCTGAGTTTTTCCAGCACTTTCTCCTTTTATTTCAGTTTTCCAGCATCTACATAGAACATAGAACATAGAACAGTACAGCACAATACAGGCCCTTCAGCCCACAGTGTTGTGCCGACCTTTAAACCTAGCCTAAGACTATCTAACCCCTTCCTCCCACATATCCCTCGATTTTAAATTCCTCGACATGCCTATCTAGTAATCTCTTGAATTTGACCAATGTACCTGCCTCCACCACTGCCCCAGGCAGCGCATTCCATGCCCCAACCACTCTCTGGGTAAGAAACCTTCCTCTGATATCTCCCTTGAACTTCCCACCCATTACTTTAAAGCCATGCCCTCTTGTATTGAACATTGGTGCCCTGGGAAAGAGGCACTGGCTGTCCAGTCTATCTATTCCTCTTAATATTTTGTACACCTCTATCATGTCTCCTCTCATCCTCCTCCTCTCCAAAGAGTAAAGCCCTAGCTCCCTTAGTCTCTCCTCATAATGCATACTCTCTAAACCAGGCAGCATCCTGGTAAATCTCCTCTGCACCCTTTCCAACACTTCCACATCCTTCCTATAATGAGGCGACCAGAACTAAAAATTATCTTCTACTAAATTGTTACCTGAGTTGTTGAAAGGATAAGCAGTACATGTACAGGATCTAGTTATGAGAACCTGGAACTCAGCTAATGGTATAGATAAACTTGACAATCCAAGACAAAATACCATGGAGATCAAGAAGGACCAGATGTGATGGAACACAATTGATAAAACAGTGACTATCAGCAGCTACACACTCAGCACCAATAATCTTGTGTAACTTGTAGAATAACAGAAGTAACAAGAACTGTGTCACCAAAACCACTCACCTGTACAACACTTCACAGAGAGGAATGACTATATCCAAATCTACAATATGTAGACATGACTTCTTACCACCTGAGCAGTATCATGACTGATGCTTTAAGAAGCATGAAAAGTTATTATAGAGTTTAGATTTAAAAATCAATCTCCATTAAAAGCAATAAGAAAAAGATAAAATATTTTTAAAAGAAACATTTAAGAGAAGGAATAGGGATCTATTGTATATTGTTATGGGTGCAAGAATTCTATTTGTAACTTTTGTGCCATATCACTCACTTGTACACTATATTTTGTGCATAAATTACATTGCCCTTCTTAGCAGCAGATGCCTGCAGTCTGAAAATAAAAACAACATTAGCCTAGATTTCAGTGTTAGCCTGTCACCGTGCCAGGTCTCACCCAAGCTGAGAGAGAGCAGAGCTAACTTTTCAAGTCAATGACTTGACCAAATAGTTCTTTATCTCTGGAGCAACAAACAACCTGCTTAAGAACTCAGCATTTGTGGGAGGAAAGGAATTGTCGACATTCGGGTTGTCGATAATTCTTTTCCTCCCATAGATGCTGCTTGATTCGTTGAGTTCTTCCGGCAGATTGTTTGTTGCTCCAGATTCAGCATCTGCAGTCTCTTGTGTCTCCAGCTCTTTATCTCTGCTTCTGTTGCCTGACCTGCTGAGTTTTCTCTTTTATTAAGGACAAATGACAGGTAGTCATGGACATGGGTTATAAGGAGTGCATTGAAGGAGGTAGGAAGGTGGAGTGGTTTGGGGAAGGAATCCAAGAGCTTAGAGCCTGTGTAATGGAAGGCATAAGTGGCAATGGTAGAGAGGAGAAAATTGCAGATGTTTAACAGGCAATTGGAATAGAACTTGAACGGTTTCTCAATATTAATCAATCTATTTCTTGTCATGGAATTTCAGGAATTGTGTGCTCATCATCTATAGAACAGCATAGGTAATGATTCTTCAATAAGTATGTCATGGTGAGGTGCTATATTTGCACAATCAATAGACATAGGGCTTGAGTTTGCTTGAATTTTATGGAGTATAATGTTGGTGGGGTAACAGGTTTGAGTATATATTGGATAGAACCATTTTCATTTTGGGCTGCCAAAATTTCTGGTTTAGGAGGAGGAAAGGCACGCTCTGCCCACTTCATCAGCAGGTGGATGGTAGCAAAGTGGTTAGGCAACAGGACTAATAACCTAAAGATCTGGAGTCACCAAGATTAAAACCCACCAGAGTAAGCGGGATTTAAAATTCAATTAATTAATTGATTTAAAATTCAATTAATTAAACAAAGATGGAACAAAAAGCTGAGGGTAATAAATCTGTCCATTGATCCAGTAGATTTCAATAAAACAAAATCCTTTCAAAATAAGAAAGCATCTGTTCTATTCTTTTCTGGCCAAAATGGGCTTGGAACATAAGTGTTTACTCTTATGGGGCCCTTGGAATAGCCCAACCTCAGCACAATTTGAGACAGGCAATAATTGCTGTCCTTTCTCGTGGTGGCTGTGCATAGTTCAAGAGATTTGAATCAGATGAACCAACAATACTGGGTGGAGTTTTGTTGACACCATTTCCGTGGTAATTTGGTGGAGAGGACTGTGCGACTTTGACTGTGGCTTGGTTTGGTCAGTTCATTGAAAGTCAAAGACAGTACTTTCCATCATGGTATCTGTAATTTTCACCACCTTTGAACTCAGTGTGAATGTCTTGCCTTTGGGGAAAATGGGTGTTGATGAGAAGACAGAATCTAAAAATGGAATCAGGAGTTCTGCCCTCTGTTAACCCCAGTAATAAGTCAATCTTCATGAGGGCTTATCACTGGCAGTCCAAGTTTCTGTCCAAAAGGTGTGGTAGGATCCAAATGGGCTAATTAGGTCCTGATTTCAACTATAAGGAACACATCGGTGGAGCTTGCAATCAGCCCCCTTGGGACCAGGTGTATAGTGTCCAAACAAGGAAAAGCCAAGAGAAACTAAACAATTTGAATCACTGATTTTTCCTGAAGCTACAATTGTATGGCATGACTGGAGAAACTGGGATTATTTTCTGAGAACAGAGAAGGTTGAAGAAAGATTTTATAGCAGTGTTCAAAATTATGAGGGGTTTTATGAGGGTTAATTAAGTTGTTTCTACCGACAGACAGATCAGTACCAGAGGAACAGATTTAAAGTAAATGATTTAGGGGAAATGAGAAGATATTTGATATGAAAATTGTCATGACCCAGTATGCATAGATTGAAAGAGTAGTGGGAATTCATTTAATAATAACTTCCAAAAGGTTATTGGATATACATTTGAGAATATTGCTGGGCTATGGGGAAGGAATAAAGAAATGGGACTAATTGGACAGCAGGATAGATTAGTTCCCTTTGCTATCTTGGATTTTTATGGAGCAAAAAGAGCAAAAATACTGTGAATTATTGTCTCCACAAATATACATTAGGCCACCATTAAACCAGGCACATCCCTTTTCAGCATTTCCTTTCCAATCCCCAAATATCTTCCTGGTTCCTCAAATGGTCAGCACTCCTGAGGTCCAGGAGCAGACTACACCAGTACGTCCATTGTGTATCTGCAGCTCACCTATCAAATTCAAGGTGGAATGATGCCTGGATAACTCAACCACCTCTCTGCTGCTGAAATGAGCAGCTAGTTAACCTGCACAAGGCACAACACACATGAAAATTGATCCCAAAGAGTCTTAACCCGTGGAGATAATTGTCAGATGCTGGTTATGGCACGTCCTCTATTTCTGCAGCTTTTAAATTGCTTACACTTAATGAATCTCAAATTACCAGTTAGTAAGGCAGAAGGAAGTAATGGAAGCATTGATGAAACTATTGAGCCAGTAAGACCTAAAACCACTATCTAACTGGCATAATTCTAATTATATACTTAGAATTCCAACTCAATCAATAGGAATTCTGTTTTCAACTACAATTTGCAGTGGAGGGTGGAGTACTATATCTGTTAGAAAGGCAACACAAAATGTAATGCAGGAATACGGCAGCCTTTATTTACCATTCTGGAAATGTTTCCAGTCTCTCAAGCAATTAAATACAACTCACTCACAGCATGGTTGGCAATGTTTATTTAACCCCCTAATTACTAAAGAATGACAAACACTCAAACAATAAACATAGCAAGATTATAGGCTTTAACAGTTTACTCTTTCAATACTAAAGACATTTCCTGAGTCCCCGAAGCAGTGAACAATACCAGTACATTCATAGTTCAGTGCTAATCACTGTGAAGCAATTGTGTCCCTTTATATTCACCATAAAAAATGGACAGCATGGATCAATTCTAGTGCACTTATATTGTAGACCTATTTTTTTAAAAATGTTAATCTGTACTATTTTGGCTTTCTAATGTTAAAGATTTGATCCCTTATATACTGTGAATTTCACATCATTGGAACAGTTGCACCATAAGGAGTCATGCATCTGCAAGTTCACATAACTTGTGGTTCATCACTCCCATTGTTTCTAGACCAGGTGATTATAGGCTGGAGATAAAATTATATATAATTTGATTGTTTGTCCATACAGGATCCAAGTGCTAGCTGGCAATGGTAGAGAGAGCATTTGTACTCTTCTTTTGGTATAACCCCCTGTAATGCTGAGCAGGCCACCAGTTTAACCAAGCCTTTAACTTTCACATTTACTGCCACATAAAGCCTGATAGCAACGTGGACTGCACACATGAAGAATGGTCTTAGATAATATGTCAGAGGGCTGCCAATGGCAATGATATTTGCCTAAAGTAGCAGATAATTATTCAGGTGTTGATGTTGCAATTAAAGTGATAATGGCAATGTGCAGTATGAAATTGACAGCAACCTCTGGACGATGCTGAAGTGTAGACATACACAGAAATCCATGAATTTCTGTCAATGGTTCACTGCACCTCAGAGGGATGTACTGTTTTGCAGCTTTATCCTGTGTAACATTCAGAAGCAATTCATTTGATGAGAATTTTAGAGTGTACACACTATAATCATGACACAGCAAAATATTCTGAAAATATTGTGCTTTGTGTCACTACGTGTAAATGAATATCTAATAGTGTATTAAAATAATTATTACTTTCCAATTCCTCTGGCCTTAAAAAGAACACATTTAGTATGTGTAAATTGTAATTCCCTCAGATAAATATTTCAAAATCTCATATCCTTCAGCCAATGAGTCAATGATAACTTAGAGCTTGGCCTCTGAACATACACATACACAAGTGCCAACTGGCTACTGCAATTGGACTGAAGCTGGGGTGACCTTCCTTGTGGAGTGAAGGCAACAGTTTCTATTGTCCTGTGGATCAGTTTTACTCCAATAGGAAGCTCATCAGAGGGGAAGTGCAGCATTGCAGCCAGAAAGATTGATAAAAGTTTTGAAGCAATGATACAGCCTTAGAGTCATATGGCACTGAAATGAGCCCTTTGACCCACCACATCCATAACAGCTTTTTGTCCATCTACATGAATCCCATTTGCGCACACTAGGTCTATATCCTTCTATGCCTTGTCTATAGTGCCTGTTTAAATGTCCCTTAAACAAAGTGATTGTATCTGACTTCACCATCTCCTCTGGCAGAGAGTTCCAGATATCAACCACTCTCTGTGTAAAAAACTTTTCCCTCAGATCCCTTTTAAAATTCCTTCTTCACCCCTGTTATGAACCAGAACAAAAGAAACACACCGAGTCGTGTATCTGTGTTAAAAACTACTTTATTAATAACTACTTATAGTAATAAGAAAAATAAAAGTAAAAATGTTAGTATGTTGAAGTAAAAATGTTAAATCTTAAACATTAACTCCAAAAACTAAACTCGAAGTGTGTGTGTGGCAAATTACCAAACTCCAAGTCCAGGAATGGTTCTTAAAGTTCAGTTCAGCAAGCCATAAAGTGAAACGTGAGCAAAGGCTTCTTCAACAACCACCATTGACTGAAGACAAAACGTAGAGAGAAAATAGAGAGTAATTACAAAATCCAAATGTTCCACTTTGGAACCCAAATAACACCTCAGTGTTTACTCAGTAGTGACCGCTCCACCGCATCTGCCTCACCCCAAAAGGTACTCGAATCGTGGCCGTCCAAACAAATACCTGTTTCCCTCTACAAGTTAACAACAAAGTGGACTCCACCGGATTACTCCAAAAATCTATACGTGGATTGTAGTGACAGACAGTTACTGTTTTTCATCCATCGAAAGAGACTAGCAGGCTGGTCTCTCTCTCTCTCTCTCTCTCTCTCTCTCTCTCTCTCTCTCCTCCGACTGATTCCAACTGACTGCTTCAAAAACGTCATTACGTCCTTTATCTTCTGTTGTCGTAACCAAGCCCCACACACACACACACACACACATACACACACACAATGCTCTATCTTAAAGGGACATTCACCAATAGTAACCTAATCCATAACACACCTCCCACCTAAAAAGAATTTTTTTCAAAAAAAATTTAACCGTGCATACAGTTAGTAATGTTAATAATTATCATTCTACACAATTACAGAATATCAGATTAGTAGAGATACATGTCTCCCATTTAACATCGGGTAAGGCAATCAGCAATTACGTTATCTTTGCCTCTAATGTGAGTTATTATGAGGTCAAACTCTTGCAAAATTAAACTCCAGTTTAAGAGCCTTCTGTTCTTGTTTTTCACTCGGCTCAGAAACATCAATGGGTTATGATCTGTATACACAGTCAGTGGTTTCTGAATGGTGCAAACACATACACCGAAATGCTGCAAAGCTAAAACAAGCGACAGTAATTCTTTCACTATTGTGGAATAATTCTTTTGATGCTCATTAAATTTCTTTGAAAAGTAAGGTACAGGATGGTCAATATCATCACGGTCACCCTTCTGCAACAACACAGCTCCTGCAGCTTCATCACCAGCATCTTCTGTTAACAAAACTGGCTTTTCAAAGTCAGGTGATTTGAGCACAGGATGGTAGCATAAAATGGCTTTCAGCTTCTCAAATGCTTCTTGACAAGGATCTGTCCAAACAAACTTCACTCCCTTCTTCAGAAGATTAGTTATGGGAAGAGCAATATCAGCAAAATTTTTACAAAATTTGCAATAATATCCAACCATTCCCAAAAATCTTCTAACAGTCCTCATACCTGTGGGAACGGGGAACTCAGATATTGCTTGAACTTTTGCCTGAACAGGAGCTAACTTGCTCTGACCTACAACATAACCAAGATACGTCACAGTGGCATGGCCAAATTCACTTTTAGCCAAGTTAACTGTAAGGTTGGCTTCAGAAAGTCTTTCAAACAACCTTTCTAACGCAGAGATGTGATCCTCCCATGTATCATTCCTTGTCACTAAGTCGTCAATGTAGGCATCTGTATGTTTTAACCCATGCATCACCGAATTAATCATTCTTTGAAATGTTGCCAGAGAATTTTTCATTCCAAATGGCAAAATATTATATTCATACAATCCAGAAGGGGTTACAAAGGCAGAAATCTCCCTTCCTCTATCTGTTAATGGAACACACCAGTACCCTTTTAACAGGTCAATCTTTGTAAGAAATTTAGCCTTTTCCACTCTGTCTATGCAATCATCCACCCTAGGGATAGGGTAAGCATCTGACTTCGTTACAGCATTCATTTTTCTGTAATATGTACAAAATTTAACAGTTCCATCAGGCTTAGGCACAATAACACAGGGCGAACTCCAATTTGAAGTGGAACGTCTAATAATATCATTTTCTAACATATATTCAATCTCCTGGTCAACAAGTTTACTCTTTTCCACATTCATTAGATATGGGTGTTGTTTGATTGGTTTTGCATCCCCAACGTCAACATCATGACTAATTATCAACATTCTGATTGGAACATCTGGGAACAGATCTTTAAATTTTAAAATTAATTGTCTCATCTGTTGTTTTTGCGAAATTTGTAAATGGTCCAACTTTATTTCAAGGTTCTCCAGGATGTTTTGGTTTTTTAGTTTTGATGGAACAATATTTGGTCTAAATTGGCCTTCCTCAATATCAACATCAGATATCTTAGGAACAACATTCACATCATCCACCATGGCCACAACTGAACTTCTCTCATAATAAGGTTTAAGCACGTTTACATGACAAAGTTGTGTTTTCTTGCGTCTATCAGGTATTTTGATTACTTAAGTCAAATTATTTACTCGGGATTCAATAACATATGGTCCGGTAAAACGAGCTTGCAATGGGTTGTTTTGACGGGTAAAATACCAACACCTTTTGCCCTACTGCAAATGACTTTGGCTGAGCATGTCTATTAAAACATGCCTTCATTCTCATCTGGCTGGTTTTCAAATTCTCTCTTGCCAGCTGGCAGATTCTTTCTAACCGAGTTTTATTCACACCAAAATGACCACCTAAAGGCATACTATGGGCCAGGTTTAAAATATCATTCCTATAAACTTTAGGAACCACAACCTGATGAATAACTTTCCATTCCTCATTAGCAGGGACATGAGGAGGTCTCCATTTCCTCATTAACACTCCATTTTTGACATAATATCCAATTGGCACTTTCTCAATCTCATCACTTGAGAGTGCTTTTTCTCTCAATTCAGTAAGCTCAGGGTCTTTAGTCTGTTCCACTATAAAGTCTTTCCTGGACAGAGACAAATCTTTATATTCAGACCCAATACAAGGATTTTGATCCTCCAGTGAAGACAGAAAAGTCTCAGACAAGTCATCATAATTTGCCTCCTGTTTAGGACTGTCACAGGCAACAACATCAGGCTGCACAGGATTATCGGACTTGGCTCATTCTTTAGCTCTAGCTCGAGTCACCGCACAGGATGGGTAAACATCTAGATCATTCTCAGACTCGTCAACCCTTGGTTTGGTCGTTAACCGTACCACAGGGACAAATTCTCCATCTGCAAGGTCATTCCCCAATAACAAAGAAACTCCTTCCACTGGTAAAATAGGTCATATCCCTATCTCGACAGGTCTTTCTATGAACTTTGACTTTAAAATCACCTTGCGCAAAGGTACAGATATAGTGTCACCTGTAACACCTCGCACTAGATTTACCTCACCAGTGTCAGTTTCTCCACCAAAATTTAAAACACTGTCCAGCAAAAGAGATTGGGAAGCCCCAGTATCTCTAAGGATTTTCACTGGCACCAGGGGTGACCCATTATTCAGTGAAACAAAACCCTCTGATACATAAGAACAGAATTCCTTCCTCACCTCCTCCGACTTTTCAGCCTTTACCTCTGGCAAGGACTGACCTTTAACAACATCCACTAAACCCTTCTGATTTTCAGGTTTAACTACTTGAAAGCAAGCATTTGGCATGGCCTCCTTTTCTTTCCTTTTCTTCGAAAGGGAACAATTAGCTACCATATGACCAGGTTTCTTACAGTTATGACAAGTACGCTCAGCAGGTTTCTCCAGCACTGGCTTCTTTTCATCCTTCCCTTTTTGATTACCTCCCAATTTAATCTCTGGTTTATCTGGATTGTCCTTATAACTCTTATGAAGGGTTTTAAATTGTCCCCATTTGGATTTCTGAGTTAAAGCATAAACATCTGCCAACCTAGCAATTTCTTGTAAAGTTCCCACTTCCTTCTCATTTAACTATGTTGTTATTTCAGCTGGGACACACCTTTTAAAGTCTTCCACTAAAATCAATTCTGTCAATTTATCATAATCCTCAACTATATTTTTAGCCATGCACCATCATTCAAAACATATTCTCTTTCCATTGGCAAATTCCATGTACGTCTGATCTGCAGACTTCTTCAAGTCTCTAAATTTTTGCCTGTAAGCTTCAGGTACTAATTTGTAAGCCTTCAACACAGCTTGTTTTACCTTTGTATAATCAGCTGCATCCTCAACAGACAAAGCAGAATAAGCTTGTTGAGCTTTACCTTTAATTACACTCTGCAACATAAGAGCCCATCCTTCCTTTGGCCAGTTTGAACTCACAGCAACCTTTTCAAAATGTTGGAAACACTGTTCAACCTGATCTTCCTCAAAAGGAAGGACTAATCGAACCTCCCTACTGGCTATAAAACCATCATCAGAATCAGAATCAGAACTCTTTCATTTCATTTCTAACTCTATCCTTTTTTGTTCCAATTCCATCTTCTTCATTTCCTTCTGGGCATTTATCTTCATCCGAGTTTGTTCCCGTTCAGCCTCTAACTCTAGTTTCCTTTGTTCTAATGCTATCTTTGCTAACTGCACCTGGGCGTCTGAAAGCTCTGGTATCTCCCAGGAAACTGTTCTAACTCTTCCTCCTCCAACTCCACTGGTTGAGAAGTCACATCAGAAATCACTGGTTTAATCTCAGGAAACTCGGCTACCTCACTCACCTCAAACACTTCCTTCTCCAAATAACAGCCAACTATCATTCTATGAATAACTGCTTTTTTCATAGACCGCTTTACTGCTTTAAGGTTTAGCTTTGTAGCAATTTTTACCAAGTCATCCTTTTTCGCCACCTCCAGTCCCTCTAGGGTTGGTGACTCCAAAAATGCATCAATATCCATTGCTGCTGGTTTCCACACACAAGCCAATCAAAAAACAATTTTGTCAGACTGACCACAATCAGTCGTCCACTAAGACCCCAATTTGTTCAAACTCAGACCTCTAGTACCAGTCTTGAGTTCAACTTCAGACCACCCTCGTCAATCTTGGGATCGATCTTGGACAAATCTCATCAATCTGGGGAACTATTCCGGACGAGCCCCCAATTTTGTTACGAACCAGCAACAAAAGAAACACACCGAGTCATGTATCAGTGTTAAAAACTACTTTATTAATAACAACTCATAGTAATAAGAAAAATAAAAGTAAAAATGTTAGAATGTTAGAAGTAAAAATGTTAAATCTTAAACATTAACCCCAAAAACTAAACTCGAAGTGTGTGTGTGGCAAATTACCAAACTCCAAGTCCAGGAATGGTTCTTAAGTTCAGTTCAGCAAAGCATAAGGTGAAACGTGAGCAAAGGCTTCTTCAACAAACACTGTTGACTGAAGACAAAACGTAGAGAGAAAATAGAGAGTAACTACAAAATCCAGATGTTCCACTTTGGAACCCAAACGACGCCTCAGTGTTTACTCAGTAGTGACCACTCCACCGCATCTGCCTCACCCCGAAAGGCACTCGAATTGTGGATGTCCATACAAACGACTGTTTCCTTCTACAGGTCAACAACAAAGTGAACTCCACTGCTTTGTTCCGAGGTATCTGCCACCCTGAAAAGTGCCGAGATGTGGCCGTCTACGGGTTTCCCTCTACGGGTTAACGACAAAGTGGACTCCACTGGATGACTCCAAAGATCCATACATGGATTGTAGTGACAGACACAATTACTGTTTTTCATCCATCGATAGAGACCAGCAGACTGCGCGCTCTCTCTCTCTCTCTCTCTCTCTCTCTCTCTCTCTCTCGCTCTCTCTCTCTCTCTCTCTCTCTCTCTCTCTCTCTCTCTCTCTCTCTCTCTCTCTCTCTCCTCCAACTGATTCCGACTGACTGCTTCAAAAACGTCATTACGTCCTTTATCTTCTGTTGTTGTAACCACGCCACACACACACACACACACACACAAAATGCTCTATCTTAAAGGGACATTCACCAATAGTAACCTAGTCTGTAACAACCCCTTAAACCTATGCTCCCTTGCTTGGCACATAGGATATTTTAGCTGCTAGTTTAATCATTGGTGAAGTCTCAAACTTTACTTTGCACCTTGTGGAACATTTAAAATTTTGGTCCCTATTGGGATTAGGCCTGTTGCGGATCTATTGGTTAACATCATGTTTGCATCCAATAATGAAGCAGGCACAAGATGAATTTTTGCATATTGCCAAATTTAAGAAGAATATTCCATATTTTCTTTCAACAGACAGAATCAAAAGGTTTAGTGAGGTTATAAAGGTTATGTATAGTGGTTGGGCGGACACTGCACTTCTCTTGCAGTTATGAAGATCACAGCCATGATGCCTCCAGTTGACAGGATTCACACTGTGATTCATCGACTAGTTTTTCAGCCATTCAGAGGAGACATTTGCAGAGGATTGTCACTTGTGACAGAAAAACAGGGAGACGCCTCTGAACTATCTCTCCTTTCCTGAAAATGGTCATGATTATAGTGTCTCTGACATCTCCTCATCCCAGGCCTGCAAGATGAGGTTGTGAATTTCTGTCTGAAGCTCCTCTCTGTTCCATTTTATAACTTCGGTAGGGAGCTGCCTCTCATTGAAGGCAGACATTGATGATAAGTTCACTATCACCTTCAGTGCACCCATGAACAAGAGTTTTTGAGGATCAAGAGCTCAAACCTGGCAGAAAGCTCATGGTCTACTGGGCAACATTGATCCTTAGCTTCCTGTATGCTTCTGAGACATAGACTACCTACATTAGGGATGACAAGTTTAGAAGATACCACCAACACTGTCTCCCCCACATATGACAAATCCAAAGGCAGGATAAGCGAATCAATGAGAGCATCATCTCTCAATCCAACATCCTCAGCTCTGAAGCTCTAATTATACTCAAATGGCTTCAATGGGAAAGCCATACCAGATTCCTGAAACTCACACTCTATTCAAGTTCTGTTGCGGCTCAAGAGTACCAGGTGGACTGAAGAAAAGATTCAAGGATGCTCTCCAGGTCTCCTTGAAAAAAATTGCAACTTCCCCACTGACATATGGGAATCTCTGGCCCATGACCTCTCAAAAAGACTTGAGTTCATTTGCAGCAAGATACAGAAAACCTTCGTAAACAATGAAAAGAACACACCGCCTTCCATCCTCCCATCAGCCTGCCCCATCAAACACCTACTGCCCTAGTGGTAGGTAAGTCTACAACTCCCCCATTGGACTCATTAGATACCTCAGACCCATAGAACTAAAGTGGCAGCAAGTCATCCTCCATCCCAAGAGAGTGCTTAAGAAAAAGACCATTTCAAACCACAATGGATTTTTAAGACTTTTTTTAGAAGAGTCACATATATTTTAGCTGCCCACTTAATCAATGATGAACTTTATTTTGCACATTGTGGAACATTTAAAGTATTACTTAAAATTATTCTTTTTACCCCCTAGTTTGTTATATACAAATCAATTAATGTAATAAATGATAAAATCTGGAAAATGGCAAATTAATCACAGATTGTAACATATGTAAGTGTGTTGTCACTGTGTGACATATTTGGTCATGTGTATATTATTGTGTACATGTGCAGAGGCTAAAAAGAACCTCAAATAAATCAGACACACATTTTGGAGCTCTCATTGTGTTCCACACATAACAATGCACGCACTGCATATTGCTAAGAACCTGTAATAATTTCAGGGTAAAGTTGAGATGAGGTCACTTTTGAAACCCATGGTTATCAATCCTTTCTGTGATTGTACAGAAATATGAAATGGTTGCATACAAAAAACAGCACATATTTTAAAATATTGAATAATATGTTTTGCTTTTAAAGAAAAAAATAATGATATTCCTATGATAAAACTCACAAAAGCCTATACTACATTGGCAATGATTTGAAAAGGAAGTTTCAAGTTTCTTGAAGCGATGAAGTAATCAAAGGCATAGAGTTGCTATACACTTGTGATGACAGGGTGAGTCAAATTCACATTCCAACACAGGAGAATTAAAGACTAATGTTTGGGATTGTCTAGATGAGCATGTTGAAGTGGGAATGATGCAAAATAGGTTAGATCCAATCTGTCTACAATGAAAGTCCTGAAGTCTACAATAAAGCACAGGATCAATTCAGTTCTTACCATTGCATAGATAGAGATACTTTTCAGGACAAAATTGAGGGCAAGACTGAAATGGTGTCAATGCAGAGTGAAGCCATATGAAAGTATGACAAATGAAAAATCACTGAGTGAGAAAGGCTTGGATGCATTTCAAAGACCTAGTGCCACACAAAACAAAAGACACCTTATTTGATGAGGAGATGATAGAGAGATTTCAGGATCACTTTAATCCAGCACTTTCAGAGATCATAGAAGGTTAAAAATTAGAAACTAGAAACCAAAGGTCACTCATTAATGATTATATATTGGTGTAAAAGTTGCAGGCAAGTTTGTGTATGAATTAACAATTGAGCAAATTATTGAATATTCACAACTCAATGTTTGATCATTTATGTAAAATAGCCACAGCATTGGAGATGAATTCTAAAAATGTTTAAAGAATTTGGCCAGCTCATGTCAGTATAACTGCAGTGTATGGTCATCCAAGAGAAGAAGAGGTGATGGCTTTGATATCAAGCCCAAATCACCTGAGCAAATTTGGCACAAGAAATGAGACAGGTGGGGAAAGCTGCACTGACGAAATGGTGATCAGCCATCATAAATATGCCATCTTACAGCAGTGAAACACTTTAATTTAAAAATAAGTGGCACATAGACACAATATGTAAAGGCTAGTCTCAGGAAGGCAAACTAAAATAAAGTCAGCCAAGTAGGTTCCGCAGTGTAAGAGCAACACTGATAAAGAGGAGAAATCTTATACAATATTGAAACTAATAAGCAGCCTGAAGCACAAAGCTTAAACAATATATAGGCCAGTAGCAGCAGTAATGCAAATGTAATAAATTTGTATTTAAATTAAAGTGAATAACCAGTTTATCATATGCAGCTGCTAAATGTATGATTACAGGCTAAGTTATGTATTCAAGAGATTCAGCAAATTGTCATTAACAAAAAGCACACTGAATCTCTTGAATACATATTCTTGCAATACATTGAAAGTTCTCAGTACAATAGAATGTGTTATTTCTCATAACAGTCAATAAGTGAAGCCACTAATTATAGTAACCGACCATACAAAAACAGAGACTCCTCTAGGGAAACATTGACTGAACGAATTAAAGGTGGATTGGAAGAGTGCATTCACTTTGCAGCTCCTAGAGTAAAATGCAGCTTTATTCAAAGATTGTGTAACATTGTGGGCAAAGATTCCTGTGCCTGAGCAAGCAAGTGTGCATGTGACCGGTAGCAGCCATCGTGTGCTCCCCTTGATATGTGAGCATTAATAGCCATACAGCAGAGCCTGGTCATGAGTTGTCTTGGTCCCCCTTCCTTCTGGGCCAAGATCTGTGATGTTCATCTGGTAGCTGATATGCAATAGTCATACTGATACCGATAACTGCTGGACTGACCACTGCATTATCTCCAGCAACATGGCGCAAAACATCAGTGTTAACAGAATCATTGCCACAGGAAAATCAATGTCAAAGCTTTCAATGAGCCCACAAACACAGCTATTCTCAGATAGCCTCAAAGACAACCAGTCAATTTCCAGTCTACAGGAATGTCCATGCCTTATAAGCTGTCCTGAAGTGCACTATGATTGGTACCTATGAAGAGAATCCTCACTTCTCTACAAGAAGAACCAGGACTGGTTTGATAAGAATAACTGGGAGATCAAGAAGCTAATTAACTGCAAAGGCGAGGCATTCCTGGATCAACAGCTCTACCATTCCTAAAATGAAAAAAAATTCTACAGGAACCTAAAGGCAGAGGTCTAGCAGAAAACCCAGGACCTAAAGAATATATGGTGGATGGATAATGCTCAGCAACTCATTGTCATTGTTGTATTCTTCGCAACCATCAACGCCATCTACAACCCAAGGTTCTGCTGAACTTTGCTCTGACATTGACACCATTTCACCAACTGTTGAAGAAGGAACAACCTCGGTGGAGGGAAACGAGCAGCAGAAGCTGCACAACCTCTGCAAGGGATATCTGAGTCCCTCCTGACACATGACCTGAAGTGTGATATCTGCAAATGTGGACAATGACCAGGAAAGGCCATTGCCTTTGAGCCACACACATAACTAAAGAGCACAAAGAATCTCTTAGATCTAGAAGGAGACATAAAGAATCATGTTTGCATCACAAGGATCCATCAACTCTTGTCAGATAGGTCATTCACACATCATTAAGTTCAAAGTCCTACAGATGGTTTTCTTGCAACAGTGGATACAACAAAATTGACTTAGAAGGATACAATATTCAGTAATATTAGATGAAAATATAGCTTTTCCATCACAGATGTTACAAGCTGTGCACAAATCAAAGTGGCCTCAAATGGGGTCACAGTGTAATTACACTCAATGAATTACAAAACTGAATAGAAGGACTTTGTTTGTAACATACAAATACTGTTTATGTGAAAGCAATGGAGAAATTGAGAGATTGGTCTGCACAGTGAAAGAGGCACTAAAGAAGGAAGTCTTGGTAGGTAAATAAAATACACCACAAAGCTTTGAATCACAGGACTTTTCCTATCTATAGAGTGATGTATTGTTCCAGAAATGCTGATGCATAGCAGAGTTAAGATACTTTTGGTCTGATTCAGCCTAATCTGTAAGGGACAATGGAAAAAGATTGTTGAAACAAAGCAAATGTCGTTACACATGCAATGAAGGAAGAGGTTCAGACAGCATGGTAGGATTTCCATGCTGAAACTACTAGGCAGGTTGGAGAGGAGAGCATGAATTCATTCCAATATTTATCTTGCAATAATTGGCAAAGAGATTTGGAAAGAGTCACATTAAAAACACTTATCTCAACACAAGATACCAAAGGGAATACTGAGGAAGACTGTGAATTTGAATATACCTCAAAAGCTCGATATTTGTGGAAGAAGAATTGGCGCAGTACATAACTGACAAAAATCAAGAAATGACACTGTCAATGAATGCAAAAATGGATGCTACATCAATAACGTCTGGACCTTGCAGATTTTTAGTGCAGTGACATGTAGTGTGTGCAGAGTGATACTCAGTAAACACTCTAAAGGGATTGATTTTTTTATGAAGTTTATTGGTATGTGCACATTTGACAAGGCCGCTCATGGTAGGATGGTCCAGAAGATTAAATCAGAATCAGAATCGGGTTTATTATCACTGATATATGTCATGAAATTTGCTGTTTTGTGGCAGCAGTACAGTGCAAGACGTAAAAACGTAAAACATTACTAATAGTTACAAAAATAAATAAATAGTGCAAAAAAGGAATAAAGAGGTAGTATTCATGGACCGTTCAGATATCTGATGGCAGAGGGGAAGAAGCTGTTTCTGAAACATTGTGTGGGTCTTAAGGCTGATGTACCTTCTCCCCGATGATAGTAACATGAAGAGGGCATGTCCCAGGTGGTTAGATTCCTTAGTGATGGATGCTGCCTTCTTGAGGCACCATCTCTTGAAAATATCCTGAATGGTGGGGAGGGTTGTGTCCGTGATGGAGCTGGCTGAGTCTACAACCTTCTGCAGCCTCTTTCAATCCTGCACATTGGAGCCTCCATACCAGGCGGTGATGCAACCAGTCAGAACGCTCTCCACCGTACATCTGTAGAAATTTGCAAGAGTCTTTGGTGACATGCCAAATCGCCTCAAACTCCTAATGAAGTAGGGCTGCTGGTATGCCTTCTTCATGATTGCATCAAAGTCACATGGGAACCATGGTGGGTTGGTAAGTTGGATACAAAATTGGCTTGGTCACAGAAGACAGAAGGCTAGTGGTTGATGGGGGGTTTCTCTGACTGAAGGTCTGTGAACCAGTATTATTCCTCCAGGATCTCTGCTGGGACCCTCTGTTGTTTGTGAGATATACATATATATATATATATATATATATATATATATATATATATATATATATATATATATATATATGTAGGATATTTGGGAGTTTCATTCGGACAAGTATGAGGTGTTGCATTTTAGGAGGTCAAATACAAGAGGAAAGTGTACAGTAAATGACATGGACCTTAGGAGCATTGATGTACAGAGGGATCTTGGGGTGCAAGTCTATTGCTCCCTAAAAGTGGCAACACAAGTGGATGGGGAGGTGAAGAAAGCATATGGCATGTGTGTCTTCATTGGCTGGGGGACTGAGTATAAAAGTTGCAAAGTCATGTTGCAGCTGTATAAAACTATATTTAGGCCAGTTTAGGGGTATTGCGTGCAGTTCTGGTCATAACAATATAGGAAGGATTATGGAGGCCTTGGGGAGGGTGCAGAAGAGGTGTGCCAGGATGTTGCATAGATTGGAGTGTATTAGTTATAAAGAGAAACTTGTTTGTCCAACCTGCACCTTGACTTTGTACCTTACTGTCTACCTGCACTGCACTTTCTCTGTAGCTGTGACACTATTCTGCATTCTGTACTGTTTTACCTTGTACTACCTCAATGCACTGTGCTATGAATTGATCTATATGAACGGTATGCAAGACAAGTTTTTCACTGTACCTCAGTACAAATGACAATAATAAACCAATTCCAATTCCAATACAAAACTTGGATTGTTTTCACTGGAACGTTGGAGGATAAGGGGCAAGCTGATAGAAATATATAAAATTATGAGAGGTGTATAAGGTATATAGTCAGGGTCTTTTTCTCAGGGTAGAAAGATCAAATATTAGAGGGCATGGGTTTAAGGTGGGGGGGGGGAGATTTAAAGGGGATCTGAGAGTCAAGTTTAAGGGAGATGTGTGTGCAAAGTTTTTTTTAGATAGAGATTACTACGTGCCTATAATGCAGTGCCAGAGGAGGTGGTAGAAACAGATGCAATAGCAACGTTTAAGAGGCATTTGGACAGACGCATGAACAGTCAGGGAATAGAAGGATAAGAACCATGTGTAGGTAGGTGAGATTAATTTAGGCTGGCATCATGGTTGGCACAAACATGGTGCGCCAAAGGGCCCATTGTATGTTGTATGTTAAGTATCCAAAAAAAACATAAGCAATACCAGTCAAATTACAAAAGGTCAAAGAAAATTCAAAGATCAGTCATATAAATTTGTAAATTTAAATCTTTTTTTAAAAGTATAATATATACTCTTATGTAACCGTATAAACAAGCATTATGTATTTGATCCTGTGTGTTTCATTGTGCACTTCTAAGAAAAACCTCTGGAAAAAAAAGTCCCTTTAACTTGTTTCCCAAGTATTGCTCTGCACCCTCTACATGTTACTCTCCTAAGAATCTGCAAGGTACAAGCAAAACATACATCAAATATAGTTCATGTTATGTATTTATTTATATAGGTGATGAAAGCCAGGAAAATGATGATGGGTTCTTCTGATTAGCTAAAATTACCCATGATTACCTTAGTCTGCGGTTCAGATCAATCTACACATGGGACATTTAACCAGCAGCCTTAAAAGAAGAATGGGTTAGAAGTTGAGAGTTACAACTACACATCTGACTCCAGAGCACCCAGAAGCACTGACACAGGAGATCTGCTCATAGTAGATTTTTAAAGAACAATTGAAACATACTAATAAGGAAGGTAGCAGGTCTAATGAACAGTTTGTGCTCCATCAGCTATCTCAGCCAGGATGATAACAAGGACATGGTATTATAATAGCTATGTTATCAGATAATAATCTAAAGTGCTAGACTAATAATCCAGAAACATGAATTCAAAACCACCATAACAGGAGGAGAATTTAATTTCAATAGTTATATAAATATGGAAAGGAAAACTATTCCATTAATAACTACTGTAAAACTCATCTGGTTTTTTAATACCCTTTAGGGAAGAAAATCTGCAATCATTGCCTGGTCTGGACTATAGACACAGAGCAAAATGCTTGATTCCTAACATCTCTGTAATGGCCAAGGAAACCACTCAGTTCTTGAGCAATTAGAGATGGGCAGTAGATGCTGCCCTTGTCAGTAACACTCACACCTTTTAAAGGAATTAACAAAGGGTCAAATTTTTGGAATGATCTCATAGCCCACATGGGAAGGAAAAAATTAGCCAAGAGTCAGATTCTAAACCAGTATCTGGAAACCACTGCTGGAAGTGTATGTAAGACAAGACAGGAACAGTTTCAGCCAGGAGTCCTTTCTGTTGCCACATAAACCAGCGAGACTCACTGTCAGGGTTTAAACATGAATAACAGCCATTTGGGTATGAGCTGTAGGAGAAAATCGATTTCTGTAGTGCATCAGCGCAAGGAGAAAAATTTGGTGATTTTTTAAAAAATGATTACGCTCTAGTCTCATAAAAGCATTGCAACTGTATATGATTAAAATTAATTGAAAATTATGTTAATATGATTAAATCTTCAAAATTGCAGGTGACTATTACCAAAAAGAGCAAGCTCACAAAATTCAGTCAAGCAAGTCAGGCAAGATACTTCCCCAAAGGAAAAATGATCCATATAGTGAGTGAAATAGTATGCAAAGTCAGTTTGCTATCTTTTTGGAATCACTCACAGCCCAGGATTTGATATTGTGAAATGTATGTTTTTACAGACATGTCATTGTCCTGTTCCCTTCTGGATTTCAAGCACTTGGAATTGATGCTAATTCGTGTAATGAACATATTTAGTTCTATAAATTGTGAATATACTTATTTTCTCAGGAACACACAGTTTGCACCCTAAATTTGTTCTATTTTCTGCTTTAAAATGCACAGTCTTTCATTGTTTACTTGTCACTGCAACAGCTTTCATTCCAAGTCCCATACAGTATATTTCCTGTAAAGTTTACAATGAAAACCACAGTAATTTTCAGGGACTGAGAAAGAACACTTATTATGTAAGAACTTACATTAGACTTTGGTATGGGAAAATCAGTAGTTCATTTCCCAAACTGCAGACTGAGGGCAAGGATCAACTCCCACGGGAACAATTTTAAAAGTGTGTTGAAATGAAATTGCTTTTTGAAAGCTAAGGTACAATTATGAAGATAATCTTGAATTTAAACACGGTTGCCTTGTCTGAACCACAGGAGCGTGAATTTTAAGCACCCCCACCCAGTTTTAGGTTTGGTTGAAGAAGCAGAACTGTGGCAAGAAAATGCCACTGACACATCCTTACCCTACTCTTTCACTTGGCCCCTGGGTATCTTAAGGTGTCCTAACTACTTGTTTCATGTAATTTTTATGGATCCTGTTTAATCCTGCCAGCTAAACATTTGGTCAGAGTCACTGCTTAATGGATTTACAGCATTTATATTAATAACGATATACAGCAAATTTAATTCTGACTGCTACCTTTTGGGAAATAATTACAATGATGTCTTGGCCGCGGGGTAACTAAATATTTCTCTAGTTCTCAAATTTCAAAGTGACTAACTATCTTACGGCTCAATATACATTAGAATGTTTCCACTTTGCAATTCTCTTATATTACAATTGCCAAATATTGTACATTAATTCCTCACCTCTTTCTACACTATTCCTATCCCTTGCTCTCATATTTTCTCAGACATCAAAGGTTGTTGTGCCTTTCAAATGTTAAACTTCTGGCTCCAACATAATCCTAGTGCAAAGTCAAACAGAACAACTTAAATGCTGTTCAGCATTCTTGAGATCAATTTTTATTCTCTGGAGGAAATAAGAACATAATCTTTCAGAAGTCTTTTTATTTGATCTTTTCAGCTCTCCATTGTTATATTGCTGTAATAATGAGACTAAAGCAAGGCAGGGGCAGTATTTATTCTCTGCACTGACATGAAGGTGGCTCATAAGAAAATGCTGCATGTTCATGTAACTTCCATTGACATTCAAAGAAGTTGTATCTTTGAAATCAAGTGGTGGTAAGATGATTTTAACATGGATGCATGTGACATTGTATATAAGACCAAATTCCAAATGGATCAGGAAGATGAAACCAGCCTCTCAATTACCTCATTAACCTTCAATGGATTAGCCAGCAAAATTGAGGTCACTTTAGGCAGAGCTCTCCACTGAAGCAACCATTCAAGGATAGCATGCCATGTTTAGTCAAATGACTGACCTCCATTTCTGGGTCTTGGGATAAGCCCAAATGGCTGAATGGACCCATAAGAATATTGAGGTGTGGGATTTTTATCTAAACGTTCAACATTTTGAATCTATTACCAAGTGAAATGATCAAGAGGAAGCTGAGCTTCTACTCTGGAGGGAGTCAAGAATATGAGGTTTTAATTTACAGTGAGAGGAACTATGATTGAATCTTCAACTTTCCTTCAACTATGCCACACATCAATGGGGAACACTTTCAGGTATTCACATGCTATTAAGAATATTTCTAATGACCCCTAGAACTATTAGATCTTTCTATAAAAATGGCACACAAAACTGCTACTAAAATACTAACTTGTTTCTATTTTAAATGTGGCGCAATAAAATAACATAGACAATGGCACCAGCTCAATAAACATATTTGGCCTATATCAAGAATGGGTCTGAATTAAACAAGCAAAAATAAACATTACTTTGGAAAAGTTGGTAGGAAATGAATTACTACAGTGGTCTCAATAAGGTATGGATGGTCCTTGAAGCAAGAAAGTATCATGGAGATTTTGGGAACTATTGATATATTTAAGTTTGGAGACAGAATGTTTTGGTCCCACACTTAGGAAAGTTCAGTTCGTCACAATGAAATTAGACTGAACAACAGTTAAGTTGGAGAGTAAATGGAGTGCAGAAGATTACAGTGTACCTGAAGGTATTTGAAGAAAAACATTTAAATCATGACGGAGACACAAGAGACTGCAGATGTTGGAATCTGGAGCAACAAACAAAATGCTTGAGGGACTCAGTGGGCCAGTCCAGATGAAAGGTCCACAGTTGCTGCCTGACCTGCTGAGTCCCTCCAACATTTTGTTTGTTGCTCAACATTTAAATCATGAATGATGGAGGGGAAAGCTAAAATGGTTTCATTGGGAGTCAACTTGACAACACAATCTGATAAGTTATTTTGGAAGTTGTGAACAAAGTAATACACCTTCATAAAGAAAAGAGTCTTACACTTATAAAGCCACTCTCATATGTAGAGTGGGACCATCCCACAGCATTTTATTGACAATGAATTGCAGTTATAATTTAAGGCGACCAAATGTAACAAGCAGATAGTATGGACTGGTAAAGAGCTTTAAGAGTACTAAAAGAAATGCAGGGAATTGTAGAAAATCAGACAATGGAAATGCAGTTTTGCTTTTGTTGGAAGTCAATACAAAGATGACTTTGTTGGTTAAAAATGAAAACAAGGGCATGGTAAAAAAGTTGAACCAATACTTATATCTGTATCTAATTATGAGAAGATTGGATCCGTCTTCAGCTCAACAATTAGAACTGAAACCTAGAACACAAAGGAGAAGGTGATGATAAGTTTTAAAGATTGAAAATAAATTGTGGCAAGGACATTCAAACATAATATTCCTTCAAAAAGAAAATAGTTGGATATTACGTGAAAAAATTTGGACAATAATATAAATAGCTTTCAGAGATTAATGTTCAAAATACATAGTCCTCTTGTTCAAAACGATATTAGGACTTATTGAACTCTGTGGATGAAAAGACAATGGAAAGAATAATAAAAAGATCATAAAGGAATATGATAAATGAGGATTTAAACCCTACAAGCTTAGAAACTGCAGTGACTAATGCCTTTTTAAGCACAAATTCCACAAAGAAGTATTTTAGATTGCATTAGATCACAGCAGCAATTGTTTCTGGGTCAAATTCCACTCCTCAGGAAATGGGATCTGGCACTTGTTGCACAATTCACATTAACACAGTTGAATTTCTTCTGGTATTAGGCATACTGCTAATAATGTCATTGTTGATACAATGCCAATTTCCACTCCTATCAACATAAATTGGAACTCAAAGTGCAAACTATAATCTTCATTGAAGAGTTATGTGAAAACAAGGAGCACATCATATTGAAATCCCACATGAGGACCAAGATAAAAGGTTTCTATTCTGATATTCATGCATTGACCAAAACATTGGGTAGACGCACATTTCACTTGAGAAAATATCTTCCCAGCCACTTTTCCTTGGTCTCTCATTATTTGATACCTTTTCATTTTTTGCACATCAGTGCTTCATGCTGCAATCTTTGCCTCTCTGATCATTCTGCACCTTGCAGTGGCATAGGGCAACTTGCAGCATGAGAAGCCATCAAGACAATGGATTGCATGGAGAATAGTTGCACACACCAATGATTGCTGTATCTCTCTTTCCTTTTGTTTTCCTTCAGGTCCATGGTAGGCTTTTGTGCAGCTGTTCTGTGGTTGCCATGGAGATGGGCCCTTTAAGGTCCGAAAACCTTTGCTCCTCACAGCACACCAATGACATGGCAACGGCAGTGGCAATGGCTTTCTGCAGATCCCATCAGGAAATGTTCCATTTCAGAACATCTTTCATGAGTGTAAACCACCCTAATGCTATTACAAACTACCTTTGACCAATCTCAAGATTTTTTGCAGTGGAAGCTAAGTGTAACAATGGTTAAGCACACCAAAAGGAGGTGAAACCCCATTTGTGGGCGACACAACTTTTAAGAGACACTGGTATAACTTAAGGAAATAAAAGTCGCTTTTGATGGAACAAAAGCAAAATACTGCAGATGCCAGAAATCTGAAATAAAAAGCTAAAATGCTGGAAATCATTCACAAGTCAAACAATACCTCTAGTCAAGAGAACCTGAGTCAATGTTTCAGGTGTTCATAAAGACAAATACATGGATCCACAATTAGACACACTTAGTAGTATCATGAGTTATATCGGTAGTTGATTTTGGTACAATAAGAGAGAATAACATTTAGGAGCAATCAATGATATTTCCCTCAAAATATCCCTCAAAGTTTCACTGCAATACAGTGCAGAACTATTTCATTACAACATTTGGTCTGCCTAGTTTTGATTTGGAAATTTTGTCCTCATTTGGAATTTTGTGTATAGTTTTGGTCAAAATTATGGATTTGGAGAAGATGCATATTGAAGCAGCAATGATAATCCTAACCAGAGTGCATCCACTTCTTTTGAGTCACTTTATGTCTTGGGTCTATAATTCCTTAAGAGATATATGTTGATTTGATTGGGCTAAGTGCTCCCTAGTCAACCACATTTTTTCTGGGCTGCCATTTGAATGAACTGGGAAGAAGTGGAAGGCTCCAGAGTGAATAAAGTTAGATGGTGGTATACGCATACAGGTTTAACAGCTTTTTCTTGTCCTCATTGCATGTAATCCCAGGGATTATATCAGGATTTTGTCATGACAACTTCAGCAACATATGTCAGTGGGCTTTCCATTGTCAGTGGGTGGATTCCCTGCTGGCACATTGTTGTTGCCCTTCCTTCTGAAAAACAAAAAGGTGTACCTATGCATAAAATCATACATTTCCCAACCACCCTCACTTAATAGTCATCCACCTATAATGCAATTCTGATAAAGTACTTTCCTAAGTATTGAATAACATGTGAATATGTGATCTAGACCATAGTAATTCAGCTAACTCAACTAGATTAATATTTGAAGTGATTATAAAATCCCGCAAACTCTTGTGGTTCTGCTATATCTTTTTTTATATGCTTGTTTGTGTGTTTTAAATTATGTATTCAGCTGTAATTGCTTTGAGGTAACTCAGAGATGTTGCATTGCCCCAGTAACACACTGTATAGCTATGCCTCACCTATCAATAAAGGTCACCATCTATGACTGGTCATTACACGAATCATGTTGGAGTAGGCAGTTCTGAGTTGGGTGCCTTAGGGCTCAGCACTAGGACTACTACTGCTTCTAATTTATATAAATGAGTTGGGCTCAATGGAAAGTAGTCAGATTTGGAGAATATGCCAAACTAGAGGACCCAAAAATTATAAAGTAAGTTGGATAAAATATGGACAATGTTAAATGAAATTTAACGCAAACGTATGTAAAGCATTCGACCTAGGAAAGAGGAACGATAGTTGACATGAGTTGTCCACGTTGATCCAGCTAAGGATAAACCTGACAGCAATTTTGGAGTCCTTGGTAAGTTCAGCATTTAACAAATTTTACCAATGCAGAGCAACAATCAACAGAGCCAAAATGATATTCAACTTCCAAGTCAAAACAAGTCAATGGAGATAATGATCAAACTTCAGAGTTTTCTGGTCAGACCTCATATTGAATATTTTGCCCTATACTGGTCTCCAAGAGCAGGAGAAATATTTAAACACAAGAGGCAGTGTAGAGAAGAGCCAAAACCCTGTGTCAGAGTTCAGAATTATGACAACTGACTTCTTACAGGTGAATACAATCATGAGTCACAGTGGTGCAGCTAACAGAGTTGCTGCCTCACAGTCCCGGAGACCTGGGTTTAAACCCGACCTCAGGTACTGCCTGTGAGAAGTTTACACATTCTCTCTGTGACCATGTGGGTTTCCTCCAAGTGCTCTGGTTTCCTCCCACACCCCAAAAGGCATATGGGTAGATTAATTGACTACAGTAAATTGCTCCAAGTATAATCAGTGAATGGCAAAACCTAGAATGTGGAGAGAATAAAAAAATGAGATTAATGTTGGATTATTGTAAATGTGTGTTGCTGGTCAGCGCAGACGACATGGGCTGAAAGGCCTGTTTCCATGCTGTGTGTCTCTGTGACACTATTAACAGCATCAAAAATGTTAACTCAGCATACTGTTATCAACTAAACTGCAACACTGAAAAGGGGGAGTCAAACTCAACTTCTACAATATATCAAGCTGAATCAACACACACAAAATGCTGGAGGAACTCAGCAGGTCAGGCAGCATCTATGGAGGGAAATAAACAGTCGATGTTTCAGGTCGAGACCCTTCATCAGGACTGGAAAGGAAGAGGGCAGAAGCCAGAATAAGGAAGTCGGGGGAGGGGGAGGAGCACACGCAGGCAGGTGATAGGTGAATCACCTGGATTCAGCTCATTACCCGCATGTTCCTGCTCACCTATACAGGGCCCAGTGCAATGGACCAATTAAGCTGACCCTCAGCATGGAGAAGGCATCCTGCAAGATAAGCAAGGCCTCAGCAGTAAGTACTGTCTCCAGACACTCCTGAGAGCAGGCTGGGCAGATCTTTGTCTCCTAGCAAAGCTGAGACTGCAGTTTAAAAGTTTTTAAATGTCTCCAAAGTAATGGATGTAAGTGATTTTTAAAAATGTATTATAAATTTAAAATATTAATTAAAGGCACATTCAAGCTATGAAATAATCATAAACATCAAAATAAGTAAGAATTAAATTCATAACTTTTCCTCCTAAACTCCAGCTCAAGAATCATCATTCAAATGAATGAGGTCTCCAATCCTACATGAAGACTGGCCAGTGTAGGATTGAAGTGCATTGAGGGAACTGAGAGTTGGATATGATAGCATTTGTGCTCTGAGGGTCCTAGACTCATAGTGGCCCTTATAAGTCTAGGACTTACTTGTGAGGGAACAAGTAAGACAGCATTTCCTTCAAGAACTGCAGTGAACCGTCAGCACAGTTCATCCCAATCATAAAATCTTCTCTCTCAGATGGGGCCTCTAAGGACACGAGTCAGGATGGTGGGCAGGAGTCTCATCCAACCTCTTCCGGTAGTAGTATTATCCCAGAGGAAACTTCAGTCCCAGGAGTTCAGATGTAATGTTCAGAATATATTGTTTTTAATATTTGCTGAAAAGCTTAGTATTTCATTCTGTCAGTCTGCAAGTGAGCCTCTCCACAGTAATCACAGATTCTAGCCACATTACTGATGAAGTTTGGTTTTTTTTCTGTAAAATTATCCACTTTCAGCAACTTTTTTTTAACTGTGTACACATGCAATCTGTTGTCAGTGTATGTAAGCCAACCACCAGTGGTTTAAACAAGCTACATTGAAGTTAGATCCCTAAAACAAATACTTCAAGTAGATGTTTCTCCTAAAACCACACTCACATGTGCCTAATTGGATTGAAACTAGTCCCGATTCTGTGGCTGCTACAAAATGTATTGGTTCCTCTGGGATTCCAAAGTGCAACAGCTCCTCAAACAACTCGTTGCATCATTTACAGAATGTCAAAAATCTTGTCCTTGCCAATTAAGTTTCCAAGGGTTAATGCTGAAACACATCTTAGTAGCTCCAATTTGATGTACTCCATTTCTAAACTTTGGTTCCATTCAAGTCATGAGGAATTTTACTGCTGTCCTGTTTATAGTTGCTTCTGATCAGCTAAGGCTAAAATAACAACAGAATGCTGGAAGTACTCAACAGGTCAGGGAGTGACTACAGATGGAGATACAGAGTTAATATTTCAGGATGATGACCCTGATCAGAAAAGAAAAAGTTATTGAGGTAACAGGTTTTACACAAGTACAGACTCAAGGGATGGGAGCAGGATGAAAAGCAGGAGATATGGAAGTAAATAGAAGCAAAATATTACAAAGAAATATTAGGCCAAATTGAGCTGATACCAGCTGTCAACCATAAGCAGCTCAGTTTGCCTTGGGCTTCGCCACATACTCAGCTGAATGCAGAGGTCCAGCAGCAGAAGAGGAGGTCAGATGCGTTGGCATTTGACCTCACGCTCCTCTGCTAGACTCACTATTGTCAGGGCACTGAAATGCTGAGGAGAGGGACCGGATGCACTTTGCATCACTTTCAGAATCCATCAGGGTGTTTAAGGGTTGGGCCCAGGACAGTCTGCCCCAAGGCCTACTCGGCACTCAGAGCCCAATCCACCTCACTTGCAGGTACAGCGCATCAACTCATCCAGCTCACTGCATCTAGAAGAGCTAAGTTCAACCAGCAACTGTTCCATCTCTTGAGGTGTGGGTGAAGAAAAATTTTTTCCAATTGATTCTTATAACTTAATTGTTAAAGAAAAGGTGAAGGAAGAAAGAGGAGTGCAAAAGCAATTCAGGGAATGATGAATTCTTCCAAAAGCCACATGAGGAAGGTAATAAAATTACCATAATAAAAAAGAACAGAAAATGCTGGCGAGCAGCATTTGTGGAAAGACAAGGTTAACATTTCAGAACAGTAGTGCCTCATTAGAATTGGACACCACTGTCTTCCATATCAGGAAGAACACTCTCAGAGCAGAAAATCAGGCACCACAATCAGTTAATTGGGCAGCGGGATATGTCCAGCATGATCCAGTGCATTAATTGGTAAGCCAAGGGGCAATATGCAGCAAATTGTTTTCAATTTAGGCAAATATGAGGTCACTGACTTTTGGACCTAAATAAGATCTAATAAATGGTGTAAAGCTAGACACAGTTGCAGTCCAAGTAGATTTCAGGGTCCACTGAATTATCATCAAAATGTTACAGACCAATCCAGAAAACAAATAAAATGGTTAATAGAATGTTGTCCTTTGTATCAGGAGAACTAGTCCAAGACATAGAATTTGTGGTTCAATTATAAAAAGCTCTAGTTAGATCATAGTAGAGTATTATGAACAGTATACCTCAGGAAAGGTAGGTTAACTGTGGGAAGAATGCAGTATAGACTAATAAAAGGTTTTATCAGGACTTCAAGGTTAAATTATAAAAAGAGATTGCACAAAGTGGCTTTGAATTCTCTGAATTAGAAGGTAAAATAATGACTTGACTGAAGTTTCAAGTTAGCAAGAGCAGCTGATAGGGTAGAGAGAGATAACTATTTCCACAGTATATGAATTCAGAATTGGGGGCACAGTCTAAAATTTAGAGTCAGCTCTTAGGATCAGTGTTTCTACATTACAAAATTATTTCACTTGATGTAAGGCACTTGGAGCATCCCAAGAAGATGAAACTCACTGTATAAACCCAATACATTCCTTCTTTCTTTTATTTCCCATGTACCTACTCTCACCAACTCTACCAGTTGTCAGAACTGTGAGATCATCCATTGTATTCTCACTTTCCATACCACTAGCTATTATATTACCTCTTGCTATTTCCACCATCTCCAATGCAAGCAAATTGATTTTCAACTCCCCTGCCCCTCAGCACTGACATGCTATGACACCCTAATTTATACTGTTCCACCTGTAACACTCCCAAGCAAGTTCTGCCTATACATCACCTCCCTAACACTGAGGTCCTGGAAGACAAGTGAGGCAGCAAGTCAGGTGTACATTGACCAATCTGGTACCCTGGATTTATTATGATAAGAATGTTCTTCCCGATATGTTAGACAATGGTGTCCAATTCTACTGAAAGGTCTGTTACCTCTGTTTCTCCACAAATGCTGCCTGCCAGCATTCTCTCTTTTTTTAATTTAGCAATGTCCTTCCTCATGCAGTTCTTGGAAGAATTCTTCATTCTCTGAATAGCTTTTGCATACTTCTTCAGCTCTTTTTTCTCTATTAAGTTATATGATCATTTGAGAAAGGCCTTTCTTCTCTCCCACCCCTATTGATGGAAGAGTTGCTCGTGGATACTTCAAACATAGCTCTTGTTTCTTTTTGGCAGTGGGTGCTTCCAATACTTGATAAATAATTAATGTACCATGATTTCTGGGGATGGGGAAGTAAGTTAGGGATATGGATTCTGAACTTTTCCCTTATTGAGACAAACTAAGCATTCCTGCAAACAGTAAATTGATAAATGGTTAAAGGAGGAATGTTGGCCAGTTTACCTTATTCTTCTTTTGGGTAGTGGAATTATCTGAGCAGCCAGATAAGTTTAACATCTCTTTCAAAAAAGGTTCTTCCAACAACCTAAGACTCCTTCACTGCAGTATCAGCCTACTTTATATGCTAATATAATCATGCACCTTGAATACTCTGACTCATTTTTCCATCTTAACAGCAGCCTGAGTCAGTGTTGAAAACTTACTAAAGAAAAGGTGGGTAATTCTGTTTTTCTACTTACCTTCCTGTGGAACTGGAAATGGAGGTGGAGTGGAGTGGAATGTCTGCTCTACGTACAAAGGTCTAGTGACCTACGAACTGCCTCAGGAGGTGTTGGCTGCACCTCTGTGGTTGAAATGCATTTGGGCACAGATTCCAATCATATTTTAGTAAATTAAAAACAGAACATACTGGAAACACTCAGCAGGTCAGGTAGCATCTGTGAAGAGACAGAGTTAATGCTTTAGTTTGACAACCTTTCATCAGAGCCAGAAAATATGAAATGTTAGATGAAACTTGAAGATCAAACATGAAGTTGCAGAGAAAGAGAAGGAGTGGAGAACTAAGGGAATGCCTGAGATTGAATGGGGACCAAGAATAAGTGATGGAAACAATGGTGGCGACAGTTAAGAGAGATAGTAAAGACTTGTTACTTAAAGCTGAGTTTTATTGATTGGTATTGGATAAATTTTGACCAGGACAAGGCTTAAAGCAAAAGAAAGCTGTGAGCAAGATGCAACGTGGCTGCAAAGAGATATAAAAAGGTCAAGTGGGTAAGAAAGTTACAGATGGGGAACATGTAAATTTGATTAATGGTAGAACAAAATGGAAAATATTTTAAAACATGATGCATTGGTTGTAAGTATTGGCAATTTGATTGGTTTTGATGATCTCTAAGAATCTTAAGAAGTTAATATGTAGGTACAGCAAGCAAAGATAGTAAGTGGTATATTAGCCCCTATTGCAAGTAGTTCTGAATAAAAGCATAAGGAGGTCATGCTGCAATTATATGGGTCTTTGGTATGACTATAACTGGAGAACAGTGCACAGTTTTGGTCACCTTTCCCAAAAAGATCCACTTGTCTTAAAGGAATTGAAGCAGAGCTTTACTGGATTAATCAAAAGGAATAAAAATGCTGCATGGTCTCAATATTTTTTTAGCATTTTCTGCTCCTGCTACATAGATTAATTCCTGGGAATAAGTAGGCTGTCTAGGAGGTGATATTGAACATACTCTCTGGAACTCAGGTGATATCACTAAAATATATAAACTCTTAGGTGTGGAGAGTCTGCTTCCCCTAGCTGGACAGCTAAGAGCCAGGGGATGAAGGCTCAGGAAAAGGAGTTGCCCATTTAGGATGAAAGGATTATGAATCTTTGGAATTCTCTACCACGACTGGCTATAGATACCGAGTTAATGAGTATATTCAAGATGAGTCTAAAAGATTTTTGGGGACTAGGGGATTAAGGGGTATGAGAATAAATTTGATGTAGAAATTCAGGCATGGTCTTTTGAATTGAGCAGACTCAAGGTCTGCAGGACGTATGCCTCCTCTTAAGTTTTTAAAGGATAACAAGGGTAACTTGCCTACTCTACTGGGATCTTTTGCAACTACTTAAGAAAGCAGACAGGGCCTCAGTTTAATGGTTCATCTGAAAGAAAGCACTAATAATAATGAAGCACTCTTTCTGTATTAATATTAATTTTATAACCATAGAACAATACAGCACAATACAGGCCCTTTGGCCCACCATGTTGTGCCGCCCTTCAAACCACACCTAAGACTTAGCATTTGTATTTTATTAGTTTGAACCTAAGGCCCACTCTTCTGCATGCAAAATTTAATTCAAAATAATGTTTCAGAATTTACCTTTTAATGCTTCTCAAGCTGCTTTGTTACCTATTATTTCCTTCCAATGCACAGATACTTGCTTTGTCAGCATTAGGTTTCAATTGACTTTGTTCTGGCCATTCAGATATCTGTCAATTCATTTTGTAATCGAGGATCTGGCTTTGCTAATACAATTGTTGATCTTGTCTCTACAAATTTGACATTTTTTTAAACTAATTTAACTAATCCAATAAAACCAGGGTTGTACTACAACTGCCCTCTGCATTCTCATTAAGGACAATAATAACATCCTGATTTCATCCATCTGATTGTTATTTGGTGATCTTTGCTGAGAAGTGTACATGATTAGAAGTTGCATTAGGTTGAGATCAAGCATGGATATAAAGCCTCCATTGCAAATGCTGACTAAGTTCACACATGACGCCTGAATTAGGTATCAGATAATTTCATGTAACCAGGGGGTAATTTCTTCAAGGAGTCAACAAGGTTTGCATTTACTCAGAATGTTTCAAGCACTCTACAATCAATAAACTATTATTAAAGCAAGATAATTGCTTATGTGGGTGCACAAATAACTCCCACAAATTGCAACTGAAATGAATGACCATGCATTGAGCTGCTATGAGTTAGGGGGAAATGATGACCAAGATACCTTCCTGTTCCCTTCACGAGGGATCTTTGGTATCCAACTGATGGTCAGGACCATTCAACAATGTTGGCCTTCCTTGATTTAGCCTCGATTTAGAATAAGTCTTGAACTGACAACCTTTGACTAAGAGAAGACAGTGTTACAAACAAGAGAATTAGCATTTGATGACTGAAGCAACCAAAAGAACAAAGCTGAATTTGATGAAACTGAATAGTATTCAGATGTTCTATAAGTTACAAAGGAAAGCAATAAATCAATGTCTCTTTATTCTAGAATAAGTAAAGATTCACACCTGTTTAAGTTATATAATGTCTTTGAAAATTTTCTCAATTATTTGATGCAAATTATTTTGACAGTCATATCTACTATTAAGCAGAATATCATGGCAGCCAGTTTACATTCAGAATGATTTCTAAGACAGTGAAGAAGTGAAATAAGTTATGATTTAATCTGCTTTCTTGGAGGGTCAAATATTACCGGAGAAACCAAGTGCATTCCCTGCACTTTATAAGTGTCATGGATTCTTTAATCCACCTGAATATGTAGAAATGGCCTCAGTTCAACATTCCATCCAAAGAACTTCACCACTGACACTTCAGGACTTCAGCAGCTCCTCCAAAACCTTGCAAACCCTAAACCAGTTTTCTGCTACTTGCAAAGAATTTTTCTCCTCCAGAACTCTCCACCATTGGTGTCACAGCATTGCTTTGTTCCACATACCATGTACAATTGGAACAGTCTGAAAACCTGGTGTGGAAGCAAGCTATCCTAGAACCTAAGAGATTCCCCAAGGTAAAGAAGACTTGTAATGAAATGAAATCTATGGATTTTCCTCTCAGCAATGTTAGTGGGCCTACACTATATGATTCTGCACTTGGTGAAATATCCAGTAAAGAAGCACTGTGCCAGAAAGTTTCACTTTGTGTTTCCTCAATGATAAAATCAAAAGAATGAAAATACAATTACATCTAATGGATGCAAAACACTCTTTTGGGACCCAGACAGCTCTTAATGCACATAACTGCACATTAATTAGTGCTTGTTTTGCTTTGCGTTCCTTTTTATTGTGACATGCCATCAAAGAATGAAGGCGTGACTGGTGAGGTTACCCAAAGGTCCTGAATATTACGCTGCCACAGTTTTCCTGAATATTACGCTGCCACAGTTTGGCTCAGCAGGTGGCCATCAAGAGTCTAACAGCCTTTAGATGTGGCAAATATAAAAAGAATCACTACCACTAGGCATTGCTTGATAAGGCTTTTATTTCCCTTGTCTGTGTGGACCATGCCTGGCATCAGGAATTAAACTTCCAGCAATTATTTTGTTGCAATTGTCATTATAAATACTGTACATATGCACTTGTTTGCTTGTTGTTGCTGGCACATGTAAGTGCTTCCGGTGGTGTATATCAAACAGTCCTGAGCAAGGAAAGACCCACCACACTTTAGAACTGCCCCCAGTACGTATAATATTAAAGGGTTTATTCAGTTATCTGTCAGAAGCAAACTTTCCATTCTATATTGTTTCTGTTTTCCTTTGCTTTTTTTTCCAAAAGTCCCCAATCACAAATTTAAAACATATGTTGCAATACACTGTTGAACCCCTGCAAGCATTTCCCACCTCCCACCCTCTCCCAAAACTCATCTTAAGTCATTTTGTTTTCCTATCCACGGACTCCGCATGCCACATGAGCTAAGTCGAGACAGTCAGGTCAAGCAGCTCGGCAGCAAGGCGCCTGCTGGGACAGCTGACAGCTGAAATGATTTCTGCTGCAGTGGAATTTAAGTCTAATAAGCACCTATACATCTCCTTCTTCCCCACCTTTCCTGTATGCCCACAGCACAGGAGATCAAAAGACTTCCAACATGAATAAGGTGTGGGTGAACTACTTTGCTGTATTAGCATGAAAACAGTGATTGCCTCTGTGGCATATTAATTGCATATTTGTGTGACTTGCTCTGACATTAAACCCAAGGAAATGACATAGTCCAGTTTTCTAATTTTGAGAAAGTGTTAATTTCTGTGTGTTGAACTTTGAAGCATTTTAAATAAGAATACCGTGTTTATTTCCCTTTTCTTTTGCTTGTCTGCGCTTCAATGTATTGTTTTCATAATGCAATGATTTGAACTTCATTATGTCATGCTCCCATAGTTGAAAAAAATAGCTGAATATATTGCCTTCTTAAAATACCTTTATCAGCAACACAGCTGCAATGCATAAGCAGATGCAGTTTCAGTCCCTTGCTTTACCGACTTCTCACTCTGAAGATTCTGTTTCGGGAAGGTGACAAGCAAAGGCCAGCAAAAGGGAGAAAGAATTGAGGAGAGATTGTCCTCCAGCTATTCTCACACATCATTAAGCTCCTGTCTTGATGTAGCTTTGACAAAGTGCTAGGAGTAGGTAACCCACCCATTTTCATGCATTCAGTTGCTCTATGGCTCTTGGGAAGAGAAAGAACGAATGTAGATATCAGATTATTTGAGAAAGATTATTTAAATATCTCATGGACATGCTAAAACCGAATATTGCACTTTTTAGTTATTTACTATGGAATTTCCCATATCTCACTATTCCTTCCAACATGGCAGGGCACTGTTCAGCCCATGTCATCTCTCAGTGCATTGCCATCAGTTCCACTCCCCCACTTATTTCCCTGTAACCCATTATCTTCACATGCCCATGTACTCAGCCATGACTCACTCTCCACCTACCCACAGCATAGATAATTAACAGTGGCCAATTAGCCTATCAACAAGCATGACTTTGGGATGTGGGAAGAAACTGTATCACCCAGGGGAAATGTACACAGTCACAGGGAAAACATACAGACACTACACAGGCAGCATCAGAGGTGAGGATTAAACCTAGGTCTCTGTAATTGTGAGACTGCAACACTAGCTGTTGCACCACTGTGCAGCCCAATAAAACTGCAAGTCTACAGTGGCACCAGCTTCTCTATAATCCTACATAAGGGAGCCTTTAGCATCTCTATATGCTCTGAGGAATTACTGTAGACCATTCTTCCTTGCCAGTAAATACAGGGGCAGAATGCTCCAGGATTGTGAGACAGCCATGGTCCAAGCATCCAATAGGTGTCCACTTGCACCAATATGAGCTCCTCAGTTAAATCAAGAGGTTTAATCAAAAGGATTGAAAGAGGCTGCAGAGGGTTGTAGACTCAGCCAGCTCCATCACAGACACAACCCTCCCTGCCATCGAAGACATCTTCAAGAGCAGAGCCTCAAGAAGGCAGCATCTATTATTAAGGACCCTCACCACCCAGGACATGCCCTTTTCATGTTACTACCATCACGGAGGAGGTACAGAAGACTGAAGACCCACACTCAATGTGTCAGGAACAGCTTCTTTCCCTCCGCCATCAGATTTCTGAATGGTCCATGAACCCATGAACATGAATTCATTATTCCTCTTTTGCACTATTTATTTATTTTTGTAACTTATAGTAATTTTTATGTCTTTATATCTTGTACTGTGCTGCTGCCGCAAAACAACAAATTTCATGACATATGTCAGTGATAATAAACCTGATTCTGATCTTGAGATTTCAGAAAAAGGATTGGATTCCATTTCCTCAATGTGTAGCTCAGTCTGACTAGCAGCAGCACTGCACAAAGGTGATCCAGGTGTTGCCATGTGTTTATTGTGAGATTGCCACCCATCCCACAGATCTGTGAGCCCCAGTATTTTGTACATGCCTGGCTATAAGACGACATGGGGCACATTCTTTTACAGTGTCTCATAACTTGCCTAAGAACATCCCAACACTCTTAAGACCAGCTGAGCACTAATACTATGAGATCCACTCAGCTGGCAGGAAGATCATCATATAAACCAGAGAATCTTTAAGCATTTGAGATGACATACTGTCCAAAACTCAGCCAAGATGCAATCCGGTTGTCAAGAGACCAACTGTAATTTCAAACAATTGTGCCAAAGAATTCTGGTAGAAGGGTTACATTTCAAAGGGATTCGCATCAACAGTTAATTGAAGAGTACTTTTAAAGAATTTGAACCACCATCAGACCTCAGAACACCAATATATCTATATTTTGTACCTTCCAAGACTTAGGATACATCAGGCATTCTGCCATCTGCACCCAGTCCTTTCAAACAGTGTCATTGTGAAGATCAGAGTAAAAAAATTACACCACTACCCAATTAACATAATCTATGCAAAAGAAGCAATGTAAATATGACACAGCCAAGTGCACTTACAAGTATTAAATCAATTGCACTGTGTTTGTCCTTTGTGGTTACCTATAAATGCCATTGTGCTTCTCTGAAGTGCAATCAGTGGCAGAGGTAGACAAAATTAATGTTATTATGTATCTGAAGTGGGTGGTTCAGCAGTCCTCCTCTGATGATCTTGACAGGCAGAGGACTGTGATGGATCTGCCTCCAACCGTATCCTCTCAAAAAGAGTTGCAATTGATTGGCCTGCCTGGCTGGAGGACAGATCCCTGAGCTTCAGAGACACCCTTCAGCTTAAGGAACCACCATGGTATCTCACTTCGCTTTCATTGCAGCAGCTTGCCATTCCTTGCAAACTGCAGAGAAAGATCCAACCTTAATTATGAAATGATACATTGAGTTGAGCTACATGGGTTGCTGGTCCAAATTAACCAGGCTCTCCAAGGGTTTCTGGTTCTGTATCAATTTTCAAATCAAACTACAGGCAGACAACATCATCCCTTCAGCCTGGAAACTTTAAGGCAGACTCTCCACTGCGTCAACCACATGGCCTGATGCTTAGCCCTGCAAGATCCTCACCTAATGCTTCTACAGCACAACTACAGTGTGACCTGACTCAGAAAGCATGAAGGCATCTGTGGGGTTTCTTCCACCATGATCATTGCCTGATTGTATTTGATGTATACCACCATGAGGTTTTTTCTTCCAACCAACCTCTTGAATTCTGCATATTGTCATCCCCTGTGCCAGTGTATGTGACTGTGGAAGCCAAGAAAGAATGCAGTGCATCTTTCTTGCCCTCTTCTTCTTCCTACAGGATTTTGGGAAGGCAGAGGATGTTGCTCATTTTGACCCTGCTCCATTGTTGGCAGAGGGGTTGGATGGCATGAAGTGAATTTTGCTACCATGACCTCAGAATGATAAAATTGGAAGGAATGGGCTGCACAACTTGTGATCTCTGCAGGGAAACTCAGGTGATGAGACTCTAGGGAGCTTTGGAAAAAGGATAGATTTTGATTACAGGGATCAAGAAGAGCGGTGCATCTATAAAGTAAAGTGGCCATACATTGCCCTGTTTCTTGCCATGATGTCTTTCAGTCTGCTTCTGATCATGGCCGGCAGCCAACACTACCTTCTCAGTGGGATAATCTCATGAAGTCAAGGCTGATCTCCGCATGGTCTGGTACTGCTGTGTACTATTTTTCATAAGAATACAAGAAAATAAATAGCAGGAGTATGCCATTAGGCCCCTTGTGCTTGCTTCACCACTAAGTAACATAATGGCAGATCTTTTACCTCGATGCAATGAGGCACAGTGGCACAGCTAGTAGAGCCACTGCCTCATGGGTTCAATCCTAACCTTGGGTGCTGTCTGTGTGTGACGTTTACACATTCACCCTGCGACCACATGGGTTTCCTCTGGATGCTTTGATTCCATTGCACATCCCAAAGATGTGTAGGTTGGTTGGTTAATCGGCCGCTGTAAATTGCCCCTAATGTGTAGGAGGGTGGAAGAACCTGGGGGGAGTTGATGGGAATATGGGATTATTATAAATGAGTGGTTGATTGTCAGCAGTGCCTCAGTGGGGCAATGGGCCTGTTTCTATGCTGTATCTCTCTATGAGTCTATGACTCAATTACCCAGCGTACCTGCACTAACCCCATATCTCTTTATCTCTTCGATATCAAAAAATCTATTGATCTTAGTCATGAATAGATTCAATAATTGATCCTCCACAATACTCTTAGGTACAGATTTCCAAAGATTTACCATAATCTGTTTACAGCAATTTCTTCTCATCTCAATCCTGAATGATTGACCCTATTGTTTGGGACTCTGACTCCTGGTTCTATGTACACAGCCTGGAGAAATATTATCCCTATATCTGCTTTGTGTAGCCCTGTAAGAATTTTGTATGTTTTAGTGAAACCACCTCACATTCTGAACACCTGGATGTATAGGCTCAGTTAGCTAAATCTCTCCTCAGCAGACAATGCCCCCATTCCAAGAATCAGTCTGGTGAACCTTTGCTTCATTCCCTCTATAACTTAGGTTGGGAGACCAAGCATGTACACAATATTCCAGGTGCGGAAATCAAAAGGGCCTTTTACCACTGCAGTAAAATGTCTTTATTCTTGCACTCAAATTTTCTTGCAATTAATCACTTTGAAGAAGTTTTCCTCCTCACTTCCATGGGAGTTCTGTAAGACTCCCCCTCTGTGATCTCTGCTACTCTCCAGCTCTTCACCTTTTTATACTGGCTATCTTCTCTCTACTTTTAGGTACAGATGAAGGGTCTCAACCTGAAACATCGACTATCCATTTCCCTCCACAGATGCTGCCTGACCTGCTGAGCTCCTCTGGCATCATGTTTGTTGGAATTGTAAAGTGTTGGTAGTGGTGCAGTTATTGTCAAGTGTGATTGTGTTGTGGGATCTTACCGTGACCATTCCTGTCAATCTCTGGCCTGTGTCCAAGGTGCGGGGCTCATAGCTGTCTCCTAGGTGATTTCCTCCCACATGAATTGCAAAAGCTTTCTCCCTGGCTCCATATTTAGAGGAGGTCGCTTTTCCACTCTCTTTACTCTACCAAGACGTTCAGTGCTGGAGGGTCTCTCTCTCTCTCTCTCTCTCGGTCCTTGAGCCTTTCTTCTATGTTGGCTTCTCTCCCAGGCAGTGCAGGCTACGCACAGCTGCAGAAAAATTGCATCTAATCAGTGCTTAAGTGCCAAACCTGCAGTTGTCGGCTTCAGCGCCTGCAGGCAGGTTTAAATTATGATAATCATCAATTAGCCCGAAAATTGCATGCTAAATCAAGATTTTCAAACAGGCGTTTCTGATTAGCACAACACCCATTTAGCGCCTGTTTTCAGCCTTTGGCCAAAATAACTGCTCCCCCCCCTCACTCCCCCTCACCCTCCCTCCAACAATCTTGACATAGTTTCTGCAAAACTTTAACCCACAGCAAAAGCTGTGTATAATTGGGCAATCTCACTCAAGGAGGCCACTGGGTATCTGATATGGGATAAGGCAGAAATGTTACACTTGTGCATTAATAATACTTTTTTTTTCTGGGTTTCACAATAAGATATAGAGTTAAGGCAGAGGGGAGAGACCTACCATCGAGCCTAGAAGCACCTCACAGTGGAATATTTGATTCATTTGAAGAGCAAAATATTCACTCTCTAGCCTGAACATGCTATGCTCGGCTAAAATGTTAAATTTAGTAAGCTATGCTTCATGTAATAGGGCATCCAAAACAGTATTAGAAAACTCCCATGACAAAGAGATTGATCTGCAGAATCGTATCAATGAATATCATAAATTCACCAACTGCTGCAAGAAATTGTGTATTCAGGGCTCCACTGAGCCAGTGAGAACTTAGTCTGGACAACAGCTCAAAATAGCAAGACCATATTTTGGCCTCCACTCACGCTTATTTGTAGCAAAAATCAAACACTTCACCTGCTCACTCAGAAGCAGAATGCTGCTACTCAGCTGAAGGCTCACTTTGTACTCCAAACACTTGATGATTCATTCAGACTAATGAATATAGTATAAATAAAACCATTATGATTTCACAGTGTTATCTTTTACAATTGTGCCAAAACTAAATCTGATGAAAGTGCAATACATTGCAAATACCTAGAGCATGCTTCCTTCTTTCAGAAACCATTTCTGAGAATTGTAAATACATTTGAACAATAAGTTGAGTAAAACATATGTTTGTTTTAACAGTTAAGATAAATGTAATGCAGTCAAATAACACCAATCGACTTAAATTGACACAGGGAGCCGCTGGCTAGATTTATGGATACATTTGCTGCCTTATTATGACAGGGCAGGTCTAGAACTTCGTAATCATCATGTCCCCTCCACACACTGATGGATTCTGTTGTTAGAGACTGTTTACCCAATGCAGAGATCAAAAGAAAATTTTATCAGGATCTGTAAACCTTCAGATCGCTCTAGCCAGATTCCTGACAACGGCCCAAGCCTGAATCTTAAAGCAACAAAGAACAAGAAGAGCAGAAAATAAAGCCCGTGCAAGTGTATCATAATTGTGAGATTATGCAAGAGGAAATTACTGGATGGGCACCCGTGGATGCTTTGAAGGTGCAGTGGCAGAGCCTGGGGTGTGTGGCGCCTGTTGATTGTCGGTCTGTCCAGCTTTGCAGGCCTTTGGGTCACAAACCCATTAAGACCTCAAGTTAACAGCCTCAAGTTGAAACAGCATCCACTTGTCTTTTTAAGGATGTAATTACTGTTTTGGGAGGGGGAAAGCAGATTTTCTATGTGTATTTTATATACATGATCTGCTTCAACCTGCCTAGATCTGAACTATTAATGAATTAATGTTTTAGAGGTTCCATATGGCAACTGGCACCAGACAAAAGGAAGTTGGAAAAGGAGGCTAATTAATTAGGATGCATTCCTGCAAATGTTCACACTGTGTTATTAGTGTTGAGAATGTTGTGCAGGGTGTTATTATATTTTTCTGTTGTGGTATTTCAGAAAAATGTTACAGAATATGATTATTAAGTTTTCAGTTTGTGGATTAGGAGAGAAATAAGCACCCAATGATTCAAATGCTGAGCTTTAAAAGAATTGATTAAAATAGGAACTACTGAATAACTCAAACAGTTTCTTACAAGGAGTGGAACATCAGGAGCACCAAGGTGCTTTATGTATTGGCCATTGCAAGCAAGCATTCCATTCCATGCAAACATTCAGCAATGACCTGGCAATAAGTATACACAGCCTGAAATGCAAAAGCAACTTTAACATTTTTAAAACATCTCCCAAAAGCATGAAATGAGAAACAGTCTGTTCATTAACTGCATTACGTAATCTATAATGCCACGAGTTTACATGTGGGATTTCAATGAATAGCAGAAGAGACTCACACACATCCTCCTATGTTTCTTTGCTAATGTCATAGCTGTAAAGCACATCAGTAGCTAGGTTTTCCAGCCTTTGATTAAAGTTTGCCTTTTCCTATCTGTCATATAAATTGAAGCAAATGAACCAAAGGCAAATGGTATTGCATCAGACTCCCCATTATACACTCCATCCCATATTCAGCTCCATTCACTTTAATAGATCTGAACATTAGACATGCCACTAAGCCATCAACAAGTGCCCTTCTGCATGTTTTGCACTCCAGATCATGTCCAATGTAACCCTACATGTCCCATTGCAATGCAGCATTGAAACAACAATACTCAGGATATGCTTGTGTGTAATGGGATCACTGCTAGTCAGTGGCTACATGTCTGAGAAGTACAAGAAACAGCAGATGCTGGAATATGGAGCAAAAAACAAACTGCTGAGTGTGCTGGATGTGTAGGCTGGTGGGGTGAAAGGTAAGGACAAAGGGAACTCTGTCCCTGTTCTGACTGGGGGGGGGGGGGGGGGTGAGAGCAGAGTTGTCGGAAACGGAGGAGATGTGGATGAAGGCTCCATCAACCACGGGGGAGGGGTTCCTCTCAGTTTCTCCATCTCTGCTGTATCTGTTCTCAAGATGAGACCTTTCGCTCCAGGACATCTGCAATGTCCTTCTTTTTCAGGAAACGTGGCACCCCACCTCCCTCCCTCCCTCCCCCACATCATTCTTCAACATTTCTGCCATCTACAACATGATCCCACCGCAAGCCACATCTTCCCTGCTTTCGACAGGAACTACTCTCTCTGTAACTGCCTAGTTCATTCATCCTTCCCTACCCCTCCGACCACTCCCCAGGCACTTTCCCCTGCAACCGTAGGTGTAACACTTGTCCCTATATCTCCTCCCTTACCACCATCCAGTGACCTAAACAGCCCTTCCAGGTGAGGCAGAGATTCACATGTATCTCCTCCAAACTTGAACTATTGCAATCAATGCTCTTGATGTAGCCTCCTCTACATCAGTAAGACCAAGCGCAGACTATGCGACCACTTTACTGAACACCTGCGCTCTGTCCGGCATGGCCTTCTGGAGCTCCCAGTTGCCAGCCATTTTAATTCCCCTCCCAATTCCCACACCAACCTGTGTGTCCTCAGCCTCCTCCAGTGCCAGGGCGAGGCCAAATGCAAAACTAGAAGAACAGCATCTCATATGCTGCCTGGGTAGTCTACAATCTGATGGAACATTTAATTCTCCAATTTGGTAACCTGCTCCCGCTCTGTCTCTTTCTCTCTCCTCCTGGTCTACCCAGTTCCTCCTAAACACACCTAGCAACCCCCCTCCTGGACCCACCATCTCCTAGTTTCTTTCCCCTCCTCCACCCACTCCATCTGCCCATCACCCACATACTTCTCCCACTGGGTCCCCTCCCCCTACTATTCCCATCTGCCCACCCCACCTCCCTTATTTGGTTCCAATGCTCCACCTTCCTTTTCTATCAGATTTCATCATCTGCATCCCTTTGTTGGTTCCACCTATCACTACCCAGCCTCTATCACTATTTCCAGTCGTCTCTCCTCCATTTGCCAATCACCCCTCCTCACCTCGATCCACCTATCGCTAGCCAGCTCTTGCTCCATCCCTTCCCCTCTCAACCCGAAACATCAACTCTCCATTTCCCTCCACAGATGCTGCCTGAAACATTTTTGCACTATTATTGAAAACTCTTTTGCACTATTTATTTATTTTTGTAACTTATAGTAATTTTTATGACTTGCACTGTACTACTGCCGCAAAACAAATGATGATAAGCCTGATTCTGATTCTGATCTGCTGAGTTCCTCCAGCAGTTTGTTTATTTGCCGAGTGTCTTACATTATTTCTTATAACAATGAATGCAACATGGATTAAAATAATATATGATGCTTAATTTTAAAATGTTCAATTTTGCATAATTGTCTTTTTACTGAATACGTAAGAACTAGTATTGCAATATGTCAGTGATCCAACCTGTTGCACTAAGTTATGTAGCAAATGCCTCTTAAAATAAACTCTATTATGCTCCTTATTCATGTCAAGTGATATAAACAGTGAATGCATCATGATTGCCATTTACAATTGTACTTCAAAGGCTGTGCCTTCACATCAAAGAAAAAAGCTTCCTGTCAAAAAAGACTTCTTCTAAATAAATATTTTGAGATTGATAATGACTATTGTAGCTTCATTATACATTATGCTTAGCAACATGATGCACAATGTATTTAACTCCAAGATGGAGAGAACTGACAGGCCTGAAGTTGCTGCACATATTAATCAAACAATTGGGTCAGAGCAACTTATAGTTTGTCACATAAGTTAAGAAATTCAATTACTGCAGAATGTATTTAAAACACCATTGGAAAACATTGGCTGGGTTGCAGCATTAAAAAACCTTCAAGCTTGACTATGGTTTTGCAAGTAACTGTTAAATTAGCATGGTAACATGAAAAAAGCTATTATGTATGCTACAAAATCTAACAAAAGGGATGAAAGGTGGTATATGTTCCGCTTATTTTTGAATTCAGCTTGGGCACAATTCATACCAACTTGACAGTAGGAGACCCTATGCCTGAACAGACTTTTGTCTCACTGAAAATATCATGTGGTTTTTTTTACGGAACTCAGGTACATATCTAAAATTAGGGGCCTAATGCCCAAAAGTGACATGTCACATATTGGTCACATCATGAGCAGGTCTAGAGTTGGGCTTTTTATGATCAAATTGAGGTGGTAGGGAATAAATTGTATTCTAATGTGTGTTGTGTTGCCAATAGTCTGTGCCTAGTGCTGGCAACTCACCTCAAGTCTGACACATTGAATCTGGGCTCAGATACAGGCCCAGACTAATTGCTACTCCAATGAGATTTAACAAGTTGGAACTGATAACTCCCTTCTTGCAACCTTTAATGTGTGAAATAATGATTGGCTATAAGGCATCTTAACAGAGCCAAAATTAGTCATCCTTACAACCATGATCCAGATTGAAATGGCAGGAAAAATGAACAATCTTGCACCAGGTGCTCCTGAAATCCTGGCCAACATTTCTCTCTTCACTAAAGCCACCAAAAACATCCAATTATTCACATCTTTACTACATTTGGATCTTGCTATGCATTGTGTTTCTGCATTTTCCTACATTGGCATTGCACCTCATGAGCATTTTGAAAATTTTATGAGGGATAGGTCAATAAAGTGATATTGAATTCTATGGTTCCCGTTTAGTTAGCAGTTTGAGTGCAGAGTTGTGCCCAAATTTCCTTGAAGGTTGCTTTTGCATCTTTTTGTGAGGTTACTCATCATTGGATAGTGAGTAGCAAGTTCAGTCGTATGTATATGGAATGAGCTGCCAGAGGAAGTGGTTGAGGCAGGTACAATAACAACTTTTAAAAGAAAGTTGGACAGGTACATGAATAGGAAAGGTTTAGAAGGATATGAGTCAAATACGGCCAAATGGGACTAGCTTGGATGGGCATTTGGTCGGCATGGACCAGTTGGGCTGAAGAGCCTGGTTCCATGTTGTATGATTCCATGACTGCCATTGCTGGTATAAGCTGCAATATGTGAGTGCAAAGCTTGAAGTAATGGGAAATGTGTGTGAGGGTGTAACAGGTATTTGAACATTAGGCCCAAGTCCTGACAAATAGAGATTGTTGGAAGGTGAGTGATAGGGTTTTATTGACTGTAGCATTGTGTGAAGTCGCCTTGTAGTTGTTAGGATTTTGATGATGTCTTCCGCGACACTGACCAGATGCATGAGGCCAACAAATGTCTTCTGGTACTATGTTCAGGTCCTTGAGGGTTCCTGTCATCAAACCTGGATGTAGCCTCCTCCTACTTCACTATAAACCTGGAGGACTTCCCGCACCTCTACAATTATGGAAACTCTCTCTTCTCCAAATTATTCAAGATGATATCCAGAGACTCATCTGACAGTCAGACTATCCACTCTCTTCCATGGGCTGCCAATTAATCTTCCAAAATCTGTGAATTGAATTCCACCAGTCGTTGCAGACAATGAGCAATTTACGAAGTGCAAGGTGAACTTCAATCAACACAAACTAGCCTAAACTGGAATTATTCCCACACACAATTGCACACTGTGAACATGCACAAAGGGAACAACCTGTTTTCCAGTGTTATCTGATTCATCTCTCTATTTACATGCAAATCCAGTCACCTTTAATGGATTGAAGGATTGAATCTAATTTTACAAGGTCTAGAGTTGAAATCATGCCACTAAATGTCATCACCTTGTTTACAAAGTAGTTTACTGTAAGAAGATAAAGTAGTTGGCTAGCAAGATCCTTATTCAGTTCTTCATGGAGGTTTGAACATAACACATTTAGGAGCTTAAACGTTTTGGGAGTAATTGAGAATTTGACTGATACTATAAAATGGGCAATATTGATTCAGGTACTTGTTAAACATCAATCCTGGTTTTCATTTTCATTGGCTTATAAATGAAAATCAAGAATGATTTTTAACTGGTGACTGAATTGCTATTGTTCATTTTGCAATAACACTCTTTCCCTGTTGGCTATAAGGGTCTATTAAAATTAGTAAACTTTATTTTTTCTGTTGTGAATTTGTGGATGAGTTTTAAAAGTGCCCAGAATTCAATTCAATCTGGCACTAAATCATCAATCTCACACTGAGACTATTGGGCAGGGGAAAATGGCAAACAAGTCACGCTAAATTGGTACAAGGTGATCTTCAGGGATTGATGCTGACATTCAGATTATGATTCTTATGGGATAGCTGCCCAGTGTCTGCCCATAATAGCAGCTCAGAGAAGAAAAAAGTTCTGTCCCTTATCACAGGCATCTCTCAACAAATGTACCACAATGGAAAGATTGGGGGGGGGGGGGTGGGCAGAGGAGGGACATTGAAATATGTTGCAAAGGACTGCGGATGCTATAAATCTGAAACAAAAACAGAAAATGCTGGAAACACTCATTAGGTCACACAGCATCTGTGAAAAAGAAACAGAGTTAATGCTTTAGGTCAAAGACCCTTCATCAAACCTGAAATATCAACTCTGTTTCTTTGTCCGCAAATGTTGCCTGACCTGCTGAAGGCTTCCAGCATTTTCTGTGAAACATTCCAATTCCTTTAAAAAAGTGATCATTTATCTTTGAAACTATTTTCATTAAACCTTGGGAAATATTTCAATTCCACTCATGGATGCTATAAGCCAATTATTTTCTTCCTTTTTTTAATGTACAGTTATCTCAAACTGCTCAGTGTGTTATTACAATAGGATCCATTATATTGTTGAAAAAAGGAAGTGTGGAAATGCATATAAACATCTCTTCTTTTCAATTTACATTCAAATGTGGATTGTCTTATAGTCTAGCCCCTTCAGTGTGGACTTATCATCGATTTCCATCTTTATTTTTTCTAATTTCAGTTTGGCAGCATTTCTTTAGAACATTATGTCACATTATCAGTTTATTGATGTGTCTCAGTCATTGATTTATTCTTTACTCTATTTCTTCTATTACTCTTTCAAGTTATTTGGTGCACTTGATCTTGTACATGGGCTCCCATGGCTTCATTTCCTACACTACAGTACTTCAAGTCAAGCAGCCCACTTCAGGGGCCCTGAGGTCACAAGAAGTGTCATATGAATGCAAATCCTTATTTTTCTTTATTACTGTGAGGTTGTTTAGGGGAAACATAAGGGCTGGTTAACATCTAGAAACACGGAGTGAGATTTGAAGCTCTGTGGTCCTTGATTTGGTCTTTTGACAGAAGCAGATACACAAAGTCAGCAACTTTATAACCATAGCAATGGCACGACCATTATTTGCAAGTCCTATTTTGGACTATCATCTTGCTCATCATTTTTCAGGTTAGCACCAGATAAAATGGGCGAGAACATTACAGGTTGTTATAAAAAAATCTGCTTCAATAATTGTCTCTAAGAAAATAGAATCTGCTGGTCCTATTTGGTCTAGTCTACAACTGACTCCAATACAATACTGTATGACTGATTCAAAATGTTTGTACAGCAATGAGGAAGGTGGAGAATATATCAGGGGTTGCCACTTGAATGATATATAGTAAAACTTTATGAATCCAGCACACTCAAAATGTTGGTGGTACCAGAATAGCAGATTTTCCAGACTTGTGGGTGGAAGTTATTATATTAATACTCCAATACACTTCTATTTCATTTTTTTAATGACGTTGCAATGTAACATTTCAGTGAACCCAGTAAGTTTCAAGGTAGCGCAGGAAACAGAACCAGCTAAATTTCAAGGAGGACAACTGATAGAACCAGATGAGTTTAAAGTGAGAGTTGGAACCAGGGATCCATCGAGTGGTTGGCAACAAATTACTTGGCCATAGTAACTTAATCTTACCCCACCTGCCACATGTCTTCACTCTATCAGAGAAATTCCCTTGGTTTCACCCATTCTTTGCTGCCTCCTAGACCAACTTAATTCTTTTGTTATCAGGTTTGATGAAGAGTCCCTCACATCTTAAACATTAATTGTTTCTCTTCCTGAAAATGCTGCCTGACCTGCATTGTTTTTCTAGCATTTTCCATTTAATACTACATTGGTTTTGTTTTCCTTACCCTAAGTCTAGCCTGCTGGGCAGGTCCCACCACCTTATCATTAACAACATATTACACGGAAGAAGAAGCTTAATGTGCTAGTGTCTACTGCATTAAGCAATTTCAACTCATCCAATCACAGACATTCCCTTTGTTCTACACATCCCTCTGCCACTTTCTGAAAATTAATTTGTGTCTCTCTCTTTCCCAGTCCCAATGAAGGGTTAGAGACCCAAAATGTTGACTGTCTCTCTTTCCATAGACAATGCTTGACCTGCTGAGTCTTTCCAGCATTTTCTCCTGGGGTCTTCATTGACCAGAAACTCAAGCGGAACAGCCACCAGAATATTGTGGTTACAAAAACAGGTCAGGTGCCAGGTATCCTTCAGGGAGTGACTCCCTTCCTGATACCCAAAGCCTTTCCACCATCTACAAGGCACAAGTAAGGAACATGGTGGCATAATACCGGATTCATATCCCACACATTTCCTTAGATATTCACCTTCTCCATCACTTTTGCACTTTTGTTGCAGTACAACTTGCAAATGGCAAGGGGTGGGGATGGATGTGGGGATTAGGAAAAATACCTGACGGAAACTGCAGAAATTTACCACGGCTTCATCAACGGCAGCCCCAAAGCTTATAACCTCTACTGCCCAGAATGCCAAGGACAACAGAAACATGGGAACACCATCAACAAGTTCCTCTCCAAGTCATATACCTTAGAAATAATTTGACACTTCTTGATCTTTGGCAGGTAGTGTTGAGGAAGCAGGGAGTTTGCAGAAGGACTTGGACAGGTTGGGAGAATGGGCAAAGAAGTGGCAGATGGAATACAACATAGGAAAGTGGATGGTCATGCACTTTGGTGGAAGAAATAAAGGCATAGACTACTTCCTAAATGGGGAGAGAATTCAGAAATAGGAAGTGCAAAGGGACTTGGGAGTCCTAGTGCAGGATTCCCTGAAGGTTAACTTGCAGGTTGAGTCAGTAGTAAGGAAGGCAAATGCAATGTTAGCATTCATTTCGAGAGGACTAGAATATAAAAGCAAGGATGTAATGCTGAGGCTTCAAAAGGTGTTTGTCAGACCACATTTGGAGCACTGTGAGCAGTGTTGGGCCCCATATCTAAGGAAGGATGTGCTGGTATTGGAGAGGGTCCAGAGGAATTTAATGAGAATGATTTCAGGGATGAAAGGGTTAATGTGCGAGGACCGTTTGATGGCTCTGGGCCTGTACTTGCTGGAGTTCAGAAGGATGAGAGGGGATCTCATTGAAACCTACCGAATATTGAAAGGCCTGGACAGAGTGGACGTGGAGAGGATGTTTCCAGTAGTGGGAAGGTCTAGGACCAGAGGGCACAGCCTCAGAATAAAAGGATGTTCCTTTAGAACAGAGATGAGGAGGAATTTCTTTAGCCAGAGAGTGATGGTGGAATTCATTGCCACAGACGGCTGTGAAGGCCAAGTCATTGGGTATATTTAAAGCGGAGGTTGATAGGTTCTTGATTTGCAAAGGTGTGAAAGGTTATGGGGAGAAGGTAGGGGAATGGGGTGAGAGAGAATAATAAATCAGCCATGATCAAATGGCAGAGCAGACTCAATGGGCCGAATGGCCTAATTCTGCTCCTATGTCTTATGGTTTTATGGTCTTAAAACAACCTAATATCACACGGACTGTTTTGATTCAAGAAGTTGGCTCAACTCGGTTTTCTTAAGTAAAATAGAGTTGGGTGATTACATTGGTCTTGCTAGTGATGCCCACATCCCATTTATTAACAAAAGCAAGTATGGTTGCTGAAGGTGCTGTACTGTGCACAGCTTTTTGCTGGTATGTTAATTTATGACAGGCAAGCTAAGTCATTGAAAAAAATTAATGAAATTCACAAATTGCCAGAGGGCCAACAAGGAAGTTCATTCAGAGTAAATTCTCACAAGGTGTAGGCGTGGAGAATTTGCTTTGTTTGCAAAGGTTTTAAGTGCCATATTGCCTCACTAAATTTTAGTTTTCCCTTTCTGTTTCAGTTACTGCATTAACATCTCCACCCATATTTAAGATAAAGTTAAAGGGCAGTTTACACAATGTAATACACTGAGTTGTGCACATTCAGCTTCTGTGAAAAGCCCTCCAGGTCTTTCAGATTTTGTTACTCCATCTGCTGTTGTTAGAGAAGCTGTTCCTTTTATGGTATTTATCTCATCGCCTCACGTCTTCCAGCTTTCCCTCTTTAATCTTCACAAAGCAAAAGTACAAACTGTTGCCCAATGACAGCATCAGGTTAAGTCTACCAAAAGCTAAGTTAGCAGGCAACTGTGATTGGTCTTGGCTGAAGGTAAAGGAGGCCAAAGTTGGTACAACCAGCCTTTGTGCCTTATACTTAAATCGAAACCATTCAAACATTGCATCCTGGGAGAAATTTGGGTTTGGCTGTAATGATTCCATAATCAGGTAAATAGTAAGGGTGGCACTTGCCTGGCTGCATTCTACCTGTCCAGACTTGGCTAGAGAATCACCTGCAATTCCTCCTCTTCCTACTCCATAGCATTATGTAGTTTCCCCCAGCATCTTTCCTTGTCCCCACATCCACCCTCCTTCCCCCTGCCGATCTGCTACTTAAACATCCATGACATGCCTTTGTTCCTGCGATGTACTTCTGACTTTCCCCTTGCCCTCATCTTCATAAACTGAGGATATCCAACCTGACCATCTCAGTTTTAAAATTCTTATCCTTGTTTTCAAATCCTTTCCTAATTCTACATCCTTCTCCAACCCTAGCCCTATAATCATCCAAGATAACTGGGCTCCTCCATTTCTAGCCTCTTGATCACCCTTAAATTTAACCACAACACTGCTGGCAGTCCTGCCTTCAGCTGTTAAGACCCTAAATCTGGAATTCCTTCCCTAAACACTGATGCTTTTGTATTTCATTTACTTCCTTTAAGATGCTCCTTAAAACATACTTCTTTGACAACTTGTCCTAATGTCGGCATATATGCAGTTACAACACTCCAAGTTGCTGGGAGTGAACATCACCAATAGCCTGTCCTGGTCAAACACGTAGATGCCACGGCCAAGAAAGCTCACCAGCGCCTCTACTTCCTCAGGAGGCTAAAGAAATTCGGTATGTCCCCTTTGACTCTCACCAACTTTTATCGATGCACCATAGAAAGCGTCCTATCTGGATGCATCACGGCTTGGTATGGCAACTGCTCTGCCCGGGACTGCAAGAAACTGCAGAGAGTTGTGGACACAGCCCAGTGCGTCACGGAAACCAGCCTCCCCTCCTTGGACTCTGTCTTTACCTCTCGCTGCTTTGCCAAAGCAGCCGGCATAATCAAAGCCCCCACCCACCTGGGTCATTCTCTCTGCTCTCCTCTTCCATCATACAGGAACCTGAGGGCACGTACCACCAAGCTTAAAGACAGCTTCTACCCCACTGTGATAAGACTATTGAACAGTTCCCTTATACGATGAGATGGACTCTGACCTCGTGATCTACCTTGTTGTGACCTTGCACCTTATTGCACCGTACTTTCTCTGTAGCTGTGACACTTTACTCTGTACTGTTATTGTTTTTACCTGTACTACCGCAATGCACTCTGTACTAACTCAATGGACCTGCACTGTGTAATGAATTGACCTGTACAATTGGTATGCAAGACAAGTTTTTCACTGTACCTCGGTACAAGTGACAATAATAAACGAATACAAATATCAATACACCTCCTGACCCTCAAGAGCTGCATTTGCCACCTCCCCCAACTTCTCCACAACATAACAACCCTACCTATCATCCCCATCCCTCCATCCAGGACAATACCCCATTCTGTAATTCCCAAACATGGTCTACATGATTTGCCCTTGGAGCTAGTGGAGGAGAGGACACAGTGTGCATTAAGTTGTGCAAACCTTGCTCTATTGTAAATGAAGCCTTAAGCCCCAAGTGCAATTGAATATTTCAGTATTAAAAGACCAACATACAAAATTGCAGAAAACATAGATGTAGATAGACAAGTGCTAATATTTATATCCCCTTTCATATTCTCAGGAATGCAGCTAAAATAGTGCAACTTATGAGAACAACATCAATAACTATTCTACTGCTTTGCTTTTCCAGTTGGGAATACCTGACACGTTGAAATAATGGGGGCTTGCAAAGTTATCTGGAACTTGGATTCCTGATTTCAATGACAGACAGGTTTGTTCCTCCAGGTCCTGTGAGCTAGAATGGCTGATGAAAAACAGGCTCTGGAGTATTATATGTTTGTCTTGGCTTATTGGATTTTCTGTCATTGCCAATTATTTCCTATCTTTCATCATCAGATATGGCATCCATCTTCTACCCTGATATCCACTTTACTCCTTCCCAAGGAAGATCACCTCTAGTTGATTGGTGTTGCATTGTAAGAAACCAGAGGGTTAAATTTGCTGATTCAGTTCCCACTCATCTGTGGTTTACAATATTTTTACATTGTCCAGATCTCTGCAGTACTTCTGCCAAAGTTATGCTGAGCTAGTAGAAGAAAGCCCCAGAAATTTGACTCCCTGGTGTGTTGCTGCAATGGCTCAGTAAGTAAACATGCTGGGATATTAACTTGTGCGAGGCATGAGTGGCTTTGGATTGCATTATGTACGTCTCTTTTAGTGGCACACATGATACTTAGAGGCAATAACCCTGCCTTGGCCTTTTGCCACAATACTGCCAATGTGGAGACTATTACCATCAGTTGAAAAGAGTGAATGTGGCTCCTTGGATAATCCATAAATAAGAAATAATCAAAGGAAAGAATAAACAAATAATCAACAGATTTTACTGGACTGTCTAATGTAAACAACTTGCTTACAACATGGTCAGATTAAAATGTTCCATTCATTTACTATTTTCTTTATTTTACTAGCATATAAATATTTACAGCATTACTAAACTCTAAAATGAGCAAAGTTTTAATGATTATAGCAAATTTATGATTGCAGTGTGCCATTAATGTATATCATTTATGGAAGAAAACTTCAGCAATTAGTTGCAGGCCCTAACTGTGTGGAAACTCGATTGACTTTATACAAGAACTGTGAGATTATCCAGCACTCTCTTAACTTTCAGTAGCAACAGTGGAAAAAAAAGCCAGATATATTTCTGAATTTATAGGAATGGCAGTTATCCCAGGTTTCAAGTTGCAGCCTTTCGCACACTCTGTCAGAAATATATCCTTTCCCACTGCTCTGTACAAAATGCTAAAGTGAACTATTTGTTCCAGTCACATTGACTTCAATGAAACTGAACTTTGGTATTGGAATACAAAGCACACACATTCCTATATACAATGTTTAACATATGTGACCATAGATTAATTTCTTCCCCTAGGTTGTGTAAGAGTGAGTGGTTTCCAATAGGACTCACCTGAATTGAAGAAATGTGTTCCACATAACCTGGGTGATTTACCTGGATTGATGTCAATCTTAGCTGAAAAAAGAGGAAATTCCTGGAAACATATAGCACATCAATCATATATCTGAAATAGGAAGATCTATGACCACTTTCTCTTCTCCCTCATTACCATCATTTATCCTGCATTCTGCAACTCCACAACGTTTATTATTTATCATAAACAAATGTTCCAAAGAATCTTTTTTTGTGGGCTGAAGGGAGGCTTAATACAGATTTTAAACTTTTTGGAATAGACGAGAAAGTGTTTCTGCTTGTGACTTGTGGATTAGAGCAAAACTGGCAGTTATCAAAAATAAGATGGTCAAATGAAATCAAATGGGGAATTCGAAAAAAAACTTCTTAAGTTGAGAGTGCTGGCAATGTGGAATTGTTAACTTGTTTCATCTGCAGTGGTTTAGACTAATTTGTATCAAGATGAAGAGAGATAAACACGAGAGAGAAAGGGTTTGCTGATGAATTTGCTGAGGGGGTGAGTAAGAAGTCTCAAGGGTTGCATAAACATCAGATGGCTTGGTTGAGCTGAATACCTATTGCTTTGCTTAATTTCCTATCTCCCTTTCATGAATCTAACCTGGAAACTCCTTCAATTCTGATCTTTCAGCTACCTCTACTGCTCCTAGTGTTTGGTGACAATGTTGATGGCATATTTTGCTCAAGAACTATATCTCACTATTGTGGTTGTCTTGGTGCTTTGGAGCACCTAGGTAACCACAAGACATAGGTCAGGCCACTGTTTATCAATTACAGCTTGGCGTTCAACACCATCAATCCCTCAGTACCAGTAACCAAGCTTCAAAACCTGGGCCTCTGTACCTCCCTCTGCAACTGGATCCTCAACTTCCTTATAGGAAGACCAGAGACAATGCAGAGTTACAATAACATCTCCTCCTCACTGACTATCAACACAAGCGGGCCTCAAGGACGTGTGCTTAGCGCACTGCTCTACTCTCTCTACACTCATGACTGTGTGGCTAAGCACAGCTGAAGCACCATCTATAAATTCACCGACAACAACACTGTTTTTGGTAGAATCTCAGATGGCAATGAGGAGGGTTACAAGAGTGAGGTAGATCGGCTGGTTGAGTGATGTTGTAACAACAACCTCGCACTCAACCTCAGCAAGACCAACGAACTGATTGTGGACTTCAGGAAGGGGAAGTTGGGAGAATACACACCAGTCCTCATTGAGGGGGCAGTGGAAAGAGTGAGCACCTTCAAGTTCCTGGGCGTCAGCATCTCAGAGGATCTATCCTGGGCCCAACACATTGATGCAATCACGAAGAAGGCACACCAGTGGCTCTACTTCATTAGGAGTTTGAGGAGATTTGGTATGTCACCAAAGGCTCTCACAAATTTCTATATATGTACAGTGGAGAGCATTCTGACTGGTTGCATCACAGCCTGGTATGGACCCTCCAATGCACAGGATTGCAGAGGCTGCAGAGGGTTATGGACTCAGCCAGCTCCATCATGGACACAACCCTCCCCACCATCAAGGATGTCTTCAAGAGGTGGTGTCTCAAGAAGGGGGCATCTATCTTTAAGAACCCTCACCATCCGAGACAAGCCCTCTTCTCATTACTAACATCAGGGAGGAGGTACAGGAGCCTGAAGACCCAAACTCAGGATTGATTCAGGAACAGCTTCTTCCCCGCCGCCATCAGATTCTGAACTGTCTTGAACCTATGAACACTACCTCATTTTTCCTTTTTTTTGCACTATTTATTTATTTTTGTAATTTATAGATTTTTATGCCTTTGCATTGTACTGCTGCTGCAAAACAACAAATTTCACATCATAGGTCAGTGACAATAAATCTGATTCTGCTTCTGATTCATCTTTCTCCATGAAAATCCCATCCTTGACACAACCAACCACTCATTTCTAACCTCTCTTCTCTCTCAAAGCTCTTGAATTTCTTGTCACCTTCAATGTCCTTCTCCCCCAAAATGCCTGCTATGAATTACAACAATATTCAGAGCACAAGGGTTGCTCTGAACAAAGTCATGAATAACATTTTCTGGGTCTGTGACTACATTGTGTTAACTCTTCATGTATTTAACGACTAACCCTAAATAACGACACTGATGTCCGTTGGTGTCAGAAACTAGAAATAACCAGGAGCCATTAGGAATTGGATAGACACGAGAAACATAATAATTTACAAGGAAAGCTGGAACAATTCCATGACTCAAAATTCCATCTCTGGCCTTTCCTGCATCCAACTCCAGAGCTTTCAGCCACCTTGGTGTTATCTACCTTATATTACAATGATAACTACCTCAGAAGTACTAAACTGACTACAAAGCACTTTGAAATGTCCCACAGTTGCGAAAGTGGCAAATAAGATAAGCTAAATGTCCATAGATATCCTTCCCTCCTCCATAACTACACCTGACACACAACCCTTTTAAACCACTTCCCTCAAAATTGCTTTAGGAAGGCTTCCATTATGTAATTAAAAATAGATTTATGTCATTGATTAATATTTTAACTCTGTATCAAAGCCTCATCATGCTGGAGGAATACCATTATTCTCACTTCAATCAGAAGTAAAATTAGACTGTTCCAGCATGCAGGATGATTAGAGAAACATTTTTGTAAATTCATTCCAGGTTGAGTACTTTAGTTTATTGCCTACAAACTCCACTAAAATGATGATATTCAAATATTCAGAAGAAGAAATAAAATAAATCCAGGCGCACAAAGATACAGGCACACAGGCACGGTAGTGTAGTGGTTAGCGTAATGCTATTACAGTGCCAGCGACCCAGGTTCAATTCCGACCACTGTCTGTGAGGAGTTTGTATGTTCTCCCTGTATCTGCGTGGGTTTCCTCCGGGTGCTCCTGTTTCCTCCCACATTCCAAAGGCATACGGGTTAGGAAGTTGTGGGCATGCTATGTTGGTGCCGGAAGCATGGCGACCCTTGCAGGCTGCCCCCAGAACACTCCATGCAAAAGATGTATTTCACTGTGTGTTTCGATGTACACGATGTAATATTTGAGATAGGTAATAAAACAAACAATGCACCTTACAAAATGATAGGGAGTTGTGTTTCAGTTTGAGTAGGTATATAGCTAGATAATTAGAAATATAAAACCTGATCCAGTTCATCCTCTTCTGGCCAAAGTAAGACAATAGCCAACAGAGGTTGGATGGTCGGGGCTATGGAGGATTGATGGTGCGTGTGCGCATGTGTGTGAGCATGTGTGTGAGAATAAAGTGTGTAGTGGGATTTTCTTTCAGATGTTTTACAGCATAATAGTACATCAGATCCTAAAGAGGCAGAAATATATTTTTTGCTACTTCTGTTTCTCCCAGTTTCTCTTCCCTCCATGACTCCCACGAACCACAAACCATAGTGATTCAGAGGCATTAACTTTGCAAGCTTATATTTATACTTGCGGTTGCTTTGCATCCTCTTCTCTCTCGAGATTAGTGGTGGGTGTGTTTCTAATGCCTGGCTGTCTCTTGAGCTCTGTAGGTATGTGACTGAACCCTTGCAATGATGTATGAAGGGAATGAGAATTTCTCTAATTCCTAATGTTCAAAGAATTGATAAACATCAGATCCTGAAATCTATTGGGTGGGGTAGACATGAGCCTGATCCTTGGTGACCTTGTGGGAGGAGGATGCTGTTAACGGCATTTTATTAGGTCTAGACTCTCAGCCACCACAACAGGATGGCAATGTGACTGTCAGATTGTTTGCCTGCATGGATCTGTCCTGACATTAAAAAAATGGCTCTTGGCCGGAAAACAAAGGCCAGGATTTTGAACACAGCTCTAATCAGATGTTAGCTAATGAGTGGTATGTTGTGGTGCACATTTACCTAATTCTCATGGTCTTTCAGTAATTACATGTCCAATCCCTGACAATTTAATCAATGGACTTGATCGGCAATAAAATCCAAAATCAATGCAATGTTTTGAATCAGATTGTTCTACCTTAGTACAGTTAATTCAATGACATCAAGACCCACCTTATGAGGTGCACTTCCAAGAGGCCAGTTCATTGGATATCACTGGCTAGGTCATTTTCTAGCATCAGAGGGGTTAATTTGCACATTCAATCCACTATTTAGTACCAATGCACTACTGAATTTTGAATAGTTATCTGCAGATACATTATTTTGCACATAAGCTGCTAGTTAGTTGACAATCAGAATCAGAACCTGATTTATTATCACGAGCATATGATGTGAAATTTGTTTTTTGCAGCAGCAGTACAGTGCAAAGACATAAAAATTTCTAAATTACAAAAATAAATACATAGTTCAAAAAAACAGAATAATGAGGTAGTGTTCATGGGTCCATGCATCATTCAGAAATTGATGGCAGAGGGGCAGAAGCTGTTCCTGAATTTTTGAGTTTGGTCTTCAGGCTCCTATACCTCCTCTGTGATGGTAGTAACGAGAAGAGGGTGTGTCCTGGATGGTGAGTGTCCTTAATGATGGATGCTGCCTTCTTGAGGCACTGCCTCTGAAGATGTCCTCGATGGTGGGGAGAGTTGTGTCCATGATGAAGATGGCTGAGTCTATAACCCTCTGCAGCCTCTTGTGATCTTCTGCTTTGGAGCCTCCATACCAGGCTGTGATGCAACCAGTCAGGATGCTCTCCACCATACATCTATTGAAATTTGTAAGAGTATTTGGTGACATACCAGATCTCCTCAAACTCCTAACAAATTTCTTTGTGATTACATCAATGTGTTGAGCCCAGGATAGATCCGCTGGGATATTGATGCCCAGGAGCTTGAAGCTGTTCACCGCTGACCCCTCAATGTGGACTTCCCCTTCCTGAAGTCCACAATCAGTTCCTTGGCAGTAACTGTTAAAATGTAAATTTTGGTTGGAGTTTATTAAGGTAGTAATGGGAAAATGGTGGGTAAAGACAAGGAAGTTCAATTCATCAACCTGGGGACAATGTAAGTGTGCCGTGGAAATGTACTTGCAATAAAAAAACATATCCATAATATGGAACAGCCAGGAGTAGAATCAAAAGGATCTGGAACTGGCACAACATGCTTGTCTGTTGTTTCCCAACAGGCAGATAGTAAAAGAATATGGTTACCTGACAAATATGCTTCATATAAATTAAGAGCTGCTGTTACACCCTCGGGATCACATAGTCTTTGTGCAATTTTACATGAAAGAAGATGGAATCGATTCATCTGTTGTGGAAAGCGTTGTAGCTTGTTGTAGTTCAAACCCCATGGCAATTTAATTTTTGTGTATTCATTGTACTGTAATGTATTATTGTTGAGACATTTGAGGCATCATATTGGCAGCAGCACATTGCAAGCATGTATTAAAATAAAATGTAACTGATGCAACTCTAAATGACACATCACAGCAAGTTTCAACAAAGCATTAAAACTATATTACCATTAAATATTTAATCGCTTACTTATACGAGATTTTAAAAATTGCAGTTAAGCAGTGCCTGACTTGTCTAATCATTAGGTCTTTATAAGCTACAGGAATGTAGATAACTGCAAGTGTGATAGTATCTGTAAGGGCACATCATCAACTGTCATTGCCTGGAAGCTAGGTGATGCATCTTCGCTCCTGCAGTCAAGATGTATGAACCTGGTTTAGCTATGGATTGAGGGGAGTCAGTGTTACATGCTTGCTTTATGTGGACTGCTTCTCAAAGCAGAGATCATCTTCCCCTGAAAAAATGGCAGAGTTTTTCAAAACTGGATGAAATGACAGGTAAAAGTATAAACACGCAAACACTGTAAGTGGGAGGGGCTTCTGCACTAGTAACAGGGGATTGTAATGATGTTAGGTTCCTCTATTGTCCAGTTAAACAATGTAATGTTCAGCTGAGGAACAATGTTCGAAATCTAAGGTCTCAACCCGAAATGTTGACAATTCCTCTCCCCCGACAGATGCTTCTTAACCTACTGAGTTACTCCAGCAGTTTGTTTTTTGCTCCAATCTTCAAAAAGTCACTGGTTTGGTTCCCCAAGTGGTAGTGGGCTGCTATGAAGTCATTTATTTATCTTGGAATAGCAAAAAGAAATCAGCCAGTTATAGATAGAATAAAATTGCAGTAATACCTGCTGGGAAATATGTCTGAATACAGGATAGGGCATGACCACATTGCCCCTTGCAGTTTTCTAGCTTATTGCCCAGATGATTTATGAGAGTCCATTCATCTAATACACAGATTCAACACTATTAAGATAAGATATCCTTATTAGTCACATGTACATTGAAACACACAGTGAAAAGCATCTTTTGCGTAGAATGTTCTGGAGGTAGCCCGCAAGTGTCGCCACGCTTCCGGCGCCAACATAGCATGCCCACAACTTCCTAACCCGTATGTCTTTGGAATGTGGGAGGAAACCGGAGCACCCAGAGGAAACCCACACAGACACGGGGAGAACGTACAAACTCCTTACAGGCATTGACCGGAATTGAACCCAGGTCACTGGTGTTGTAAAGCGTTACGCTAAACACTACCTCTACACTACCGTGCAGAGAAGACAGTATGTAAGCACAAAGAGTAAGTTAGTACCTGAAGATAAAAAAAATTACAATGACCAGTAAATATTTATGCTTCAGATAAACAATGTCTTGTCATTTTCCTAATTGTGAGACATTATGGATTACTCGAAGATTTAGTGGACCAGAATGTGTTCGGACACACAACATAATTCCAATATGCAGTATCTTAAAACTACAATGTGCTGCGCCAAACAATGATAGGAAGAATATACATGGTTCTAATTTACCCACATTATGTTAATTTCCCAGCTTCAGACATTCTGTCATGAAACAACTACAAGAAAACAGAAAGATCAATGTTGTCACTCACATCATGCCCACATACGCCTGGTGGCCACCTCAGGAGTGGCATTGTGATAGTTCACAGGAGAAGGTTGCTGTTACACCTTTGGGATCTTTGTGTAATTTTGCATGACTTATAGTCCACAGTAGAGAAGAGAAAATTATATTTCTATTTTGAAAGAATGACAAATTGCCAATGAGTTGTGAAAAGGAGACTTTTATGAAGTATAATGAAAACTGGATCATTAGATCTGTGCTGTCATTATACATGGAACTTATCAACACATTATCTTTAAGGGTGTGGGTGGAATAGGTTTGCCTATAGAGGGGTAATTAACAACTGAACCCCTGAGATGGTGTGCTCTAACGTAACTTGAAAAACAATGAATTTTCAAGATGAAATTATTCTCATGGTACCAAATTTTAATAAAGTGTTGCAGAAACTTGGTGGGCAGGAATTGGGACTTGCATATGCTTTGTAATAATTAGTTTTGTAATCTCTTAATGGATTTCTTAACTATTCGTAAGAAAAAATTGAGACAATCTGCAAAATTTATGAAAATCACCAACAGGTGGCAGCAGATTGATTGTCAAAAATGTTATAAGTTGCAAAGGAAACCGTACCTTTTTTTGTAAACGCTTTATAACAACTTATGCAATTTGGAGGAGAGATTGGTGGAAATATAATGCCAGGTTTCTTGTTGAACACTTAAACCTATAAGATATACACCTTCCGTAAAGTTCTTAGGACTTGTTGAATGTACTTGGTGAGGAAAATTCTGTGGGATTTCAGAGCATTTAATAATGCCTGTGCTGACTCTAAGTTAATTACACAGTTTTACTCTAGTGTTTACCTGTCAAAGGGGTTGGTAGGCAACAGTCATATCATCTCAATCACTGTCTACAATAACAAAAGAATCAATAAAGATGAGTCACTATAGTATCACAAAGTGTCTGATGCTGAAAGCCGCCCATTCCTAATTGCCTTTAGAGATAGCTGATAATACAGACTTTGAAGTGAAAATCAGCCTAATGAGTGGCCTTGCTGGGAAGGGAGATCATGTGTCACACCAGTTTGCAAATACTTGCACACAAAGCAGCTAAAGGGAAGTCTTTCCCTTTTGGCTGGGTGACTGTCAAACGCCTCATACCCACTGACCAGTACAAAGGCACAGACTGACACCCAGCAGGAGACAGTGGCCTGCTGATCAAGAAAGACTCCATCCATCTTCCTCTGCCTTTAATCAGCCTAGCTGGAGCCCTCTGGACCCTTCTTGTTAACATTAAATTCATAGGAATGACTTTCTGTCTATTCTTGAAAAGACAGGAGATTAAAATTGTAATTATCTTAATAGAGTGCTGCAGGCTGTGGCTGGCTAACAAACAAGACCTTTAAAAAAATTAAGACCAGAAAGCAATGCAACATGAGTCAAAGTATATTAATACTTTGTTTTAAAATGCAGTGGAATCATTAGGCTGAAGTCAAAATCAACAGCATCTATTTCATTATACCTCATTGATAATATCTTGGATCAGATAAATAATTGTGTATGAAATGTAACAATTGCACAGTATTTCATTCTAAAAAGACTTCAGATCACCATCGTATGGAATCTTAACATGTCACCTTTGAAGAATAAACCAAAGAGTGCCCTTTATTGAAGTATTTTATGCACACTTAATATTAAAAATGTTGTAGTTATTATTCTGTCAATAGTCAGCTTTTCCTATAGCTTCAAAAATTGTGAAGTACACCAAACTTCTGTGAGGTAAAGGATCTCAAATTTAATCAGTAACATAGTTTTTTAAGCAAGTTAAATAGATTTACTGTAACATCTACTGGTCTGGAAAGTTTGATGCTAATGTTTTCAAATCAGCTGTTATCAAATTTCCAGACTTGTAGTGCTCTTTGTGTGGACAGACATTTGGTCTGAATTAGTTGAAGCTTTGCAGCTGGCACCAGCCATGCTCCACTGCAGTTTGAGTAAGACATCAGTACAAAGCACTTTAATCATTTCCATTGGTACAGGTTAATATGATGGTCTTGGAGCAGTAGATACTTCCTAGACAAAGCGGTGACTGAACTTTAATCAGTAACATTGGGAGACTTTCAGCACTGTTGGACAGAAAGTATCAGACATCTGATAAGACTTCTCAACTCTTTCTTGTGCCATTAGCATTTTGGTCCAATTTAAAAATGGTTTCAGTTCACTTTCAAAATGACCCACCATTCAAATTGGAATTTAAAAATGAAAAGAGGCAGAGTGCATTATGTGGCCAGTTTAATAGTAGACAGTCAGCAATCTTTTCATCACACAACAATGCAAATATATATAGTCTCAACATGTAAATGGGCTATATTTTCAATGTTCTAGCCTTCCAGAATAATTTTATGGATTACTGGAAAGCTGAGCAGTGTTTCCAAATGGTTTTTTAGCTGCAAGGGTCACACAAGCAATTAGAAGCAGTTTGTAATAACTGAAGTGGAAAACAATCTCAGGCAGAAGAGCCTAAAATAGATCTCAAGCTATTGGCTCAGAAAGTAAAGTAGGCTGCTACAATTTCTGTGACTTCTCCCTGTGTACACATTTGACTATAATTAACTCAACTGATAGTTACTATTCATAAAAAAATTTCAAATCATGATACTTTATATTTATAACCAATATATTTTTGCTCATGGTAAATAGATAATTTGTTGTTTGTTCTATCAGCAGTTCTTTTCTGCAACTACAATTACACAACGTAATGTTTTTATACCCGATAATGCACAGAAACTTCACTGAAAGCTGCTCTTGATTCATTTTTATATTTCTTAGCCAAGTTTTTACAACTGATATTCAGGATTTAATGCCTGATATGCTTGTGATGCAAACACACAAAGAGAAACAATGTAAAAAGGAAGAGAGTAGCTAACATAATTGTTTGTCCCTTAACAAATGAGATTGGGGAATTAATAATTAAGAAAATGGCGAAGACTTTGAACAATTATCTGTCTTCATTGCAGAAGGCACTAAACATAATCTGAAGATAGCAGAAAATACAGGGGCAAAAAAAACATAATAACACTGAGGGAAAGGTACGAGGGAAACTAATGAGATTAAAGGCCGACAAGCCCACTGGATCCGACGCCCAGCATCCTCGGTTGCTAAAAGAAGTGTCTGCAGAGAGAATAGATGAATTGTTTGTGAACTAGGTTCTGCCAAATGGAAAACTGCAAATGTAACACCCCCTTTCATGAGAGGCAAAATAGAAGATAGGAAATTATCAGCACATTAGCTTGAAACCTGTCACTAGAAAAATTCCGCAATTTTAAAGAAATAACATAATCAGGCAGAATCAACATGATTTTATGACAGGAAAATAGTATTTGGCAAATTTATTAGAATTTTTTGAGAATCGAATGAGCAGGCTGGATAAAGAGATGTCAGTAAAAGGAGTGTATTTGAATTTCCAGAAGGCATATCTGCCATATAAAGGTTTATTTCACATGGTAAGACCATGCAGCATTGAGGCTAATGTATTAGTATGGAGAATAGTTAACAAGCAGGAAACAGAGAGTGAGGATAAATGGATCATTTTCAAATTGGCAAGCTATAATTAGTTGGGTACCACAGGGACTAATGTCAAAGTCAAAGTCCAGTTTATTGTCATATGCACAAGTACATGTATGCACAGATGCAATGAAAAACTTATTTGCAGCAGCATCACAGGCACATAGCATCATATAAGCAGCATCCACAAGAAAAATATAAATTATTTTTTTTACAAGAAAGAACACAATTAGAACAAAAAAAACAAAAATCCATTTTAGTGTAAAATGGTCATTATGTTGCTAAACTGTAGTGATTAGGGTTTTGTTGGTTGGTTCAAGAACCGAATGGTTGAAGGGAAGTTGTTGTTCATGAACCTGGTGGTGTGGGACTTCAGGCTTCTTTACCTCTTGCCCGATGGTAGCTGCAAAAAAAATGGCATGGCCGGGATGGTGGGGATCTTTGATGATGGATGTTGCCTTCTTGAGGCAGCGCCTTCTGTAGATAATACAAATGGTGGGGAGGGATGTGCCCATGATGTATTGGGCAGAGTCCACAACTCTCTGCAGCTTTTGATGTTCCTGTGCATTCGAATTTCCATAACAGACCATAATGCAACCAGTCTGGATACTTTCAACAGTACACCTGTAGAAGTTTGTTAGCATGTTCGGTGACAAGTTGACTCTTCTTAACCTCCTAAGAAAGTAAGACGCTGGCACGCATTCCTTGATTTGCATCCATGTGCTGGGCCCAGGACAGGTCATCGGATATGTTATCACCCAGGAATTTAAAGCTGCTGACTCTCTCCACCACTGATCCCCCAATGTAGACTGGCACATGTTCGCCATCCTTCCTCTTCCTGAAGTCAACAATCAGCTCTTTAGTTTTGCTGACATTGAGCGAGAGGTTGTTAATGTGGCACCGCTCAGCCAGGTGTCCTATCTCACTCCGGTAGGGTCTTCCACTTGTGCTAGGGTCTTCAACTACTTACAATCTATGTAACTGACTTAGATGCAAAAAGTCAGCAAAAGCATAGAGATAGGTTAAGCAAATGGGGAGAAAAAAGTCTGATACAGTATAATGTGGAGAATTGTCCAGTTTGGTAGGAAGAATAAAAAAAAAACTATTATTTTAATAGAGAGGGACTGCAGAACACTGCTGAACAGAGGGATTTGAGTCTCTTCATACTTGAAATACAGAAATTTAGTATACAGGTACAGTGAGTAATTAGATAACAAATGGAATGTCCATTCTCAGATGGTGATGAGGAGGTGGACAGGAGTGAGATAGATCTGCTGGTTGAGTGGTGTCACAGCAACAACAATGTCACACTCAGTGTTAGCAAGACCAAGAAATTGATTGTGGACTTCAGGAAGGGGAAGTCAGGAGAACACACACCAGTCTTCATCGAGGGATCAGCGGTGGAAAGGGTGAGCAGCTTCAAGTTCCTGGCGTCAACATCTCAGAGGATCTATCCTGGCCCAACACATTGATGCAATCATGAGAAGGCATGCCAGTGGCTCTACTTCATTAGGGGTTTGAGGAGATTTGGCATATCACCAAAGGCTCTTGCAAATTTCTATAGATGTACGGTGGAGACCATTCTGACTGGTTGCATCACAGCCTGGTATGGAGGCTCCAATGCACAAGTTCTCGAGAGGCTGCAGAGGGCTGTAGACTCAGCTAGCTCCACCACGGGTACAACTCTCCCCACCATCGAGGACACCTTCAAGAAGGCAGCATCCATCACTAAGGACCCTCACCATTCAGGACATGCCCCCTTCTCGTTACTACCATCAGGGAGGTGGTACAGGAGCCTAAAGACCCACACTCAACGATTTAGGAACAGCTTCTTCACCTCCACCATCAGATTTCTGAACAGTCCATGAACCCATGAACACTACTTCATTATTCTTTTTTTTGCACTATTTATTTATTTTGTAATTTGTAGTAATTTTATGTCTTTGCACTGTACTGCTGCCGCAAAACAACAAATTTCACAACATATGAGCCAGTGATAATAAACCAGATTCTGATTCTGAATGTGCAGTGAAGGAGATGAAGTATAAAAGGAAAGTGGCTTTGCTAAAGCTGTGCAAGGCATTAGTGAGATCTGGAGTACTGAGACAGTTTTGCTCTCATTTAAGGAGGGATATACTTGCACTGGAGGCAGTTCAGAGAAGGTAAAGTAGGGTGATTCTTGGGATGTAGACATGAGAAAAGGTTGAGCACGTTGGACCTGTATTCGGTGGAGCTTGGAAGAATGAGAGCAGTTTATTGAAGCATACAAGATTCTGAGCGGATTTGACAAGGTAGATGCTAAGAGAATAATTAGGTGGACAGTTTCAGAATAAGGGATCACCCATTTAAGATGGACTTGAGGAAGAATTTCTTCTTTCATAGGAAAGATAATCTTTTGAGTTTTTCACCCCGGAAAGCTGTGGAGGCTGACTTACTGAATATATATGCAGCTGTGATACAAAGAATTTTGGCCTATGTGGGAGTCAAGGGTTATGGGAAAGAGGCAGGAAAGTGTAGCTGAGCCCAAGATCAGATCAGCCGTGATCTTACTAAATGGTGGACCAGGCTCGAGGGTTCCTGTTCCTACTTTTTAATGTTCTTATACACTTATTAACTCAAGGCTAAGATAATAACTTCTTCAGTTGTCAATCAATTCAAATTATTCCACAGGATAAACATTGGGCACAACAAGGGTTATAGGTCCCAACAATATCCCAGCGATAGAACTGATGATATGCTGCAGAAAGAACCACTCCTCCAGCCAAATTGTTACAGCACAGAAATAACACTGGCTTTCACCCAACAATAAGGAAAACGCACAGCAAGGTCACATCCACGGGCTGCATATATCCATTCCAGTCCATTTTCATTCTATGAGCCTCTTCCTAATCAGTAAAGTAAAACAAGGGCTCGGGCAAGAGCATTTATAGATAACTTGATCACTGGTCTGCACCTTGGGTTCCATCAAAGCCATTTAGCTCTGGAAATCATGAAAGCCTTGGTCCAAATAGTGACAGACAGCTGAATTCCGATGGTGGGATGGCAAAGCATGTTCACAACATTAAGGCAGTACTTAAGAGAGTGTGGTCCCAAGAAGCCCTGATAAGAAAGCAAGCAATGGAGATCAGATTGAAAGTTCTCCCATGGCAAGCCTGAAGAGGATTGTTGGTAAAGGATAATCATCTTAGACTCATCTACAAGTTTTCCTCAGGGAAGACTCCAAGGTCCAAAATACCTTTGGCACTTCATCAATGGCCTTTTCTGTTGTAAGGTCAGAAACATGTTTTAAGCAGATTTTGATTCAATTTTATTCTTCTTTGCCACTTGCTTGGCTGAATCCTTTTATATATATTGACATCTTTCTTCTTTAGCAAAACAAGCAGATATTACTTGATGTTGCTTCCTAATGGACCAAACCAGAAGATGCACTTCAAATGAACAAACCTAGCTCTCTTCTAGCAGACAACTGTTGCAAGTGGCCTGCAAGACAGTTAATCTCAGCCTAATACAGACTTTGGATCAAGGTGACACAAACTTTTGGGTTTCTAGGGAGGGTTCAAACAAGTCAATTTGCACATAAAGCAAGATTAAGTTAAAAGCCTGACACAAGAGATTCTGCAGATGCTGGAATCTGGAGCAACATACACAAAATGCTGAAGGAACTCAGCAGGTCAGGCAGCATCAATGGAGGGAAATAAACAGTCAACATTTCAGGTTGAGACCCTTCATCAGGACCGGAAAGGAAGAGGGCAGAAGCCAGAATAAGAAGGTCAGGGGAAGGGGAGAATCACAAGCTATCAGGTGATACGTGAGTTCAGGTGAGAGGGGGAAGGTAGGTGGGTGGGGGAGGGGGGAGATGAAAGGGAGTGATATAAGAAGCTGAGAGGTGATGGGTAGAAGAAGCAAAGGGCTTAAGGAGGAATTCAGAAGGAGAGGACAGTAGACCATGGAATAAAGGGAAGGAGGTGGAGAATAGATGGGCAGGTCATGAGGGTGGGGCAGAGGAAAGAGAAGGGGTGAGGGTGGCACAGGAATCAGAGAAAACAAAGGGAGGGGAGAAAAGGGTGGAAGGGGAGGGGTTACTGGAAGTTAGAGAAATTAATGTTGAGGCCATCAGGTTGGAGACTACCAAGGTGGAATATGAGGTGTTGCTCCTCCAGCTTTCTGCCTTGGTAGTCTCCAACCTGAAGGCCTCAACATCGATTTCTTTAACTTCCAGTAACCCCTCCCCTCTTCCCCTCCCCTCTGTTTTCCCTCATTCCTGTGGCACCCTCACCCGTTCTCTTTCCCCTCCCAACCTTCATGACCTGCCCATCTACTCCCCACCTCCTTCCCTTTATTCCATGGTCTACTGTCCTCTCCTACCAGATTCCTCCTTCTTCAGCCCTTTGCCTCTTCTGCCTATCACCTCTCAGCTTCTTATGTCACACCCTTTCATCCCCCTTTTCCGCACCCACCTACCTTCTGCCTCTCACCTGGACTCACCTATCACCAGCCAGCTTGTCCTCCTCCCCCTCCCAAGGCCTTCTTATTCTGGCTTCTGCCCTCTTCCTTTCCAGCCCTGATGAAGGGTCTCGACCCAAAACGTTGACTGTTTATTTCCCTCCATATATGCTGCCTGACCTGCTGAGTTCCTCCAGCATTTTGAGCAAGTTAAAAGCCTGATGTCTGCCCAAACTTTTTATTCACAGCTGAAATTCACAAGAGATCTTCAGGTGATTTTTGCAATAACTTGATTCATATTCACCCTATATGTGACCACACAGTCACATCAGGTAGCTCAGGGTCATAGGTTTTGCTGTGGACCAGCCTTTCACTTGACTTTTTTTAAAAAAGAGTATTTATACTCATTTATTCTGAGTCCTAGGTACTGAAAATGTGCTTCTGGTAGGAATTTTCATTCAGAAGCTTAAGCCTTAACCAAACCCTCAAATACTGGTCTTCTGTCTGCACAGTTTTCAGCTCGATCCAGTTTTGGCCTCAATTTTAAAGAAGCATGACAAAATGCTATTGTTATAAAGGCAGTAGCAACCCTGGTAGTCCTGAACTTGCTGAGGCAAACCATAAAATTTGAATGATTTTCCTACACATATTAACTCAGAATTGCATCTTACGATTGTCAAATTGCCACTAATTGCAGTTTATTAAACATGCTTAAACTAAACTGAGAAAGAATAAGAGTGAACAGAGTTGGAAATGAATTTTGTGACTTATTGCAAAGGGAATGCTAAGTCGACCTCTGACAACAAGAATTTGGGGCATGGTTCAGGTAGAGCCTAAATATTGCACAGATTGATATTAGAGACCCCCACTGCTGGATTTTAATTTTCCTCCTTGCATAGCTCTGGTAAAGTGAAGTGAAACTTACCCCATGAGAAATAAAAAAAAGGACAATAAGATGATTGATTAGACAATGGAGAAAGAATTTCTTGCCAATATGTCACTTCATAATATGTAACACTATAAATAAAATTACTGTGTTTGTCTGATTGTATATGTATATGTTAATTTCAAAATTCTCAATCAAAATCTTCTTGAAACATGTTTCTGACCTTACCACAGGAAAGGCCATTGATTAAGTCCTGAGGATATTTGAATCTTGGAGCCTTCCCAGAGGAAGCAATGTGAGCAAGCTTATTCATGACGATTGGCGACACTGCTCAATCTTTTTGGAATTGGTTTCCACTAATATTTACTGTATTTTCTTATACTTATAACAATACAAAAGACAGCCAAATGGCTTGTCAAGTCCATGTTAGATCCCAAGGGAGTGCTACAGTTAGTCTTGTTCCCCTCTCCTTATTTCCCTGTAGCCCTGCAACTTATTCTCTTTCTCACATGCATCAACTCCCCTATTCGGTTCTTTTTGTCATTAACTTACACTAAGGAGTAATTTACAATCGCTAATTAACCTACCAGCAAGTCTTTGGAATGTGGGAGGAAATCAGAGTGACCTGGCAGAAACAAAAAGAAAATACAAAATTCTGCAGACTGCACCCGAGGTCAGGATTGAACTGGGGCTCCTGGAGCTATGAGACAGCAGCACTAACTGCTGTGCCACCATGCTGTCCTAAATCTGGATGAAATCAAGCAAATCAATGCAAAAGATCAACCAATTTTAGATGCAACTTTATAATATGTATTATAATAGGTTTGCTAGTGTGGTTCAGGAGGGTTTAAACTAGTTTGCGAGGGGGATGGGAACTGGAGGAGTAGGTCAGAGGAAGAAGGGGATGGGGAAAAGTCAGATCTAACAGGTAGAGAGGCTTTGAGGAAGGAGAAGCAGAGTACAGGCTATAAAAGTAGTAAGGTGGATGGGCTAAAGGGCATTTACTTAAATGCAAGAAGCATCAGGAATAAGGGAGATGAACTGAGAGCTTGGATAAGTTCATGGGACTACGATATTGTGGCTATTACAGAGACATGGCTGACACCAGGGCAGGAATGGATATTGAATATTCCTGGTTTTCAGTGCTTAAAAGGGATGGGGGGGGTGGGGGAGAAGAGGAGGAGGGGTGGCGATACTGGTCAGGGACACTATCACAGCTGCAGAAAGGGTGGATAATGTAGAAGGATCCTCTCTAGAGTCAATAATGGGTGGAAGTTAGGAACAAGAAAGGAGCAGTTACTCTACTGGGAGTATTCTATAGGCACCCCGGCAGCAGTAGGGATACTGAGGAGCAGATTGGAGGCAGACTTTGGAAAGATGCAAAATAACAGGGTTATTATCGTGGGGAGACTTCAACTTCCCAAATGTTGATTGGCACCTGCTTAGTGCCAAGGTTTAGACAGGGCGGAGTTTGTTAAGTATGTTGACAGGCGGACTAGAGGGGATGCCATATTAGATCTAGTTTTAGGTAATGAACCGGGTCAGGTGACAGATCTATCGGTGGGTGAGCATTTGGGGGAACAGGACCACTGCTCAATAACCTTAGCATTGTTATGGACAGGGATAGGAGCAAGAGGACGGGAAGATATTTAATTGGGGAAAGGCGAATTATGAGGCTATAAGGCAAGAACTTGAGAGTGTTAAATTGGGATGACATTTTGAAGGGAAATGTACTGAGGAGTGTGGTCGTTTGTTCAGGGATCTCTTGCAGGATGTTAGGGATAAATTTGTCCCGGTGAGGCAGGAGAAGGAATGGCAGGGTGAAGGAACCATGGGTGACAAGAAAGGTGGAACAACTAGTTAGGAAGAAGAAGGCAGCATACATAAGGTGGTAGCAGCTCAGATCAGATAGGGCTCCTGAGGAATATAGAGTAGCAAGGAAGGAACTTAAGAAGGGGCTGAGGAGAGCGAGAAGGGGACATGAAAAGGCTTTGGCGGGAAGGGTTAAGGAGAATCCCAAGGCTTTTTACTCGCATGTTGAAGAGCAGAAGGATGGCTAGAGTAAAAGTAGGTCCGATAAAGACAAAGGGGGGAAGATGTGCCTGGAAGCTGTGGAAGTTGGTGAGTTCTCAATGAATATTTCTCTTCAGTATTTCACCAAGGAGAGGGGTCTTGATGATGCTGAGGACAGTGTTGGTAAGGGTAATGTTCTAGAGCATGTAGATCTCAAGAGAGAGGATGTGTTGGAGCTGTTAGAAATACTAGAACAGATAACTTCCGGGGCATGATGGAATATTCCCCAGCTGCTTCATGAGGCGAGGGGAGGAGATTGCTGAACCATTGGCTAGGATCTTTGAGTCCTTGTTGTCCACGGGGATGGCACTGGAGGATTGGAGGGTGGCGAATGTTGTCCCCTTATTCAAAAAAGATAGTAGGGATAGTCCAGGGAATTACAGACCAGTGAGCCTTATGTCTGTGGTGGGTAAGCTGTTAGAAAGGATTCTAAGAGATAGGATCTATGATCATTTCGAGAATCATGGACCGATTAGGGACAGCCAGCATGGATTTGTGAAGGGAAGATCTTGCCTCACAAGCCTGATAGGGTTCTTTGAGGAGGTGACCAGGAAAATTGACGAGGGTAGTGCAGTAGATGTGGTCCACATGGATTTTAGTAAGGCGTTTGACAAGGTTCAGCATGGTAGGCTTCTTCAGAAGGTCAGAGTCCAAGGGATCCAGGGAGGCTTCGCCATGTGGATTCAAAATTGGCTTGCCTGTAGAAAGCAGAGGGTTGTGGTGGAGGGAGTGCATTCAGATTGGAGGGCTGTGACTAGTGGTGTCCCACAGGGATCGGTTCTGGGACCTCTACTTTTTGTGATATTTATTAATGACTTAGATGAGGGGATGGAAGGGTGGGTTAGCAAGTTTGCAGATGACACAAAGATCGGTGGTGTTGTGGATAGTGTGGAGGGCTGTCGAAGCTTACAGAGGGATATTGATAGGATGCAGAGCTGGGCTGACAAGTGGCAGATGGAGTTCAATCCGAAGAAGTGTGAGGTGGTACACTTTGGAAGGACAAACTCCAAGCGGAATACAAGGTAAATGGCAGAATTCTGGGCAGTGTAGAGGAGCAGAGGGATCTGGGGGTTTCATATCCACAGAGCCCTGAAAGTTGCCACACAGGTGGATAGGGTAGTTAAGAAAGCTTATGGGTTGTTAGCTTTCATAAATTGTGGGATCGAGTTTAAGAGCCGTGAAGTAATGATGCAGCTTTACAAAACTCTGGTTAGACCACACTTGGAGTACCATGTCCAGTTCTGGTCACCTCATTATAGGAAGGGTGTGGAGGCATTGGAAAGGGTGCAGAGGAGATTTAATAGGATGCTGCATGGATTAGAGAGTATGGATTATGAGGAGACACTAAAGGAGCTAGGGCTTTACTCATTGGAGAGGAGGAGGATGAGGGGAGACATGATAGAGGTATACAAAATATCAAGAGGAATAGATAGAGTGGACAGCCAGTGCCTCTTTCCCAGGGCACCAATGATCAATACAAGAGGGCATGGCTTTAAGGTAATGGGTGGGAAGTTCAAAGGAGATGTCAGAGGGAGGTTTTTCACCCAGACAGTGGTTGGTGCATGGAATGCACTGCCTGGGGTGGTGGTGGAGGCTGATACGTTGGTCAAGTTCAAGAGATTGTTAGATAAGCATATAGAGGAATTTAAGATAGAGGGATATGTGGGAGGAAGGGGTTAGATAGTCTTAGGAGCGGTTTGAAGGTCGGCACAACATGGTGGGCCGAAGGGCCTATATTGTGCTGTATTGTTCTATGCAAGTTACATCTAACATCACTTTTATTCACGTTTCCAGCATTCTACTTAATTGGTTCAAAATTCATTTAGTTCAAATTAGTCCCTGCTCGTTGACAACACAATGTTTTTGTTTAGGAAGGCTCCTCAAATTGCATACATCTTCCAAGACACAAAGGCACTATTGGACATGTTTTAAAAGCTGTTTCATACCAAGTCAACTATTCAGTGGTTCACTCCAGTACTTTAAAATAATTTTTAGTGATTTAAAGCAGGCTACTTTTAGCTGAAAGATTAACATTAATTAAAAATGCTTTATTTTTAATGCTAACTCCATTTTCAATTGTATCAATAAAGCTGCACTGTCACTCTTGTTATATACATCAAGAATCACCACAATAAAAAGAGAAAAATTCCATCACACTAATTCAGCGAAGACTTTATGCTTCTGGTAATGCAAATAAACTTTTAGCTGAAGTTGTTTTTTAAATGACTGACACAATTCTGAGAGTGTTTTCAATGCAATTTTCCAACTGTGCCCCAAGCAAATTCTCTATCTTTTATGTTTATGGCCAGAAGGACTTATTTTTTTATTACAATGCTAAATATAACTCCCAGGAATTTGGAATTCGCACGAAATAGCCAGTAATGACACAGTGTTTACAACTGATTACTACCTAACAGATAAGGATACAAATGTTAATAATAGACCATCTTTGTACACCCTAAATTATCAAATGATAAAAGCACTTCCTGGTGTGGAAATAAATCCTGTTAGAGTAAGGCTCCAAATCTGATCTCTAATCTGATTATAGCCCATAGCTATAACTTAGGTTCTAAGGTTGGAACTGTGCGAATCAGCACTGTCAGGACTGGAGGGTTAAAAATTTTGAGGGAAAATATGTTTATCTACTTCATTGCCCATTGGTGGAGCCTGCAGCACAAAGCCAATCTAAGGAGTTGTCGAACAAACAGATCTTTTAAAGGGACGAGCTCTGCCAGAGATTAATTCAGTGTGAAAAATGGACCAAATGAATGTCAAACATTGTTGACTCTTCAAATTGCATAATAAAATATCAGCTCTTTGTCTATTAATGGTCAAGAGTCATGGAATATTCCCTTGAGGCATAAGAAGCAGCTTGGCAGCTTCATAGAGTTTCATTTCTTTGAACCTTGAACAAAGCACCAGACTGCACAACAAAGGACAGCAAACTGGAAATAAGACAGACAATAAAAGAAATTTAATTTAGAGGAAAGAAGCACGTTATGTATCTATTCCATAAGGTCTCATTCAAGTTTTTGAACAAGATGAGAAGAGTAATAATCCACTTAAAAGAGATGATAAAATGAGAAGGAAATAAACTGACCTATTTAACCATCAAAAAGTTGAATGCATGTAATCATGTGTAATTACTGCAGTTTCTAATAAAATCAGGCATTATTACAGCCATCAAAAATCTTAATTCATGAAATTTCTTTTCACCATCTGATCGGACCTTTGCAAAGATACTGTACTTTTTTTTTGGCCTTTGAATAGTTATGTTGTAATGTCCTGCTTAAGTTGAATAAACAAAAGCACAGCATTTTCAAGAGTCAGATTTGATGTGAAGGATAAATGCCAAGAAATTGGATTAATTAGCATTTGTTTTATATGCACAAATCGAACAAAGATTGACTTAACCTAGAGTAGATCATGCTGATGATCGTTTCTGGGTGAAATCAAGTCCATCAGAAAACTGGACCAGGCACTTCCATATGCCTGGTGCTTGTCCAACAACTGATGTGTTCTTGATGACTTCACTATTCATCCAAAACCTATTTCCACACACACTGACATAAATTAGAGCTTCAAGATGCAATCTATGATGATCATGGAACAGTCTCCATAGAAGCGAGTGTGCAACAAGTAACAGTGAATAAGTTTTCCAGCATTTAGCTGCTGAGACACTCAGTCTATAGGTACCTCAGTCCTGATACTGCTGGGAACACTGTTTCTGGAGGTATCATCATGCCATGGGCAGTTACTTATGGTCAGTTGGGGTCTTTGGGCAGGAGATAAAGACATGCCCTTAAGTTAAGACTCTATGTACAGTGAGTCTTCAGTGACACCATACCTTAACCTGGACCTCCATGATGAACAATGAACATACAAGGGCAGGATTTTCAAGGCTGTCAGCACTGAGATACTCGACATTCTGTTGTAAGATCTTCAGCCATAGTTTTGTGCTTGGACTGCTCTCTTTGTAAAGGTGAAGTTCACCATTACTTTCATCATCCCTGCCACTAGGTCTGTACAAGTATCCAGAATAGAACAGCCATGTCTCCCAATGTGCTGATTACCACTGTATCAGAGAGGTCACCCAGGCACTGAATTTGTGAGGGAATGATTTCATCAGCTTTGAGAAACAGCTGGCATCCCAGTCATGAGTATTTGCCAGCATTGTTGGCTTCTCCACTCATCTGCTCATAAAGACTTCCACTAATATCCTGGACCTTTTCATCAACAGGGGAGATTTCTAACGATCCATATCCACCTGCCAATGTCCAGGTGACTATTGATCGTAAGAAGAATTCGCTTGTGGTGAATGTCATTGCATCAACCTGACGGAATCCATACATCAGACATTTTCAATGGCCAACACTGCCCTAAGTGATGTATCCAGTGGAACTAAGACTACCCACTGCTTCCCTGGCTCCTCATACCAGTATACAGATACATAATCCAAGCAATTCTCAGGAGAGTAGTTCAGGAAAATGCCATTGGTCCCCTTAAGATGAGAAAATGATACATGCATCAGTTCGAGGGCACCTCAGGAAAATAGATAGGGTACAATATTGGTCTTAAGGTCGTAGGGTAGAAAGGGTCCTTTGCTTCGGATTGAGGAATTTGGTAAACCAAGGATAGCAGTCAGTGCCAGAGTAAGAACAGCAAGGAAACCCAGAGTCTGGGGGTCACGAGGTGCAGCAGCAGGAACAAAAGGAGCAGAAGGATGGTGGTGGCCACCATGTCCCTGATAAGCTTCTGCTATCTCAAATCGCTGGTGGGTGCAGGAGACAGGTATTGATCATCCAGGATATAAGGAACACTTTGGAAAAGGTTTTTGGAAGGAGCCTTCAAAATAAAATTCCGCAATGTAACCCAAAGGACCCTCTAAACCCTACAGTTCTGAACACTAAAATAATACCCCAATAATCACTCAGGAAAGGCCAGAATATATGCACAAAATTCCTTCACATCTTTATGTTGGTGGCAAGTAGTGCTGCTAACTCACACCTCCAGTGATCTGGGTTCAATTCTGACCTGTGGTGTGCTGTGTGTGCAGTTTATATGTTCTCCCTGTGACTGCATGGGTTTCCTTCAGTTGGTCCAGTTTCTTCCCACTTCCTAAAGACATGCTGACTGGTTTTTTTTTTAGCTAATTTAAGTTAGTTCTTGTGTAGGTGGGTGGTCGAAGAATCTGGGTGGATTTAATGGGCATGTGAGCAAGAATAGGTTATACTGGAAAAAAGTGGGGGAATGGGACTCATGGGAAAGCTCTGAGAGTTGACATACACCAGATGGGCCAAATGGCTCCTTCTGTGTCAAAAGGAAATATGCAATGTGTACAAGTCCACTTGCATTGAATACAACAAATTAATGCTGAATCCTTGCTCAAATTACTATAATGGCCTGCTCCAATATTTCTGAATTCCGTGGACTGTACCACTCCAGGAAGTTCAGAGCTCCACATAAACAAAATATTTTGTGTGGGATATCCACTCTGCATATGTAAAATGTAAAGATCACCCTGATAAAATTGTGATCTTGAGATTTCTTTCAGCATTGCTCCACTGTATAGGGGTTCTCACTCCCAAGGGATACTACTGTAGCCACCTCATGGCAGGCTCTTCTTACGGTGTGTCTGATGGGTCCAAGAGGACCTTCCTCCCGGCAGGTATCTAGGTGACCAGGACTTGCATCTCCCTTTGAGTGAACATTGAAGTTGTCTCCCTCTACTCTTCATTCTCTCTCCTCAGTTGTAGCCAAAATGTGTATTGCTACCATGTGACTGACATGGGGAGTCTGCCTTTAAGGGGTAACATGGAGGCACAAGAAACTGCAGTTGCTGTTATCTGGAGCAAAAAAACAAACTGCTGGAGGAACTCAGCAGGCAACTGTGGAGGTAGACATATGGTTGGCACTTAGGCTTGAGACCTTGCATCAGGATTAACCCGCTGAGTTCCTTCAGCAGTCTGTTGTTTGCTTTAAGGGGTAACACCCTTCTGTGAATACTATTGAGTACATCACTGGTGCTGAGATCAAGAGGGTTGAGAGCTTCAAGTTCTTAAGAGTGAACATCACCAATAGCCTGTCATGGTCCAACTATGTAGGGGCTATGGCCAAGAAAGCTCACCAGCGCCTCTACTTTCTCAGGAGACTAAAGAAATTTGGCATGTTCCCTTTGACACCAACTTTTATCAATGCACCATAGAAAGTAGCCTATCTTGACACATCACGGCTTGGTATGGCAACTGCTCTGCCTGAGACCGCAAGAAACTGCAGAGATTTGTGGACACAGTTCAGCAGATCACGGAAACCAGCCTCCCCTTCATGGACTCTGTTTATACTTCTCACTGCCTCGGTAAAGCAACCAGCATAATCAAAGACCCCACCCACCCCAGACATTCTCTCTCCTCCCATCAGGCAGAAGATACAAAAGCCTGAAAGCATATACCGCCAGACTCATGGACAGCTTCTATCCTGCTGTTATAAGACTATTGAATGATTTCCTAGTACAATAAAATGGACTCTTGACCTCACAATCTACCTCGTTATGACCTTGCACCTTATTGTCTACCTGCACTGCACCTTCCCTGTAGCTGTGACACTTTACTCTGCATTCTGTATTGTTTTACTTTGTACTACCTCAATGCACTGTGTAATGAATTGATCTGTATGAATGGTATGCAAGACAAGTTTTTCACTGTAACTCAGTACAAGTGATAATAAATCAATTCCAAGAAACATGAAAAACTCATACAAAAATGGCTAAAATTTGTTAACAAAGTAACAATGAGATTAGTGGAGCACGCAGTTATTTTATGCACAAATGCTGCAGCAACCTCTGGCAAAAGGAGGATGCATGGTCAAATGCAAATGTTCATCCACCTTGCCATTAATCTGCATTGAATGGCAAATAGGTGCTGTACTTGTAAGGTAGTTGTCAACTACCCTTGCTGCAAAAAGTCAATTCTTTTCCCTTCTACCTATGAGTGTGATAAGTATAGTTATTGTGGGTCACCCTCTCTGGCATTGAAAACTAACTTCAAGTGTGGATCCTTATTTGCAATGTTTTGGTTGAATTTACTTTTTTTAAAAAAATTTAACAATTTTTACTTTCTTTGTCTTTCACAATCCAGTCTATGTTTCTCTGAACTAATATTGAATTCAATATTATCACATTTTTATGCATTCCATTATATAGTTTTTGAAAAACTAATAGTTCAATGTGATTGGCAATTTAGTGTACCATCAGTGCTCTTTGGGATTTGAGTGCTCTGGGTCCTCCATCCATTAGCACAGACATTGGAGGCCAGGAAGAGTGATATCAAACAGCAGGTAACATTACTACGAACCTTAAACATTGAAAGGTTGAAGCCTAGCTTGCTACCTTGGAATGTAGGATTTCCATTTGCTTATTAATAGATTCTTCTTAATTTTCAGACTTACAGATTTCCATCCCAACTCCACCTTCCTCAATCCCCCAATCATTTCCTGCTCAGCCCCAGAATCCCATAATCTCCCTGACTGACCCCGCTGATCCCCATGAACTCCCACAAATATCCTTCCAACTATTTACACCTCACTGATCACTTATCCATACAGTGCCCCATGCACAACAGATCATCTCCTTGACTGAAAAAACACACTTTGGTAATATCATGGACTGACACCAGCCCAATCTGTTTATCTCCACAGCTGAAGTTCTGAGTTCCTCCACAGTCAAACCATCTCAGGAGCTGTCATGTCCAAAGCTGTGTTATCTTTCCCTCCTCTGATTTCTGCACAGCTGAAGACTCTCCTCCAATAATCTACACAGGTGAACCAACACCCATTCCCCTGCGCACCCCACCCACCACCAAACAAATCTCTACAGCAAGATTCTCTCTCCCTCCTCAATCACCTCCACAGCCAATTCTGCTTCAAACCTCTGTACATGGCATTCTTTTCCGGTTTACGTACCCTATTCTCCATTGACCCCTCTAGCTAATAATGATCTTCTCTCATAAATATCTCCCCCTACCAAGTCTTCCCTCTGATTATCTTCCATTTCCACCCCTAATCCTCCTCTGTAACCTCCTATATTCACTTTGGCAGAAAATCTGTAAACAAAAGTGAATTTAATCACGACTCCTTTAGTCTCGTGTGTGATAGGCTATCTGGGCCTGGGAATCTGGTAAAGTTTTCTTGTTTCCTTCTCCCCACCACCCACCATTACAGTGCTACTTTAGGGGTATTACAATTAGTAGACCAATGCATTTAATATAGATGTACAGTGGAGAGCATTCCGACTGGTTACATCACAGCCTGGTATGGAGGCTCCAATACATAGGATCACAAGAGGCTGCAGAGGGTTGTAGAAACAGCCAGCTCCATCGTGGGCACAACCCTTCCCACTATAGAGAATATCTTCAAGCATCAAGAAGGTGGCATCCATCATTAAGGACCCTCACCATCCTGGACAGGCCCTCTTCTTGTTATTACCATCGGGAGGAAGCACAGGAGCCTGAAGACCCACACTCAATCATTCAGAAACAGCTTCTTCATATCCTCCATCATATTCTTTAATGTTCCATGAATCCATTTACACTACCTCGTTATTCCTTTTTAGAGTCATAGAGTACACCAGCACAGAAACAGACCCTTTGTCCCATCTAGTCCATGCCAACCTGATCTTCTGCCTGGTCCCGTTTACCTGCACCCAGACCATATCCCTTCAAACTCCTCCCATCCATGTACCTATCCAAACCTCTCTCAAATGTTACAATTGAACCCGTATCTACCATTTCTGCTGGCAGCTCGTTCCACACTTGCATTACCCTCTGAGTGAAGATTCCCCTCAGATTCCCCCTTATATATTTCACTTTTCACCCTAAACCTATGTCCCCTAGTTCTAGTCTCACCCAACCTTAGGGGAAAAAGCCTGCATGCATTCACCCTATCTATACCCTTCATAATTTTGTATACCTCTATAAGATCTCCCCTCATTCTCCTACTCTCCAGGGAATAAAGTCCTCACCTATTCAACCATTCCCTATATCTCAGGTCCTCAAGTCCCAGCAACATCCTTGTAAATTTTCTCTGCATCCTTTCAAGCTTATTGATATCTTTCCTGTAGGTAGGTGACCAGAACTGCACACAATACTCTAAATTCGGCCTCACCAACGTATCACCTCAGCACCATTGATGTAGACAGGAGCATGTGCACTGCCCCCCTTCCTGAAGTCAATGACCAGCTCTTTTGTTTTACTGACATTGAGGGAACGGTTGTTGTCATGACACCATGTTGCTAAGCTCTCTATCTCCTTCCTGTACTCCGACTCATTGTTATTTGAGATACGGCCCACTACAGTGGTATCATCTGCAAACTTTTTCTTGCACTATTTATTTATTTTTGTAATTTATAGTAATTTTATGTGTTTGCATTGTACTGCTGCTGCAAAACAACAAATTTCACGTCATCCAAGTCAGTGATAATAAACCTGATTCTGACATCTTTCTCAGTCCTTAGATTATTAATTTTGCAATTCTTTAGTCTTATTGGTTATGGTGATACACAGTTGCTTATCCTGTTCACTTAGGTTCAAGAGTTTGTTTTTTCTGACAGTGATACTATCAGTTTGAACTTTCAACAGAAAGAAAATTGAAAACACAAATATACAAAGGCAATTCTAACTAATGGCCTGAAAAACACATTAAATGTCAGTGTGCATACATAAAATACATGTTCTACAAGTTAACTCTAACCAGCTTTCTCTAATTTGGAAACATTTTCTCTGCAAGTCAACCTCCTACAATCCATGTTTTTACTTTGTTCGAGCCTTTGTGTAACAATATGATAGCCTTTTGCAGGCATTGTCCCGAAATATTGAGATGGAGTTCCGGTTGACTAATGATAAAATGTGACCTATACTGATGGTACTCACAGCTAAGGGTCAATTATATTGGCTGAGCTGCTCTCAAAATTAATATTTTATGATTATTGATCAGACACATCATATAACTAACAGCCCACAATTAGTTGACAAATAAGGAATCTATATCTCAGAACTGCTGCTTCAATGCAGTTACATCAGTAAAGACTCCTATGTTAGACTACTGTTTATTGACTGCAGCTCCATCTTCAATACTGCAACTCCAAGCAAACTCATCACCAAACTCTGAGACCTGGGACTCAACATCTCCCTTTGCAACTGGATCCTTGATTTCCTGAGCCTCAGACCACATTCAGTAAGGACAGGCAGCAATACCTCCAGCATGATTATTCTCAACACCGGTGCCTCACAAGGCTGTGTCCTCAGCCCCCTACTCTACTCCCTATACACTCATGACTGCGTGACTAGATTCTGCTCTAACTACGCCTGCAAATTTGCAGATGATACCACCGTGGTGGGCCCTATCTCAGATAACAATGAGTCAGAGTACAGGAAGGAGATAGAGAGCTTAGCAACATAGTGTCATGACAACAACCGTTCCCTCAATGTCAGCAAAACAAAAGAGCTGGTCATTGGCTTCAGGAAGGGGGGCTGTGGACATACTCCTGTCTACATCAATGGTGCTGAGGTCAAGAGGATTGAGAGCTCCAAGTTCCCAGGAGTAAACATCACCAATAGCCTGTCGTGGTCCAACCATGAGGATGCTACGGTCAAGAAAACTCACCAGCACCTCTACTTCCCCAGACCTTTTACACTCACCAACTGTTATTGATGCACCATAGAAAGCAGCCTATCTGGATGCATCATGGCTTGCTTTGGTAGCTGCTCTGCCCGTGACCGCAGGAAACTGCAGAGAGTTGTGGACACAGCTCAGCACATCACGGAAACTCGCCTCCCCTCCATTGACTCTATCCATACTTCTCCCTGCCTTGGGAAAGCAGCCAGCATAATTCAAAGACCCCACCCACCCCAGACATTCTCTCTTCTCCCTTCTCCCATCGCACAGAAGATACAAAAGCCTGATATCACATACCACCAGGTTCAAGGATAGCTTCTATCCTGCTGTTATAAGACCATTGAATGGTTCCCTTGTACGATAAAATGGGCTCTTGACCTCACAATCTACCTCGTTATGACCTTGCACCTTATTGTCTACCTGAACTGCACTTTCTCTGTAGCTGTTACACTTTATTTTGCATTCTATGATTGTTTTTACCCTGTACTACCTCAATGCACTGGGTAATGAATTGAACTGTATGAACGGTATGCAAGACAGGTTTTTCACTGTGACACTAATAAACCATTTCAATTCAATGTATTCATCTTCAAAAACTTATAAATCACTATATGCTAACAATAATGTAGCCAGGTGTCTTAGCTAGTGGCTAATGGCACAGAAGTTACTGGAAGTCAGTAGTTAATTCAGGTCACCAGCCATTGTCACTGCCTAAAAATCTCATTGAATTATGGCAAAGAGGAGATGCACCATGAGATTTAATGTGCCATAAGTTGCTGGAAAATTTGCCCCACTCCACCATTAACTTCACCAATGCTAAAGAAATTACATTCTAATGCAAGCTACCACATTGTGTGTCATAAAACTGCTTGATTTACACAGTTAAAATGAGCTAATCTTTTAGCAGACAATTAGAATTATTACTTCATTTCCAATGATCCAGTTAATTAAGTGATTTATGATTCTAAAATGCATTGCCTTAACTTTGACAGTCCAGAAACTTCGGAGACTCACTCTTGCAAGTAGCAACGAGTCCTATTTGACTACTTCTTAAATTACTTTTGCTTTCTATCTCTTTCTCTCATTCTTAATCCATACCCTGACTTTTCATCCGTTTCTTTTTGTAGATTATTTCTCTCTAATTTACCCTAGTTTCTTATCTGTTATTTGTTCCATTTTTTTCCTATTTATAAAATATAATTAGTTAAGGTGTTAACCCATTGGACCTAAATGCATAAAGTCCAGATGCCCAATAAATCTCATGTTGGTATTTTTAAATTGCAGTCTGCAGCACAAAAATAGCACTGAGTCATGGTTCTTGTCATGAGATGCTCCACTCCAGCAATTTCTAGGTTAATGACTACAATTAAAGTGTCATCTAGTTTACAGACTGAGCAGTTGCTTGTATATGTGAATAATGCATACACAGCATCACCCAATGAAGGAAGAAGAGTATTATGTCAGCCAGAAAGTGATGATTTGGAACAAAGCCCTTCTTCTTTATAACTCATATTAACAGTGTAAATTGAGTAGTTTTATGATACACAGTGGGGTGGCTTGTCAGTGGGGTAATTGTTATTTCTTTACTGTTGGTGAAGTTAATGGTGGAGTAAGGTAAATTGTCCAACAACTTTTGGCGCATTGAATCTCATAGTGTGTCTTAATAAATGAAAAAAAGAGGCTAAAGGAACTTATACCAATCCTCTTTTCTATAAAAAATACTATGTCATTTTTCAAACTAATTATATTTTAATTTGTGAAATCATTACCAACTTACTATATATGATGCCAAAATCCTAAAACTACAATTGTTCCTTTAAAGCTTACAATACTTAAAGATCAAAAGAAAAGATCATTGAAAAGACAGCAACAATCCATTTTTAGCTGTTTGTTGTAATGATGACAGGAAAATATAACTATGCCATGCATTAAACAATTTTCAGGTAACTTTGCTTTTCAATAAACAAATGCTGACTTACATTCGACAAAACAATCATATTTAGAGCTGAAGTGGCAAAATTTGTTAATTATTATTTTTCCAAATATTTATTTACCCTCCTCCTTTGAAGTCACTGACTTGCAGGGTGTATGTCAGGAGTTGTACTCTTTTAATTCACGAATGACAATAAAGTTATTGTTGTCAGGGTCCCCAGCTAAGGCGGCACTGGATTCTAACTGATCCAATTTTTACCTGCCATCACTTGCTGTCAGTCTTGGCTTTGCTGTAAGACTTCCAGTTCTGGTCAGAAGGTTATGCCACTATTTAAAGGACAGGGATGCCCTTCCTCGTGTACTGGCCAATATTTACCCCTCAATCAACATCACTAAAGAATAGATTATCTTGTTATTATCTCAGTGTTATTTGTGGGACCTTGATGTCTGCATATTAGCTGTTGTGTTTCACTATGCTACAACAGTGATTACACTTCAAAAGTACTTCATTGGCCGCAAAATGCCATGGGACATCCTGAGGTCATGAAAAGCACTATATAAACGCGAGTTCTTTCTTTCATCTCTTTATATACACACAGGATAATGATCAGGAACAGGAAATAGTCTGATTTTTCATCTTCCAAACCCAGGAGAGCTATGATCAATTACAGCGGCCCAGCTAAGATCAGTTAATTCAGCACAGACCAGAAATTGAACCCGAGACCTTCTTGTCTGTCTGTCGTGGTGACGTACTTACTGGGTTCCCTACATTTAGTTAAGACCATAAGCAGTTAATTATGGATTGAACAAAAGGTTTATAGGGGAAGGTAGATAGCAGGGGTTAGTCAAGCAGAAAATATTATGTTTGTATAGAATAGATTATCTGATCTGGCTGATTACTTAGAAAGAAATATCTTGAAACTTGACTCCTTGATAGAAAGGGAGTAGCTACTGTGGACAGAGTCACCAGAATGTGATTAAGAGAAAGTAGCATATCTTGATTTTATCCACAATGAGACTATGCTGCCTGTATCGACTGTGCTCTTGGAATGGATACCGAGTAGAAACCAGGCCTCTTCCTATGTGGGGTAGAAAAAGGGCAAAGCCCATCCAGTCATGTCATGTGGATGCCAAGAAACAATAAAGCTGGATGCTCTACTTCCAAACTCTCCCCTACTTGCAAACTTTGTTTTTAGGTCAGATATCCATTCAGAAAGAATATAAAGTAGAATATCAATGATCTTTCTGAAAATTAAACACTTTAATGAAGCATTTTATGACAGATAAATGTCACAGCATTTATCATCATACTTGTCACCTGAACCTGGTTGTTTGTCATTTCATTGAGTAGGTTCAAATCCTCTATAGAGCAGATTATGCCTGATCTGTGGCTGCAAGGGGGCATAATTGGCTTGAATATGCTTTAGAATTAATGAAAACTCACTTGGTATCCAATTCAATACTGACCTTTTGGGCCTCTTGTCTGGGCAGGTTACTTATACTTGGGTCTCAACAGTCCTGCCCACAAAACCCATTGCTGCAAACCCAAGCATGCCAGTAGACATACAATTTATAAAGCATGAGATATTTCTCCCAAGAATTTCAGACAAGTGATTGATATTCAATAAGCACTGAGGAACTGCCCTGAGAAATATCAGTCATTAGCACATAAAGTGAAGTAACCCCTAGTAGTGGGAGAATTAACCTTGCGCATATCACTTGAACTTTAAGAAAATAATTTTTAAATAGTGCAATTTTAACCTCTTCCACTGATCAGAAAACTGTTGAGATCAGGTACAAGGCTGGTGTTACACCCATCTTAATTTTTGTCTGCCAATGAAAAGTAACTTCTGGCAAATGAGCAAAACCAGCATTCCACCCAATCTTGTGAGCATTCCAATAAGCAGCTTAGGTTAAAATTAGCAACAGCATGTTTAGGACCTGAGTTTAATGAAATGGATAACGAATGGCATCTAATTAATCACATTAAACAATTTTTTTGTTCAAGGCTTCATTGCTGCAAAATTCTTTAGTGCACAAGGCTCAAGGCATCATGTGAGGTTCTACATCATTGCTACTCAACTACTAACTGTTTTACCACCAAGATCACTAGGGAGTTATGCTAATTTTCCACAGGAGCTAATAAATGTATCACTTTGCATGATTTTAATCTACATTCTTTGCAAGTTAAAATGTGTATCAGACAATGACAACCTGCCTTGTCTAGTTTACATCTTTTATGGGATTAATATTAAAAGCAAGCTGGAAACAACTGCCCTTTATATTTCAACAGTTTCTTGGCATGCTCATGCTTTGGCACTGGCTCAAACACAACTGCTTTAAGGTAATGATGATCATTTCAATATTAAAATAATTTTGCAAATTTAATGTGCTAGTTTTAAAATACAACATCTTCAAAATTGTTTCCTGCATATGAAAGGTATTGAACTTTGCAATTTAGTGACTATGTTGTTTTTGAAGAGAAATAGATCATTTTATCATTGCCATTGGCATAACCAAATTTATTTCATTTGTTGATATAATTCAGAGTGGATAAAATATAGAGTTCAATGACACAGACCAGGACCCAAGACTGGTTTGTCGACCATGTCGAATTGGTTGATCTCATTTGTCAGTGAGTACTAAAATTGCTCCCAGCACTTTTGGGCTAAAGAGGGGGAAAATAAGAACAGAAGAAATAGGAGCTCTTCAGCAAATAAGTGGTTATTTAGCCACTTGAGGCAGGGGTGGTGGTTGTTGGTCGTGAGGTTAACCTTCGCTATCCTGCCTGGTAGAGTTAAATAGTTTAAGGAAATTCACTGCTTGACGCACATAGAGAAAAATAGTCTCTTGAGTAAAGTTGCCAGGTTGCCTACAGAAGCATGCCTGGATAAAAGGTGGTGCTTTCATCACAGGAGAGAAAATTACCAACAAAAAAAATCTTGATTGAGCACAATTATCTTTTTTTTAAACAGCGCTAATTGAGAATGGGCCAAAAATCTGCCCACACCTCCAACCAAATGCAATTTAATACAGTGACTATGGTACATTTCTGCAGAACAGTTAAATGAACAGATGAATTTGTACATTTTGACATTTGTTTCTCCAGTTACAGCAAATCTTACTATCAAGGCTCTCATTTGTCTACTACAATCAGGTAAAGCCACAGGAAACTACACTTCATCAACTAGAATAAATAAAGCATTAGATTTATGCAACAGCTGTTGGCCAAGAAAAGTAATATGGTTCCAAAAGTCACTCAGAAAATCAAATAACAATCCAGAAAAAAATTAAACCTTAAGATTAATGTTAAAATTGAAAAATCCCATCAAATTAAAAAATAATCTAGCACATTACCTTCAGTGCCTCATTAATTAGTATATACAGAAGTTTCCCAAATCAACACTGCTCAATAAAGTCAATGACAAGGTTGTAGGATTGAATTTCAAAAACAAACGGTAACTTCATATGAGATGCGGAATATGTAGTAGGTTTGTGAATTAGTTTTTAAGGCAAATATCTGGCTGGTTCTGTTGATAACACTCTCAGCTGAGCCAGAAGATTTTGAGCTCATATACGTAATCCAACATTTCAATGTAGCTTTGAAGGCACATTATATTATTTGAGACAAAATCTCTAAAATCAGGCATGAGCAATAATGAAAAACAGTGATCGATTTCCATACAAGGATGGTGTGTGACTTTAAAGAGGAATTGCAAGTAGCACAATTCCACGTACCTGCTGTCCTTGTCCTAAGTGGGAGGTTCTTTCAGAGATGCCTTGGCAAGTTGCTGGTGTGCACTTTGTATATGGTATGTGCTGCAGCCATATTGTAACAATGGGGTGGAGAGATGGAGTTGAGTTAAGGTTTAGGATAGATGATTGGGTTCCAGTCAAGTGGACTGGTTTGTCCCAGTATTGAGATTGTATTCAATGACTGAGCTAGCATGACCCACTCCTGCTACTATTCTATGTTTCTATATAACTGAAGCACTATCTCCCTACTCCTATGTTCAATTCCCTTAGCAATATACAATAACATTAAATTAACTTACTTAGTTATTTGTGGTATTTGCATACCAACCTTATGCAAATAATGCACTAGGATGCTCGGATCCCTGCAATCTCCCACCTCTTTTTTTTGTGCCAAAATAGACAATGCCAGATTTTCCAAATTATACTTCAATTTCCAGATCTTTGCCCACTCACTTAACCTAACCGTATCCCTTAGTAGCCTCCCTATGTTCTCTTCACATGTACTTTCCTACCTACCAGAAAGTTTAGCAACCATACCTTTGGCGCCTTCATCCAAGTCATTTATATAAACTGTAAAACGTGAGACCGCAGCACCAACCCCATTAAATCTTGCCAACCAGAGAAAGTCAATTTTATACTTACTGTCAGTTTCTCATTAGTCAGATAATCTTCTGTCCATATCAACATGCCACCAGTTGCACGATGAGCTTTTATTTACTACAATAACCTTTGATGCAGGCAAGTAGGGAGCATTTTATCACTCATCAGACTTGTCTTGTGGATGGTAGAAATGCTTTTGGGAGTTCAGAGATGAGACTCTTCATAATTTAAGTGGTTGGTGTTTTAGTTAAGCAAGTAGTTAATAGTGACCTTCCCACCCCTCTTTTCAGGATGCTGATGGCAGGCATTCAGTACTTTCCTGTAGAATGTCAAATGAATGTCAACCAAGCAAGTGTGAGGTGTTACACTTTGGGAGGTCTATTGTAAAGTATACAGTTAATGGCAGGACCCTTAACAGCATTGATGTACAGAGGGATATTGGGGTCTAAGTCCATAGCTCACTGAAAGTGGCCACACAAGTAGATAGGGTGGTAAAGAAAGCATTTGGCATGCTTGCCTTCGTTGATTGGGACATTGAGTATAAAAGTCAGGAAGTCATGTTGCAGCTGTATAAAGTTTTGGTTAGGCCGCACTTGGAGTTTTGTGTGCAGTTATGGTCACCCCATTACAGGAAGGATGTAGAGGCTTTGGAGAGGGTGCAGAAGAGGTTTACCAGGACGCTGTATGGATTAAAGGGTATGAGCTATAAGGAGAGGTTGGACAAAATTGGGTTGTTTTCTCTGGAGCATCAGAAGCTGAGGGGAGACCTGACAGAAGTTTATAAGATTGAGAGGCATAGATAGGGTAGACAGTCAGAATCTTTTTCCCAAGATAGAAATGTCAAGGACATGAATTTAAAGCGAGAGGGAGAAAGTTCAAAAGTGATATGCAGGGTAAGTTTTTTTTATCCAGAGAGTGGTAGGTGCCTGGAATGGGCCGCTGGGGGGAGTGGTGGAAGCAGATACAATAGTGGTATTTAAGAGGCTGTTAGAAAGACACATGAACATGCAGGGAGTGGAAGAATATGGATCATGTACAGGCAGAAGAGAATTAGTTTGATTCGGCAACATGTTTGGCACAGACATTTTGGGCTATAATGTTCTATGAATGTGACTCCACTCTCTTGCTACAGGTGTTCATTGGTTAGTATTTGTGCATTATGAATATTACCTGTACATAAGACCGTAAAACATAGGAACAGAATTAGGCCATTCAGCCCAGCAAGTCTGCACTGCCATTCTATCATGGCTAATTTATTTATCCCTCTCAAACTCATTCCCCTGCCTTCCCCCCATAACCTTTGATGCCTTTGCTAATTAAGAACCTATCAAACTCCGCTTTAAATATACCCAATGACTTGGCCTCCACAGCCGTCTGTGGCAATGAATTCCATAGATGCACCACCCTCTGGCTAAAGAAATTCCTCCTCATCGCTGACCTAAAGGGACATCCTTCTATTCAGAGGCTGTGCCCTCTGGTCCTAGACTCTCCCACTACTGGAAACATCCTCTCCACATCCACTCTATCCAGGCCTTTCAATATTCAGTAGGTTTCAAAGAGATACACCCTCATCCTTCTAAACTCTAACGAGTACAGGCCCAGAGCCATCACATGCTGCTCGTGTGTTAACCCTTTCATTCCTGGGATCATTCCCGTAAACCTCCTCTGGACTGTCTCCAAAGCCAGCGCATCCTTCTTTAGATGTGGGACCCAAAACTGCTCACAATACTCCAAATGTGGTATGACCAATGCCTTATAAAGCCTCAGCATTACATCCTTGTTTTTATATTCTAGTCCTCTCATAATGAATGCTGACATTGCATTTGCCTTCCTTACTACTGACTCAACCTGCAAGTTAACCTTTAGGGAATCCTGCACTAGGACTCTCAAGTCCCTTTGCACCTCCGATTTCTGAATTTGCTCCCTGTTTAAAAAAAAATAGTCTACGCCTTTATTTCTTCTACCAAAGTGCATGACCATACACTTCCCTACACTGTATTCCATCTGCCACTTCTTTGCCCATACTCCCAACCTGTCCAAGTCCATCTGCAGTCTCCCTGTTTCCTCAACACTACCTGCCCTTCCACCTATCTTTGTATCATCTGCAAACTTGGCCACAAAGCCATCAATTCTGTCAGCCCTTGCTTGAATACTTGAGGTCTTGCTGAAGTTAAGCTTGTACAGATTAATTATTATAGGAGCTACAGATAAATTGAACATGGTGTGGTGAATAACTCCATCCTGGTATGAAGAGGGAAGGTCATTGATTAAGCAGGAGGGAATGGTTGGGCACAGAATATGACACCAAGTGACCTTTGCAGCATTTTCCTGATGTTGGAACAACTGGACCACAACAACCACATGCATAATGGTATTAGTTATGCCTCCTCTCAGTGCAGGGTTTTCCCTCTAGTTCCCATTGACTTCTAGCTTGCTAAGGGATTGGGAACAGCAAAAGAAAGTTTAATTCACTAGAATTAACTTTAATAAACATTTTAACCTGAGTTTACATTGTTTATTTACAATTATATATCAACTTCTTCATTTTTACTTTATCATTTTCAGAATACTGGTGTTACAGCAAGGCCAAATTCAACTTTAGCCAGAGCATCTTCTGCAATGGATTGTCAAAGTTGGGTTTATTGTCGTATGCACAAGTACACATATGCACAGGTGCAATGAAAAACTATGTGCAGCAGCATCACAGACATATAGCATCATATTTTAAAACATAAATTAAACATAAATTATACACAATTTTTACAAGAAAGAACACAATTAGAACAAAAAAATTAAGTCTATTTTAGTGCAAAGTGACCAAAGTGGTCGTAGTGTTGCTAAACTGTAGTAATTACGTTTGTTCCGTTTGGTTCAAGAACCAAATGTTTGAAGGGAAGTACACTTCATACTTGCGAAGTACACGGAGGTCCACACAGTTCTATTCTTTGAAATCAACTCCTCAAATCTTTTTCTGGTAAATGAATGCCTCCTGCAGAACTCAACAGTTTCATTACATTTGCTACCAACTTCCACCCTGCCCTCACCTTCACATGGTCAATCTTTGACTCTTCCCTTCCTTTTCTGAATCTGAGTCTAGTCTAGCTACCAACATCCACTACAAGCCTACAGAATCCCAGTGCTATCTTGACTACTCTTTATCCCACCCCGCCTCCAGTAGGACTCCATTCCATTCTCACAGTTCCTCTTTCTCTGTGTTGTTTGCTCCGATGATGAGACTTTCCATACAGGTGCCTCTGAAATGTCTTCATTCTGAACTGCGGCTTCTCCCCTACCATTGTTAACAAATCCCTTGATTCACTTCCCATACCTCTGCTTCAATCCCTCTCCTCTGGGACAGAACAAGGATAGAGTTCCCCTGGTTCTTGCCTTCCATCCCAACAGTCTATACATTCAACAGATCATTCTCCACAATTTCCGTCACCTACAAAGATATAGATAGATAGATATCTTTATTAGTCACATGTACATCAAAACACACAGTGAAATACATCTTTTGTGTAGAGTGTTCTGGGGGCAGCCTGCAAGTGTCGTCATGATTCTGGTGCCAACATAGCATGCCCACAACTTCCTAACCCGTACGTCTTTGGAATGTGGGAGGAAACCGGAGTACCCGGAGGAAACCCACGGAGACACGGGGTGAATTACAGACAGTGGCCGAATATGAACCCGGGTCACTGGCGCTGTAAAACGTTACACTAACCGCTACACTACCATGCCTGCCCAACATCACAAATTCTAACCAGCCTTATTTCTTACAAAATTGATTTGACAACAACACTGCCAGTACATTATTTGCAGATGCTTCCAGTAAATCCTCCAACAGATTATGAGGGGCATAGATAGGGTGGACAAACAATATCTTTTTCCCATTATTGAGTGATCCAATACCAGAGGGCATGCATTTAAGGTGAGTGGGGATAGGTTCAGAACAGACGTGAAGGGTACGTTTTTTACCGAGAGAGTGGTGGATGTCTGGAATGCATTGCCTGATAGGGTGGTGGAGGCAAATTCATTGGTGGTTTTTAAGAGAGGCTTGGATGGGCACATGAATGAGAAGAAAATAGTGGGATATGGGCATCCTGTAGGTAGAAGGGAATAGCTATGTCAGCACAATATTGTGGGCTGAAGGGCCTGTTCTGTTCTCTAGGCTGGTCTCCAATCACTGATGCACTGTACTCTTCATCTTATCCAAAAGAGTCCTGTTAAAATACTATCCTGTACCATGTCCTGATCACCCATCACACTTGCCTTTGCCTGTTTACAATGACACTCATTTGGCAATGCCTCCAGTTTAAAATTATAGCCCCTGTGTTTAATTCCCATCATGCCTTTCCTGCTGGCAGCCTCTTATCTCTCTTGCCATTCAACTTCCCACATTCATCCCACTATTGATGTTCATGGTTTTAATCGTCCAGACATTCCAGAATTAATTTTATAAGCCACCACCACTCCACCTACGTAAATCCCTGTTTTTTTTTGTTGTAGCTTTTGGCTCATAATCCACTTTTGTTTCCTTGCCACAAATGAACTTTCTAGTACCTTACTACTTTGTTATATTAAAGCTGATAATGGCTTGTTCCATGAATACTATATTACAAAAATGTGCAAGTTCTATATATCTTAGCATTTATAAAAGAATTTCTCATGATAATGGAACAGAATAGTGCCTTTTCAAATGTTTTTTTTAAAGTAAGTCTTATTTGACCTGGAGACTGCAATTTACAGTGTTATATATCCCTTGAGAAACTCATGAAAGATTACAGTTATCTCGATTTGAAAGGACAGGACTTGTAAATCAAGATTACCATGCAAACATTACAACCATGGCCCAAACGCTCCTTGAATAACCTCCAGGGAAATACAATATATGAAAATCAAGAAAACCTCAGCTGCTAGAAACCTGAAATAAGAACACTGTATGCTGGGGTGGCTGGGAGGAGAGGTGAAGAGAGCAGAAGTGAGGAAATAATGTAGACGCATGTGGGAGCCCAGTCAACTTTGGGAAACCTGGTTAGTACAGTAATACGTTATATATAAGTTAACTGTGCACAGAATAAACTGTTCAAGATGATCAATATCATACGGGCTATTTGTGAAGAACTCGCCTTGGTTTCGGTGTCTGAATGGCATCCTTCCTGTAGTTCCCGTTAATGAGTCGGGTGCAATCACACAACTCAGCACCAAAGGCAGGTCCAGGTGCCCTGGTCTCTATGGCAACGCCACGCTCTTCCGCCAACATCATGTAAAATCCCTTCTTATTTCCTTGGAAACCAAAACGACAGCCCTCAGAATGATCCCTTTCCCACTCCCGATTCTCCGCCTGACGAGACCATATTCCTAATCCCGATGTTCCAGCAGTTCTCTCTGCAAATTAAACTCCCGCTGCACAGTGACGGCACTGCCGGCATTGCCGGCCGTGTCCTGGAGTGATGACGCTCTTTCCTTGTTGGGGCACGGGAACCTCGGCGGGGTCGCGCTCTGATGAAATAAGGACTGATGACGTGTCGGATGAGAACATGGCAGCGGACATCACGCTGCTGTTTCGAGCGAGTGTGAAAACGGTGAAAACTCGGAACAAGGCGATCGGCGTCAACGCTGAGCCGGTCAAGGAGGACATCCTGAGGAAGGGCAGGACCAGGGCGGAGTTTAGCGCCCGAGCACGGGAAGTGGTGAGTGTCAGAGGGCCGGGGAGAGAAGAAAATAACGGAGGAGGAGGAGAGCTTACGAAGAGTTTGCATTTACAATGCACTCATGAAATCCAAAAGCTTTCCCTAACTGTCAGTGACTGTCAAGCTGTAATCACAATTACTGTGGCATAAAGTGAGATAAAATGGTCTGTTGGGCTTCTGTAAACGCAGCTGCTGGTGGTAGAAAGGCAGTAGTAAGAAAAGAAGATGTATGAAGGCCTCATCATTCCTGATATCACTTCACAACCATTAATTTCTGGTTGAAGTGCAGTCATTTATGTTGACAAATATGGCAGTCAGTGTGTAGACAATAAGACCCTCAACAATTAGACAGATAATCTACTTTTGGTATCTGTGAGCAATGGCCTGCCAGTTTTCCAAATACTATGGAATTATTTGAGTTCATTAAGCTCAGTATAATGCGTCATCCAAAAGGTGTCACTTTTGACAAATGCAATGCATTCTCAGCACGACACTGAAGTGTCAGATCAGTGGAAGTGCACAATTCTAATTGGGCTTAACCAATACAGTACTATTTCAAGGAAAAGTCTTGCTAAAATGGCAGATTAACAAAAGTTGTAAATATTGTGAATGGGAAAGAGCTGTAAAGAACGTAAATGCAGATTAGGTTTCAAATAATCCTCTTCTTCTTTTATTTGAGTGTTAAATAATCCTTTTTGCCCAGAAAGAAAAATGCTGTACTCTATATTCTTTTAAAACAAGGGTACTCAGACTAGGACTGAATGGTTACCCAGCAGAAGCATGACTTTGATTACAATCAGAACAATTAGAGATGAGTGAATGGCTCATGGAACTGCACTTCAGTGAAAAAAAAATTAAGAGGAAATGTAACCATAATGTTTGTTGCTTGTTTAATACTTCATTACAAAAGTAAAGAAAATTAACTAGCTTGGGAAGTTTTCTTCTTTGTGATTGTGGATTGGAATTTTTTTTAACCAAGTACTTAATTGGTTAATGCCTTTTTTTAAAAAAAACATTTGAATATACAGTTGTGACCAGAACTATGGTTTTATCAGAATATATGTGGATGCTTATCTCAAGTTGGACTTAGTTGATGAAAATCAATAATGGCTCAGCCATTCAAGCAGTCAATAACTTACATACTGATCATTGCTTGTGAGGAGGAACTTCCTAACATCAGTGCTAAGTTTTGTCTTTCACTGTTTGGGTGTATAGCCTGTGGTCAAGCCCATGGTTTAACTAAAAACAGTCTTCCAGATTTACCTTCCATCTATTGTTTAACATATTATCTAATTCATTTATGTGTCCTATATGATAGAATTTTATTGAGAAACCAATTCTGTACGTTATCATTAATGATGTTTGAAAAATTGCTGCTGGGCCTTTGGTACATGTAATAATCTAAAGAATGGATATGTTAAGTATCATCTAATGATGCATAATGCACATTTGGATACCATTTCGGGGAAATTAAATCACACCAGTGTGTTCTGTAGATAGCATTGATACACAGATAGCACAAGGGGAAAAAATACTTTAACAATGAATGAAGTCTGCCTTGGTTATGCTTCAGGGAACCTGCCTGAGTGTATCCCAGTATTTAGAGTATGGCACTTGGAACCACTGCAAGTGAAGCCCTTTAAGTTGAAGCTTATCTCTCAGGACCAGCCAGCACACTACTGCAGCTAAGAATAGTGCTGAAATATAGGGCCATATTGATGATGTTGCTGAACATAGGGCTGTAAAGGGTGAGTTGAGTAGCTAAGAGCTTGGATTGGAATGAATGAGGCAGCAAACAGTGAGCTATTGAACTGAGAGAGTTTAGTGTCTGTGTAATAATAGAACCCACAGTTAAAGGAGAATGATGGAGTGTTTTTCTAGCTCAAGAATATTTTGTGCATTGTATGCAGATTTAAGGTTAGAAGAGAATTGATAGTGCTACTTCAGGTGGATTGATCAAATCTGGTTATCGCCAGCTAAGCTGGGCATTGCCACATTTGCTCAGAGAACCAGGTTAACAGGTTTGAAGTGGTAGGAATGAAAAAACATCTGGAAATAGTGTCATTGAAAGAGGGACAGGAGCCTTTTAGTAGATTGGTGGAGGTGTTATTGCCATTGGTGGCAGACCAGAAGCATGAGCAGTTGATATTTGAGAAGGTGTTTATCAGAGAGTAACTTTCAGAGGCTGATGTGGATTTTATCAGAGCCACATGACTCCATACCTCATCACATTCATGGTCCAAATGTGAACTAAAGAGGTGAAATTTAGAGGCAAGTTGAGCAAGGCTAGCCTTGAGATCCAGACAGCATTTAATTGAGTGCAGCATCAAGATGGGCCTGGTAAAACTAGAGACAGCATTCACAAGACAAAAATCCTCTGCTAACATGCTCGCACTGAACAACCTTGCCCTCTAACAATAAACTTCATGGTGAGACCTTGGAAAGCCTAGACTACTTCTCATATTTTGGAAGCCACCCTCCAGTAAAGATGGGGATTGATGAAGAAATTCATCATCACCTTCAATGCATAAGCACACTCTTTGGTCACTTGTGGAAAAGGGTGTTTAAAGATCAAATCCTCAAACCTGGCACAAAACTGTGGTCCATAGAGCAGTAGTGATCCCAGCCCTCCTATATGGTTCTGACTATTATCCACAACAGCATTTTGCAGAGAATCCTCCAAGTTCTCCAGAAATCAAACCAAAGTCATTATCCTTTCCCAGGCCAATGTACCCAGCACTGAGGCCCTAACTATAGTCAGTTGATGCTGTTGGCAGGCCACATTATTCACATGCCTGATACCAGACACTTGAAACAGACATTCTATTCCAAGCTCAGTCACTGGAAGGGATTACGGAGGAAAAGATTAAAGAAAGATTTGAGCACATTTTTTAAAAAGTTCCCACCAATCCTTGGGAATTCCTGGCCCATGAGAGCTCAAATTGGAGAAGGAGCATTCAGAATTGGTGTGGAAGCAAATTTCCTTGATCCCAAGGAATTGCCAATGAAGAAGGTAAAATTCACAGGTCTTGGAGGTAGAATCTAGAAGTCTTAGGGAGCTGCTGCTATGCATACTGTTACTAATACACTCTGCAACTGTTTTTTGATGTTGGACAGAATGGATACATAAGGTAATTTGTGCGTTACCAGTTAAATGGATCACTTGGTCCTGGATGGTTTTGAGCTAAGAGGTGAAAACTTTTACACATTGGAATATTGTGCTCAAGTATAATGTCCAGGATCCTGCATTCAAGGAGCTCTAGTGTTGTTGCTCCTTCAAGCATGCAGGCAACGGGAGAGTGGTGGAAATGCTTTAGGGAGTAAAGAGTTGAGTCACTTACCAGTGCACCCAGTCCCTGTCCTGTTCTTGTAGCCATTGTGTTAATGTGACTGATTCATTTAAATTTCTGGTAAATGGCATTTTGCAGTATGTTGATGGTGGGAGGTTTGGTGTTAGTAGGGCAATTGATTGTTAGATTTTTTTTGTGCAGATGCTGATTGCCCAACACTTATGCGGTGCAAATGTTAACGGCCACTAATCTGAATTTATTCTGCTTTTATCCGACATGCTGTGCTCTCTGAGGAAGAAAAAGTTTTTCTTGGACCAAAAAACTGAAGATGCTAGACATTTCAAAGAAAATTAGAGGTTGCTGCCTGACCCTTTGCACACTTCCAGCATTGGTGGGGAGAAAAACAGTTGAAGTTTCAGGTCAATGGCTCTTCATCAGAATTGGAAAAGTGATAAGACAGCTGTGTTTTATGTTGCAGAGAAGGGGAGCTGGGGAAAAGTGAGGGAATATCTGTGATAGGTGCAGATCCAAGTTGACAATGCAACAATTATTTTAAAACTGAAATTCAAACAAAATGATTCAAGGAATCATTTTGAAACAAAGGTATAGCCAGATCTGTAGAAATAAGGAAGTTTAATAATGCACCATAGAAAGCATCCTATCTGGATGCATCATGGCTTGGTATGGCAACTGCTCTGCCCGGGACTGCAAGAAACTACAGAGAGTTGTGGACACAGCCCAGCACATCACAGAAATCAACCTCCCCTCCATGGACTCTATACTTCTCACTACCTCGGTGAAGCAGCCAGCATAATCAAAGACCTGTATGAATTGATCTGTATGAACGACATGCAAGACAAGTTTTTCACTGTACCTCGGTACAAATGACAATAATAAACCAATACCAACCTAAAATTATTAAACTCCATATTAAGTCCTGAAAGTTGTAATGTGCCAATTCACAAGATAAAGTCCTGTGCATTAAGTTGGAACAAAATTGAAGGCAGAGGTCATAGTGGGAAGGAGACAGAGAATTAAAATGACAGGCAAAGGGAACCTTTGGATACTTTGCATATTGAACAGAGGTGTACTGCAAATCAGTTACTGAATATGCATATGGTTTCTCTGATGTAGAAACCACAGTGTGATTGTCAAACACAATACACAAAATTGGAAGAAGTGCAAGTGAATTGCTGCTTCACCTGGAACACTTTTTCTTCCTCCTCTTTGCCATAATCCTGTGAAGAATAAAAATTGAGTTGTCCCTTTTGTAGACAAATTTGGAAGGAAGGAAGATTTGAAGGAAGGAAGACTTGCAGGAACCCCAGCCCCTTTGTTTACTACCATTAATGGTACCATTCATTTAGGTTCCTATTATTATCAAATACATTTTGGAAGCTTTTATTTGTGAGGTTAAATAATCAACAGCAGAACCAGAGTGAATGAAACCACATTTGGATTCATTATCTTGAATGTGTGGGAGGGAAATAAAAAGTTTAAGGTCACTGCTCCAGGTAATAATCCACTTTTCCAACAAATAATAAGTGTAGGCTTTGCTGGATGTTGTAGTTAGGCAGAATTGAGAGCGGCAATGATGCCTAGCAGAGTCGAATGGTTTGCTAGTCCTCCTATTTTGGTTCACACAAAGCATATCAATTTGTCGAGATCCTGGGGACCCACCAACCTAATGGAACCAGGTTGGGATGATTCACATCATCAAGATAGGAGAAGCACTGGAAGATTTGTGGAATTGGAAAAAAATAATTTTGACATTGCAGTCTCGCATGTGGATTGCAGTTCGAGTAACCAAATGACATCATGTTTTCCTTTGCAAAAAACAAACTGCTGGAAGAACTCAACAGGTCAGGCAGCATCTGTGGAAGGAAATGGACGATTGACATTTCAGGTCGAAACCCGTTGTCTGGACTGAAAGATAGAGGGGAGATGGCTAATATAAAGAGGTGAGGGGATGGCGTGAAGCAAGAGCTGGCAAGCAATTAGTGGATCCAAGTGAGGAGGGGTGATAGGCAGATGCAGAAGGGAAGAGTGGAGATAGCAACAGAGGCTGGGAGGTGATCAATGGAGGCAACAAAGGGCTACAGATGATGGAATCTGATAGGAAAAGGAGGTGGAGCATGGAACCAAATAGGGGAGGTGGGGTGGGCAGATGGGAACAATAGGGGGAGAGGACCCAATGGGAGGTGTATGTTGGTGATGGGCAGACAGAGTGGGTGGAGGAAGGTGAAAAAAACATGATGATGGGAGCTTTGGTGGTTAGGAGGAACTGGGTAGATCGATATGAGAAAGAAAGATGACAGAAGGGAGCAGGTTACCTAAAAGTGGAGAGTTCAATATTCATGCTGTCAGGTTGCAGACTACCCAGGTGGAATATGAGGTGCCATTCCTCCAGTTTGCATTTAGCCTATTGACCTTCCACCAGGATCTACCTATTGCTTGTCAGCTCTTGCTCCATCCCTTCTCCTCACCTCTTTATACTGGCTATCTCCCCTCTATCTTTCAGTCCAGATTAAGGGTCTTGGCCCGAAATGTTGACAGTACATTTCCCTTGCAGATGCTGCCTGACTTGCTGAGTCCTCAACTGCCCAGCCAGGAGAAACATTCTCCCTGCATCCAGTCTGTCAAGTCCTTTAAGAATTGTGTTTGTTTTGATGAGATCTCTTATAAACTCTAGAGAATATAGTCCCAGTCTGCTTTATCTCATGCAGTAAACACCCCATGCCTGGAACCAGTAGATTGAAACTTTGTGGCGCCCCTCTATGGCAAGTACATTCTTTCTTGGGTAAGAAGGTTAAAACTATAGGCAAGCTCTAAGAATGGTCTCAGCAAGGCCCTGTACAATAGCAATAAGACTTCCTTACTCCTGTTTTCAAATTCTCTGATAATTCACCTACTGCCACAATGGTCTACAGCAGACGCAATCTCACTGGCTGTCCACTCTACTTTGGAGCACCTAGACAACCGCAAAACATACATTAGGCTGCTGTTTATTGATTACGGTTCGGTGTCCAACATCACCTCAGTAGTAATCACCCAGCTTCAAAACCTGGACCACTGTACCTCCCTCTGCAACTGGATCCTCAATTTACTTACAGGGAGACCACAGTCAGTGTGGATCAGTAACGACATCTCCTCCTTGTGGATAATCAACATAGGCCCACCTCAAGGATGTGTGCTTAGCCTGCTGCTCTACTCTCTCTGCACTCATGACTGTGTAGCTAAGCACAGCTCAAACGTCATCTATAAATTTGCTGATGACACCACTGTTGTTGGTAGAATCTCAGATGGCGATGAGGAGGCGTACAGGAGTGAGATAGATCTTCTGGTTGACTGTGGTCACATCAACCTCGCACTCAACATCAGCAAGACCAAGGAACTGATTGTGGACTTCAGGAAGGGGAAGTTGGGAGAACACACACCAGTCCTCATTGAGGGGTCAGCGGTGGAAAGGGTGAGCAACTTCAAGTTCCTGGGTGTCAACATCCCAGAGAATCTATCCTGGGCCCAACACATTGATGTAATGATGAAGAAGGCATGCCAGCAGCTCTACTTCATTAGGAATTTGAGGAGATTCAGTATGTCACCAAAGACTCTTACAAATTTCTATAGATGTACGGTGGAGAGCATTATGACAGGTTGCATCACAGCCTGGTATGGAGACTCCAATACACGGGATTGCAAGTGGCTGCAGAGGGTTATAGACTCAGCCAGCTCCACCACAGACACAACCCTCCCCACCATTGAGGACATTTTCAAGGGGCGGTGCCTCAAGAAGGCGGCATCCGTCACTAAAGATCCTCACCGTCCTCTTCTCATTACCACCATCGTGGAGGAGGTACAGGAGCCTGAAGACTCTCATTCAACAATTCAGGAACAGCTTCTCCCCCTCCGCCATCAGATTTCTGAACGGTCCATGAACACTACCTTGTTATTAATATTTTTTGCACTTTATTTTTGTAATTTTTAATAAATTTATGACTTTGCACTGTAGTGCTGTCGCAAAACAACAAATTTCACATTATCTAAGTCAATGATAATAAATCTGATTCTGATAAAGGTAATTTACTATTTGTACACTTAATTGCTTGCTTCATCTGTATCGTTGGTCTTCGGCTACCCATGTGCAATTGCACCTGGGTCCCTTTGCACATCAATCTTACTCAGTCCTCCATTTATCAAAAATTCTGTTTTCCAGCTATGTGCATCAAAATGGAAGCCTCCTATGTTTCCATGTTACATTGCATTTCTCATGTTCTCACCTCCTCTTTTAATTTGTCCATACCCCCATGAAGCATCTTTATATCCTCCTCCATACTCACATCCACCTAGTTTAGTATCGTCAGCAAACCTAGACGTTTAATATCTCAGCCAAGTGGTTGATATAGATCATCTAAAGCTGAGGCCCGAGCACTGAGCCCTGAGGTACCTCAATAATCACAGCCTGACAATCTGAGAATGATACATTCATTCTCCTTCTTTGCTTTCCCATAACCAGTTCTCAAACCAGGTCAGTATATTACCACCAGCCCTACGTGCTCTAACCTTTTTAATCAATGTCCTGTATGGGACCTGGTCAAACACTTTACAGAAATCAAATACACCACATCCTCTATTTATTTCTACCAGTCACACCTTCAAAGAACTCGTGGATCAGACAAATATGATTTTCCTTTCTGAAATTCACACTGTCTCTGCTCAACTCTATTGTTCCTTTACAAGGCATTATTACATCATTGTAGATTCCATCATATTCCCTTTCATGGTCATTAGGTCAACAGCTCAGTATTTCTCTGTTTTCTCTTTTCATCCTTTTTTAAATAATGGGGTCATATTTGCTACCCTACAATCCTGTTTCTGTCTATAAGAGGCCCACATTTATCTTCACTAATCTTTTCCTTTTACTTGCCTATAAAAACTCAGATGGTTCATTTTTATGTTTCTTGCCAGTGTACTCTCATATTTTATCGTGCTTCTCTTTATCAATCTCTTGTACATCTTTGCTGAATTCGAAAATGTCCCTAACTTCAGACAACTGCTATTTCTGCCAGCTTTGTAAACCTTGAATTCAGCCAAAGAATCACTTTTCCTCAGGTTTTTGTGCCATAGAAGAACTTTACTTTTTGCAACTTGTGCATGATTTCCTTAAATTTGCATGTTCACCCTCATACCTTTCAGTGTTTCTCCTAATAGCCAATTCTCCTCGCCTGTCTTCATGGTTCCCTTTGCTTAGATTTAAGACCCTAGAACTCCATCACTTTTAAACCTGATGCCAAATTCTATTATTGCACAAAACAAGATCCAAAATAGCCTTTTCCCCAGTTGGTCCTTCACAACATATTGATCCAGGTCCAGATTTAAGTAGACTTTCAGAAAGGCATTGCAGGGTATAGATCTCCTGTGTAAAGACCACAGGAGATCTGTAAATCAGAATTGATGACTGGGTCCATTGTGGATGCTGCAGTAAAGAGTACAGATCTAAAATTCTAGGTGTCTGACAGCAGATAAGCCTCTGCAAGAAAACTTACTTAAGCAATTTCAAACCGGTCATGGACAATTTGTGGGTAAGTTAGTGCATCATTTCCAATCCTTTTCCATTTGAAAATTGTAAATCATAATACAAAATTTTATGCCTTTGGCCAAAAAGAAACATGCTGCTGAAAGAATTTAAGTGATTAGTGGATGGTGTTGTCATTTTTTCTGAAGTTTTTAAAAAATGTTCTACTTCTGGTTATTTTTCATTGAGACCCTTTGCTGTTGTTTAATACGTATATAGTTAATTGTTATTCAATGTATAAATAGTTATTTGAATTAGTTGTGTATTTTTTGTTCTCTTGAAATCTGTGAGATGAGTATTACCAAAAGGCACTTATTAAATGCACTGTTTTTAGTTATTTAAATGTTGGTTGGGGTTAGTACATCAGGATTAAATTAGTTATGCATTAGTATGTAGAAGGATAAACAGAAATCCAGGCTGATGCTTTCACCTCCAAATGATCATTAAGTTTTCATAGGAATAGTGAATTGACAGGATATTGAAAAAGACCACAAGGAGATTTTAAAGGCTGTACAAACTTAAATCTTGTGCTACTTATAGTGAAATTGAGTCATAGAGTTATGCAGCATGGCATCAGGCCCTTCGGCCCAACTCATCCATGCCAACCAAAGTACCTTCCTGAGCTTGTCCCATTTGCCTGCATTTGGCTCCTATCCCTTTGAACCTTTTCTATCCATGAACCTGTCTAAATGTATGTTGAACATTGTAATTGTACTCGTCATTCCATGTACCCACTCCCCCCTGTGTGGAAAAACCTGCTCCTTAAGTCCTCTTTAAACCTTTCCCTCTCACCCTTAAACCTATGCTTTCTGGTTTAAGACGCTCCAACCCTGGGAAAAAGACTGTGAACCATCTACCTTATTTATGCCCTTATGATTTTATAAACCTCTCTAAAGTCACCCCTTAGCCTCCCTTGCTCCAGGGAAAAGTCCTGGCCTATCCACTCTCTCCTCATTAGTCAAGCACTGCAGTCCAAATAACAACCCTGTGAATCTTTTCTGCATGTTCTCTTACTTAATCACATCCTTCCTATAAAACAGAGGAATAGAGGCGAACAGAGCTGCACACCATATTCCATGTGCATTTTCACCAATTTAACATGATGTCCAAACTCTTGTACTTAATGCTTCATTTAATGGCAAGCATGCCGTATGCCTTCTTCACCACTCTGTATGTGTGTCATCACTTTCAGGGAACTATGTACTTGTATCCCTAGGCCTCTCCACTTTACAACACTCCCCAGAGCCTGTCATTTACTGTGTAAGTCTTGCCCCGGTTTAGCTTCCCAAAATGCATCACATTGCACTTGTTTGAGTTAAATTCCATCTGCCATTCTTTGGCTCCTTTCCCAGTTGGTCTAGATCCTGTTGTAACCTTAGACAACCTCTGTCCATCACACCACCAATTTTGGTTTCATCCGCAAACATTAATTGTGCTACCTACGTTCTAATGCAAATCATTAACGTATATGACAAACATCAGGGTATCCAGCTCTGATCCTTGTGGTTAAGGGACTCCAATCTGAAAAACAACCTTTCACTACCACCCTCTGACTCCTCTTAACAAGCCAATTTTGTATCCAAGCTCACTCTGGATCACTCTGCAGGACCTTATAAAAAGCCTTGCTAAAGACTACATTGACACCATCTACCGTCCTACCCTGGTCAATCCTCCTGATCAGCTCTTCAAAAAAAAACTTGATTATATTGCTGAGACTCAATTTCCCATGTACAAAGCCAAACTGACTATCACTAATCAATCCTTGCCTTTCCAAATACATATAGATCATGTCTCTCAGAAACCTCTCCAGTAGCTTACCCACCTCTGATTTTAGGCTCAACAGCCTATAGTTCCCTGGTTTATCCTTATAGCCCTTCTTAAGTAAAGGCACAACATTAGCCACCTTCCAGTCTTCCATGGTGAAGAAAGATACAAAGATCTCTGCCAGGGCCTCAGCAATTTCTCCCCTTGCTTCCCCCGACATCCTAGGGTACAATTAATCTGACTTCAGGGATTTATCCACCGATATGTGCTTCAAGACTGCCAACACCTCCTGTTTTATAATATTGATATGTTTCAGGACATCACTGTTCTCTTCCCTGAATTCCCTAACTTCCAGAAACTTCTCCACATTAAATAGAGATGACAAGTATTTATTTAAAACCTTGCCCATTATCCATGGCTCCACATGTAGATGACAACACTGATCCTTGAGGGGACCTATTCTTTCCCTAGTTACCGTTCTGCTTATAGAATCTATAAGTATACAGCAGCTAGTGTGATCCTAAAGTTCAATAAAATTACTACATAAGAACATTAGAAATAGGATCAGGAGTAGGCCATATAACTCCTTGGGTTGCCTTCAATATTTCATTAAATCAAGGCTGATCTCTCTTTACTTCCAGTCTGATCCCTTTTAACCCTTGATTCTTATTTAGTCCAAAAACCAGTCTTGAATATACTTGATCATTAGATGTTCACAGCTCTCTGGGGCAGAGAATTCGTATTCTGCTTAAATAAGAAATTCCTTCTTTTTCCTAATTAAGCATTCTTTATCCTGAGATGATGGCTCCTAATTCCAGCTTCCCCCTGAGTGGGAAACATTATCATAGTATCTACCTTTATAAAGCCCTCTCAGAATCTTGCATCTTTCAGTAAGATCATATGTCATTCTTCTCAACTTCAGAGTGTAAGGGTAGGGACATGTTTGGCACAGCTTTGTGGGCCGAAGGGCCTGAATTGTGCTGTAATTGTTCTATGTTCTATGTAAGCCTAGCACTTCCTTCAAGTGGGTTCTCACCATTTGTAAATGATAATGTTTGAATTGTATCAAAATATTTGGCAGTATATGCAATAGTTGTAAAGAAGTAACACCTCTTTCCCTTACCTGCTTCAAATACATATCGCAAATTTTCAAGCATGCATATTTCCTGGTTTTCATATGTACAAATTAGGAGCAGGAGTAGGCCACTCAGACCCTCAAGCCTGGTTTGCCATAAGATTATGGCAGATCTGATTGTAACTGTATTCCTGCTGTAATCTTTTATCCCCTTCCTTATCAAGTATCTATGTACTTCTGCCTTTAAAAATATCCAAAGGATCTGTTTCCATTGCCTTCAGAGAAAGAGTTCCAAAGACTCTCAATCCTTTGAGAGAGAATTTCATAAAACCCCTGTCTTAAATGGGTGATTACTTATTTTTAAATAGTGATCCCTAATTCTAGATTCTCCCACGGGGAAACATCTCCACATTCACTCTGTCAAGACCCCTTAATATCTTATGTTTCAATCAAATCTAACTTTTCCAAACATCAGTGGATACAAAGCTGGCCTATCCAACCTTACCTCAGAACACAACCAGCCCATTCCAGGTACTAGTCCAGTGAACTGCATTTAACACATTAAAATCGTTGTTTAAAATACGGACACTTCATCATTCATACTATTCAAGATATGGTTTCACCAATGTCCTATTTCACTGAAGCGTAATTTCCCTACTTTTGTATTTAATATGAAAACTTAGTGTGATCTGGAGTTGAAAGGATTCAACTTGTATATCTGTTTATCTTTCTATACACAAATGCAAAATGCATTTAATAAATGATAACATTCTGTTACCTTTCCTAATTACTTGCAGTTCCTACATATTAGCATGTTGAGAATCATGCAATAGGATACTCATATCCTTCTGCATCTCAGAGCTTTTTAATCTTTAGAATAAACACCACATTTTTTTTCTTTCCTGCCAAAGTGGACAATTTCACTTCTTCCCACATTATACTCCATTTTTCAGATCCTCACCCAACCACTTCACTTTCCTTTGTGGCCTCCTTCTGTCCTCCTCACAACTTCCTTTCCTACTTATCTTTGTGTCATCACCAAATTTTGCAACTATACCTTTGGTGCATTTAGCCAAATCATTTATATAAATTGATAAATGTTAAGGCCCCAGCACCAAGCCCTGTGGTCTAATACTCATTACATCTTGCTAACAAGAAAAAGACTCATTTATTCCTACAATGTTGACCAGTCAATCTTCTATTAACACCAATTTTGCACTATAAGTGTTTAGTTTCTATAATATCTTTTGATATAGTGCCTTACCAGATGCTTTATGGAAATCTTAATACATCCACAGATTCTCCTTTATCTCATGTTACCTCTTCAAAGAATTCCAATAAATTGATCAAACATGATTTCCCTTTAACACTTTGATTCTGCCTGAATACCTTGAATTTTTTTGTCCATCTTTAATAATAACTTCTAACATTTTCTCAATGATGGGCAACAGGGCTGCAGTATGCCGTTTTCTGTCTCCCTTTTTGAATAAGGGAGTTAAATTTCCCTACTTTCAAATCTAATAGAAATTTTCCCAAATAAAGAGAATTTTGGAAAATTAAACCCAATGCATCTGTTTTTCACCAGCCGCTTAAATTAAGACCCCTGGATGAAGTCCATCAGCACCCAGAGATTTGTCAGAATGCAGCGGCAACAATTTGCTCAGTGCCACTGTTCTAATGATTGTAATTTTCTGAGTTCCTCCCTCTCAATTCCTGATTTAGAGCCATTTCTGTGGTGTTAGTTGTATTTTCCATAGAGATGACTGATGCAAACTACCTGTTCAATTTATTTCCCATTGCCTTGTTTTCATTTATCATTTCCCAAATTCATTTTCTATAGGACCAACACTCACTTTGTTAACTTTTTTTAAAAAATCTATATAAAATCGTACTATATGTTTTAATACTTGCTAGTTTATCTCGGACTCTAATACTTCCTTCCTTATTTATCTTTTAGTCCAATCTACTTGCCTTTGTGCAGTTATATGCTTTTCTCAAATTTTGATACTATTTTTAACTTTTTAAGTTAACTACTGATAGAACATAGCACAATACTGGCCCTTCGACCCACAATGTTGTGCCAGCATTTTATCCTGCTCTAAGATCTATCTAACCCTTCCCTCCCACTAGCCCCCCATTTCTCTATCATTCATGTGGCTATCTGAAAGTCTCTTAAATGTCCCTAATGTATCTGACCACCACAACCTCTGCCGGCAGTGCGTTCCACGCACCTACCACTCTCTGTGTTTTAAAAAAAACTTACTCCTGACATCCCACTTGTGTCTTCCTCCAATCACCTGAAAATTATGTCCCCTCGTGTTAGCCATTGTCACCCTGAGAAAAAGTCTCTGACTGACAACTCAATCTATGCCTCTTATCTTGTACACCTCTATCAAGTCACCACTCATCCTCCTCCTCTCCAAAGAGAAAAGCCCTAGCTCACTCAACCTATCCTCATAAGACATGCTCTCCAATCCATGCAGCATCCTGGTAAATCTCCTCTGCACCCTCTCTAAAGCTTCCACATCCTTCCCATAAAGAGGTGACTGCAACTGAACACAATACTCTAAGTGTGGTCTGACAAGAGTTCTATAGAGCCGCTCTTGAACTTTGCGGCTCTTGAACTAAATACCCCAACCAATGAAGGCCAACACACCATACGCCTTCACCATACACCTGCGCAGCAACCTTGAGGGATCTATGGACATGGACCCCAAGATCCCTCTGTTCCTCCACACTGCTAAGAGTCCTGCCATTAACTTTGTATTCTGCCTTCAAATTTGATCTCCCGAAGTGTATCACTTCACACTTTTCCGGGTTGAACTCCATCTGCCACTTCTCAGCCCAGCTTTGCATTCTATCAATATCCTGTTGTAATCTATAACAACCTTCTACACTATCCACAGCACCACCAACCTTTGTATCATCAGCAAACTTACTAACCCACCCTTCCACATCCTCGTCCAAGTCATTTATAAAAATCACAAAGAGCAGGGGTCCTAGAACAGATACCTGTGGAACACCATTGGTCACCGACCTCCAGGCAGAATCTACAACCACCTTCTGTCTTCTATGAGCGAGCCAATTCTGAATCCGCACAGCCAAGTTTCCCTGGATCCCATGCCTCCTGACTTTCTGAATGAGCCTTCCATGAGGAACCTTATCAAACGCCTTACTAAAATCCATGTACACCACTTCCACTGCTCTACCTTCATCAATGTGCTTTGTCACATCCTCAAAGAATTCAATCAGGCTTGTGAGGCACGACCTGCCCCTCACAAAGCCATGCTGACTGTCCCTAATCACCCCATGCTTCTCCAAATGCCCATAAATCCTGTTTCTAAGAATCTTCTTAGAAAGTGCGCACCACTGAAGTAAGACTCACTGGTCTGTGATTCCCAGGGTTATCCCTACTCCCTTTCTTAAACAAAGGAACAACATTTGCCACCCTCCAATCATCTGGCACTGCTCCTGTGGCCAGTGAGGATGCAAAGATCATCCCGAAAGGCGTAGCAATCTCTTCCCTCGCTTCCCATAATAAAATTGGATATATCCTGTCCGGCTCGGTGACTTAACCTAATATTTTTCAAAAGTTCCAGCACATCCTCTTTCCTCATGTCGACATGCCCGACCGTATCAGCCTGTTGTACGCCATGCTCACAAATGTCAAGGTGTCTCTGGTAATTATTAAAGCAAAGTATTCATTAAGGACCTCCCCTACCTCTTCCGATTCCAGGCACATGTTTCCTCTTTTATCCCTGATCGGTCCTACCCTCACTCTAGTCATCCTGCTATTCCTCACATACGTGTAGAATGCCTTTGGGTTTTCCTTGATCCTACTCACCAAGGACTTCTCATGCCCCCTTCTTGCTCTCCTAAGTTCATTCTTAAGCTCCCTCCTGGCTACCTTGTAACTCTGCAGAGCCCTGTGTGATCCATGCTTTCTGAACCTCAGGTAAGCTTTTTTTCTTCCTCTGGACATGATATTCTACATCTCGTGTCAACCACAGTTCCTTCACTCCACCATCCTTACCCTGCCTCAAAGGGACAAACCTATCCAGAACCTCATGCAGGTACTCCTTAAACAACCTCCACATTTCTGCTGTGCACTTCCCCAAGAACATCTGTTCCCAATCTATGCTCCCAAGTTCCTGCCTAATAGCATCATAATTCCCCCTCCCCCAGTTAAATACTTTCCCATATTGTCTGCTCCTATCCCTCTCCAAGGCTATGGTAAAGGTCAAGGAGTTATGGTCACTATCTCCAAAATGCTCTCCCACCGAGAAATCTGAACAGGCTCATTGCCTAGTAGCAGGTCCAGTATGATCTCTCTAGTCAGCCTGTCCACATACTGTGTCAGGAATGCTTCCTGGACACACCTAACAAACTCCAAATAAAAAGATGGTGAGTCCTCATCTTGGAATTTCTTTCTCTCATTGGAATGTATCTATTCTGTGTAGTCTGACAGATCTCTTTAAATATGTGCCACAGCATCTCAACTGACCATTTCCTTCATCTAATTTTCCAGTTCACTTGAGCGAGCTCTATTTTCAAGTTTTAGGGAAGCATAATGAATGTGAGAATATCTATTTGTACTGTGTTAACAGAAATAATAGTTTACTCTTTGGGTACAGAAATGTTCCAGCAGTTTTCTATATTTTTTAATTAGACTGTGGTTAGCCTCAAGGTGAAGGATTTTTTTTCATGGATGCTGACTTGTCATATCAGAGCATTAAAATTATCTCACAAGTGAATTAGTTAATGGAATTATTTTTTCCAGGTATTTACTTATTTAGAATTTTAAATTTAAAACAAATTTATGTGGATAATTAGAATTTTCTAAAATGTAGTCTGTAACCACTGCTAATAATCAACACAATTTGAGCTTTTGCTCAAACAAACCATTCTTAATCCACTAGGCCAGTTGTGCTACTGGTAGAGCAATCTTATGGCTCACATGAACCAAATTCTATTTTGATGCTATGAATTTTTATCATTCAGTGTTCTTTATCTCTGCTTAAGAAAACAAGTAATTCAACACTGTATCTCAATTTCAATCAGACCGAGCACGAGGAGTACAAATAATGTTATTGACGGTGAACACTAGCTCCTACACCAACAGATACACCATATCGTATGGTCTTCCTTTCATGGTATTAAAGCCAAAGCAATTTTGAATCTCCTGTTCTAACTCATTTTTCCTGTGGTCTCGGTAATGTGGAAAATCTTAGTTTCCTGAAGGAACATGGCATGTTGGCCCTTTATCTTTTCTCACCAAAAAAAGATTCATCAAGAATAGATTTGGGAAAGTAATCCCACCTTTTTTATAAGAAAAAGTTCATTACTAGTGTAGTTTGATACTAGGTGGCCATGCTAAATTGAATCTGTAATTTTTTGTTGGTCATTTTTTTAATTTGGTAGGGAAAAAGTGGAGTGATATAACTCGATTATGTGGATCCTTAAAACTAAAATAAGGGTGGCTTAAACTTTACAAACAAAACATTATATTTTTGTATTCCCTCTAAATACAGTCTCATTTACAGGGTGATTTTTTTATTTAGTGAAGCTAACTTGAAGCCTTTGCTGCCTTTTTATAGTAGACTGACTGGGGCCGACTCTAATCTTGGAACAGAGAGCATTGAACTCAAATTGGATTTGACGGTCTGGAAGTAAATTATCCCTGAAGGCGGAGCTCCTTATTCCATGACCATTGATAGAAAACATCTGTAAACAATTTGCATGTAGTATGGCTGATATGATTGTAAAATCTCCTCAGCATTCGCCTACGTTTGCTGCTTATGAATTATATATATATTTTATACAGCAATATTACGCATTGTGGGATGGTCCCACATCATAAACTTGAGCACAATAATCAATGGTGACACCTAGTATGGTACTGAGATTACTTAAATGCTTCTTGGATGGGATTTTAAACCTAGATCCTGTCTACTCTCAGGTGGGCATAAAAGATCCCATGTCTCTATTTCAAAGCATGACAGGAGAGTGCCTCTGATGTCCTAGCAATAGGTATCCCACAGTCATCATCACAAAATCAGATTATCTGGTTATTCTCAAATTGCTGTTTGTGGGATGTTCCTGTCCCCAACCTTACAATGGTAGTTAAATTCAAAAAGCATGTCAATGACTCCAAAGTAGTTTGGGATATCCTAAGGACATAAAAGACATGATCTAAATTTGTGTGGAAAGAGAAATAGAGTTAATGTTTCAAGTTGAACATCAGTTCTGGTGAAAGATTTTCGACTCTAACATTGAACATGAAATTTTAATTATTTTTTTCTTTCCACAGATGCTGCCTGACCAGTGTTTCTAGCATTTTCTGGTTTTCTTTCAGATTTTCTTGCAGATTTTTTGATTTTCAATTAAATGTTTTGTTTTAACTTTGTTCTTTTGATTTATTTATTCATAATATGTGGTTATTGTTGACAAAACCAGAATTTATTGCCATCTATAAATTCCCCTGGCACACAGACCCACTTAAGAGGGCAGCTGAAATTCAGCCATGGAACATTTGTTTCGACTGGCATTACCTTTTTTGAAAAAGTAAATATATACATCAGAAGAAACATTTTGCTTGGAGACACACGAGACTCTAGATACCGGAATCTAGAGCAAAAAACAAACTGCTGGAGGAACTCAGTGGCTTAAGCAGCATGGAGGCAAAGGGATGGTAGAAGTTTCAAGTCGCGTCCCAGCATCAGGATGGAGGGTGTGGAGGGAAGATAGCAAAGGGAGAAGAAAGAAGAAACTGAGGTGGGCTTCTTCTTTCTTCTCCCTTGGTTTACTTTTCCCATCCCCTCTCCCACCTGGTTCCATCTTCCCATCATCCCTCCCTTATCTCATTCTCCCTAACACCAATCAACCTCTACCCTTCCCCTCCCCTCACCCACCCAGTTCCATCTGCCTAATTTTTTTTCATCTGTTTTCCACCTATCACCTGTGAACCTCTGTCTCAACACTCCCTCTTGTATATACTGGCCATCTTCCCTCTGTACTCTCAGTCCTGGTGCAGGGTGTCGATCCAAAACATCAACCAGCCCTTTGCCTTCACGGATGCTGCTCGACCCACTGAGTTCCTCCAGCAGTTTGCTTCTTCAGTCATCTTGTTTGCCTAGTTAACAATATTTCAAAATCTTTCCTTTGATTTTCCTCGTCCCTAATCTGAATAGTATTCCCGATAGCAAAAAGCACATATGCTGTTCCTAAACCTAGCAAGTCTTGTCTGATGAGGTTTTTGAGCTATTACACTCTTTTGTAAATTCTTGGTTTCTACATGTTCCTTTACTTAATATGGTTGAGAACAATTATTTAAGTTAGCAAATTGGAATTGTAGAATGTTGCTGCATAGAAGGCATGTGGCCCATCTAGATTCTGATGGTTCATTGATAGAGTTATCCAATTTGTTTCATTCTCTGGCAGTTATATAACGATAATACACAAACCCATTGACACATTGCTTTAAACTATTGTGTTTGTATTTTTGATTGTATTGGAGGTAAATTGAATTTTTAAAAAATTGTAATTGATGCAAAAATTCTGCTTGTACGTGACTAACATGCTTCAATTCAAAATGTCCACTTCCCTCTTTATTAGTAGCCATTTTTGAGGTTTTCTTATGCTATTCTACATTCACATTGAAATTTCCATTCCAATTCTTGCTTCCTGTAATTTATTTTTAAACAAGATTGACTTAATTGCTGTAAATTTTTAAGAAAAGATATTCTCTGGCTATTTGGTCAAATAATGGAACTGTTCCAAAGTCAATAACTAATTTTCTCTAACTATAGCTAAACACCAAGTTAATCAATTGTGCACATATATACCTAGTAAATGGATACAGTCCCAGACCACTGGAATGCTCTTGGAGTGCTGATAACTTTCCAGAAAGTCTATTGTAGTGCTATAGACAAAAAAAGCAAGGTGCCAGTGTTTGCAGATTACAGTGCACTGGTAATAATTGTCTATGCCATTTTACTTGGATGTTTATGGTCATTAATGAGCACCTCAGGCTGTGATACTTGTAAATGCTGGTTGAAATGATGCATTTAGTAAGTTTTAAATTATCGCATTTACAAAAAATATGTAATTTTGTTGAGCTATGCTGTGTAATTAGTCTCTAAAAATATCCTCCGGTGCATATTTACATAGTAATTAAAGACGATAATGTAAAAATTAATGAAAGAGCTATTTGCTGTTTGACAATTTTGTCCCCTCCAATTAGTTTTTTAAAAAATGGCAAATTGTTGTTTATTTTGGAAGTCTTTGTTTTAGCCATTAAGCATACTCAAAAATTAAGTTGAAGACAGAAAAAAGTTATATATAAACTGCATTGTTCTACATTATAATGTTTAAATTGGCTGTTGTATATGAAGAATAAAATATGAAGAATGCAGTGTGTTTTGGAGCAGTAAGACTGAGCTATTGAGATAACATCACAAACTGCAGAAGGAAAATGTGATCAATTTTCCAGTGGGCTGTTCCGAAGAAAAGTTATACTTCAACCTGCGACTCTGTTTTAATATAGGAACATGGTGATTTTTTCCATCTCTTGTTTTACCTCATGGTGTAGTGCTACTTCATCACATAATTGAGCTAAAAGTGCTGTCAATGTTATGTGATTAGAATAATAAAATATTCAGGATTGTTTTATATAATAATTGAATATTGAAAACCATACACTTTCCTTGCACTTTTCTCACAGGGAAAATTATTTGGGAATGTAGAACCTTTTGGGTGATGCCATGTACCTTTCAGCTCTACTATACTACTATCAAATGTATTACCTATTTGTTGTTTGCATTCTCTTTGCTACCTTTCCTGAGGTATTGGACATTTGTCGACACATACATATTGAAGATAGTGGCCATTTTTTGTGCTTTAATGCACATTTCTTGTATGCTCTAGCAGTAAAATCAAGCTTTCAACTGTATTTGCCATCCTAGCACTCGCTTGTGTTGTTCTTCTCCAGTGGGTAAACCCTAGCAATCTGTATTGTCTTCGGACATTGAGGTTAATTGTGATATTCTTCCACTTTGGTCTCTGCTGTATTATCTATTGCCAGTCAATGTAGACAATAACTTCCATTTATATAACACCTTTAACATAAAAAGATGTCGAAAGGTGCTTCACAAAATTTGAGGTTGAGCAGCTACATTTGGATATTTTAGAGTAAATGATCAAAAGTCTGGTCAAAGAGAGGTTTTATGGACTGTCTTAAAAGAGAAGTAGGCTGGAAGTTGACCAGAGCCGTCAGGATTTTATGCCTTCATAGTGCACAGATTATGTAGTTTTTTACCATGCCATTGCATGACTTTAATAGTGCAAATTGATACAAAGCACTTGAAAGATTGAACAACTGCTATAATTTGAACTCCATTAATAAAAAAATGTAAACTCAAAATCATTAAGTCTGGACCCTTTCTTGATTGAGTCTGTTTTCACATTGCCACTTCAAAATGGATAACATACTCAAATTGTACAGTTATCCTTCAACAAATGACTAAAAGTATTAACTCTGTATGAAGTGGCTGAGCTGTTCTGTTTTTATTTACTATGGGAATCCTATTACCAAATGAGATAATATTGAAACCAAAATTTGTTTTAAATAATATTTTAATTGTATTTAAATACTTTTAATTAATTTTATTTGTTTAATAGTAGAATATTTGTGTTGGTTGTTGCACTTGAAGAAAATACATTTTGTGGAAGGGAGCACAGCTAGCTTGTGCCAACTTGTTTCAAAGTAATAACGATGAGTTTTTTAGGTCATGAGTAGGGAGAGAGCAATATTGCTGTGCCCTTTGTGCTAAGATAATCTTACTAGTCTGACATATCATTAGAGCATGCTGTTATGCAATTTTAATTATCTTTTGTTCTATAAACAATATATAAATTATGCCTGCAAAAGACAGTTTTGATCTTGAGACTGTATGGCTTCAGGAATACTCAAATTTGTCTGCATGCTAACATTCCACAGACACTCGGCATAGGGCCAATAGCAGCAGGTTCTGCATTGCCTTGTACGACCTGAAAATGAATGTTTTTAAAATTGCTTTTTGTAATGATTTAATGACTAAAAGAAAATTGAATGTGAGTTACTTCCAACCTTTATTTATCATTTACTAAGTCCTACTGCATAGATCTACAAAGATGGAAGGTTGAGAGGAGGAATCTTAATATTGGACATTTTTTTTCCCCTAATTAGACCAGGAGCATGCTGTACTCTTAAGTTTTTAAGTAATAGTTTTACTACTGTTTTTTACACTTCTCTTTTAGCACATACAGATTATATGCAGAAAGTTTACTTTACACTTTATCTTCAGTAACTTTGTCTTTTTCCATTTGTGTTCTTTGCCTCCAGCACTATCATTTTAATCAATTGATTTATGTTCCCACTTAATTTCCTGCACAATGCATCCACAATATAATGCAACCTTTCACCTTATTCTCCATTCTAATTAAATGATGTTTCCTTTAAACTTGACACTGTAGTAATATTTGTAAAATTATGTAATATGTTTAATTAAAGCTTACAAAATCAACAGTCAGTTTCTCCTAGCCATCCCCTTCTTTCGGCTTTCTAAAAACCTGATCTCGTCTTTTGCAATTACTTTGACTACTATTTGCAACTTTGTTTGAAATACAACTCGTACCATAGCATGTTCTAAAATTGGCAAGGAATGGCCTGCAAGCAATTAAAATGAGGTCCAATTTTTGCGCAGGTATAAACTCTCGAGCTATGATTTTAGACACACTCGGCAATAACATTTTCTTAATATCTAACAGTTTCTTTCAGAAAACTGATACTCTCATGAGGCTGTGATTAAAGGAACCGCCCCAGAAGAAGTAAACATTAAATTAAAAGTGAAACTATAATAGTTTGCTTATAATATTAAACAGATGTGCCCTTTTTGGGGATCGTATTTCTTGTTTCATTCTCTGCTGTGCGCTGTGTCAGGGACAGCTACAAATTTTTTGACAATTGGAAAGATTTAAAAGCCTATATTCACAATTTCCTTGATTCTGAAGTTTCTCTGTCAAAATCATTTAAACAAGTATCTGAGCAAAACAAAAACTGTGAAGTTTAGAACTAATACCATCATAGTCAATTGACAGCGCGTCATGGTTTTGTGTATATTACACTAGGACTATGCTATTAAAATGTACCTGTGATTTGCAAGCTGCTCATTTTTTCCAGTTACCTTGAAAACTCATATTTGACTCTTAAGACAGGAAGGAAAATGTAACAGAGGGCTTATGTTAAACATATAAATCATCTTTTAAAATATAAAACAAGAGGTGTCAGTTCCATTCCAAATTTATGTTTCCAGTCACTTTCAGTATAGCTGTACTAGGCCAAACAGTGTCCTATTTGTGCCTTCTATAAATTACCTAAGAATGAAACTGATGGCAGTTTTATGTCATTTAGCAAGTATATCATTTTTTTATAAATTATAAAAACAATGGCGCTCTCATTTATTTTCCTTCAATACTTAACCAGGGTTGCAGCTCTAGGTGCACAATTCACTGTTCTCCAGATATGAGACCGAGGACTTGCCTTACAGCAGGATATTTAATCACGGAGAGCATCATTGTCAAACCCTGTCTTGTCTAACACCACTTTTGCACATTCATAATGGTGAGCACAAAATCTGGAGAACAATCAGAACAAGAATCCTGGATAATCCCCACTATCCCCATTCCCCTTCTCCCATTCAGAGATGGGATGTTATTGAATTCATTTTCTTGGATTGCAGTTACATACTTTAAGAGTTCTCTCTCATTAGAGAGTGAATTAAGATAATTATAACACTTAAAACTACTGACCCTGTGTCACCAGCTAACATTGCATTCTAGGAAAAACACCAATTTTCCATGATTTTGTATTAATGATTTGCACCAGCGTATCCTTGCCGGCCTGGACGTTGGTGAAATCTGGAGAAATTTTTTTTAAACTTTTTGGTCTCTTTGTTCTTTTTATTTTAGATTTACAACAAAAGTTTTAATTGTTTCCATTTGGTTTGATGTCCTGCAACTAATAATTGTCATCTTTTTAATTTGAGATTGAAACAAAGACTCACTAAATGCAAAAGGTCTCTTGGTGTCATTTAAGGAGGCCAATGGAATTCTCCCAGTACCTAATCAGCCTCGTCCCATTGTCAGCTCCACCAAAAATAAATTCATTCTTCATTAATTTCACTGCTGTTTGTGGGACTTTGATTGGTGCGATTTCTGACTAGACAATGGTGGCCACACTTCAAAGAAAAATCCTTAGTTTTGAAGTGTTCTGTTTTATATTTGTTTATGGTAACATTTGGACACATGGAGATCATTATTAGATAACATTTTGACAATTCCATTTGTACCTTGATCACTTATCTAAATGAATACATTGTGAATGATAATATAATTATGTTTCCTTTATTGTGCATTGTCTACTCTTCAGCTCTTGATTCCAATATTTTCATCTAAAATTGTCCTACCAGTGGAAGGAAATTTCAGAAACTCAATTCCAGGTATTAGTACAGTTGGTGAATTATGTTACAATACTTCAATTTGTTAAGAATTAGTCTGAGGCACTCCCAAATATCTTGAGTATTTCATTTCATTGTGAAGCTACCACAACTTGAACTACCACAGGGCCTAAACAGTGGAGAGAATGAGAAAAATTTGAAAACATCAGTTTTGGAAAAGCAGTCTTCAGTTTTTAAAAACTTTTAAGCTGCAGGATTCCCCAGGGAAATTACTTGATGATCAGCGAATCCAGCTGTATTTTGTTTTTGAATGCATTTGTTCTGCAGATGAGAGCATGTATGTTCCTGAAATCAGGAATTGGGTTGCCTACCCTGCATTTTCTTGGGAAGCAGTATGCAAAATATTAGTGGTAGGAAATAAACAGTTTGTGTATGCAGTATTCTCATATGAGCATCCCTTACTGCATCAATGTGAAATCATCTGATTTCCAACAAGAAGAATCTGAATGAAATAGGAACTATTTAAACGTTTTCACAAAAGATTTCATATCTGGTGTACAGAATTTAGCTCCTTAGCATGGGCTGAATGTGAATCTTGATCCCAGAATCTAAAAGTATTCATTCATAAATAATACTACAGTTTTAAAATCGATCAGCGTTTCAGCATCAATTTCTTTGTTTTATATGATCCAGATGGCTTTATCAAGACTGACAATTCTTGCCCATCACTACATGAGAAGGTGTTGGTGAGCTGCCTCCTTGAATGCTGTAAATCTGTGTTGAAAATACTTGTAAAGGGCTGTTGAATAATGGACTCCAGAATTTTGACCCAGGATATTCATTTTCAATACAGGTAGTTCCTTGGAAGAGATTTCCCCATCCCTGTTTCCTTTTGTCCTTTTAATTGACAGAGGTTGTGGACTTGCTAAAGCCTCCTTAACTACACCTATCAAACTCCATAACCTTTACCACTTAGAAGGATGAGGGCATCTGGTACATGAAAATCCCACCACTACAACTCCCTACAAGTCACAGACAATCTTGACTTCGAAATAAGTTAATATTCTGTCCTGGTTGCATGGAGTTCCTTCCCTTAAGAAACAGAGGTAGGAGTAAGCCATTCAGTCCTTTGTGCCTGCTCTACCATTCAGTAAGATCTTATGATATGGTGGGATAGCACTTCACTGTACAGACTACAAATATTCAACTTCTCAAAGGGTAATATCCAATGAAAGTTTTGGGAGTGGGGCGGGGGTGGAAATACTTCAAACTAAATTTTAAGTTACATTTCCCTTTCACTTTTTTTTGTTTGAATATTTGCAGTTATTTCCTACTCCTTGATTTATTATGTTTAGTACATTTTTCCAAAAAGCATAAATAAATGTCATGGTTTTTAGATGAACTTTGACAAATCTACCATATAATGGAAAATTAGAAGTCACCAATGGATTAAAAAAAAACTGCGAGGAAAAACCTTTAATTAAATGGTTTTACTGCAGAAATAAATCTTCACCTTTTTAAGTTGAATGACCTAAGTTGTGCTGAAAGATTGCAGGAGACGTATTCATACTTTGGTGGTGAAAACTGCCTTAATTTGGCAGAGCTCCTGGTCGGTAATGAGGTAGGAAGTAATAGGTGTCACCCAAACCAGTCATCAAGCACTGGTGTTATGGCTGAAAGCATAGGATTATGCAGGAAAACATCAATTTATGGTTTGATTTGTATGGATACAAAGTATTGAAAAGTTTACAAAATAAAGAGAGTTTCACAAATGCTTAGAAGACAAAAAAATAGAGTATAATGGGATATATTTTATAGCCGATGCTTGCCATCTATTTTAACTATTGCAAGTTTTTTTTCTTCAGAAGAATTCTGTTTTGTCTACACTGTTTCCGTGCATATTTAAAGTAGAAAAGAAAATTGTATGTATTATTAATCAGTCATTTTCTTGTGTATATAAACTATCCCACAATGTACAGAGATGATAGACTGGATCTCCCTCTGACTGGCGACCTGCCTTAGTTGTTAGTCACCTGTCCTTGGATCGTGCCATTTCTTCTGATGTGGTCCGGGGCACAGTTTCCCCTGAGATGCTAGTGCCCAGCTGATGGGCAAGGCCAGTGTGCTGCAGGCATTCCTGCACTCTTTAGGCTTTCACATCCAGTGAAGGTCATGCCAGGCTCACCATAGGTCAATGCTGCCAGTGAGATTGAATGTTTGTGAATCTTCAAAATCACATGGATATTATTAAAATAATATTAAAACTATCATTTTAAAGAAACATAATTAAATACATTTAAATACTGAACTAAGTCAAATAAAAGGATTTACTTTTCAACAGATCAGGCAGTGTTTGTGGAGAGAGAAACAGTTAATATTTCGGATCAATGGCCTCAATAAAAGATGACCTTTTTAGCTGATGAAAGGCTGTTGACCTGAAATGCTACCTTGTACTCTTTCCTCACAGAAGCTGCATGACCTGCTGAGTATTTCCAGCATTTTCTGCTTTTATTTCAGATTTATTCCATCAGCAATTTTTTGCTTCTCATCTACTTGCTGTTTGCTTGGTAGCCATTTCTTCCTAATCATTCAATGGGACTGTTGTATTTGCAAGGTTCAGCAGGCAGATTTCTCAGCCAAAGAGTTGGGGAACATGATGATGTCTGTTTTGTCCATTGAATTTTATGGGCAAAGATGTTGTAGGGATGGCACTTACTGGAGTGGAAGACCGTGCTTCAGCCAAAGTTTTGGAGCCTGAGGCTTCCTTCCAATTGAGTGCTTAAAAGCCAGCAGACCCAAGCAAATCTTCCAGCTATTAAGTAGAGGAAATACCCTGATATATTTCCACTAGAAGACCAGATTGAAGAAGACACATGGTTCCTTTTATGGAATAAACTTTGGACTTCTGTACAGCATTTGATAATTGCTTGAGTACAAAATTTTGTTTTCGCATGCAGGGTAGTCCACTGGATAGCTGGAGTCTGTTAAAAGTATTATAATGTTAAAATTGCAAGGCATGTATTTGATAAAGTCCTAGAATCTCTGAGCTATCTCACAACAGTGATTACACTTAAGGAAAAAGTAGTTCCTTGGCTCTCCCATGAAAGATGATATAAATGGAATTTTTTGTTTTCAATACCCAGTGCCCGATGACTCACTCAGATCAGAAATATTTCACTTTCTTTGATCTGTTATGTATTAATTAACCCCATAAAAGTTGTTTTCTTGAGAGTTACATGTGGGATGAGAGCAGAATTGAGCTTGGTTATCTTGCCTGACAGCAAATACTATCTTGCACGTGAAGCATGCATCTAGAATAAGGCATTGGATTGTAGATAACTCTAAGGAAACTGTGTGCAAATGAGGAAGTAATTCGTTTCAGGAAAGGAAGGGAACAAAATTAAGCTAACTGGAAAATTGTAGGAACCCCTGCTGATTTTTCACCAACATTAATGTATTATGTAATCTAGAATGTATCTTGCGGAGGGATATTACCAGTCATATTGGTGCATGGTTAGAATATCTGAAGATCCCAGTACTTTTTAGTGTTAAAACCTGAACTTAGATGCTACTTTACTAAAAAATTGAATTGGTTAGCACCCATTGATTATGTGCAAAAATCAACTTAGCTGAAGTACAACACTCTGCCAATCATTTCTGGATGACATTGTGCCACCAGGAAGTTAGAGTGGACATTTCTATATGCTGTTTGTGTTACCATGTCTGATGTTTCTCTGGCCTGATGATGTCCTCATTAACACAGTTCTGCCCATACTGACTTAAACGAAAGCAGAAAGGTGGAACCTTTGACCATCATGGAATAGTCTCAGTAGAACTAGGAATACATTGCTCTGCTTTTCTTGTCATTTAAAGGGACACTCAGTTGATAGTGGAAGACTTGATTGGACAGTATCAGAACTTGCCACAGGCTGCTCAAACATCTCCCAAAGACCATAGGGCTAAAACTACCAGGATGTGTTTTCTCTGGTATTTAGCAGTGAGTTCTGTAGGCCCCATTCAGTTACATTGTTATGGGCAGGACTGAAAGAAATTTGGCATGTCCCCATTGACCCTTACCAAATTTTATCAATGCACCATAGAAAGCATACTATCTGTATGCATCATGGCTTAGTATGGCAACTGCTCTGCCCGTGACAGCGAGAAACTGCAGAGAGTTGTGGACACAGCCCAGCACATCATGGAAACCAGCTTCCCCTCTATGGGCTCTGTCTATACTTGCTGCATCGATAAAGCAGACAGCATAATCAAAGATTCCACCCACCCCAGACATTCTGTCTTCTCCCCTCTCCCATCAGGCAGAAGATCCAAAAGTCTGAAAGCACGTACCACCAGGTTCAAGGACGGCTTCTATCCTGCTGTTATAAGACTATTGAATGGTTTCCTTGTACGATAAGATGGGCTCTTGACCTCACAATCTACCTTGTTATGACCTTGCACCTTATTGTCTACCTGAACTGCGCTTTCTCTGTAGCTGTTACACTTTAATTTGCATTCTATTATTGTTTTACTTTGTACTACCTCAATGTACTGTGTAATGAATTGATCTGTATGAACGGTATGCCAGACAAGTTTTTCACTGTACCTCGGTACATGTGACAATAATAAACCAATTCCAAGTGTCTCTGAGCAAGAAGGCAAGACATAATAAAAGACCCTACTCTCGGAGTCTTCAGAGAAAGCGGTTATGCTTAAGCTTGTACAGGCTCAGATTTTTCAAGGCTGTCATCATATGTGAAGTGCCGCAATAAGACCTTTTGCCGTGGTCTCTTGCCAATTGCTCAGTATGTGACACTCAAACTTCCTTGCCAGAGGATCTTTCCAAGCAGTTGCAGCAGATCTCTGCACATCACTCAATTTGCTATTTGCCACTGCATCGCAGGCACTGCATTCACAAACAAATTATTTCATCAACTTTGATTTTAGTGCAGCAGGGTTTGCTAATTTTCCAGATAAATAAGACAATATCCTTAAGGGTTAGTTGTTCTAACTGGGTAAGCACCTGAAACTTGACTGCTGTCTTTCAGTTAACTGAGCAGTTTTAGTTGGGTAAACTCCAATCTTAGCCTTACTTGAACCGAAGCATTTCTAAGCTTTGGTTCCTATCTATTTCAGCTGTTAGTTGGGGTGCCTCCTATTTTAGCAGAGGTGGTGCACTCCATGGAACCAGCAAATATCACCATGTACATTTCTTGGTGCTTGGATTTGAAAAGACTTTTTATCTCACCTGGATATATTGCTAACAGTCTAAAATTTGCTCTGATGAAAGTGGGACACTTGCTGCAAGAGTGGAATTATTTTTTAATGCCATTTGTTGTTTCCTTTAAAGAACTGCCATCCTGGTTGAAAACAGTTTACAAAAAATGTAAAGCAAATGCCAATGGAAAAATGTTACTATAGCCAGTGGACCCTTTGGCCTCCAATTATTGCAATAGAAATGCATTAAATCTGAGCCTACGGCAAAGGAAAAGAGAGTAGAAGGGCCCCATTTCCTGATGTGACTTATGTTGCAGATAAAATTAAGTAAATGAATGAGGCATCCAAGCTACTAATTTCAAATCTCCCTACCACTGAGTAGATGAGCAATATATTTTTGTTCGAACAGAACATTTATTTTAAAGTGAGCTATATTTTAAAATGTGGCATTTATTTTACATATTTTTTCCTATAGTAATTGTATAATATTTTTAGTTTTATTTTTCTGTTTTTAGTGAAAGCAGCTTATCAATTTATGAAAGGGATTTCTTCTCTGTTTGTCACTTGTTTCGTATGATGTCTCTCCTAACTATATAGGTGACCAGTGTACACAAGTTAAAGTAGCAAGTTAACAAAATTCTTGGTTTTGGGGATGCAAGTCTCTTCTTGCTGAAATTGACTAATTTGCTATCTCATTGCCAGTTGTGTTCTGAAGGATGTGACTTTTAACCGACTGGACTCCGATGCAACGTGGAAGCTTTGCGTAAATAGCTGGATTAATAATTGTTCGCATGATTACATCAAAATGGTTGAAAACCATCTTTTAAGATGTACTCCCAGGAATTGCAAACTTATTTAACAGATGAAAGTGAATTTTGAAAAAGTCTGACCTTCCAGGCATTCATGAAAATGAATCAAAACAGCTCTTTTGTGAAGTGCTCACAGCCCATCTGTGTCTAATCCAGTAATTATAGACCAAGTTCAATTACCTTTTCAGCATCGGAGAAGACTGGAGACTGGGCAGTGTACAAATTTAAGGTTTTGTCTAGACCACAAATAGAACACAGTCTAAAGATTTAATTTATTTCTAATTCTGTTTTTGTAACTAGACTTTGGTTTGTTAATTTTTCAAAGTATATGGTTTTGCTTTGTTAGAAACAATTATGGTACAGCTGAATTTTGATAAACTCAAAAGTGAGTTCCAATTTCTTTAATGCTTGAATTTAGATAAAGTAAGTGGCAGTTACAGGAATCATAGTTACAGTCCATAAATTTACTCATTCATCTATTCACTCTAAAGATGAACATAAAAATGTAATACAGAAATGTGTTTAGGACATGATCACCTGCACAATGCAATATACTATCTGTTGTATCCTTTTAGAATCTAGAATGCTAATTATGCAACTGCATTTTTACGAAGGCTCTGTGATCTTTGCTGATATGGTAGATCTCAGCTGGGACAATTATTTGCAATGTGCCACATTTTTTAGCTTATGATTGGGATGTGGGTGTTGCTGGCAAGGCTAGTAATTATTGTCCATCCCAAAATCCCCTTGACAAAATACTGGGAAGCAACATTATTGAACCATTATAGTCCATGTGGTGCAAGTGCTGTAGCAGCACCATTGGATAGGTAGTTTAATCTTGGCGCATTGGCGCTGAAGGAACAGCAATGAATTTCTGCATTAGAATGGTGTGTGTGTGTGTGTGTGTTGGGGGGTTGCTGACTTGCTGGTTGAGAATTTGACTTATTTCTGGTGTCCTTTCAGGTGAGAGAACTTGTGGGTTTGGGAGTTGCTACGGAAGTCGCTTTAGCGATCTGTTAATTGTACCTTAAAGAGGTACCCATTGCCTCGGTGGTATGCTGGTGATGAAGTGCAAATTTCAGGTGTTTTGTCCTGGGTGCTGCTGAGTCTCTTGATTGTTTGTGAAGTTGCAGTTGTCTATCTAAGTGGAGGGTATTTCTGTTACTGGTAGTAGTGATTCTGAGGATATTGATGGAGGGCCATTCAATGATAATGCTACTGTTGAATGTCACAAGAAAGTTGTTGGATTCTCTTATTGAAGCTGGTCATGGACTGGCACTTTCTTGACACTTATCAGGTCACACCTGCATGATTTCTGATTCAGGCTGATACAGATTGGTTCATTATTGAGGAGTTTAAAAAATGGAATTAGACACTGTACGCACATCAACAAACATCTCCATTTCTGACCTTGTGGAGGAAAAGTTGTTGATCAAACAGCTGATAACACTTTTTTGAGGAACTCCAGCAGCAATCTTCTGGATTGCATCTTTCTTTGTACCTGAAATTACCAGATTAATGAAGGACTTTTTATTATTCGTTCTTCTGTTACTCTCCAGTGTGTAAAAGCAAGGGAATATTATTAGGTAATAGGGTTATTCCAGCGACTATAATGCAGACATACAAAGGGAAGTTCCTTGCATTACTTAACTACCAAAGTGGCATAATACAAACAGGCAGTTCCTTGTCTTGGGATCATGAGAACAAAGTAGTATGCCTTCAATCCATGGTTGTGCAATGTTAGACTGAACAAGAATAATCCAGAAAAAAATATTCTGAAAACATTGATTAAGCACTGCTGTCCGTCTCACTTATCCTCTTCCTAAATTTGCCTTTCTCTGAATACATTTTATGAACTATAAAATTCAGCAGAAGATCTTGAACATGACTTATTTCCCATGAAAATAACTATTGACAAGAAATAATCAGGGATTTAATTATAGAGTCATAGTTATAAAGCATGGAAACAGGCCCTTCGGCCCAACTCCATGCTGATCCAGTTGTCTATCTGAGCCAGTCCCATTTGCCTGCATTTGGCCCATATCCCTCTCAACCTTTCCTATCCATGTACCTTTCCAAATGTCTTTTATAAATCGTAATTATACCTGCCTCTACAGCTTACTCGGACAGCTCGTTCCATATGCCCACCACCTTCTTTTTGGAAAAATTTGCCCCTGAGGTCCCCTTCTAAATCTTTCCCCTCTCAGCTTAAACCTATACCGCCTATCTTAGATCTCCCTACCTTGGGGAAAACAACTGCGACCATCCAGCTCATCTATACCCCTCATGATTTTATATACTTTTATAAGGTTACCCCTCCACCTTCTATACTCCAGGGAAAAAAAGTCCCAGCATATCCAGCCTCTCTATAACTCAAGCCCTCCAGTCCCAGTAACATCCCTGTGAATCTTTTCTGCACCCTTTGCAGTTTAATGGCATCCTTCCCATAGTTGGGCAACCAGAACTGCACACAATACTCCAAGTGTGGTCTCACCAATGACTTGTACAGTTGTAACATGATGTCCCAACTCCTGTACTCAGTGCCACGACCAATGGAGGCAAGCATGCCAAATGCTGCCTTCACCAGCTTGTCTAACGTGTCTCCACTTTCAGGGAACTATGTAGCTATACCTCTAGTTCTCTCTGTACTACAACGCTCTCCAGGGCCCTACCATTTACTGTATAGGTCATGCCCTGGTTTAACTTACCAAAGTGCAACACTTCGTACTTGTCCGAGTTAAATTCCACCTGCCATTCTTAGGCCCACTTCCCCAGTTCATCTAGGTCCTGTTATAATCTTGGATGTTGATATTTTGATTAGAAATTGAAGGGTTTGCTGAGAGAATTCTTTGGGAGATGTGAAAGACCAAATACAGACCGACTGGACTATATAACCTAAGCTGTTGTAAAATGCTCTTTTAATTGTTATTTTCCCTCTACGTTTTTAGTATCATAATAGATGGCCATTGAATTTGAAGCAAAATAAACAATGCAGCTGTAATATGATGGGCAACAGAAAGGGAAGTGTGTGTGCTGGTTTTGATAAACATTAGCACCACTTTCTTGTGATTTTAATTATTTCAAATGCATATTATATAGGTATGAGAGACCTCCGAGGCTAGGTTTATTGCTAATGGACTCCTTGTTTCACTCTCACTTACTGGGTCAAAAAGCAACCTTTCATCAGAACTGAAGAGTGGCGCAGCTAGTAGAACTACTACCTCTCTGAATGATCCAGGTTCAGTCCTGACCTCAGCTGTCCGTGTGGAATTTGCATTTTCTCCATGGGTTCCTTCCAGGTGCTCTGTTTTCCTCTCCTATCCCAAAGGCATGCAGATTAGTAGGTTAATTGGCCACTGTAAGTTACCCCTAATGTGTGTAGGTAAGTGGCACAATCTTGGACAAATCGATGGCAATGTGCAGAGAATAAAACGGTGTAAGTGAGTACTTGATGGTTGGTGCAGGCTTGGTAGACCAAAGGGCTTGTATCCGTTCTCTGCGATTTTGTTTGGGTTCTTGAAGAGTTACCTCCCCCTCCCCCCAGAGATGCTGGCTGACCTGAGTATTTCCAGCATTTTCTGTTTTTATAACGTTCAGTGAATGCCTGATTTTCTGCTAAATTCACCAGCGACAGAGAATGTTGAACCATTCAAATCTACTGAGGACTCTTCTGTTTGTTCTTCTATTGGTTCCCCCATCTACCTTATATGTATTGGAATGCACATTAAAAATATATACTGTGCATGCTATATTTAAATGTTGTATTTTACTGACTGTTATTTTAAAAAGATTAAGAATATTTATGCTTATATAGCATGTTATCATCAGAACATCCCAAAGCTCTTCATAGCCAAGCATTATCTTCTGAAGTACAATTGTTATTTTAAAGTAAACAAACACTGCAGCCAAAATATGCAAAGTTAAGTCTTCCAAATAGCAACTGAGCATGAATGAATAAATTTGGTGATGTTGTTTGAGTTAGGTCAAGGTGTAAAATACCTTCTGCATTCTTTGAATAGCACCATGTATTTTTTTACATTTACCTTAACAGGCAGCTAGGGGGCCTTGATTTAATATCTCGTCCAAGAAGCAGTATCTGCAGTCATGCAACAATTGTGTTATAATGCGCTGATGAAATGGTGTTCTAGAGTAGGCCTGTAACCCAGTGCTGCCAACTAAGCCAAATTAACGCCATATTTTTTGTTTGTTGTGTTATTTGTCTCCCTAAAGCTGGAGGAATTTGACTTTCAGCTATAATGATCGATTCAGTTAGCACAGTTTATATTAATGTTTTAATGTAGATCAAAACTGTTTTAGAAGCATTTAGCGAAAGAAATATATTTATAAAATCCATACTGTCAGGTGAGCAGGGTAATTGCAATGTATAATTTTTTTGTTTCTTTTTTTCTTCTTCTGTTTATGGTGGTGAACGCTAGAGTTTGTAGCAGTCACCTATTCTCAGTATTCCATTCTTCCTTAATTTTTAAAACATTAAACCTTTGCACTTGTTTATACTAGTTTTGTGTGACTTGGCATTAGTAACAGGCATCATGATGGTTAGCACCTGAGAGAAAACTGGATTAATACCATTTACTAAGCCAACCAACTTTATTGTTGCCTTGCAGTGTCCCAGTTCAGGCTTTCTCTTTTCATTTAATGCAAATTCTCTGACGTGATATGTTAACTATGTTTCTCTTTCCACAGATGCTGCCTAACCTATTGAATGTATCCAGGACTTTTTGTCTTTTTCAGTTAATTTGATCATGCCTTTTGTAGTACAGTGACATTACTGTATAGCTCATATGCCTCAGGCCCGACATCAGTAAACTACCCTCTTTCTATCTCAATTTTCCAAAATATGAACAAGGCATTATTATTGGCTGTACTCCATGTGCAGTAGTCAGCTGCATAATTTTTGATTTTATTGGAATTATGTTTTTGCTCATAATCTCTTGAAATGTGCAATGTTCATAGGGGTAAAGCTTTTGGAAAGATAGGTGTAATATCACTGGCGTGATAGCATGGTAAAATGTGTCATTTGTTGATCCCAATTACAGAATAATACATTCCAAAAGGAAATTATTGAGTCCAACATGTCCATGCTGACACTTTCGCAGAGCTGACCAATTATTCCTGTGTCACCAATTATTTTGTGAACAGTGAAAAACTGTTTAAAGGAATTGTGGGTCTGCCCTTAACAGTCCAAAAATAGGCACAATTGTAAATATAGCCAAAAGCAACTGTTCGCAAGGAACATTAATTATGTGACATTTTCTGTACTCATAATAATTTGTACCATGTGCAGTAGCTCTATGGTTGTTATTTTGAAAAAAAAAGTCTCAAAAGAATTGCAAGCCTCAATTATTTTTAGATTCATTCTAATTGCAAGGAAATGAGAGAGAAGCCTAGAATACTAATACCTTCCTCCCCTTTAGGATACTATCTGTCCTCTGCTTTCTGTCTCCCTTTTGATGGCTGTATAAGGCATATTTGCGGCAGAGATATTTGTGTCATCGGTAGCCATAGGTGAGGTACCGGATGATAAGAAGGTGGCCTATGTTGTGCCTTTATCTAAGAAAGGCTGCAAGGAAAAGCCAAGGAACTACAGGCCAATGAGCCTAACATCAGTGGTGGGAAAGTTACTGGAGGGGATCCTGAGAAACAAGAACTACCTGCATTTGGAAAGGCAAGGACTTATTAGGGATAGTCAGCATGCCTTTGTGCATGGGAAGTTATTTCTCACAACTTTGAGGTTTTTGAAGAGGTGTTCAAAAGGATTGAGGAGGGCAGGGTGGTAGAAATTGCCTGCAAGGCCTTCGACAAGGTGCCACGTGGTTGGTTAGTCTGGAAGCCTAGATCATGTGGGATCCAGGTTGAGCTCACCAATTGGTGGGAGGAATTAGAGGATGGTAGTGGGTTATTTTTTCAGACTGGAGACTTGTGACCATCGGTATGCTGCAGGGTTTGGTGCTGTGTCCACTGGTATTGTCATCTATATTAACGATTTGGTTGGCATGGTTTGTAAATTTGTGGATGATACCAAAATTGGTGGTATATTGGACAGTGAAGGCTCCAACAGGATTGAGATCAAATGAGAAAGTGGGTAGATGGAATTTACTCAGGCAAGTGCAGTGTTGCATTTTGGCAAGTTAAACCAGGACAGGACTTGCACAGTAAATGGTAGATTGTTGTAGAACAGAGAGAACTAGGGGTACAAGTGCAAAGTTCCCTGAAAGCGGTGACACAGGTAGACAGGATGTTAAAGAAGGTGTTTGGCACACTTGCCTTTATCAGTCAGGGCATCGAGTACAAGTGTCAGGATCTCATGTTTACAACTGTACAAGACGATGACAACACATGGAGTATTGTGTGTAGTTATGGTCACCTAACTATTGGAAGGATGTCATTAAGCTAGAAAGGGTGCAGAAAAGATTCATAAGGATGTTGCTGGTACTGGAGGGCTTGAGTTATAAAGAGAGGCTGGGACTTTTTATCCTAGAGCATAGGAGACTGAAGGGTGATCTTATAGAGGTATATAAAATATTGAGGGGCATAGATAAGGTGAATAGTCACTGCATTTTTCCCAGGGTGTGGGAGTCTAAAAGTAGAGGGCCTTAAAAAGAGGGGAAAGATTCAATGGGGACCTGACAGACAAATTCTTCACATAGACATTAGTGGGTATATGGAACGAGTTGCCAAAGTAGGTGGTAGAGACGGGTACAAATACAATGTCTAAGAGACATTTAGACCGGTACGTGGATAGGAAAAGTTTAGAGGGCTATGGGCCAAACACAGACAAATGGGTCCAGTTCAGGTAGGCAACTCAGCATGGATAAGTTGGGCCAAAGGGCCCGTTTCCATGCTGTATGACTCTAGGTGCCTTTATGGATTTAAACATGACTTATTTTTGTTTGTAGGCCACACACAGTTTAACTACTGGTGTCATGAAATAAGATGTCCTGAGATGCAAGAAATTCTGCAGTTTCTGGAATCTGGAGCAATATACAAAAAGTGCTGGCGGAACTCAGCAGGTCAGGCAGCATCCATGGAGGGAAATAAACAGTCAATGTTTTGGGCCAAGACCCTTCATCAGGACTGGAAAGGAAGAGGGCAGAAGCCAAAATAAGAAGGTCAGGGGAGCGGGAGGAGTACACGCAGGCAGGGGATAGGTGAGTTCAGGTGATAGGCAAGTCCACGTGAGAGGGGGAAGGTCGTGGGAGGGGTGTAAAGATAGAATAAGCTGAAGGGTGATAGGTAGAGGAGGCAAAGGGCTGAAGGAGAAAGAATCTGGTAGGAGAGGGCAGTGGACCATGGAATAAAGAATGGAGGAGGGGAGGAGAGGAGATGGGCAGATCATCAAGGCGGGGGAAGGAAGCCATAGGAATAAGGGAAAACAAAGGAGTTGGGGGGGCACGGGGAAAGAAAAAGAAGGGGTGGGGTTACCGGAAGTTAGAGAAATCGATGTTGAGGCCGTCAGGTTCGAGACTCCCAAGGTGGAATATGAGATGTTGTTCCTCCAACCTGCACCTGGCCTCAACGTTAAGATGTCCTGAGCACCATTAGTGCAAAAACATTTTTCTAAAAATTTGGCTTTCGAAGAATAGTGGTAAAATGGGTTAGTACAATATCATTTCATATTTTGTTTAAATAATCTTGTTGACCTCAGTAGGAGAACTCTGCATGAGTTGCTCTGAGGGTTTCAAGTAACCAGAGCAGGTGATTGCAGTAGTGCATCTGTGAGCGTGTGTGTGTGTGTGAGGTTGTCCAGTGGAATTTGGATTTTTTTCATCATCATCATCTCCTTAAGTCTTGCCTATAAGTTTGGTTTCTTAGCTCCTCCTTATTCAGCACTTCACTTATGAAAAGCAATATTTTCCAAGAGCAACATGATTTTGTTGAATTCCAGGCAGAATTCTGCAGCTCTGAAATTTGACCGGGCATTTGCTGCTTCGAATCAGTTGTGCCAGATGTGTAGGTAATAATAGGGCAGATCTTTTTCTTTTCAGCGGTATCAATGGTCTAATTTGATAGTGGTGTCTTTCACTTTGCTCCCCGTGCAGCCACATGACCCTGTGCTGCTGTGGTTGACTCCTTATGACAGTTAATGGGGTAGTGCAACCTTCCTCAGATTTTCCCTCAGGCAGGGCAGTGCGATCTTCCACAGATCTCCCCATCAGGCTGACCAGCACTATCTTTCACAGATTTCCTCCTCAGTCTGGACAACTCAAAGATGAGTGCTTAGTCCACTGCTCTATTCTCTCTACACTCATGACTTTGTAGCTAGGCACAGCTCAAACACCATCTATAAATTCGCTGATGACACCACTGTTATTGTTGGTATTGCAACAACAACCTCACACTCAACGTCAGCAAGACCAAGGAATTGATTGTGGACTTCAGGAAGGAGAAGTCGGGAGAAGACACACCAGTCTTCATTGAGATGTGGAAAAGGTGACAGCTTCAAGTTCCTGGGCGTCAACATCTCAGAAGATCTATTTTGGGCCCAACACGTTGATGTAATCTCGAGGAAGGCATGCCAGTGGCTCTACGTCATTCGGAGTTTGAGGAGATTTGGTATGTCACCAAAGACTCTTGCAAATTTCTACAGATGTACATTGGAGAGTTGGTTGCATCACTGCCTGGTATGGAGCCTCCAATGCACAGGATCGAAAGAGGCTACAGCTAACTCCATCACGGGCACAAACCTCCCCACCATCAGGGACATCTTCAAGAGGTGGTGCCTTAAGAAGGTGGTATCCATCATTAAGGACCCTCACCATCCAGGACATGCCATCTTCACGTTACTACCATCCGAGAGGAGGTCCAGGAGCCTGAAGACCCACACTCAACATTTCAGGAACAGCTTCTTCCCCTCTGCCATTGGATTTCTGAACAGTCCACGAACACTACCTCGTTATTCCTCTTTTTGCACTATTTATTTATTTTTGTAACTTGCAGTAATTTTTATGTCTTTATGTCTTGCACTGTACTGCTTCCACAAAACAATAAATTTCACAACATATGTCAGTGGTAATAAACCTGATTCTTCTCTTGAGCCTGTGCTGGGTTAGTTTTACATATCCCTAATATCTGTGAATGTCAAGGACATTCACCAATATTCGGTTGCCCCAACCACATTGAGAGCTTTGACAGCCCGTGTTTTATGGTGGGATGATACAAACTGTCAAAGAAGTTCTTTGAGTGCAGCTGACTCCCTGCCCTGAGAAAGCTTCAGTGCTGCACTGAGCCGTGCTGAAGGACTGGGAGCCAGGCACCCAGTGGAAGATTGTGCCAAGGCCACACTGCAAGAAATAGCTGAAACAAGTAGCCAGTGATTTTGTGGGTAAGATCTGCCCCAATAATATTCTTAGTGCAACATTTGTTCAGAGTGTTTCTCGGAGAAATTAGGTCATATTGATCCATGCTCTGGAAGTGTGCTATTTGTAGGTGGCCTAGCAGAGCAAGTTTTACTTGCTGTTCTCCTTTAGGAACCCAATCACCCACCATCCCCTGCCCCCTCCCCTTCACCCAAGTCCACAACCTTTAGTGATTTCATTTTTCCTTCCTCCCCATAGATCACTTTGATCCCCATTGACTCCTCTCTCCCAAATGATAATCACAGTCCTTCATTTGCTGACATCTGACTGTTGCCCTGATGTTTTGCATCTTGGGTTACTACTAAATTATCATGTAACTGACCCATCATAAAAAGAATTGTGTGTATATCATATGGAAACCAATTAATGCATCATTAGAGGCACTGTTGAACTTGTAGGCTTTTATTTCCTCAACAGTATAATTGATGTGCCAATCAAATTTATTGGATTTCAATCATGACTGAAAGGAAGGCAGATTTTCTCTTGCTATAGTACTCTGATACTCTGACATAACTTTAAGAAAAGCTCTGATCACTACAGTCAGGCTCTCTTATCATTAGATAAGGAGGGAGGGAGCCGCAAAGAAGAAAACATAATTTAATAACTTGAAGAAACCTATCTTGATGGCTAATTGAGGACAGTCAGTAACTTATTACTGAATACAGATTGATTGACTTCCGGTCTTGCACAAAGCCATTGGTCACTTGGTTACATATTATTAAAAATTAAAAATGCTAGCATCTATGCAAGTGAACATTAAAATCCAGTTTTTAATGGCACCAATATCACTGAAATTATCAAGGATGGAATGATATTTGTCTTTGTATCACAATCGTTTTGTATTGTATGCAGAATTCCCCACAATATTTTAGTTGTAAAATAATTTGGAATAGTATTTTCATTTATTCCATACGATTTTCACTTCAGTGTGCAGCTCTTTTCCTAACTTGTTCTCCTGTACCAGCAACACTATCCTGGTGAAATTGCTTCCATGTCTGGTTTCGTAGTCCTTGATTTTTAGATCAATTATCTGTTTAATCACCTGGAACTGTTTGTATTCTAAAATGATGCAAAGTATACATTTATTTAATCTTGAATGGATTTAAGCCCTTTTGGTAGCTGTTTGTATAATACAGAGCAGTAATTCATCACCTTAGTGAAATATATTGCATTTAGCTCTTTTACATAGGCCGAGGCTTATACATTATTTAAATTTCAAGGTTACATCTCCTAAATGGTCATTGTTATAGGGAGCAGTGGGCAATTGGTGGGAAAGGAGGGATGCTGGTGATATTGCAAATAATGATCCCAAGAAAGGAATTCAGACTGCAAAGAGACCTTGAAACATACCAATGGTGCTTACCTCTGAAATACGCTGTAATCCCCACCAAGGGTTTGTCTTTGATTGTGAAAGTGTAGGGGAAAAAAATGAAAGGAAAACACAATATAAAATGCCTTTTTGTTGGAGCTATTTTTACATAGATCTGACACTTGTCAATTAAGGAATTGCTTGCATTTGTGTCAGCTGAGAAAGCCTTCCTGACCAAATAGCTGCAATTTAGGTTGACATAATCCAGAGATGGCATTGCATCTATATATGCTTTTTATAGGTAAATCCTTGTTTTGGTTTGTGTTACCATGCATGATTGATGGAATTATGTTTATCTGTGTAGGCTTTTCTGAATTGCAGTAATTTAAACTAATTTAATTTTCATTTTGTAACTCCTCAGTGTTTAGGAGTCTAAAATGGGAAATTTGAGTTTCTGGGATTAGGAAAGTAAATAGTATATGGAAAAAAAATTAAGCTTCACATCACAACAGTAATGTTCTAGTTTAGTGGCACAGATAGTGCTACACAGATTTACAATAATAATAGCCTGGCATGAAAACCATGAAAAAAAACAGCATAATCAAATATTGATGATGTTGATGCATCAAAGCAGTGGGGCCTTGTACTTTTGATGACTTGGGCAATTGCAGATTAAATTGAAGTGGAATAGCTCCTTTCCTAAATCCATGGATATCACGTCTCCATACATTTTTCAAATTAAAGCCAGCTCTCTTGCAGTGCTTGGAGAGATTCTCAAGCATCTAAGTTGGAAGAAAAGATAAACAAGTTAGAGGCTTGAGGGATAGAGGTATTGGAACTGCTGGTCATCCTAACACAATAGACTATAGTGACTGGATTTAAAAGGTTTTAAATAAATCCTGCTTCAGATGAATGTTTCACTTTTTTTATTCTTGAACTGTTTAACTGTAAGTTATGTTTTCCAACTGTACTGATGTAAAACAGAAAAAGAGTACGTTTCATTGATGAGATTAGACGCAGCCAGGCTGACTGTCTCCAGGGTCTCCATTTCCCTACAGCATAGGCCACCCCTACTTCATTGTTTGCTATTAGTTGCTCTTTAGGGTCTTGAATTACAAGACCAATTGATCCCTCTGACCCAGTATAAAGCCTTCATCATGGCAATGGGAACCTGAGCTTAAACATATACATGCAGAAGATCATTTAACCACAACTCAGCTGTTGTCCTTTGAGATGCTTTATAATGTTAGATGTGACGCCCTCCAGTGGATTGTTGAAGTATTATAGTATCTATTTTGTGTTGAAGGGAAATCACAGAAGATAACCCACTAAGCCATACTAAAATATTATAATAAATGAAAGCTTACATTTCACATTATTTAAACTAATGCTTCATGACTACAGAAAAGTAGTGCTTAACTTCTGATATTATCGGATTATAAAAACTTGTACCTTTTGAAATATTGTTGATCTTGTAATCTATGACATATTTATAAATTCTTCTCCATTGCCTTTGGATGAAAATTATTGGTTTTCAAATGTTCTGTTTGATACTTGTTATTAGTTAGTATCTTTGAACAGGGTGGACACAGTTGCACAGTTAGTAGAGCTGTAGCCTCAACACCAGCGACCTGGGTTCAATCCTGACTTCTTTGTGGAGTTTGCATGTTCTCCCTGTGACCATGTAGTTTTCTCTGGGTGCTCCAGTTTCCTCCTAAATTCCAATGACACACAGGTTGGTAGGCTAATTGACCACTGTAAATTGCCCCTAGTGTGCAGGTGAGTTGCAGAATCTGGAGGAATTGATGGGAATGTGGGGAGAATGGGTACAAGGGAAAATTAGTGGAAAATAAGATTGCTCTATGAGCCAGCATAGATTCAATAGGCTGAATGTCCTCTTATATTGTAAAGAAATATGGATATACAAAGACATCAGTTGCATAAACCAAGCAATTTATATCGGATGAAAATAATCTTCAAATGAGCAAAAGATTATCTAGTTTCGAAAAACACACTGTCCTGATGTAATTTGGTAATTTACTATTGGAGCATTTGGTATCTTAAATCAATTGACAATGCCTTGCTATTGTACAAATTTGAGTTACTGTCTTGTGACTAAATTCTGTTTTAGATAGACAATCTGTTATTTCTAGGACTTGTAAGTAATGTTTTATTATTACTTTGCCTGCTTTGCATGTTAAAAGTTCCTCTGCAGTTTGTAGCCTTATAAAAAAAATTTGCCTTTGTAGAGTTGAGGGAGAATTTCTAATCTGGTCTTTTTTTGGATACAGTTCTAGTTAAAGAGCATGCATAGCTAATTTTTGGTAAGTTTTTGTGGATGTCAAATGATTTAAGTGTTTTTGTTCTTTCTAAGATCACTCTACTGTGTAATATAGCTATATGGTTAATGATTACATTAATTTAATTAACCAAATGGATATATTACACAGTAGGCCGATCTTAAAAAGAAATAGATCGGGATCATTTGATTGAATGCAAACCTCCTGCAGGGTTTCAATTTGTGTTACTAACTCTTGACTTGCATCAAGCCAAAAAAAAAAAGCCAGTTATCTTCATAGTTTATAATATAGAGATATTGCACTTGCATTTGGGCAAATTGATTGATAAACTGTTCATTTTCTTGCATAATTGTCTGTTCTTTTGCTGGATCGTTCTTTCGTTTCTGTTTTTAACAACAGTGGCTGGACTTTAGAAGTTACTCATCAACTATAAAATGCTTTGAACCATACTGAAATGGACATGTAATACCATAAAAACAAAAATCTTTCTTTCGTTGCCTTTTGTCCTTTTTTTCCCTCTTCCTCCTCCATTTTTTCACCACTCTCTTCTATATTTGTTATCTTGGCATGACTGACTTAGAAACAATTAAAACAACCAAAACCCAAAACTTGAATTTTTTTCAGATTGGGAGTGTAATTGGCACCATGAGACTTTAAAATTTGATTTGCAACAAAAAACACAAACTTACCACAGGATGGAATGCCTCAGCCCTGACAAGGGCTACAGTGGTGGTACAAAGGTTAAGTTACTGAACTTAGTAATACCTTTAGGATAACTATCAGTACCCAGCCTGCCTTGTATGTGACTGCCAGCAGTCATCTTCAGTGAACAGGTCCAGCAGACTCTCCCATCAGAATCCCTGGATAATTCTGCCTCACCAGCACAGAAGTCAAAGGGAAAGAGGGAGTAGTCCTCAACATTGAGTCAGATGTTTGTCCTGTTTTGAAGGACATGGCTGCCAAATTGGTTCTTTGCCAGGTAGTGAGTGAATCAACATGAGGGATAAACCAACTTGATCTTGTCCTCTTCAATCTCCCTATAGAAGGTACACCTCAAGTTGCCCATGACTTTGGGGGGAGGAGGCAGCATTGGTAGAGGTGACCACCACCACACAACCCTTGTTGAGACAAAACTCTACTTCACAGCCAGAACAGCTTCTATCATTTTGTATGGCAGTACAGTTGTGCTAAATGGGATGTACTCACAACAGCTGAAAACAGGGCCTACAGGTGCACTCTGGACTGTCGACAGTAGCAGAATTATACACCACTATAGTATACAATCTCATGGCCTGGCACATCCTTTGCACTACCATTACTATGAAACCAGGGGATCAAGCTGGGTTCAGTAAGCAGTGCAAAAGGACATGTTGGGAGCAGCAACAGGCATACCTAAAAAATTAAGGGCCAACCTGGTGAAGCTGAAACACAGGACTACATATGTCCTGCACCCCAAAAGTTGCATGCTATATATAGAGCTAAGCAATGTTACAACTCGCAGATCAGTCAAAGCTCTACAGTCATGCCTCTTTTATTGATGAATGGTGATTAGAGCTTCTCCTCCTGTTGGCGGTTAGATTGACCAAGGACATCCCCATCCCTAAGGGTGATGGAACCAGATGCAATTGCAAAAGACAAGACTGAAACAGCTGCAGTCATGTTCAGCCAGAGTGCTGAGTGGATAATACACCTTGGCTTCCTTCTGACCCCCACCATCCCTTGTAGCTGAGGTCCCATGTGTTTGTTTCCCCACCCCATAACGAAAGTATCAAACTTTCTTCAACCCATTGTCCTTCCCCACCATCTCTGCTGTCTAGACTAACTCGTTTCTCTCCTTTCTTCTAATGAAGAGTCCCAGACCTGGTGTAACTTTCACTTTCCACAGATGCTGCCTGACAAGCTGAAATTTTCAAGCATTTTCTGTTTTGATGTCATATTTCCAGTGAGAGCAGTTTTTTAATTTTCATCTTTAAAATTGGTTGAAGACTAACTTTGCTTTGATTAAGAGATGTAGTTCTTAATTGGAGGATAAGCTGTCAGAGATTGTTGGGAGCCTTGTAAACCTCTGGCCATGTTATTGTAAGAAGTTTTTAAAAAAAATGAGCATAGAAAAGGGCAAATACTGGACATCTGGAACAACAGCAGAGAGTCTGGAAGCACTGTCATGCCAGGCAGCATCTGTGGAGAAAGCAGAAGAAACTGGGTCTTGGTCAAAACCAAAGAATATTGTTAACAATCACCATTCAATAAGAAGCTGAACAAACAAATAATAAGTAGAATCACCGCTGAGAGGATTATGTCGCAGCCATGTGGATAGGGTATGGTAATCAACTGGTTAAGAGGGGTAGGAATGCAGTCATAATATTGTTAAATTACTAGACTAGCAACTAAAGCTTTGAACCCCAGAAACACGAGTTTGCATATATATAAACAAAAACATGCAGCTGGGTAATTTCATGCGAGAGAAAGCTAATCTCAATAAATGACCATGTATCACCAAGTGACCGGATACTACAAGTAGTGAGATGCAGGTGGCTTGTATCATTTTTTTCTCTCTCAGGTGATGGGCAACTAGAGGTGGACACTAAATACCAACATTGCCAGTGATTATCCATACACAGCAAAAGAGCAAATTAAAAAAAGTCATATGGATAAGAAATCTTGAAAGGAAGAGAGGAGAACAGGGGCTCGGGACAGTAATGCCAGAGAAGGTGAATGAGCAACCAATACACCAGCATCAGTTGTCAACTGAGGTCCAGTGTGCCACCTTGGGTAGATACAAAAGATTCTGTGTCATTATTCGATGAAGAACAGGGCAGATTCCTGATGTCCTGGTAGTTCTCTGGAGTCCTGGCTATTTCTTACTATTCAAACCATACTACTTAAAGATAAATGGCTGTTCATTTTGTTACAGTTTGTGGACCATTTTGCACAAACTGGCTGCTGAGTAGTCACCATTATATCAGAAGCAATGTTTCAAATGTACTTCAGTGTTGCAATAAAAATAAAAAATTAGGACAGTTGCGAAGGGCTTTATATTAGTGGTACATGCACTTTTACACTCTCAAAATTGTCTCTTACCCTAATTCCCTGCTCTTCAATAAAATACATTTAAAATAGCAGGATTGATGAACAGTATTGAATGAACAGTATTGATGTACAGAGAGATCTTGGGAGTCCAAGTCCATAGCTCCCTGAAAGTGGCCATGCAAGTAGATAAGGTGGTAAAGAAAGCATATGGCATGCTTGCCTTTATTAGTCGAGGCACTGAGTTCAAGATCAGGAAGTTATGTCGCAGCTATATACAACTTTGGTTAGGCCGTATTTGAAGTGTTGTGTGCAATTCTGGTTGCCCCATTACAGGAAAAATGTGGAGGCTTTGGAGAGGGTACAGAAGAAGTTTACCAGGATGCTGCCTGGATTAGAGGGTATGAGCTATCAGGAGAGGTTGGACAAACTTGGGTTGTTTCCTCTAGAGTGTCAGAGGCTGAGGGGAGATGTGATTGAAGTTTATAGAATTGTGAGAGACATAGACGGTGAGAATCTTTTTGCCAGGGTAGAAATGTCAAGTACAAGAGGACATGCATTTAAGGTGAGAGGGGGAAAGTTTAAAGGAGATGTGTGGGGCAAACTTTTTTACACAGAATGATAAGTGCCTGGAACAGGCGGTCATAGGTAGTGTGGAAGCAGATACAATAGTGGTGTTAAGAAGCAGCTAGATAGACACGTGAATATGCGGGGAATGGAGGGATATGGATCATGTACAGGCAGAAGAGATTTGGTTTAATTCAGCATCGTGTTCGGTGCAGATGTCGTGGGCCGAATGGCTGTTCCTGTGCTGCACAGTTCTATGTAACACTTTCTAAGGCCATTTATAATTGTTTTTTTCTCAGTACATGTACTGTCTGGCAGTTAACATTAATGCAAAATCATTTACAAGGCAATACAGGAGAAATTAATTGCTTTTATGATCAAGATTTTAATATAATTGAAGAAGCATCATCTTAGACACTTCCTTGGTGTCAAGGATGGCTTGCTTCAGTTGCAGTTTTGTGGGGTCTGAGATGTCTAATAAGTCCTATGCAGACTCTGCAGACTGTGCCATACATGGGGCAGGTGGATGCGTTTAGATTGTTGTGCACTCCTTCTAATGTTTGCACTTGACCAGCACAGGCATCAGAGAAATTTGAAGTGCCTACAGGAATACTTCACCACCAGGCAATGCAAGCAGTGGGTCAGGGATTCCCATGAATTGGTGAAGTTGTTTCATTTTTTCCAGAGATTTTGAGAATGTTCTTGAACTACTGTCTGTGTCTGTTTGGAGCTCACTTGTAATGGAAAGTGCTTTTTTTTGAGAGTCAGGCATATGGATGATATGGCCCATGTGATCATACTGTCAATACTCGGAATGTTGACTTGGGAGAGAACATTCACATTGGGACTTCCTATCCTGACAGTGAGTTGGAGGATTTTGCAGAGGCACAGTTGATGATACTGCTGCAGTGCTTTGCTGTGTTTACTGCAAGTTGTCCATGCCTTTGAAGTATACAGAGGGTTGGAATCATTACCTAGCTGCTGGCTTTAAAGCCTTGTTCTTTGATCAAAATTTGCTTCAGGTGGCCAAAAATTGTACTAGTACATAGGAGGCAGTGGTGAATTTTATCATTCGTGTCTGTCCTCGATTTGAAAAGGTATGCATTCACATTTTCACCAATTGTTCTTTTTATTCTAATTATTTAAAGTGCTGATTAGTATAATATGATTGTTTCAATTCTTACATATATATTTAAAGTAATATTTAATAAGAATCTTAAGGGATTATCTGCAAAAATATGCATGTTTGGATAATTCTCAATCAAATGTTTTTGACGTGCCCAATTGCAAATTCTTGTCAGTAGCAACCCCACAGCTCCATCAGGTGTTCATAATAGGAAGCACACAGCCATGCGAGGTCTCTAAAGTACATGAAACCTGCTATATCAAAGTAAGTGAATTATTTAAATTTAAAAATAATTGTGCTTTGTAGTTGTTCCTCCCTCTCTGTCTCTCAGTAGTGAAGATTATATTGTTTTAAATTATTTCCTTAGGAATTAAACTACTTTGTTTTCATGTTAATTGCAGTAATAAATGGTCTTTTAGCTTCCTGCAGGAACAATGTCTGAGATTTTGTGATAAGAGTATTGCCAGGGCCATTAGTGTTCACTGTTTTAAGAAATAAATTAAGACAACATCTTTGAGTGGCTTCGTCATTTGCAAACTTGCAGAAATCTGGATGGTTCTGCTAAGTAGTTGTACTCCTCCAGAAACATAAATGGACTAATTTCTCACTGCAAAAGTTCAACACTTTTAAAAAAGATAAAGCACATGAAAGTGCAGAATTTACTCGAGAGATACCCATATAGAAATGTTGGGCCTTGTTTATTTAAATGTAGGTGAATTTTTAATGATGAGATAAATCTCAGTTATTGCCAAACAACCTTTCAGGACTGATATTAACTTTTACAAGTTTGGTGTTTCATTCCGTCAACTTTAATTATTGTTAGAGATTTAAGTAAATCATTTTAAAACTTTTATCATTGTATTATCCCTTTTATTTAAGTTTCTGTACATGATTTAGAGTGGATTAACTATTCTAACTTAAACATTCTAGTTTAGACTCTGCTGCCTAAAAATTGGATTTCACTCTAAATGTGCCACGTATAGCACTGGCACCTATTAGATACCCTGCAAAAAATAGTGAAGTTTGACAAAAATATATTAAAAATAGTGGCATGATGGTTTACAATCAGAATCATCCACTAAAACAAGATGTGTGTGATTTCCAATAGGAGCTGCTTGTATGTTCCAACTGCAGCGTCTTTGCTGTGCTGATCTCTGGAAAGGGATCATTAAAGGAATTCTCCCACAAGACAACCACAGAATAGCTATAATATTGCCTGCCATGGAGGCGAAGGAAAATGCAGGGTTGTGAACAATTACATGCAAGGTGCAGGATTATCAATGATGCAGAGATTGCTTAGTGCACCATAAATGTGCATAGTATTAAAAGGCTTACCACAGTTGGAGACTGAGCTCGTACCACTTCCAGGCTCCGCTGCAGGCTCAGTCTGTGCACTGTGGGGACTCCCTTCACCAGTCTTGACCTGGCTTTTCCATTTTGAGTAGTTATGGGCAGGATTCTCGTACTTACCAGTGGGAAGCCTGACTTTCTACCGACCTTGCTTTTGACCTTCTTGCTATTTTGGAGGTAAAGGTAGTTCTTGAGTTGACTGTGGAGCATGGCGTTTGGCAAGCAATCTTTGGGCATGCGCTCCATGTCTCCTATCCAATGAAATTGGCAAACATTTACGGGCCAGATTTTTTTTTGAAGATCTTATTCTTGTGACCCATTGAAGCAAATCAAAAATCAATGATTCTATTGTAATGAAATTCATTTTGACATCTATATGCATTGTTTCATTTTAGGGCAATAGTTCCTCTTCACCTAAACAAGTCTCTGTTTTGACTGTCTAATGATACAATAATTATCTAGGTTGTCATATCAGCAGCTGAACATTTTAATGGAAGGACTGTACATTCAATCAATTCATAAAGTTCACATCATTTTACAGATAGAATTTACTTGCACTCATTTCTTTAATGTACTATCTAAAATATTGCATCTCTGCCAATATAACACTTTATGCATTGAATGCTATATCAGATTATGTGCTCATATTTCTGGATTTGGTACTTGAACCTGAAACTTCTCATTTAAGTCAAGACTAAGCCAAGGCTGACGTCTAACTGTGACAATTAAGTGTGATTTTTGTTTTTTGAAATTGATTTACTTTATCAGAGCAACTATTCTTGGGTCTCTCAATTCATAGAACATAATTGGACAATGGAATCAAATGAAAATGGCTGTGTCACTAAATCTGTTTTCAAAAGATTTGTTCTTCATTCACACTGCATCAGTGGTGTTGCTAGAAACAATGACACCCTAAAACTGGAACCTTCCCAAAATCTGACCCTTAAATGAAGTGAAGTATCACTAGTGGAGGAGATGGTTTCACTCCATTTCCACTGATGTCAGTTCTGGTATTATTGTGTAGTGTATTCAATTTCACATAGTCTTATGGGGCATAAATACACAATTTAAAAATATCTGGAATGCAGTAAATTGTATTTCAGACCCTTCCCATCAGCTTCTATTTCACGCACGTTGCAGATGCAGATTTCTTCTGAAATTGTTGAACAGTATCAAGAGTCAAATTGAAAGTAGTCCAATTAATCTGACATCTGTTGATTTGGGATTTTCATGTTACAAAGTTCTGATACTGCTGAGATGTATTGTTTGAAAATGCACTGATGAATATTGGTTCCTGCTTTTGGATATGTGCTACAATTATGAATTGGTCACATTTCAAAACAAAATAGTTTATATTCCTTTTGGGAATTTATGTAGACAGTAGTTTGGATTCTACTTTAACCAAGATCTAAACATTCAAGTGAATTTAGCAATCAGAACTTTTACTAAAGCTGCAGCCTTTTTTCATTAATTCTGTATTTATTCATAACGCTCTTTGTTCCATTTGAAGACAATTGTAAGCTAAGTGAATGGGGAAAAAAGATCTTGTTTCAGGTAATGTCCTTTCTACAAAGCAGAAATCGTTCTGTCGAATTTCAAATTTCATTTGAATAAAATGCAGTGTTGGAAATAATAGCATGGTATGGCACTGCATGACTTTGTACTTAAAATAATGCACCCACTGTATTTTTTGGAAATGGTTCAGGGTGCCAGCTAGGATCATATAACCAATTTAGAAGTCAGAGACTAAATATATTCATGGAGATAATGGGCAGGTGCCCTAATTGGCATGACGGGACTAGTGATGGCCAGCAAGAATCAGTTTTGGAGTTTCAACTATTCTTTCATCTTTAGTAACAACTTATATGATCGTATAGAAAACCGCAAGTCCAAGGTTGTTGGATGATGCAAATACAGCCAGCATTGTAAGCAATATTAATGGGGTATAAAGCTACAAAGTGATAATATTAATACATTAAATAAATGCCCTCTGTAGGTAACCTGGTGTTGGCTGATGTGGGATGGACTATGTTTGGGCTTACAGCAAACAGTGTCCAATAACTTAGAAGACAGTTTATTTAAAGAGCAAAGCACACTGATCTGATAAACAAAATTACAGGGTTTTCTCCCAATCCAAGAATTTTCACCAGAAATACAAAGAATGGGGGCAATTGCAAATAAATTATGTGCTTGATTTAATCTTAGTCACAAGGCCACTTGATTACTAGGCTTGATTGGCAGTGGAATGACCCAGTCATGCTTATTCTGTCTTAGAATAGCAGTGTCACTTTACGTAATCCTTAAAGAAAGGCAGCGCCATGGAAAATGGATTTCAGTGAAGGTAAAGGCAAGGCCATCCATTTTGTGCCTAAAAAGATAAAGTGAAAACCTCCTTAATGTTATAAAGCTAGAAATCTTGGGAATCAAAAGTGAATCATGGATCCGTGTGCATAAAACTTAGAATGTCATGTACAGGTCCAGAAAATAACCAAAAAGGCAAACAAAATGCTGGCTTTAATGTCCAGGGAACTAGAAATCAAAGTATAAATGTATGCTATAGCTAAACAAAAAAACTTTAAGCCACATCTGAAGTTCTGTGAGTAGATCTGAGAACTACAACTGAAGAACAATAAAATTGGCCTGAGAGGACATGCAGCATAGATTTACTTGAACGGTATCTGGTAAATCAGGGTTAAAAGTTAATTTATAAGAAGAGACTACATAAAACAAGATAGTGTTTGCTTGACTGAAGTTTTCAAAATTTTGTAGAACAGATAGGGTAGGTGGAGACAAACCTCTGCTTGGGGAGTTTAGAAGCAGGTCTAAAAATTAGAATTGAGACACAAAAGACTGAAGATGCCAGAACCTGCAACAAAGTAAAACTGATGGAAGAACTCAGCAGGTCAAGCAGCATCTGTGGAGAAAGAGGGGGAGGGGTGAGTGTTGAGACAGAGGCTGGTAGGTGATAGGTGGAAACAGAAAAGGGAAGGATAATGGGCAGATGGAACCAGGTTGGGGAGAGGATGGGAAGGGTGAATCAAGGGAGAAGAACCCCAGGTGGATAGATATGTGGGTGGTGGGAGATAGAACCAGGTGGGGGAGGATAATGAGTCTTGGTAATGGTGGGGGGAATGGCAAAGGTGAACAGAGAACCTAGATACACTGGTGGGAATGGGAAAGGAACACTGGGTGAAAGGTGAGGACCAAGGAATCTCTGTCTCTCTTCTGTCTGTGGAGGGGGTGGTGAGAGCAGGCATGCGAGAAATGGAGGAAACATTTGTGAGGGCTCCATCAACTTTTATAACTTTTGCCACCAACTTCCACCCTGCCTTCAAAATCACCTGGACTATTTCTGACACTCTTCATTTACTGGATCACTCTGTCTCCACCTCAGGAGACAAACTAGCCACCGATTTTAAAAACTTATAAATCACACAGCTACCTCAGCTACACCTTCTCCACCCTCTCTCCATAAGGACGCTACCCCTTTCTCTCAGTTTCTCTCTTCCCCGTCCCACCTGTTCAAAAGATCCATTCCTTCCGGAAACATGGCTTCCCCTTTGCCATAGTCAATGGGGTCCTCTCGCACATTTTCTCCACTTCCCACATATTTACTCTCTTCCCCCTCTACCCAGACAGAACAGAGATAGAGTTCCCTTGGTCCTCACCTTTCATCCCACTAGCCTCCGCATCCAGCATATCATCCATTGCCATTTCTGCCAGCTTCAACAGAATCCTATCACTAGTCACACCCCCACCCCTCCCCCATTGCTTTCCACAGGGACCACTCTGTCCGTGACTCCCTGGTCCACTCATTCCTTCCCACCCACCTCCCTGGCTTTTTCCCTTGCAAGTGTAGAAGGCGCAACACTGGTCCCTTCAATTCCTCCATACCACCATCCAGGGACCTAAACAGTCCTTCCATAAGAGGCAGCAATTCACATGCTCCTCCTGCAATCTGGTCTATTGTACTTTGTTGCTTGGGATGTAGCCACTCGACATCAGCAAGACCAACCATAGACAAGTTGACTGTTTTGCAGAGTACCTGTGCTTTATCCGCAATGGCCTTGAGCTTCTGGTTGTGCATCATTTTAACTTCCCTTCCTATTCTCACACTGACCTGTCTGTCTTCGGCCTTCTCCACTGCCACAGTGAGGCCAAATGCAAACAAGAAGAACACCACCTCTTATTCCGCTTGGGTAATCTACAGCCCAATGGTATGAACATTGAATTTCCCAATTTCAGCTGTTCCTTTTCCACTTCCACCAATCCAACCTGGTTCTTTCCCTTTGCTCATCTTTTCCATCCCCCCCCCCCCCCCCCCATTACCAAGACTTGTGACCCTCCCCCTCCTCGTTCCATTTGCCATAATCAACATATCCATCTGGGTTTCTTCTCTCTTGGTTCACCTTTCCTATCCTCTTTTCAACCCAGTTCCATCTGTCTAATTTTTTCCTCCCTTATCTGTTTCCACTTATCACCTACCAGCCACTGTCTCAACCCTTCCTTTCACTTCTATGCACTGTCTATCTTCCTTCTATTCTCTCAGTCCTGATGCAGGGTCTCGACCTGAAATGTCAACCATTCCTTTGCTTCCACTGATGCTGCCTGACCAACTGAGTTCTTCCAGCAGTTTGTTGTTTGCTCTAAAAATTAGAAGCAAGTCTTTAGGAGTGAAATAAGCAAATGGTTTCAGACCCTATAGAGAATGCAGAGGAAAGTTATTAAAATCGTGCCTTGGTTGAAGGGCTTCAGTCAGATTAGAGATAGTCAAGAGGAAACAGGATAAAGGCAATTGAAATCATGGAGGATCATGATAGACTCAATAAGGAGACGTCTTCATTTGACAAAAGAATCAGGATCAAGCAGACAGTATCATAAGATAATTAGTAAAAGGAGCCAGGTACATTACACTGACCTTTTTTATAACAGAAACTTGTTTTTTGTTATTATTTGGAATGAACTTCCTGAAAGAATGGTGCAAACAGATTGACTAATTTTCAAAATTAAATTGAATAAATACTTAAGGCAAAACATTTGCAGGACTAAGAGGAGTGGGGCTAATTTTCTAACTCTGTCAGAAACATGCCACTGGCACAGGGGTTGAATGACCTGTGCTATATCATTTTCTGTCTCTGTAATATTAGTTCTCAGAATTCATGATATTTCCAACTCAATTTTACCACATCCAGTTACTGTCTGTTTATTGTCTACAGCTGAAACTGGTTGATAAGGCCTGCTAATGTATTGCATTGATGACACCTTTAATGTTGCCATGTAGACTAACCGCTGCGAATATCTATACTACTCTGAAGGAAAAGCTTGATTTTTATATTGGACAATATGGCCATGAAGCATACCACATAAAATTGCAGTTGGCACTTTTCCATATTTTCACAGTTAGAAGCAAAAAACTCTTCAGCTCTCACCCACTAATGATTTTGTTTTTTGTAATTATTTTTCAGCTCACCAACATTACCAAATTGAAAGATTTTCTGTTGGAGCATAGAAAAGATTACATCAATGTCACCAGGTATTACAGTAAAAAAAACATTTCATTCTAGTTTTCCTTGTATGATTTTCATAGAACTTACCATACATTGCATGGATCTGATTCTGTAATTCGTCTTCTAGACTGTCAGTCATTGACCTACATTAAGATTGTTTGCACTATTGTCAGTGTGCATGCAGTTCACTAACTTGGTATGATAAAAGGTGTTGATTTGGCTACCACTTTGTTAATTCTCTGGGTAAGCTTGGATTGACCATTGCATGCACACCCCATCTTCAGAAATGGGTACAATTGCATCATTTATTGGTGAACTTCCAACATGCACTGTATGATATGGTATTGAATCCCTCAAGGTTTGCTCATTTAGAAGCAGGAACAATAGTCTTCCTCTGGAAATTTGGGTATTGGAAGGCTTTATAGACCATTGCAGACTGGAGCAACTGTATCAGGAAGTGAGGTGGGATAAAATGTAAGAAAGCAAAGTAAATGAAATGGAGACCCAGGATCCTGGTGCAGGGTTTCGACCTGAAATATTGGCCATCCTTTTGCCTCCACAGATGCTACCTGACTCGCTGAGTTCCTCCAGCTGCTTGTTTTTTTGCTCTAAAGTGAATTAAGTATTTGCCATGTACTTAAATTACTAATTCTAAGAACAAATCATAATTTAATCTAGGGGAAGCTTAAGTGCATGGTTATTGGAGTCAGTGTCTCAAAATATAAATTGGGAGGAGAAAAAAAGCTTGAAGGAACTGAACAGGATCACGATGAGCAGGTTCACTCTTGAATTAACAAATTACCCCATTTTTGACAACAGAGAAAGTTAAAATCCCCACTCTTTCTTGGAGGGATTTTCATCCAGTTTGTTCCACCTTAAGTGAGAAAACCTTTGAGATTGTGAACTTTGAAACAGAGGCATGTTCCCTATTGAGAACCAACCTCTCCGCTCCCCCCACCTGCCACCCAAACTTTCTTTGTTGCATCCATGAGTTAACCAGTCCCTTGTCATTGAGGAAATGTTATTCTTTATGGTGTTTGACTACGATCCTGTTTGATGGGAAAAGTTTTGGATTCATTAACATTTTCAAGAGCTGATGAATGGGTTTCACTCCAGCAATGATCTGAGCATTAACATTCCAGAGGCTTTTGGGGATAAATCCAGACCTGGTGGAGCCAAAATTGCCATTTTCTGTGAATTGAGTTTTGTAGGCAGCCAAACTACAGGGGTTCAGAGAAGAAAATAGATAGTTAACCTTCATTCTGTACATGTCAGCCCCTCCTGCATTTCCTTCAGCCCACATCTTGTTCTTTAGAAGTTCATTTCAGAGCCCCTTGATTCTTCGTGGTATGGGGGGATTTTAAGTTTGATCACTTTTATGTGTGTGGGCCTTTATTCATCTAGTAATGTAGAGTCCAACTGTAGCTCCATACTGTTACTTCAGCTGCAATCAGTTAAGTCAGCACAGAACAGAAATTTATTCTGGAGCCTTGTCTATGTTACTGAGTCACTTGCAGCGTATTCAAAGTGTCTTTGGAATAGTTCACTTCTCTTCAAATGGATGGAATATTTGTCAAAGCAGTTTTATTGCCTCTGCATTCCAATTGATGTTTGCATTCTTGAACTCTTAGAAAAGCTCAGATTTTTCAGCATCAAACTTAAAAGTGCACGTCCGAGCCTTTCCTAGAGATGTACAAAATACCAAGTGGAAAATTAAAGGTTATTTTTGGTATTTTAAATTAAATCTTGGCTACAGAATGAAGGGATATAAGGACATAAAATGGTAAAAGGCAAATTCAGGATTGGTATCAGATAGGTTTATTAACGTAAAAACCCTGGAATCATTCAACAACCAGTTACATGCTGAGAAGAGGAAAGCTGCTGGTCTGATTGGATTCCTAACAGCACTCGCCTCTGTGCTGTTTCAAACCAGTCATTCCTCTTCTGATGAGGCAGCTACACCAGGGCTGCCCTGGGAATCTTTCTTATTGTTGATCGTGCTATCACCATTCATGGAGCAAACAAAAGCTATTGTGTCTGCCATTGAAAGGATCTGTGACTTCAGCAGATGCAAATGAGAAGAAGGAATACCTTATACATATCAGTTAGAAAATCCAACATTTAAGAGGCATTTAGACAAACTCGCCAACAGGCAAGAGAATGGAGGGATGTTTGCATAGTAGGGGAGTTAAGGTTATGGGGAAAAGGCAGGTAGGTGGATCTGAGTCCATGGCCAGATCAGCCACAATCTTTTGAATGGCAGAGCAGACTCGGTGGGCCAGATGGCCTACTCCTGCTCCTTTTTCTTATGTTCTTACAGAACCATGTGCAGGCAGATTTGCAGTTTAAATAAGCATCATGTTCGGCACAGACATCGTGGGCCAAAGGGCCTGTTCCTGTGCTGTACTGTTCTATGTTCTATCTGAAACATGCATTAATTGATCGAAGAAGAATCCTTGCTCAGCTTCAGATAAGATCAAATGAGTTGAATCTTAATTCTCAAGAAAATACAGTTGCAGTCAGCTCATGTTAATATTCAAAAAAATCTGAAACTGTGACCCAGCTGACAATGAATGTGCCCCTTTCCAGTTTTAAAAGATGCTGAAAAAGGGGCAGGCAACCTATCTGGTTGGCTACTTAATTAGCATAATGTGCCTGCCTTCATTCAGTCATTCAATTTTTAACTTGTACCAGCCAGATTTCCTGGTTTGCTGGAAACCTGGCAACTAATAAGTTGTAATCAAAAGTCAGCTCATGAGCGAAGTGTATTTACAATATTATTCCAGATTGCAGGGGATTGATACTAGGTGCAACAAGCTACTAATAACTCCTCCTCCAAACAATTTATCTGTTTACATGTCCCTCTGTTGATGATCTTCATAACCTTCGTCCCCCCCCACCTTAGTACAATCTGACCACTACTGAGCCCCTTCAGCCCCACACCCCCCCCCAACCCTTCCACTACCTATGAGATATTCTTCTTCCTCTCAAACCCTTCCTACTAGGTTTCCCAATCTTGCAAGAAACATTAACCTCCTTTTCTTTTGTCCCCACCTAACCACTCCTTCATTCCACCTTCACGCACCCGCCCCCCCCCCCCCCCCCCCCCCCCCCCCGCTTTAACAAAAAATGCCCGGGAACTCGCCTTGATTTCAAATCCAGGCTTGTGTCATTCTGGTCTGCAATCAACACAAATAATACCCACCAAAAGGCAAGCTGCTGGAGGAACTCAGCAGGCCAGGCAGCATCTCTGGAGGCAGAGGTACAGTCAGTCTTTCGGATCAAGACCCTACATCAAGATCAAATAATACCCAATTGCCCAACTGAATAGATTGCTGAACAACTTATTATACTTGTGTTCAAGCAGTGGTTTATTACAAATGCCACCTCCTAAAATTTCTCATTTATGAGTTCTTTATTATCTTTCCTTGCTTGGTTTTAATTCTCCCAAATGACAGTGTTTTCCACTTGAATATTTTCAAAATTAGTACTTAGTTGGGAGCAGCTCACTTTAAATGAAATCATAGAACTGACATAAACAAGCTACTTGGATAATTTGTGCAAACTGTTTTATCTGAGTGAGCCATCTACTATAGTTTCAACCTTTCACTGCACTATAATGAGACAAATTAGATTGAAGACATGCAGTATAGTTTGTCAAAAATCTTGCAACATTACATTTGAACTGATTTGACAGATTTTTTCTTTCAGTTGAATTCACAAATCCTGAAATGAAATATGCACATTATTTCTTATGAGAAGTTAGTGGAAAGTATTCTAAAATTAGAGAAAATTAAAAATTAAAATGTGTTCCAGGTGTTTATACTGTAGGGAAATGCTGAAACCTAACTAAAAGTTGTTCCATTGAATTATAGTTAGATATCTTGAGGAAAAAAACGATAAGTTGTTTTCACAGCAAATCTTTTCATTTCATTTCCATTTTCAAAGTAATTTACAAGAAATTAAAATCAGAGCATGGAGACTTGGCTTTTGTAAAAGTTAGTTTTTAGTTGATTGACATTTTAACAAATTTTACAGAGGAGTGATTTATCACAAGTATCAACCTCCAGATTATTGCATTACCAATGCATTTCCACTCTCCTAAAATTGTTGTTCAATGTATGCATAAATGGCAATGAGTCCAGTCATAAAAGGGTATATTAAAGACAGCATTATTTGCAATTTTCCAAATAGTAAAATATGTGACATTTTTAAGTGCAAAAATTTGTCTGAACAATACTTCTTCAAAGGTACTTGACAATTTTTTTCTGATTTGGCTGTATTTATGATTTTCTTCCTTTACAACACTTCTGCTGAAGCTGGGTTTTGTAAAATGTAGAAAGCCCTGTCATCTCCATCAAATAGTCATGTTGCATATATTAAAGGATAAGGATGTGATTAAGCTAGAGATGGTACAGAAAAGATTCACAGGAATGTTGCTTGGACTGGAGGGCTTGAGTTATAAGGAAAGATTCAATAGGCTGCGGCTGTTTTCCCTGGAGCGAAGGAGGCTGAGGGGTGACTTTAAAGAAGTTTATAAAATTATGAGGGGCATAAATAGGATAGATAGTCACAATTTTTCTTTCCTAGAGTAGGGGAGTCTAACTAGAAGAACTAGATTTAAAGTGAGCGGGGAAAGATTTAAGGGGGTTCTGAGGGGCAAGTTTCTCACAGAGGGTGGTGGGTACGTGGAATGAGTTGCCAGAGGAAGTGGTAGAGGCAGGTACAATTACAGTGTTTAAAATGCATTTGGACAGGTACATGGATAGGAAAGGTAGGAATGGATAGGAAAGTGAGTTGGACCAAAAGCAGGCAAATGGAATTCGTGTAGAAAGGCATTTTGACTAGCATGGATGAGTTGGGTTGAAGGGCCTGTTTCCATGCTGCATAACTCTATGCATCTATTAAAGTGGATATTGAGTGTAAATTGCCCACTTGTCTGTGATTTGCAGCCCTAAATGTTTTGATTTTTGACACTGGAAAGTGCAGATAAACAGAGAGACTTTGTCTATCTAACAAAACCTGAAAAGGTAGTGTGATAACTCGTTGAAGTATGCAACCTGACTGCTCAAAGTGGAGAAGGAACATTTCGAATGGTATTGAGCAACTTGTGTCCATGTACTGGGAGCACAAAGAAGACCTGACTCTTCCCTTTGGCATCTCCAGCCCCATCTGTAGTAGAGTTTGTACTTCTCACATTGACCTTCATCAGTTACCTGAAAACCCACAAAACCAGAGCAGAAGAAAGTCATCCTCAATACTGAGAGACTGGGTAAAATGAAGAAAAATAGAATATAAAATCAAGGGGATCATACTGGAATGTTAGAGCTTACTGATTAGGCCTTAGCCACAGTATTGTGGACGATTCTGGGGATCATAATTTAGAGAAGCAAATGGAACTTAATCCTGAGGTGATACTTTGTTGGGGTGGGGGGGGGGGGGGGAGTTCAAAAAAAGATAGCACATATATGCATGGTTACATAACCGCACAAAGTTCTTCAATCTCGCTAAATTCCTGCTCCTCACCCTTGCACATCCAGCTTCTTAGGAAAATGGTCCTGCAACCAACTATGCTATAATTAGGCTAGTACTGCTACCTCCTGAGGGATCATGCCCCAAGTTGAATGCAATCCAATTTCTCAGTCACTATTCTTAGGAAAGTTAACAACAGGATCCAGATACTGTATAATCCTGAAAATTGTTGCATTAACCAATGGCTCTTCCATCATCACATCCTTACTAGCTTTTGCATTTTACAGGAGAATCAGATGTTGGTTCTATCATTTTATAATGTGTTGTTTTGAAAAATAAAGGTTGAAAAAGCAATTCAAATCTGATTTTAGCCAAATAATGAAGACTGCAATAATTTTACATGCAAAGATACATGCGTGTAAATGTATAAAAGTGGGATAGACAGATTGGCCCCTTGATTGAATAAGATCATGACAGATCTAATTGTAACCTCAAATTGTAACTTCACATTCCCCCCATGCCCCTTTCAGCCCCTTACTTATCAAGAATCTACCTCTGTTTTGAAAATAATCAAAAACTTTGCTTCCTCCACTATTTGAGAGAGTTCCAATGACTTCACAGTGCTCAAAGAAAAAGTTCATTTTATCTCTCTCTTAAATGAATCGCTCCTTATTTTTAAACAGTAACCTCCTAACTCTAAATTCGCCCATAAGAGGAAACTTCCTATCTGCATCCATCCTCTCAAGACTCCTCAGGACCTTGCTTGTTTGCCTGTGACTGCTTCCAGTTGTGGATATCCTGCGTCATCTTGCTGAATAGTAGGAAATAGATCACTGATCAGACTAGAGAATAGGTTCAGCTTCATTGATGATGAGACAAGCCCACAGTGTGTTTCACCATTTGGGAATTCAATGGGGTTGATGGGATTGACGAATGACCCGTGCTTTATCTATAATTTTAAAATACAAAGCCAGTGAACAGTGGGTCAGTCTATACTGTTGTTTAAGTGATTTGATAAGCTTAAGAGTTTTTACAGATACTCTAAATATGATCTCATTCTAACAATCTTGTGTTAGTTTTTCTCATTACCTTTATAATGACACGTTGAGTTTTGGTCCTGTTAAGTAACGGAATCAATTTTCTAAAGCAGCTCTGTAAAGCAGATACACTAAGACATGTCAAGACACATTAGGTAATGGTTTGAATAGTTCCCATACTCCCAAATCTTCAGCTGCATATTCTGTTTGACATAAAGAACTGTAAAATAGCTCTATTAAAATATTACTTCAGTAGGTATCCAAGTGCTTGATTGTGGCGTTCAGACAGTCAAGGACTAATTTAATGTTATAATAAACGGTAAGAAAATTATTTGGATCATTTGTGACTGTTGAACAAGACATCATTTTAGGCAAGTATTGTCACCAATCACTTGTTTGAAGCCAAGGTTAAATCCCCTTATAATTAGGGCCTGGGAATTGTGTTATCATATTTCCATCTGATCCTGGTCACCCTCAGGCATGCAATACAGTGGATGGCATCTAACCTGAGATCAAAGTGCATGCAGACTATAGAAAGGCCCCTGTTAATTGTTTAGTACAGACTCTCTGAGCAAAGTCAAGAAATATTCAGCCACTTATTTAACTTTGTTTTTCTTAGTCATTCTTCAAAGTCTGTTGAACAGTACAATTCCTGATTGTGAAACAAATGAGCAACTGAAATGTAATTGATTTCAGAATTCAGAAGAGTATTCTTTGACATTCAGGAGTTGCCACTGTCCCAATTTGCAGAGAAATGAATAATTGGGTTTCTGAAGCAAAGACGTTTGTAAATAATCTATAAAGAGAAATATTGTTATAATGAGGACAAAGGTGACTTGCAAAATTTATGCCAAGTTCAAAGTGGAATCAGTAACAGTGAAGCCTATGTTTATAGGCTTAAATAGGAGCAAAACCCTCTGTAATCTATCATAGCAGAGGGTATCGGCACAGATTTCCTTTTGTACTTTTCCTACAGTTTCAAGCTATTACCACTGTATTTCATTCCCTTTCACATATTTTGCTCCTTGTTCTAAATCAGCTGTAGAATAATTTAAAATGAGAAATTTTGCAAAAGAATCGAAAAGTTAGGTCCCCCAGACACACGTACCTCTTGCACTACTAGTGGTAGGCTGATCAGTAAATTCTTGTCATGTGTTGCAGATCATGAGAGCACACACAACAAATTCCACCACGTAACCCTTCTCTCTAGTGAAATGAAGTTGTACTTATTTATCAGATTTTAAAAATGTATTACTTTTTTTTCTTACTACTTGGTTGCAATTATACATTGCTGCAATCTTGGATAGCAAACCTGAAAATTAAAATTGGTAATTGCTGATTGTTTGCACATCTTAAGTTATTTTGCTGTATTTTTGTTGCAAAGCCAATTAAAGCCATTAGTACGGTATGGAGATGGACAGGAGCCATTGTAGGGCTCTGAAGTGAAGTTTTAAAGACCCTCTTTAATGTTTGAATGATGTTATAGTTTTCAGAATTGTGGCTATCTTTTAATGATTCACCACCAAAATTATGACTGCGATCCATGTTGTATATTTCCACTTTTTCTTTAGTTACATTGAAAAAAAACATTGTTGATTTAATATTCATTTGATTCCATAAAATAAGTGTTGGAACCAGAATTCAGTTAAGCTATTTGACTTTATGGAAAGTTGAGTTGCTTCTCACCATATATTTTTAAAATAATGTATTGTTGCTGATCCTGCCAAAGTCCATCCGTATAAATTTGTGTCATGCAAAAACCATAATTGTGCTGCTAAGGATGCAAGTAACCAATATAAATATAATGTAATCATTCCTGCTATTTAACTCAGTAGTATCCCGTGCTCCATTTAGAAATTTGTGGTACAGAAACTGACAGTGTTACCTTTTGCTTTTTTTGGCTGTTTAACTGCATTTTAAAAGTGCTTGGTGACATCTTGAAGATGTGGCAGAGTGATACATAAATGCAAGTTCCTCCTTCACTTTGTATATAATAGCTATTTCTCAATAATCCAGTTTTATGGTTCTTGAAATGCTGTTCACTCTGGAGGTGTCTTTTCCACACGTATTGAAACCTATCCCTATTTTCCAAACAGCACATGCGACACACCAGATGGGCTGTTTTTGGCATTGTTCTTGCTAATAGTTCTGGTGGTGAGCTGTCACGTTTAAAATTAAAAACTAATGAGCAACCTATGGAGATCTGAGTGTGCAAGTTAATGACTTTTTATAGCTTTCTTAAATGAAGTTTTGCACGAATCATGTCTTTCATTCCAGGTGAAACACTATTCCAGTCCAACATTTTTTTCCATGCTGAGTTGCAAATGAAATGTTTAAATTGCAAAATTGAAAAGGAAAAGGCAACTCCTTTGCAGGAGGTTTCAGTTGCAAAGTTTCATACCATTTTATGCTGTGCTGCAAACTTTTAACAAGTAACATTTCAAGGGTGTCGCTATAAACCCAGAAGCTGATTTTTCACATGACCTTCCAGTACCTAATTTGAGACCATTTTCTAGTAATCTAATATGGTTTCAGAACATACTTTGGAGACATAAATGTCACTGTGCATTAGAAGTCAAGAATACAGAAGTGGTGTGGCCGTACTGAATGTTATTCATTCCCTTTAACAGTTGATATTTATCAATAAATCAAATTAGAGCTGAGATAATGGCCTGTCATTTTTGGCAATCCTGTCTAATTTTCAAGAGAAAACAAAGAAAGCTGATGAAAAGTCTAACAGATTGTCAGCTGCCCAGTTATGAGATGTAGTTGGGCAGTAACTGATAAGCAAGGCTTAATGTCAGGGTCACATTAATAGGTTAGCTATAGCATAAAAGAACAGAGAAATTGTGGGCCTCCATAAATGGGACCACACAGTAGGAGGTAGCTAGAATTATATACACTGACCCACATAGACAGCATGCACTGATTCAATCTCAAGGGCATCAACTGTACAGTTACCAGATGGTGCTGATTAGTGGGTGAAGAAACTAGAGCTGGTACTAGTTTATTTAATAAGTAACCTTTTGCTCATCATATATTTTGCAGCAGACAGTTAAATGTTTAGTCTGTTCCAGTAAGGAAGTATGAATTGAATGTAGCATTGTTTTTTTTATGTTTAGCAATTTTTCACTGATTTATATAAGTTACACTAGAATCACTTATTGGCACATTAAAACTCCATCATTGAAGAAATAGAAAAGAGCTTGTGAACCTAGTTGAATTTAGGATGGTAACAGCCATAAATACTGTTTAGTAGCTGACAGTTTAATAGAGAATTTATTGTGAAGTCATATATACAGTTTAGGCAAGATCTATGGTGATGCATTAGACAATAGCTCATAGCTATTTGCATGTGCAATATTTCTGCACCATTGAGTGACTCATTGAAAGATTTTTACACTGTTGGCTTGACTGACTTCAATTGGAAACATTAATAAAAAAAGTTGCCCATATCTTGGGGATTGGCTGCTAATCGTTGATATTCTCTGTTACAATAAAAAATACTGGGTTGTTTTTGTACTGAAGTAAAAATGCAAAATGTTATAAATTCACAGCAGATCAATCAGCATTTTTTTTTAAAAAAGGAAGGCAATTAATATTTTAATTAGAGCTTCTTATTAGGATTGACCATTATTTTGATAGTTTTAGAATTTGTGCTTTTTTTTAAATTCCTTTAGCCCTTGGTTAGTGAAAGATAAGATGTTAACAGAAGTCTCCTACAATGTCTTTTGTCATTTGGCTACAGTATTCAATATAATGTAATAGAAAAATATTCCTTCACCGTCTGTTCATGATTAAGGCTACTTATTTGCAATTTTCATGGAAAATTGGACAGCATCGTAGAACATTCCAAAAACATCAGTAAAAGTCATGGAAATATCTTAATCCCATGTAATACTAACATTATTTGACTTGCTCAGTCACCATAAACCAGTTGGAGTAATTGCAGGTGGATAGAATCACGATTCCCAAAACACTAATTAAAAGTACTTGTATACAACATACTAAAACTGGAAATAAACATTCTGCCACAGTTAGAAAATGCTTCATGTTATTTGAAATGTGAATTTCCATTATATTTTTAAGATGCAGATAATATATAAAAGAAATTTAGCTCAAGGACAGATGTGTTTTGCTACATTTTGGTATTGTGTAGTTCATAACCTGCTTGCACTAACTTTTTTTTAACGTTTACTAAATGTAATGGAATTCACTCATTCATCCATAAATGATGGCTTATGCGACTATGACTGTTTTGTGCTTTAACGCCTTCTCAACCAGTCCACACGCTTCATCATGTTTAACTCCACCTTCCTTTTCCGGTATCTTTTCTCCATTGTTCAGTTGAGTGCACTGCAGTCATTTGTTTTTGCTGTCTTCCATCCAGTTGTCATAAGTGTTCCTAAAATATTTGCTCACGATTACCTCTGGAATTCCCAATGAATCTATCATTATATTTTCTTACTAACCGTCTACTAGTGACACCTGTAATAATCAATCTAAAGTCCTATCTGTACATCCACCTCCACTATCACTTTTAACCTTTCACTGCCTATCCCATATCCAGTTCTAAATAAGCCACATTTTCCAATAATTAAACATGGAAAAAACTGAGCCATTGTCTTGTTTTGTTCTTTAGCCATCAGTTTCATCCCCTTCAGCACTGTCTCTGTTTGAACTAGACTGTTTGGAGCAATAGTATCCTACTTGACTTTCAAGATTTCAAGAAATTGCCAAAAAAAATGCTTATTACCTTCTCAGGACACTGCTTTTGAAACATTTCTCTGTTTTTAATTACCTCCTGACAAGACTATTTCGATACTGTTCTGACTGGACTTCCATTATTCACCCTCCATTAAACTGTTTGTCCAAAACGACACTGTAAAGTAAACAAGACACTGTCTTGTAAAGCTTCATTTTTGTTTGCACTCTTATGCTCACATAATGTTTCATTAAGCCTTAATTTTAAACTTCTATTCTCATCATCAAATACCACTGTGGTGTTGACCCTACAACAATAACCTTCTGCAACTAATCCTCTGAGAATCACTTACACCCAGAATAAAACATTTTTGTAGAACTAATAATGTAAAAGTTTAAAATTTCAAATTCAAACCTAGGCTTTTAGGAAAGAGTTCTTCACAAAACATCATTGAAGATAAAAATGACGGATTAGCACAATGCTATTTTGAATTGTTTTGTACTTCATTTCAAAGATATGATTCTAAATTTTAAAAAAAGACATTTAGATTTCAGTTACTGTTGAGAAAATATTGAATCTTTTGAAAGTGCTGCAATTAATTGGACTTTTTGGCTATATTCAGTTCTGCTAATGAGTGAATTCATGTGTTCGGGATGAAGTGCCAGTTTAGTAAATATTGTAAAAGAACTTGCCAGGATTAGCAACAGGTGAAAATGAAATGTCAACCAGGTGAATGTGCAACACTGGACTGCAATGCAACTTTTTTGTCCAGTATCTTTATTCAACCTGTGGCATGACTTCTGACCTAATGATAGATTGCTTATGTATTGGATACCATGGACTTATGGTTGCCACAATTACACATTCCTATCTTTTCAGGAAAATTAGATGAGACAAAGCCAATTGCAAACCAATAAATTAGCTAATTTTACACAAAATATGAGCAGATAATATGCAGTCTGTTAGTGAGATGCAACTATTCTCTACCACTTATTACATGAATAAAAGGTTTGTGCATTATGCTCACATACAAGTTTTTAGTTATTGGATAACATTTGGTCAAGTGCAGTTTGTGCATAATCATAGTGCTTCTCATAATGTCAGATTTGCCATCTAGTGAGATCCCTGCATCTTTTGCTATTATAGTTTGTCTTCTAACTCTTCTCTCCACTTTTGAGTAACAAAGATTGATATTTAAAGCAGGCAATGAATATTGTCATGCTACTATTTACTGCAGTCTTTAGCTAAGTTCCTTGCTAGGTATTTTAAAAGGAAACATACTCTGGCAGCATGAGATGTACTCAACAGTACTTGGTGCTGGCTTGATTTAAAAGGATACAACCCGAGTGTTCATCAGATGTTTCACCTACTTTGGATTATATCCTGGAACTAACACAGAGGCAATCTGCCCATCAAGTCTTCTCCGTTTTAGAGACAAAACACTTAGTTTCACTGCCTCTGCTCTGTCTGATAGCCACTGGAATCTACATCCACCATGCTGACATAGTCTAAATTAACTAGTAAACTAAAAAAGTATGTTCTAATTCTTTTTTTAATTCATTCTGATTTGTCCTGAACTGAGGAGGCAGTTAAAGGACAACCATGTTGATGAGTCTGGAGTGAGATATAAGCCAGACCAGGTAGGGACAACAGATTTCTTAAATGAAAGACATTAATGAACCACATGGGTGTTTATGATGGTCCAGTAATTTCATGATCATCATTACTGATATTACTTTTCGTTCCTTTTTTCAATCCTTCAGTTCCTTGGCTCTTTCTCCACTAAGGAGGCTTGATTATTGAGTTGGCAGGCCACTTCATTCTGAGAGACTTCAAGGCTGAGCCCGATCTATTTTTTAGCTCCCTGCCAGCATTCTACATTTGCTACAGGGTGATAATCAGGAGTCGCAACTGTGAATTTTAATCTACTAATTTCTGGCAGAATCCAGTTAAATCAGTACAAATAACTATGGATTACCATAGACTGTGGATTCTTAGTGGTACACTTAGCTTATTTTGTAAGCAGATAAGTTTGCTGAATCATTAGAGAAACTATACTTTAAAATTCCCTTTATGTCTTTCTGCAAGGTCGGAGCAAGGCATATATAATTAATATAATATTATGTTTGCAAAGGTGTAATGCCAGGTTTATTGGACTCTCTAGGAAGGTCGTACAGTTGATGTTACATGTAAATTTTAATTGAAATTCAATAATATAAGGTGGATACATTGTTCTCTAATTAATGTAAATAATTTTAATTTTAAATGACTTTGTGAAATCAAGGCCAGAACTGCTTGCTATTTTAGTAAACTATTACAAATTGGACTTGAAAACAATTGTAAGCATTTTGCTGGGAACCAGCAATGCAGGCTACTTTGATTGCACATCCAAAAAGAAAATTAGGATGTAGCTGGCAGGAGGTGGGTCTGAGGCAGAGGGATGCAGAAGCGAGAGTATCTGACCCTCGTTATTCTTGTGTAGCCACAAGAAGATGGTCTACCTGACCAAACGGAAATAACTTTAGACTTATGATGTTGGGGCCTCTTTGTCGTCACCTTTCAGTAATTGTCCACTGAGTGTAAGCTGTTAAAATTGTATTGGGACCCTTTGTACAGTATAGGTTATGAGGCTCTTAACTGTTTCAGAATAGCTAGATTTCAGAGTGAAAGGCACAAGGACTATTACGAGAGAGCAAGACTGGGATGGCAGGTTGACTTTCTCAATTTTAACTTTGCTGCTGTCCCATTTCCACCAATGAAGGACTTTAAAATCTCCACTCTAATTTGATACTGCTGAAACCTTGAACTTCCTCTTAACCTGACTGAAGGATCAGTGAAAAGTGAATGCTGCAAGCATACATTGAACCTCAAACTTTTACATCTTGAGGCAAGTGAATTGTCATTTAGTCCAGCTAACAACATAAAGTAGATAGTTCAAAAAGGAGAGGAAAAGACTATTTAGTCCATCAAGTCTGTCCATCATATGTAGTCACATATGCCTAGAAATCCAAACATGTAATGCTCTATTTTTTCCCTCTGTGTGAAATATCGGGGTTGTTTGGCATGACATTGAAAATTAAAGTGGGCACTTCTGATCATGATTCAACCTTATGCCCTTAACAAAATTAGCAGGTCTGGGGTGTACAGGGTGATGCCATTTCCTATACATCATTTCTTTTTGAGCATTGTGGGGGAAATTGAGCCAGTTTATTCCAGGAGTGACTGCTGGGAAAACTTAATCTTCCCAGGAGAGTCCTGAATTGGGACCCCCATCAGTTAATTCCCTTACTTAATTGTCATCCTTTATTTGGGAAGGACCTTCCACCCCCATCCCATTTCCATTCTCATCCAATGATATCATCGTACCTTGAGGTCCAAATCACAATTGCCCAATCTCCCCACCCCCTCCCCCCAGCACCAGCCACAGCACAGGCCCAGTCAAGTCTGTAGCTGTCAGCCACATTGATTCTCCTTTCCAGTGTTATAATACACTTGAACATACTTGGATCAGGATGGGGGAGGAGGTCGGTGAGGTAAAGAGCTGCAATGGCCATTGGTGCCCCAACACTACATCTAGTCTTATGATACACTAAAACCTCTGATACATACTGTACTGACCCAACTCTGTACATGTATAATATCCAGGAAGATATCTAACAAGAGTTTTGTAGTGTTAGAAATATATTCTCTATCACATTTGGAGGTCATTTGAAGATTTCCAGGTTTTATGGGGAACTGATTGTGCAGATAAGAAACTGTTTTCATGGCTGGGAGTCTAAGACTGAAGGGTTAGAACCAGATGTTTCAGAAATAAAATTAATGTATACTATTACATAAGGAGGGTTTGTAGCACTTTGAAGCTGTCTTCTGCACACAGGTTAACTGTTAATACTAAATCTGAGATTGTTAGAACTTGGGTAACCAAAGATATTAAAGGATATCAGAGAAAGCTAAGTATATTTGAGTTAAATTGTTATAACATATTTATTGGGTTTATATGTTTCATAGCTTAAATAGAGTTCTATAAGCTATTCGAACAATAAGGAACTAGGGAGAATTGAGAATTATTTCAAAGGGGATTTACTCGTTTATTGCCTTTGTCAATAATAGCAAATAGATGACTATTTGAATTTACATTTTAGCTTCTACAACATTCCAGCCTTGAACCAATATTGTTGTTATAACAGTGGAGACCATTAATTTGTTTCCAAATTTTCTGCCTTGTTGAATTCAAAATTAATTGCAGTAATTCATTTGGTGGTAATTGCTGGTGACAGAATTGTTGCCTTGACTCAAACATACAACAGTATGAAATCATTCAAGGACTAAGTTCAACCGTATGTACTTTGTTATTAGAGTGCATGTTTGGAAGATTTTTTTTCTAAACTAGCTAAATAATTCTGAATGCATTGTTCAAGAAGAAGAAAGACTGTGGCAGTTTTGTAAGGCAATTTTGTAAGGCTTCCAGAATTTAAAGACTGAGCTCTGGATGTTAAAACTTAGAACTATAATTACAAAGAAATGAAAATAAGAACAGATGATTTAGGAAGAGAAGCCTAAGCATTACATCGCGAGTTACAGTCGCATGCAAAAGTTTGGGCACCCCTGGTCAAAATTTCTATTACTGTGAATAGCTAAGCGAGTAAAAGATGACCTGATTTCCAAAAGGCATAAAGTTAAAGATGACACATTTCTTTAATATTTTAAGCAAGATTACTTTTTTATTTCCATCTTTTACAGTTTCAAAATAACAACAAAAAAGGAAAAGGGTCCGATGCAAAAGTTTGGGCACCCTGCATGGTCAGTACTTAGTAACACCCCCTTTGGCAAGTGTCACAGCTTGTAAACGCTTTCTGCAGGCAGCTAAGAGTCTTTCAATTCTTGTTTCTCCAAAACATACCTTTGCTCATTGTGGCCAAAACGTTCTATTTTAACTTCATCAGTTCGCAGGACTTGTTTCCAAAATGCATCAGTCTTGTTTAGATGTTCCTTTGCAAACTTCTGACGCTGAATTTTGCGGCGAGGATGCAGGAAAGTTTGGAGAAAAAAGGGTGCAGAATTTCAGGAAAAGAACACCTCTCCAACTGTTAAACACGGGGGTGGATTATTCATGCTTTGGGCTTGTGTTGCAGCCAGTGGCACGGGGAATATTTCACTGGTAGAGAGAAGAATGAATTCAATTCACAGTAACAGAAATTTTCACCAGGGGTGCCCAAACTTTTGCATGCCACTGTATGCTTAGTGGGGGAAAAAAAAGTCTCTGATATAATACATTGAAGACACAGTCAATTTAATGGGAGTATGTTTAAAAAATTGCACCTTCTGAGTTGGAAAGGAACACTGTACCTTTGGGTTTTATGTTAGATAATGTTCTCATTCTGAAACATTTCTTATAGGAGAGATGTGGTAAACCTTTACATTCACAAAATTTAGGTTATTTGTAGAAGGTTAAGAAGACAATTGAATGTTTTGCAACAGTGTGACTAGTATATGAACAATTAAACTAATTTATTGAACAATACATTAAAAATTGTTAAATAGTTTAGAGTGGTCATAGACTCAATTATTTCTAATCATATGTTAGAAAATAGACTATTTTAAAATACATTATGTAAAATAGTTGTGGAAACTGGACTGGAGATGGGTTCCTGAATGTGGACATTTATTGTTGGAACCACTAGCTTCAGGTGGAATACTACTTTTATTAAGATAAATTGATAGGTGCTTTAAAAAAGCTGGAGGGGAAAAGAAATTCAGCTCTGTCCCTTGAATATAAGATGGCTACCAATTGAAAGTGCATATGCAATATACTTGCAGTTCAACTGTGTAGCTAGATCCTTCCATTGAACACCTGCCAGATGTAGATTTTATGTTGTAGGCTATTGCCTCAAAATGAGTTGGACCATTTTCTTTGAGTGAGCATGTAACATAATCCAGTGTGTACAATGGCAACAAAACTATTCGGAATTCTGTAACATATCATGATACAGTGGGAAGAGTGGAAAATCCAAGCTTGCATTGGATTGGTAGGAGAGAAGGAAGGAGCGCTCATAGCGACATTTTCTGGAAACTTAGTGTTATACACATGTACACTTTCATATACAGTGCACTGTGCATAGGAATGGGCCTTTCAGACTTTGGGTTGATTCCATGATTTAGTTAGATCAAAATGGATCTGCACTTCTGCTCCATTTACCTATGTACACTTTGGTATTCTCGTTTACTAAAAAAACTAACAATTTCTATCGTGAAAGTGTCAACTGGCCAAACACCCACAACTTTTGGCAGAGTTCCAGATTTTCATTATCCTTTAGTGGGCTGATTTGCTTTTTTGATTTCACAACATATGGTTTGGCTGTTATTTTAAGATTGTGTCCCCTTGTTCTGGATTTCCTCCAGAAAAACCAGCTTCTCTAAATCTACCCCATCAAATCCCCTTATAATTTTAAGATTTTGATTAGATCATTCCTCAAACTTCTAAACTTTTTGGAGTACAAACCAAGTTTATGCAATCTGGCCTCATTATTTAACCCTTTTGAGTCTTATGACTAATGAATTTGTATTGTAAGAGCTTTAGAATTTTTCTTTGAAGCTTTTTTTTGTTTAGAAAAGAAATCCGAATGTACAGCAGAAAGAAAATAAAAATTTGTTTTATATAATGTCTCAGGACATCCAAAAGGTTTTACAGCTAATTGCTTTGGCACGTAGTTACTGTTGTACGAGGTTTGAACAGCTTAATAGTGGAGATTTCTTTTTGAGGCTTTCATATATATTAGCATATATTCAGATTAAAAAAACATCAAATTCATTCATGGTAACAGCCCGTATGCATTTTATGCATTGGCATTTTAAAACAGGACCAGGCCAAGAATGCATAATATATTCTTCCTATTATGCAGATCTCAGAGCTATTCATTAATGGGAGGTTTATAACCAGGATCATGTGAAAGCCCAGCTAGAACAAGGAAATGTGGATTCTCAGTTGACATAAAAAGAATTCAGCAGATGGAGGGATGATAATATGTATGTAAATTTGCAACACTTTCCCTTTGAGAACCTGTGACCTACTTGCAGCTGAGTAAGCTGTTTCTTTTTTATCAAAAATTACTCTGTGTTAAATTTGTTACTGCAGTACTCAGAATTGAAACTCCAACTTTATGGGCAACAAGCTCAACAACAAACTGGTCATTTGAATTTATTGATTGTTAATTGAATGGAACAAATTTAGTACCAAAACAGCAGCAAAACTTGACAGATACTGCATATTGAAGAAACAGTGCCGATAATCTGTTTGTTTCTCCATAGATCTGCCTGACCTCCTGACTAGATCAGCATTTCCATTTTTTTGTGATAAACATGTTCAGAAATATAAAATCATTCTGGAGTATATATAGCCATTAGAACAATCTAAGTCTTTAATTATCATACAAAGTATTGTAAGTTGAGTTAAACTGAGTTTGTAGATAGCCACAGCAAAAGAATTCTAGAAACCAGTTTTCCCTATGAATCTATTATTTTATGTCTATTTATCATAACATTTGCATCCATGTTTAATATCTCTTTATCTGTGTCCTCCGGTTCCAAGCTTTTCTCTCGACTATCCTTGTTTTTATGTACAGCCTAATATATTTTTCTCATGGTAAACTTAGCATGCTTCTCCTTCCTGTCAGATTTCGAAGAGCACGCTCAAATTTCTCTGTCACACTTTAATTGAAATTGTAGCATTAGGGACAGACACAGCAGTAACTTTTAAGTAACCTTACCAATCAGACTTCAAAAGAAAGAAAGCCAATTGACCCCAGAGCTACAACCTGCAACCTCTGAATGATCTTGTCAAACACACCAGCACAGATTTGAGACCTGCAGCCAGAAAAGCAATTAAACTGCAATCTCAGTCAGTGTTTGCTTAATGGCAGTTAGCCTCTGTGGTCTTGAAAGAGCACATGTAGACTTCAGCGGTAGAATAGTACTTTCTATAATGACTGGTATACCATATTCATTGTAAAACAATATTTCTGTGGACCTACTGTGAGCAGTGCAAGTACCTGGGACTTTCCGGATTTAACTGAAAACCTTTATGAAAATTAGCAATGGTGTGGGGACTTACGGGAGGAAATCCAGAACCCAGCAAGCTGCTCTCCCACCCGGCCACCAGAGTCACAGAAAGGTTACAGTATGGAAGGAGACCATTCAACCCATCCAGACTGTGTCCACTTGACAGAATACAGCTAGTCACAACCTCTCCCCACACTCCTTTTATTTATTTTTCTTTCAGGCAACCATTACCGGTGAACCTGGCTCTTCAGTCTCCTCTAGCAGTGCATTCCAGACCCTAACCAACTGATTTTGCTGTTTAGGTTGTACATGTGTCCAGTTGGAGCCTGGTTTTTCTCTAGGGCCACCTAAATTCTAAAATCTTCAGTTACAGGAATGCAAAGGAAGACTCAATAATAATGTATTAACAAATGTAGGTAAGAAAGTGTAACCATCGCATTCAGTATAGATGAAAATCAGTCATAAGCTCTTAATGCTCCGTGTTGCTTCCTGAAATTGACAGTCTCAAATCTGAAAAGTTCTGCGGCCAAGCTACAGTTAATGCTTGATATTTATTAAAGCAGCCTGTATTTGTTCATTATTCTAGAAACAGGATGGTCTAATTCTCTAACCATTCTCCTTGTACTCTTTTAACTTTGTTTATATTTCTCAATCTGCATTGCTCCTCGTACTCTTAACCTAAACAAAATAATTAAACATATTCCTACTTTGCCTCATTTCCTCATCTATTGGACAACAAAATTATGCCCCACTCTAACCATAACGCAGGCAGGGGAAAAGTATCATTCGGACAACTCAGGCCATTTTCTCGAGAACTTCCCAGCCAGCCTGCTGACTCAGATTCCCTTCAGCCTGTCTAAGCTTTTGGCCCAGCTGCCAAACAGAAATTGGGACATAATTTATGTCTGGGATGGATCCCACTATGTGTTTTCAGCTCCCTTTGACATCCTGCCACCATATCATCTTCAGTTGTTCAATTTTGGATTTCCCTGGTTCTTCAGATCTTTCTCCATCTTCCCACCTATCCTCCAACACCCAGCCTCAATACTTGGATTATAACAGGGTGCTTCTGGTTCCTATTCAAACATTCTCAGTTATCCCATAAAGTGCACCCACGCTTTGTTACCCACCCACACGCTGTTTAAAAATCCCAAACATTTTTCACCCAGTGTCTTACTATTGCTCCCACTTCCAGTTCTCCTCACTGCCTCTCAAGATGTATCACTGCTACTACTTCCAGTGCTCCAATTCAACGCCTTCAGGAGCTATGTTCTGGTATTCTCGGGAGAATATTATTCTCATTTAATTATCATCTTTCAGCAAGGTCCTTTTTAATAAAAAAAAGTACCTTTTAAAAGAAAAGCATTAATAGTGAATTATCTCCAAATCTTTTCTATACAAGAAAATCCTGAATTGCAACATGTTGCCTGACAAGAATTCCAGTTCTTAGGCGCAGGTGAGAGTTCTATGAACACATTGGTGAATGTGCCTTCTCCCAGCAATGCAAATTACCAGAACCACTTCTTTGTCTGTTAACTGTTTAATTGTCTGCCACCATTCACAACTGTGCATGACAGAACTGTAAAAATTTGATTTCATCCATTAGTTATAGGAACACCTTTTTCAGTAGATTGGATGTTTTCTCTGCCATTCAGCACCCATTGTAATTCTATTTGCCAGTTTGATGCCTCATTTTTAGGTATTCCTGGTACTGACAGGCCCTTCTACATTCGTTATTGAACTAGGGGTGAGGTCCTGGTTTGAATATGAGGGATATCCTGCATACAGATTGTGATGGAATGCAATTCTGATGGCCCAAGGAGTCTCATGGATGCCCAGATCTATTCTGAATCTTTTCCATTTAGCATGTTGGCAATGTCACACAACAGAGGTTCCCCTTGGTGTTAAGATGGGACTTTGTCTCTACAAAATCTGGGCACTGGCCTTATTAAAACTGTCACAGACTGACGTATTTGAAATGGGTAGATGGTTGAGGATGAGGACACCTAAGTTTAGCCTTGTGGTGGTTCACTCACCAGCTGCTGCATATCCAATCTGATAGCTGCCTGTCCTGACAAAAACAGCTCACTTAATTATGGTGCAGCTGGGCAGCACTGGCTGATGATCATTGAAGCCCCCCACTCAAAGTACACGTTCTATGTGTGATACTGTTAGTGTTTGACCTGATCCTCCGCGACTTCATGGTGCATGAGTTGAGGACTCCTATGACCACTCCTTCCCACTTGTTCACCTCTGTTCCTCAAGCTCGGGTCAGTCTATGCTGCAAGTAGGACAGGATGTACCCAAAGGTTGTGACGGAAGAGACTGTGATGGTGGCTGTAAGATATACAAGTGCAACTTTGTCAAGCTGTTGCTTGCCTAGACTGTGAGACAGCTTCCCCAAGTTGGGTACAAATTTCTGGATGTTTGTGAGGAGGACTTTGCAAAGGCTTGGAGCAATGCTGCCACATTAAATGCTTGGGTCTTTGCTCAGTGATCAGCCCAGTTACAATGTTATTCTGTTTTAACATTGTGAGGTTTGATACAACTGAATGAACTTGCTTCACAGTCTACTTAAGTTGACTGTACATGCAAAAGCAGCAGGATTCCTTCCCTGAAGGGCATTAGTGATCCCCAGGCTATTTAAGTAAATCAGTTTAAATTCCCCTGTGGTCGCTGTGGGATTTTTACTTGTGTCCTCCTGATTATTAGTCCGGGCCCCTGCTTACCAGTAATTTTAACCCATCAAAAGTATTTTGTGATCTCCTAACCAATTAGAATAATTAAACTAACCATTAAAAGTTGAATGATAAACTGTTAACAATGATTCTGCCCCTTTGGTTAAAACATAACTAAAAGTATCCAATTCACAATGACAGACCAAAATCAAAAGTGGACAAATCACCAGTGAGTTTAAATGGGCAATTTCATTTGAAATTGGCAGCTTTTAAGCTAAAACATATTGTGGAATGAATAAATAAGAGCTGTAAACATTCATGATTGTGAAATGTCACACACATGAATCATTTCATTAATTGCACAAAAGATATTGAAGTCTAAAATATTGTAGCATCATAGTGAAAAGGTGATTTAACAAATCCATTTCTATTTTCAGGGTACAATTAATGATTTTTGCACTGTTATCAAACACGTACCATTTGTACTTCCCTGTTCTGGGAATATGCCTGATTCAACTTGGTTAGGTGTTTGAGGAAAGAAATGAAACAAACTGGAATAGAAAGTCAGTAATCCAATAATTAGTATTTAATAACAACACTGGATCAGCCAAATAGTTGGAGTCTGTGACTCACATTATAACTGTATCACACAGTTGAAAAGGCAATTTATTCAGAAAGAATGCTGTTTAAAGAGCAGAAGTAGAACAATATTTATTTATAATTATAACATACAGAAGGAGACCATTCGATGACTTGGGCCCGTGACAGAACGATCCCTTTTAGCTCCTTTGCCCCATCCTTATTTCAGTGAACCCTAGCAATTTATATCTCTCGCACATGCCAATCAACACCATTTGATTTTTTTTACATTAACCGATACTAAGGTGTAATATGCAGTGACAATTTTACCTACCAGCATGTTTTTGGGATGTGGGAGAAAACTGGGCGCCCAGCAGAATCGCACATGGTCACAGAAAGGATATGTAAACTCTGCACAGATAGCAACTGAGGTCAGGTTCAAACCAGGGTCCCTGGAACTGTTGCGTTGCCTTGCTATCCCTACAAACTGCAGCGTCTTCTACCAAAAAAAGGAGGGTAGTTTGCTCCCAGAAATTCAATGTGTATGTGTCCAGTATCAATCTCAGCTGTGTAGTCAAGATTGATTGACAGAGGAGATGCCAAACATTTCCACTCCAGCTGGTTATAGCGTTGTCAGTATATGCAGCCTTAAAAAATAATGATTTTACAGTAGATATACAAAATAATTAACACAAGTAAGCAAGCAAAGCTGTGTGGCTGATTCTGGATGAAAAAGCTTGGTGATGCATGATTGTGATGTGTCTGTGGGATATTCTAAACAGAAGCACTGAAGAGAACCCCAAAAAAATAACAGTAAACCCATCCAAATTCCGTGAAAATGACCACTGACTCTTAATGCCACTTAAATGAGTTGAAACACAACATCCAGCATCGCAGCTATCCTCAATAGATGGACATCAGTCAGTAAATCATCCAGCTTCTTTTTGAATTGCTTGCTCTCTGTTTGCAAGATCCAAAACTTGTTGCAAAGGTCAGTGACAGTTGTGAAAAAAGAAGCCTAGCAACTAATCTAATGATATACATAGATTACTTATGTGTGTTTATTCTGTCATGTCTACTTCAATTAATGCATGGACATTATCTAATCCCTTTATAATTAAAAATATCTTAAATCATAGTGGCCTAGAGTCTATGCTCTACTAGACAAAAAACAGTTCTATAAAGCAAAGATCTTTTTAAACTAGGTATCGTTTTAGTGGCCAATCTTTGTACTTTTTCCAAAACCTGTCTCACTGATGACATGATAGCCAAAACTAAACACTACTTTCTAAATGAGGTCTAACAAATATATAATAGTAGGATATTAGGGTATGTTTTTTTTCCATTAAATCATCCTAGCAGTGAATGCCAATTCACTGTTTGCCTTTGCTACACTTGTAGCCTTTCATACTATCATACCATTGTCTGTTCCCTACTCAACTGAATTTCATTCCGATCCCTTCTTGGTATACATGTGATTGACATTTACTTTCTGCGCATGTATGACGTCAATCCACCAGATGTGCATTTTCCCACATTGCATTTAGATCAGATTTCAGTATTTTGTTATCCACTGTACTAATGGTGAGATCCATGTATTTGTATTCAGTTCTTCCTATGCCTTCATCCAGATCTGCTGTGGCTCAATTGTGGTAGACTTGCACCTGGGATGGAAAGTTACTCTAGTGCATAATAAGGCTGTGCTGCACTGTCAGGTTGTGTCTTTCAGGTGCTCATAAGAAGTCTCCCAGTGACCTTCCCAGCATTTATTCCTCAACCAGCATTACTGTCAACTGATACCTACTCAGTTACCTCATTGTAACATGCAGGAACAGAATCTTGTGTCAACACTGACTATGTTTCAAACAGTACTTTATTGGCTGTGAGGATGTGGAAGGCATTTCACAAGTATAAGATCTTTCTTCCCATTAACTTGCACAGTGAAGAGCAACAGTGCTAAAGTGGTCCCCTTAGGGACTGCACTCTTAAGATCTTTCGAAGCAAGGCCACTACTACAAATAACAACTTTCTACCCATGAGAATGCAGTCTATTCTCTCCAACCTCACATCTTCCTTCCAATCCCATGAGGCTCAATCTTGTAACTTTTTCCCAGTGTGACAATGGTTAACACGAGGGGACATGATTTTAAGGTGATTGGAGGAAGGTAAAAGGGGGATGTCAGGGTAAGTTTTTTTACACCGAGAGTGGTGGGTGTGTGGAATGCACTGCCAGCAGAGGTTGTGGGGGCAGATACATTAGGGACATTTAAGAGACTCATAGATAGACACATGAATGATAGAGAAATGGGGAGCTATGTGGGAGGGAAGGGTTAGATAGATCTTAGAGTAGGATAAAATATCGGCACAACATCATGGGCCGAAGGGCCTGTACTGTGCTGTAGTGTTCTATGTTCTAACTCTGCTATCTTATCTCAAGTATTTTGAACACCTATGTATATTTTGTCAAATAGACTCTCTTCTTTGACTACCCTAATAACTTTTCCCAAAAAAACAGATAGGTAAAGTATGACGGTTTCCAGCAATCGTGTTCAAAGTCTCTAATAAGTCCTTCACTTGCAGGCTATGTGCCAGGAAATCCTTGGAATAATTTAAGATAATCTTTCCAGTGCATTGGTTTTGTTTTAACAAGGACAGAGAATCGATGTGTCAATTTTGCCGTAATAAGGACTTTTTTTTGGATCATCACATTCATGATTAAAAACAGAAAATAGTGTCTCAGCTTTAGCTTAAGGATGTGTAAACCAATTAACTGTAGAGACTATGGGGGATGAATAATTTTGTTTAATTCAATTCTACAGATTTAAAGCACCAAATCCATTAATTCATGTTTTTTTTTGTAATGCACAAAAGTGTTGGCAACATAATATTGTCAGCTTGCTGCATACAGCTTGGAGATTTGTAGTTCCTTTTTTTCTCAGAATTTTGGAGAATGATTAGATTGATTTTCATTGACACCAAGGCATATGTTGCTGCTCACAGCACCCAAAGCCATACAGCAGAACAGCATAGCACCTCATAGAAATGAGTAAGATGAATGATGACATTTGAGACTGGTGATGCTAAGACTGGTGCTGTCAAATCAGAGAACAATTGACTTAATGTGGCAGTATGAGGGGGAAAAAAAGCAGCATTTTGGCTGGTAGTGAAATAAAATGTAATAATCAGTAGAATAGACTGGAAGTTCATAGATGGGGAAATTTGTGCTCCAAACACGTGCAAAATATCAATTGTTAGTTGTACTTATCTCTTCAGACACTGTTCCACAGTTTCAATAGAGATGTGTGTAGAGGAGTCATGTGCATGACCAGTGCTAGTGACTAATGATGAATTTCTTCCCCTAATTCTTTCTCATGCACCTCATGTCCTCCCACTCACTCTTTTGCTTTATTTTACTTCCTTACATCATGATTCCTTTTGTTTTTGCACTATTTATTTTTATAATTTATAGACTTTATATCTTTGCACTGTACTGCTGCCTCAAAACAACAAATTCCATGTTATATGTCAGTGATAATAAATCTGATTCTGACTCTTTAGCAATCTTAACCTTTATCCTGTTTTAACTGTTCTTTTAACTAACCTTAACTGTTACCTGTCTTTTTTTTAAAAGATTTATATAAGATTGATTTAGTGCAAAACAAAATGTATGACATCATTTTTCAGTGTACAAAATGGTACATGGAAGGTACAATGTAGTAGGTTTCCAGTCTGGCTTCTGTCAGGGAATAGTAGAGATAACGAACTGAGAATAAAATATGACACAATAGATATTTTGACTTGTTAATCTTAAAATATACCTTTTTAAAAGTTTAATGATTTGGTCATTATATTCCATAAACTTTGTTGCTTTGTGGTAATTTGCATGTGAACTCTTTTTGAAGTCACTGAATACCAAGAAACTGTGAAGCACACAGAGTGCCTAAAATGTTAATGAGAATCTCAAAGGTGTCAACAGCCTATCAACACTTCAGCAGTTTTACTGTGAGTTCCACTGTGTATTGTGAAAAGGGATTTTCATTGGTCCCCATTTTAATCTCTGCAGTATTTTAATCTCAGAGGAGGAATGAATTTGATCCATGAATCAAAAGGTAAAATGTACTGTCTACGACATGGTTATGATTATGGCACAATTCCCATTGTGTCTTAAGACTTCCAAAGCTGTGTGTTTCACAATCCTTAAAAACATTGGGATAAGAATTTGTCCTGGTTGCATGTGCATAGCATGCTGTACTAACAGCATGTGGCATTAAGCTTAAGTCCAGCCTGCTCAATCTTTCCCCATAAAACAAACCCAACATCCCAAGAATTAACCTATTAACCTAGTGAACATTCTTTGAACTGCTTCCAATGCAAATATAGTCCTCCTTCAATGAGGAGACCTAAACTCTATAAACATTTCTCCAGATGTGGTCTCACTAACATGCCCAGTTGTATCAAGATTCCTTGAGTTGTATAGTCCATCCCCTTTGCAGTAAAGGCCAACATTCCATTCCATTTGCCTTCCTCTTATTGTATAGAGTGCATCAGTATGTGGGTGGAGTGTGTGTGTGTTCAGTACTCAAACAAAGCCTAGATGCCAATTCCCTCCGACCTCCTGGCCATTGGATACAGTGGGAACATAGATCTGTTGGAAAGCTCGGCGGAGCAGTGACAGATGGAATTTAATCCAGACGTTTGTGAGGTAATGCACTTTGGGAAGTCAAATTCCAGTAGGACATATAGTACACCCCTGGATCACAGAAGGGTTGTGTTCCCAGAAACCCATCCATATCACGATTTTCCATAATGTGAAACCTTGATAAAAATTGACAGTTTATCATCTCTTTCACATTTTGTCTTTATTTAGTTTTTTTTCACACATAAATTCCATAAGAGTGATTTTTTTTATTCCACTTCTCAATTTTTTTGGTAGTGATATGTGAATTCTGTAAGTGTGTGTTTCCTTTACTTGAAGTGCCATAACAGGGAGGTACACTGTATAAAGTAAATGGCAAAGACCTTGGGAGCATTGATATCCAGAGGGACCTTGACATGCAATTCAATAGCTTACTGAAAATGTCGGCACAAGTGGATATGTTAGTGACAGGCATTTGGTTTGATTGCCTTTACAGGCTGAGGCATTGAGTATAAGAATTGGAACGTCATGTTGCAGCATTGCTTAGACCACGCTTGGAGTACTGTACGCAGTTCTGGTTGCTGCATTACAGGAAGGACGTGGTAGCAATAAAGAGAGTGTAGAAGAGATTTGCCAGGATTGTGCCTGGAATGGAGGGCTGTAGTTAAAAGGAAAGATTGAATAGGTTGGATTTATTCTCACTGGAACATAGGAGGTTGAGAGGTGACTTTATAGAGGTTTATAAAAGTAATGAGGGGCATGTATGGGATAGATAGAATCTTTTTCCCAGGGTAGGGGGGTCTCAAACTAGAGGGTACAGGTTTAAGGTGAGAGGGGAAAAATTTAAAGGAGATCTGAGGTGCAAATGTTTCACACACAAACTGGTGGTTATCTGGAATGAGCTACCAGTGGAGGTGGTAGAGGCAGATGGAATTACAACATTTAAAAGGCATTTGGATGTGTACTTAGATAGCAAGAGCATAGAGGGATAGGGGCCTAATTCATCTAAGTGGGATTAGCATAGATAGGCGTCACAGTCAGCAAGGATGAGGTGGTCTGAGAGGGCCCATTCTATGATTCTTGGATGAAGAACATGTTAAATCTGTGTGGTGGCTGGTATGCAATGGCCATCTGAAATTAAAAGAATCCACACACACCCATCTTCCAGTTGTGAGGAGCTACCTAAAAAGATGAAGCTCTGTGCTTTATCATCCACTTTAACATTTGGTTCTGTTGAAGTCAATGAAAGCAAATGTTGGAAGCAAAATTTAATGCACACTTGCTGCCAAATTGTGCATTTAACACACATTGCCAAGGACGTATTTTTCTCCCAGTGTATTCACATTAAAAAAAGTAAAAGAATGTCAGAAGTAATAGCCTCATTTAAAATACTGTTGGGTTCACTAATTAAGTAGCCACTCTCAGTCCTTTTTGAAATGATGGAGATTGTCAATCTAAGAACTTGACAAATATAAGTGAGAAACCAATTGACTTTTCTATAAAGGAAAATATAAATATTTCAATTATTGTAGCCTATAAAATGTTATTTTTCCTCTGTAAATTGATAGTATGAATAAATTCACTGATTTTTATCCTGTGTGATGCTTTCCACTTTATAAATCCTCAGGACACACATTGGAAATCCTATATAAATCCAATTTGCTTAATTATTGCTGAATAGGCAATTTAGCAACCAGAAAAACACTGAAATAGCATAAGATGAAATACAGAGCTTTGACACATTGAAGTGGATGACCTGCATACAGGAAATGAGCAACATTTTGACTCTCTCCCCAAATGTTAGTAAAAGTAACAGGAAATAAAAGTTCAAAAAAGGAGAAAAGATATGTTTTCATTAGTGATATTTTCGTATTTCATATTTTCTTATGACATAGATGGGGGCTATTGAGTCTGTACTAGCTCACAGAGCAAAACTATTCCTCCTCTAACTATTCATGTAACCCACATTCCCATCGTTCCCCCCAAATTCTACCTGTCGTGTACAAACTAGGGGCAATTTAGAGTGACCAGTTAATCCAACAATTTACACCTCTTTGGGTATATGGGAGGAAACTGGAGCACCTGGAGGAAACCAGTGCATTTTAATGTTTGCTTGCTTCTGTATGTGTTACAGTACTGAATGTAATTGGTCAGTTCTGAACTGTTAATAGTTTACAGTTTTGGTCGAAGTGCAAATATATTGAATTTTAATTTTTGTGTATTTTTTTCACAGCAAGAAATTAATATATTGCTTGCCAATAAAAGCTTGACAAATGCATCTTGTTTATAAATTAACTATGTACAAAGTGAAAATTCTCTAGCTACTCTGTTATGCAGATCAATGAAGTGGGAGTTTAATAAACTCGAGTATCTTTGATTTGGAGATATCAGAATCACATGATGACAATATATTTTTACTTTTGAACATCTTGAATTTGACTATGTTTGCCTGTAAGCACCACAATATGCTATGATAGGCAGAGAGAGGAATAGATTAAACATATGCACATTATGGTGGTAGGCCAAACATTGAACAGCTGAATACTGCTTCCAGGACTATGAGAATGGTGCCAGTCTCCAAAACATTAGGAGCAGCAATAAAGTTGCATGGAAATTCAAGACTAAAAATAAAATCCAAAATATAAAGATAGTTAGTCCACTTTGCTATATCAAATAGTAAATATGAATAATCAATTATGGAGTTGGTCTGTGTGGATGATGGAAATGATTGATTTGTCACAATTTTTGAATGAAATTTTTTGTAAATAAAATCAATATTAAATGAAGAGAAACCCTAAGAATGGTGATCTCAAGGATGCTGCTCTACTCTGTCTACACCCATAACTTTGAGGCTTAGCACAGCTCAAACACCATCTATAAATTCGCCGATGACACCACTGTTGTTGGTAAAATCTCAGATGGCAATGAGGAGGTGTACAGAAGTGAGATAGATCAGCTAGTTGAGTGATGTCTCAACAACAATCTCACAGTGTTAGCAAGACCAAGGAATTGATTGTGGACTTCAGGAAAGGGAGGTCAGGAGAACACACACCAGTCTTCATTGAGGGGTCAGCGGTGGACAGGGTGAGCAGCTTCAAGTTCCTGGGCATCAACATTTCGGAGGATCTATCTGGACCCAACAAATTGATGCAATCATGAAAAAGGCATGCCAGCGGCTCTACTTCATTAGGAGTTTGAGGAGATTTGGTATGTCACCAAAAGGGAGAGCATTCTGATAGGTTGCATCACAGCCTGGTTTGGAGGCTCCAATGCACAGGATTGCAAGAAGCTGCAAAGGGTTGTAGACTCAGCCAGCTCCATCACAGGCACAACCCTCCCCACCATCGAGGACATCTTCAAGAGGTGGTACCTCAAGAAGGCAGCATCCATCACTAAGGACCCTCACCGTCTGGGACATGCCCTCTTCTCGTTACTACCATCGGGGAGGAGGTACAGGAGCCTGAAGACCCACACTCAACAATCCAGAAACAGCTTCTTCCTCTCCACCATCAGATTTCTGAACGGTCCATGAACACTACCTCATTATGCCTTTTTTTTTGCACTATTTATTTAATTTGTAATTTACAGTAATTTTTATGTCTTTGCACTGTACTGCTGCAAGACAACAAATTGATAATAAATCTGATTCTGATCAGTACAGGAAGAAAAGTAGAATGATAAAACACAATGGAAAATTAGATCAAGATGCTTTGAAGGAGGACAAAGTGGAACTTTTAATCCTAGAGCTTTGTTGGATTCTTGATTCTGAAGGTCACAAGCAGAGCATTACTACAGTACAACAAAGTGTTAAATAAGCTTCTTTAACCGTTATTGAAGTTAATTGACCTGTTGAAAGCTATTGTTGCGATACTCTAGGAGTACGGACACCTACGTAACTTCACCAGAAGTGGCAAAATGAACAAGAGTAACATCATTAAATTTATTGACAGAGGACTGATTAGAACAAAAGTATCTAATCAGTAACCATGGCTTTTCAAAATTTTAGGACTAGACTGCCATGCAGACAGAGGAAAAGATTCAAAGATGTATTGAAAACCTGCAAGAAAAATGCAACATCCCGCCTGACTTAAGAATTCCTAAAAGACATTTCCTTCCCCTCCCCCCTGGATGTCGCTCAACCCTCTGAGTTTGTGTCTCTTTCTGATTCTTAATAATCCCTGACACACGGTCTCTCAAAGTGAAGAAGGAGCAGTTGGATGGCATTGAAGACCATGAGTCCATGCATCAGGAGCATACAGCAGCCCTGCATAAGTGGCAGAAGGAGGACACAATCTCACAAACTACACACCCACCAGTCCTGTTAGGCACTTCCTGCTCCATCTGTGGAAGAGTCTGCCTTGTCTCATCAGGCACCTAAGAACCCACAAAACGGAGTGGAAACAAGTCATCTTCAATTCCAAGGAACTGCCTCAGAAGAAGAAGTAATTGAGTTATGTATCAATATCATAATTCACTAGGTATATTCTCATAGAAACTGCAGAAGTATTCTTCAAATGTCTCTTTTGGAGTATCTTAATTCGTGTTGCTAAACATAATTTACATTTCTCACAGAGGAAATCATTTTCTGTCATACTGGGTTTCTCAGGCAAAATTAAAGAGCCCGAAATGTTTTGTATGAAAATCAAAAGTTAATTTTATCACAATAGATGCCTGTCTCTGGGTTATAGGGTTAAAATGGGCTACATAATACAACATTACTTAATTACATAATTACTACATTACATAATTACTTCATTGTTCTGTGCTTCATTGCATTTGTGGGGCATTGTTGATTGCTATGGCTTATTCAAAGTGCCAAAATTTGTACTGTGACCTTTAAGATATTCCAGTGTTTTACTGCAGGTTTTTGCTAAAATCAATACTAATCAAGTAATGTTCCAACCTATCACTGTACTGAAATAGTCTGCTCACTCAGCCAGTTACAGGACTAAGTGCTTCTAGATGGTTATCACAAATTTTGCAATATAACTAACTGGTTAGTGGGCAGGTAAATCTCTGTGGATTCCTTGTTCATAAAATACTGTTTAAGCTTCAAACAGTACAGTAGCTAGTTTAAGAATCGTCAGGAGTCGAGATAGGGATAGATTTTGAAGAAAAGAAATGATTAACGATATCAGCAAAAGTTGGGCCAAGTAGACTGACCAACTATTATCACTACCAGCATCAAATTAAGCAGTTTATAATGCTGAAAAAGAAATACTGTAGCTTTTGGAAATCTGAAATATAGATATAAAATATTTTGCAATTTAGGCAGCACTTATAGAGAAAATCTTTCAACCCAACCTTTCTCTTTTCCTGAGTGCTGCTGGATCAGAGTGAAACATAGAAAACCTACAGCACAATTCAGGCCCTTCGGCCCACAAAGCTGTGCCGAACATGTCCCTACCTTAGAGACCCATAGCCCTCTATTTTTCTCAGCTCCATGTACCTATCCAAAAGTCTCTTAAAAGATCCTGTCGTATCCGCCTCCACCACCGTTGCCGGCAGCCTGGAGTGGTTTCCAGCACCTTATCTATTACCTTAATTTTTGATCTTGCCTTATCATGTTGTTTTCTTCAATTCCCAGTTTTGGAATGTCAGAGTATTCTCGCATGACAGACACTGAACGTGACCAGATTGACCAGGATGCCCAGATTTTTATGAGAACGTGCTCTGATGCTATCCAACAGCTGAAGGCAGAAGGTAAAGCCAGTGCACAAAATAAGTTCTGCAGAGCCTTGGAAAATCTGCAAAGCTGCTGAACTCTTGTAAAAATGAAACTGTGATTTAGAACTCTTACCAGAAATAATAAAAACAAGTAGAGATATTACTCGATTTACGAATATTCAATTTACAAATGTTCACTATTGTCATTGACTCTGTGGAGTATGTGTCTTTGATTTACCAAATTATTTTTTTACTATAACACATAGTACACCACTCCATGTATAATACTACATTGAACCAAAATTCTCACAATATATTGATCCAGAGGGGTGACATCTAGGGGACCCTGTTCGACAGGGAAGGGAGTTTAGCTAGTGCCACCAGAAGTATCCGACTCAGTGAAACAACTGGCCCTGCAGCATTGGTTTGACTCCCTGCAGGAGCCACAGTGGCCGTGGGCACAGGAAATCTAGAATATACATGGGAAATGCTGCCTAATCAAAATCTGTGGAGAGAAAAGCAGAGCTAACATTTAATGTTCTGATCAATGGTCGATGACCAGAAACGTTAACTTTGTGTTCCACTCTCCATAGATGTTGTGTTGAATTACCTGCTGAGTATTTGCAGTATTTTATGTTTTATTAGCAACATGTCAGCGCAGCAGCACTTCATCTGCACCGAGATCACCGTGGTCGAACTTTCAAACTAGCCTTCTGACTGCAAATCACGTTAAATACCCTGGGGTAGAAATTTGTTCACTGTTGCATGCATTTAATGTGTGACATAGTAACTTGTGTGCATTGAACTCTGCTCCATTGCATCTCAGGCGCATACAATGGAAAGCAGATTTCTACTCCTGTTAGTATTTTTCCTTTAACCCTGCCACTTTCACTGCAGCCACTTAAAAATGTTTTACCTCCTTCTTTGCAAAGAGAATTCTGTTACTTATAGTGACTCCACACACCAGTTTCATGGTAAAACCTTAATATTTGAAATAATTTAATTGAAGTGTGTTGGATTTCAGTCAGACTTTTATGCTGAAAGTAAAGTGTATGAGACCCCTATGAGTACTTGCAGTTAAACATCTGCTAAATTAAGTGAATTTTATGTGGCTGTTTAAATAATAGATTTTTAAATACTATGACAGTAAACGCAACAGGTTATTGAAATAATGCAGGAGCAAGTTTCAGAAAGTGGTGGCACGGTAGTGTAGCGGTTAGCGTAACGCTATTAAAGTGCCAGCGACCCGGGTTTAATTCCGCAGCTGCCTGCGAGGAGTTTGTACGTTCTCCCTGTGTCTGTGTGGGTTTCCTCCCACATTCCAAAGATGTACAGGTTAGGAGTTGTGGGCATGCTATGCTATGTTGGCGCTGGAAGAGTGGCGACACTTGTGGGCTGCCCCCAGCACATCCTTAGTGACGCAAAAAGACGCATTTCACTGTGTATTTCGATGTACATATGACTAATAAATAAATATCAAATATCAAAATTATGCATAATAATTGCATTAAAGGCCATTTCTTTCTGATACAGCAATCAAGAATGTGAGTTCTCCCCAAGTAAAGGAACATCGAGAAGGTGTTTTAGACCTGCTTGAAGCTTACCTGAAAAGTAAGTGTGATACATATTTTTGATTGGATCTTAGGAATTATTTCATATCTTTAAGAAATGCCACAAAAATATTTGCTGCATAAAATATTGCCTTATTAAATTGCTCATAAGGAATAAAAATCACATATTACACATGATCGCTTGCATTTCTGCAATGAATCCAAGCGTGTCTGAACTCAAAATAATCAGGAACAGAGGATGGTTAGGAACCAAAAAATAGTGAGCATACTCTAAATCAGACCGAAGGAGACTACCGAAGTTTTAGTTTAGCATGACAAAAAAGATAGCCGTAACCAAGTTAATTTGCTATAAAAAAATGTGTGAATGGTTTTCATTTCTTAATTCAAATACCTTGTTTGTGTCCAGCATCAAAGAGAAATCATACAAAGTGAGCCTTTGTTTCTTACCAACCAGAGTCAGACTTTATACATGTAATGTCTGGTAATTTAGTGAACCCAGGGGCTAAAACAGCATTGTCCTCGAGTTACTGGATATGTCATGAGTCTGTTTGTGATTACCTAAACTTCCAAAAGTGACAATATTAAAGTCCATTAGACCATAGCTTAATCTATTAAATCAAGAACATACTTAATAACACCCCAGGAGCAGCCATGAAGAAGATCCGAGGAAACCCAGGAGCAGCCAAAAGTGAGGCCTGAGACCCTGGGAGTAGCCAAGAGTGAGGCCAGAGACCTCGTGAACAATCAGAGAGTGAAGACAGAGAGCTCAGGAGAAGCTAAGAGCAAGGCCAGGAACAGTCAGGAGGGAAGCCAAGGACCCTTTGAGTAGGAATGTTGGCAACCTTCCGAAGTAGGTCATTTGATCAGATGACCCAGTGCATTGAGGTAAAAACCCGATGTTGCTGTAGCTGCAATTTCACAATTTAAATAGGGCATTTTTGATGGATCATTTAGAACTTGAACTCGTGAATTGACTCCATTGATGCTGAAGCTCCATTTCAGCATGATGATCAGTTGATGTTCCGTTGTTCCCAAAGAAGACACACCAGCGGCTCTACTTCGTTAGGAGTTTGAGATTTGGTATGTCACCAAAGACTCTATTACAAATTTCTACAAATGCATGGTGGAGAGCATTCTGACTGGCTGCATCACAGCCTGGTATGGATCCTCCAATGCATAGGATTGCAAAATGCACAGGATCGCAAGATCTATAGTTGCAAAGGGCTATAGACTCAGCCAGCTCCATCACAGGCACAGCCCTCCCCATCATTGAGGATGTCTTCAAGAGGCGGTGCCTCAAGAAAGTGGTATTCATCGTTATGGATCTCCACCATCCGGTACATGCCCTATTCTCATTACTACCATCGGGGAGGAGGTACAGGAGCCTGAAGACCCAAACTCAACGATTCAGGAACAGCTTCCCCTCCACCATCAGATTTCTGAATGGTCCATGAACACTACCTCATTATTCCTTTTGTTTTGCACTATTTATTTATTTTTGTAATTTATAAATTTTTATGTCTTTGCACTGTACTGCTGCTGCACAACAAATTTCATGTCATATGTCAGTGACAATAAATCTAATTCTGATTCTGAAACTGCTCTGTTGTTTTAATTAAGGTCGGTTGGTTTCCAAACCACATTTTCAAAACAGCCAGATTGTTTTGACAGAAATATTTGCTGCTTGCAGGTACTGCAAACCCATATCCCTCCACTACAGTGGTTATAAAATATTAACCAACTGGCTTAATCCATGTCCTTGAGCTAGTTGGCATCCGCACAGATAGGGATGTCATTTAGGAGACAAAGGCAGATTCAGTATTGCTCATTGCACATATTTCAACAGTGTAATAGAACTAAATCCTTCCTTTGATTCTAAAGCAGCATGTAGCTGGATGGAATAAAATTTCAGACTCCCTGAACTAATGAAAATATATCTTGGAGTATTATTCCTATTAATTACAGAACCACCTCTCTCCCACCCCCACACCAATCCAAAACTTGACAAGGTACTATAATGGCATTAATTTCCCATGGACTGAGTAAGCCATGGACACCAATCAATGATTATGATTTGAATTTGGTGTCATTGACTGCACATTGTACAATCAGAACTCTTTTTATTCTATTTATTCACATTTCATATCTAGTCATCACTGGCATTTACTGGCAATTCATTGCCCTAAAGAACAATGCCACTGATAACATTGTCGACAACACCTTCTAGCACTTTGCCTATGATTGGACAATAATTAGCTGGATTGTATTTGTCCTGTTGTGAACAGGAACTCTCTGGACAATTTTCCACATTGTGGGTAGATGAAACTGTACCTCATCCATTTGGCTGGAGACACAGTTGGTTCTGGAGTGCAGCTAGGAATATCCCATATCTTTGCTGTATCCAGTGCACTCAGCCATTTCTTGATATGACGGGGTGAATTACATTGGTCTAAGACTGGCTTCTGTGATGGGGGGGGGGTAATCTTAAGAGGAAGTTGAGACAGATTATGTATTCGGCACTTCAGGCCGAACATGTTTGTGACTGCTTCATCCCTGTCTTCAGCACTCACAGTCTGGGCCCTGCAATTGTTAAGGGTGGGGCTGTTCTTTGAGCTGCCTCCTTGAGTTATCTGTTTAATTGTCCACCACCATTCACGTCCAGATGTGGCAGGATTGCAGATTTCAATCTGATTAATTGGTTGGCAGAATACAGCTTTTGATTATGTGCTGACTTCACACAATCAATTCCACCGTTCCAATACCTAACATATGCAGAAACATCAAAGATTTTTTATTAGCTGTCAGGATGTGTTTACTTGCTCCAGCACAAAGGGTATATTCAAAAGTCACACCTCTGTGCCAAAAGAAATATGTAAAATATTCCCTCAAGTCAAAAGCTGTACCAAAAAAAGCCTTCCTCACTCCTTTCCCACAGGAAAATGCTGCATGGCTGAGATGGAACAGCAAGCTTGTAACTTCAATGGGAAGATCAAACTTTTAAGGATAAATACAAACTCTAATCTCCTTCTTCAAACCCTGGCACTTTGAATTTGTGCAAAACATCCATGGAATTTATCATTTCAGTATTTGAATTCCTCACTAATACTAAAATATTTGTGCTGCTGGGTGTTGCAAATTGCTTAAAAAGCTTGTTGTTCAAATAATTAACTTTTTTTGTTCAGCTTCAATGGATCTTGTCTGCTTTGACAGATGTTTGTAAAGTGTACTCTGAACAAAGGGCAATTCGAGTCAAACGTGTGGTGGATAAGAAAAGATTGTGAGTACCATAAATTGTTAATGCAATGTTTTATCTTTACTGGACAGTATGCAGTTTAGAAACCTTTATATTGACAGCCAATTCAGCCCTGCCTCATAAGGACATTGCAATATTGCTCTTGCATTTATTGTTTGTTTTCCTTTGATCATCATATATCAATGATGTTTTCTCTGGCGTGGAGAAGGCCAGGGGTGGTGAGGGGGTACCTAATGGAAGTATACAAAATTATGAGAGGTATAGATAAAGTAAGTAGTGTGAAACTTTCTCCCTTAGCAAATACGTCTAGGTTTAAGGCCTAGGTTTAGGGTAAAGGGTAGGTGATTTTAGAGGTGCAGTATAGCCCTACGATTCTTACTGCTAACAGTAAGGTGCCATGAGAGGGATGTTTTTGAGGTACCTCAGTATTGTGCTAAACTTTGATTTATAGATATAAGGCCCATCTCTCCAGTGCTTCAGTGTACAAGTCAATGATGACTTGAAGCTCGGCCTCTCTAAGCATATGCAAGCGTAAGCACCATCAGCATACTTGAACTCAACTACTGACGTTGGGGTGACCTTGGTTCTGGAATGGAGATGATATAGGTTGATGTTAGTCCTGTAAATTATTTCCACTCCAGCAGGAGGCTTATTGGAGATGAGGTGCAGCATTACAGTGAGAAAGATTGGAAGTGTCAGGATTATGATGCGGTCTGCACTGTTGTGGTTCCCATGGTTAGAATGATGACTTGCATGCCATTATGAAGCAAATATAATTTATTCAGACAATTGAGGGTGCTCCACAGTCGCTCAGGGTGACAGAGTCAAAGGGTTTAAGTGAGTTTGTGTCTGCTTTACAATACTCACCTGTAATAAAGGTTCACAGTGAGACTCTGAGAAATACAGACCATGTCCCTTATCTCAGTAGCCACCTCTGAGTGCAGGCAGGCATCAGTGATGACATTCACCAATTCTTTCAGTGCATCGCTACACCCAACTGAGTATAAAGGTGTTTGAAGATCAAGACCTCAAAGCCAGCACAAAGCTCATGGTCTGCCAGGCAGCAGTAATCCCTGCCCTCCCATATATGCTACTGATACTCTGACTGCCTAGTGTAGGTACCCTAAAGGCACTGGAGAGATGTCACCAATGCTATCTCTGCAAAATCTCCAAATCTTTTGGAAAGATTGAGCCCCAGCATTGAAACCCTAATTTCACAGTAAGCTCTGTTGGCATAGCCATGCCGTTTGGATGTCCAATACTAGTCTTCCGTAACAGACACACTACTTATACTTCCATACTCAAATTTTCAGACACTTTTCCCAATGTAGGAAGCCATTTAGCCAATCGCATATGCTGGTTCTCAGAGCATTCTCATCAATCTAATTCTCCAACTTATTCCTTTACAACTTTTCTCAAACTTGCCCATTAACCCCACCCTGATTCTCCTACCACCCACCTACACTATTGGTAATGGTTTATTATTGTCACGTACCGAGGTATAGTGAAAAACTTGTCTTGCATACCGTTCATACAGATCAATTCGTTACACAGTGCATTGAGGTAGTACAGGGTAAAAACAATAACAGAATGCAGAGTAAAGTGTCACAGCTACAGAGGAAGTGCAGTGCAGATAGACAATAAAGTGCAAGGTCATAACAAGTTAGATTGTGAGATCAAGAGTCCATCTCATTTTATAAGGGAACCGTTCAATAATCTTATAACAGTGGGTTAGAAGCTGTCCCTGAGCCTTGTGGTACGTGCCTTCAGGCTCCAGTATCTTCTGCCTGATGAGAGAGGGAAGAAGAGAGAATGACCCAGGTGGGTGGGGTCTTTAATTATGCTGGCTGCTTCTTCAAGGCAGCGAGCGGTATAGACAGAGTCCGGGGGGGAGGCTGGTTTCCGTGATGTGCAGGCTGTGTCCACAACTCTCTACAGTTTCGTGCAGTCCAGGCAGAGCAGTTGCCGTACCAAGCAGTTAGTGGAGATGTTGTGGTTTTTCGAGGAGGCTTTGAGAACATCCATGAAACTTTTCCTCTGTCTACCTGGACATATCTTCCGATGACAGAGGGCAGCACCACGATGGAGCAGGTAGTGCTGCTGCCTCCAAAGCTCCAGTGACCCAGATTTGATCCTGACCTTGGATACCGATTGTGTGGAGTTTGCCTGCTCTTCCCGTGACTGCATGTGATCCCTCTCCATAACACCCCCTTCTCCCCCCAGTCAGGTGCTTTGGTTTCCTCTCACAACCCTAAGATGTACTGGTAGGCTAACTGGCTACAGTAAATTGCCCCAAAGTGCAACTGGATCCTTGACTTTCTGACCAACAGACCGCAATCAGTAAGGATAGGCAGCAAAACGGCACGATTATTCTCACACTGGTGCCCCACAAGGCTGCATCCTCAACCCTCTACTCTATTCCCTATATACTCATGAACCCTTGGCCAGATTCTGCTCTAACTCCATCTACAAGTTTGCAGATAATACCACTGTAGTGGGCCATATCTCAAATAACAATGAGTCGGAGTACAGAAAGGAGATAGAGAGCTTAGTGACATGGTATCATGACAACAATCTTTCCCTCAATGTCAGCAAAACAAAAGAGCTGGTCATTGGCTTCAGGAAAGGGGGCGGTGTACATGCACCTGTCTACATCAATGATTCCGAGGTCAAGAGGGTTGAGAGCTTCAAGTTCCTAGGAGTGAACATCACCAATAGCCTGTCCTGGTCCAACCACGTAGATGCCTCGGCCAAGAAATCTCACCAGTCACTTCATAACTGTTGAGTGGAACGTAGATGTTGTTTACTAATTATAATCGGTATTGCATGCAGTTAGCACACCCATTGGTTGCCCTCATCAGCAAAGGGCTGAAGATGATCAGTTAACTTACACTTTGGGTACAACAGTGATGTAGCTATTAATGTACCCATCTGATGATCCAAAAACCTGGACTAATGATCCAGAGACCCAAGAACAATTCTTTGGCAGCTGCAGAATTTCAATTTAGTTAATAATCTGGAACGTGGAACAACAGACAACTGGTCTAAATAATAAAGAACATGAGAAATAGGAGCAGTAGTAGGCCATCTGGCCCATCGAGCCTGCTCTGCCATTCAATAAGATCATGGCTGATCTGGGCATGACTCAGATCCAACCACCTGCCTTTCCCCCATAACACTTAATTCCCCTACTATGCAAAGATCTAACTGTGTCTTAAATATATTTAATGAGGTAGCCTCTACTGCTTCCCTGGGCAGAGAATTCCATAGATTCACTACTCTCTGGGAAAAGCAGTTTCTCCTCATCTCTATCCTAAATCTATTCCCCCGTATCTTGAGGCTATGTCCCCTAGTTCTAGTCTCACCTACCAGTGGAAACAACCTTCCTGTCTCTATCTTATCTATCCCTTTTATCATATTATATTCTATAAGATCCTCTCTCATTCTTCTGAATTCTAGCGGGTATAGTCCCAGGTGACTCAATCCCTCCTCATAGGCTAACCCCTTCATCTCCAGAATCAACCTGGTGAACCTCCTCTGCACCGCCTCCAAAGCCAGTATATCCTTCCTCAAGTAAGGAGACCAGAACTGCATGCACTACTCCAGGTGTGGCCTCACCAGTACCCTGTATAGTTGCAGCATAACCTCCCTGCTCTAAAGTTCAATCCCTCCAGCAATGAAGGCCAACATTCCATTTGCCTTCTTGATAACCTGTTGCACCTGCAAACCAAACCTTCGTGATTCATGCACAAGCATTCCCAAGTCCCTCTGCACAACAGCATGCTACAGTCTTTCACCATTTAAATAATAATTTCATCTTCTATTTTTCCTTCCAAAGTGGATGACCTCCTTCTTACCAACATTGTACTCCATCTGCCAGGCCCTTGTCCACTCACTTAACCTGTAGACTCTCCACATCCTCTACACAATTTGCTTTTCCACTAAATTTAGTGTCATCAACAAACTTAGATACACTATGATAGAGTTAATGTATCGTTCCAAATCGTTAATGTCTTCCAAATCGTTAATGTATATCATGAACAGTTGCGGGCCCGGTACCGACCCCTGTGGCACCCTGCTCACCACTGATTGCCAACCAGAGAAACACCCATTTATCCCAACTCTCTGCCTTCTATTGGTTAAACAATCCTCTATCCATGCTAATACATTACCCCCAACTCTGTGCATCCTTATGGATAAGTCTTTTATGCGGCACCTTATTAAACGCCTTCTGGAAATCCAAGTATACAACATCCACCTGTTCCCTTCTGTCCATTATATCCTCAAAGAACTCCAGTAAGTTTGTAAAACAGGACCTGCCCTTCCTGAATCCATGCCTGATGGAACCACTTCTATCCAGATGTCTTGCTATTTCTTCCTTAATGGTAGCTTCAAGCATTTTCCTGACTACAGGTGTTAAGCAAACTGGCCTATAGTTACCTGCCTTTTGCCTACGTCCTTTTTTAAACAGTGGCGTGACATTTGCTGTTATCCAATCCACCGGGACCTGCCCAGAGTCCAGAGAATTTTGGTAAACTATCACAAACGCCTCTACTATAACTTCTGCCGTTTCTTTCAGTACCTGGGGACGCATCCCATCAGGACCAGGGGACTTGTCTACCTTTAAGCCCACTAGTTTGCTCATCACTACCTCTTCAGTGACAGCGATTGTATCAAGGTCCTCACCTCCCTTCACATCCATAACATCTCTCTTTGGCATGTTAGATGTGCGTGCCACTGTGAAGACCGACACAAAATAGTCGTTCAGGGCCTTGGCCATTTCCATATTACCCAATATTAATTCCCCCTTCTCATCTTCCAAGGGACTTAAGTTCACTTTAGCCAACCTTTTCCGCTTTATATAATTATAAAAGCTTTTACTATCTGTTTTTAAATTTTGTGCCAGTTCACTTTCATAATCCACATTCCCTTTCCTTACTTTTCTCTCATCTAACTTTTGCTCTGGTCTCTGCTTTGCTTCCCTCTATCTTCCTGCATGGATTCCCATCCCCCTGCCGTATTAGTTTAAATCCTTCCCAACAGCACTAGCAAGCAATCCCCCTAGGACATTGATCCCAGTCCTGCCCAGGTATAGACCGTCCGGTTTGTACCCGTCCCACCTCTCCCAGAACCGGTTCCAATGTCCCAGGAATCTGAAACACTGCACCACTCCTGCACCACTGTTCAAGCCACATATCCATCCTAACTCTGCTGCTATTCCTACTCTGACCTGCACGTGGCACAGGTAGTAGTCTGAGATTATTGAGGTCCTTTTTAATCTATCTCCTAGCTCCCTAAATTTGGCTTGTAGGACCTCATCCCACTTTTTTCCTATATTGTTGGTACCTACGTGCACCACAACAACTGGCTGGTCACCCTCCCCTTCCAGAATGCCCTGCAGCCGCTCTGAGACATCCCTGACCCTTGCACCTGGGAGGCAACACACCAACCAGAAGTCCCATTTGCGGCCACAGAAGCTGCTGTCTATTCCCCTTACCATGGAATCCCCTACCACTATAGTTCTGCTGCTCTTTATCCTACCCTCCTGTGCAGCAGAGCCACTCATGGTGCCATGATCCTGGCTACTGCTGCCTTCCCCTGATGAGCCATGCCCCCCAACAGTATCCAAAGCAGTATATCTGTTTTGGAGGAAGATGACTGCAGGGGACTCCTGCACTACCTTCCTGCTACCGCTCTGCCCGTTGGTCACCCATTCTCTATCTTTCCCTAGGCATTTAAACAGTGGTGTGACCAACTCACTAAACTTGCTATCCACAACATTCTCAGCATCACAGATGCTCCAAAGTTAATCCATGCGCAGCTTCAGTGCTATCATGCGGTCTGTCAGGAGCTGCAGCTGAACACTCTTGCTGCGCACGTAATCATCAGGGACACTGGCAGCCTCCTTGACGAGACCACAAAAGCAGTAGGATTAATGTAGTAACCCACCTGGTCCACTAACGTCCTTTGGGGAGGAAAACTGTCAACTTTATCTGATTGAGCCATTATGTGAATCCAGATTCTTAAATGTTTTTTGTCCTCTGAAATGGCCTAGCGATCCACTCAGTTACCAGTCATCTTTTCAAGGGGCAATTAGAGATGGGCAATGAATGCCTACAGGCTGAAAAATGAATGCATGGATAGATAAATAAATGATTTGACTTCTTAAGACTTAACTATTTAAAATTGGCCTCTCTCAAAATGCAGATGGTTCTGCAACTAAATCTAGCCTGGGAAAGAAGGATGGGAGAGTATGGCCCCTGGTCTTCTGGTGCTTCTCTGGAGACTCGAGGAGAAAGAGAGAGTCTCTTCATGACAAAAAAACAATGAGAAGCATGGAGATTGATGATTTCACAACAGTGGGTAAAGCCAGTAAATGAGCTTGAAAATGTCATATCTCGTAAGTCCCTCAGTGACTTCTCAATATACCACATTCCTAACAGCCACCCTACTCCAATCTCTCTTAGGATGCATAATAAGCTTCACCTCACACTTGCACATATAGCACTGCTGCAAACCTCTCATCACATCTCGCAGCTTACGCACTGCCAAATATTCAACCATGTCAGCCACATGCTCAAACAGATTGGCATTGTCATTGACTTCCTTCACTCAAGCTGATAAAGCATACACACCAAGATGCTGTTCTGTTGGGAAGTTTGCCAGGAAGACAATGTTTCAAGAGTCTGATGTCAACTAAACAATGGCTTAACCAAAAGTACTTCCAGAATACAGTGTGCAACAGCATCAGAAAATACACTTCCCTGTTGTAACAAGTGCAAACTACCAAGCAGATTAAAATTCCCAAGTACGTGTTTCTAGAAACTGCTTCATTTTCCATATACCTTAATTTTTAGCCTTCCTATTTATTTTTCATTATTCCATGAATACGCGTTTCCCTAATATTATCACACCTAAAATTATGAACCCAACATTTAATTTTGTTATAATCTTAAGCACCCACTGTTTTCTTGTTCACATTTATCAAACTTCATGTTAAATGTTGTAACTCTTCCAACTGTGTTCCCATTATGCTTCCAGTGCAAATCCTAAATTTAGACCACTGCTGCTGTTACATTTATAAATAAAATTTCATTTGCTAATTACCCTCTGAAACCATTTTACTCTTTTAAGCACTTCAAATATATCCTCTTAATGGAATGGGTTGAAAAATTAACACAAACTTAATTAGAATATTTTGTGGCAATTTTGTGTAAATTTGCCATTGAGATAAATTTGTCAGCTTGTATTGTTAATAAATTATTCTGCAATTGGATTTATAGTAGCTTGATACTTTTGACAGCTGGGCCTATTTCATTGTCAATATAACTATTGTAATTGTATCCCTGAGTGTTCCTTTCTGATTGGATCCATATTGCAAATTAGAATGAAATACTATTACATGATTGTGTCTGTTTCTTGAACAAATAATTAGTGGTGTTAATGCTCTGTAAGCTTTTGTAATTATTGTAAAATTGCTATCTTGCTTTTGTTCAGGTTTTTGTGTCTTTTGCCACCTGGATAGTTTAAAAAAAGAGAAATTGTGTTAATTATTTCTGCTTCATTTTATATTTTTATTTTTAATGAGTTTAGTACATATAAGAAACTTCACCACCAGTATTTCTTTTGAGGTTTTGGTAATTATGAATATAACATTTTAAAGTCATAGCAGAATTGAAGTTCGTTTCCATCTAAATATTAATTCCATATAAGCAACATTGGTATAGAAAACTGAATCAGTATATTCGGACAAGCAAGATGATTGCATAATCAAGCAAGGAGATATGAAATAGTGCTCGTACAGGGCAGGCGCGGTAGTGTAGCGGTTAGCGTAACGCTATTACAGCGCCAGTGACCCAGGTTCAATTCCGACCACTGTCTGTAAGGAGTTTGTACATTCTCCCTGTGTCTGTGTGGGTTTCCTCCACATTCCAAAGACAGACGGGTCAGGAAGTTGTGGGCATGCTGTGTTGGCGCCGGAAGAGTGGTGACACTTGCGGGCTGCCCCCAGAATATTCTAGGCAAAAGATGCATTTCACTGTACATGTGACTAATAAAGATATCTTATCTTACAATGTATAGAAAGGCACCGAATGTTTTGTCTAGGGATTTTCTGCTACTGAATTCAGCAGTGTACTTGACTAAACTATTGTTGACTGCTGCGTAGGTCAGGACAGAACACACAAAGGAAATTAGTTATCTAAGTCTGGGTTCTCATTGGGGTGTGGGGAGTGATCAGGGCATGGGTTGGCTCTCAGGGATTGCTAGCTTGGAAGCAGGCCATGAGGTCAGTGTTGCAGTGAGGGTTGTGTTGGGAGATCGGTGGAGGATAGGGTTAGGCAGAAATTGGTGGACAAGGCATGTCAGTTGGGCATCATTGGTGGTCAGGAAAGCACCATGGGTTGGAGAGGAGCTGGGGGTTGTGATTGGATATTGGGGAGAGTGTCAGGGAAGGACTGTCGCAGTGGGTAAATATATTACTTAAAAAAAGTACCTACCTAACCAGGCATCCAAAGATGGGAATCTGGTCAGGCAGGTTACCAATTTAACAGAGAATCAGACCTCTCACCTACAGGTGCACCTATATGAGAACCCTCTGTGGGTCACGTGTGATTCAAAACCCTGGATGTGGAATCCAGACATGCATTACAAGATATTAGGGTTGCTCTGGCTCCTTTGCTTTAACACATCAGCTACATGAAGGGCTCAGAAAGAAAACAGTGGATTTCATAGAACTGGCAGTAGGTTCATTAGTTTTGTTGTGAATGTCTCTTCATTCTGGGGGGGAGAAATGACAGTACATGATCCGTTTTCCAGGCAAATAAGTATTTTTTTTACAGGATCTTGGGAACAACTAAAAAATGTCAATAATTCTATAGAAGCAAACAATGGTATTGAAAACTAAATAATGTAATAAATACAGTTGTGTAACACAGAAGTGGAACAGAAGAAAAAAAATAGACCATGAATTAAAATTTGAGCCACAGATGGCTTAGTGGCTTAGGTAGTTTGTTGCTGAACCACATCTATTACTAATCATGAAATGATTTATTTACAACATTATAACTAGAAGTGATATAAGCCCCTGAGGTACAGGACTATTAAGGGTGATATGATTAAATTAAATAGAATATTGCAGAAGTCTTAGTTTTATTTTACCTTTGACCATCAGAGACACTTTAATTCTAAGTGAACTTGTGCATGAGGTAATGTAGGGATGAGAAAATGTAATTTGTTGTAACATGGTGTTCTGACGGATTTACTTTCTCATAGGTCAAGACTTGAGCCTGAACAGCATAGCAACAAGATGTCAGTTTCAGCTTCAGAGGGGATTCCTCCCACTGGGTGTGATAGTTCAGAGGAATTAGTCTTAAAAGAAGAAAGCAATGGTTTGTAACAGTAAATGTTCTAAATTGCATGTGATTGTTTTGTAATAACACCATCTTATCATTTTCCTGAAAACTCATTAATAGTCATTGTTAAAAACAGGCACAATGTATTTTGGAAGCTTAAGAAACCAATCTAGTCAATTGTAATGGAATCATAACTTTTACATTGACTAAATATGTGATGTACTAAATGCAAAGGTTTGTTTTATGTAATTCAATAATAAATAGATATACTAGAAAGGTCACTGCTACCAACAACCACTTTTATGAATAATTAAAAGGTGGCACCATCTATTATAAAATGTAGAATCTATTTTTACATTGATTAAAAATGAGTGTAGAAATACTCATACTGCACAGTAATTTAGATAGGTATACACCTTCAGCAGTGGGAAGACATACAGAAAGGAAATGTTTTGCAAACTCTGCTTAGTTAAATAAGTATCTTTCATCATTTTGAAGGCAGCAGGATAATTGCTAGCAATATTGGAAATGTTCAAACCTATTTTGTGATCCAATCTAGATGATGCCAACAAAGTAAACCTCATTCTGTGGTTAAATTACATAGGAAAAGCCAGCTTAAATTCATGGAATTTCTTTGCCAGGGACTGATAATTAATCACTTTGGCTCAGTTTTCCTTTCTTTATTGGAATAACCTCACCTGCTGGCCATGTCCCACAACTTTGATATTAACAACACAATACACAGACAAAGTAGCATAATGTGCTTCTAACTGCTACATTAAGTCATTTGGTCTCGCCCTGTAAGAGAGTTTCCCTATGTTCGATCCATCCCTCATCCACCTTCTCTTTCCCTGTTCTGATGAAGAAACTTGGACCTGAAATATTAGCTGCTTCTCTTCCCACAAATGTTGCCTGTTAAGTGTTCCCAGCATTTTTTTCTATTTAAGTTTGGTAATTCACATCCAGGGTAAACTTAACATAACACACCTCTTTATCCAGCTAAATTGGCATGGGATCCAAGCATTAAGTACCATCAAGGAAAAATTATTTCAGCTTCATCTGCTTGTTAATAGTATTATTACAGATTTATGGTTCAATTAATATACAGCAGGATCCAGCAAGTGTTCTACTGCAACCGATCATGAGGATTCACTGGTGACATAGCTTTTTAATTCTAGTTAGATAAGAAAGCATACATAATATTCAAGTTCAGAACCTTGTGTTCTAATAACATCGTGCTTTATCACATCTAACCAAGTATTAGGATAGACTAGTACAGGAATTCTGGTGGAGAAACAAACCATAGATCCAAGACCAAGATGATGAGATAACCTTCACACTTTAAGAAACAGGTACTAAATTCATGGCTAGATTGAATAAAGTGAAAGAGGAAGCAGTGGCTAATGTTTAAAATATTGATGCATCATTTACAAGCAAACTTTGCCCTTTAACTCAATTAACCTCACCAAGAATTGTGGAGTAGTCGTGCCTTTTAAGAGACAATAGTATTAGGTCAAAGGAAAAGGTGTATAGCAGAAATCCAGGAGATTTAAAAAAATTCTGAATTCATCAAAGGAAGACTGAAGTATTGATAAAGAAAGAGAAAGTCAAATATGGGAGTCAGCTGGCAAAAATAATAAAAACAGGCTTAAGAGTTTCTTACAGATACTGTACGTAAAAAGGAAAAGATTAGCTAAAGTTAATGTGGGTCCCTTACATACTGAAGCAAGAGAAATTATACTGGAGAATAAGAAATTAAGAAAATATTTTGTGTCTGTCCTCACAGAAGACACAGAAAACTTCCTGGAAATAGTGAAGGTCGACAGGTCTAAAGTAATTGGACAAAAGTAATAAATCGCCAAGATCTGATAACCTGCATCTTGGTGCTTAGAAGGAAATAGTTTGGTCTGTCCAGAACCAGGTTGCACAATTGTAAGAGAAGGGTTGACCATTCAGGACAAACTTAAGGAGAAATAATGGGGGAAAAAAAATAAAAAGCAAAACTTGCACATGAACATTTAGGAAGCACTCCTAGGAAGATCTCTTATATACATTATATAGACTAACATGGAACATATATCACAGGAACAGGCCATTTAAACATATCTCTGCTGATATTTCTGCTGCATGCAAATCTAATTCCAGTTTAGTCATCTCAAATTATAACATATCCTCCTCATTTGTTCCTCATGCAATTATCCAGCTTCCTGTTCAAAGCATCAATCATTTACTTAAACTAATTTTAACTTTGATGTTAAATTTATGTGTATTTTCTTTCCACACAGGAAAAATCTTTCCAGAGCCAGAGGATAATTTGGGTCTTTGGGATGATGCAAAGGGTGATGAACTTTCACCTGAAGAAATACAAATGGTAAGTTCAGTTCTTCAGCATAATTGATACTTTTTTATGGTTCCCAATCCTAAAGACAGGTAACTTCTTTATGGTAAATGGTATCAAGTTAACTTTTGTGTGCTACGGTAAAAGACCCTGAGGAAAGAGTGCAGAGGAGATTTACGAGGATGTTGCCAGGACTAGAAGGCCTGAGTTAAAGGGAGAGGCTGGCCAGGCTAGGTCTTTATTCCTTGGTACTTAGGAGAATGAGGGGTGACCTTATAGAAGTCTTTAAAATTATGAGAGGCATAGATAAGGTGGATGGTAACAGTCTCTTCTCCAGGGTAGGGGAGTCCAAAACTAGAGGGCGTAGATTTAGGGTGAGAGGGAAAAGATTTAAACAGGACCTGAGGGGCAACTTTTTCAAGCAGATAGTGTTGAGTATATGGAATGAATTGCCATATGAAGTGGTTGAGGCAGGTACAATGGCATCATTTAAGAAGCACTTGGATAGGTATGTGGAGGGGTGGGGCTTGGAGGGATATGGGCCGAACGCAAGAAATTGGGACTAGCTGGGTGGGCACCATGGTCAGCATGGACTGGTTGGGCTAAAGGGCCTGTATCTGTGCTGTATTGCTCTATGACTCTATGAATATTAACACAGGGTCCTCACTCTTTCAAAGGAGTTTAACCATCCCATGTCCTTTCTGTCTAGTATTTATTTGCTTTTCTATTACACAGTTATTGTGTTATGCTTGAATTCTTGCTGTTGATTGGGATTGAATATTGGCATTAACCTATTATTATGACAATATGTGAGGTTCGATTTTCTTTTCTATTGTGAAATATTAGATTTCCTGAAAACAATAAAAACAAAAATGTAATATTGCGGATGCTGGGAATCTGAAATAAAAGCAAAAAATCATCTCAGGAAATATCATTCTGTTTTTCTCTCCACTAATTTTGCATCACTGGTTCAGTATTTCCTGGATTTTCTGCTTTTATATCTTTCAGTAAGCAATAAATGGTTTCATTACCATTTCTCTACACTATATATTCACAGGATCTTGCATTTCACTTGAATGATTTTTTTGAGGAACTTTTAAATTTGGATTTGTGAATTAGTGACATAAAATGTGCAGTGTGCGGTGAAGGTTTGACAAAAACCTTCCCTACTCACCTCCCTGGCAGGTATATCATTCCTAAAATAAGAAGACCAAAACTCCATTTTATACTCCAGTTGTAGTCTTTCCAAAACAAATTTGAAATTAATCCAAGAATTCTGTATTTTGGAGCATAAAGCGGAGATGTTCCATGGGGGCAACTGAAATGATTATAAAGATTTGTATATTGAGATGGAATTTGATTTGGTTGATTTGATTTGTGTGTTACCTTTCAACCAAGGATTCTAATTTTAGTTTTTTTTTGTTTGGAAATTTCTTTAAACGGCTCAAGTTAATTTTGCCTTTGGAAAAGTTCTGCATAAAGTTTACATTCACAGTTTAAACTACAAAATTATATCCATGGCATAGGAATTTGCTGTGTGAACCATTGGATAACATCAAAAGGAGACCAGACTTAATAGTCCCATTCTATTATGTTGTGAGCATTTATTTCCATTGCTTTAAATTTATTGATTTTACATGCAACGTGAGGTTGATCCACTAAGTATTTTCATATGCCACACACAAGGTTTATCAGTTCTGTTTCAGATATGCGAACAGTTTCTTAAACCCTTTGAACAAAACTCTGATTATCCAGCATCCTTGGAATTTTGGTAGTGCCAAACTAGCAGATTTTACAGACTATTGGGTATTACTCTTATTATTACCCAAATATACTTTTATTAACATGTTACACAATAATATAATATATTATATAACTGTAATATAATAAATTTTACAGTGAACTTGGTGAGTTTAAAGGGAGCGGAAAATGTATAAGCACTCTTAACCATGGCTCTGGCCGCAAACTTGTGCGTGTTCCTGACCTCTGGTGTTCACCCATCCAGCACACAGCCCGGATCCCAACCCCATCGGGATTCTAAACCTGTAGTTCCATCCATGCACCCCACTTTTGCCCAGGACCCCTGGCTCACATTCTAAAGTAATGAGTGAACCAGATACTGGGCCATCAGGAATTCCAAACATTTGGATGCTGGATTATCAGAATTTTACTGTATTTTTATTTTGCAGTGATATTTAAAAAAATGTCAATAATGGAGAGCTCATTGGTAGTTTCAGATTGATTGACTGTTCCAGAAATTTGGTCCATCCATCTTCCTACACTCTGAGTAAAAGTGAACACTCAGTACACTTGAATTTGATCATTTTGTACATTCTAAATGTGTCCAGGTTTGAGGACCTGGTGCCTTTTCCCCAATTGCGCACAGATTGTATTCACACCAAACTAATAAATGAACTACTTGAATGGAGAAGAAAGAAATCGGTTACTGTGAGGACTTCTGGATTCAGAGTGACTCTTCAAATATTTGTGTTTCCTGATGTACTGTGTATTCTGAAAGGGTTTGGTAGATTCAAACATCTGTAGTGAACATTTGAACAACAAAAAATAATTTTTTCTCCCTCAAAGCTTTTATGCTCACAAATTGATTTCTCGTTTTCTTTGTAACCAGAAGACATTATTAATGAACCTGAATTGAGTAGTCTGGATATGAATATTCAGATGTTTCATATTTTGCATGATAATTAATACCGTGCTTCATTTCTGGCAGTTTGAACAGGAAAACCAGCGCCTTGTCAGTGAGATGAATAGCCTGGTGGATGAAGTGAGGTAATGTTCTAATAATGCAGCTCTCTTGACAGAAAGGCATGTAAAGAAAACAATTGAGATCTAATGTGTATTTTAATACAGTTAATGACTCTGTCAACTGTTTATGAAAATTATTGCAGGTGAAGGAAAATATTATGTCTCCTGACAGATGAGTGTATTCCTACTTTTAGGAATTATTTTTCCTTCTGAGATTGAATCATAGCATAAGCCCACATTTTACTATTTTTAATTTTTTATCTGAAATTTACTTGTTATATTTCATCTTTATAATGTCACCATTTATCCTAATTCTATAATGTTACAATAGGTGAGTATCCGTATGGTGGATTTCTATAAATATTATTTTCCCTAATATTTGCCATCTTTTCCTAAAAGCGATTACTTATGGAATTTAATACAGGAAAGTGTGAGCTGGACAGTTTTACGCTGACCTCCTCCATCAGCATCTCCAAACCTGCATCCAAAAAGTGGGGCAGAGCTTCTCGCATCTCTTCTCACTGCTGTTCCAGTGGTGCTTAGCACACATCCCATCCTCCTCCTCCTCCACCAACCCCCACCCTACAACCCTTCAACTGATGCTACTGGCATCCAAGCTCTCCGTTCCTTGTTAGCTAAGTCACCATGGAAAAGTTCATTTATCTTGTTCTATATTGGTGCAGGGACTTGTTTAAGGTGGTCCCCAAGCCCATGTCTGCAGACCTGCCATCAGAGAGCACTAGCCAACTATGAATTGAGGTCCCAGCAAGAACTGGACAAAAAAATGAGTTCAGTTTTAAAATAAGAGACGAGAAGAATTTCTCCTGTGTTCTGATTCTTTGAGATACTCTCCTAGTAAAAACAGTGAAGCTTCTCCTTGGCAGTTTCGTTAATAATCATTTGGATCAACATCTGCTGAAAATTAAGAATAAAAGTTAAACAGATATGAATCGAATTAGAAGATCAAATGTTGCACTAAAGAAAATGAATCTTGTGCTGCAAAAACTGTGGACATGCCTGCAGGATGAAATTGCCTGGGACTGACTAATGTCTATTTCAATATTAGAGTAATAACCGGGAGTTTTGCAAAATTACCTTGAGGCTCCAGGAAAAATTTCACGGAACTTCCTACAGCCAGTACACGTTCTCAGTTACCTCCCGCAGGAGAATTAATAAGGAGTATGGAATTCCTGATATTGTAGATGGGACACAATCTGTGCAGTTCACGGCCTTTGCCCTTTCTTCATTCCACTATTTTTGTGTTAGAGTTAGCCAGTAGAACATTTCCAATTTTCTTTTTCTCTTGTGTCTTCTTACAAAGAGCTGTTTTAGTTATTCACATTATATTTATCTCCACCCAACAAAAAAACAGCTGTTTTAAATTTCAGCACTGTTCAGGGGTTAGAGGTGGCATAATATAATCTTGGATAAAAGGTTTTGTGCTGTATGTTGAGCTGGAAGTCTCGTTGCGAAAGCACCAACAGCTTTTTTGTACTACTTCCAAGTGATTTTTTTTCTGAGGCCTTTCATTTAGTTCTGGTTTGAAGCTTTGTTTGTCATTTTTTTTTCAGTCCTGGAGCATTGTTGCCAGCACATTAAATGTGAGATGCTCAATTTAAAAACCATTTGGACAGACTGTACTTTGTTGACTTGGAACACTCCATACTTCCACAAGGCTTATTAACATCTATAGAACAGACTGAAGTATTTTTGCTTATTAATTTACAGGATGTGGGCATCACTGGAAAACTTGGCATTTATTTCTGGTCCCTAATTATGGTAGAGATGGTGGTGTTGCCTTTCACAACCACTGCAGGTATCTGATGAAGGTGTATTCACGGTGCTGTCAGCTTAGGAGTTGCGGGTCATTGGAATAGTATAAGGTTTGATGGGTACTCTCAAGACGTGACATTCCCTTGCACCTATGGCCTTTGACTTTCTAATGGTAAAGATTGTGGGTTTGTCAAGTGCTATTGGGAACTAATTAAGCAAATAAAGTCAAACCTCAGATTAAATTATTGACAAATATTTAAGATTAAATTAACTAGCAGTTGGAGGGACTTGCCTTATCGAAAGGTCTTTGTATCAGTAAATTATCTGGTGAAGTAATAAGCATTCTGTTCTTTTGTTACTTGGAGCATAGGACTGATTCCAGCCCAGAGAAATCTAATGAAAAATCAGCTGTCTTTTATATGTAGTGAGTGTGGTAGCGGAATGCTGAAGTTAATGATAGGCTGGTCCAGAAGGTTAAGGTAGAAAGGATCCAAAGTGTGTTGGCAAACTGGATCCAAAATGGGCTGGCTGATAGGAGGCAGAGGGTATATATACTGTATATATAAAAATGACGGATAAGCATGTAGGGGGTATGATTAGTAAATTTGCAGGCAACACGAAGATTGGTGGAGTCATCGATTGCAAAGAAGGTTGCCACAGGACATAAATCAGCTGGAAAGTTGGGAGGAGCAGTATAGAACTTAATCCAGGTAAGGGTAAGGAAATACACTTAAGAAGGTCAAATTCTGGTAGGACATAGGAATGTTGGTGTACGGAGGTACCTTAGGTTGCAAGTCCATAGCTGCCTGAAAGTAGTGACATGGGTGGATAGGATAATGAAAAAGGTATTTACTAGACTTGCCTTCATAGGCCAAAGTATTTGAGTACAAGAGTTGGGACGTCATGTTGCAGTCATACAAAACATTGGTTACACCACACTTAGAGTACTGTATACAGTTCTGGTTGCCACACTACAGAAAGGATGTGGTAGCAATAGAGAGAATTCAGAAGAGATTCACCAGAATGCTGCCTGGAATTGTAAGGAGTTGTGTTGTAGTTATAAGGAGAGGTTGGGTTTATTCTCACTGGAAGGCTGAGGGGAATAGATAGGATAGATAGTCCAAATCTTCTTCCCAGGGCAAGAATGTCTAGAACTTGTGGGCACAGGTTTAAAGTGAGAGGGGAGAAATTTAAAGGAAATCTGAGGGGTAGGTTTTTCCACACCGAGGGTGGTGGTCATCTGGAATGAGCTGCCAGAGGAGGTGGTAGAGGCAGATACAAGTACAATGTTTAAGAGGCGTTTGGACAGGTACTCGGATAGGAAAGGCGTAGAGGGATAGTGGTCTAATGCGGGTAAATGGGATCAGTGTAGGCAGGTATCACGGTGAGCCGAAAGAGCCCATTTCTGTGCTATACCTTTCTGATTCTATGATTAATTGACAGTATCCAAAGGTCTGGACTGTACAGAGAAACTCATTCAAATTCATCTACGGTAGCTAACAAATTTAAATTCCAGTAGTTAAACACAAAGCTAGCAGCAACAGTGGGGACCATGAAGCTACCAATTGTCAGTAAAAACCCATTGGTCCATTAATGTCCTTCAAGAAAGGAAATTTGTCATCTTTACTTGGTGTGGCCGATTTGTGCTTCCTGTCAGACACTTAGCTGCTCACTGCCAAGGTTGTAAATCAGTCTGTAAATGCTTGTTTTGCCAGAGGTGTCCAAATCATGAAACATGTCTCTAAAATCTACTCCATATGGGGTTTCCTATCTGGAGAAAGGTGGCACCTTCTGCAAGCATAGGTTTTACTGCACATGAAAAAGGGCCTTGAAGTTTAGTCACAGGTGTAAGAACAACACTGAAATGACCATCATCTCAGAGATTACAGCACTCAGTGGGTAGAGTCAGCAGCACTTCTAATCAAGGACAGCTGCAGCTGAGAACTGAGTGTGGTTTTACCAGCATTTCCCGTGTCCCAGAAACATTTTTTAAAATTTGATTATAATCTAGCCTCAAAGAAAATCTTCCCACAATTTGGCACTCACAAAATCCACAGGATAATTTAAATGGGAAAAGGAAGTGAAACACTACTGTAGTTATTATACTGTAGTTATTGTGAAACAATACTGAGATTGGGAGCCGAGATACCATGTTGTAGTATAGCTGGAGTTTTTACTCTCATGTAATCCCCGTGCTAAACTGGTCATGGGTGTGTCCTGAATGGGGAAAGTTTTCAATTTCCAACACTGATTGTTCAGAGATTAATGGGAAAACAAAGCAGCAAATTCTGGAAATGTGAAATAAAAACAGAAAAAGCACAACTGGCTGATCACCAGAATCCAGCTGACATCTTTATCTTGAACAGTGAATTTTTAAAAAAGTGCGTTGGTGTACTATTATCCGTAGCTTCATGGTGAGCATTGCAGATGATTGATTATTTCCACTCCAGCGTTGAGAAATTTTTTAAAGGCTCCAAATAGTTGTTATTATATTTGCTTTCGTTTGAAAATGAGTAAACCTTTGACCTGTATGTTGAAAGAATACTCTACTTATTTGGAACACAATCTTTTGAAAACAGGCAAATTGAAGGAAAAGTGGTTGAAATCTCCAGACTTCAAGAAATTTTTACGGACAAAGTGCTGCAACAGGTGAGTTAACTATCATGTTCTTCTGTTATGTGATGCTAACCTATTTTGCACAACAGATGAATTCTTTTATATGGATGTGTTGATCAAGTTAAATCAGTCCATTTAAATAAAGCTGTAGAAAAGTGATTAAAGTTCACTGGGAACCAAATGTCTTTTGGAATTTTGTTTTTTGAGTCCATTATTAGCTACATTCATTGGACAGACAATATTTCTCATAAGATAAGATAAGATTTCTTTATTAGTCACATGTACATTGAAACACACAGTGAAATGCATTTTTTGCGTAGAGTGTTCTGGGGGCAGCCCGCAAGTGTCGCCACGCTTCCGGCGCCAACATAGCATGCCCACAGCTTCCTAACCCATACGTTTCATGTACTGAGATTGGAGGTTCTTCAGAATAAATGTCTCATTCAAAATGGGAGTAATGTCAAAAATTAAATGTACCCACACATTATGCCACAGGTAAATAATGTACTGGTGATCTACTGAGCAATAAAGCATGAGGCATTGCTGTGTTAAATTGTGAATCATACATGCTTTGGGGTAGAAATTTTCCTCAGTTTCCTGAGATGGGCATACAATATAGCAGTAACTGTCTGTTGTACTCCACTTTTGAAATTCTGTTCCATTGAAGTAAGTGGAAGCAAAGTTTGGAAACTGAATACAACATACAGCTGCTATCACGTTGTAAGTTCTGTGAAAGCTGCTGAAAACAAGTTTCTTTTCCTTGAAGTTAGAAGTAAATTGTTGCTCTTAAGATTTTTCATGCAATGTTCTTTTTAAATATATATATCTTTATTCTAATATTCACTGCTATTTTAGGTGCCATTTTCACAGTTTTCAGCCTGTCATTGATAAATGTCAGTATTTTGTGTATTAGATTTCTCTCACTTTAAAATGCTTCTTCATCCAATTTAAAGCAAAATACCAGTGGCATTTTTTGGAATGTACATAGTGGATTTTGCTTCAGTTCTGTCGGCTCCAAGTCTTGTCAAGTCTATAAAACAACTGGGAGTAATGTTTCTTCCTTTCTGCCAGTCAGTGAAATGGACACAAATTGGACTCAAAATTATGCCTCTATTGAAGTCTTCGAATTTCTGCTCAAATTCATTTGCAAACATAAACTCAAAATCCAGCGTAATCAAGCAGTTTTAAAACGCCTGATTCCATTCGTCCTCATCCCCTCCCCATCTGACTCCACCTATCACCCACCAGCCTCTGTCCCACCCCGCCTCCCACCTGTTCCATCTGCCCATTAGCCTGTTCCCATCTGATTCCACCTATCAACTACCAGCCTCTATACCACCCCCCCCCCGCCCCCATACTGCTATATGCTGGCAATCTTCCCTTACACCATTTGCCTCCACAGCCGCTGATTGACCCGTGGAGTTCGTCCAGCGTTGTGTTTTTTATTAAAGTTTTAAAGCACAATTTTTTTAAGTGCTTTAAAAATAATCCTTACAACTAAGCACAGTTTGATCGATGGATTTAACAAAAAAAATTGGAGTGGTAATACATCACCCATAAGAAACCAGAAATTTTAAAAATTGTTTAGAACCATTTCCCAGTTATTCTGGGTTGCAATGTTCGGTATTTTACTTAAAAAAAAGAGGAAAAAAAATTAAATTCAAAAGCTTTTCAGATAGTGTTCCAAACGAATCTCATAAATTTTTAGAGGCTCCTCAAAGGTCTACATATGAGTGCAATTTGTGTAAACTCCCAGTGGTGATTAATTCATACTGAGTGCAAGAGCATTTTTTTGGGCAGAGTCTGCTAACAATTTCAGTATTCTCTGCCTTCTCACAGGCAATGTATTGACACACCATTTTTTTTGGTAGTCCAATTTAGATAGCATTAAATAAATCGTACCTGGTTGCCTCTCTGAAGTATAGCAAGGATTTCTTAATCTAGAGCAAAGGTTTGAGGAATTTGAGTTACGTTTAATGCAATTTTTCTCTAAATTCCCCCTTTGGTGCTGGTTATGCCAATTTTATCTTAATTATACCAAGAACAGTACAACAGAGAGGAAACTCCAGACCTTGGTTCTTTATTGCTTGTTCAGAAGTGCTCTGTTTGCAATGATTTTAATGTACAAAAATATACTGGAAAATTTTAATTTGCATTGTTTATAAAATCATTGATAGGTAACAATGTCTTGTATGTTTGAGAACACTAAATATGCCCACATTAATGTGGCTTTCATACCAAATAGTTGTTATTAGTGGTGCCCAATGGCAGCGGCATCCATCATTAAGGATCCTCACCATCCGAGACATGCCCTCTTCTCATTACTACCATCGGGGAGAAGGTGCACGAGCCTGAAACCCCACACTCAACGTTTCAGGAACAGCTTCTTCCCTTCTGCCATCAGATTTCTGAACACTCCATGAACACTACCTCAGTATTCCTCTTTTGCACTATTTATTTATTTTATAACCTATTTTATGTCTTGCACTGTACTGCTGCCGCAAAACAACAAATTTCACGGCATACGTCAGTCATAATAAACCTGATCCTGATGTTTGTTATATATCTGTGCAATGTTTTGAAAGGATTTGTATCGGTAGAAGCAGTAACATTGCATATCTGTGGAATGGAAATTATGGGCAACTTCTGTTTATATAATTCATTAAGATTTCTTTATCCTTGCTTGGCAGGAAAAAGAGATAGACAGCATTCATGAACTAGTTGTGGGTACAACCGAAAACGTTAAGGAAGGGAATGAAGACATAAGAGAGGTAAGGAATATCGTTAGTAGCCATTTGTTATTCTCAGGCTTCTCTGAAAGATGAATGATTCAGTACAATAAAGCAAAAAATCAACAATACGGTGAATGTTATTAATTATGCCCCAAATTATCCGGAGAGAGCTGTGGAGCTTTACCCCAGCCATTACGTTGCATTCTATTCCAAAGATTCCTCGGATTAAAGTTTCCCTGAAAACAAAACAATGCAGCAGCCACAAAGTGCACAGAAATTTGTTTTCCATTCTGCTGTAGTTCTCGTTGATTTAGAATGGGGAAAGAATGAATTTATTTTATAATTTACTAGTTATGATTATTGACATTTCTTATAAGAAGGGTGCCAAGGTTAGAAGGAATTCAGAGAAGAATTATTAGAATGGTACTCGGTTTGCAAGAGTTCAGTAAAGTGAAGAGACTTGAGAAATTTGGGGTTCTCATCAGAGCAGAGTGGTTCAAGTAAAGATCTAGTACTTGTGTTCAAAATCACAAAGGATTTTAATAAATAAGGAAAACAATTTGAGTAACAGCAAGGTCAGTAACCAGATGTCACTTACTTGAGGTAACTGGCAAAAGAACCAAAGGCAATGTGAGGAAATTCTTTTAATGCAGTGAGTTGTTAGGATACAGTGACAGAAGGGATCCTGGAAGCTCAATTCATAATAATTGTCTCAAGAAAATTGTATAAATACTTGAAAGGGGAAAAAATTCCTGAAGAGCTTGGCAGTGGGATTAATTGGATATTTCCCAAAGTATGGACAGAGACAAAAAGGGTTGAATGGTCTTCTTCGGTGCCACTTCCTCCATTGATTTCCTTCTTTATTACTTTAAATGATAAAATACTTTGAAGATGAAAGTAATCACGGGCAGAGTTCAGATGGTGATGCTCACACATCTCTGATCTAGAACTGTCTGGCTGCTAAAGGCCACTGGTCTAACTTGGCACGTCCAGGTAAACTAACTAAATAACGGAGATTATTCACAGAGCATTGTAAATGTAAATTTTGGATTCAGTCACTGCTTTTCTTTGAAGGGCAGCACAGTGGTACAGAAATTAGAGGTGCTGCCACACAGCTCCAGTAACCCAGGTTCAATCCTGACTTTGGGTGCTGTCTGTGTGGAGCTTGCACATTCTTCCTGTGACACTGCGTGTATGCCAATACTTCGGGTTCCTCTCACATCATAACGATGTCCCTAATTTACCCCTAGTTTAGGTGGGTAGCAGGGGAACCAGGAGTTGATGGGCGCATGAAAGAGAATAGATTACAGGAAAATAAGTCAGGGAATGGACTGATGATGGGTGTTCTCTGAGAGCCAGCATAGGCTTGATGGGCCAAATGACTTCCTTCTATGTTGTAAGGAAATACATTTGAATATGTTTTTAATAATTGTGTTGCATAATTGATACATTGAGGTTGGAAGGTGACAGACGAGTGATGTAAGTGTGTGTGTGTGCAGATCTTGAACTTTAGGTCATTACAACCAGTAGCGATCTTCATGTTGTGACTAGGTGAGAGTTTCCGCTCAAGTTGATTCCCTCATACTAATTCACATAAATATTCCCAAAGTACCTATTTCATTTTTAATTCTTTGCTTACATACATCTTCTGTACATTAATATTTCACAATAGATTGCAACAATCCATTTCAAAATACATTGCAAAATAGATCCAACACTCTTGTCAGTGGAGAATATGCAAGATAAAAGAATCAACTTTAACCTGTAATACAACTTTTAGCTGAAGGTAGTGCTGTGATAAATTTTCAATGTAATTGGTACAATGTCTCCTGGATCAATAGAAGCTATGTATCAACAAATACCAATAAGCATTAGAGTGCAATGGCGGACTATAGCCACTGAATGTCACTGTTGAACAAACTGATTATTTTTTTCCCTTTATGTGTAAACTGCTTTGGGCATTAACCATGTTTAAAGAATTACAAACTGAAATACTAAAGTTAAACCCTATAGGCTCCTATAATTCTCTGAGACTTCTTCCCTCTCAACTGATTGCATAAATACCAGTCATTCCTCAAGTGCACTGTCCATTGATCACTAAAGGAAACCTGAGGCTTGAGCTGATACTTGGCTGGTGGGATTGCATCTTTCACCGATTCCTGTCAGGTCAGGCCGCAAGTCTATCCTTGCACAAGACTTCTGTGCTTACAACCACATTGGGAACTAATTTGGAATCCCCCAGGTAGAAGACAATCTAAGGGCTCAAAAATCCACTGCTTCATTGGTCACAAAATCATCATCTTTGTGGTTTGGAGAGAAAAGGCAAACCTTGTTTTTCCTCACTATTCCATCCCACCCCACTCACCCCCTCATTGAAATCAATAACACAGCTCAAGGTGCTCTTGCCCTTTCCTTACAGAAAATATAGGGACCTGAATTGAAGGGTAAATAAATACCTAATTGTCCTGCCTTTGCAGTGATAAATGTGAAGGGACGGGGGTGAGTGATAATAACCCAACTCCATGCCCCCTTTTCCCAACAAAATAGCACCTGAAAAGGAGCCAAGCAGTTCACTGGGGTGACTGTGAGAGGAGTGCTGCTGAGATAATTTCTCTGCCTATGCTGTTCCATTTTGCTCCTCCCTCACTTGATGTCCTTCCCTTCTCCTATCCTCTTCCTTTTCTCATTTTTTTTTTAGCAGGCAGAAATTAAGCTTTTGTCACTTGCTCATATCATTCCCTCTGTAGCTAACTAAATCAGGTATGGTGACTGGCCCACTGCAGTTCTTCGCGCCCCCCCCCCCCCCCCCACCACCTCTATATTCCAGCTACAAGTCACAAGAGTGTGATAGAATATTTTCCACTCGCCTGGATGAGTCCAGCTCCAACAATACTTTAGCTTCTATCCAAAGCAACTTAGGCTTAAACAAGATACAGCAGTATGCTGGATGCTTCCCATCTGCCATCCAAACATTAACTCCCTCCACCACAGATCCTGTGGCTGCAGTTATTCACCAAGCTACTGTGACACCACTTCCCAAACCCACAAACTCAACCATTAAGAAGGACAACAGCAATGTGCTCGTGGGAACATAAACCACCTGCAGGTTCCCCTCCAAGTCAGATCATGTGCTGGCTTGGAAATAAGTCGCTGTCCTTTCATTGCTTCCAGCTCTAAAATTTTGGAGTTCCCTAACAAAATGCATTGAGGGAGCATCATGACCAGAAGGACTGCAGCAGTTAAAGCAAGTGTCTCACCATCACCTTCAAGGAAAATTAGGGATGGGCAATAAATGTTCATCTTGCTGCCAGCACCTACATTCCAACAACATGAAAATCATTATTCTGGCTAATTCCTCCCTGCTGAGGTAAATGTGTTTGCTTTCCTTCCTTCCGTTTACTCATTGTCCTCTTACCCTCTCAGTCTCCCTCCTGTAATCTCATAACTGGTTGACAGGAGAAGCATTGAAAAGTAACAAAATGAGTTAATACCAACGTCCAACGGAATACCAACGGGTAGTTAAGAAAGCTTATGGGATGTTAGCTTTCATAAGTCGTGGGATCGAGTTTAAGAGCCGCGAGGTAATGATGCAGCTCTACAAAACTCTGGTTAGACGACACTTGGAGTACTCTGTCCAGTTCTGGTCGCCTCATTTATAGGAAGGATGTGGAAGCGTTGGAAAGGGTGCAGAGGAGATTTACCAGGATGCTGCCTGGTTTGGAGAGTATGGATTATGGGGAGAGACTAAGGGAGCTAGAGCTTTAGTGTTTGGAGAGAAGGAGGATGAGGGGAGACATGATAGAGGTATACAAAATATTAAGAGGAATAGATAGAGTGGACAGCCAGCGCCTCTTTCCCAGGGCACCAATGCTCAATACAAGAGGGCATGGCTTTAAAGTAATGGGTGGGAAGTTTAAGGGAGATATCAGAGGGAGGTTTTTCACCCAGAGAGTGGTTAGTGCATGGAATGCGCTGCCTGGGGTAGTGGTGGAGGCAGGTACGTTGGTCGAGTTCAAGAGATTGTTAGATAAGCATATGGAGGAATTTAAAATATGGGGATATGTGGGAGGAAGTGGTTAGATAGTCTTAGGCGTGGTTTAAAGGTCGGCACAATATGGTGGGCCAAAGGGCCTGCATTGTGCTGTATTTTTCTATGATTTCTATGGTCCCATTACTTCTACTGGAAATATGTAATGGGCGTCGATGAAGTTCAGAAATGCTGCTTTGTAAGTAATTTAGTAACGAGTTTTATTCTCTAACAGGCAATCAAAAATAATGCTGGATTTCGTGTCTGGATCCTCTTCTTCCTAGTGATGTGCTCATTCTCTCTGCTTTTCTTGGACTGGTATGACAGTTAGCAGATGGTGATAGCCAAGGGTTCCTATTTTGCTGCATTTATTATGACCTGACAGGATTTATTGAAGTTAATAACATACATCTTGTCACAAGAGAATGCCTAATACAAAAGAGACATCTCAAATCTGCATTTGCACTGCAGTGCAGCATGATTTTGCAATATTATTTAATATGTTTGTAACTCGGGTATTTAGTAACAAACTTAAGTGATCCGCTCAAAAAAAATTCTGCTAGAAAGCTGAAATACATGTTTTTTTTGTCACACGTAGATCATATATTGTTTTTATGTCAAATAATGTTGATTTATAATTCTAAGACCTTGAAATAAACCAATGAATAGAAACATCATCAAGTAACGCTCACTTGTTCGATTTTTCGATGTAGTGTTTCTAATGCCAGAACTACAGTGCTGTCGTGATGAAATAAATACAAACTTTTGGTTTCTTAAATATGTATTTGTCATTAAAGTCTTTAATAAAAGTAATATGAAATTGCTAAAATCCGTGACCAACTTCTTTGAAAGTAGGATAAACTGATTTTTGCTTTGTGCACAAGAGGAATGAAACGCTCCTATAGTTCAGAGGTGTAGTGCTGTAGAGACTATGAAAGCACATAGCTGAACCTCTAGCCTTTGATAAGTTAATGAAATATAACCTGGGCAATAGTTCCTGGGCAGCAGTTGCCGTGCAAAAACAACAGAGTTCTCTTTTTGGAAAGAGATAAAGTCAATCAAGTTCCCAGCTCATACTGGCAAGCCAATTGGCCTCTGTTGGGTAGCACATGATTCAGTTTGACAGCAGTGCTGTCTTAGTCATAATGGCCTTAATAGCCAGTTATTCAATTCACTTTATTAAGCATGTATTCCTAGAAAGGCAAGTGAAGCTTCTTTTCATCTTCTTTACTTAGCCGATAACCCTTAAGTTTATTGACCAAATCCATATTTTCACTGTGTTTAAACTAGTGGCTTCTAAAATAGCTGCTTGTTTACTAAATGGTAGGTGAAGGTGAAAAAGGACCCCAGTGGCTGCAGTAAAGGAGAAAACAAGGAATAAAATTCAAGCTGCATTTAAATAGAAAGCAGATGATTTTGTACAACGGTGAGGTCTATTATTCTTTAGGATAGATGAACTAGAATAGATGAAAAGGACATAGTTATCAATTATGCAATTCTAATAGAGTCAGACCCAAGCATTTTATTATGTCTATTATTATTGCCTGCAGCAGTGATTGCAAACTTGGGGGTGGAGTGGGGGTGTTTGCTCTTCCAAAAAAACAGAAATGACATCATTTTTATTTGACTTTATTTGTTTTATATAGTGTGTCAGTTACCCTCATTGCATCATTTTACATCCAATACAACATTTGCTCAGATGTATAAAACACATGGAGCTCTGTACAAACAGGACTTAACACCATAAACACTGTATGACAAGTATGGCACATGTTTTACAAAGCATGAAGTTTTGGCACTCATTTTAATTTGTTGTGTCTGCATCTTTTTTTTTCCTCCCTTTTTCTGCCATGTATTTTCCTCAACATCCCAATGTGATTCTGAAGAAATCAGTCTCAAGCGGTCCACATCTGGCATTTTGGCACCTCTTCATCTAAAGGCAAATGTGACCGATTGGCTTCTGCACATTTAAAATATCAAAATAAAGGAACTATATAATTATTTGGGGTAACAAAATGAGGTGTGTATTCCCCTCCTGAATTTGAGTGGCATCTAAAAATAGATGCAAAATAAAGGAAATACTATTAAATCCAAGCTATGTTTCAGGATCACATAAAGCATAAGTGTACAAGTGTAAATTATGTTTTTTATAAAACATTACACACAAGTGCTGATGAAAAATAACTATTTTAATGTCTAGGTACTGTGTTTCATAAGTATCAGCAAACAGCTTCACTTAACATGTCTGAAATAATTCTCAGACATTAAAAAAGCTAATGTTTCATTTGTAATTTTTTTTTAAATATACAAATTCGGCTTCTGTTAATGACAACAGAAATGCTTAGTTAAATTCTAACTGCTGAATCTCTTTCTGGGGAAGAGGATGCAGGAAAGAAAGAGTTTTTAAGTACTATTAAAATCCTAAGCATTCGATGTATGCTAATTATTTTTAGAAATAGCTGCTTAGGAGAACTCCAAGAATGGCCGGAATCAACCTAAACCATTTTTATGACATATAAAATCATTATTTTCTTAAAAATATGGGATAGATGGTATATTCTTTGCCCATTGTAGGAAATGAGGCAAAGTGATTTTTTCTTTTCATAAACTATTGGAGTGGAAGAGCAAATGTAGAAAGACTTCAGAGATGCGGCCTTTACGAATCCTGGTGGATTAACTGAGAGTTCGACTTTGCCAAATGTTAATGAGCTGTCACAACTTTCACTTTAGCCCAACTTAAAACTAAGATGGTAAAACTAACCCTGTTGTACTTCAAGACCATAGCATGTGACTGTGACCCAACTGTCAAATTTGTTAATCCATAAATTGACTGTAACCAACCATCTATTCTCCAAATTACTTTTCAACCAAACTATCAACATCACTGGGTCAGACAGAATAGTTTCCCCCGTGAAATCTTTTGCTGTTTTCACATTAAATTTTCACTATTGTTTATCACTGAACTGGAGTTGCAGATTTGAAAAGTACGAGAGAATCTTGCTGTTCCAACATACCAAATGACCAAAGTGCTCATTAACCACTAAATACGTTTTGATTTAGAGATTACTCTGCTTTTTAAAAAAGAATATGGGTGATTGGATTGTCAAAAGATCTATCCACAGAACCAGAACATGGAGCAGGTTTTTGTCTACTTACTTACTTTCACATCCACAACCTGAGATTATTAAAAGTACAGCAATCCTAGCTGAATGTACTAATCAAATGAGACAAGCATGCCACCTTGGAAAGAATTTCATTAACACTTACAAATAACATGAACAGAATGAAGAGGAATGGAAGAAAAACTAAGCTGGATCAAATTTAACAAGTTCTCTTCCATAACTTACTAATGTCAGTGCCTTGTACATTAAGCAGCTAAAGTTGGTTCCTAGTATTGGTTTCTGTAAGGAACCAAGGGTCAAATCTGGGAGTTTACTCTGCAGTTTTGCTAGCGCCTTCACTTTCCTTCTCCAGCACCTTCTCTTCAGAGAGTGCAGCCAGCCAGGGTGAAACCGAGCGTGAAATGGTCTGTTTTGCCAAGTTGTAGTGGTTAATGACAGTGTAAAATCTTCCCCGAGAAGCAGAATCTTGCTCCGAGTAATAGGTCTCCAAACCAACTGGAATGCAGCGATTATGCTAGAGAAAGGGAAACAACAAACATGGAATACATAATTTTTGATCCACAGGCTAGTATTTGTAAAATTATTTGCAATGAGTAAAATGCATAATTTACCTTATGTCAAGATATTATGTTTACCATAATAAAACAAGAATAATGTTTTGTCATCGTCTTCCTTCACCAATATTAATTTACAAAAACAAAACAATGCTGGGAATGTTCAGCAGGTCAGGCAGCATCAGTGGGGAGAGAAACAGAGCTGACACTTCTAGTCAAGGATCCTTCATCGGGACAGGAAAAGTGAGATGATTATTTAACATTTTATGTTTATTACTTTTGTACATGCTAGATATTAAAATGTGCAGTATAGCCCTATATCTTCACTTTTCCAATTCCAATGAAGAATTTTTGACCTGAAAGATCAACTGTATGTCTCTCTCTTTAATGGTGCCTAATCGGCTGAGCGCTTCAAACATTCTTTGTTTTTGATTCTCCATTTCCATCATCTGCAATTTTTTACTCAGGTGGGGGGGGGGTGCAAGGAGGAGTTTCAGAATATGGGCTCATTGAAAGGATGAAGATTATGGTGAACTCATTTCCAGGTACTGAAATAAGTCCCATTAATTTGGAATGAGCCTTTGGTAAAGAGGTGGCAATCCATTATGTGGGGACTCTGAGGTAGTTTTTCTTCCATTCTGTTCATGTTATTTCTAAGTGCTAATAAATTCTTTCCAAGGTTCACTACATTCATTCCTGAGTTGAAAAGACTGTCTTTGGAGGACACATGGGCCTAAACTCTCTGGAGGCAAGGAGAATGAGAGATGAACACATTGAGACAGACAAGAGTCAGAGGAGGCTTGATAGGATAGATGATATGCAGATATTTTGTCACTTGGGTGTCTTAGGACCAGGGTCCATTGTCCCAGAATAAGGAATTGACCACTTAATGCTGAGAATAGGAGGAACAATTTCTTATGGATGGGAAAGGGGATGGTGACAAATCTTTGGAATTCTCCATCCTAGAGAGCTGTGGATTTCAAGGCTACTCTCTTTCTCAGATGCCTATGTATACAAGTCCAAGTTGGAAGTATTTGAACTGCAGGAGAATCAAGGGCTTTAAGGATTGGGTAGGAAGTTGAAGCCAAAGATCAGCCAGGGGTCTTAGTGAATGGCAGAGCTATTCAATGCATTCCAACTAGGTTGGAGAACTATTACTCAGAGCAAAATTCTGCTTGTCAAGGAAGATCTTACAGTGTCATTAACCACTATTCCATAGCACAGCAGCTTTGAGAGCTACCTATTTCATATTCCACCACAAATTTCAGTATCATTCCAATTATTATTTTCAATCTGTTTCATTCTATCAAGCAGAAAGAAAATTTAAGGAGGCAGCTTACCGGATAAGTTTTTATGTCAGCATAATGTTCTAAAATAATTAGATTTGGTTAACATGCCGTTTCTGACACCCAACTGGAACTTGAAGTCTCCTGGATAGAATCAGTCCTTCCTCCTAATTCCAAAGTGCCAGACTTAACCTCAATTTTTGGCTTAATCCCTAATAAAGAGGGATTTCAACCACTTTGGAGCGGGACCTATGAAAAGGGATGAGACTCTGTGTGTGTGTGTGTGCGCGCGCTTGTGAGTTTCACCTTGCAGAGTCGGGAGAGTGAGATTTGGAGCGGGACCTTTGAAAAGAGGTGAGTCTCTATACCTGAACTTGTGAGTTTCACCTTGCAGAGTCGGAGTTGGAGCGAGACCTTTAAAAAGAGGTGAGTCTCTGTGCGTGTGCTTGTGAGTTTCATCTTGTAAGAGTCTAAACAAGGCACATTTGCACATTGTTACCAGTTGATTGGCTTATTAACAGCAGAAAATAAAGTAAGGCAGGTATAAACGGAGCAACCATTTTGGGAGCGGCCATCGTTGCAGTGGGCCAGTAGAGTGGGGGATTGAGGCTTTGGCTCAAGAGGCTTCAGTGAGAAGAGGCAAAGGTAAGTCTCTGGTAAGTTCCTTTCTTTCTTGCTTTGGTTTTTCCTTTAGTGCCAGGCCAGAGTAGTGAGGATGGCTCTAGGGTGTTCAGCTTGTGAGATGTGGGAGTTCTGGGAGACATCCAGTCTCCCTGATAACTACATCTGCATGAGGTGCATCCAGCTGCAGCTCCTTACAGACTGTGTTAGGGAACTGGAGCTGCAGCTGGATGACCTTCGGCTCCTACAGGATAATGAGGAGTTCATAGATAAGAGCTACAGGGAGGCAGTCACTCCTAAGCTGCAGGAGACAGGTAGCTGGGTGACTGTCAGGAGAAGGACAGAGAATAGGCAGGTAGTGCAGAGTACCCCTGTGGCCATTCCCCTCAATAACAGGTACCACTTTGGATGCTGTTTGGGGGTGGGGGGGGGAATGATCGGCCAGGGGAAAGGCGCAGTGACCAGGTCTCTGCACTGAGCCTGGTTGTGTGGTGCAAAAGGGAAGGGGGGAGAAGAGGAGGGCGGTAGTGATAGGGGATTCAGTAGTAAGGAGGGGAGTTACATGAAAGAGACTCCTGAATGGTACGTTGCCTCCTGGGTGCCAGGGTCAGAGAGGTCTCGGATCAGGTCCACATTCTGAAGGGGGAGGGTGAACAGCCAGAGGTCATGGTACATATTGGTACCAATGACATAGGTAGGAAAAGAGATGAGGTCCTGAAGCAAGGGAAGAAGCTGAAAAGCAGGACCTCAAGGGTAGTAATCTCTGGATTGCTGCCTTTGCCACATGCCATTGAGGGTAAGAATAGGATGATTTGGCAGATGAATGTGTGGCTCAGGAATTGGTGCAGAGGGCAGGGTTTCAGATTTGTGGATCATTGGGATCTCTTCTGGGGAAGGTACGACCTGTACATAAGGGATGGGTTACACCTGAACTGGAGGGAGACCAATATTCTTGCAGGCAGGTTTGCTAGGACTGTTGGGGAGGGTTTAAACTAGTTTGGCAGGGGGATGGGAACCAGAGTGATAGGTCAGAGGTTGGTGCATTTACTGTACAAGTCAATGCAGAGTGTAGAAAGACTGTGAGGAAGGACAGGCACTTGAACAGGTAAAATTGCAGTCAGTTGGATGGGCTGAAGTGTGTCTAATGCAAGAAGTATCAGGAACAAGGGTGATGAACTTAGAGCATGGTTAAGTACGTGGAACTATGATGTGGTGGCCACTACAGAGCCTTGGCTGTCGCAGGGCAGGAATGGCTGCTGGATATTCCAGGGTTCAGATGTTTCAAAAGTGATAGGGATGGAGGTAAGAGGTGGGGGAGTGGCTTTGCTGATCAGGGACAGTGTCACAGCTGTAGAAAGGGAGAATGTCCTGGAGGGATCATCCACTGAGTCAGTGTGGGTGGAAGTTAGAAACAGGAAGGGAGCGATCACTCTATTGGGAGTATTCTACAGACCCCCAATAGCAGCAGAGATGCTGAGGAGCAGATCAGGAGACAGATTTTGGAGAGGTGCAAAGATAACAGGGTTGTTGTCATGGGTGATTTCAACTTCCCAAATACTGATTGGCACCTCCTTAGTGTAAAGGGAATAGATGGGGCAGAGTTTGTTAGGTGTGTCCAGGAAGGATTCCTGACACAGTCTGTGAACAGGTCAACTAGAGGAGAGGCCATTCTGGACCTGGTACTAGGCAATGAGCCTGATCAGGTTTCAGATCTCTCAGTGGGAGAGCATTTTGGAGATAGTGACCATAACTCCTTGACCTTTACTATAGCCTTGGGGAGGGATACGAGCAGATGATATGGGAAAGTATTTAACTGGGGGAGGGGGAATTATGATGCTATTAGGCAGGAACTTGAGAGTGTAAATTGGGAACAGATGTTCTTGGGGAAGTGCACAGCAGAAATGTGGAGGTTGTTTGGGGAGTACTTGCATGGGGTTCTGGATAGGTTTATCCCATTGAGGCAGGGTAAGGATGGTGGAGTGAAGGAACCGTGGTTGACAAGAGATGTAGAACAGCTTGTCAAGAGGAAGAAAGAAGCTTCCTGAAGTTAAGAAAGCATGGATCAGACAGGGCTCTGGGAAGTTACAAGGTAGCCAGGAGGGAGCTTAAGAATGGACTTGGGAGAGCTAGAAAGGGGAATGAGAAGTCCTTGGCGAGTAGGATCAAGGAAAACCCCAAGGCATTCTACACGTATTTGAAGAATAGGAGGATGACTAGAGTGAGGGTAGGACCGATCAGGGTTAAAAGAGGAAACATGCCTGGAGTTGGAAGATGTAGGGGAGGTCCTTAATGAATACTTTGCTTCAGTATTCACCAGTGAGAGAGACCATGATGATTGTGAGCATGGCGTACAGCAGGCTGATACGGTCGGGCATGTCGACATGAGGAAAGAGGATGTGCTGGAACTTTTGAAAAACATTAGGATAGATCAGTCACCGGGGCCGAATGGGAGATATCCAAGGTTATTACGGGAAGCGAGGGAAGAGATTGCTGCACCTTTGGCGATGATCTTTGCATCCTCACTGGCCACAGGAGTGGTGCCAGATGATTGGAGGGTGGCAAATGTTGTTCCTTTGTTTAATAAAGGAAGTAGGGATAACCCTGGGAATTACAGACCAGTGAGTCTTGCTTCAGTGGTGGGCAAATTACTGTAAAAGATTCTTAGAGACAGGATTTATGGGCATTTAGAAAAGCATAGGCTGAGTAGGGACAGTCAGCATAGCTTTGTGAGGGGCAGGTCGTACCTCACAACCTGATTGAATTCTTTGAGGATGTGACAAAGCACATTGATGAAGGTAGAGCAGTGGATATGGTGTACATGGATTTTAGTAAGGCGTTTGATAAGGTTCCTCATGGAAGGCTCATTCAGAAGGTCAGAAGGCATAGGATCCAGGGAAACTTGGCTGTGTGGATTCAGAATTGACTCGCTCATAGAAGACAGAGGGTGGTGGTAGATGGAGCGTATTCTGCCTGAAGGTCGGTGACCAGTGGTGTTCCACAGGGATCTGTTCTAGGACCCCTGCTCTTTGTGATTTTTATAAATGACTTGGATGAGAATGTGGAAGGGTGGGTTAGTGAGTTTGCTGATGATACAAAGTTTGGTGGTGTTGTGGATAGTGTAGAAGGTTGCTGTAGATTACAACAGGATATTGATAGAATGCAGACCTGGGCTGAGAAGTGGCAGATGGAGTTCAACCCGGAAAGGTGCGAAGTGATACAGTTCGGGAGATCGAATTTGAAGGCAGAATACAAGGTTAATGACAGGACTCTTAGCAGTGTGGAGGAACAGAGGGATCTTGGGGTCCATGTCCATAGATCCCTCAAGGTTACTGAGCAGATCAATAGGGTTAAGAAGGCATATGGTGTGTTGGCCTTCATTGGTCAGGGTATTGAGTTCAAGAGCTGCCAAGTAATATTGCAGCTCTATAGAACTGGTTAGATCACACTTGGAGTATCATGTTCAGTTCTGGTCAGCTCATTATAGGAAGGATGTGGAAGCTTTAGAGAGGGTGCAGAGGAGATTTACCAGGATGCTGCCTGGATTGGAGAGTATGTCTTATGAGGATAGATTGAGTGAACGAGGGCCTTTCTCTTTGGAGAGAAGGAGGATGAGAGGTGGCTTGATAGAGGTGTACAAGATGATAAGAGGCATAGATTGAGTTGTCAGTCAGAGACTTTTTCCCAGGGTGAAAATGGCTAAAGTGAGGGAACATAATTTTAAGGTGATTGGAGGAAGATATAAAGGGGATATCAGAGGTAAGTTTTTTTTTACACAGAGAGTGGTGGGTGTGTGGAACACACTGCCAGCAGAGGTTGTGGGGCAGATACATTAGGGACATTTAAGAGACTCTTAGATAACCACATGAATGATAGAGAAATGGGGAGCTATGAGGGAGGGAAGGGTTAGACAGATCTTAGAGTGGGATAAAATGTTGGCACAACATCGTGGGCCGAAGGGCCTGTACTGTGCTGTTGTGTTCCAAATGGATCTGAAAGTGTTGCCCTAAATTTTACAGTGTGCTAAGAACTCTTATCACATGCCCAACTCACTCTTCCTGCTCACCACGGGCTCTTACCGCTCCCCCATCCCCACTTCACCAAACCCCTGTTACATAGATTTGTTTCCACTATGCCAGGACCATCTAAAATCTGAAATATCCCTTTCCAAACAAACTGAGCACTGGCTGTACCTGCACAGACACAATGGTCATGGTAACTCAGGACAGCAGAGCAGTTGGAGCTAGTAGAGCTGCTACCTCACAGCTTCAGAGTATTGGATTGAATCCTGACCATTGAGTGCTTTCTGTGTGGAGTTTGCACATTCTCTATCTTAACATTTGTGAAGTATTGCCCTGTTATGTAATCCCCTGGGATGGAGGATGACTTGCTTCCACTCGAGTTCTGTGGGTGAAGGTGGCTGATGAAGCCAAAAGTGGGACCTGATTCTGCAGCAGGCGGACGGGTTATTTGTGACAGTCTGCACTCCTTCTGACATTTGCAGTTTGTTCCCATATGCTCCTGAACTAGAGGTTTGAGATGCTTGGTACCTTCATGGATGCTCTTTCTCTATTTTGAGCCATTATGGGCCCTGTGTTCCCACATGCTGGTGAGGATATTATACTTTCCTTCCAAATAGACTTTGAGATTCTCCATGAAGCATTTTCACTGTCCTGTTAACCTCTTGTCATGGCACCTGAGACTAAAGTGCTCATTTTGGGAGTCAGGTATATGGACCATCTTAGGAATGGTTGAAGAGTTTCCCATTTTGTCTTGGTGATTAACCCTACTCCAGCAGGGCACTTGTTGGAGGTGAGGTGCAGTGACTATTCCAATATTGGGATTGGTCTGTGGTAGACCCTTTGGTTAGAATCACAGCTTGTATGTAACAGTTGCAGAACAGTAACAAATTTCTGAGGGAAGCCAAATTTAAGCTGCATTTGCTATAATCCTTCTCGTTTGAGGAATGGAAGACTTGTCCAAAGCCGAGAAAGTCCCTATGCAATGAGGTGCTGCTGCTTACATTTTTAGATGTGTCTTGTGATGAAGATTCTGCCCACTGTACTTCACGATGGATGGATTCAGCACTGCAGCAATGGCATTCGGCCACAGGAAGTGGGGTGTCAGGAGAATCCTCACTGTGGCAGACAGCAGGGAGACTCAGAGAAACAAAGGACTGCAGATGCTGGAATCTAGATGAAAAACACTATGATGCTGGAGGAACTCAGCAGGCCAGGCAGCATTCGTGAAGTAAAGCAGACGGTCAACGTCTGGGTCAGGACCCTTCTTCAGGACATTGCTTTTCACCACGGATGCAGCCTGGCCTGCTGAGTTCCTCCAGCATCATAGTGTTTTTCAGCAGGGTGACCCAGCTGTAATTACTATAATTGGGTGTCTCTTTTAAAGATGACCACAATTACAGCATTGCTGAGATCCCTGTGGCACACTCTTCCTGGAGAAGGGTGATGAGTTCACTCCAGAACTACATCTTTGTGATGTTTTGGTACTCAAAAAGGATTGTCTGCTCTAGAGTTCTTGTTTTTCATTCAAGTGGTGGCTCTTTCAATTACTTGCCAGGACAGGAGTAGCCTCTTGCTCTGTACTAATATAAACAGGTCTGACCACTTTCCGAAAAGAATGCAGCTGTTGTTGGCTCAATACACAAAACATTAACAACCATCCTAGAAGTGAGGGAGATGCAAGTAAGTTCATTGTAAGTAAGCAGTTTGTTAGTTTCACTAGGGACCGCCCTAGCAGTGAATAAAAGGGAGGCAGGCTATAGCAGAGTGGCCACTTTGAGAAGGGCTGCTCTGAGGTTGAACTTCTGCTGGTGGCCAAAATGCAGGCTTTGGTGAACACCAAGCTTGGGTAAGGAGGGCAAGCAGCAACCAGGTAAGAGCAAGGTAAGATTTTCTTTAATCATTTCCCCCCACCCCCTCCCCACCAGTCCACTAGTTTATTAAACGGGCAGTAAGTCAGTCAGTGGAGTGGTATGCTCCTTTGTTACGATGTGGGAGATCAGGGAACAGTTTGGTGTCCCCAACAACTATGTTTGCAGGAAGCGTGTCCAAGTGCAGCTCCTCTCAGATCACATGGAAATGGTTTGAACAGTAGTTGGACTTGCTGAGGAGCATACAGGAGGCAGAGGGCATCATAGATAGTTGTTTCAGGGAGGTGGACACACCAAAGGTTCAGTCACCACCAAGTAGTAGTGCAGGAGTCTCCTGTGGCTATCCCCCTCTCAAACAACTATACCATTTTGATGGGGGGGGGGGTTGCTCTTTGGGGAGAATAGCAGCAGCAGCCAGATCATGACACCACAACTGTTTCTGCTGTAAAGCATGGCAGGGCAAAGTCTAGGTGAGCAATAATGACAGGACTCTTCAGTCAATGCTGTTGGGGAAGGAGTTCCAGGATTTAGACCCAGTGACAATGGAGGATATATATTTCCAAGTCAGGGTAATTGAAGGAGAACCTGCAAAAGGTGACATTCCCATGCACCAGCTGCCCTTCTCTTTTATATTAAAGGTTGTGGGTTTGGGAGCTGCTGCAGGACTAGCCTAGGCAAGTAACTACAATGCATTTTGTGGATGGTACACATTCCAGATACTGTGCACCAGCAGTTTAGGAAATAAATGTTTGTGGAGTTGATGGAATGCCAACCAAATAGGCTGCTTTATCCTGAAAGGTGCCAAGCTCCTTGATTGTTGTTGGAGATGTAGTCCTCCAGGCAAGTGCATCTGACTCGTGCCTTGTAGATGGTGGAGTATCTTTGGGATGACAGGCGATCAGTCAAATCTTGGAATTCATTAGCTTACTGTACAAACATTCACAAAAAAAGGGAAACATCCTTGGCTGCAACAAGATGGGATGCCTTGCTTCCATACAAACAACAACAGAGACATTGGCTAATCAGCTCCAACTGATCTCATTCAGCATTTGTGTTCCACAAATACCTCCGCCTGTTCCTTTTGCCCTTGTTTACTCATCAAGCTTCTCCTTAAGTGCCATTGGTGCAAATAGCATTACATGCAAGGTCTACATTCTCAGCACACTCAATAGAGTAGTTTCTTCCGAATTCCCTACTGAATTTATTGGTAACCACTTTATATTTATGCCTGCAATCATCTTGTCTTTTCTAGCAAACCTGCTTTGTCCTGGAGCAGAGAATCTGCTTGAATAATGCAGTGCTTGTTTCTTTGATTAGCTCTTTCCAGACAGATTCTGGGTTGAATAAATATAAGCTGCCTATTGGTTTAATGCAATAATCCCTGCATCAAAGCAGAACTGAGTAAAGAGGCACACATGGGTTTGTAAAATTATAAGCATGGTTGTGATTTTAGAACATAGTTTCAAAATACCAGAGGTAATAACTTTGAAATATTATGGGATAGAACAAGTGGGTGGGAATGCTATACTTTAAGAAGACTTTGAGAACATCTTTGAGTTATTTCCTCTGTCCATCTAGTAATCTCCAAGGTAGGGCTCAGAAAAAAAATCTTTTTTGGAAGACTTTTATTGGGCACGCAAATAATGTTGTCAACCATCAAAGCTGCACTGGTGTAATTCAGACCTCCATGCTAGGGACAGAAAGTGGTGTTGATATTGGTTTGCTTATCCCCCCAGAAAATTTTGCAGAGACAGCACTGCTGGTACCTCCGCAGTGCTTTGGGTTGCTTGACATAGGTAGTTTACATCTCAGAAACATTCAGAAGGGTAGGTATTAATACCACCCGGTAGACAATGAACCTGAGGTGTTTATCTTCAAACACATCTCAGGCTGTCAAAAGCTTTGCGATTATACTGAAGGTAATTCTGGATTGCATTACTGATATCAACTTTCATAGAGCTATGGCTCCCGAGTTTTGGAAAATATTCTGTGTTTTCCAGGGTCTTATCACACAGACTTATATTGTTGGGGGGTGGTGTTGTGCAATGGGGACAGGTTGAGGACCTTTGTTTTGAAGAGGCCCATTTTTAAATACTCGTTGGTGAACAAATCCCTGATAAACTGGAGCTTCCTTACAGGCATTTACACAAGAGCACTTGCATATTGCAGTTCAATGGCTGAGGCTGGGGTGACTTTGGCTCTGCAATGGAGGTGACATACTTTCAATAGTCTGTGATTCATCTTGTAGATTAGTTCCCTGCAAGCAGGAAGCTTGTTGGAGACAAGGTAGATTGAGGAAAGTGTTAGGACAAAGATGCAACTTGTAACACATCTGTCTGAACTTAGATTGGGTCTGTTGTAGACCCATTGGTGAAGATCTAAATATGATCTATTCTAGTAAGTCTCATCACCAGTCCACTCCCCCTCCACACAGTATTCAGACTTCATTTTATTCACCCTTGTCTCCAATCCCCCAGGGCCCCAGTTGATATCATTCTCCAAGCTCCAACCCACCTTGGTCACAATCCTCTAAATGATGACTCTACCCATGCCTCTGCCCTGCCTCCCCACCAATAACCATCCACATCAATAGAGACACATTACACTTTCTATTAACTGTATGCCAACAATAAACAATATTATAGTTGGATCTCACAATGCATCGAAAGACAAATGAAATATAGTCAAATAAAGTCACTGAACTGAGTTCAAATTTATAAAATTAAAACAATCCAAAAACAGCTGAAATCTGCAGCAAAATTCCACAATCAGTAATGACTCTCTGGATGGCTGCTATTCCTTACACAAGCTGATGTATTTGCTTGTGTCTTGCAATTGGATGTTTTATCAGAGAGTTACAGATATTTGAGGCATCTTTCTGACATTAACTGAGTTTAATGTGGGTTACGATTCTTAACAAAAGCAAGCTTGCTGATTGTGCTGAGTAATGCAAAATGCCAATACTGATGAGGTAGTTTTATTGGCAACTCAAAGGCTTGTTGCACTTTTAATAGTGCATTACGCTAATGAAAAGGAGAATATTTTCTATTAAGTGTACTGAGGCAGTGAAATTTCATTTTGGGAAGAATGGTAATTGTGAATAAGACTCAATGGCATAAATAAAAATTTATAATGCTGCTATATTTTGTCCACAGTGGATAGCTAAAAAAGCATTAGTCCCTTGACTATTGAAATTCTTCTTTACCCTCAGATACTATTAACCAAGTGGAAATAAGATTACATTGTGAGCAATCAACTAGGATTTTATTCCTTTGTATCATGCTTCCAAATGCAAATGATTCAACCTACATCTCGGACATGAAAACACATTTTAAAATGAGTTCTGATGGACAATCCCCTGGGGTATAGTTGACATTCATCAGCATTGATGTCAGTTTCCATATAGACAGGGAAGGATAAAAAATCCCTTTTATTGCAGAAATAAAAACTGCTAATTATACAAAGTATGAACTTTTGGTCTTTCACCCACAGGCACACTTTATATTATGTTCTGTGGCTCAAATAGGGCTTGCATCTCCCGTCATGCCATCTAGATGAACTGCTGAAAAGCAAAAGTGGCAGACTCCCAGCAAGACAGACCACATTGGAATACAAAGACCCAGGTTACAAGGAGAGGGTGCGTAGACTAGAACTTTATTTCCTGGAACGTTGGAGATTGAGGAGTGACCTGACAGAGGTGTACAAGATCATGAGGGGCATGGACAGGGTGAAAGGACATCATCTTTTCCCCCCCCCCAGAGGTGTTAAAAACAAGAGGGCATAGGTTTAAGATCAGATGTGAGAGATTTAAATGGGACATCAGGTGCAGCTTCTTCACGCAAAGGGTGGTGCATATTTGGAATGAGCTGCCAGAAACAGTGGTTGAGGCAGGCACATTAGCAACATATAAAAGCCATCTAGATAAGTACATGGATAGGAGAGGCTCAGAGGGCTATGGGCCAAACACTGGCAGATCGCTGGACAACAGACGGCATGGACAAGTTGGGCCGAAAGGCCTGTTTCTATGCTGTATGGCTGTATGACTCTATGACTCCGTGAGGAGTTCAATGATGTGATTGCACTGAAGGGAGTGCATAGGAATCCTGATGCAGGGCCTTGACCTGAAATGTCAACTATCCCTTTACCTCCACAGATGGTGCCTGATCCACTAAGTTCCTCCAGCAGTTTGTTTTTTGCTCCAGATTCCATTGTCTGCAGTCTCTTGTATCTGCAGAGGAGATTTACCTGGATTGGAAAATTAATGCATTGAGGAAGGATCATTTTCTCAGGAGGTATACAGGAGTGAGATAGATCAGTTGGTTGAGTGATGTCGCGACAACAACCTCGCACTCAACGTCAGCAAGACCAAGGAAGTGATTGCGGACTTAAGGAAGGGGAAGTCAGGAGAACATCCACCAGTCCTCACTGAGGGGTCAGTGGTAGAAAGGGTGAGCAGCTTTAAGTTCCTGGGCGTCAACATCTCCGAGGCTCTATCCTGGGCCCAACACATTGATGCAATCATGAAGGCGGCACACCAGCAGCTCTACTTCATTAGGAGTTTGAGGAGCTTTGGTAAGTCACTAAAGATTCTTGCAAGTTTCCATAGATGTACGGTGGAGAGCATTCTGACTGGTTGTATCACAGCCTGGTATGGATCCTCCAGTGCACAGGATTGCAAGAGGCTGCAGAGAGTTGTAGACTCAGCCAGCTCCATCATGGACAAAACCCTCCCTGCCATCGAGGACATCTTCAAGAGGCAGTGCCTCAAGAAGGTGACATCCATCATTAAGCACCATCACCATCCAGGAGATGCCCTCTTCTCGTTACTACCATCAAGGAAGAGGTACAGGAGCCTGAAGACCCCTACTCAACGATTCAGAAACAGCTTCTTTCCCACCGCCATCAGATTTCTGAACAGTCCATGAGCCCATGAACACTACCTCACTGTTCCTTTTTTGCACTATTTATTTTGTAATTTATAGTTTTTTTTAATGTCTTCGCACCGTACTGCTACCATAAAACAACAAATTTCATGGCATATAAGACAGTGATAATAAACTTGATTCTGGTTCTGAGAAGCAACTGAGGGGAGACTTAATGAAGAATATGTAAAACAATTAAAGCCTTGAAAGAGTAAATAGGAAGGACCTATTTCCCTTAGGTGAGGTGTTGAAAATTAAGCAGCATAGATTTGAAGTAATTGGTAGAAGGATTAGAGGGGAGATGAAGAAAAAAGCTTTCAAGACAGAGGCTGGTAGGGATTTGAAACTATGAAATGGTAGCAGAGGCAGAGACCCTAAACTTATTTAAAAAGTGGCTAGAAGTGTACTTGAAAGTCTTGACCTGCAGGGCTGTGTGGATCAAGTGCTGGAAGGTGGTATTAGATTAGGTAGCTTTCCAACACAGATGGATACAAGCAATGTAGATTTTCTGAGATTCTATGTTTTAGAACATAGAACAGTACAGCACATGAACAGCCCTTCAGCCCACAATGTCTGTGACAAAAATGATGCCAATCCAAACTAATCTTGCACATGGTCTATATCCTTCCATTCTCTGCCTGTTCATGTGCCTGTCTAAATGCCTCCTAAACAGTGCTATCATGTCTACTTCCACCACTTCCCCTGGCAGCCCATTCCAGGCACCCACCACTCTGTGTAAAGACTTGCCTCATAAATCTCCTTGAAAAAACTTCCCCCTCTCTTCTTAAAACTATGCTCTCTAGTATTTGACATTTCCACCCCTGGGAAAAAAATCTAAGTATCTACCCTATCTCGACCTCTCATAATTTTATGTAATTCTATTAGGTCACCCCTCAGCCTCCAATGCTCCAGAGAAAACAATCCAGGTTTGATCAACCTTTCCTCATAGCTAATACACTCAAATCCAGGCAACATCCTGGTGAACCTCCTCTGCACCCTCTCCAAAGCCTCCACATGCTTCCTGTAAAACACTGTGATCAGAACTGTGCACAATACTCCAAATGGTTTTGGTTCCAGTTTCTACATTGTCAGGAAAACTCAAACAGGCTGTGGAATTAAGAAGACTATGGGAAGACTTGATGGAAGTCTTAAAGATTGAGAAATGGTAGATGCACAAACATAGGTTAGTAAATAACATAATAGGAAATTCAGGATAAACTTTACTCAGAGGGTGTTACTCAGTGGAAGTTGCTACATCTGGGAGTAATGAAGCATTCAAGTAGAAATTAGATGAAGACTTGAGCAAGAGGGTAAGAACTGCAGGGATCGTAAACCATTGAGAAGGTCCTATTGGTCAAAATGGTTTATCTCCATTATGTATATATTTACAACTAGTTCTCTATATTTCCTCTCGAATCTTGAGATTGATGGTCATCATCTATGAATGGTCCAAAGATTTAACAGGTTATTGCACCAATCATATCTGCATAATTAGGCTTTTGTAGTCTGTTTGGTTACAGTAAATAGTAAAAAAAAAGTTTCCTTTGGTAAGCGGTTAATGGTGGCATAAGAATGCTCTTGTAACTTCCATTTGATCAGTCTAGGATAATCTGGTCCATGACACATATTTTGGCTCCTACCAGCAAAACTATTATTCTCCGAAACAATACCAGATGGTTCTGTAGACAGAGTAATAAGATGGATGGTGTGCAGTAGAGAGGAATATAAACAGCAGCTACACTTTGTGGCCTGATGCCTGCCAGGAGGTTAAGCCCAGTCATTCTACATAACCCATGTGCAATGTATCCAAACAAATCAACACTGTCATATCTTCTCAGCTGTGATGTTTATCCTTCGCAATGAGCTGAACTAAAACTTTTTATTAAAAACTGACAGCAGCTCTACGCACCAGGCAAGCAGCTGGGCATATAATTTCAAGATACTGATGGTCCATCCAACAGACATAAAAAAGTTAGTTCAAGTGCAATAACCTTGGAAGGAGATGGCCATGGCCCAATTTAAAAGCTCAGTTTCTCTATCCATACACCTGCATTATTTAAGGTAAAAACTGGAAGATGATGACCACTTAATGACAATTTAAAAAATGAACTTATTCCCCATGCTGATTGCACCTAAAAACCTATTTCAAACAAATTGAGGAAAAGAAGCCATTCTGCAATAATCAGCAGGTTAGACCATTCATATAGTAACTCGACTGAAAATGGTTCTTTTAAATATTCTTTTGATTGCCAGTGGAAGCCAGCATGCATGAAAAGCTGAGTGAAATATAATGAAAGGCACATCACAAAGATAAAACTTTAAACCGCTCTGTCTAATCAGGTGGGTGCGAAAGATCCCACAGTATTTTCAGAGAAATGTTCTGGTGAATATTTCTTCCTCAACCAACACTACCAGTACAAATTAATCAGTTCTTACAAATGGTCTCAGATCTGAAATGTTTACCTTGTTTCTCTGACTATAGATGCTGTCTGACCTGCTGCGTGTTTCCAGCATTTTCTGTTTTATTTTATTTTAGATTTCCAGCATCTACAGTTTTATTTTGATTTTCAGTTAATTCTTATTGCTATTTTAGGAACTTGCAGTGCACAAATCTGTATCTATACCTTCTATAAATGATTACACTTCAATGATAGGCAGACTATTAAGTGTTCTGGGCTGTCTGGAGGTTGTCAATGCAAGCTCTTTTATCCCCAGCATTTTAAAAGCAGACAGTAGAGCAGCAGTGCAAAAGGTCAAATGAACAGGCCCATCTGGAATATAAACTGCTTCTGCTCAGTAAAGGAAAACCCATAAATATGGTGATACTAAAAAATTAATCAGCCACTACTACTTAATCATTGGAAACATTCTGCAGGTCAGGCAGCATCTGTGCAAAGAGAAACAGAGTTAACATTTCTATAGATGCTGTCTGATTTGATGAGTTTTCCAGAATTTTCTATTTTTTTAAATTTCTAACATCTGCATTTTAAAAAAAATTTCCACTTAATTACTGGAATGCTTTACTGTCAGTGTCACAGGCAAAAACACCACCCAGTCCTTCCACAAAAAAAAAACACATTCACTGTCAAAATGATCAAACCAAGAGCACATGAAAGGCAACTGACTGCTAAATTAACATTTGGGACAGTAGAAAATATTTCAGTCTTACTGGATTACGGAACAATTAGGTTCACACTCCTTACCGTTACCTTCTAATACACATTTACAGGTTTTGGGGAAAAGGTGAGAGCTGGTTCAGGTTTTATGCATTCACTTCCACTGCAGCTATTATTTTAGTGCCAAACAGCACAGCCCCTTTGGCAGATCACTGGTAGAAAGCTGGCACCCTTAGAATCATATCCCAGCTTGCAGCTAACACTTCAATTAGAGAATTGGAGAGATACTGTAACATAGCAATGTATGTTTAATAGTAAATACTATTTTAAAGATGCTTTATTTATGGTAAATCATTAATATGCTTCACAGGCATGTATTTTGACAAAATTTTCCAAGGAATCAAATGAGGTAGGTGTTAAAAGGAAAATATTAAAAGGAAAGTGAGGTAAAGACCTTGAAAGAGCTTACAGCACCTCTGGTCTAGAAAGCTGAAGGCACGATGGGGCAAAGGATGTAGAGGGGCCAGAATTAATGAAATGTGAAGTTGTGTGCAGAGTGCAGTAGTGGGCACATGGGGATTCAGAGTTAGAACAAGGCAAAACAGTAGGAATTTTAAAACCAAGATATTCCTGGACCAGTGGGCCTGATGGTCTGTTTCTACAAGGTACATTTACAAATATCAAGTTTATGTAACTACATTCAAATTCATACTAATACAACTGATGAGGTTTTTTTTATTAGGAACAGTCTTACATTGCCTTTAAGTCTAAGGAAAATTCTCACCTTGAAGACAAATCCATCTGGGCAGCTGTGCTCATACTTGTAAGCTTTGTAAACTACCAGGAACACTATGCATGTGAGAAATGCCAGTGCAAAGAGAATGAGAACTGTAACCTGCAAAAGAAGAATTGGGACAGTATTATTTTTAAGCAAATCACATGCTGTTACAATTGGTTCCCAGTTCCACATTGTATGCAGAGAAATTATGCTTTGAAATTTACCCCTTATAGTATGTTACTGAAATGACAGATTGCCAACCTGAACATCTATTAATCAAAGTCAATAATGAGGAGAAAAATATGAGGAAAAGTGGAGCTTTTCATATTTCACCACATAATCCCCATTTGGATGCTGCAATCAGTCATGAACCAGTTTCAGTGGAGAATGAAATAATAAAACATTTTTATTGATATAAACTAATAATTTACCAGTTGTTAATCTCCCAATATACATTGGTTATGGGCCCCAAACCCAGTTGGAAGCAGGTGTCCTGGACACCAGAGGACACCATAACCATGATGGCACATACAGTAGTATCGGTCTGGTGCAGAATGAGCACACCAAAGTGGACCCTTCAGCTGCAGTTTCTGTCTTGCCTCAATAACACCATGCTCTGAAAATGTTATTTTTAGCATGACTAGCCAATCCTCTAACAGAGTGAGACATAATTACAATACTTACAGAATTCCATTAAAACTGAATTGAGAAGGACATTTGAAGGCAGTATAAAGAACATCGAGTGGCTGTTGATAATACAAATGTGCAATTTTTGTTGCTGCTAAGCATTACCTTCCCTTGCTTCAAACAAGCGAGGGTAATTGACTGTGAAATTGTTCGTATGGTTGAAGTCTTTGTTCAGTGTTGTGTGCAGGTGCAGGTCACAGTTTCAAAAGGTAGTTAGGTCCATTAGATCCAACATCTGGGTACTAATTCATTATTTATGTCACTCTCAAGGGATTACATGGTTAACAAAGCCTGCTACAAACTCAATAAATATTAATAAATATTGCAAAAATGAGGAACTCAATCTAAGAAAAATATTTAAACAGTTAAGAGTAACAATCTTTAATGGAAAGTTCTGCTTTAAAGTTAGAAGTTAATGAGCTGATCAATCTGGTGTTTAACATGACAAGCAGAAAAGAATTGATTGCAATAGCTTTTGAATTTATTCCATCATATCAATCTGATCCATAACACTTAAGGGGATTGGAGTTATATCCTTAAATTGGTAATCTTGATAATTAACAGTATCATACTTAAATAAAACAGGACCAGCAACTATTGTGGTTTGAGGCTCAATTGCAACTGCTTAGGTCTTAGCAGAGAACTGCATGTGCAGTGGGAGTGATTAGGCTGCACACCTGAACCTAGAGGTTCGAATGGAAATTGGTCCAAGGGCCACACCAGCACACTCACGCTATATACTGATGCTGATCACAACTCTCTGGCAGATCTGAAAGAAGATTTCATTTTCAGGTTGCTTGCCTAAGTGAAGCCATGGAAAGGTAGGGCAGGTTGAATCAGGCTACCAGGGTAGAAAGCGATGTGAAGTGTGTGGAGCCACAAAAACCTAACAGCATGAGCAATCTGCTGGAGGAACTCAGTGGGTCGAACAGCATCTGTTGGGGGAAAGGAATTGTCGATGTTTTGAGTCGAAACCCTGCATCAGGACTGGAAGTGGGGAGGGGAGGTGGCCAGCATAGAAAGAACAGGGGGGAGTGGCGAGACTAGAGCCTGAGGTGATTAGTGGACTGGGGAGGGGTGGGTGATGACGGGCAGGTAGGGGAAGGGAGTGGGGGTAGAGTTGAGAGACAGTGGCAGGTGAATGATAAGTGGAGGGAGACAAAGATAGAAGAAAAATGAGAAGACAGATGGAGCAAGGTGAGAGGAGGAGAAAGTGAAGGTTGGAGACAGCTGCTGGAGGGTGATAAGCAGGAACACAAAGGGGTATTGGTGCTGGATTTGAAAGATGACACAGGTTACACCAGGTTGCCTACACAGGAAGCGGTTTTTATAAGATAAAATGGAAACTCATTTTACATCAATGGCTACACAACCTGCTGAACAATCCCTGCTCAGTTTCACCAGGAACTCTTTCAGCAGACATTAGACCCTTAATTAGTGCATTCCAGGGACCTAGTCCTCGTTTTACGGGTCCATATAAAACAGCCCAAAAATAGGGTCCACAAATTCTGCAGTGACCACAGTATGCACAGATGTTTGAACTGCTGACGTCTTGCCTGAGATCAACGCACACATGGATGCCAGTTTTTAAACTGTGTTCCAACTTGACCACTATAAAGCAAACTCAATAACATGCACCTGATCTCTAATATTCAATTTGGTCCAAGAGTAATGAATGAAAACAACCATTCTTCCTATCAGCAAATGAAAAAGACCTGAAAACAATCTAATGAGAAATGTGGTGAACTTGAATGCAGCTAGGATTTTTCTCTCCCCCAGTTGTTCCATCTCAGGAAGGCAGTACGTACTGGCAACACTATATCATAACCAACCACTCTATCCTTATGAGCCTGGATACGATATGCCATCACACTGTTCAACAGGAGAAAGACAATCCAACATCTCTGCCAACCCCAAACCCACATATATCTATTTTCCACAGAGGCATTTTTTCCAGTGGTCATCGGATAATATTGTGAAGGGAGACATAAAGATGATTTTCTTTGTTCTGGGTCACTTTCAGTGATACTATAGCTGATCATTTGATATGTGCTAAATCAAGGCTGAAAGCAGCTTTGATGCTCTGAATAAAATAATATTTTCAAATTATCAATTTGAGACTTCCATCACCTTATCACTCTGTCTTTTGCCACCACTTCAGATTAAATTCTTGTGGTGCTATCTTAAATTAATTGTCAGCCCATACAACAGCTGTTCGAGCACTGAAAATCACCGTACATTTAGGAAATAAAGGCTATTATCAGATGAGAAATGGCAATCAAGTGAGGTCATAAACCACTGAGCACAATGCCAAAAGTTCACTAAAGCACCGATTTTCCACATATTATACGTTTAAATTTCCCCTACACACATTTATCAAACTCATTAATTTGTATTAAATTCCTATATCATACTAATGAACAACTGGATTAAAATGACAATGTTTAGGATAAATATTAACTAAGGTGATAAAAATATTGCGGAAAGTAGATGAAATCAGATGTTACTGCTTTAATTATGGAGACCACAATTAATGCATTATATATTTCCATATGACTTAGAAGGAAGCCATTTCAGCCAATCAAGTCCATGCTGGGTCACAAAACAATCCTATTCATCCATTACTTTTTTTCTTGCAATGTTTTCTAATGGCATTCCTGCAACTGCTCCCAGATTCTGCCACTCACAATTTACAGTGGCCAATTAACCTACTAAGCCGCACATCTTTGGAACGTGGGAGGAAACAGGAGCACCTCGGGAAAACCCAAGCAGTCACAAAGAGCCCAGGTCATTGCATCATGAGGCAGCAGCTCTACTGTCTGCGCCACTGTGCCACCCACCACCGTCACCTCAAAGGAAACAATTAGGATGATGGTTTAGTGACTCATACAGAACAATTAGATACAGCATGCAGATATATTTCTTTTGCTTTGTTTGCCTCAAGGTAAACATTCATGCATTGGTTTGACTCTACAAGTGCAAATTAGCCTTCCACAGCAGAACTACCAGCTACTCCTCATTCATGAATCTAGGATGAATTTACTGAGATTATTTTTCCCCCCAACACAGGACAGGAGATCAAGTATGGAGCCATTTGGTGAATACCCACTCAGAAATACTGGCATTAAGTTGGTACCAGAAGTATAGGCTCTGTAATAAGGCAGACTCTATGTAAATAACAAATTGAAATGTTCTCATGTGTAACATCTATTTGCATTCGTTCCACTGCAATTCCACTCATGTTAAGACACCCAATTAAAATTGATGTTAAACGGACAGACTAAGTCAAGTCTTTTTTAAAATAAAAGATCCTAACAATGAGCCTTCATCTTGGAACCTTTTCTTGTAGCTTTGAATCTCAGCACCACAGCTTTAAGTTCAGCTTGAGGTCTTATGCTTTGCAACTTAATAATTATGTCCTTCAATTCACCATATCACCATGTACAATAGTTTTTCCCTTTATGAATACCCTGTGGTATTTGGAGGAAGAAAAGGTTGAAAATGACAACTTCTTTTGTGCTACAAGAGACAGTGTAGAATATAACTCTACTTTGTCACCAATTCATCATGAATGAATGGCCAAACACAAGTACAAATCATATATCTGACCACAAAAAGAAAAGATTGAAGTATTCAATAATGAGCACGGCTGCTGTGCTTGAGGTTTAGAATCACAGAACCATTCTTCGTAGAGCAATCCCGACCATCCCATTTCTTCACTCTCGCCCTGCAGGCCTCCAAATTATTTTGCCTTAAGTGCCTCACCATTTCCCTTCTGGAAGCACTGACAGACTGTTTGCACTGCCCCAAAGACAGGGGGTTCCTTATGATAGCCACTCTTTGCGTGAAGAATATTTTCTTCCTTTTTCCTGCTAGATTCAGAGTTAATACAGTCATACAGCACAGAAACAGGATCCTTGGCCCACCATCCACCTATTGTTCTATCTACACTAATTCTATTTCCCTGCATTAGGTCCATAGCCTTCTATGCCTTGGTGATTCAAGTACTCGTCTAGATGCTTCTTAAGTATCACAAGGGTATCTGTCTTCACCATCTCTGCAGGCAATGCACTCCAGACTCTAACCACCCATCGTGTGAAATAATCCCCCTCAGATCCCCTCTAAACCTCCTACCTCTCACCTTAAACCTGCACCCTCTTTCCTTAGACACCAAAACCAATGGAAAAAAGATTATCTACCCTATCTTTTCCCCTCATAATTTTACATATCCCTGTCAGGTCACCCCTCAGCTCCTCCACGCCAGGGAAAACAAACCCAGCCTATCCAGTCTCTCCTTCTAACTGAAATACTCCAATTCAGGTACATCCTGATGAATCTCCCCTGTGCCCCTCCAGCACAATCACATCTTTCCTATAGTGTGGCATCAGTAAGGTAGGAAACAGAAGTTAAATATGGGCACTGGAAAGTCCCACAACATGTTAATAACCAAATAAACTCAAAGGGTTTTTGGTGAGATTTATTGAGATAAATTTGGTCCAGTACTATATTTTGTGCTCTAGACTGCAGTGGGACATGAACCCACAATCATTAGAATTAGAAAATGCCACCTACTCAGCCATGACTGAAACCTAGTTATTAAACGTGGTTGATGATTTATTCACCTTGCACTGTGTGTTATTCTTTAAAGATTTGTAACAAATGTAATCTTGTTTCCACCCCCTCATTCTGTCAAGCTAGTGCTCACTTTTGTTCCATTTGGATTTTTTTTGATAAATTGGACTGTGATCAATATGATGCAACAAGAGAATAAAGTTATCTTTTTATAGTGGTCTCCATGAACAATCAAGAACCACAATGAAGAATAACAACATGGTTAAGAGTCTGATTAAACATGGGAAGAATTAAAACTAAATACCAGGTTTGGAGCTCAAAAATCAGTGACTTGGATATTTTAGTGCCATACACCATACATTTATATAGAGCCTTTGATGTAATAGAACATCAAGGTGCTTCTCAAGAGCATGAGAAAGCAAAGAACACTGCTCCACAGAGATATTAGGATGGGAAACTTGTTCAATGTGATAGATAGAGAGATAGAGATAGAGAGATAGAGAGATAGAGAGATAGAGAGATAGAGAGATAGAGAGATAGAGAGATAGAGAGATAGAGAGATAGAGAGATAGAGAGATAGAGAGATAGAGAGATAGAGAGATAGAGAGATAGAGAGATAGAGAGATAGAGAGATAGAGAGATAGAGAGATAGAGAGATAGAGAGATAGAGAGATAGAGAGATAGAGAGATAGAGAGATAGAGAGATAGAGAGATAGAGAGATAGAGAGATAGAGAGATAGAGAGATAGAGAGATAGAGAGATAGAGAGATAGAGAGATAGAGAGATAGAGAGATAGAGAGATAGAGAGATATATATATGTGGGTTAGTAAATTTGCAGATGGCACGAAGATTGGTGGAGTTGTGGACAGTGTAGAGGGCTATCAAAGGATTAAGCAGGATACAAATCAGTTACAGATATGGAAGGAGAAATGGCAGATGGAGTTTAATCCAAGCAAATGTGAGGCGTTGGACTTCGGAAGGTCAAATATAAGGGGAAAGTATACAATTAATGGCAGGACCCTTAACAGCATTGGAAGTGCAAAGGGATCTTGGGATCCAAGTCATAGCTCCCTGAAAGTGGCCATACAAGTAGATAGAGTGGTAAAGAAGGCATATGGCATGCTTGCCTTCATTGGTCGGTGCACTGAGTATAACAGTATTGAAGTCATGTTGCAGCTATATAAAACTTTGGTTAGGCCATTGGAGTATTGTGTGCAATTCTGGGCACCCCATTACAGGATGGATGTGGAGGCTTTGGAAAGGCTGCAGAAGAGGTTTACAGAATGCCATTTGGATTAAAGGGTATTGAGCTGTAAGGAGAAGTTGGACAAATTTGGACTGTTTTCTCTGGAGCATTAGAGGCTGAGGGGAGACCTGGTAAAGGTTTATAAAATTATGAGAGGAATAGATGGGGTAGGCAGTCAGAATCTTTATCCCAGGGTAGAAATGTCAAATACCAGCAGACATGCATTTAAGGTGAGAGGGGGAAATGTTTGAAGGAGGTGTTTGGAATTTTTTTTGTACACTGTGCTAGGTGCCTGGAATGGGCTGCCAGGATAGTGGAAGCAGACACAATAGTGGTGTTTAAGAGGCTTTTAGATAGACAAATGAATATGCAGGGAATGGAGGGATATGGATCATGTACAGCAGTGAGAATTAACAGTGGGCTGAGGATAGTTCTTAAGGAATCTCCAGGAGGTGACAGTGCAACAGCAGGAAGGACATCACTGCAGTAGTTTGTCGAGATCTGACCAGACATGTAGCAGTGAAATTAGGGTAAAAAGAGACGGCTGAAAGCAGTTTTGTAACAAAATATGTAGGGTGCGGGCAAGTGAAATTTCATCTTTATTAGACCACATCTTGAAAAATAATTTAAAATTATCCTAAGTCCTCAAATTATTACTAGTGGGGAAGAGTCAGTGTAGACTCAATGGATGAATGGCCTTTATCCATGTCACAAGAACATATGAGCAATATGTGAATATTGTAGTAGGTACAAATAGGCAGGTGATAGAGAAGGGACGTGCTCAGACAGGTTTGAGGTGTGTCTATTTTAACGCAAGGAGTATTGTGAACAAGGCAGATGAGCTTAGAGCTTGGATCAATACTTGGAGCTATGATGTGGTGGCCATTACGGAGACTTGGATGGCTCAGGGACTGGAATGATTGCTTCAAGTGCCGGGTTTTAGATGTTTCAGAAAGGACAGGGATGGAGGGAGGCAAAAAACGTTGGGGGGTGGCACTGTTGATCAGAGATAGTGTCACAGCTGCAGAAAAGGTAGACGTCATGAAGGGACTGTCTACAGAGTCTCTGTGGGTGGAGATTAGGAACAGGAAGGGGTCAATAACTTTACTGGGTGTTTTTTGTAGGCCGCCCAATAGTAACAGGGATATTGAGGAGCAGATAGGGAAGCAGATCCTAGAAAGGTGAGAGAATAACAGAGTTGTTGTGATGGGGGATTTTAATTTCCCAAACATCGATTGGCATCTCCAGACAGGGATTTAGATGGGATGGAGTTTGTTAAGTGTGTTCAGGAAGGATTCTTGACACAATATGTAGATCGGCCTAGAAGAGGAGAGGCTGTGCTTGATTTGTTATTGGGAAATGAACCTGGTCAGGTGTCAGATCTCTCAGTGGGTGAACATTTTTGTGATATCGATCATAATTCTATCTCCTTTACGTTAGCACTGGAGAGAGATAGGAACAGACAGACTAGAAAGGCATTTACTTGGAGTAAAGGGAATTATGAGGCTCAGGCAGGAAACTGAAAAATTAAATTGGGAACAGATGTTCTCAGGGAAAAGTACGGAAGAAATGTGGCAAATATTCAGAGGATATGTGTGTGGAGTTCTGCATAAGCATGTTCCAATGAGACAGGGGAGTCACGCGAGGATACAAGAACTGTGGTGTACAAAGGCTATAATAAATCTAGTCAAAAGGAAAAGAAAAGCTTACAAAAGGTACAGAGAGCTAGGTCATGTTAGAGATCTGGAAGAGCATAAGGCTAATTGGAAGGAGCTTAAGAAGATTAGGAGAGCCAGAAGGGGGCATGAGAAGGCCTTAGCGGGGCTGGATTAAGGAAAACCCCAAGGCATTCTACAAGCATGTGAAGACCAAGAGGATGAGAGGCGAAAGAATAGGGCCTATCAAGAGCAGCAGTGGGAAAGTGTGTATGGATCCGGAAGAAATAGCGGAGGTACTTAATGAATACTTTACGTCAGTATTCACTACGGAAAAAGATCTGGGGGATCGTAGTGGGGACTTGCAGCGGGCTGAAAAGCTTGGGCATGTAGATATTAGGAAAGAGGAGGTGCTGAAACTTATGGAAAGCATCAAGTTGGATAAGTCACTGGGACCAGATGAGATGTACCCCAGGCTGCTGTGGGAGGCGAGGGAAGAGATTGCAGAGCCTCTGACGATGATCTTTGCATCGTCGATGGAGACGGGAGAGGTTCCGGAAGATTGGAGGGTTGCGGATGTTGTTCCCTTATTCAAGAAAGGGAGTAGGGATAGCCCAGGAAATTATAGACCAGTGAGTCTCACCTCAGTGGTTGGTAAGCTAATGGAGAAGATCCTGAGAGGCAGGATTTATGAATATTTAGAGAGGTATACCATGATTAGGAATAGTCAGCATGGCTTTGTCAAGGGCAGGTCCTGCCTTACGAGCCTGATTGAATTTTTTGAGGATGTGACTAAACAAATCAATGAAGGGATAGCAGTAGATGTAGTGTATATGGATTTCAGCAAGGCGTTTGATAAGGTGCCCCATGCAAGGCTTGTTGAGAAAGTAAGGAGGCATGGGATCCAAGGGGACATTGCAGTGTGGATCCAGAACTGGCTGGCCCACAGAAGGCAAAAAGTGGTTGTTGAAGGGTCATATTCTGCGTGGAGGTTGGTGACCAGTGGTGTACCTCAGGGATCTGTACTGGGACCCTTGCTCTTTGTGATTTTTATAAACGACCTGGATGAGGAAGTGGAGGGGTGGGTTAGTAAGTTTGCAGATGACACAAAGGTTGGGGGTGTTGTGGATAGTTTGGAGGGCTGTCAGAGGTTACAGAGGGACATAGATAGGATGCAAAGTTGGTCTGAGAAGTGGCAGATGCAGTTCAACCCAGATAAGTGTGAAGTGGTTCATTTTGGTAGGTCAAATATGATGGCAGAGTAGAATATTAATGGTAGGACTCTTGGCAGTGTGGAGAATCAGAGGGATCTTGGGGTCCAAGTCCATAGGACGCTCAAAGTGGCTGTGCAGGTTGACTCTGTGGTTAAGGCGGCATATGGTGTATTGTCCTTCATCAATTGGGGAATCGAATCTAGAAGCCGAGAGATATTTTTGCAGCTATATAGGTCCCTGGTCAGACCCCACTTGGAGTACTGTGCTCAACTGATCACTTCACTACAGGAAGGATGTGGAAGCCATAGAAAGGGTGCAGAGGAGATTTACAAGGATTCTGCCTGGAATGCAGAGCATGCCTTATGAAAGCAGGTTGAGGGAACTCGGCCTTTTCTCCTTGGAGCGACGGAGCATGAGAGGGGAGCTGATAGAGGTATATAAGATGATGAGAGGTATTGATCGGGTAGATAGTCAGAGGCTTTTCCCCAGGGCTGAAATGGTGGCCACAAGAGGACATAGGTTTAAGGTGATGGAGAGTAGGTAAAAAGGAGATGTCAAGGGTAAGTTTTTTTACTCAGAGTGTGGTGAGTGCGTGGAATGGGCTGCCGGCAGTGGTTGTGGAGGTGGATACGATTGGGTCTTTTAAGAGACTGTTGGATAGGTACACAGAGCTGAGAAAAATAGAGGGCTATGGGTAAGCCTAGTAATTTCTAGGGTAGGGACATGTTCGGCACAGCTTTGTGGGCTGAAGGGCCTGAATTGTGCTGTAGTTTTTCTATGTTTCTATATAGGCTGGTTCCAGTTAACTATGAGTGTATGACATCAGTAATGTGAATAGGTAAGAGGAAGCTGCTTCAAACAGACATGAATTTTAATGATGGTGATCACACTTTGGAAGATTGTGAGGGACAAAACTGGGTAAAATGCAAATGAATCAGCTCTGTGCAAGATTCCCATGAAGCTTTTCTTTTGCAACATTTATCTCCCAAAGATTTCCATATTTCCTTATGACATAGGTGGAGGTTCAGCCCATCAAGTTTATGCTGGCACACAGAGCAATCCTATTCCCCCACTAGTTATCCCTGTAAACCAATTCACACCTTGGAGCAGAGTTACCAAGTTGCTGCATGCTAATAGGGGATACTCACGTAAAATATAGTGAAAAATCTCTCTTGGGTCCAGAGGACATTGCACCAACAGCAAAGCACTGTGGTCCTGGGTATGCTCTCATTATCCTGAGATTCACTGGGGTTCCACCCGGCCCACCTAACAACTGCATGCAAGAGACACTCACTTCCAACAAAATAAAATCAGCTCTGCAAACAACCATTTTTCTTTCATCGGCTTCCATTGCTTGAAGTTAATTCATGCTCCATTATCACGCTACAGAAACAGGTCACTTTCCAGCAATCAAATAAAAAAAGAGCAAAATATGGAAGTAGAGAACAATCAAATTTGTGCAGCTCAAATATACAACAAAATTGGCACTCTATCATCACTCCTGTGCATAACGTTTTGAGATTCCAACTCCTTGTTCTTCCTTTCCTTGCCTCTTTAACTGTGTGGCTTCAGAGGTGGATACAGGCTGCTCAAATCACAACCTGACCCTCATGGAACATTGGGTCAAAATGTCTGGGCTTTAGATCCCTTGAAGATCTGCCAAAATCTTTCATTTCTACAAGTGCATGGACAGATTTGGCTGCCGAGAGACAAGGCAGCAAGAGGGTGAAAAGGGTTAGAGCCTAACCCCACACAACCAAAGTAACCTTTCACTATTATCTCTCTCTTGCAGTTCTCTTTCAGCAGCACTTGTCTGTTCATTATGACACTAATCTTCAGCAAAGGCACGACTCTCAAGCTTCCTCTTTAAGCAGGCATTCTTAGTATGCAAGCCCTCAGTGCCTACACATTGAGAATGATGCAGCTTGCAAGTTACCACACTTTTCAGGGAGAATTACATCTGCAACATTATGCCACATGGTTGAGACTGCCTCCTTCAATCTCTCTGTACTTGTATATAGTGCAGTTAGAACATCTGCCAGTGTGCAACACGTTTTCTACATCTTTGATTAACCAAATAGTACCGAATGTGTGGTATACTGGTAGAAGTTCCAAATGTAGTATGCATCGGTATCTAGTTAGTCTTTCCACTTTACTACCCTGCTTTGCTAATAGAACTGCGCACTATATCTGGGAGTTTGGCACCACACTCCTTGTGCTACCTTGGCACATACTATCCCAGTGACCACAGAAAACTTCTTCCTTCCTTCCTTCACTTCAGGACAGAACATGCCTCCAGGTCCTCACAACCCCTGGTTGCACCTTCAGGGAAGCATTACTGGACTGAAGTGCTGGTTAGAAAGGTCTGGACTCCATTCAGGCACTTCCTTCTTTAGCTCTTATTTGCAAATGATTTTAAATAGTGGTGAAATCCCATCATACCCAGAGAGAATAATTGGTTTATGGTAAAATGGCAGCCACTGACCTCTAAGTTTCCTGCACACTATCAGTTACTCCCTGCACTGCATCCCCCCACCTCCCTACCCCCAATTATTTCCAGGACAATACAAAGTTAAAAATCCAAAGAAAGAAAGGACTGCAGATGCTGCAATCTAGATGAAAAAACAATATGATGCTGGAGGAACTCAGCAGGCCAGGCAGCATCCGTGGAGAGAAATAGATGGTCAATGTTTCAAGTCAGGACCCTTCTTCAAGACTGAAGATAGGACAAGGGAAAGCCCAATATATGGGGGGGGGGGGGGAACAAACAGAGCAGTAATAGGTCACAAAAGAGGGGAGGCAGGGTTGACACAAGGCAGTGATAGGTAGATGTGGGGGAGGAGAGAAAGAAAAACAAAATAGGCAAGGAGAAAAAAAAAGATAGGCTAGGAAAGGGAAGTAAAGAAGAGGCATGGTTTGGGTGTGTGTGTGGGGGGGGGGGTGGGGGGAGGGAAGGGGGGGTTCAGTTACTTAAAGTGAGAGAATTTGATGCTCATGCCATTAGGCTGTAAGGTCCCAAGACAGAAAATGAGGTGCTGTTCTGCCAGTTTGCATTTGGACGTCTCCTGGCAGTGGAAAAGGCTGAGGACTGACATATCAGTGATGGAGTGGGAGTGGGAGTTGAAGTGACTGGCAACAGGGAGATGCAGATTACAGTTACAGACGGAGCGCAGGTGTTCTACGAAATGGTCACCTAGTCTGTGTTTGGTCTCGCCAATGTAGAGGAGGCCACACTTGGAGTACCGAATGCAGTAGATGATATTAGGGGAGGTGCAGGTAAATCTCTGTCTCACTCAAAAGGACTGTTTGGGTCCCTGGATGGAGGTGGTGTAGGGGCAGGTGCTAAACCAATGGCAAGGGCAGTGGAAAGTCCCCGGGGTGGGAGCGGGATGGGTGGGGAGGGAGGAGTGAACTAGGGAGTCAAGGAGAGAGCAGTCCCTGCGAAAGGCAGAAAGGGGTGGGGACGGGAAGATATGTTTGGTGGTGGGGTCCCGTTGGAGATGGCAGAAGTGGCGGAGAATGACGCATTGGATACGTAGGCTGATGGGATGAGATGCGAGGACAAGGGGGACCCTATCCCTAATGGGTCTGGGAGGGGTGGGGGTGAGAGCGGAGGTGTGGGAAATCCAGGCCAATGTAGTCAGGGCTAATTATGAAGTTATTCTATTGTATCCTAGATCACAACAAATACATATATCAAGTACTTCTTGTAAGCTAAGGTAATTTAAAAACTTGAGTCAAATGTGCACCCTGCAACTGAAAAGGCAGTGGTCTGATCCTGGATGTTATCAAAATAGAGTTAGCATGAGGCACAGAGAAATACTGTCTGCTTGATGCCATGTGATTCAGACCATATGCACTGTTGTCTGGCTACAGGGTCTGCCACAGCTGGGTTTCTGTCTGTGCCAGGATCACCCTGATCAATCCAGCAATGTCACACATGCTGCCTGACTGCAACAGATTCCAGCTGGCGTGGGAGGGTCATTGAAAATCCATTATAGAAAATTCTATTTTCCTTCCAGTGAACTCACTTATTCTGTTATTGTGTTCATTGTGCAATTTCAGCATGCCTTGTACATATCCATCTTCATTTTCCTGTTTACATTTTTATTTACCATTACTGCCGGGTGATGATCAATTCACCCAATCATTCTGTAAAGCAATTAAAAAGTCAAGTGTAACACTTTAGCACTGTTTCAACTCAGTCACTCATCCCAAGGATGTCTGATCATATTATATATTGGCTGCATTGTTCTGCTTTCAGATCACACAAACATTACATATTCTGAAATTGCCAGATATTCAAAATTTATTAATAAATCCATGATCATGGCAAATATATTTGAGATATATTTTCAAAAGTATACCCAGTGAAATGTATAACTGGCTCCTATAAGGCAGCTAAAATGAAAGGTAACATCAGTTTCAAGCTTTCAACATTATTACCCAGGGATTGGATTTCACCCATTTTTGGTGAACTACATTTTACCCTAATACCATACCAGGTGTCAGAAAAATAAAAAACACCTTGTTTTCTCCTGAGTGTTCACAGAGCAGCTGCTGCATGAGCCCACATGCTGTTTCATTTGCATGCTGCCCATTGGGAAGCAGGCTAATGCTGTTTAAGGCACTCTCCATGCCAGCGCAAAGGCCATGGAACACAAAAGCTATGGAACACAAAAGCTATGGAACTGTGCAATAAAGTCTCAATCAAGAGCATCTGGTGCAGAGATGCTGCTAGCTTCATCTTTGCTATCCTGCAAAAGGGGGCTGGTGGAGTCACTCAAAATAACAATGTCCCAGGAGGGTTTCCCTAATTCACATTTGGTTCCCATCTATCTACAGAATGCACACCTCCTCCTACTTTGTGACCTTCTGATCCAATTTCTGTTGGCAAGTCAGAAATCCATCCCACAATGTTATCAGGTGTGCAAAATACAAAAGGGAAATTACACATGCATTAGGGTGAATTGCAACAAGAAGTGCCTGTTCAATTTCCTCACGAGGAGAATGTCTGCCAGTAATGTGCACAAACACTTCAAAATCCTTTTGATGCATGACTTATGCATTTTAAAAAATTATGTGCAAAATATTTTTTTCCTCTCGTCCCATTTCCGGACAAAGCATTTGCTGATATCAGTGACATGAAAAATTCTGCAGATGCTGGAATCTGGAGCAATACACAAAAAGTGCTGGAGGAGCTCAGCAGGTCAGGCAGCATCCATGGAGGGAAATAAACAGTTGACATTTCGGGCCAAGACCCTTCATCAGGACTGGAAAGGAAGAGGGCAGAAGCCAGAATAAGGTGGGGGGAGGGGGAAGGTTGACAAAGCAGTCAGCACCTTTGCTCTGTCCACCGCAAAAGCTGGGACCTCCCGGTGGCCACCCACTTCAATTCCACATCCCATTCCCTCCCATACTGACATGTCTATCCATGGCCTCCTCTACTGCCATGTTGAGGCCAGATGCAGGTTGGAGGAGCAACACCTCATATTCCACCTTGGAAGTCTCCAACCTGATGGCCTCGACATCGATTTCTCTAACTTCTGGTAATACCACCCCTTCTTGTTCTTCCCCCCACTCCTTTGTCTTCACTTATGCCCGTGGCTCCCTTGCCCCACCTTGATGACCTGCCCATCTCCTCTCCTCCATCCTTCATTCCATGGTCCACTGCCCTCTCCTACCGGATTCCTTCTTCTTCAGCCCTTTGCCTCTTCTACCTATCACCTCTCAGCTTATTCCATCTTCTCCCCCTCCCACCTACTTTGTCCCTCCCACCTGGACTCACCTATCACCTGCCCACATGTGCTCCTCCCCCTCCCCCATGAATGCTGCCTGACCTGCCGAGTTCCTCCAGCACTTTTTGTCTATTGTTTCTGATATCAGAAGGCAGTGTCAGTGGCTAAGAAGTAGAACACAGAACACTACAGCACAGTACAGGCCCTTCAGCCCACAACGTTGTGCTGACATTTTATCCTGCTCTAAGATCTACCTAACCCTTCCCTCTCACATAGCCTCCTATTTTTCTATCATTCATGTATCCAAGAGAATTGAATGCATGTGCTCTGGTAGAATGGATTCCTTTTCCATGGCAAACCTCAGAGTGAATACTCTGCAATGGATTCCACTGCCCCAAAATAAAGTATCTTATCAATCTGATGATGCAACGCAAAAACCCTTTGAATGAATAAAATTGAAATTATCCAGTAATTTAATAAAAGCTATACAAATAACACAGGAAATCAGTAATATTTGAGCAGCACAGTGGTGCTACAGATAGTGCAGCTAACTCACAGCTCCAGTGAACCACATTCATCTCAGATCTCTGGCAGCATATTTGTGGAGTTTGTGCATTCGTCCTGTGACCATGTGGGTTTTCCCTGGATGCTCCAGCTTCTTCCCATAATCCAAAGATGTGTCAGTTGTAATTAATTGGCTACAGTAAATTATTCACAGTGTGGGTGGGTGACAGGCAGATCAGGGAGGGGTGCGCAGGGAGTAAATGGGCACATGAGAGACAATATGTTACAGGGAAGTAAATGAGGAATGGGACCATTCTTTGAGTTGGCAAAGACCTTATAGGCTGAATGTCTTCCATGTCTTAGGAACTATGAGAACATGCTTTAACAGCAAGAATAATTAAAAGAAATGCAGTCCATGGTCTCTGTATATAGCGGATTTGGTGGACTGATTCTTCTGTTCAATATCCATAAGACAACTATTGAATTAATAGAGAGCATGGTGAGAGATGGCCTGTCCCCAAGACTGCTGCAAAGCAGTTTGACCAGTTGTTGAAGCACTGTTGGATTTCACCTGCAGTCACACTGACTGGTAACAAACGACACTTAGCTCAGTATAAAATTGTTTTTCCAGCAAAGGTTAACTATCAGAATTGTGATATTTTGACAAATATTTCTTTCATATGTTAACATCTCACAGGGAAAACAACAAATCTGGTCATTAACCACTCACATTAGCAACCTACCATTTCTCTCCTTTACTCCTTTCTTACTGCTACTTTGTCAATACTATTACAATTAGTTTTACTCTATTTTCCTTTCTTATTATCTATAATTAAAAACGCACCACCTGAAAGCACAGGTAAGTGGACAGGACAAAATGGCATTAAAAGTGAGTGACACATAGATGGTTAGATTCATCACACTGATTGTGCTGATGAAATATGCAACTATAACAAGAGCGATAATATAAATAAATCACAGGCATGTCAAAATAGACAAAACAGTGCTAGAATCTTGGAATGATAGGGGAAAGGCTCACTAGAATGATTTCAGCAATGAGAGAATGGTGGGATGATCTTAATCTTAGTTTATAGACCAGAATGGAATATTAATATAGAGGGTTACCATCGTGGCTACAACTGCCTTCTCATTGGATACTACACCTTATTTTGTTCCCTGTATATTGGCAATCAGCACAGTTGATTGCACTAACAAGCAAAATGTCAATGTCTGATAATATAAATCAGATCTTGTCGCTATTTTAGTTTTCTGTTGCAAAGCTGGTGTCTCATGTCATCTTCAAGGGGAAACTAGTACGTTACAGCAGCAGCTCCAGAGGAGAACCAAAGGAAATACAGTTTGGTCCAAATGAAAGAACTAAAATAAAAACAGTGTATTATTTAAGAACTGGTTGGAAAGTGTGATGGATGGACTAAAGGGTCTTTCTGAATGAATATATTGGAAAGTTGTCCTCATCAGTATCATCTTCTGACTTGGTAAATGATAAATAATTTTGTCTTTATGCATAATTTATACATTCACTAAATAATTTCAACAAGTAAAATCATCAGAATAATGAGCTATGGATAAGATCTTGAGTGTCAACTGACAGATGGCTCTATAAAATTACACTAGAAGAAAATAGTAAGCTATGAAGACTACCTCAGGGAATACAGAATTAAAAGAGCCCACAAGAGCATGGAGAAAAATAGCAAGACCCAAGATAAGATGGTTGAATAATGAGGTCAGAACAAACCTAAAGGCTAAAAAGAATTATTTTTATAAATAAGAAATCAATCAATAGAAAGAAATAGGTCTCATATCAAAGTCAATTGAGGGTAATTGAAAAAAAAATCAGCAAGAGAATAGTATAGAGCATAAGAAATAGAAGCAGAAGTAGGCCAACTGGCTTCTTGTGCCTCTCTACCATTCAATAAGATCATTGTTGATCTTTTATCTCAGTGCCACTTTTCTGAATTTTATTCACATAATCTTAATATCTAAATGTCTATCAATTACTAATGTGAATATACTTTGCAGCTGAGCCTCCACAATCCTCCCAGAATCCAAAGACTGGCTACCATCAGGGTGAAGAGATTTCTCCTAGACTGTTTGACCAACCCTCATTTTGAGATATAAATCAGTCTGTTTCATCTTCTGTGAAGACAGACACAAAAGATTTGATTAATTTCTCCATTTCATTACTCCCAAGTATAATTTCTGAGGTCTCAGTCTGTAAGGGACCCACATGAACTTCTGCTGATCTTTTCATTTTTACATATTCATACAAATTTATAACACAAGCTAAGGTACCTTATGAGTCACATGTACATCGAAACACACAGTGAAATGCATCTTTTTGCATAGAGTGTTCTGGGGGTAGCCCGCAAGTGTCGCCACTCTTCCGGCGCCAACATAGTGTGCCCACAGCTTCCTAACCTGTACGTCTTTGGAATGTGGGAGGAAACCGGAGCACCCGGAGGAAACCCACGCAGACATTGGGAGAATGTACATACTCCTCACAGACAGCGGCTGGAATGGAACCCAGGTCACTGGTGCTGTAGGTCGCTGGCACTGTAAACTTAGTCTGTTTGTATGTTTCTTATAAGCCAACTTTTGAATTCTGCTTTTGCTTATTTCACTATCAAACCTTATTCCTAGTTTCCCAGTCCACTATAGCCAACTCATACCTCTTGCCTTCATGGTATGCTTTCCTCAGATTTAAGGCACTAACTTCAGATTGAACTAAACCACTTTTAAATCTTCATACATTATGACCACCGTCCCCCAAACTCTTCTTAACTATTGAATCGTTAATTAACATTTTCTCATTACACAATACTAGATCTAAAGTAACTTATTCCCTCATTGGTTCCTTAATGTGCTGATCTCGAAAAACATTCCTTATACTTTCCATGAATTCATCCTCCACACTATTCATGCTAATTTGGTTTATCCCATCTATATGTAGATTGAAGTCCTCCATGATTATTGTATTACTTATGTTACACTGATTTATACTATGCTCTACAGTACCATTACTGTTCCTAACAATATTGCTTACAATTGTGCAGTCAATGTATTGTTATTGATAGAGGTCCATCATTAGTGGAGTTCCAGAGGGATCAACGTTACAATTATTGGTTTTTCCCATCTCCTCAATATCTAGATGAAAATGTTTGGGAACCGTGTGTATAATTTAAAGATTATATAAAGATCTGTGTGCATATTGAAACCTTACACAAGGTGAATGTCTCATTACTATGAGCTCGAGATGCAAGAATGGAGCATGTCTGACATATTTCTGCCAGCTATCTATTTTGTGTAAATTTCTCACCAACTGCAAGTTTTACCATTTATGAACCTATGACTCATGAGTAAGGCAAAAGATATTGGCAGTATGGTACATTAATTTCTTAAAAATCATGATCAATTCTCCAAGGCTTATAGCAATCGCAAATAGAGTACTAGAACGTATTGCAAGGATGATTCAATACAAAGGAGAAAACACTATTTTGTCTTACATCAGCTTGGTTAATCCTCACCTTGACCAGAGTGTCTAATTATAATTCCCTCACATGGCGAGGGATATTGAGGTCCAGAAAAGGTATGAAGAATAGATATGCAGTTTGGAAGCCCTCAGTTACCATGACAGGTTTCTATAGTCAAGTCTTTTTACTCCAGTAAAGTATTGACTGGGCTGATTCAAGGTCTTCAAAATAACAAAATGAATTCATGCAGTAAGGCTACCAGTGAGTTAGGAGGAACAAGAGAACTGCATATAAATTAGCAAGCAGAGAACTAGGTTAAGTGTCTTTTCTTTCCGCAAGGGTCATCGACTTAGGAACAAGTTATTAGCTCATGGAATGAGTGCAGATTCACTGCGAACATTTATTCCTAAGTCGGATGGATTCCTAGAAGCAGGACATTACCAAGATATTGGGCAATAGATCTCATAGACATTCTGGCTACTTGAAACACAGTTTTATTTACCTTCAAGGCTTAAAGAGAAAGTTGATAGATTTTTAGCTGCATGCACAACCATGCCAAACATCCTAGTGTTTCCACAACCCCCATCCCCTTCTGGATTTCTGCTCTTCCCGGAAGACTAAATTGTTGCTGACAGACAAGCTTCTTTGCTCACCATGATGCTTTAACTGCACGATAAAATGGGGCATGCTCAAATGCCCAGCTGTTTGTCTCATGCCCAACAATGTTTTATGTTTGCATGTTCATGTGCTTGTAAAATTCGCATCCACGTTCAGCCTGGAGTTCCAAATAGTCCAGCTTGGCTTCATCCTGAGAGCCCCATCATCACAGAAGCCAGTCTTCAGCCAATTCAATTCATGTGATACCAAGAAATAGCTGAGAGCACTGCATAAAGCAAAAGCTATGAGTGTAGACAACATCCCAGCTGTGGTACCAAAGACTTCTACCACAAAGGACAAGAGGAGTAAGAGCATGGAAATAGATTCCCCTTAAAGATATTTTTAATATTATTTCAACTGTATTGAATATTGATTTACAACCTCATCCTACTACTGCAATTTTTGGGTTACCAATGATGGATTCTGGCCATTTATCCGCTTCTGCTTGTCATATGATTGCTTTTGTTACATTAATGGCCAAGAGATCCATTCTATTGAAATGGAAGGATCCTATACCTCCTACCACATTTCAATGGTTTTCTAAAACTATAGCATGTTTAAACTTAGAAAAAATTAGGAGTGGTACTGTTGATCCTTTGCTTAAATTTGAGGAAATTTGGAGTCCATTTATTCAGTATTTCCATATGATGTAAGCAGACCTTTTTCGAATCCCTTTCAATAACCTTTTATTTGAATATGGAGGAGCGGAGCTAATGACATAATAATGTTTTTTTTAAACCGAAGAAATAACAGTCCAGCTTTTTTTTTTGCAGTTTTTGGTTTGCTTTTGTTTGTTATTTTTTTTAATTTTGGGGTTCTCTTTTCATATAATCAAATTTCTTTTCAAATTCTTGTGTGTCGTGTTCACTTAGTAAGAGATTGGGAGGTTCAGATTATATATTTTACTCCGTGAGTGTATATATTAACTGTTATTAATGTTATCCTGATCTCTTCACACCATATGTATAATTACTAATGTTATGTATATTAATTGTAATTAATTTTAAATTTAATAAAAAGATTGAAAAAGAAAGAAAAGATTCCCCTCCAAGTCACATGCTATCCTGACTTGGAAATATGTCACCAGCCTTTCACAGTTACTGGTCTAAATCCTATCCAACAGCACAATGGGAGTACCTTCCCCAAAAGGACTGTAGCGGTCCAAGAGGCAACTCACCACCACCTTCTCAAGGGTAGTTAGGGATGGGGAACATATGCTGCCCCTGCCAACAATACTCAGATTTTGAAAATGAATACAAAAAGAGACTGAATAGCCCTTTTCAAAGAAAAAAGAACTTCTGATGACCTGGGCAATATTCATCACTCAATCAACACTACCAAAGCAGACCAACACGTCACATAAGGCCATCCAGAGCACAAACTGGTCACGTCCATATTCAAAACAATTATAGCCACACTTTAAATTGTCTTGATGTAATTAGGTCCAAAGAACCATTTTTGTTTTGTTTTGGAAGCAAACTGAGGATGGATCCAATTGGAATTAGTGGGTTCTGGCTCTCATGAATCCAGGAGCACTAATTGTGCTAACCTAACCACAAAACAAAGGTGCTGTACCAATCTGCACTCATTGTACAACATAGCCCTCCCACAATAAAAGTTTATGATGATACCCTGGAAAATGCATACCACTATCCAAGTCTCTCAGTGAAGGCAGACATTAATGATGAATTTCACCATCACTTTTAGTACGCCAATGTGGCCTTTGGCCTGCTGAGGAAAAAGATGTTTGAAAATAAAGACTTCAAATCCAGAACAAAACTCATCACCTACCAAGCAGCACCCCATTCTCCCTGCTTCCAAGACTAAAAGAGACACCTCAAGCTCCTGAGAATCCCTGGTCAATGACTGCACAATGGAGAGAAAAAAGTGTTTTGGGTGGAACTGAGAACTTCAAGTCCATGCATCTAAAGCACACAGAAGCCCTGCACAAACAGCAGAAGGAGTGCATCACTTGACAAACTACCCACCTGCCCTTCCTGTCAACCAACTACTGCCTCATCTGTGGTAGAGTCTGCAGGTCCTGCATTGGCCTTATCAGTTACCTCAGAAGCAATGTAACCAGAGTGAAGGCAAGTCATCCTTGGTTCTGAGGGATTGCCTGGGAAGAAATTGGAGTTTATTCATGGGTAGTAGAAAGCCGAGATGTTGGACATGGTTGCTAATGTTGGAGAGGTTGTTCAGATCCAGGACTTCAAGTGCTCTTAACTTGCTGCCAAATACTTTGGCATTTGGTCATGAAAGGTGAAAATTCTTTAAGGAAAAAGCAGCACATAGGAGTTTGGATTGAAATTAGAAATAAAGGAATAGTGATGCCCCATTTGGCACCCCAAACTTATCTTGCAAGTCAATGAAATGCCTGATCTTCTCCTCACCATCATTCCATTCCAACCTCTCTATATCCCTTGGGTCCACAATTACCTATCATTCCCAATTTAAAAATTGACCTAAATCAGTAGCCACTGGCAGACCAGAGTTCCAACATTTCACAAACTTTGCATGCAGATTTTTTTTCCCCTAAATTCAGTCCAGAAAAGCTTGGCTTGAATTTTTAGATGATGACCCCCAAATCGTGAACTCTCAAATGAGTGGAAATCTCCATCCAGAAACCCTGTCAGTTCACTTTAATAATGTGATAACTTGAAAATATAAGAGTCAAGAGATTGAACTCCAGGAAAGGCACCACTAATTTGTGTTAATTCTACACTACACTCTCCTTCCAAGAGTCAATTCACCTTTCCTAAAGTGTGGTGCCCAGAACTATTTACAGTACTTTAGCGGTCTAATCAGGGATTAATGTGCAATGAAAATATTAATTAAAAATTAACAATTTAACTTGTCCTATTTCACTGAAAATGAATGGCTTACATTAGTAGCATCAGTATGTCCCAGAGTCTATAGTCAGTTTCAGGCTAATCAAAGACAGTAGCTAATTAATGCACAGCAAATTCCAAAAAAGACACTGAAATAGAGGATCTGTTAAATCATGTTGGTTGTTCAAAGAATATTGCTCTGGAAAGACAGGGACTAATTCGGATGAGTGAGTATGGTTTGGTGCAGGGGAGACCATGTCTCACAAATCTGATAAGAGCATTTTTTTTTAAAAAGGACGAAGGCATGGCAGTAGATGTGCTTTACATGGAATTTAGGAAAGCTTTTAACAAGGTCCCACATAGAAGGCACAAGGGATTATGTGTGTGTGTGTAGATAGATAGATATCTATCTATCTACACACACACATATAATATATATATATATATATATATATACACACATACACATATATATACATTTTAAAAGACTTGGATGAGAATGTAGATGGTATGGTTAGTATATTTGCAGACAACACTAAAATTAGTGGAGTCATAGATTGCAAAGAAGGTTTGTCCAAGACAGATCAGCTGGAAAATTGCGCAGATCTGTGGCAGATGGATTTTAATCCAGACAAGTGTAAGGTGATGCACTTTGGGATATGGCAGGGACCTTAGGAGTATTGGTCTACAGAGTAACATTGGGGTGCAAGTCGATAGCACAGGTGGATAGGGTAATGAAAAAGGGTTGTCTATCTACACTAATCCCATTTTGTTCAGTATACTTGCCTTCAAATGATAAGAATTAGGATATCATGTTGCAGCTATACAAAACTTAAGAAACTTAATGTACAGTTCTGCTCACCACACTACAGGAAGGATACAGTAGTAATAAAGAGAGTATAGAGGGATTGACCAGCATGTTGTCTGGAATGGGAATGAAGAGCTGTAGTTATAATGAAGGATTGCAGAGCCTGGGTTTATTCTCACCGGAGCAAAGGAGACTGAGGAGTGACCCTATAGAGGTCTACAATAAGGGGCATAGATAGGATAGATAGTTACATCTTTTTTCCAAGGCAAGAGAATATAGAACTAGAAGCCACAGGTTTAAGATAAGAGGGGAGAAATCTAATGGAGATCTAAGGGATAAGGTTTTCTACGCAGAGGGAGGTGAATATCTGAAATGAGCTGCCAGAGGAGGTGACGGAGGCAGGTACAAGTACAACATGTTTGAACAGGTACTTGGATAGGAAAAGGCATAGAGGCATAAGAGACTAATGTGGGCAAATAGGATTAGTGTAGATAGGCACCACAGTCGGCATGGACAAGTTGAGCAGAAAGGGCCCATTTCTATACTGTATGATTCTATGACAATTCCCTTCCTCTTCAAATTAGATTTTATGGGATATTTTATGTCTATTTGAGCAGTCAGATGGGAATTCCAGTTTAATGCCTCATCTGAAATATTGCAAATCCAAATCATCTCTCCCTCATTACTCAAATACTGCACTAATACATTAGTATATATAATGGAAGTAGCATACTGCTGATACTGAAAATAAAATCAGAAAGTACTAGAAAATCTCTGCATGTCAGGCAACTTCTGCAGAGAAAGAAACACAGCTAAGGTCTAAGTTAACAAATTTTCATCAGAACTGAAGTGACATTGACCTGATATTTTAATTCTGATTCAGTATCCACAGTTGCTGTCCATTCTGCCATTTCAGCATTTTCTGCTTTTATGACATTTTTTGGATTTGTCTTGGGAATGATGCTCCTTGTTGCCTCAAATGCCATGAATGCTACTGCCAAGCCTTAGGTTACACTTAATAGCAATATCAGTTGCTCGTTCTAAATAATCAGGAAGATTCATCCTCCAGCGCTCTGGGAATGGTCCAATACATCTACAAAGTTTCTGCATGCCAAGCCTGACCCACAGCTCCTTATAAATCATCTTTCTCCTGGAGACCTTGTTATCTCAATACAGGCGTGACCAAGACTGGAGCCTTTGAAAATAAAACAACAGTAGGCAACTTATCACAGATGAGAATTCTATTAATTCAGGAACTCACAAAAACTTGTAAGTGTATTGATGTGACTTTCATTTCACCCTTACCACTGTACAGCAAGATATTGGCATGAAGCCCAGGATCTGAAGGGTTGTCTTTAAAGCCAACTTTGCAGGAGTATCAGATTGCCACAAATTATGCCTGTGCTAGCCTCCATTTTTCATGTTCTCAGCAATATAAAATTAATAATGGAAGTGGTAACAGAGGGAAAAATACTGGAATGCAGTAATTAAATGTCAGACCTTTCAAACACGGGATGGAAGAAGTTTTTAATTGGTTCCTTCATTAAAATAATTGTTATTGCAAATTTAAGCTAAGATCATCAATGTGAATCCCTTGCTGGGTAATAGCAAAGCACTTTAAAGACTGCATACTGTACCCAACAGATGCTGATTTATGTTATAGACCCAAACAAGCACACAAACTAAATTTCAAACTAACAGATGCATCGTCCCTATAGAATCCACAGGAAAATCTCATTTGGTATTTAGGTCATTCTGATGCACAGCAGGCTCTTCACTCCAGGGATGTAAAAAATCACTCTCTTCTTCCTACCCACTCATTCCCAACCTGTAATGTAAAATTAGAAGAAAACATCTGGAATTAAGGATGCGGTGGTGATGGAAAGAGTGGGGTAAACGTAGAATTCTGAAAACCTGTTTCTGTGTCCTGGCAGAATTCTATGATTTTTAGCTTCCCATCTGCCCATGGCCATATTAACCCAAGTACCTTTGACTATTGACTTAGTTAACCTGACTTCAGTAGTTAATGGCTGCTGGGCCTAGGAGAATGCACTTGTCTCTGATTGTGTCCTTGTTTTTTGCACTTAAGGTCTTGTTTTTGCACAGATTTTTCTCTGTCTCTTCATTGTCTCGTATAGTTTATGTATATTCTGTGTGTTATCTGTACCTATGTGCCCGTGATGCTGCTGCAAGCTTTTCATTGTACCTGTACCTCACCATACTTGTGCACATGATAATAAACTTGACTTGACTTGAGAATGGGTGCAGGACCCCTGGAAAAAAATGCCACCAACTGGCATACTGAAAAGCACAGAGAAGAAAGGGCCAAAGGAAGAAAGGAAATTAATTTTCCTTGCGTAACTAAACATAGTTGGACACCCACCTCAATTTCCCAGTCTTCCTTACACCAGCCATCAATCATTTGATCTGAAAGATTGCCCACTCAGGCAGAGTTAAAATTGCTATCAGAGTTAGCATACATATTACTGGTAGAATCAACCTTTGAGACCAACATAAATGCTTCAAAGCCATTTATTTTCCACTAGAGTGTATAAAGGCCTCTGATTGTTGCTGCCATTTGCACCTTGCCAGCTCTGGCTGAGCATTTTAGCTGCCAGTCCTGATGTGTTCTATTGAGGTAGAAGGGCCAGGAACTGGGTGACTTTCTGGTGGGTAAGTAAACTGGGGCAATTGAAATGAATACCACGTTGGTTTCAAAAGTTGAGCAAGATCAAACTCTCCCCACCCCAACATTTTTAAAACATAGCATTTGTCATTTTCAAAAGTTGTGAGAAACCAATGCATCTGGCAGAAATATCCAGCACTGAATGCAGAACATTACATCATAATGATTTACATCCCACTGCCTCCCCGACACTGAAGATGTTCACAGACCATGCACACAGAATTTATTTCATGAACAATGTAGAGCCCTGACAATTAGAGCAGATTGTGCCATCTTTCACCACACTGACTGTTCCTGGAACTCATTATCATCACTATAAATGTAGGGTTGATTCATATGTGCAGAGAGCTCACATAGGAAGTGCTGGTCAGGAAATTGCACCCCACCTGCCCATTAATTTGAATGAAGAGATCGGGGCTTGTGACTTCGTCACAGGGTGCTCTATGAGCACCGTTCCTGAAAAGGGACACTTGATTGAACAAGTGAGGTCTGAGCAAATCAGGTCTCATCAATTGTTGATATCAGATTAAGGTAACGTAGCAACTGGTAGCAGCTGTTTTATGTCAGTGAAATGTAACCCATCCTTCCCAGTCTCTTTCATGACTTCTATTTGATTTTATTTACTCCACCTAGAGACGAATTTCTTGAAAGCAGTGGACATGCAAATGTCTACAAATGTTCTTTATATAATTTCCAGAACCATTTGTAAACATCCTTTAAAAATACCAAATAAAACTAAAGTTAATGGAACAAGGCAAATTATTGATCTGGGGTCTGTCTAGGAAATTGGCTGAGACAAAGAGCAGGGAGTATGGGCAAGTACTCAGATTGGCAGCACGTAACTAGTGGCGTCACACAAGAATCTGCGTTGGGGCCATAGCCATTCAAAATATTTTTTGTTTCCAAGTTTGCTTCTGAGGCAAAGGTAGCAGACACTGTAAGCAGTGGAGATGGAAGTAATCATTTTGCAAAGTAATATTCAGAAATCAAGGAAAATGGCAAAACTATGGCACATAGATTTCAATGTTGGCAAGTGCAAGCACCTAAAGAGGATAGAGTGGAGTACTTTCTCAATGGTCCAAATAAAGAAGCAATGGAAGTTCAAAGTGATTCAGTGTTTTTTTTTTCCTGCATATTCATTCAAATGTCATGAGCAGATATGGAAAACAAGGAAACAGTTAATGGAATGATGGCTTTTATATCTGACGTACTTGGGTAAAACGTTCTGCTACTGCTATACCAAGGCCAAGTTAAGCCACACCTGGAGTACCGTGAACAAATCTGGGCACCACATCTTAGGAAGGATATATTCGTCTTAAAGGGGATGGCATGTAGATTTATCAAAATGCAATCTAGACTCCAGAACGGAGATTAAACAAAGGGAGATTGTATTCCCCCGGCTTTAAAAGGTTTATGGATGATGTGCTTTGAGTTTTCAAGGTATTAGATGAAACTGATAGGGGAGATGGAGAGAAGCTGTTCCTGCAGGTTGATGTGTCTAAGTCAGAGGATATGTATAAAAATACAAAACAAGTCCTTCAGCTATGCAGTTTGTAAATATTTCTCTTTGCAATGGTTTTCTCCCCTTGTCCAGTCTCAACCCATTTATCTCCTTAACATGGTCGATGCCTTTACTATTTTGCGTTTCCAATTTCCGGCTTATATTTACCATAGTTGTGCATTCCCCTACACCCACAACAAGATGGACTAAAGGCTCTTTGCTTTTTCCTTGAGTGAATGTCCCATCAGTCCCATTCATCACCACCCTCCTTCACCTGACTGAACTCATTCACATGTTGAACAACTTCTCCTTTACCTCCACGCACTTTCTCCAAATCAAAGGTTAGCTGTGGGGCACTTGTCCAGATTAAAGCTGTCTCTTGGTGGAATATGCAGAATTGTTTCATTCCTACTCTGGCTCCTTCCTTAACTCTTTTTCCAGTACATTGTTGACTGTATTGGTGCTGCTTCCTTCTCTTGCGCAGAACTTGAACGCTTATCACCTCTGCTTCCCATTTTCACTTTGCTCTTACTTTCACATGGTTCGCCTCCGACTCTACCTTTCCTTTTCTTGACTTCTCTCTCCCCATCTTAGGAGATAGATTAGTGATCAAAATCCATTACAAGCCCACAGTTGTCTTGATGATACCTCCTTCCACTTTGCTTCCCGTAAGAACTCCATTTCTTCCAGTTTCTTCAGCTCCATCACTTCTGTTCTGATGACAACTATTCCCACACCATCCTTTTTCCTTGACCATGGTTCCCCTCCACCACATCTAAAGGGCTCTCAACCACATCTGTTCTATATCCTGCACTTCTGCTCTCACTTCCTCTTCTCCAGCCCCAAACAAGCTTAGTGTTCCCCTTGTCCTCTCCTTCCAAATCTCCAGCCTCCATATTCAATGGATTGCTCCTCTATATTTCTGCCAGCTTCAACAAGATGCAACCACCAGACACATCTTCCCCTCAGCTCCCCTTTCTTTTTTACCTCTTCTCTTCCCACCATTCAGGAACCCAACCGCTCTTCCCAGCCAAAGTAGTGACTCACTTGTATTTCTTGCATGATGTGATCTCCTCTGCACTGAAGAAACCAAATGCAGTTTGGACAATTGCTTTGCAGAACACCTTTGTTTAATCTGCAAAGGTGATCCTGAGTTTCTAGTTGCCTGTAATTTTAATACTCCATCTACTCCAACCCTGAACCGCTATCTCTTACACTGTAAACTTCCAACCCAAGCTTGAGGAATAGCGGTGAGATGGGGACATGCTAGGGCACAACCACCTCGGGATATGCTACAACCCTTGAGACAAAACACTGAATTCAACAAGTTCAGATAACCAACCCACCAGTTTGTGCTAGAAATGGCCAGTTCTTATAGAAGGTAATGTTAACTCAGTCTGTTTTGTCCACTCAGTTTTTGTCTCTCCACTAATGCTGCCTGACCTTCTGGTATTTCTTGCAATTTGCTGAGTTCTGTATCTCACAGTTCCAACTTTTCCTTTTTTCCCCCCCCCCCTCTTTGCTGTGTTCTCATTGATCTCCCTCTATTTTGACTTTAGACTCTCAGCCAGGGAAAATGTTCCCTGCATCTAACCTAACAAGCCCTTTTAGAACTTTGTAAGCTTTGATGAGATCTCCTCTAATTCTTCTAAACTCTAGTGACTACAGCCCCAGTCTACTCATTCTCTCCTTATATGGCAAACCTGCCGCTGCTAGAACCAGTCTAGTGAATACAAGCAAGCCATCCCTAGAACCAGTCTAGTGAATACAAACCAACAATCCCTGGAACTATTCTTGTTAAATGCTATGTCACGTCTTCGTTGCTAGCCTGGATCTTTTGGTTATTAGTTGAAGCTCGCTCATTATGTGTAAAAGATCATCTTACTTAAGAAGGCCATGAAGTGCAATCTAAACAATTCTTTCGATCAAAGATGATTACCTTGAACCGTTCCGAAACCCCATCGGTGAAGCTGATGGTAAATTCAGCAATTTTTGGTGCCTGAAGCTTGCCTTTCTTTTGACTTGGCTGGTACTCTGCCCTTGTTTTAACTATAACCTGTGAGTGAAAATAAAACAAAATCAGCTTGGCAGTTACAAATCCTGCTCAATACATATATATCAGCTAAAATACTAGATTCACTTAGCTTCACCTGCAGAACGAAACTGTTCGAGCAATAGCCAGATCACAAGGAATGTCAATTCCACTAAACTTAATACTACTTCTAAAATAAACCATTTTGTGGTGGGACTTACAAAGAGTTAATATTTATTTTTTTTAGAAAAGGGTTACATCTGCCTCAAACAGTAACAGTATACACAAGATTCATTTGTATGGACTTTGGGAAAATAAATTGTAAAATAATATGGTTCTTATACAATGCATTTATTTAAATTGATCTTTAAAACCATCCCACCTGTAAAAAAAACAATAACTCACAATGGTCTGGCCAATTAATGGTAGTGCTGATTGATTGTTTTGAACTTAATTGGATAGTTTCTGAAATTTTCACCCAATCACATTCATACTTTACTGAAATCCTAGGGACACCTCCAATTTTCTATTGAAATGCAATTTGTCACCAAAACTCAAAAAGGTACCACTTTAAACCACTGTCTGTGCCAAGTTAAGAAAATCTAAACACTTCTTTAGACTCTGACTGTTCTGTGATCCGTCTCTATTGCTGTCACATTAACTCAATAATTAAAACAGACAGTGTTTTCAGTCTTATGCTCAATTAACCAGCTTAATTAAAAATCATTTTATAAACACAGGAAATTATACCTTCAGGGTGCATTCTTTCCCTCCCAACCCAACCTGGACACCAGATGCCTTCTCTTCAGCATGACAATACACTACCAAATTAGCACATGTGTGTTTTTTGACAGAACACAACTGGACCAAATTCTACCAGCTCTTCCATACATAAATGAGCTAATTTTTTTCTGGGGCTTAGAACATGGATTTGGGATCACAAATTCCAGGGGAAGGTAGAATTTTATCTATTCCACTCTTGCATCCGAGTGTTTCCAGTCAAGGATCTCACTGGGTGAGTGCTTTTGGGCCCTAACCCTTTACCAGCAGTGCTAGCCATCTATACACATTACCCTCAATCCTGGAAAGTTTCAAAGTGATCTCATTAAGATCTAGTTCAAGGGCCACTCAACCACAATCAAATATGGTACTACAGTGTTTTCAAGATACTATTGTTTCAAAGAATGAATGAGTCTGCTTTTTTGAAATGTATTCTTTATACTTCTGCACTTTGTCTGTTATGTGGACATTAAACTTAAACGTTTAGATAAGATATCTAAACACAGTGAAATGTATCTTTTGCGTAGAGTGTTCTGGGGCAGCCTTCAAGTGTCGCCATGCTTCTGATGCCAACATAGCATGCCCACAACTTCCTAACCCGTACGTCTTTGGGATGTGGGAGGAAACCCATGCAGACACGGAAAGAACATACAAACTCCTTACAGACAGTGGCCGGAATTGAACCTGGGTCTCAGGCGCTGCAAGAGCATTGCGCTAACTGCTACACTACCGTGCTTCACATTTAGATAGAATGTACACTGATATTAACAGCAAGAGAGTAATGAAATAATCCAAAAGCAAAATATTGCAGATGCTGGAAATCTAAAATAAAAAGAGTTGTTGAAGAAGCTTAAAAAGCAGGCAACATCCATGTAAAAAGAATTAATGTGTCGTGCTGACAACCCTTCAACAGCTCTGATGAAAGGTAATAAAACAACTTGAATTTATGGGGGAGTATGAACAGAGTACAATATCTCAAAGAGCTTCACAGGGCTGCTACCAACCAAAATTTGATAACCAGTCTCAGAGGTTCTACAGTAGGCAATCAACAGCTTGCTGAAACATATAGATTTTAAGAAGCATCCAAAAAAAAAGAGATGAAGAGACAGATGTCTAGGTCTTATGGCCTTATCAGCTCACCTGTAGCTGCCAATGGCTAAAATCTAATGATGCACACAGCAATGGAAATGGAGCAAAGCAAGGGAGGAATTTGAAAACAAAGATGAGAACTTTGAAATCACAACATGGCTTAAACATGAGCCAAAGTTGATGGCAAACAAAAAAGCATAAGGATCTTGGTCTGAGTTAAAGAGACAGACAGGAGAACTTTAGCCAACTTTCAATCTTCCGACCTCCTTGAGATCAAATTCATCCAAAGGTGGGTTGGAATAGTCAAGCAAAGAGGTGACAAAATCATGGAGAAGTGTTTCAGCAGCAGATGCACTGAGGCAGGGACAGAGTTAGGCAATGTTATGGGAGTGAAACAGGTAGTAATGGTGAGAATGTGTAATCAGAAGGTAACCTCTGGGTCATTCATAAACGGCACCAAAAGGTTGAAAACAGTCAGATTCCACCTCAGGCAGCTTCAATGGGATGGAAATAGTAAGGATGCTAGAAGCTGAAATTCCACTACCAACAATGCTAGCATATTTTACCCAGAGCACAGAGGGACCTTGTATGGATTTTCCACTGCCCCCCTCATTTAAGATAGCTGCAATAGTCCCAGTAAGTTTTGTTGGACAGCCAGATTTTTTGTGCAGGAGCTGAAATGTGTGGGTGCTCCATACAATTGCTGTAAAAGTTTGAAATTTAATTTTTATTTTACTTTGCTTCATTGTAAATGTGGCAGGTGACCAAGATAAAATACCTTACATCCGCCTAAGTAGTTTGAAAAGTGATGTCCAGAAGTAAAAAAAAAATCAAATAAATTCAGTAAAGATTCAGTGTCAAGAAATAAACAGTAAAGAACATTTCATTGACTGGGACACATTTAAGTTGCATCCAGATACATTGCATCTTGCATCCGAAAGAGCGTGCTTTACTTCAATCTTGAAGCATAACACTAGCCTGATACCAAGGACAAATCTCATCTGAACTCTCAAAGAAATAAGGGTATTCCCCAAATGAACAGTGTCAATATCTATATCTGGAAAGAAAAAGACTTGTGTTAGGCCTGCACGTGCCTATTAGTCAGACGAGAGCAAGTTCAGATCAAACACACTGGGGTAAATCTTTTGAAACAAAGGACTGCAGATGCTGGAACCTACATGAAAAACACGACGATGCTGAAGGAACTGAGCAGACCAGGCAGCATCCGTGGAGAAAAGCAGGCAGTCAACATTTCGGGTCAGGACCCTTCTTCAGGACTGAAGATAGGAAAAGGGGAAGCCCAATATACTTTATAGGGGGGAAAAAGCAGAGCAGTGATAGGTGGACAAAAGAGGGGAGGCAGGGTGGACACAGGGAGGTGATAGGTAGATGCAGGTAAAAGATAGTGATAGGCAGGTGCGGGGGAGGAGGGGAGAGTAGATCCACCGGGGGATGGGTCAAAGGTAAGGAGAGGAAAAAAAAGGGCTAGGAAAGGCAAGAAGAGAAGAAGCATGTTTGGGGGGGGGGGGGGCTGGTTTTGTGGGGAAGAGGGGTGGAGATTACCTAAAGTAGGAGAATTCAATATTCATGCCATTAGGCTGCAAGGTTCCAAGACAGAAAATGAGGTGCTGTTCCTCTAGTTTGCGTCTAGAATTCTCCTGGCAATGGAGGAGAACGAGGACTTCCATATCAGTGATAGTGTGGGAGGGGGAGTTGAAGTGACTGGCAATGGGGAGATGCAGATCGCGGTTACGGACAGAGCACAGGTGTTCTGCGAAATGGTCACCTAGTCTGCATTTGCTCTCACCAGTGTAGAGGAGGCCACACTTGGAGCACTGAATGCAGTAGATGATATTAAGGGAGGCGCAGATCAATCTCTGTCTCACCTGAAAGGACTGTTTGGGTCCCTGGAGGATGGAGGTGATGTAGAGGCAGGTGTTGCACCTATGGCAGGTCTATTCAAACATGAAATGTGATGTTGCAGAAACTGAATGCCAATAAAAGGAAAGCTCCATATGACTATTAACTAATCTTCTGAGAAGATGTAAGTTTATTCATAAGTAATTGTGAAAAGGTACACAAAATCAGTAGTGGTTAACAAAAGCCTGAAAAAATTGGAGGTGAATGTAACAGTTCAGCTTCATTCTGGTGTTGTGAATCTGCCACCAACTAGAAAAATTAATTAAAATAACAGCATGCTTCAATTAATGTATAGAGTTGGTAAAATACTAAAAATAAATCCACATATTCACTTACAACTTTCTGGCCTAGTTGATCAGAACTGAAGTTTGGAAACTGCTGTTGTTCCTTACAGATTGAAAGATCACTGCTCTAGGACAGTGAAGGCTAACCATGAACTTCAGATGACAATTATATTCTTTCACTGTTAAAGCAGTTTCAGTCTTTTAAATTTACTACCCTTCATAGTTGGAGGCGTGTCCATCTTCCCAGTCCCTCCATGAAAACTGGAGATGGTAAATCAGTTGCATTTTCCCAGTCAGTATATTTAATGCCAGCCTGATAGCTTCATCAATTACTCACAGAATCCATAACTTGCACTTTACCACCAATTTAACAACCTTCTTATTCACCTCTGACAAAAAGCTTTCCAAATCTCCTGACAGTTTGATTGTAAATTGTCATCCATAACACCTGTCCAAAGATCCTGCTGAATGACTTCAGCCTTCTTAATCTCAAGCACCTTGCTAACATTCCAGGACCCCCAAGGTGCTTGTCTCTTGGTTGAAAGCTAATTTTTGACCACAGCAGGAGCTGCTACCATTGTTGCTGTCACTTTCTCAATGAGTACACTCCCATCCATCCATCATTGAAACAGGCTTGGTACATTGCTAAGTAAACAATAAATTTGCTTCCCATTCCTTACTTATTGCAGCACATCCCTTTGGATCCATGTTGGTTCCCTGCAGAACAATTTCATCCCTATTTCCCTTTGGTACTTTTGCCACTATCCCACAATAAGGCCTAATTTACAGTTGCCAGTTGACCTTCCAGCACATCTTTGGGATGCAGGAGGAAACTGAAGCAGCCAGTTAAGACCCACACAGTCACTGAGAGAACATGCACACTCCACCCAGCAGCATCCAAGATCGAGACTGAACCTGGGTTGTTTAAGCTGTAAGGCAGTAGCACTAACTGCTACACCACCATGCTATCCAACAGAACTCCCCACATCAGTCCACACCACAAAAAAAAAGGTCAGTTTAAATCAGGTGGTCAACAAATCTCAAACTCTCACTTCCCACTTCCAGGTTTAACAGAGGTGGGACCAAGGGATGAGGATGGGAGTGGCTAAGTGACCCAGCCCAGTCAATGACAGTCAGATCCCTTATTTAAGATTAATTAACGAGACCGTAGCTCTTCCATCTTTAACACTCGATGAGTGGGATTCTTTGGGCCTCAGAACATGCAGCAACTGTAAGGAGACAAGAACTGCTGCATAGAACCACACACCTACAACCCTGTGATCAAACCACCTCTCCATGAAGTCCTGATCTCTGCCTTCAAACTCATTTAATGACACTGCCTCCTCCCAGGTAACTATCTCTTCTAGAGAATTCCCCTCCCGAGAGAGTGCCAAGCCTCTTACTAGACTGGCTTCTAACATAACTAGAGGCAGGTTTTTGCAATTTGGCCCTTTGAGCCTGCTCTGCCATTCATCAAGCTCATAAATTATCTTCTACCTCAGTTCCATTTTCCTGCACCATCCCCATATCCCTTGATTCCTTTAATATCCAGAAGTCTATTGATTTCTGACTTAGATGAACTGAATGACCACTCCCCGGTAGGGAATTCTAAAGGTTCATTATCCTCTGAGTGAGGATTCTCCTCAGAGCCAAATGCCCATTCCCTTTTTCAGAGATTGTCTACCCTGGTTCTAGAGTCCTCAGCCAAGGGAAACATGCTCTCCCCATCCATCCCATTGAGCCCTGTAATAAACTGGGAACAAATTTAAAACAAAATACACACATGCTATGGAGTTAAAATTCCATCATTTTCAGATAACCAATCAGAATCTGTCCCTCACGCTCGGCTTGGAAATTCCACTCTATCAAAGAGAGTGGCCATTGAATCTTATAGCACATTTGAAGGTCATTCATGGTGCCTGTATTGGGGCCATTATCAGACAGCAGAGGCCATCACTGATGATTGTCTCTGATTTTAAACAAGATTCCCATGACTTCACAAATTTCCTGTCCTCATATTCATCATTCCCTATTTTGCCTATAACTCAGGCTAGTCAAGTAATAATACTGATCCTTTCCAAGACTACTGTTGTACCAAGCACTCTGCACATCGATAAAGCACATGGTATGTCAAAATTTTTAAGTATTCAGGTGGGTCAACCGGTTGACGGCTGACACATCTTTAAGTTTCTTACTTTAATCTGTCTCCTGAGCCAGAGTCTTCATGATCAGCAACTGTGGAAAGAGCACTGGATGTGTTAGTAACTCAGGTCAGCAAAGTTTGACCTCAGACTCCTTGAGATCTTCCTATTTATATGTCATAACTAGGGCTCTACAGTTTTGTTTTGGTTTTAATTTTTTGGAACCACTCCATATGGGATTTTTCCTATTATTTTTAAAATAGCATTCAGTAAAATTGGTATCTTTGGTCATTAGGAAAATCTTCACTCAAGAGGTGCTTCAACTTTCATTCTTTATATAGCACAATTTAATTGAAAAAGAAAATAATTAAAATTAGTTCAATTTTTAACTTATTCTTTTTCTTTCATGTGATCATGAACACCTTTTGCCTTTCAGCCTCATTTCAAACTGCTCTTGCTCTCTTCTGGCCTTTTATTTAAATAAAAACACTGTCACGCCACTAAACAGCCCATTTCACAAAACAAATTGGTTTGGTCAGTTATTTATGAGCATTTTGAATGCCACGTGTGGGAATTTTAAAGCAAGAGAAATGAAAATGCAAATTGGCATGGTTGACATTAATGACAGAGTTTTATTGCAAATAAGTTATTTTCTATTTGGTGTTAAATGCTATAGTTTTAACTGATTAAAGTCCTATCATAATTTATTAACATTCTTCAGTTTTGCTTCACAAGTTGTTATATATTTGGGTAACACAGCAGTGTTAGCAGGAGTCCAGAGTGTTATCAACATTCAAGATGTTGGCTATGATTTATGAAGCAGGCATATGTTTTTTGGAAATAATTTCATCTGCTAATGATACGTTTTTGGAGGGATGTTCAATTCCATGCAGTTGCTAAATGGATAAAGCTTACATAATCTGCAATTTCAATAATAATTAAAAAGATATCCAGAAGTCATTTCATCTGTCAACCTGTGATTGCACAGTCAAGTGCCTATATCTTCCCTTCTCGCACTTTATCTCTCATTGGCATCAGCCACAAGCTGCTCTTGCAGATAAGCAAGATCCATTTTAATGAATCCTAGGCTGACTGATTCTGTGCAAGAAGCAATGCCGCAAGCTGTCAGAAGCCCTGTCATATCTTGAGAAAGAGCACTATTGTATTGCAGACTCTAACCTTCACCAACTACAGGGAATATTTTCAAAGGGGTACTAAATACACAATGCTACTACAAAAGAACTCAACCTACCCTTGGGCCCCTTTTGGTATTGTGCAGTTTCTTCACTAATATCACAATTCAAGATTTATAATCAATTATTTTTGCCTTCACGAGGAGTTTTGGATTGAGTTAATATGTTTTGCAAGGCAAAAGGATTATCCTTGATATTCAAAAATTAGGATGAAAGAACTTATTACAATGTTTTAATTTGTTCATAGATTAGGAATTGAAGATTTGCATTAAAGGTAGGTCAACCAATTTCTGGAAGTCACATTCGCTGGTTACTGAACCTGAAACACTGAGAGGCAATTGCCTCATTAAGCTAAGCACAGACCCTGTTTGTTTTGAGAATAAGTTGTAGTTTCTTTAAACTGGCATTCCAAGAGAGAAGAGGTTGTGTGTTTTATTGACAGGTCTAATGAACATGGAACAAGTTGGAGAAACAACTTTCCTAATTGCAGTCGACATGCAGAAAGGGCAAAAGGAACACACAGGCAGTCAGCCCGACCTCAAGAGAAAAAAAATTCATTCATTTCAAAACCAAAACAGTCAGACTCAGATACCTGACCTTGAATGTTACAGCAAGTCCACTAGCAAGGGTGGAGCAGTGTACTTTTGCTTTTGTTTTCTCAAAAAAAATGTTTGTAGTTAGCAGAATGAAGGCAATATTTATTATGGTCATTGAATCATCCAGCATGGAAACAGACCCTTCTGCCCACCCAGTCTGTGTTCACCACCAAGTACCTATTTACACTAATCCTACTCTAATCCCCATTTTATTTTATTCTCCCCACATTCCCATCAACTCCCTTTAGATTCTACAACTCACCTACACACTAGGGGCATCTGACAGTGACATATTAACCTACCAACCCACACGTCCTTGGGACAAGGAAGGAAACTGGAGCACCCAGAGGAAATCCATGTGATCACGGGGAGAATGTGCAACACAAACAGCACAAGAGGTCAGGATTGAACCCATGTCATTGGAGCTGCAAGACAACAGCACTACCAGCTGTGCCACTGTGTCATCCCTGGTAGAGATATGGGTTCATTTGCTACCTTTAAACTACCTTCACAGTTTCACAAAGACTAGAGAGTGCGCTGGTCTTCTGTTGATATTCACCTCAAGTTACTAAGGACTTCTGTTTTTGTTAGACACACAGACTATACACAGAAGTGAGCAATATGTCGTACCCAAGAAGATGTCAAAAGCAAACAAACATTTCCAACTATCAAAATGCTAATATTATTGTTCAAGGAAAATAAGTTGATAGGAGTCAATCTTTATTAAATCTTGAATTCACCTTTTGAAAACTAGGTAATGATGTTCTCTACCATCTGGATTATCTTGTGTTTAATATGTTTTTTTATGTAATTCAGTCAGATTAATCACGTCATACTGATGATTAATTTTCCCCTGTATCACACTAGTTACTCCAATACTATAAGGAACTGTTCCAATTCATGCAAGTGCACAAAGAGGTAACATTTCAGTTTAATACCCACTACTTTACCCGTGAGTCTTCTTTTGATGCCACAAATAGGTTTTTCACTTAAAAGTCAAACTGTATTCCTGCAGCAAGAAGATGTCTCCATTTAGATTTCTGAATGTTCATCACTCTGATTGCCATTTCTAATTAACTTTGTCATCAGTACTATCAGGTGATGGTTTCCAGGGGATCACAGGCCACCTGTCTATCTTTCAGGTGCTATGTTGCAATGACTGCTAATACACAATGATTGAATGTTTTAATTTACCTCCAGTGGTAAACTATGAAGTAGCTCTAAATATCGGACATTAGTAGCTCAGTAATGATGCCCGGGGATAAATTCTTCTTTGGTTGCTACTGTATTAACCATTGGTTGCATTCATCTGTTGACTTTCAGTTCATTTGAAGTAAAAGAGTGAGTTCCAAACTTCTATTATACTATGCACGATGATATGTCTCTTAACCTTTCCCCTGAATGATCCAGGTCTGATTTTATTCTATATAATTGCAAAATGGCCCAGAGTACTTCAAAATTTTCCATCCCTGCCTACATCAGGAAGATGGCATAATACAGCTGTAAACCCACAGGATCTAATATGATAAAGCACATCATAAGCTCACCAAAAGTGGCAAAACTGCAGTCAACAGATGAATAATGTAGATTTTGCCTCTTGGTTGTAAATGATACATTTAGATGGATGTGAAATTTGTCATTTTGCGGCAGCAGTACAGATTATTGTGTCTTGTACTATACTGCTGCCGCAAAACAACAAATTTCACGTCATACGTCAGTGATAAATCTGATTCTGGTTCTGACCCATTTAAAACTGTCAAGCAAACACCAAAATGCTACTTCATAGTTGTAGATCTCCATTTGCTTTCCAGTGATGAAGTTTCCACACCAACAGTGCCAAGAGGAATTTATGACAGTGAAACAATTCTTTTCCAGAGTTCTGATGAATTTTCCCGTTTCCAGTGGGTCTTACTAACCCTCACTCATGAGAGTTCAACTATATTAAGAATCGTAGTTATCAACAACACTAGATTATTTGGCCAATTAAGCCCAATACTCATACATCTCTCTACCACTCAATCTAATCTATAAATAACCTGGACAGTTTCAGTAAATTTCCTCCCTGTTCTTATACACAAAGGTAAACAAAATTTAAGGCATTCAATTTGTTTTTGAACCTTTGGTGCTAAAATGCAACCATTTTGTTTTTAAAATGTGTCGAATCCCAAAAGGCATCTATGCAATTTGTGGAAGCTGTTTCTATATATCCATTACACTGTATGAAATTTTTTTTTTAAATTACAGAGGAGAATTATCCCTAAATCAGGCTCATTACAGAATTGCAAACTATTCATATTCACTTAGAGTTCATATGAAAATATATACACCATCATTTTGCTTGTTCACTAAGGTTCAATAAACTTGTTGGGTAATGGAATCCTACAATGGGGTCAAGTCCAGAGTCATTCTAGAGACATGGATGACCCTCTGATTACACAGGATGGCACCTGTCATTTGGGAATTCAGAGTTCAATAGGACTGCTGCAGGGAAGAATACAGGTGCAAGTTTTGATGAGCAAAAGAATGCACTACACCCAAAACTAATAATTTATAGATAAATATTAAATGTATTATTAAAAAGGGGACATTAGACTTCAATAAAATTCAACTTCTTTTTAACCAAATAACTTCCATTTATCATACCATGCTTGTTATTATTCAGCTAGTTTTACAGCAAACTTTAGAAACCTCATTAAAAACGTAGTAAGATCCTTGTTAAGAAACAAACACAATTCACTGTAATGAATCAAGACACGACAGTCCAACCTGAATAGCAGCACAATCCAGTGACCCAGGTTCGATTCTGATGTCCAACATTGACTGTGTAGAGTTTGGACATTCTTCTTGTGGGCATGTGGGTTTCCCCCGGGTGCTCTGGATTCCCCCATATCCCAATAAAGTACTGGTGGGTAAGTTAATAGGCCACTGAAAATTACCCATAGTGTGAGTGGGTGACCAGAGAATCAGCAGGAATGAATAGGCCTAAAATAGATTACTGGGAAATAAGTGGAGAAATAAGATTGATGCAATTGCTCTGACAGTCAGTACAGCCTCGATGGGCTGAATGGCTGCCTTCTATGTCATACGGAAATGCAAAATAATAACATTGCTGAAGGGACAAGAGTCAAATAACATTATCATCTTATTTACCAAGATGGAAACTTCTTTTAAAAAAAGTCCTTTAGAGATGTAATGAATAAATTTCTGAATTCTCCCATCATACTTCAAGTGATAAACACTACTACACCTTGGCCTTGCAATAATCCACTTCAATACAGAAATACAACCAATTTGTCTGATCATTGGACATTTCTTCCATTGCCCAAAAGGGCACTGGCCATATGCCCAGGATCACACAATTGGTCCCAGCATGGCGCCGGGAGCAATTTTTCTGCAGGGAGCCTGGCTTGCAGTACTTCAGCATGGCTGAAGTGCAGCAATGGGGCTGCCTCAGCACAGACAGCCTGCTGCTCTCACAGGACGGCTTTGGCAGCTGCTGAAGTCTCACCCCCAGGTTCTCCCGCTGTTAAATCTGTCAGCGTTACCAAGCAACTGTGAATGTCTGACATTCAGTCAGCAACACATAGGACCCGTTAAAAAATAAAACGCAGATAAAATAATTAATTTAACACCTTGAAAGACAGAATAAGAAAAATTAAAGTCCTGAAATAATAAAAAAAATTTCAAAAACTTTCTCTCGGCAGCCATCATTTCCTATTCTTTTGAATCAGACAGCTGTGCTTACACCAGGTTTTAAAGTGGTTATAGCCTCAATAGCCAGGCTCTGCAGCCTGGGAGCAGGAAAGATGCAAAGCTACCCCACTGGACTGCACAAAGATTCCAGTGCAGTACAGGGAGAGCCTCAGTCAGTACATCAGTACTGGAAACCAAGAATTTCACAGTAAACTATAATACACCTGTTGCTGTGAGAGGAGAAGATCTGCTGATAATTCTGACTGGTTTTGGCTGCAAGACATTTCAAATCAAAAGTATACAACAAATCTATCTACCAGTTTGTTAAAATAACTACACATTCGTTTATCTAATCCAATGGCAGACACTCCACTATTTGTAAACTATCTTATAATATTTATATGGTTGTTCCATCAAAAAATTACAAGGTAAACTTTTAATTTTAATCAACATCTCATTTAGCTGGAGAGAGCAAGGTGATCTACCCAAGCACAATCCACCGTCCCGTGAAATAACAGGACTGCTTCACAATCTTATCTTAACAGCACACAAAAAAATGTTGCCCAATAATAAAAAAGGTTGCCATTTTGTTGTGCTACTGATAAATCAAAAAATTTCTATGGCAAGGTCCAGGCAGACTAAAGGCCAAGGCCAAGAAATTCATCTGTGCATTTAATGACATGCTTGAGATTGTTGTGCCATGTCCAAGTGAAAGTTGACTAGTCCAGGAGTGGGGTCATGTCTCCTGGGTGCGGGGACGGCACTGGTTATCAGGGCCCTGGAGGATGATCTGGGGGTTCAAGGGAGTTGTGGGTCAGGAGTTCAGAAATCAGGGCCAGGAGTTGCAACTTATGTCAGGTTCCAAGAAGCCCCCTTTAAATAGCATTGTTGCAAGGCCATAACAGCTTGGTTGTTCTAACGACGCTCAATGACAAGTGCTTCTCAGAACAATTTCCTGGGCAACGTTCCTTTGAAAGTCACATCAGATGCATAACGATGGTAAGCATCCAGAAGTGCCCAGCTGAAATTCCAGATCGGCACGCTTTGACCCAGAAATAATTACAATTGTGTTCCATTCTGGAAATAATCAATTTTCTCAATTTGCTACTGGACCAAAAAAAAGCACTATGCATCTACATTTATATTGAAGCAGTTCCATCTGAACTACTGTAAAAGAGCCATTAACAGGCTATTTAAAATCCTGTATAGTAGGAATTTAAGACACACTAATGAAATGATCCTCTCTGCAGTTCACATCAAAACCTAAAAGAACAGTAGTTCATGAATGAAAACCCAGTCACGGTTCTAGACTCTATCAACACTGCAGGTCTTGGAAAAAATAACCACTCATAGTGTGGATTATTCAGATTATTTTTCAAATTAATCTTGTTTAAGTTACAGAAAGTAACCCTTATTCAATAGGATATATGCATCCAAGTAGTGTAATTATTGCCCATCCCAAGATTGGGAGATTAAAATAAAAACTCCCAGTCATGATACAGATCCAAGACTAGTAAAACATGTTACTCAGGTGAGGGATAGCAAAAATGGCCCAAACATGATAACATTAGTATTTTATTTACTGCTGTTCTCAAAGAAAGTTGGAATCAATGTTTCAACGACCTGCAGATTTATTCTTTTCCCACCTTGTTTTGAGTTTGGTGCCCTTTGTAGGAAACCCAGGGAATTCAACAGGACACACTGGTTAATCATCTCATCGCATGGAATTATTTTTTTTCTGCTTTGTGTCAACATGCATGGAATTCACAAAAATCGTTATTCAGAGAACAAAGTACATACACATGGGATTAAACTAAAATATAAAAGAAAACTTAAAATGAAAAAATATTATTAAAATATTTTTCTGAGGATGAGACTCTAAATGTGTTTTACAGGTCCAGGGTGGATATAGCATCGTAGATTTAGTCCATAATTAAAAGTGAGAATATTGCACGAAAATTTGAAATTCACACCAAATCAGTCACATCTGTGATAATGGCATCTGTGAAGTCTACACCAGCACTTGCCATGGGGGAGTAGGGCATCACTGCCAACAACTTGCAAGGTGCCTTGTTTAACCCCATGGAAGTCATTGTCAGTTTTGCACTGCAACGGCAGAGAACACTCACAGTTTCATCATCATTACATCTACAAGTTCAGGGCCAATGAACTTGATTGGAAACTATGTAATTTTCATCACCACCTTTCCTGTGAATAATAACAGATATCAAGCAACATATAGTGTTACTGTTTTCTTCACAATGCTAAGCTGCACCCACAAACTGGCTGTTTTTAGGGTAATTGGAATGTATTCTTCTGATCGAGCAGTGCTGCCTACTTTTTCTGTAAAGCATCAATCCCACGATGAACAAATGCATTATGCATCCTGTTGAGAATAACATTGAAAACTCACACATCCAACAGTAACTTTCCAATAGCTTCACAACAAAATGAGCACTGGAGACACACACTAGATCTGCACAGTAACCTGGGTCTTTAGTTCCTTTCTTCTTTTCTCTGTAATTTCTCATCTCTTGTCCCCTAAAGGCAAGGCCTCTCTGTTGGATTCAGTTCCATGGCGATCGCATATCCACTGGACATCTTCAAGAGTAAGTGCAAATCTTCAAGAGTAAGTCTGGATGGTGTCTAGAAGCACAATTGCATCTCACACAGGTCGAACTCTAACTTTGTACAGCATCCACACCAGTGTTTTGGAACAGGATTAAGCTTTTAGCCCCACTCCCCCCCAAAACCTGTTCTACCATTCCATTAAATTATGATTGATCTGCATCTTAACTCCATCTTGGATCCACTGTTCATAATGCCTCTTCCCTAATGAAAGTCTAGTAATCTTGGTGACAACATGTTGAGCTGGCCTAAACTCAGCAGTATTTTGGAGAAGGGGAGAAAGAAGTTTCACATTTCTCCCACTGTGATTGTAAAGACTTTCTTCCCGACACCACCCTTGAATATTCAATGAATATAAATCTTGATAAGACTCAATGAACAGCAACTAGGATTAGAATCCCTCACTAACTAAAGGGATAGGGACTGCTGTCACAGCTAACATCCACACAGCATCATCCTAATCCAGATCAGTGGATTGCCAATCCTGTTTTTGAAAATGAAGCATAAGAACAATCATTCCACTTGGTTTTGGGTAACGTGCTGAAATAAGTACTGGCAATTTTCCAGTCATGATCAGTTAAGCATTCAGATGGGCTACTTCATTTAACATCAGACCTACAGGCCTATGGTCAGCATTCATTTGTATGGATAAGCCTGTAAAATTGCCAGAGGCAATTAACAAGATTTACATTACAACAGCAGCATAATGGAACCACATAAGTGAAATCAGGGTGGTTGATCAGAATCTTCATTGAGGACTTGGGACTTAAAGAGAGTTTAAAGGAGGGAGCACAACAGAGATAGAAAGGCAATTCCAGAAATGGGGCTAAATCATAGACACAAATGGCACAATAATTAGAGAAAACAAAACTGGTCAGAACTGGAGGAGCATACAGATCCTTGAGTTTCAAGATCAGGAGGTTGTTTCAGAAATGGGGAAAGGCAAGGCCATGGAGGTTTCTGAAAACCAAGATGATAAATTGAAAACCATAAGACCATAATAACAGGAGCATGTGTAGCCCATGAATCCCTCAAGCCTGCTACATCATTAATATGATCATGGCTGATCAGTGATCTCATTTTCACTTTTGATCTTCATATCCTTAGATTCTCTCGAAATGATAAAATTTTTTATCATTTCATCTTGAATATACCCAACATCTGAACTTCCAAAATAAAAATAGGCAAGGAAAAAAAGAGATAGGCTAGGAAAGGGAAGAAAAGAGAAAGAAAAGGCAGTGTGTGGTGTGTCTCTGTGGTTTGATTTACTTGAAGTGGGAGAATTCAATGTTCAAGCCATTAGGCTGCAAGGTCCCCAGACGGAAAATGAGGTGCTCTTCCTCCAGTTTGCATTTGGACTTCTCCTGGCAGTGGAGGCGGCAGAAGACGGACATATCATTGAGGGAGTGGGAGGGGGAGTTGAAGTGACTGGCAATGGGAAGATGCAGATCACTGTTATGGATGGAGCGCAGGTCCTCTATGAAACACAGGTGCTCTATCTTTTACCTGCATCAATTGTGCCCACCCCACCTCCCCTCTGTTACCAAACTATCACTGCCCTGTTTCTCACGCCTATATATTGAGCTTCCCCTTCTCCCGTCTTCAGTCCTGAAGAAGGATCCTGACCTGAAACATTGACCATCTGCTTTTCTCATCAGATACTGCCTGGCCTACTGAGTTCCTCCAGCATCTTCTTGTTTGTTCATCTAGATTCCGGCATCTGCAGTCCTTTGTTTCTTAGAAATCAATTTGTTAGTGGTATTAAACAACACCAAAACAGAAAGAAAACTCGTATATCGTGTGTGCTATTGAAACCAGAACCTTACAGTTATTATTACAGTATAGATTGTTATATTATTGGAATTTACCTACTTAACCCACTTGCCTTAAGGACCACATAAGAAATGGCTTGAAAAAGAACAACAAATCAGCAGTTAAACATTACAACTGTGCTCCAGACCACAGATTAACCATTGCATCTCCACAGGATATAGAACATTCTTAACAGATCAGAACATCCCAAAGTGACTCACATGAGCATGATCTAACAAAGAAAACAAATTGACACTTAGCCATCTTAATGGCCAAAGGAGACCAAAAGTTTGGTTAACAAATTTTAATGAGTCTCTCATACCAAGAGAAAGAAGTTTGGTGCGAGTGAGAAAACAGTATTGAGAGAACGAAGAAGACAAAACATGGTACAGCTGCAAAGAACAATGTGGCCATTAGTAGGATGATCATTCTAATGCACACCATAAAAATAGAAAATAATTCATCTTCAATTCCCTTCAAGATACTTGCAAATAGAGTAAAGTATGTCAAATTTGTGGGAATGATAAATCAGCATGTGACCAGGCACTGTTGGCTGATATTTCAAAAATACAAGCAGCTTTATTTTGTTATAGCTCATTGACTACAATGAAAATTAAAACTGTTCTGTATCCTTTGACTACCAAACACATTAGGAATTATTTCATGACAGCATTAGTTTTTATTTCTTATTTTCTGATTGTGATAGTAATTACAGATCTTTCTAGCACAGTTTTATGTATTTACTGCCAAGTCAGAGTAATACTTAATATGCCCTAATATGGCACAATGTCAAAATGTTTCATAATGGTTCCACGAAGCACTATTGGGTCATTTTGCTATAGTAAAGACACCGTTATTGTACTACAAGTTGTCACTGTGTAGGTACTCTGTTTGAAAAGTCACCTGTACAGGTAAACTTTTCATAAACTAAGGCAAAGGTCACAAAAGCAGGAAGGTTACTTAACTCCAATGAAACAATCATTAGGCCACAACTAAAGAAATGCATTCAATTCTGGTCACTACATTTTAGGAACGATATTAAACTCCTAGAGAAGGTACAGAAAAAATTACAAGAACGTTTTCTTCCCTGGGACAAAGATCGAGAGAAAATTTGACAAAGGTGTACAAAATCATAATGGGTTTGGATAGAGTTGAGAGAAATGGTTGCTGTTAGCAGATGCTTCAAGGACCAAGTGATTCAAAGTGATGGGGAAAGGTACAAATTTTTTTTTTATATACAAAGAATTCACTGCCTGCAAGGGGGTGGAAATAAAACTAATGAGGACTTTCAAGAGGGGTCACAATAGACATATACAGGAAATTAACTAGCAGTACCACAGAGAAATAAGGGCAGTGGGACTGATTGGAGTGGTTTAGAGAGCCAAATGGGCCAGTTAAACATGAATTTCATAACAATTCTAATCACCAATTGCTGTTGAAAACTTTCAACTGTTAGTTTCTTGGGTTTCTCTCTCAGAAGAGAATAGTTCAGATGTAACGGCAGGCAATGACCATCTTTTTCTTTCATTTTATGTATTTGGATTTTGCTTATCAGTTGTAAGTCTTTGATGTTTCATGCAAAGTGTACGACTTGGTGTGTCACTTCTGAAGTACAAGGATCTATAACATGTATACTAAATAAAGATAACTACTATTGGCTATTCCCACGGCTTATTTTGTGGCACAGCAAATTATATGTTCTACTATTAATACCACATAATGACGAGTACAACACAATTAGTTTCAGGATTTATTTATTTTTGGGTATGAAGATGAACTTTTGTTACCTGAAGGGCAAAAGATCCAATGGCCAACATTATTTAAGTCTGAAGTGCTTCTGATTTTACTTGTGAACTGACCTGCCTCTATGGTCATTCCTAAAGTGCTTTATACACTGAATAAACTGCCCAATTGGAGGTTAACTTTGTTTTTAAGGCTCTGCAAGTTGTCAGCTGTTTTCTCTTCTTGTAAAGAGGTCAGGAAGACCAGCAAGAACAAAAAAAATGGACTTGTTTTTGCTGGGTATTTTTTTTGAAAAGGTAAATGATGTGTGATTTGTTACCATGCAACATAAAGCATAACTGGCTGGAATCTGGGATGCATGGTCGCAGACAGGGACTCTCACAACATTTAACAATGATTAGTGGAGATGGGTATTTGATAGTTGGCACGGAGAGGGTGGCCAAAGGGCCAGCTTCTCTGGTGTGCGACTCTATAATTCTGGAGTGCAATAGATCTTCAGTGTTAAACCATCTCACCCAACAATCTGCTCCAACGCCCAGGACCCTTGCCCAAATGTGGGATTAATACCAAATACATGCTCCGTCTCAGCTTCAGAAACCCCATATCCCTTTGATTATTTTCAGTTTAATAACCTCACATTTACAGAGATACCTCTTGTGTTCTGAAGTAGGTAAGGTTAAAATGAATCTGAAATATGGATGCAGTGGAAAGTCCTGCAGCATTTGTTACTGAAGCTCGAAATACCCTAGTTTGGTTTTTTTATTGATAAAAGCGTGCTAGATTAATAGAGTCATGCAGTGATGCAGCACAGAAACAGACCCTTCGGCCCAACTGGTCCATGCCGACCAAGATTCCCATCTTTACAAGCAAAAAATATGTAATCACTTTTAACCCATGAGAGAAATGGTTCCCTTATTTATCTTTATGAAGAGCAAGCAAATTATTAGCCCATCTTATCTCAGCAAACACCAACTAGCAGATGAGCACTGTAATTTCGGCATCCTCTGCATTTATTTTCGTTCAAGCTTACCTTGTCAGGCGCCGGGAACTGCAGCTGGTTGACATCCAGTGGTGTGATAAGGGGGATGGTGTCAAAACCATCTTCAAGGGCTGCAGCCTTCCCATTGCTCTTGTCAGTCAGATTGTTTCCCAACTTCACCATGGCTGCGGACAACCGACGAGGGGGCTTCTTTATTCAGAACTAGGGGGGGGGGGAAACATCAATGAAGCAGATGGGGCTTTAAAGAATTAAAATCTGGAACCAACGACCTTCTGTCAGAATTCACTACAATCACGATTCCCAGAGGATCCGCGTGAAACATACAGATGATTTTTAATGCCTTTTTTTCCCCATTTTATTTTAAGTTGTCTTGTTAACCTAATCGAAAGAAACGGGCTAAAGGCGAGGGAAACCATGCTATTGTCAAACCTATCCACCGTTTGCTTGAGCAACCGGGGCACAAGCAGAGAACACTTGTTCGGATAAACCCAGCAGGAAATTCGGGAGTTTAATTTGACGCAGTGCAAAATTCCGCACAAATTATTCAAACCCGACATAATTTACATTTTTAAAAAACACAAAGCGAATTGCTCGTCACAATTTCAGAAGGAAGCAATCGGAAAATGCAGGATATGTCAAATGCGTTTTGTTTCCTATTCCTCAAAAGCCCCAATTTTTTTTTTTACACACACTGTAATCCAATTTACTGCAATTTGGAATAAATCTGTAAAAAATCAGGGCGAACAATGTCGGTGTGTGAAAAGAGATGCCCCAGTAACATGGGAGCATCCCAAGGTAAGACACGGCCAGCAACTCGCTCCCGTCCTCCGGAAATTAAACCGCGAAGCGGAGAAATAAGCAGAATTTTTTTTTGAAAGAAAGCCGCCTCACCTGATAATTCTTCCAGAAAAAATACAAAGAGTTTTTTTTAAATTGTCTTCTTCGCGAAAGCCTTTTCCACTTCAGCTAGAAAAATGGCGGAAAATAGCTAGCCGGAGAAGCGTTGTCGAGGATGCAGTAAAGTCATTGATCGAGTTTGGAGAATGTTTTCATTTTCAAGGCTCGTCTGTGGTGACGCAGCCGCGCTGTCGGCTCTGGAGCGAGCAGATACCTTTCTGCTGCGCCCACACCGCATCAGTTCACCAGCAGGTTTTATTTCTGAAGAGCTTGGGTTTGTCCTTTTTGAAATCCAGTTCCTCTCTTCAAACAAACAAAACAAAAATACCCGCCCCCACGGACAAACACTAAAAATAGAGCGGATGGTGGCTGGAAATCTGAAAAGCAGAGACGGTTCAGTGGCGGGTTAACGTTTGAGGTCAAGGACCGTACACCGTCCGAGTGCCAAATTGTTCTCTCTTGGGCTAAGCAGAATTGTATTTACCTAACCGCCTTTATTGTTTCCAACGCAAGAGACCTTCAAAATAGCGGCTGTGGAATAAAATGTCACACAGTCGTTTAAGACGATATTAGGACAGGAACATGGGGGTTTTAAGAAACATCTTAAAAAAGAAGCAGGTGAAGTCTGGAAATGAAATTTCAGAGGTAAGGGCCTAAGCAGCTGAAATTTTATTTTAATTAATCTTTCCCTTTGTTCCCACGTTAATGGTCTTCGGTGAATTGCAGACTAACTGGTGATTGAAGGCAAGTTAGGGCATAATTGGGACTGACAACTCAATGCAGTACCAAGGGAAGGTTGAACTGGTAGGGATACAGTCTTTCCTGTGAAATGGTGAACACTCTGGGTTGTATTATAAAGATCCCAATGATATTATTTTGAAGGTGACCAGAAGAGCTCTCTTGTTCTACCAATAGTTATCCCTCAACCAACAACACAATAAAAATAGATTATCTGCTTGTTACCACATTGCTGTCTTTGAAGCCTTGTGTTCAACTTGGTTATGTATGCTTGGAATATAAAAGTGACTACTGTCACGAACCAGCAACAAAAGAAACACACTGAGCATGATTCAGTGTTAAAAACTATTAATTACTACTTATGATAATACGTAAAATAAAAGTAAAAATGTTAGTATGTTAGAATTCAAAAATGTTAAACCTCGAACGTTAACCCCAAAACTAAACTCGTCGTGTGGGTGTGGCAAAGTCCAAAACTCCCAGTTCCGGAATGGTTCTTAAAGTTCAGTTCCGCAAGCCATAAGGTGAAACATGAGCAAGGGCTTCTTCAACAACCACCGTTGTCTGAAGATAAGACATAGACGTAGAGAAACATAGAGAGAGTACATATGAAATCCAAATGTTCCACGATGGAACCCAAACAACACTTCAGTGTTTACTCGGTAGTGACTTCCTCACCCCGAAAAGCATCCGACCCGTGGTCGTCCACACACAAATACCTGTTTCCTTCTACAGGTCAGCAACAAAGTGAACTCCACCGGACTACTTCCAACTTCCATACATGGATTTCTATGGCAAACACAGTTATTGTTTCTCATCCATCGATAGAGAAAACAAGCAGGCTGGTGTCCCTCTCCCTTCTCTCTCTCTCTCTTCTTCTTACTTCTTCAACAACGTCATTACGTCCTTTATCTTCTATTGACGTAAGCACGCCCCACACACACATACACACACTCTCTATCTTAGAGGGACTTTCACTGAGTCCGTAACACTACATATCAAATGTACTTTATGGCTGCAATGTGCATTGGGACATCCTGAAGTTCCCAAATTCAGTCTTTCATTCTCCTTTCATAAAATCAGATCTGCAAATGGTATTAAGCTTCACGGCCAGATGCCCAGTTTGAAACATTCATCATGTCCAAAATTTCCATATAGATTAAGTAGATCGATAGCTGATGAATACAGATACATGGTAGTGCACAAAAGAATATATAATATGCATGATAAAATGGCCTTAGCAAAGATAAAATTAATCTAGGTGCAATAGTTGTTCATGCATTGCCAATGCTATTCAATTTACAACTATGCTCAACAGTGCAAATAAATCTAGAAACATCTTAAAGATCAATGATTAGAAGTTGAATGGTCTAAAACTGTTGGAGCTATGTACATCTGTACATACATCCTTGATTCCACAACGTATAAGTACAAATTATTATAAATCACACATTTGCACACACAGTTTATAAAACCTACTTTGTGTTGACACCTTTTTGACACAGTTTCATCTTAACTTTTACCATTGTAAGTCTGAGTGACCTCATTTATTCTGGAAGCTGTCAAGTTATAAGTCATTTTGTAATTATATCTTCCCACCAGCATTTTAATGACACAGTATTTGCCAACTCATCATCCTGCATTTCAGAACAATATTTTTTTTCTGATCAATTCTTCCTCAGCTTTCCACAAGTTTAACTAGATGTAAATTTAATTAATCTTCCACGGCATTATTTATGGGAAATCAGATACATTTTAAGAGAGGGGGGAAAGGGACAGGTGGTTGGAGAGGACAAGAGAACAAAGAGGAGGAACAAGGGAAGACAAGGCCAATACCACTCCCTCTCCTAACTCCCTTTTGTATTCTGCACCCTTTCTTCCTGCCATTTTGGGACTTAGACATCTGACTATGATGCCTGTTCGTATTCCTTCCCATCCTGCACCAACTGGATGGGAGGTTTGTGCTGTGGAGCAGGTTTATCCTTTTTAAAACTTCAGGATAATAAAGTGAGAGAAGCAGAAAAGTGAGAAACCTTATATTTTGTTTTAACTATTTAGATAGCTAATATTCTAATTCATCAACAACATTGCTTTAGACAGAAGTGACTTATATAGTGATGTAGAACCTGGTATATAGACATAAGAAGGTGAGAAGAAGTATGGAAATCAGGAGGCAGAGTGAATGACGTGAAGGAAGAGCCATTTGTAGAAATAAGCAGCTTGAAGAGAGCTGAGGGAGGAAAACATCAAAATGAACATGACATGCACCCAAAATCTTCACATTTCTACCTTATGCAGTTAAATTTCCAACTATCTAAATTTAAGAATTTCCCCTCTAAACCTTTCCACCTTCTAACCTCATCCTTTAAGATGTTCCTTGAAATCTACTTTGACAAAGTTTTCAGCAGCTTGGTTTTGTCTGTGGTTTGGTGTTAAATTTGTTTGTTAACCTTCATGTGAAGGGCAGCAGTGAAAAGAGAAAGTGAGTATTGAGAAGGAAGAGGAGGTGTGGTGATGACAGCTAGCTTCAGTGGTTACAGGGGAAGGTAAGTGTGGGAATCGAAGGAAAGGAGACAAAGAAAGGAAACCCGATCCTTCATGATCCCAAGAAATCCTCCAACAATTTGCAGCTAATTAACTATTTACAGAGAACAGTTAGTGCTATAATGTAGGCAAGGCAGCAGCCAATGTATGACAACAAGGTCTCACAAGTAGCATTGTCACAAATATCAGATAATCTATTTTTTTCAGTGATATCGGCTGGGATAAATATTGATTGTATAACAGATCAATGAGATAGTGGTGGCAAGGGCACTCATGGTGTTAAAGGAAGAGGAAAAGGCAAAAGGGTAATTTTAAAAGAATGTAGCATGATAGATTTAGGAATAAGATAAAGCAATACTTGTGGGCCAGGAGGGTGGATAATGACACACTGGACAACTGCAAGTACATTGTAAGTTTTTTAAGTGATATTTTTTTCATTCCACCCCTTCCAACCCCATCTCCCTGTCACAAAGAAGAGACAGACAAAATGTGGTGCTGAGGAATATAAAAGATAAAGGAAAGTAGTAAAACACACACAAAAAGGGCTTTGGAATGTCTGGAGGATATTCCAAATTTATGGAGGAAACATTTGTTCTATTGCACCTTTGCTCTTTCATTCTTTCTTCCTTTCTGATGCCTTCCCTCCAAGATAAATAGTCACCATCCAGCAATATAGTGGGGATATTACACAAATAATATTATCTTAATTAATTAAAAGAGTGCACGTACCTTTGCCCACTAAGCAATAAGGAAGTATTGGTGAGAAATCAAAAATGTAGTGTAAGCTTTATACAGGCAGATCGCTGATGAGGCTGCTTATATTATGTGTAGTACCAAATGCTCATTTTTAAAAAGATACCGATGCTGAGGTGAAGGATCACAGCAGGGAGCAGGGGTGATTATGGGACTTAGACATCTTAAGTTATGATGAAAGATTTATAGACTGAGCTTTTTCTATAATAATGGAAATAAGGAGCAGATACATGGAAACATTAGTTAATTTATGCCCTAAGAAAGGATTTTGCTAACTTCTGTTAGGAAGGAGATTAAAAATTAAAGAAAAATCATACTTAAAATTGAAAATGCATTCCATGGTATGCAGGGGATCTATTTCCTATTGAAATTTTGAAAATACTACTTGTGGAAAACGGCTTCTGAACATCATCAATGAATGTAATAAATTCAGAGGCATTGTAATTCTGCATGACCTACGATCAAGGAGAAGTTTTGCAGAGCTTTCTATAGACCTGAAATAAGTCAGATGGCCATTATTTAAGAATAGATCATGCATGATTCATTAAAAAATAAGCTTATGAACAAAGCAGTCTAGGAGTACAAATATACTCAGCAACAAAAGGAGGCTATGGGTTAGTTAGGCCGTAAGGAAACAAACTAAACACTAGAAATGCTTCCAGCTTTTTTTTGCTTTTGGTTCTGCAGATTTTTGCTCCAGAGAAGCATTTACTGCTAGATGGATATAACTGAAGAGCAGAGAAGTTGTGCTACGGTTGCATCATGCCTTGGTTAGACCACTGTTGGAGCATGTGTACAGTTCTGGTCTCCACGGTAGAGAGTATTGATTTTTATATCAAAAATGATAGTTTGTACTTTTCAGTAAAGGCCGAATAGGCTGCGTCCCTTTACCCTGTAACGTTGCCTTGTCCCAAAACGTGCTATAAAATGAGAGGGTTTGTGGAGAAGAGCTAACGTAGAAATCATCATTAAAGATTGTGACCAAGAAATTAATTTGGAAATCCAGAGGGGGGTGAGATTATGGAGCTCATTACCAATTGGAGTGGTATAGGTGAATAGCCTGGGTGCGTGTTAGCCAGGAAAGCATATGAGAGAGGAGACACAGGTTACCTCATGAAGTTAGTTGAGAAAGAGTGGGAGGAGGCTTAAGTTGGGCACAAACACCTACAAGGACTGATTAGTCTGAATGACCTATGTCTGGCATATTGTTTTGGGAAGTACCATATTTAATATCTCATAGAACCACTTCTTCTTCCTTGCTTTCCAAAAATGATTTTGGTAGAATCTGGGCCCAAAGCTGGTCCCTAAGCTCCTAGGTTCAGTAGACCTTGTGTGCACTGGATATTATCAACTGAATGGTTCTCCATAACATTTGAAAACACATCAGACAAGTTCACCTTTAGGAGAAGTTATTCCAATGAATGTTTCTACAATCAGATAAATTGATTATAAACAAATTTATATTGTTTCGTTATTATAGGCAATAAAACTCTCATACCGGTTGAGAGTATGCAGTGTTACTTGTGGCAATTATGCAATTGTCATATTAGTATTAATAGCAAACTATTACAATTGTAAATGTTGTTTATAAAACAGCTACATTGCTGTTGGCAATATTAATGTTGGTAGTACTACATGACTATTGGTGGCAATTTTGACTTCATATTAGTAGTAAGAATAGACAATACAATGATTTAATATTTATCTATTCATTATCTTGATGGTGACTTTAATTTGTTTTGAGCAGATTAATATGTCTATTAAAATAGCAGACACGGACACTTCAGTATTGAGCTTGATTGTGAACTCTGCTTTCCTGCATATTCTAAGCCAGTAACAAAAATGGATGGATACTGAGTACACTGTTCAAATTATGAGAAGCATACTCTATCAGTAATCTCTTTTACACTGTACAGGTCTATATTCAAGGTTGTTTGTAAACCATCAGCAACTTTGGAATTGTTTGTTCCCATTTATGCTATTGGCTATTTTTTTCTGAATTCTCCAGGTTGTTATACACTATTGTGCTGATTATAGATAAATTTATTTCTTCCACTTATCGATCCATAGATTGGCCCATGACTGTTTTTGGTTTTGTTGATTGGGTGGATGATGTGGGTGTCAGAAAAGCTTAATTTTAAATTTTTAATTTTATTTACAGCGTGGTAACAGGCCCTTCTGGCCCAACGAGTCCGCGCTGCCCATTTTAAACCCAAATTAACCTACCCGTACGTCTTCGGAATGTGGGAGGAAACCGGAGCACCCAGAGGAAACCCACGCAGACACGGGAGGATGTACAAACTCCTTACAGATAGCGACAGGAATTGAACCCCGATCGCTGGTGCTGTAATAGCGTTGCGCTAACCGCTACGCTACCGTGCTGGGAATGGTAAAGCCTGAGGGTCTTCAGAAAGTGGGGCCAGAACATGTTTCACTGTTGCAGGTGAATTTTAAAGAGCCTACCACTCAAGAGAGCGACATGTCTGAACTCTGACAGTGTAGTAAATGTTGTCAGGGGTTAGGGTCAAGATCAGGGATGTGATGGGCCCATACAGGGCATGTTGCTTGGTGATGGGGAAGGGCACAGAGGTGCTAAGGTTGTAGGGAAACAGAAGAAGTTGGTGGGGGCAATTAGATATAGGGAGAGTAACTAAATATGGGGTGGGCAGAGTAGGAGGGCTTATTTTCAGCTATAAAACATAGAACATTACAGCACAAGAACAGACCCTTTGGCCCACTATGTCTGTGCTGACCTTGATGCCAAATTAAACTAATCCTATCTGCCTGCACCAGATCTATATCCCTCTGTTCCCTACTTGTTCATGTGTCTGTCTAAATGCCTCTTAAACATTGCTATCGTATCTGCTTCCACCACCTCCCCTGGCAGCATATGATGCTTTGTGCAGTCAGTCTCTAGGGCTTGCTAGCACTGGCTGATTTAGGGCAAGCCTAATTTTGGAGGAGAGAGTTTAAGCAATTGTTAAATGCTGGCATGGTAGTGTAGCGGTTAGTGTAACGCTATTACAGCGCCAGCGAACCGGGTTCAACTCTGGCCACTGTCTGTAAGGAGTTTGTACGTTCTCCCTGTGTCTGCGTGGGTTTCCTCCAGGTGCTCCGGTTTCCTCCCACATTCCAAAGTCGTACATGTGAGGAAGTTGTGGGCATGCTATGTTGGTGCCGGGAGCATGGTGACAGTTGCGGGCTGCCCCCAGAACACTCTACACAAAAAGATGCATTTCACTGTGTGTTTTGATGTACATGTGACTAATAAAGATATCTTATCTTGTCTTATTTTTTATGTGAAGAATCCGCATTATGCATGAGAAAGGGACACCTGATATTTGTTCTTACTCAATATGGTATATGCCTAGCCATTTGCGTAATCATGTTTCCTCTCCTTCGTGTTGAAAACACAGTAGCCCAAAAAGAACATTGGAAGTGCTGACTCATTTTTACAGCTACTACTTATTCATGGTTAATATTAATATGGGAGAACATTATTCAAAAAGGGCACTGAGAGAGATGATAGACAAATGTAACTTATGTTCCTTATAGTAAGCCCTCAAGTGGAAATGTCAATGGCAGCCCTCCCCAATATATTACATGGTAAGCCACTGAGTCTGTTTTTGGACTGATCAAACCAGGAGTGAAAAGTCTAAATGGTTCACTAGATAACTCAGTAAAATTGTAGTTTCACTGCATGCTGCAGAATCTTCCAACACAAAGGGTACAGGAGTTGAAAATTACTCAGATTGTAATACTCAAATACTGTAAAGGTGGAATCAAAGTTTCAAAAGCCTCAACCTGAAATGTACATCCATATATTATTGAACCACTTCATTTCAATCTATTCAGTAACGTTATAAATAATCCTTCCCCACAGGACATGGTTAATTATGATCTGCTGACCATGTTTTATGCTCCAATTTCTCTCTTTCTGTTGGCATTGTAATGCTGGAGGAGTTCCAAGTAGACTGAAATTATTCTGCTTTCCAGAGACTCAGAGGAAAATCTGATGGTTCACATCATTCAAATTGCTATTCTTCGTGTGAGCCAAAATCTTGATGTCTAGCTTTTCCAACCATAATGCTGACAACAGACTATCAAAGTGAATGGACCCTCATACAAGTAACAATTAGTCAACCTAACCCTGAGTGGCAGCATGCTATTTAACTGAGATGGGAATTACAGACAACCTAGAGTGTTTTCTCACCCAGCATACATATGTAATGCTTTTCCCACAGAATACTGATGAGGAGTCCTGCTTTATCTCCCATATAAATCCAGGGGAGGGTACAGGTTTTATCTTCATTTGGAATAACATCACAATCATTATACAAGTACAAATCAATAAACTGATACAAATAAACTTCAGATTAATAGTGGTGCTCAATAGGTGATGTGAAGCACTGTGGATGTGTTATTATAAAATAAGATATCTTTATTAGTCACATGTACATCAAAACACACAGTGAAATTCAGGACTCTCCTGAAACAGGGTCCTGACCTGAAATGTTGACCGCCTGCTTTTCTCCACGGATGCTGCTTGGCCTGTTGAGTTCCTCCAGCATCATCGTGTTTTTCAACTAGGTAAATGAAAGCTGAATAACTGCTTCATTCCATTACAAAATGAGTATGCAGCTCAGTAGTTATGATTGCACCATTTCAATTCAGTCAGTCATGCATTCACATAAAAATACAAAATAAAGAGCACACCACACTTCCACATATCAATAGGACGTGTTACTTGGCTTAAAGGAGGTGATTGCTAAATGTTCTTCAGCATTATCTTGGCAAATGCCCTCACGGATTTCAGTTTAAAAATGGGAGTGACCTGCCATTTTCTGCTGAGTCTGATTACCTGTGTCTCATTTTTTTATATCTCAGTTAGTTTGCAGCCAAGAAGGACAGCTGCCAAATGCACAGAACAAGAGACCATGTGAAGTGTTCATTGATTACCAAGTCTAGCAAGATAATTGCTTATTGTTTATCTTTTGGATTGAAGGTTCACCTATCTATGTGGGTTCTTCCTAAACTGCAGGGCTATTTCCTCTGTGCCAGTTGGACACTTATGCATCAGGAAACAAACAATCAGCTGAAGGTTTCATTAACATCAAGCTGGTAGGTAGTGTAAGTGAAACTCAAGGTAATGATTGCACACATAGCTTGAGGCTAAGAAGTCCAGTACAATCTGCAAAGATAAGAAAGTAAAAGGAATTGGGAGGGTTTGCCTCCAAGTTCAGTATCTTCACATACAAGCAAATAGAGGCGTAGAGGATGTATATAAGCCCTTTGATCAACCACATTCACACTAACCATCAAGAACTCATCTACATTAATTACATTTTTTGTCTCACACCCCTACCAACTCCAACAACCTGCACACCAGTTCTCCTGCCACCCACATACACAAGCGGCAATTTACTGTATCCAATTAACCTACAGCGACCCGGGTTCGGGTCTGGCTGCTGTCTTTGGAGAGTTTGTGCATTCTCCCCGTGTGTCTGTGTGGGTTTCCTCCGGGTACTCCAGTTTCTTCCCGCGTTCTGGGGACATGCGGGTTGGGAGGTTGTGGCCGTGCTGTGTTGGCGCCAGAGGTGTGGCGACACTTGCGGGCTGCCCCCAGAACACTCTACGCAAAGGATACATTTCACTGTGTGTTTCGATGTACATGTGACTAATAAAGATATGTTACATTAAACTCCTTATAATTGATGCTTGGCCATCCGAAGAAATTCTTGATCTAAAGCAATACCAACGATCATGTCTTTGGCATGGGTAGGAAATTGATGTACTGAGAGAAACCACACTGTCATGGGAAGAACACGCAAACTCCAGATGGACAGAACCCAGGCCTCTGGAGCTGTGAAGCAGCAGTGCTAATTGCTGAGTCACTATTTATAAACATCATGTTGTAGTACTCAATATATTTTTCTGGATCATACACATTTGAAAAAGAAACAATATTCCACAAGGGCCTTAAAATAAAAATAAAAATACAGGGGTTAGTGAGCAACTTTCAACCTGTATTCTTCGACACCCAACAAGACTGTATAATCACTTAAAGAACTTTATCCTCTGTTTGATCAAGTGACTTTGTCTGTGGTCTTCCTTCAGACTTCTAGGACAGCAACTGAATGCAATTCTGTTATTTTTTAAAAAAATACTTTCATAGGATGTAGACGTTGACAGCATTTGTTGCCCAAACCTAATTGCCCTTGAGAAGATAACAGTGAACCATGTCTTAAATGTGCAGCTTATTGGAAGTTCCAGTATTTTGACTTATAGTTGTGAATGAATTGTGCTATATGATTTGGTGGTGTAATTAGAGGTGGTGGTGATCTGAGACATCCATTGCTTTTGCTCTTTTAAGTGGTAGAGGTCATAAATTTGAAGGTGTGTTGAAGAATATTTAGTGATTGGGGCAGTACATCATGTAGATGGGGAACACTGTACCCACAGTCCATGATGGTGAAATAATTTAATGTGTAAGGTGGTAAAATTGGGAGCTGATCAATTGAACTGCTTTGTCATAAAACACAGAGACAGACCCTGTGGCCCACCACATCCATGCCAACCAGCAAGTACCCATCAGCACCAATCCTATTTACCAGCTCTTGACCCATAGTCTTCTATACCTTGGTGATTCAAGTATTCGTCTAGATACTTCATAAATGTTGTGAGAGTACCTCCTTCCACCACCCACTAGGTGAAAAAAAGCCTCCTCAAATCCCCTCTAAAACTCTTATCCACTTACCCTAAACTAATGCCCTCTAGTTTTATGAACTTCTGCTCTGAGGAAAAGTTTCCTATTGTCAACTCTATCAATGTCCCTCATGTTTGTATGTCTCTATCAGGTCCCCGCTCACCCTACTCCTCTCTCAAGGACAAACCCAGCCTACCCAGTCTCTCCTCTTACTTAAAATGCTCCATCCTAAAATGCAAAATCCTGGTGAATCTCCTCTGCAGCTTCTCCAGTGTAATCACATCCTTTCCATTGTGTGGCAACCAGAACTAGGCATGGTAGTGTAGCGGTTAGCGTAATGCTATTACAGCACTAGCGACCCGGGTTCCATTCCTGCCGCTGTCTGTAAGGAGTTTGTACGTTCTCCCTGTGTCTGCGTGGGTTTCCTCCGGGTGCTCCAGTTTCCTCCCACATTCCAAAGACGTACCGGTTAGGAAATTGTGGGCATGATATGTTGGTGTTGGAAGCGTGGCGACATTTGCGGGCCGCCCCCAGAACACTATGCAAAAGATGCATTTCACTTTGTGTTTCGATGTACATGCGGCTAATAAAGATATCTTATAATTCTCCGACAGTGGTCTGATGATTTGTTTTATAAAGTTGTACCATAATCTCCTTTCTCTTATGTTCTAAACCCTGACTAATGAAGGAACGTATCCCTTATGCCTTCTTTGCCACCCTATCTACCTGTGGTCCAACTATCAGGGATCCTTGGACTTGTACACCAAGGTCCTTCTGTTCCCAAGGGCCATACCTTTCATTGTTTATGCCCTACCTTTATTAGCCCCCTCAAAATGCATCACTTTGCAGTTATCAGGATTAAATTCCATCTGCCATTGCTATGCCCATTTTACAAACAGATCAATATCATCCTGTAGATATTGATCAGTCAGTAAGATGGACACAACTTTGTGTTGGATATGTATAATTAACTGAGGAAATAAAAATGAATCAGTAAGCATCCTGACTTCTGGTTTCATAATGGAAGGAAGCTTATTGCCAAAGTAATTGCAGTGATATCCAAAGGCTGAAGCCTACAACCATCTTCCTTTTTGCTTCGTTCAAGACAGGGCTTTGCTCCCAGTTCCCAGTTGTCTGTGGCTGCTTCATGTCAACTCAGCTAAATGTTGGTTTGATGGCAAGTGTAGTCTCTGACCTCTCCTCTGCAATTCAATTATGTTGTTGATGCTCAGGACAAGACTTAATGAGGTCTGGGAATGAATGGTCCTGATTATCTGTGGGAAAATTATTGATGAATGAAGTAAATTGGTTTATTATTGTCACATGTACAAAAGTACAGTGAAAAACTTTGAATAGAAGGACCTTGGTGTAACAGGTCCAAAGATCCCTGATAGTATGCCATCCATACAGATCATTTCATCACATCAGTGCATTGAGGTAGTACAAGGGAAAACAATAACAGAATGCAAAATAAAGTGTCAAAGTTACAGAGGAAGTGCGTTGCAGGCAAACAATAAGGTGCAAGGCCATAACGAGGTAGATTGTGAGGTCAAGAGTCCACCTTATCGTACTAGGGACTGTTCAATAGTCTTATAACACCATCAATAACACTTTTCTTCACTTTGCTGATGTTTGAGAGTAGGCCATGCCAGATCTTTCCAACAGAAAGTGCTAGAAACACTCAATGGGTCATGAATCACCTGTGGAAAGAGCAACAGAGTTTGCATTTCAGGTCAAAGAACTTGATGACGGGTCTTCAACTGAAACGATAGTTCTATTTATCTTGTTTGTGTTTTTATTTCAGATTTCTCACATCTACAGTTTTTTTTAACTTTCATTTGGATTTTTCCTGGTTTTTGTTCACTGGTCACACCTGGGCAATTTCCACTTTGTCTTGTAGATTGTCAGTGCTATAGATGTATAACAACAGTTTGGTTTCCCTTTCCAAAGTGTAATGCTTGCTAGTAAAGTAACAAAGATCGTTTTGATTTTGTGCAATCATTGAGCTATCTGACCCCAGCTCCATTCTTGGTTTTCATTTGGGGATCCCTAGTGTATCCAAAAATTAGAATAGTTAGTTGTGTCTTTGGTAATACTTCAAAATGGATACTGTCAATTTGGTTGCATGTTGTACATTTCTTCTGGGAGGAATGTTTAACAGATGGCTGAATCAAATTTACTTCTTTTACACCATTATCCAAAGTTAAAATGACTCTCAATAAGTGTCCAAGAACATACTCTGCAAAAATTGTTTTTTAAGTACCCTTTCTCAATCTCTGTTAAATTCCCTGATTTTAGGTGGTATTTTAGTAATGGGCCTTCTACTCTAGTAATTCTAGTAATGGGCCTTCTAAATGTAATTTTGTGCTTGCTGTAATTTTTCCACATTGCTTGCTGGTGACCTATCTTGAATTTCTATGAGTGAGGCTGAATTTAATGAGAGCATCAGAAACTTTGGCAGAAATTACTGAGCAAAATTATTTCTTCCAAAAGTTACTAACCTTTCCCAAAATGGCTTTCCACCTGAAAATACCTCAATTTATGCAGAAAAGATAACGGCTATGCAGGAGTGTTTTCATGACAAGAATGAAATATCAGAATTGTTCTAAACTATTGTGCTAAAGGATGTCATTTCAGCTCCCTGGTTAATTAATGCCTTGAACTCGCTCATGTATTTCCATTGCTCCCATAATTCAAGGACATTTTATTTATATCTTTGAAGGTTTTCTGTGTAAAACTGCCTGTAATTTTATTGCTTTCTGAGGTTGCCCATATTGTTGTTGCACAACCTGGAAATTGATAAAATTACAGGACAATTTACATTAAAAACTAACCATGTCTTACAAATTTCTGCCAATGAAGTCGTCAGCTGTCTGCCTAGAATCACATAAGGTACTCCAAAGGTAAATTGGTAAATTGATTTATTATTGTCACATGTACTGAGGTACAGTGAAAACTTTATTTTGCATGCCATCCATACAGATCATTTCATCACATCAGTGTATTGAGGTTGTACAAGGGAAAACAATAACAGAATGCAGAATAAAGTCATACAGTTACAGAGAAAGTGTGGTGCAGGCAGACAATGAGGTGCAAGGCCATAAAGAGGTAGATTATGAAGTCAAGAGTCCATCATATTGTACTGGGGGAACCAGTGAGTAGTCTTATAACAGTGGGATAGAAGCTGTCCTTGAGCCTGGTGGATAGTGCTTTCAGGTCTTTGTATCTTCTGCCCAATGGGGCGGGGGACGGAGAAAGAATGTCTGGGGTGGGCACGGTCTTTGATTATGTTAACTGCTTTACCAAGGCAGCTAGAAGTGTAGACTGAGGTATCTCTACTTTTAGTTATGTTGTTTACTTTCCTAAATGTCAAATCCTGCTAGGGCCCAAGTTAGTTGACCTTAATCAAGAAGGTAGACCTTGGCAATTCTGAATTGAGAAGTAGGGAGAAGGGTAAAAGGGGAATATTTGGTGAGCAGATGAAGGGAGGAATTGTTGAGGCAAAGAATCATCAATGTATCATTATCTAATGACCCACCCCCTTAGAAAGTGAATGTAGAATAAAGACAGATTGGGTTCAACTGTGATGAAATCTACAGTCGAAGAGATTCACTCTCCAGGTTTACAGTTACCTACTTAACAAAGTAACCATGTACTGCCAACGTCTTTGGAATCAGTAGGAATCAATGCTTCTAGAGAGCAAAGAAAAAATTGTAAACGTAGGGGAGATATTTTATCCTGCACTCTTTGTAACACAAATATTAACATTTTTTTAAACTTCACTTTCAGAGAGCATAACATTTTCATTTCTATGCCTTTGAAGTCTGCATTTCACTTCAGTGTTCACATAAGTGACAATATTTGACTTTACGTGATGGTGCAAAATGGGTCAGTTACTCCCTCTGTGCCTCCACCAGATTTGGGAGAAATGAAACCTCATGGTATGTGTTATTGTCTGCAATAAACTTAAAAGCCTCTTTAGCTAACATTTATGCACATAATTAGGGGTAACCAGATTGTACAACTTTATGTTTAAACATCTGTTTTCTTCCTCAAGTGAGATTAATTCGACATCCAGACATACATTTTTGCAAACTGTCTTGTAGAAAAATGTTTTTATTAGCCTCATAAATACATCTAGCTATTTCTGACCATTGCATTTCTGTGTTTGTACATTCTTTTTTATTTGCTGTATCTCTATTGCCTTCTATCGTGGTTGCTAAATTCAAATTTAACTATTTATATATGGCTATAAACATGGTCTAGAATTACCAGTTTAATGGGTAAATAAACATTGGTCATATTTTCATCTGTTTTCCAGGCAACAACAATTCCTATATGTATAGTGCCTTAAGTGCAGCAAAATTATCAAGGCACTTCACGTGCAAGGAGGGCAAAATTGATAAATTTTGCAGGACAGTGCCATGATCTACAGATCACCTGAGAAATTATCCAACTCCACATTGATGTGGACTATTTTCAGGTGTCCTCTGCCTAAAGCAGGGATTGAACCCCATACATATGCTATTGAGAGGCCTCATACCTATTTTGGACTCAAAAGCCATGCACTCAGGGAACCATGGAATGTTAGTTAGCCATTTGTAAGGTAGTTATTTGTAGCCAGCACTCCTTCTAGCTGCTATTGCTCATGATTGTCTCCTCCCCCTATTCTCCAACACACAACCCCACCTCGATCCTGTTTTTAATGAGATGAATGCTTGAATGTTCTGAAATATACTTTGATCTGTGGAGGTACGAAAAGTAGAGGGAACTCATCTACATTTCTGTAATGGGTGGCGCAGTGACACAGTTAGTAAACTGCAGCCTTGTTAATCCGGCGACCCAGGTTCAATCCTGACCTCTGGTCCCGTCTGTGTGGAGTTTACTACTTCCCCCTATGATGATGTTAATTTCCTCTTGGTGCTGCGGTTTTCTCCTACATCCCAAAGATGTGTCTGTTGGTAGGTTAATTGGCCTACTGTAATTTGCTCAGTGTGTAAGTGGTCGAATCTGGAGGAGTTGATGGGACTGTGAGGAGAATAAAAATTGTATAAATGAGTGCTTTATGGTCAGCACGGATGATGGGCTTAAAGGGCTTGTTTCTGTGTTGTATGATTCTATGAGCCTGCTGTCATATTTTGAGTTAGTCTTGTGTTTTTTGTTAGCTTGTATGTCATCTGCCTCAAAAACAGACGAAACTCTACCACAGAGTCTTTTGTTAGAAACCTACGCGTCAATCTGTACATGAAAATGGGCTGTATTTTTGAATACTCTTCTATCTTCTGTGGGAGATTGGCTTTTTAACCAAACATTACTTGAGTTGCATCCCTTGCCATTCAGCCGACAGCTTACATGAATTTCAGCTGAAATTCGGACTGTCTCTCAACTCCCAGTACAAATGGACCCAAGGTGAAAGAAGGAATAAATAGAGAAAATGAGAAGTGATTAAGTAGGCATAAATTTCTCCGCTGACACAACATATGTTCTATATTAACATTGCAGCAGAGAACGCCAAACAAAGGAGAATGACAAGAATCTTTTGTTACTTGCAGTAGTTGCAAACCTAACTCTTTATGTTTTCATTGAAAACATCCTAAAAGGTAATTAAAGCTCCTGTAGGTTCCTGTGTGGAAAAACTACTTGTAGACAAGTTCAGAAGATTGATAGCATACTGTGGAGCAATTTGAATTTGAGTAATTAGTTCAACTGGGCAGCATTGTAATCATTGGTTGCTGCAGCATCTTCCAAATCACAATATCAAGAATTGCTGAGAATATTAAAATATTCTTTGACTCATTCTGCTACGCTCTTAACCCTTTTTCCATATATTCCTTGACACTGAAGTGATCAAACAATTCACCTCAGCTACCTAACTTCCTAACATTTTATTTTCCCCAGTCTATTGTAAAACAAAATTTTCAATTACAGAACCTTCTTTCATTTCACTTTCACTGTTAAAGGCCACCATTCTCAAGAGAAGAGCATTTACCTAACCTCTCTTCATTTGCTGCCACACATAGAGAACAATAACATAAACCATATCAACTCAGCATTGTCCTTTTGCCATTGTGATGAAAATGATGCAATGCTTCCCACCTCTTCCTTTGCTCCCAATTAAATTAAGGATTGTTAAGCACTCTTCATGAAAATATGTATGTTTAATGTTCATTTTTACAGCTCCAGCAGTCTCAGCAAGGCACCATCTGTTCAGCTGTTGTAGCAGTGGAACCCAGAGTAGCTAACACAAGACTTGGATGATTTTATTTTGGTCAGTTGAATGTGTGCAAATTGGAAGGAATTTCCAAGACAAGTTACTAAGTATCTGAAAACTCAAAGATTCTGTTTGGCATAAAGAATGTACATTATTACCCACGGGAACAGAACCCACATATTCAAGTCCCGAGCATAGGGAGTGTTCAGTTCAACTTCCCATTGTAATGACTGGTTGTTGCAGCTTCCTCCTATTTGAAAACTGAGAATATTTTAGTATTCTTTGGTCCATTCTCATTACTCAACACTATTAAATGTAAACCTGATGGGTTATATTGTAAATTCATATATAAATTTACCTGTGAATGTTGCTCTCAATTTATTATTGGGAGTCTCCATCGATTTCCTTGGCACATTGACTAGGCAAGAGAAGTTCTGTTGATGAAATGTAGGACAGCAGGCTTAATATTGAGAAGTTCAATTAGACTGGTGCAAATGCTCCTAGAATTGCCAAGTGGTTCATGGGGTATGTTTCTGTAAAGTGACGATGCACGAACATGTTATCAAAACTTGCACTGAAGTGTCATACAGAGAAACATTTTGCCCCAGTCCTTCCAGTATTGACCCCAGTTTTGCATCTAGAAACAACTGTTCTGACACACCATGGCTCTGGTCTCATATTCTGAGCAAGCATTAGCAAAAATGCTTCAGAGTACTTGTCGGTGTTTTGAGTCGAAACCCTGCATCAGGACCAAAATTGTCGACCTGAAATGTTGACAATTCCTTTCCCCCAAAAGAAACTGCTCAACATGCAGAGTTCCTCCAGCAGATTGTTTGTTGCTCCAGATTCCATACATCTTGTGTCTCCATGCTTCAAGATACACTCCCTTTAAAGTGGCACCCACAGTAATATGAGACGCCTCATCCCTAAAACATCTGGCTGCAACTTATGGTACAAAAGCTCCAATTCCATAGAAGGGATTGGCAAATTGGAGTCAAACATCTTGTGCTAGATATGTATGGAGAAATATAGCACGTGGTCAGCAGAAACATAGTGGGTTGAAAGGCCTGTTTCTCTGTTTGACTCGATGAACAGAGCAGACCAGTGGGAGGAAGAATCTCATGTTGCTCCAGAACCTGAGTTGCATTAAACATTTGAAAATGACTAGTATTATAAAATGGGCCTCACTACCCAACATTTCCCAAATGCTTTCCCATCCAATGTCACTGGAAATAACACTGCTCCTCTGAAAGAATTCTAATTGAAAAGCAATGCGTGTCTTTTATTGCAATTTTGCATTGAAATTTAATTCAGTTGTTTTTAAAACATTTCCTCCTTTTACTATTCACCATTTAGGGAACTTCAGTGTGATTGGATGAATACACATTTTTAAATTTCTTTCTTAATGAAGAAAATAAAATTTATGTAAGATTCTTCAGTGGTCCATCTCCATGTTTCTGCAGCAGGAATCGCAGAAACATAAACCTCTACCACAATCTTCATCGGAGTTCCTTGAGTACTGTGAAAATACGGTGAGAGTGAGTTTCTTTGAGCATCTGATATGCCCTCTATTTGAAATGAAAGACTTAAAGTCAAAGGTGCATAATGATAAATATTTAGCCAACCTGAACACTAATCAGATGTCAGTAAGTTACCATATCTCCTGTAACTCTCGATTGACAATGTATATTGTATCTCCAAGCTATAGCTTTCTGAAGCACGGTTGAGCAAAGATACAAAGAACAAGCTGCAGGATTTTGTAAGGATTTGGCATGAATAGGGACTACAGGTGGATCAAGGAACATTCTCTCATAAGGAAGCTCTGAGTCATCTATGAGCTATATTGGGTCATAAAACAGAAAATATGATAAAGTCACAAGATCAGGATAAAGTACACAGTATTTAAGCCACTTATTATATATTACCAGAAGTGGGGTTGATGGTAGGGTTCGGGGTTCAAATATGGGAAGAGATCTTAAATGCCTTATTACCCAAACTTTTTTTGCAACTGCATATCCATTTTCAGCCCTATCAAACAGGGAGTTAGGTGAGATGTCACTCCCTTATTTGTCCACAGAATCTACTTTGTTCCTTTTCAATGGGCTTCCTTTCACTTCATTTTATTTTTTCCCTCCTCCACCCTGCCAAGTTTGAGGAAAACTTAAAACTGATTTTGAAGCTTAATAAGGCCAAAGCAAATGTTAGTCTTTACATGCAAGCACTTAATTGTAACTGCACAGGTCTCTATGCATTGGATAGTGACTAGATTTTTCACTTCCCTCATTAAGCTACACGGGAGAAAAGCTGCACTTGCAGCTAATGACTGATCATTCAGTAAGCTCAAGCAGAAAATTCAAGCCTGTCAGTTCTCCGATTGGGGCTAAAGCTAAGCACATTGGCCATGGTATAATCATGAGCTCACTCTGAGAATGTAATAAATGTTTGAAATTAGTCCTGCATAACCCAGTCAATCTGATCCTCTACACAGCAACTCACTGTCTGCACAGTTATATTGGAAAATAGGCATCAATGTAACTCCCTAATTGCAGATGTACAAAGCTATATTAGAAGAGAATCAGAGTTTAGTTCTATTATTTAATTATGCAACACCCATTACAATCTCTTGTGTTTCTTAAAATACAAAAATTAAATACTAAATTGGCCATCAAAAGTCACATTTCTAATACAATCCAATCTTGACATCATTTCATTTTTAAGACAAGATAAGGAATGGTTATGTTGATGTTTGCAATTACACATTCTGATCTATTCCCTGAAGTGATATTTCATTCTGAGAGGTAGGCAGACAGTTGATTGGAAACTCTCCACATGGCTGCTTACATTACTGATCAGACTTCAGCTGATAAGGGAAACATTTGTTATGAGGAAGAGGAGTTTTATGCTCCTTAAGGATCAGCCAAGATCTGTTAATGTTCATCATACCAAAAGTGATTTGAAGATTGGATTATCAGACAATGCTACATTTCAAAGTCAGAGTCATAGCAGTGAACAGCAACTGGAGTGTTATAGCCATTAATATGTAATTTTCCTGCACAAGACCCCTGAAACGCTTTGCCACTTACAGCGCTCTGCAGCAGTTCAATGTAACAATGTGAGTGGAGGGCATCACTTGATAATTTTCTCTCCTAATTTATTCCAATACTCTCCCAGCCGTCCTTCAGTTTTGCATGTACCATAAATGCAGACATGAAAGCTCATTTGGAATTGTTCCCTGTGTGTTAACACATGCAATGTCCCACTCATTTCTCACTCCTGTCCTAACTGACACAATGTAAAACCTCAGCAGCAAAACCTCAGTTTTAAACTTCTCATCCTAGTGATCAAACCTGCCTTGGGTTTCTTCTCCCCTTTTACATAACCTACAAACCTCTAGTAGATCCATATCCCTCTAGTACTAAGTTCATGATTATCCCTGATACACTTTACTCCATCACCAGTCAAGGCTTCTGCTACCTTGACCCTAAACTATGGAATTATCTTATAAAATATCTGCAATGTTTTCAACAACTTTAAGATGCTCTTGAAATGTATGTCTTTGTTCTCAAGCTTGGCCACCTGCCTTATTTTCAACTTTTATTATTCATAGTCATATTTTGTTTCATAATATTTCAATTAATTATCTTGAGATACTTAGTTTTGTTAAAGGTACTGGCATTAGAAATTCCCTCAAAAAACTCCAAAAACAAAAGGTGCTAGTAGTTGAAAAATTGGGTAAACAATACTGGTATCAGAAACAACACTTTTGGTATCAGAAAAATCAACTCCTGTCTTCTTGGCTAGATTTTCATTGGTGATGGCATCATTTTTCCAGTGAAGTACCCCACCAATTGAGGACAGCAGTGGTGGAGTATTTCATGTCTCCAGTATGATTTTCATAACAGCATAAGAAATAGAAGTAAGAGTGGGCCATTTAGCCCCATGTGCCTGCTCCATCATTCAATAAGATTATGGTAGATCTATTACCTCAGTGTCACTTTTCTCCCTCAATCACACATTCCTTGATACCCTAGTTATCTAAAAATCTATTGCTCTCTTTCTTGACTACACTCGGTGATTGATCCTCCTTAGCCCTCTTGGACAAAGAATTCTAAAGCTCCGCTAACCTGTGAGTGAAGTGATTTCTTTTCATCTCTGCCCTGAACAGAAAACACCTTATACTGAGACAGTGACCCTGGATTTTCAACACCCAGGCCAAGTGGAACATCATCTTTGCATCTGCTCTGTCAAACCCTATAAGAATTTTGTTGTTTTCAATGAGATCACCTTTCATTCAGCTAAACCCAAGACAGTATAGGGCAGAATGCTTAACCTCTTTTCACATGACAGCTTGCCATCCCAGGAATCAATCTCGTAAACCTTTGCTGTATTCCCTCAATCATTTATAACCGTCCTTAAGTAAGGAGACCAGATCTGCACACAATATTCATGAAGGCCCTACATAACTGGAACAAGATTTTCCTACAATTATACCCAAATCCTCCTGCAATAAAGGCCAACATATAATATACCTTCCTAATTGTTTGCTTTATATTCACATTAACTTTCAATCATTCATGTACAAAATCTCTGGGGTCTCACTGAACACCAACACCTTTTAACCTCTCTGCATTAAATTACTGTTCTTGTTTCTGCCCACCAAGGTAGATGGGCTCACATTTTTCTACGTATATCCCAACTGCCATGTCTTTTCCCATTCAAATAAGCTGTCTATGTCTTCCTTAAATTTCTCTGCAACTTCCTCACAGCCCACACTGCCAACCAGTTTCGTATCATCAGCAAACTCATTTGCTCTTATCTCTTCTGCTTGTTACAAACTCAAAAATTTCCAACCTCACTGATCTCAAAAATAGTAGTTTTTATCTGTTCAGAAAATACAGGTTTTACTTACTCATTTCCCCAGAAACTTAAAAGGTCAACAATCGAACGGTAATCTTTATTTTCAATGAGATCTGTGACCTTCTGCCACCTCAAATATGTCTTCACATGTATACTTGAGTGATGTGCCCACGGAGCCAAATGCCCTGGCCACTCTCAGCATCCAAGCATCAGGATTGTTACAGGTTTCTACCACATCTCAGCTTGCTATTCACTCCTACACCAGGAAGGTCACCCAGGTTCCATACTTGACGAAACACAACTTCATCTACCTTTTATTCACCAACAGGATGAATTCTGCTTTTATTGTATCCCTTTAAGAGCTTGCCGTGGAATTTGCAGCCACGATGCGAAATGCCAGCAGTTGCAAGAACTTGTGACAGATGAAGAGACAATGCCCACTGAATCTGGCATAGCACAATGTTTCACAGAGAAATGCAACAGCACTGTCCTGTCAACCTTGCAAGTGAACATTTCAATCTATATGGCACTATAACAAACAGTGTTAGGATGACTTACATTGCTGCTTTAACACCATTAAATGTAGTAAGGTAGTTTCTAGGTCAATGCAAGTTGTCATCATATTCAGCATATGCAACTGCTTAATCATTAAGTATCATCTCCATGATCCACACATCATGTCCCTTTGGAGATCACTGAGTGAATGGAAATGAGAACTAGCAACTTTCCTACTCTTAACTCTCAGAGGTTAGCTTCAAAATGCATCAAGAATAATTAAGTTAGTCTTGAGGTTGCTGCAACATTTGGGGTGCCTTTGATGCAGCAGCAATATTCCTTCACTCTGCCCTGGGCTATTCCTGCAATGTTTATCTGATCTGTTATGAGTTTAGTTGAGTTGGTTTGTTTTGTAGATGACTGTTCAGATGGAGTAACCTGATACCACCATCTCCTCTCCAAAAATATGGCAAGTAGTTTGTTTTCTATAACTTTAATTAACTTTAATTGGAGATCAATGGTGCAGGAGCGTGGTGACTCATTCCAAGCTGCTCTCTGCAGAGCTATTCATTGCTTCTATTATAATCGTTCTACTCTTTTAAATCTAAATTCTATGATACTAAGATGGCCTTGCACCTTATTGTCTGCCTGTACTGCAATTTGTTATTGCTTTCTCTTGTAGTGCACTGTTTCTCAATGCACTGTTGTAGTGAAATGACCTGCATGGATGGCAGGCATAACAAAGATTTTTCACTGTACCTTGGTACACGTAACAATAATAAACCCATTTACCAATTTACCAATAGATGATCTTGGCTCACAGGGAACTCATTCAACCTTTGACAAGTCTTGTTCATAGCCCATCTGGGTGTACAAACACCCTTTCATCTAGGCTCTGGTTTAGTCACAATCTCACCATGGAACAGGCTGCTATCATTTACGATTAAATCTGACAACAGAACCAGTGAGGCCTGCCTTGATAGAAACAAAGAATAAATGTGAATACATTTTGAATAGACCAGTTGCAACTGAGGTTGGTAGAAGAGAAAAACTTATAAATTTGAAAAGTGGAGAACTGGGTCAACTTGAACTCTCACTGTTTGTGGGAATGTGACACTGCTGCTTCAACAGTACCTCCCAATCCTGTAACCTCCTAGAAAGAAGAGGCCAACAGGTGCGTGGGATCACCATCACCTTGCAGTTCCTCTCCTTCAAATGCCATTCTGGAAATATATTATTGTACCTATTGCTGTGGTTGCCTGGCAATCTTGGAACTCCTCAAAATACCCAAGTAGAATCTTCACCTCATAGAATGCGACTTTCTAAAGAGTAACCTAAGATTTGCAATAAATGAAGGCTTTGCTAATGAAGGTTATAGCCTAGGAATGAATCCATCCTCTCTATGAGAAACCTGCATAATGCACTCTGGGGGAAGGCATGATTCCTGGCCTGTGCTTTTGTTCTTCGAAAAAGTGACACACACTGATCAACGTCAACCACGCCCATTCCACTGCACAATTTTCTGGAGCAGAATCCCCACCAATAGCTGTTCTGGTGAGAAAACCCTGTTAGACAACGATTCTACTTAATCTGAAAGTCTGTAGCTCCCCCTACCACCACCAAATCTGTCAATAGAGGGAGAGCACATGTGTTAGCTGACTTTTTCTAGAGCAGAATTCAATACTGATTGAAAAGGGGCTGACACAAAATCAAATGCTATGGGTCCTACAAGGAAAAGGCATTCTTGACATTGTCCAACAATAACTGTAGACTATAAAGTCACTGGTAGGAGCTTAGAAGTTAGTATGATGTTCGTTGGAAAAATGCATTGTTTAGTTAAGCATCCATGTGAGCTTTGTCCCCCAACAAAGCTGTTATGAATAGCCTTCCCCTTGGCATCTACTGGGAAAGTAGAATGTTATCATCAACTCATCAGCTCCTTTGTGCTCTGTGAATTATCTGGTACCACATCCTTCCTGATGTTATCTGACTGCCCAGGTGATGATATTTGAATTGATAGATGGTTGATTGAGGCAAGAGGTGAGATCAAAGGGGTTGGGTTGGTTGAGTACATGGAGACACAAGAGACTGCAGATGCTGGAAATCTGGAGCAGCACACAAAAAGCTAGAGGAACTCAGTGGGTCAGGCAGCATCTATGGAAGGAAATGGACAGTCCACATTTTGGGTCAAGACCTTTCATCGGGACTAGAAAGAAAAAGGAGAGAAAGCCAGTATAAAAATCTTTATTCTCCCTTTATTCTATTTATTATCTATTATCTATCCATTATCTTTGGCATCACTTGGTGAGGAAGAACTGCATCTCTTCTTGTGTGTAATCATCATTTTCCACCTCCTGTGTCATGTTGGTGTGATTATTTTTTAAGAACATACAAGAATGGCTGGATATTTTATCCTTTGTATTTGCGAGATGGAGAACGGTATAAAAGTTTCTGCGTATCTGCCAAGCCATGGGAATGTCACAATGATTGACTAGAATTCTGCCATTGACAAGCAGCATTCATTCTCCCACTCATTACTCATCTCCCACAGTAACATGTATTCCATCAAGTCAGTGGCCTGAATGGCTCTCTATAGTCAATGATATCTCCTTAAATCCTCTTTCTTTCACTGGCATTGTGTGTAGGCTTCTTCTCTAACAGGAAATCGGTTTTAAGTAACATTTGATATTCATCATCAAGGTAGCACTAGACAGCCAAACTAATAGATCTATTAAATTGGACGAAGGAACTTTCAGAGTGCAGATGAAGACTTTGTTATGCAGTTGTTAATATGAAACAATGAATTTTGAACCTTGAGGATGTATGGCATATTGATGAAAACTTCTAATACCCATTTAGGATCCTGGTACTGTGAGATGTAGCACTCAAGTATTGATGTTTTCTTCCATGGGCGCTCAGTAATTTGTCCTTGGATTTAATCTTAGAGGGTTTTCACAAATAGTAAATGCAAGAATCATCAGCAGCATCTATGGAGAGAGAAACTGTTAACATTTCAGGTCGATATCCTGTCAGCAGAACTGAAGAATACTGAAGATGAAGAGGTATGGACCAAGGAAAAGGGTGCTTGGGTAAAGGATAACAGGGCAAATGTGAAACCAGGTAAGAAACACAAACAAATCATATATTTTTATTTTACAGTCAAGTCACTGCAAATTATTATTTAGTCTAATTTTGATAACAAAAAAGTGCTTTCTGTCTTGCTCCCATTTCCTCAGCTTCAGAAGAAGGTCTCTCTCAAGAAGGCAATGGCAATTTGGGCTACAAACATTTCACTCCCATTGCCAATGTTACGCCAATGCCAGCCTGGCATGGATGTAATTCAGACAGGCAGTTTTCTCGTCTAAGATACACGACTCATGTATTCTTATGGAATGAGAATGTGGAGCTATCTATCCAACTTAAACAGATGAATTGGAATGATTGTTACATTGGGAGATGGCTCTAAAGCCTTCCTGTCAGAAGGTAAAATGTTATGCAACTTCCAAAATATTGTGCTGTCCATGACGAGACATTTATTGTATGGTTTAAGGCTTCTCAATCACTTGTCATTTCAGTTCTGTAACTTAGAATCAAATTCAGCTGAGGGATGTTTTATCATGGACATAAATACTTGAATTCTGACAGTAACAGTGGAGATTCTAGTTGCAAGTTATGACATTAAAAGGAAACAAAGGTTTGCACATGAAGTGCCTTTCACAACCTCAAGAGATCCCAATGTGCTGCACAGCCATAGAATTCTTTTAGATGCATTTATATCTATTGTAATGCAGGAAATAGCAGTCAATTTGCAACCACCAAGCTCCCGTAAATAGCAAGGTGCTAATGACTAGATAGTCTGATTTTTTGGTGATGTTGATTTGGGAATGAATCTTGTTCCAAGAACCTGGGAATAAACCCTGTGCTCTTCTTCAAAGTTCTGAGAGAGCAGACAGTGCCTTGGTTTAACGGCTCATGTGAAAAGCAATGTAACAGTCCTTCAGTGCTGTCTGAAATGTTAAATTAGAATTTTGAGTTCAAGTCTCTGGAGGGGGTGGGGGCAACAGTGTCTTCTGAATCTGAGGCAAGAGTGTTATTGATGCATTTAGCAATAGAAGTTTGTCAATTCTTTCATCCTGTTAATTTACAATACAAGAGACTGTACTTCAAGAAAATACTCTATTGTCTGTAAAGTGCTTTGGAATCTTCTTTAAGTAGTGAACGGTACCATATAAATGCAAGTCTTTCTTTCTCTCTGATTACAGACACAGCCATAAGGTGTACAAGAATAATCTTGTGAATCTCCCTTAGATTCTTTCTGTAGGGAAGCATGTTGTCTCACTGTGATGACAAGACTCCAATCAGGAACTCACTGTGGGAAATTTGCAACCCACATTCTAACACTTACACAATGTGTCAGAGCCTCAATTTGCATGGTTATAATGGTCTGTTTTTATAAGGGTATGTCGCCTTGGCAATAGATCCTCTGAAACAAGACGATCTGAACAGTAAAGAATGTGATGATATAATGGGTGAAGTATTATCAGAGACCCACCTTAATGAAAGTTAATTCTCAGCATTTATTATTTTTATAAAGCAGTTAATAAAAAGAGACAAAATGATAATGAAATATTCATTACAAATATTTGTTTTCTTCTTTGGCAGTCCCTTGGGATTGAGGATAACTTGCTTCCACTCAATCTCTGTGGGTTCTGAGGTGGCTGATGAGGTCAATGTGGGACATGCAGATTCTGCTACAGGCGGCCCAGAGGTACTTAATGAGGTGGATGGCTAGGGAGGCGGTTCATTGATTATGGACAAAAGATTCCCACAGGTCAGTAGGGATGTTCTTCAATGGAGCTTTGAGGACATCCTTGATTCTGTTCCTATTCCTACCTGCTAATCTCTTTCTGCAGAATTTGGAGTATCTGTTCTGCTGAAGGCATGTGAATCACTTGACTGCCCAAAACCAGCTTAATGTTATTAGAGCTTTAATGCTAGGAATGTTGGCCAGGGAGAGGACACTGAGGTTGGTTTGTTTATCCTGACACTGGATTTGGATGATTTTGCAGAGACAGTATATTGATGATATTTCTCCAGTGTTTTTGGATGACTGCTAAAGGTAGTCCATGTCTCAGAAGGATTCAGGAGGCTAGAGAACACAGTTGCCCGGTGGACCATGACCTTTGTGACAGGGTTGAGGTTTTGATCTTTAAACACTCTATTCCTCAGATGCCCAAAAGCTGTGCTGGTACAATGAAGGCAGTGGTGAATTTCATCATTACTGACTGCCCTCACTGAGAGGTAGCTCCTAAGATTTTGCGAATGGTCTATGTTTTCCTGGCTCTAGTCCTGGACATTTCTTGTTGGAGAATATTGTTGAATGGGGATGAGGGGGGAGGGGTCAAGGTTGGTATTGCACCTTTGTTATGTGGATTTTAAGTGCTAAGATGTGAATGAGTCAACAACAAAGCTTGGCCGCAATAGATACACCAATGCAAAAATCATTGGTATATGGCAGCTCGATGACTTGAAGTTGGGGTTCTGGAGTCAAGACAATACAAGTTAAACGATTTTCCTGTTGTTCTGTAGATGAACACCATTCTAGCCTCCACATTCAATGGATGATGCTTCACAACTTCCATCATCTTCAACAAGATTTCACCAGCAAAAACTCATCTTCCCCTCAACTTTTTAATAAAGTCCATTATACCATGCTCACCAACCATGTCCCTTCTTACAGCACTTTCCCATAAGAGATGCAACACAGGTCCTTCTATTTCTTTCTTTCCCATCATTTAAGGACCCAAGCTGACCTTTCAGGTGAGGCAACAATTCCATTGCATTTCTTCCAATCAAGTATACAGCATTTGGTGCTCAGTGTTGTCTCCTCTACACTGGAGAAACCACTGGGTGACTGCTTTGTGGAGTTCAGTCAGCATCTATTATTTGTTAGACTGTCTGTTGCCTAGTGGTTAGCGTAACACCATTACAGCACCAGTGACCCGGGTTCAATTCCGGCCACTGTCTGTAAGGAGTTTGTACGTTCTCCCCGTGTCTGTGTGGGTTTCCTCCCACATTCCAAAGACATACGGGTTAGGAAGTTGTGGGCATGCTATGTTGATGCCGGGAGCGTGGCGACACTTGCGGGCTGCCCCCAGAACACTCTACGCAAAAGATGCATTTCACTGTGTGTTTTGATGTACATGTGACTAATAAAGAGATCTGATATTAACACAACCAGTTGCTGCAACTAAACTTGTATCTCTTCATGGATCTTGTCTCTTCTATATAAAAAAATAAGAAATAGAAGAAGTCAATCATTTAGCCCCTCAGGTGTGTTTCACTATTCAATAAGTCACAGCTTATCTTATACCTCAGTTTCACTTTTCTCCCAAACCTACATCCCTTTATTCTCTTAGGATGTGAAAGTTCAGCAGTCTCTGTCATGGATATATTCAATGACTTGAGCCTCCATAGCCCTCTTGGGTAGATAATTGTGGGGGAAGGAATTGCTTCTCATCTCAGTCAACCCTTTATTTTCATGACCCTGGTTCGAGACTCTCCAGCAGGGCAAACATCAACCCTCCACCTATTCTATCAAATACCAAGAGTATTTTGTATATCTCAATGAGATCACCTCTCATTCTTCTAAACTCTGGAAAGTACGGACCAGGCTGCTTGACTTTTTCCCTGCTTGAAAATACAGAGCAGGAACACAAAGTTCCACAGTTTGGATCTTAAAGTGCCCTCACAATGTAGATTATCACAATAACCTATGAAATAACTTTTGGAATTAAGGATAGCAAAAGAAAGAGAGGCACCACGGAAAGATAATACTGGGAATAATGTGAATTATGATCAAATTGGGGAAAGAATAATGAATAAATAAGAAATAAAAAGGGACACATTTTGGAATAAGAGGGAAAAGCTGAAATAAATACTTTTCTTAAATCTCTGACAATTTACCACCAGCAGGAATGAGAATCCAGAGTTTTTTTTTTATAAGGTATCTTTATTAGTCACACACAGTGAAATGCATCTTTGCATAGTGTTCTGGGGGCAGCCTGCAAGTGTCACCACGCTTCCGACGCCAACATAACATGCCCATGACTTCCTAACCTGTACATCTTTGGAATATGGGAGGAAACCAGAGCACCTGGAGGAAACCCACGCATTCACAGGGAGAACATACAGTAGCAGGAATTGAACTGGGTCGCTGGAGCTGTAATAGTGTCATGCTAACCGCTAAACTACCATGCCTGCCTATAAAAGATGTGTCAGAAGTTATATGGTGTATTGTCCTTCATCAATCAGGGAATTGAATTTAGGAGCCGGGAGGTATTGTTGCAGCTATATAGGTCCCTGGTCAGACCCCACTTGGAGTACTGTGCTCAGTTCTGGTCGCCTCACTACAGGAAAGATGTGGAAGCCATTGAGAGGGTGCAGAGGAGATTTACAAGGATGCTGCCTGGGATGCGGAGCATGCCTTATGAAAGCAGGTTGAGGGAACTCAGCCTTTCTCCTTGGAGAGACGGAGGATGAGGGGGGACCTGATGGAGGTGTATAAGATGATGAGAGGTATTGATAGGGTAGATAGTCAGAGGCTTTTCCCCAGGGCTGAATTGGTGGCCACAAGAGGACATAGGTTTAAGGTGCTGGGGAGTAGATATAGAGATGTCAGGGGTAAGTTTTTTACTCAGAGAGTGGTGAGTGCGTGGAATGGGCTGCCGGAAATGGTGGTGGAGGCTGATACGATAGGGTCTTTCAAGAGACTGTTAGATCGGTATATGGAGCTGAGTAAAATAGAGGGCTATGGGTAAGCCTAGTAATTTCTAGGGTAGGGACATGTTCAGCACAGCTTTGTGGGCAGAAGGGCCTGAATTGTGCTGTCATTGTTCTATGTTCTAAGTGGGATTCGAACCCACACCTCCAGTCAGAGACCAGAACACCCGCACCGCACAGGGAAGGACCGCGTCCTTGAGTCTGGCGCCTTAGACCACTCGGCCATCCTGACAGCTTCAGTGCTGAAGTTGACAGGGCAGAAAAGAATGAGTGGCATTGCAGAAAAATACATCATGTTATACAAGGACAATAATAAACAGTAAACACTGGAAATGCTCAGCAGAAAAGAGAAACAAAGCTAACATTTCATGTCTTCCACCTGAAATGTTAACTGTTCCTCTTTCCACAGATTCTGTCCAACCTGCTGAGTATTTCTAGCATTTCTTGTATTGATTTCAGATTTCCACCTGCAAATTTAAAAAATTTTCATTAGGAAAAATTGTCCAACAATTTGCAACTCACAGTGCATCTCTCCACTCTTTCCCCCCCCCCCCCCCCCTTTGTTGTAGAAGTTACCCATTAATAATGCCAGACACATTAAACTCACTGTTATTGTGCCAACTAATTCTGACCCACCCATTCTTGCAGGTCCTTTGAGACCAATTAATTGGTCACTACTGCCACCATCTGGAGCATTTCTAGCTTTGCAACATTTAATTATTCATTGCTGATTCCTTCAATTGTACCTGTTAACACTTTTAAGGTTTCTTCACCTTTGTTTAAATGCAGCCATTAAATTGTATCAAATAATGAACATTTCAGGTATCATACGTGGCACGTTAAGCAGTATGTTATCTTTTTGAGAGGCACGGTAGTGTAACTTATACAATGAGATGGACTATGACCTCACGATCTACCTTACTGTGACCTTGCACCTTATTGCACTGCACTTTCTCTGTAGCTGTGACACTTTACTTTGTACTGTTAATGTTTTTACCTGTACTACATCAATGCACTCTGTACTAACTCAATGTAACTGCACTGTGTAATGAATTGACCTGTACGATCGGTTTGTAAGACAAGCTTTTCACTGTACCTTGGTACAAGTGACAATAATAAACCAATACCAATTAACGGTATTACAGCGCCAGCGACCCGGGTTCAATTCCGGCCACTGTCTGTAAGGAGTTTGTACATTCTCCCCATGTCTGCGTGGGTTTCCTCCGGGTGCTCCGGTTTCCTCCCACATTCCAAAGACGTACAAGGTTAGGAAGTTGTGGGCATGCTACGTTGGCGCCAGAAGCGTGGCGACACTTGCGGGCTGCCCCCAGAACACTCCATGCAAAAAATGCATTTCACTGTGTGTTTCAATGTACATGTGACTAATAAAGATATCTGATCTTATCAAAAGTTATTTGGATTGTGCACTTGATATAGTGTAAATGTGACAAATTTACATTTGTGATGTAGAACACAGAACAGGCCCTTCAGCCCATGATATCTGCAGCGAACATATCCAGAATCCAAAATCTATCTAGAATCCAAAAAAAGAGTCATATTCTAAGATAAAAGACAAAAATACCCTTGTAAACATTGTAGGGTTTCTCTACGAAAAACAATATCACCCTAACTTGGTTTTCTGTACGGTATTCTCAAAATATTATAAAATCACCAATTTTATTAAGTAATGAGATTAATTTGATTGTGAATGGTGAACAGTGATGAAAATCAGTGCAGTATTATTGGTATTAGTATTAGTTTATTATTGTCACCTGTACTGAGGTACAGTGAAAAACTTGTATTGCATATCGATCGTACAGGTCAATTCATTACACAGTGCAGTTACATTGAGTTAGTACAGAGTGCATTGAGGTAGTACAGGTTAAAAGAATAACAGTTCAGAGTAAAGTGTCACAGCTACAGAGAAAGTGCAGTGCAATAAGGTGCAAGGTAGATCGTGAGGTCATAGTCCATCTCATTGTATAAGGGAACCGTTCAATAGTTTTATCACAGTGGGGTAGAAGCTGTCCTTAAGTCTGGCGGTACATGCCCTCAGGCTCCTGTATCTTCTACCCGACGGAAGAGAGAATGATCCACGTGCGTGTGATTATACTGGCTGCTTCGCCAAGGCAGTGAGAGGTAAAGACAGAGTCCAAGGAGGGGAGGCTGGTTTCCATGACACGCTGGGCTGTGTCCACAACTCTCTGCAGTTTCTTGCGGTCCTGGGCATAGGTGCTTTCTATGGTGCATCGATAAAAGTTGGTGAGTGTCAAAGGGGATGTACCGAATTTCTTTAGCCTCCTGAGGAAGTAGAGGTGCTGGTGAGCTTTCTTGGCTGTGGCATCTATGTGTTTAGACCAGGACAGGCTATTGGTGATGTTCACTCCCAGGAACTTGAAGCTCTCAGCCCTTTGGACCTCAGCACCATTGATGTAGACAGGTGCATGTACACCGCCCCCTTTCCTGAAATCAATGACCAGCTCTTTTGTTTTGTTGACATTGAGGGAAAAGTTGTTGTCATGAAACCATGCCACTAATTTCTCTATCTCATTCCTGTACTTTGACTCATCACTGTTTGAGATACGGCCTACAACAGTGGTATCATCTGCAAACTTGTAGATGGAGTTAGAGCAGAATCTGGCCACATAGTCATGCGTATATAGGGAGTCGAGTAGAGGGCTGAGGACACAGCCTTGTGGGGCACCAGTATTGAGAATAATCATGCCGGAGGTATTGCTGCCTATCCTCACTGATTGCGGTCTGTTGGTTAGAAAGTCAAGGATCCAGTTATAGAGGGAGGTGTTGAGTCCTAGGTCTTTTAATCAGTTAATAAAAATACTTGCTATAAAGCATCTTTCACAACTTCAGTAAGTTTCAAAGCATGCCACAAGGAATGAGGCTTAGTCACTGTTGTAAAGTGGGAAACACAGCAGCCAATTTGGGCACAGCAAACTTCCCCCAGCAACAATGTGAAATGACACAATGTACTATACTGTTTTAGTGATGTTGATCGAGGGACACGTTTCTGGCTGACACACTGGGAATAACCTAGTCTTCATTGAAATAGGAGCATGAAATGTACTCCACCTCTGTTTAATATCTCAGATCACCTCTGTTTAATATCTCAGATCACCTCTGAGATGATCTCAGAGGTGATCTGAAATCCTCTGAGATGTTAACACCCAGGAACTTGAAGCTGCTCACCCTTTCCACCGCTGACCCCTCAATGAAGACTGGTGTGTGTTCTTCCGACTTTCCTTTCCTGAAGTCCATAACTGCTCTGCCCAGGACTGCAAGAAACTGCAGAGTTGTGGATACAGCCCAGCGTATCACGGACACGAGCCTCCCCCCCTTGGCCTCTGTCTTTACCTCTCGCTGCCTTGGTGAAGCAGCCAGCACAATCAAAGACCCCACCCACCCGGGTCATTCTCTCTTCTCTCTTCTCTCCTCTTCCATCGGGTAGAAGATACAGGAGCCTGAAGGCACATACCACCAGACTTAAGGCCAGCTACTTCCCCACTGTGATAAGACTATTGAACGGTTCCCTTATATGATAAGATGGACTCTGACCTCACGATCTACCTTGTTGTGACCTTGCACCTTATTGCACTGCACTTTCTCTGTAGCTGTGACACTTTACTCTGTACTGTTATTGTTTTTACCTGTACTACCTCAATGCACTCTGTAATAAATTGATCTGTACGATCTGTATGCAAGACAAGTTTTTCACTGTACCTCGGTACAAGTGACAATAGTAAACCGATACCATTTCCTTGTTCTTGTGGACATTGAGAGCAAGATTGTTATTGCAACACCACTCAACCAGCCGTTCCATCTCACTCCTGTATGCCTCCTCATCACCATCTGAGATTCTGCCAACAACAGTGGTGTCATCAGCGAATTTATAGATGGCGTTAGAACTGAGCCTAACCACACAGTCACGTGCAGAGAGAACAGAGCAGTGGGCTAAGCACACATCCTTGAGGTGCGCCTGTGTTGATCGTCAGCGAGATGTTACCACTGACCAGCACTTAATTAATATCTTAATTAGCTCATTTCCAGTACGTCCATACAATATCTGACACTCAATTTTCAGCACCTTCTGAGGCAATATGTTGAAGGCTCCATTTTCTCCACTTCCAATGCAATAATTGGTCTGCTACAATCCAGCTTCTCCCAGTGCAATATCTCACACTGCTCCTCCCCCCACTGCAACACCTGATTGGCCTCTTGCCTGCTCATCGCAGTGCAAGATCTCACTCATCCCATACTGTGCAATATCTGAAACAAAAACAGAAAATGCTGGAAATACTCAGCAGGTCAGACAGCATCCATGGAAAGAGAAATAGAGTTAAAATTTCAGGTCATAGACTTCATCTGAACTGGAAAAGAGAGAAAAAATATTAATTTTAAATTACAGATAAGGAAGAGGGGGTGGGGGAGGTGAATAGGACAAAGGGAAACTCTGTGGTAGGTTGACGTCCAGAGTTGTTAAGGGATGAGTTGTTAATGGCGAGTAGAAGGTGACAAAGAAGTGTGATTTGTTTCACGCAGAATTCATGGAATGCCAATGAAGGGAAAAACTGAGCCTCTTTGTTTCTCTTGCCATTAGCAAACTTCTCTGTCACCATCTGTCTAACCATTCCCTCCTCCCATCTTTTCTGCAACTTAGAATTCTTTCCCAGTTCTAATGAGATCTTTGATCTGAAAGTGCAACTCTTTCTCTTTCCGCTCAATCCTTCCCGTGCAATGCCCCTCCCCTCCCTCACCCTGTGCAATGCCCCTCCGCTCCCTCACCCTGTGCAATGTCCCTCCAGCCCCCTCCCCTCCAATGTCCCTCCCCTCCCTCACCCTGTGCAATGCCCCTCCTCTCTCCCCGTGCAATACCCCTCCCCTCCCTCACCCTGTGCAATGCCCCTCCTCTCTCCCCGTGCAATGTCCCTCCAGCCCCCTCCCCTCCAATGCCCCTCCCCGTGCAATGCTCTTCCCCTCCCTCTCCGTATTCAATGTCTCCCCGCGCAATGCTTTTCCCCTCCCTCCCCTCCCTCTCCCCGTGCAATGCCCCTCCATTCCCCTCTCCCCGTGCAAAGCCCTTCTCCCTATGCAATGCCCCTCCCCGGGAGATCTGCACTGTACCGGTGCCACAGTAAGTGCGCAGGCGCGGTGGGACTGGTAAAGATGAGGCTGCGCTCGTCGCTGTTCGGCTGCTGCGGCCTCCTGCTGCAGCTCTTCGGAATGGTCGTCTTCCTGCGCGGCTTCTTCCCCTTGCCGGCCAAGTCTTCGGGCGCCAAGGCCAAGGCGTCGGACGTGCCGGCGGAGCCAGCCGGAGGTAACGGCGGGGGAAGAGGCCCCGGGCCTGCTGCAGGCGGGAGGGCGGCCCCTCGTCTCCCGGGGCCGGTGAGGCGGGGACTGCGCGGAGGCATTTCCTCCAGTATCCCGGTCGGGAATCCACAGACCGCCGCTCTCTTCCTGCCTTGTACTTGCCCACTACCCCTGCCCTCCCAAGTGACCCTGTTTGGGAGGGGGTGGTGGGTTGGGCGTGGCGGAGTGGTAGGTTGGGGTAGGTGGTGGGGGATTGGTTTGGGCTAGGGGGTTAGGCTGGGCTGGGCTGAGGCGGTGCGTCGGCAGGGTTGGGGTTGGGGGTGTAATAAGCAAAGTACCCGCTGCCTGTGCTCCACTGTCCTAGGATAGTCCCGCAAACCTTTGCATATTGCGTGAGCTTCAGCAATGCCTGGGGTCGGAGGGGTCCGCTGACCATGGGAATCCTTGCCTTCATATCAGCCCATTCATGTTAATAGGCTAAACACGCTGGAGAAACTCAGCAGGTCAGGCAGCATCCATGGAGGGAAATAAATAGTCTATGTTTCGGGCCGAGACCATCAGGACTGGAAGGGATGATCATAGAACATTACAGCATAGTACAGGCCCTTCGGCCCACAATGTTGTGTCGACATTTTATCCTGCTCTAGCTAACCCTTCCCTCCCACGTAGCTCCCCATTTCTCTATCATTCATGTGTTGATCTAAGAGTCTCTTAAATGTCCCTCATGTATCTGCCCCCACAACCTTTGCTGGCAGTGCATTCCACACACCCACCACTCTCTGTGTGGGGAAAAAACTTACCCCTTACATCCCCCTTATCTTTCTCCAATCACCTTAAAGTTATGTCCCCTTGTGTTAGCCATTGTCACCCTGGGAAAAAGTGACTGTCCACTTGATCTATGCCTTTCATCATCTTGTACACCTCTATCAAGTCACCTCTCATCCTCCTCCTCTCCAAAGAGAAAAGCCCTAGCTCACTCAACCTATCCTCATAAGATATGCTCTCCAATCCAGATGAAAGGTCCCAGCCAGAAACATCGATGGTTTATTTCCCTCCATAGATGCTGCCTGACCTGCCGAGTTCCTCTAGCACTGTGTGTTGCTCCAGATTCCAGCATTTGAAGAATTTCTTGTGTCTCCATGTTAATAGGCTGGAGTTTTGTGTATACTGGCTGTCCCTCGGGTTATGAACGCCCGACTTATGGACACCCCTTTGTACAAACGAGCTCCCATGATACTAAATTCAAAAGTCCAACGTAGGTACACGTACAAATGGCAGAACTGTTTATTTTCTCTCTTCACTTCATAGTTCTTTCAATTAGTCTTGTGCATTTTTAATGCCATTCTTTATGGTACTCTGGAGGTATGGTTAACATTGCAAGTGGTATTTTTTGTATCTTCAAACTTATGCACTGAATCGATTTATGGACATCTATAAAAATGGAACCTGGTCATCACCATGGGATGGCCTGTATTTGGAGGATCGTCAGCTTACCTTGCATTGTTTTGTTCATATGTTAATTTGCTTGACAATCCAAGTTCTTTCCCTTGTTGGGTAGCAGAAAAAACAATTTGTCATTATTATTTAAAAAAAACTTATGTTTCATCCAGTTAATGTTATTTATTGATGACATAATGTAGGGAAAAAACAATTATTTTCAGTAGAGTTGAAGAATGTCTTCACAGATACTGAGTGGCCTCCTGAATAGCACACTAAGACTCTGTAGTTCCAAATGGATTTTTTAGTTAATTCATTTTTGTGGGGGGAAGTGATCAAGGCCACCCCTTATTGTCCTTCAATATTCCCTTACTGTGGTGAGGCAGCATCTTGAACTCTGCAGACTTTCTTCTGGAGGTAATCTCCTAGTGCTGTGGGACCTGGAATTCCAGGATTTCCACCGTTGATGTTGAAACACTAGTGGTATATGATGGTGTGCAATTTAGAGGGGAATCTTCAGATGGTGGTGTTCCCATGGGCTTCCTGCACTCGTCCTTGGTGATGGATGTTGTGGATATGAGAGGTGCTGCTGAGATAGCTCAGATGAGTAAATGCAGCACTGCTCACGATGAGTGAACAGTAAGGGATAAGGGTGCTCAGTTTTGGGTGAACCAATGCATGCAGGGGTTGGAAGGCTAACAAAAAAAAACACATTGAACTGTAAAGTCATAGTGACTTCAGATGGTCTGTTGAAGTTAAAGTGGGGCAATTTAAAATCAGGAATTTCGTGAAGGGTGAACAGTGACCAGACCAGATTAGTTTCCACAGAATGCAGCAGTGTGGACTGAACCTTACTGGACTGTCCATGATCCAGAATTGCTGTTCAGAGTTCCCAGACATACCTGGGCAAGGTAGGGGAACTAATTTATCTGGCTGTTTGTTTCTCAAGTCATAGTTTAGTACTGTAGTGTAATGCAGAGCCTTGCTCCTTGAATACTGACCCTACCCAAATGGGCTTTGATAGAAGGGAAGGCTGGGGATGGAGCCTGGCTTTCTGTCAAAGCTGTTTTTAAATGTTTCTGATATTTAGATGTTTAGAACATAATTGAAGCAAGCTTTTAAAAACAATGAAATTAATTAAAAACATAAAAGCACTTGGAAATAATTAATACATTAAACTAAAGCAAAATAATTAAAAGGAAATCTTACCTTCACTTCCCATACCAATCCACGGGCCTGGTATCTCTGTGGAAACCAATGGTGACTCTGATCCTGCACCAGCTCTCGACTCCAAGACTGGTCCTAGCACTGAACTCCATTCCTGGCTCTGACTGTCAGCATGTCTGGGTCTTGCAGTATTTGCATGCAAGCCCAGAACTTAATTCAGTTGAATGGTTGAACACCAGCAGTACCCCTTGTAAAGTGTGGCTACAGCCAGCAAGATTTGGCTTAAGACGAGTTACTCTTGGATAGATCTGAGCTTTCCTCTGGAAGGAGGAAGTCAGCTGGAATCTAGAGGAATTTCCAGCATTGATTATCATAGCCTGGTTACCTTAGACACATGTCTAATTGTTCAGTTGCCTGATCAAGTAACCAAGCAGTGGCTTTTTGGGAGCAGATGAAATGACCCAAACATTATACTATCCCACAGTAACCAATAGCAACATTAATTGCATCAGGGAGATCCAATAAATTCTAATGGTTAAAGTATGTGTGTAAAGGATATGTTAATTCTTTTGGTTTAGGCCTCGTGTCAAACCAGACACAGCTACCATCTCCGATATTTGGAAGAGTTGTGATTATGCTGGTGGATGCTTTGAGAGAAGATTTTGTCTTTGGACATAAAGGAAGGCAATTTATGCCATATACATGGCACTTGGTTGAACGAGGTTCATCACACAGTTTTATTGCTAAAGCCTGGCCACCAACAGTCACTATGCCCAGAATTAAGGTAAGATTTTTTTTTAAAGGAAAACTAATTACAATTAGTGGAGGTAAAGAACAATTTATTGCCATCAGCAAAACACCAGGAATCTTATTTTTTTTAGGTGGGTCTTGTGATAAGAGTAACAATTAGGCTGACAAATTCCAACAATGTGATGGAGTAAATTGGACTGTGGCTTCTGGTAGCTTGAATTTCTGCTTTGTGTTGTCTCACAGAGAAATAGCATCTTTATCATTGAAAAGATTTGTGAAGAAGAGAGAGAAGGCATATTCTTTTGTTAATAAACGGGTGTCATTTCCTCAAACTGATGCATTAAAAAGGGCATGGGAGCATTATAGTCTTGTTATGCCTGAGAATAGTGTGGGAAGACCTGATGTTAAGTGGAGAATGTAACAGAACCATTCTTGGGAGGGTCTGCTTGAATGGAATTTTAGAGTTGCTGTAATCGTCAAATATAATATTTGAACTTTGCCTGAACTAAAAGACTTTGAACACTACTGAACTTTTTTTGCATATTTTCTAAACTGCAGGTGGTATTTTTTTTATTTCTTGTTGGAACTGTGTGAATTTGTTTAGGCAATGATGACTGGTAAAATACCTGGATTTATTGATATCATCGGGAACCTAAATTCTACTCCTCTGCTGGAAGATAATCTAATCTGGCAGGCAAAAGCTGCTGGAAAAAGAATCGTGTTCTATGGTGATGGCACTTGGATCCAAATGTTTCCTGGTCAATTTACGGAACATGATGGAACTACCCCTTTCTTCGTACCTGATTATACTGAGGTTAGTATATTTTTGATATACTTTGAGTTTGGTCTGGTGTCATTCCAAATTCTGAAGACACTTTTAGTCTTGCCTGATTTTTTTTTTGGTAACTAATCCTAATAGTAACTAAGTGAATCGTGTAAAATATCCAAAAAATACAGTAACATCTAATTTACTAGAAACATGATTTATAAATCATTCAAATGTATAATTTTTAAGTGGGAATAATATTTTATCTTTTATATCCTGCCTTGTTTGAATTGATGTACTTTGATGTTTGTCTTGTCAGGATGGTTCAGTGTTGCATTCTGAGCTGAGTCAGAAGATTATTGGTTCAGTATAGTCCCTGGAATTGAATTCTAGTTAGGCACAAAAATCCAGTACTGAGAATTGCACTGTGAATGAAGATGATGAAATTGAATTTTGGAAGCAGAGTACAATGCACAATAGCAGTTCTAATGCTGGTAACCAGAATACATTTCTATGTTATTAGCTTTGAAGCTCTTTAAATCAGCTTGAGGATGTGAAAGTGACTGCATAAATGCAAGTTATTTCTTAATGTAAATTAATTTATTCACTTCAGTAAGCAATTGTCCCATGATTTGTGTTCCAATTTTTAGCATGTAAGAGTCCTTTTTGATCATCTTTCCTTCACACTGTGAATGTTGTTTTATGTTGTGATCACCAGAAATGAAATTGTAAACCATATTGTTTAATCTTTGCTAAGTCATAGGTGCTGGTAAAAACAAGTGTTACTCAACTGTGATAGTTTTGTATTTGAGATTCCTAATGCCCCATAAAATAAATGTTGGTTATTCTTGTATGATGCTCCACGTTTGACCATTATTATAGATATACTTTCTAGTTAAAAAAAAATTAAATATTCACAGGTTGATGAAAATGTAACAAGGCATTTGGATAAAGTACTAGAAAGAAGTGACTGGGATTTATTAATTTTGCACTACCTTGGATTAGATCATCTTGGCCATCTGGCAAGACCAAATAGTCCTTTGATTGGACAAAAACTCTCAGAAATGGATAGTGTTGTTCAGAAGCTTCATGTAGGACTTCTATCCAAGGTTTGTAAAGTTTTATTAAAATTAGCTTTAATCCTGAAACTATTACAATGTAAAAAGTAATACTTCAGTTGCATAGAACTTTGGTCAGAACTAATGTGGTGTATGGATGTTCAGCCTTCAGCACAAAACTTTGGGAAAGGGTATATTATCTCTGAAGGCACTACTGCACGGTATCACCAGAAACCCACCAAGATGTAAAAAGTTAAATTGTGAAGTTTCTTCACTTATTCCCTCTCAGCTCGTGGACCCTTACTTTTCTTGTCCCTTGCTGTCTATCCCAGCCTCCGCTCTTCACCCTGCATCCTCTTCTTTATTGGTTTTGATGCGAATCTGTGTAAGGGTATTATACTTTAATAAAATAATAAGTTCATGGAACACTTCAGTGTTGAAAATATTTCCACCTATGAACCTTGGGTTTTTAAATTTAAAAACAAAAATTGTAATATGGTCTTATTTGGAATGAGTTGTGATTTATATTCCACATGTTGATATAAAGATGTATATCTCTGTTTGACATTTTACAGGAAGCCTCTCTGCCTAGTTTATTGATATTGTGTGGGGATCATGGTATGTCAGATACAGGTAGTCATGGAGGATCTTCAAATCATGAATTGAACACTCCACTTGTTTTCATTAGCCCTGCTTTTGCAAAGAAACGTGAGTTACAGAAGTTCTGAATAACAATTATAAAAGTTCTTTTTTTTAGTATTTTTGTTACTTTTGAACCTTTTGAGGTGCTGACCCTTACCAGTACTACTTAATATTTCCAATTTCTTTGTAATGTTTAAATTTATTTTTTTTTTCAGTTCTGTTTGAACTATGATTGATTGATTGTTCCTCACCTTTGGTGAGGTTTAAAACCAAAAGTGAGGTTATAATTTTAATCAGCCAAGGTAAACACTAGGATCTCACTTGGTGCTCAGAATGTGTCCCCAGGAATGAGAACACTATTGGAATCAGCACTACAATTGTAGCACTATATAAGAAGAAATGTGTTAGCAACAGCACTGTTGTGGGAATCTGGTTGGGTGCTTGGGCCTCTGCTGGCATTCCAAATGCAATGAAATGGTTAAAATATTGTTGCGTGGCTCAATGTGAAGAGAACCCCATAAGCAGTGGCTCCCTGTGAGGGCCAGTATTGGGCAGGCTGAGGTGAATAGTGCAACACTGAAGTGTGGTCCCCTGGCTGCATCCTTGATGAACTTAGAAGCAAGCAAAAACTCAAGAATGGGAGTGTGTAATGTATTGAATCTTTAAACAAATGGCACTTTTTATATTCCTCGTAAAACCAAAAATGTGCACCTTGATGTTTTTATTTCGGAATCGGAAAATGCTGGAGATACTCAACAGGTTGGGTAGCATCCATGGAGAGAGGAACAGAGTTATCATTTCAGCTCAGTGAACTTTCATCAGGTATTTTGTTTCTATTTTAACAGATGCTTCCTGATCCACTGAGTATCTCCAGCATTTTTAGTTTTTATTTCAGATATCCAGTGTATTTTACTTTCTTAGAGGATTCTATTAATTTTGCAGATCAAAATGTTATGAAATGAAGGTTTCTGCTCTTAAATTAATCTCTGGAATAAATCTTGTGTGATCTTACTTTTGGATCCTAGATAAAGTATTTAATTTTTTAAATCATATTCTTAGATTCCTTTGTTGCTTCTGAATATGTGGAACAAACCGATCTCACATCCACTTTAGCATTAGGATTTGGTTTGCCTATCCCTCGGAACAATTTGGGACATCTCATTCCATCTGTCCTTGAGGAACGATCTTTACGAGAACAGCTAAGATACGTGCATCTTAATGGCTACCAACTTAGTCTGCTGATTCAAGAGAGTATTCCTGCGTATGAGAAAGGTGAGGCCATTCTGCTGTGTTTCAGACAGCACCATGGAGGAGTCTTCACATTAACTCAAATGAGAAGGAAATTCTTTTTGTCATTAATGTTTGCCAGTTCAGTTTATTGCTCTGCACTTTGATATTATTGCCGCTTCAAAATAATAAACATATTCTCTCCTGTATACTTCTGGCTGATGGTTAGTTTTGAGATACTTTGGATATCCATGTACAGTAAGAATTTTAATAAATTGTGAATTACACTACTTCCTCCTCTTAGCACGCGATTTACCCTGAAATCTTTGCACTGTTCCAGGTTGATTCAAATTTAATTGCATTCTAAAGCCTGTTCACTTGCATTTTCAGCAAGATTTGTAAAACTGCATCTGTTGTTTGAGCCCCTGCTTCAGCTAACTTGCAATCTCATTCTACCATCATCCCCCTGTTACATTGACTCCCTGTCTACCAAAGCTTTAAAATTAATATTTTCATCCTTGTTTTTTTGATCCTTCATTTGGCTTCCCACTCCCATAACCTTGCAATTCTTGGGAAACTGGCATTCCTCCAATTCTGCCCTCAAGCATCCCTGATTTTCTTCATTTTGTTTTACACATAACTGTTTTGGGGGAAAAAAATGGGGAATTCCCTCATTAAGCCTCTAACTTTCCTCTTTTAAGATGCTCCACTAAACCCATCTCTTTTACCAAGCTTGTGGATACTGTCCTATTAGCTTTTGTGGCTTGATATAAGATTTCATCTGGTAATGCTCATTTGAAATGTCTTTGAGCTTTTTTTTGCTATATAAATAGCAAGGTGCATTATAAATGTGTTAGTAAAAAGACATGCAAGTTGCTGGGCACTGATTTGTATAAATCCAGGTCAGTGAAACAAAAAGAGGAAATGTTTCACAATTTTTACATGTACAAACTGGGTTGTGGGAGTGACTGCTGTAGTCCCTTTATTCAAGAAAGGAAGGTAACTTCTATTTCTAGATCAGTTAATCTAATCAAAGTTATGAATAACATCTTGGAATCCATAATTTGAGGTTAACATCAGGAGCATTTCGAAATACCAATGTAACTTTGTTAAAAGGTAAGTTGTACATAATGGATTTGTAGGGAATTTTTTAAAAGGAAACTGGATAAATTGAAGGAATACTGTATTTGTATGGTTCTTCAAAATGTTGAAATGAATTTTACTGTAACAATTAGATGTATTTGAATATGTGATGCAGAAGAGAATGTTGGTTAATGAACAAGAGGAGAAAATATTATTTGGACTGGAAGTGATGTATCCTGGATTGGAACTGTGCCAGGGTTTATGTGATCTGTCCCAAAGTTTGTTTGTAAGTTTCCTCTTGCAAATTCCTTTTTTTCTCCAAATAGGGGCATTTGCAGAATTCATTTGGCCATAACTTAGTTAACTGAGATTACATAACTGAGATTGTTAAATACTTTTATTGTGACAAACTCCCTCACCCTGAACAGTGTTTTGTTTTGATCTTTTTGCAGATGCTGGGTACAAACTATTTCAAATAGCACTAAAATCTCACGGTTCTTGGATCAAACTTTATTTGGAAGGTAACACTTCGGAAACTCTTGCAAATTTAGGAAAAAAGGTGTTGCGGCAGTATTTGGATGCAGTGAAGTTCATGAGCTCCTCGCTTTCCAAAATTGTGGCACAGTATGACATGTACTCAATGATTGTCGGAACAATCATTGTGGTGGAGGTAGGGTCTATTGCATAATATTCATTTCTCCTTTCTTCCCCTTACTGTTCCTTTTTTTAACAATTTTTATAAAGTAGATGGTGGCTTGCAAATTGGATTGTTAGAGGCATCGTTCCATGCAGGAATTATGGCACATGTCATCTTGGTAAAGGCTGCTCCATCTGTGACCACAATGCGCTTCCAAAACAGGTTAGGCTTGTGCAAATGGCAGGTCTGAGATGTGTCTATGACCCTTTGTTTTACAGTGTTTAAAAAGTGCATGTCTACTGAACGCATACACGTTGAGGAGAGAAGATTTATTTTAAAGCTACATGAATGTGTAAAGTTTGGATTGACCTTGGTACAGAAAGGGTTAAGGAAATATAAGTATAATTATGCCATATTGAAAGAAAAGATGGACTGTTGCCTCTGGCAAGAATGTTGATAACCAAAGGGCATTGGGTTCTTTTGCTACTAAATCAAAGATGATGAAGAATTGGGGAGTTGCAGCAGCATTCACTGGATTAGTAGTTGAATGCAAGAGACAAGGCAAGAAAGTTTTTAGCTGTTTTTGTTCATTGAACAAGTTAGGAAGATGTTATGTGTATAGATCACCGTAAAAGCTGCAGCAATACTTGGGCTGATATAAGTTTGGATTAAGCGACGTGTGTTGTACATGGGCTAGCCAATGAATCCTCTCTTACCAAGGATAATCAGCTATTTTGCCATGCTTTTCATTGGCATCATCAACCTAGTGACTCTTGACATCCTGCAGGCCATCATTGAGAAGAGGCTTAATGGGCCAAAACTTTATCAGCTTTAAGCTGCCTATACTCACTGCTGAACAATGTGGCAAGTCCAGGCATGCTAGATCTGTAGGTGTTGACTTGCAAAGACCTCCTGAATCAAAATGGCTATCCCACGTGGCAGCAAACACTGCCATGTCCTACAGGCAAGCCAGAATAACCCCCAGCCACAAAACAGAAGCAGACCCCAGATTGTTGGTTATCAAGCTTGCTTCAGAAACATTCAAAAGCATTTAAGCATTTAAAAAAAAAAGTGTTTATCATTTTTTTTAAAGTGCACTCATTTTTCTTTTTGAAATAAAAAGATAAAAGTATTAACCAAACTCGTTTAGAAGGAATCTATTTGGACAATCGCTGTCAAAAGGAGACTAGCAAGTTCAGGGCTTTGCATATTCATGGTTATCCTGAATTTGATGGCACTTACAAGTAAGTGTAAGATGCAGAACTGTTAACTGTACCACCAAAAACAGTAAACTCTTGGGAATGCCCTCATCTCTTAAGTAGCACCATGTTGAAAAGCGATCGTATCCCTCATCACACTTAGGTAAAATCCTGAGGTTCCTCTTTCACTTTCTCAGTTGGTACGGCACATCTCCCCTCACACCTGTAGTTGAACACTTCAGCCACAAGATGGAACTTTCGAAACCATGGAAGCTGTAGGTCTCATTAATACCACTGGTATGATTAATAAATCATAGTAATTTCATTTTTTTTATTGGAAATCCATCAGTCTCTGATGTATATATTCTATTTTTAGGTTATTTTCCTTCTGGTAGTAAGTACTCCAGAGGCACTGGGCAGCACTGCTGAACTTGAAGTACCTGTGTCATCACCATTCTACTCCCTCCTATTCTACCTGCTGTGTCTGATGTTTGCAGCGATTCATGCTGTTGTGTGTACATCGACCACAACATCTTGCTACTTTTGTAATATGTCCTGGCTGCTGGTTGCAACAGTGATTGTACTGATATCTGCCTTGAAGTGTGTGCTCTTTTCAACTCTTTGGAGGTGTTTTGCTAACAGAAAACCTCAACATAAGGTGAGGATGTACCTTGTCTGTTGCTCCAAAGACTGGAGTGTTTTAGTTTTAAAGTATCCTTTTAATAAGTGTGGTCTTAGGCTAGCAATTGTATTTGTATTAAATTCTGGTTTAGACTTGTGACAAACTCAAGTCTAGACTTGCATCTGGGTGTGCTTGTGACAAAGTCATTTCGACTCTCAACATTGGAAAGAAATCTTATGGGAAGGTTTTGGCTTTGGTGAAAGTGCAATTTGTCCATTCTGAAAATGGCAGTTTGGAGAAAAATTAACTTGTAGGTCCTGAATGAACTTGCCTGGTTGTTTTTAATTTATTCCTAGCTTAAAACCTTAAAGGGTGTGCAAATGATACTTACTGCAGGAAGCTTTGTTAGTTCTTTAGAAAACCTAAGGAACAAGCAAAAGTATATGAAGGGATTATTTAAAATCGGGCAGAGTTCCATACGAAGTCAATGATAAGTATTTTCTAACCAATTGTGCAGATGCATGTTTGCACACACTTTTTGTCAAGTGTGATACTGTTAGTTTGAAGGAACTCCAGAAGTAGTAATAATGAGCCTGTATAAAAGCATAATATGCCATTTATAGTATTCTATGCAGTATTGGGCTTAACGCAATAAGAACTGAGCCATTTACAGAGGGTACAACACTGATTCTTAGTGTGAGGAATGCAGATGAAGAATAATTGCATATTATTTAGTGGAACAGGAATAATGGGACTCTTTGATAGAAGTGTTCAAAAGTGTAAGAATGGAAAAGGCTATCCAGAAGTAGATAGTCAGCAGTAGCTCAGTGATGCCACTTTCTCTGTGAACAACAGGTTGTGGGTTCTGATCTTAAGACTCGTACCTTCCAGCACCCTTTGTTCAACCACACCATAAAGTCTACCTCCTTTCACAACATAATTGATGGTTTTTTAAGAGACTTGATCACATACTCCTACTACTCCATCGTAATGAATTCCAAGCCCAACATAATGCCAAACTCTTCTATCTCTGTGCCCTTCAGCTCAGACTTTGGACCCTTTCTCCTGCTTTCAGAATTCCTCATCCATCTGGACCCCAATCTCTGACCTCCAGGTCTATTGAACTGTTGACGTGACATTGACTAACTTAATTTTTCCACTCCCCTCATTCACTCTTAACGGACCCTCTTCTGAACTTGCAACACTCAGTTCATTAAGAATCAGCCCTGATCATCATCAAACCTTGCTGAATAAGATGGTGCTTTTGTGGTTTGGCAAACTAACTTGTATCTTGCGGAGGTCAGACCCCAGCTCTTAGATTCATTCTCATTTCACTCTCTGAAGCACAACCCCACCACCGAACATCAGACCATTGTCTCCCAGACAGTCATAGGCCACTTTTCCTCGAGAGATCTTCCCTCCACAGCTTCCAGCATGTAGTCTCACAGTCTGGTTCTACCTCCTGCCCAAAATCCACAAACAGGATTGTCTGTCATGGTTTCCATCTGCATTTGTCCTATTAAACTTGCTCCTTCCGACCTTGACTCCATTTTCCCTAGTCCAGAGGCTTCCCACCTACTCTCAATACCCTCTGCCACTTTGACAATTTTCAATACCTTGGTCCCAATTAACTCATCTTTACATTTTTACCATAAACATATAATCCAGCCACACCTCCATCCTACTTCAGGACAGTCTGAGGGCTCTCCGTTTCTTTCTTGAATAGAGACCTGACCAGTTTGCAGCCTTCCAGCATACTCATTCACATCGAACAACTCCTTCAATTCCACTCACATTCTCCAGATTAAAGGTGTAATATAGTGCAGCAAGGTGGGTATAAGCTATACCTTTTTGTAGGATATGTAGAATATTTTGTTTCAGACCTGCTTGGGCCCTCTCAGTCAACTCTTGCTGCTGCTTCCTGCACTCCTACAGAACTTGAAAACTTCATTACTTTTGCTGTCAATTTCCACCTTGCTCTCCCCTTCATAGTCCATCTCAGACCCTTTTCCCTTTCTGGATCTCTCTGCTTCTAACTCTAAGGATAGGTTAGAGAAAAGTATCAATTTTTAGCCAACAAGTTCCCATAGCTGTCTTTTGACTATACTTCCTCCTACTGTCTTCTCTAAGAACTCCATTCCTTTAACCCACTTCCTTCATCTCCAGCATATTTGATCCGATGATGGGTCTTTCCACAGGGATGCCTCTGAGATGTCTTCTTCCTTCCTGAACTGTGGCTTCCCCTCTACCATAGTTGATGGAGATCCTGACTGCATTATCAAGTATTTCCCACACTTCTGATCTCGTACACTCTTCTGAACACAAAGAGTTCTCCTAATCCCCACCATCATTTACACTCAGTGGATCATCCTTTGCAATTTCCATCAGGAAATGCATTGTTCACTCTCCTTTCTGCATTTCAAAGGGATTAATCCCCTCCACAATTCCCTGGTCTGCTCTTCCATACTCCCAACCACTCCCCTTGTAACACTTCCCCACGAATAGAATCATAGAAACTTCCTCCAGAAACAAGCCCTTTCAGCCCATCTCATCCATGCAGACCATGATGCCTACCTATGCTAATTCCATTTGCCCACATTAGGCTTATATCCCTGCACACCTTTGCTATCCCAGTACAAGACCAAATGCCTTTCAAACATGGCACTTGTATTTGCCTCCATCACTTCCAAAGGTTTGTTCCAGATATTCACCACCCTCTGTGTGGAAAAACCTGCCCATCATATTTTCTTTAGATTTATCCTCTGTCACCTTAAACCTCTGCCCTCTACTTCTAGACTCTCCTGCTCTGGGGAAAAAAAGATTCTAACTAACTATCTAGCCTATCTATGCCACTTAATTATATAAACCTCCTATAAAGTCACCCCTCCTACATGCTAGTGAGAATAAACTCTGACTGTCCAATCTCTCCTTATAACTACAGCCCTCCATTCCAGGCAACATCCTATTGAATCTCTTCTGCTCTCTCTTTATTGCTACCATACCCTGTAGTGTGACGACCAGGACTGTACACAATGCACCAAGTGCGGCTCAACCAGTGTTCTGTACATCTGCAACACAATATCCCAGCGCTTGTACTGCCTCGCCTACGAAGGCAAGCATACCAAATGCTTTTTTCACTACCCTATCCACTGGTATCAACACTGAGAGAGCTTATAGACTTGCACCCCAAGATCTCTCTGATCATCAGTGCTTTTAAGGTCCCTGCCATTTACTATATATCCTACAGAATTTGATTTCCTAGTGTGCATTATCGCTCACTTGCCTGGTTTAAATTCCATCTACCACCAGTCTGCCCATCATTCTACCTGCAACGATTAGAGATGCCACACTTGTCCTCCTTCCACTTTCCACCATTCAGGGACCCAAGTGATGTTGCAATTCGCTAGCTCTTCTTCCAACCTAGTGTACTGCTTTTAGTGCTCACTGCTCTATCAATTGATAGATTGTGTGTTCAATATGTGGAGCACCTGCATTCAATCTGCAGGGGTGACTCGGAGCTGCCTGCCACTTCAGTTGTCCCTCCCCCTCTCATTCTGATCTATGCCTCCTGTACTGTATAATTATGTCCAATGTAAGCTTGAGGATTAGCACCATATCTTCCGTACTCAATATCAAATTCTGCAACTTCAGGTGTTTCTCTTTTGTATCAGAACTGCCCATTCTTGCTGTAAACCATCCATCTCTAATAATGGGTCAGATTTTCTCTCTCCATTACCATAGCCTAACCTGCTGGGCATATCCTACACCCCTATTTTCAAACCTTTTTCTACGTTCCTTTGTCTGTATTCTCACTCCTAAACTGCCCCTATCTCATAGCTTTTGTTCTAGTATATCCTTGACTGCCCCCCACTCACACATCATCCGAATGACCTGTACAACTTATCCCCATGACAATCCCGGCCTCACCTTATCAGAGAGATTTCCTTTGTCTTGTCCATGACTCCCCCATGTTTCCTCATTTTCTCAGTTCTGCCGAAGTCTTCAACCTGAAGCATGACCTCTTTTTTTTCTCTTTCCACAAGTGCTGCCTGACCTGAATGTTTCTAACATTTTCTGCTTTTTATTTCTTGCACCTGTTGTTTTTTTTAATTTTCATCTGAGACTATTTGTAGTTCCTCCCATCATTCTTTTTAGTGAAACCTAAAATTTGGCTCTGTGTGAACACTTTTTAAGTTGGCATTTAATTTCTGAATAATATGAGTTATGATGCTTGTTATATAAATTCATAATGGACAAGTTCCTACTAACTGGAGAGTTTTCTTTCCCTAATAGAGTTGTGCTGCAGATTGTTCTAGCTGGTCAGAGCTGGATCTGGTTCTGTTGCTTGGGACTTTTGGACACGCTCTGAGTCTGGGTTCCAGCAGCTTTATAGAAGAAGAACATCAAACATGGTTCTTTTTAGTCAACACACTTTTATTGGTGTTCTTTCAAGATGCCTGCCGGAAATATTTTGCTGCCAGTGACCCTAAAGATAAAGCCAAAAAATGGAATGCAGAAGACGATGAACAGCAGACCGCAATCCACGGTTTATTTGAAACATCCTATCTTGACCCAGAAGATGATAAATCAAAAGATTATGTACGATCGGGTAAAAATTATGAAAAATGGTTGGTCTTATCAAGCCCCTGGGTTATCCTTGTGTTTTGTCGGGTGCTTCGCAGTCTGAATCAGACGGGAATGAAATATGCTCAGAAGCCTGACTTTGGCCACTGGCTAACAAGGTAGGTACATGTAAATACGACTTGACTCTTCCCTGGGTTAATCAGTCTTTATAAATAATTTTATTTAAAATCTATAGTCTTACTAATGAGTAGATAAGCATACTTCTGTAAAAGATAAATTGTGATGAATAATGATTAATGGTCCAACAGTCTAGAATTGTTGCAGCTAAAACTTCTGATGCGTGGCTGCTCAGTGCTGGACAACTAATTAAACTTGGTGTTTCATAGAAATTACTGCATTGAAACAAGTCGTTCAGGCAATTAGTCAGGATTGGTGTTTAATCGGGATTAGTCCATATGACTAACAGCCCCAATTCCATAATCCCATATGCCTTTTTATATATTTTTTTTTGGCTGTTCTTAAAAGTAAACTCCATTCAGCAAGAGTAGTATAACTACAGCTTCTCAAACTACAGTACATGTCTAAAACGTTTTCTTGCCATCTGTCCTAAACTATTTCCATTTAACTTTTTGTTCTACACCCTAAATCACTGTAGTTGTCATCTGTAGCCATTTCAACAGCATTCGTACAGCACTTGCATCATGCTGTATTTTCTTGCATCATGCTGTATGTTATAGTTCTGTCTTGTAATTAATCTGCATGCTTTAATATTTGATTGACCTCATTCTACCGTTTAGGAATAGTCTCTTTCACCACCACTGCTCCCTCTGGTTTAGGTACATCTTGGCTAATTCACATTGAATATGTAAATTGAAATTATAAGTAAATTAGAAGCGCAATAATCTCATCATTGATCCTTGAATATCCAGCTCTGTACACTCTCCCATTTCACTGTAGCTCATCCAACAAGTACTGTTTGTTTTCTATTCTTCAGTTTCTTATCCCGTTTAAAGATTTGTGTCAAGTGCCATCACTTTTCACCTTGTTTCACATGTTGAACATTGGCTGGTGCCTTAAGAAAATCTTTACTCCATTACATTTGATGTGTCATTTTCTCCAAGTGGAGGTGGTCAGGCAGATTCTTTGGATTCTGAATTCTTGTTCATTATTGTTAAGCAATTTTGATTAGAGGATGGCAGCTTGTTTGTATTAAATGTGAAAATGTCCCAATGTTACACTAGTGCTTACAAATGTACATATTGCATCATGGTCCATCTGCCAAAAGATTTGGCAATGAGAAGTGGTTATGCGGGGGAGAAAAAAACAAGAAATGGAACAGAACTTTCAAGACTAGAAGAAAATCAGTAATTAAAATGTGAAGGAATGAGAAGACTATCTTGATTTCCAGTGCCACAATATGCTTAGGACTGATTTAAAATTTGCCACATCCTTAAATTGATTACATAGTAATGGCCAAGACTGAACTTTTTCAGGTTTTAGGTGTACTGTAACTTCAGGTCTTTCTATGTGTTTGTGTTGCATCTCTCACTGAAATACTGTTACTACAGAGTTTCCAGAGAAGCTGGACAAATCTGACAACAATATTCTGATTTTCATATTTTAATACATACATGTGGTCACTGGGAGTTTCTGTTCAGTTTGCTTTTTATTAACAGTGAGAGCTGGTAGCCTTGATGTTATTTTTACCACAGAATCTGGACGATTGTCTTGCAGTTCGATGTCGAATATTTCTAGGGCAATATGCTAAGGCTGGAGATGGAAAATTAAGTCTATATATGATGGTTTCATAAGTTTGGGATAATGAAGTTACATTGTCCATTTCGTAGGAGGTTCCTTATTTGCAGTAAGCATGCATTGAGTATTTTATAAGAGTAGACAATTCAGAAGGAAGGTGAAATCTGTAACATTGACTGCCAGTGGCGATTTTAATCTGCCACCCGTAAATTTGACCAATATGAGACAGTGCTATCAGATGCAATTGTTTAACCAAACAGTGAGCCTTTTGAAACCTTACAATACTTTGAATGAAAGTGGAAGCTTGGTTCGGTAATAAAATTCAAACCATTATGTGAGATTATGATGAGCATTTAATTCCAATGACATATTTTACAGATGTTCACTGATTAATTAATGTTTTTTTTTCTCAGCTCCAATCACAGAATTGAACTCTCCGTGTTGACAGCAATTTCCCTGTTGCTGATCTTCATTTTGGTTCAGAGGACATGTTCCTTTGTTTCCAAAGCAGCACTGGCACTGGGGCTGGTGGGAATCTACTGCTATCGTGCTGCAGTTGGAAATGTAGTTTTTCCTTGGAAGCCAGATAAACATGATGTTTCCAAGTAAGTAGTTTGGCAGCAAGTATTTGCTATGTGTTTGTTGAGCCTTGTGTGCTAATTTAATGTGTTTTAAATAATAAATTAGCCATGTCCAATCGTAAAATGTAGAGCATTATATGTAGCCTTTCATCATAACGGGTAGATGTTTTAGGTTGCATTTGTTTATTTCCAGTATTGTAGAATTATCAGGATATTGAAAAGGTACAATTTGCATGATGAGTCAATATTCCACATCAAAATTAGGTGCATTTGTGTTGAGAATTATTTCTGTACTCATTTCTCTTGTATACTGGCCAGCATTGTGTGTAGCCTTACAATCAGTTTTACTGAGTTATAATGACTTACATCTGCATGTACTCTTACAGACAACTCGAGAACAAAGACATTGAGGCCACTGAGTTGATAGTAATTTTTTTCTCTAACTCTCTTATAGGTCCAACCCCTAGAGATAGTGATTCATAGGTTGACAATGTTGATTTAGAGAAATTATAAAATTCTTGTTTGGAAATTAATTATCTAGGCAGCTGCTGGTCAGTACATAAGTAAATGGGTTGACCATTTAAAAAAAAATACGGTTCTGGAGGTGTAGCAGTTTACGAGAGCAGGTTTAGAAAAAGATGCACAGTACGCACACGGGATCTTACCTCTAAGGATGATGAGCAGAAGACTTAAAGTTTGTCTTTGAGCATCCTTTTTAAAAAAAAAACAATTTGAAGTTGTATTGTAAGAAAGAATAATGCAAACATTTAACAAAGAAAGACAAATATTAAGGGGATGGAAATTAATACCCTTAAAAAAAAAAGGGGATTGATGTGGAGTGGCACGGGACAATTGACGTACTCTGGCAGCGTAGGATTGTTTTGTGGAGTGAGAGATGGTGTAACTGAATAATCAGGTGTTGGTCGTGGGAATACTAACCAAGGAGAACATTTTGCTGTTTATAGGGTGTCATCGTCGATCAGAACAGGCAGAAGTGATCTTTCTGCTTAATAGCCCTTTTGTAGGGCAGCAGTTTCAATTATTTGGCACTCCTTCATTTAAAACTGCTTTGTGGTGCTGTACCATAAAGCAGCATATGCAGTTTGTTAATTCCAGCACTATTACACAGTTTAAAAACCAAGTTTCTGTCCAAAAATGTAGGGCAAAATATATAAAGGCATGGAAAATGTCTCAAAACACAAAGCAATCTGGGTTGAGTTAATAGGGCATTAGAGTGAGTGAAATTGTGGTTCATTAATGGAGCATGTCATCAAAGGCTAGGATTCTTCCTACCCTGTACAGATAACCTGACAAACCAAGTTTCTAATGGGAAGGGGGCTGCTGGTTGGATGGTAACTGGAGATTTCACTCTTCCGAGCTGGTACCCTGTACAGTTTTAGTTTGGTAAAATCCTTTGCTAATTCTATATTGCCACGTTTCAGCTCTGTCCATCTTCACCAAACTCTGTGTCTGAATAAGAATCTTCTAACCTTAAGAGGGTATCTTTTCTGTATTGGATAATCAGATAGCATCTATGATTTCTCAATTTTTTGAATAGAGAAAAACTTAATACTGGTTTTGCATAATCAAAGACCCCACCCACTCCAGTCATTCTCTCTTCTCTTCCTGCCACATCCCCCCCCACCCCCCAAAAAGTCAGGCATAAGATACAAAAGGCTGAAAGCACGTACCACCAGGCTCAAGGACAGCTTCTATCCCGCTGTTATAAGACTATTGAATGGTCCCCTTGTACGATAAGATGGATTTTTGACCTCACAATCAGCCTTGTCATGGCTTTGCACCTCATCGTCTGCCTGCACTGCCCTTTCTCTGTAACTGTAACATTTTATTTTGCATTCTGTTATTGCTTTTCACTTGTACTAGTTCAATGTACTGATGTGATGAAATGATCTGTATGGATGGCATGCAAAACAAAAGTTTTTCACTGCACCTCGGTACATGTGACAATAATAAACCAATTTACCGATTTGTGTGTTGGCTATCCACCTGCTCAAAAAAAAAACTGAACTGGCATTGACAAATTGTTAATGATTAGAAGTTTCTATCTGTCATCATTTTATTATACAATTGTGTAAAAATGGGATATGGCACTTCTATAATGTATAGTTGATAAACATAACCATTTATTTGTATTTTCTTTGTTAGGGGAATAATTGAAGCACGTTTTGTTTACGTATTTATCCTTGGCATACTCTTCACGGGAGTTAAAGACCTTTTGAAATCTGGAGTTGTTTCTTCTGACACAGTGACGAACGGTAGGGGACTCTGGGAAATATACAATGGACTTGTGCTCTTGGCTGCATTGCTCCTTCGCCCTCACAACTTGCCAGTGTTGTTGTTCATCCTTGTGGTTCAAATGATTTTGACCAAATTTATATGGAGGACATTGGGTTATGATGCAGCACAAATTACCATCATATATTACTGGTTTGGCCAGGCCTTCTTTTACTTTCAGGTACCTTTTCTTCATTATCTTATTAATGTTTATTTCATTATTTATGTTTTGTAGCATAATTTGATGAGTAGATATTCAAGCGAAGCTGGGTATCTTAATTTCTTAATGATTTGGGAAAATAAGATAATTTATTGTTGGTAGGTGATCTTTGGGGAGAAAAATATCAGGAAGATTCATTAACTGCAACAGCAGTCTCAGACTTCCAATGCTTCAAATAACAAGGCTTCAGGTTCAAACCTCAAGAATAAAATTTTTCAAGCTCTGTCCATTCTCCTGATTATTTAATAAGACCCCACCCATTATCAGTAAAATTCTGATAATACACTATCTGATGGTTTGGCATCCGACTCACCAGGCAATGTCTCGTGCACTCCTTCCATTCACTGGGGCCCTGGTTCCTGCACTGCCTTTAAACTTATTTGGTTTACTGGAAAATTTATTATGAAACTCTAATATCAAAAAAAGTTGATTTTAAAAAGTGTTTTGTGGTGTTAACAGATATAATATCCAATAGTGTGGAATATATGCTAGTCCTGTTCCACCAAAGCCCCAAGTCACACAGCATGGAAACGGGCCCTTCCGTCCAACTGGTCCATGCTGACCAAGGTAGTCCCATTATGGCATTTGGCCCACATCTCTCTAAATATTTCCTAGACAGATACCTGTCTAAGTCTTTTAAATATTGTTAATGTACCTGCCTCCACCACTTCCTCTGGCAGCTCATTCCATATACAGACCACCCTCTGGGTGAAAAAGTTGCCTCTCAGGGTTTTATTAATTTTCTCCTGCCTCACCTCAAACCTATGTCCTCCAGTTCAGGTTTGGGGGGGGGGGTGGTGGTGGGGGTGAGAACTGCCATATTATCAGAGCTTTTCTGCAGTGGTTTAATGGATTCATAAAAACCTGATGGAAGTGGTTTCTTATCCAAAGATACTAAATGGGTTCCAGGTTTGCATCCCTTCAATGCTAAGGATTTCCGTTTGTTCCTGTAATGATCCATTCTTTCGTAGATTTATTACAAATGATACAAACAACATACAGGATTATCAGTCTTTATTTTTTGCATAGTGCTCCTTGCTTTATAGAGGTGGCATTTTTAATACCCTTTTGTTAAACACATTCCATAACCTTTACCCCTAGCTTACCTCAAGTTCTATTAGCTCATCATTCCACTGATTATTCCCATCTATGATGATAGTAGCTATAGCCACAAAATATCCTGCAATGGCTTCTCTTCTCATTCCCACATCATTAGTTCTGTTGTTACTGAAGGATCTAATTGCTAATCTACCTGCTTGTAGATTAGCAACAACATCCAAAAGCACCACGTAAGTTTCCACAAGTATGTTGGTGTAACACAGCTTTGCACCACCACAACCACTCCTGACCCCTATGTTGTCTCTAAATTATCAAACTGCTCATCCAATAAACTGCACTGAAGGAGCCTCCCCCAAACTAAATATTGTCACAGCTTTGTTCCCTGGCCATCTCTTTGCTTCTGAAATTAAACTACGTTTGGTGAATCTATCCATTAATCAGCTCGTGTGCTGAACATTGTCTGAACCCCTTATACATGCCTTTTGTTGTTTCTGGGCTTTTCCAGCAAACTCTTGCTGCCTTCCCTCATTCTGTAGACTTGAAGTCAACCAAAATTCTACTGCCCATATCCTTGGACTCACCAAGTATCTTCACCAAACATTTCTGTGTTTTCTGAGTAATTGGCTTGCAGTTAAGCAAGCCAATTTGATTTTTAAAATTCAAATCTTTGTTTTAAATCCTTCCGAGGCTTTGCGCCATCTTCCTCTTGTATTCCGTTCCACATTGTCTCCCGCATTCTGTGTCCTTTACTCTTGATTCGTACAAACTTGTATCATCTCGCTTTCCAAAGAGTTGTTGACTGCCATAGTGTCTGGATAGGAGCTTTGTGGGCTTACCCCGGTCATTCTCTTCTCCACCCTTCCATCTAGCAGAAGATAGAAAAGCTTCAAAACAAGCACCACTAGGCTCAAGGACAGCTTCTATCCTGCTGTTTTAAGACTCTTGAACAATAAAGATGAACTCTTGATCTCTCAATCTACCTCTTCGTGGCCCTTGCACCTTATTTGTCTACCTGAACTGTACTCTCTGTGTACCTGTAACACTATATTCTGCATTCTGTTATTGCTTTTCCCTTTTGTAGTACCTCTATGTACTTATATTTGGAACAATTGGAATTATGTGGGGATGGCATGCCAAACTTTTTTTTCACTATCTCTGTACATGTGACAATAATAAACCAATGACCAACTGTGACTTTCAATGGCTGATCTGACTTTTGGGCTTTTTCCAGAATGTGATGCTTGCATGATCTAGAAAACAAATTTCTTTGTTGCAAAACTAGTTTTCAATTCAAAATAGATTTACCCACTTTCCCCAAAGGCTTCAGTTTCTTGCTGGCCCACATTCTATATTTTTCTAATATGATCTGCCGGCAATTTTCATTTTGTTTAATGTTACACATGTGAATATAGAAAATCTTCCATTCATTCTTTGTATCAGATTGTAATCAAAACTCCAACTTCAAATGTGGCATATTTCAAAAGATTTTGACCATGGAGTGCTTGGCTCCTCTGCATGTTACACTTCTCAGTTGATGCTGTGATCAGCTATTATATAATTTAGTGCACTGAAAGTCTATAGTTTTTCCTCTTGGCTTGCCCTATCCTAAGCTTAATGCTACAGACTGGAACTCTTTTGTGTTTGTATCTTGTATTCACTAATAACTTTTACTTCCTGTTGAATTTTGGAACTGATAAGTCTCTGTTCTTATTCTCTTTTGTTCATAATATTCTTTCAAAATGAAAGTATGTGAAAATACTTCAGTATTTTTTGATACTTGTTTTGTATCAACTTTATGACCATGGTGGTTCACAGTAGTTTAAAATAAAAAGGCATGGTTTTGTATGGAAGTTGATACTTGAATCATATTTGCTAAAATGAAAATATTAATTATCTACAGGGAAATTCAAATAGCATTGCAACTGTGGATATATCGGCTGGTTTTGTGGGTTTTGAGAACTATGTTGAGCTACCAGCAATCTTCCTTACAATATATGCCACTTATATAGGTCCTCTGCTGTGGGCTGTGCACCTAACCTGTTGCATGAGCTCGGAAAGAAGCAGGTAATGACTTAGTTGGTTTCTTTGCATTGATGAGAAATGAGCATCACTTCCCCCATTTACTTAGCTTTCACTTGTAAATAGAACTTTACAGGCATCCAAATCTAGTAGTCAATTTTGAATGTTGTCTTTTGTTATAGTATTTGTATTAATCATTTTGAAATTGGTTTAACTTAAATGTGTAGTAATGAAAAGGTTGAATTTTACATACTATAACCGCCTTCATTGGTGCTATTTTCCCTTTGTAATGAATCCATGGAGCATTTAAAAATGCTTTTGTACCTACACTATTCTGTTCATTTACAATTTTATTAGTAAAAATACCTTAAAGGTCACTAATGGGAGAGGACATTTGATCTATATAGATGGCATTCATTATCTACTTGGAAAATATTTTCATTGTTGATCATTACTTAGTGAGTAGGATCTTGCTGAAGGAGAAATCCTCCACTGATAAGGGAATTACTGAATAGTGGTGGTTGGAATTAAATCCTCATCATTAATGTCCTTTTAATGTTCTTGCTGGAGCTTATTGAGAACCATCTTCAAACAGCGGCTTCAGTTTAATTGTAAACATTTGCACACTAGTACTTATCATTACATTTAGATGTAGTCTAGACTACAAGTTTCATCCATTATGGTTTTGTAATTTGCTGTGTGCTTTAGCTCTTTTGACATCCATGAATTTCACTTGTAGAACAAGTTGAGGATGTATCATTATGAAAATACTTTGATATTTCTGTTATCTCATGTCTTTTGTATTTGGGATCAGAGCTCAATGATTTTTCATGTTGTAATTTAAGTTCCTGCCAGCAAAGGAAAACAAATACTTATTATAAAACGAGGTGCAGTTTAAGTTAACTGTTCCACTTTTAGAAATGACTTAGTTCAGATGTTGAACATTCTAACACTTTCTGTTCTGGCAGGTATTCTTCTGCTGCAGTGGGACACAGCTGTTACTGTTTTATTCTGTTACGGGCAATTCCAGCATCAGTTTACGTTATTCTAATTACCTCTCTACGTTATCATCTATTTATCTGGAGTGTTTTCTCTCCAAAATTGCTCTATGAAAGTACGCACACATTTGTAACAGGAGCAGTGTGTGTCATGTTCACAGCAATGGATCAAAAAAGAATGTTGAAAACTTAATCTTAAAAGTGGTATTGAACTGAATTTGTTTTTCAGACATCTTATGTAACAATTGTTGTAAAGGAAAATTATTGAATTGATGTGATGCAAATGAAATCTCCATCACTTTTTTGCTGTTTTTATAATTCATGAATGCTCCCGTGAGCTTGGTGGGGGAGTGGAAGAATGGTTAGTAGTAGGTGGAGTTTGTCTTTGGTGGCATAAAATGAACAGGAACTAATTAGTCTACACTACCTTTCTTTAATCACAATTCTTGATTTTGTTTTCATCTGGTCACAATGATAGCAAGTTGGATGGCCTCCTTCCATGCTGTAAAGTCCACCTTGAGCCTGTGTCACACTCATCTGTCTTCTCCCCATGGCCCTGCAATTCTTTCCTTTTGGATACCCTCCCAGTTTTTGAATGCTACAATTGAATTGTCTCCACTACTACCCCTGTTGGTGTACTTTATTTATGTTGGTGCAAAACTGACTGGTAATGAGCTGTTGACCATTCATGCTGCCATCAAAGATTGGTTTCATGCTTATAGAACGGTGTACTTCTTTGCTGAAACATTTGAATTGAATCTGTTCGGGCATTGTTTTCCAAATGAGCCACCAAGTTTGATTTACTCTCTTGATTATTTCTGAGGCCCTTTATATATTTTCTTGAAAGAGGAAGCCTAATTTAAAATGATGGATTCTGCTCTGACAGCTTGATGCAGAGAATTCCACATACTAAGCATTCTGTAATCTCCCTCTTAATCTGAATAATGACAGATTTGTGTCTGAGATTATAGCAATTACTTTTTAATGTTTCTCAAAAGATTTCTTAAGTCATTTTTATTGGTTTATCATAAGAATGTAATTCAGAATCATTTGATAAAATTTGCCAGTCATTATTATTTTGATGGGCCCTGTTGCCTCTAGTGTTAGCTGTTGCTCATTTAACGGTGACCAAATAGTTGTGGGTTCAAGTCCAACTTTGGAGATTTGAGTCTATGACAAAGGCTGATGCTGTGCAATACTGAGGGAGCATTGTACAGTTGATGCTGTCAGACTGAGGTGAAAAGTTGGTGGAAAACAGAAATACTTCAAGAAAGATTCAATAATGTCTCAAAAAGCCCACTGTAAACATAAACCCACCCTCTGTCTTTCTTCGAAAGTGAACATTTTGAATGGACTCGCATGAAATCCAAGGGCAGCAGATTATTTCTGCAGATTTGATAGTAGTACGATGAGCTGTATTTTCCAGATGCTGAAACGAGCAGATGGACTGCACTGACCTGTAGTCCGATTCTGTTTACATTTTTTAAAAGTGAATTTTAGATATTCTTTTCAAATACTGTCTTCAGACGAGATTGTGGGAATTATGGTGGACTTATTGAAAAAACACATCTTAACTATATGTTCCTTGAATCTTCTAGTTGATGACACCAAAATTAGTTGATCTATTTTTCAAAGCAAGGGAATAAAGTGACATTTTTCAGAATTACTGTGTGGTTTCTTCACATGCCTACTATTAATGCCACTGATATGAATTGACAATGAGATATTACTCATTAAAAAGCACATTAGCCAATTTCAGTAAAACACCAAGCACATTATGTCAGATGCCTTGCCAATCAATTTGTTTTCATAAATTGGCTCACATCTTCAAGAGCATACAACTGCATCTACATTGGAGCCAACAAAGAAGACGTTGCTGCCTTTGCTGAAAGATTATAAATTAAACTTTGTAAGACAAGTGACAAGATCTGTTCTATGGCAAGGGTGACTGGAAGCTTGCAAATCCTGCAGTATAAGGTGAAAGGCTTTACCATATTTCAGTGGTAATCAAAGAATAAACTTGAAGGTCTGGTCCTGACTAGCAGTTTTCCTATCTTCTAAAGCAGGGGATCTTCACATTTGTGGTGAGTTACATAAAATATCTGGGACATAGACCAGTTAACACTCAACTTTAGTTTTATCAATATGACACTCAATTTGAAGTTTACAAATTCATTAAAACTTTATATCTTGAAAATTAGCAGCATAAATTAACCATACTGTTAAGGTACATGCATATAAGGCTTGTTTCCATAACATACATGGTATATTCAAGTGGAGGAGTTGATTTTTTTTTAACCTGACACGGTGATGTTAGTATGGAGAATAGGTGATATCTCTTTCCACCTGAATTCAAGGCTTCTGGATAATTTTGTCTTGAATATTTATATCAACTGGCTCAAATCTCACCTCGATCTTGCTCTCACTAATTTTGGTTTTTGAAGTTCTGGCCTATACGTTGGATAACTCAAATCTGTAGTGCTATCTGTCTGCAAAAGCAGCAATTCCTGTACTGTGGTAATCAAAGTTTAATAACCTACAGCCACTACAGAAATAACCTATTTTTTAAAAATGGAAAACTCAATTTTATCAATCATTGTGATACAAGTGACATGTTGAATGGCTTCACTTTGACTGTTTGAATTGATTGACTCCACTACTAAGTGCTCAAGATAGCTTTAAGTTAACAAACCATCTGACATGCCAATTTTGAGACATGCTGCATCTGATGTTTTGCTTCATTTTTAAGGAAATTTTTCACTACTACCCATCTCTATGAGAAACCTGCATAATGCACTCTGGGGGAAGGCATGATTCCTGACCTGTGCTTTTGTTCTTCGAAAAAGTGACACACACTGATCAATGTCAACCACGCCCATTCCACTGCACAATTTTCTGGAGCAGAATCCCCACCAATAGCTGTTCTGGTGAGAAAACCCTGTTAGACAACGATTCTACTTAATCTGAAAGTCTGTAGCTCCCCCTACCACCACCAAATCTGTCAATAGAGGGAGAGCACATGTGTTAGCTGACTTTTTCTAGAGCAGAATTCAATACTGATTGAAAAGGGGCTGACACAAAATCAAATGCTATGGGTCCTACAAGGAAAAGGCATTCTTGACATTGTCCAACAATAACTGTAGACTATAAAGTCACTGGTAGGAGCTTAGAAGTTAGTATGATGTTCGTTGGAAAAATGCATTGTTTAGTTAAGCATCCATGTGAGCTTTGTCCCCCAACAAAGCTGTTATGAATAGCCTTCCCCTTGGCATCTACTGGGAAAGTAGAATGTTATCATCAACTCATCAGCTCCTTTGTGCTCTGTGAATTATCTGGTACCACATCCTTCCTGATGTTATCTGACTGCCCAGGTGATGATATTTGAATTGATAGATGGTTGATTGAGGCAAGAGGTGAGATCAAAGGGGTTGGGTTGGTTGAGTACATGGAGACACAAGAGACTGCAGATGCTGGAAATCTGGAGCAGCACACAAAAAGCTAGAGGAACTCAGTGGGTCAGGCAGCATCTATGGAAGGAAATGGACAGTCCACATTTTGGGTCAAGACCTTTCATCGGGACTAGAAAGAAAAAGGAGAGAAAGCCAGTATAAAAATCTTTATTCTCCCTTTATTCTATTTATTATCTATTATCTATCCATTATCTTTGGCATCACTTGGTGAGGAAGAACTGCATCTCTTCTTGTGTGTAATCATCATTTTCCACCTCCTGTGTCATGTTGGTGTGATTATTTTATAAGAACATACAAGAATGGCTGGATATTTTATCCTTTGTATTTGCGAGATGGAGAACGGTATAAAAGTTTCTGCGTATCTGCCAAGCCATGGGAATGTCACAATGATTGACTAGAATTCTGCCATTGACAAGCAGCATTCATTCTCCCACTCATTACTCATCTCCCACAGTAACATGTATTCCATCAAGTCAGTGGCCTGAATGGCTCTCTATAGTCAATGATATCTCCTTAAATCCTCTTTCTTTCACTGGCATTGTGTGTAGGCTTCTTCTCTAACAGGAAATCGGTTTTAAGTAACATTTGATATTCATCATCAAGGTAGCACTAGACAGCCAAACTAATAGATCTATTAAATTGGACGAAGGAACTTTCAGAGTGCAGATGAAGACTTTGTTATGCAGTTGTTAATATGAAACAATGAATTTTGAACCTTGAGGATGTATGGCATATTGATGAAAACTTCTAATACCCATTTAGGATCCTGGTACTGTGAGATGTAGCACTCAAGTATTGATGTTTTCTTCCATGGGCGCTCAGTAATTTGTCCTTGGATTTAATCTTAGAGGGTTTTCACAAATAGTAAATGCAAGAATCATCAGCAGCATCTATGGAGAGAGAAACTGTTAACATTTCAGGTCGATATCCTGTCAGCAGAACTGAAGAATACTGAAGATGAAGAGGTATGGACCAAGGAAAAGGGTGCTTGGGTAAAGGATAACAGGGCAAATGTGAAACCAGGTAAGAAACACAAACAAATCATATATTTTTATTTTACAGTCAAGTCACTGCAAATTATTATTTAGTCTAATTTTGATAACAAAAAAGTGCTTTCTGTCTTGCTCCCATTTCCTCAGCTTCAGAAGAAGGTCTCTCTCAAGAAGGCAATGGCAATTTGGGCTACAAACATTTCACTCCCATTGCCAATGTTACGCCAACGCCAGCCTGGCATGGATGTAATTCAGACAGGCAGTTTTCTCGTCTAAGATACACGACTCATGTATTCTTATGGAATGAGAATGTGGAGCTATCTATCCAACTTAAACAGATGAATTGGAATGATTGTTACATTGGGAGATGGCTCTAAAGCCTTCCTGTCAGAAGGTAAAATGTTATGCAACTTCCAAAATATTGTGCTGTCCATGACGAGACATTTATTGTATGGTTTAAGGCTTCTCAATCACTTGTCATTTCAGTTCTGTAACTTAGAATCAAATTCAGCTGAGGGATGTTTTATCATGGACATAAATACTTGAATTCTGACAGTAACAGTGGAGATTCTAGTTGCAAGTTATGACATTAAAAGGAAACAAAGGTTTGCACATGAAGTGCCTTTCACAACCTCAAGAGATCCCAATGTGCTGCACAGCCATAGAATTCTTTTAGATGCATTTATATCTATTGTAATGCAGGAAATAGCAGTCAATTTGCAACCACCAAGCTCCCGTAAATAGCAAGGTGCTAATGACTAGATAGTCTGATTTTTTGGTGATGTTGATTTGGGAATGAATCTTGTTCCAAGAACCTGGGAATAAACCCTGTGCTCTTCTTCAAAGTTCTGAGAGAGCAGACAGTGCCTTGGTTTAACGGCTCATGTGAAAAGCAATGTAACAGTCCTTCAGTGCTGTCTGAAATGTTAAATTAGAATTTTGAGTTCAAGTCTCTGGAGGGGGTGGGGGCAACATAGTGTCTTCTGAATCTGAGGCAAGAGTGTTATTGATGCATTTAGCAATAGAAGTTTGTCAATTCTTTCATCCTGTTAATTTACAATACAACAGAGACTGTACTTCAAGAAAATACTCTATTGTCTGTAAAGTGCTTTGGAATCTTCTTTAAGTAGTGAACGGTACCATATAAATGCAAGTCTTTCTTTCTCTCTGATTACAGACACAGCCATAAGGTGTACAAGAATAATCTTGTGAATCTCCCTTAGATTCTTTCTGTAGGGAAGCATGTTGTCTCACTGTGATGACAAGACTCCAATCAGGAACTCACTGTGGGAAATTTGCAACCCACATTCTAACACTTACACAATGTGTCAGAGCCTCAATTTGCATGGTTATAATGGTCTGTTTTTATAAGGGTATGTCGCCTTGGCAATAGATCCTCTGAAACAAGACGATCTGAACAGTAAAGAATGTGATGATATAATGGGTGAAGTATTATCAGAGACCCACCTTAATGAAAGTTAATTCTCAGCATTTATTATTTTTATAAATTACAAATATTTGTTTTCTTCTTTGGCAGTCCCTTGGGATTGAGGATAACTTGCTTCCACTCAATCTCTGTGGGTTCTGAGGTGGCTGATGAGGTCAATGTGGGACATGCAGATTCTGCTACAGGCGGCCCAGAGGTACTTAATGAGGTGGATGGCTAGGGAGGCGGTTCATTGATTATGGACAAAAGATTCCCACAGGTCAGTAGGGATGTTCTTCAATGGAGCTTTGAGGACATCCTTGATTCTGTTCCTATTCCTACCTGCTAATCTCTTTCTGCAGAATTTGGAGTATCTGTTCTGCTGAAGGCATGTGAATCACTTGACTGCCCAAAACCAGCTTAATGTTATTAGAGCTTTAATGCTAGGAATGTTGGCCAGGGAGAGGACACTGAGGTTGGTTTGTTTATCCTGACACTGGATTTGGATGATTTTGCAGAGACAGTATATTGATGATATTTCTCCAGTGTTTTTGGATGACTGCTAAAGGTAGTCCATGTCTCAGAAGGATTCAGGAGGCTAGAGAACACAGTTGCCCGGTGGACCATGACCTTTGTGACAGGGTTGAGGTTTTGATCTTTAAACACTCTATTCCTCAGATGCCCAAAAGCTGTGCTGGTACAATGAAGGCAGTGGTGAATTTCATCATTACTGACTGCCCTCACTGAGAGGTAGCTCCTAAGATTTTGCGAATGGTCTATGTTTTCCTGGCTCTAGTCCTGGACATTTCTTGTTGGAGAATATTGTTGAATGGGGATGAGGGGGGAGGGGTCAAGGTTGGTATTGCACCTTTGTTATGTGGATTTTAAGTGCTAAGATGTGAATGAGTCAACAACAAAGCTTGGCCGCAATAGATACACCAATGCAAAAATCATTGGTATATGGCAGCTCGATGACTTGAAGTTCGGGTTCTGGAGTCAAGACAATACAAGTTAAACGATTTTCCTGTTGTTCTGTAGATGAACACCATTCTAGCCTCCACATTCAATGGATGATGCTTCACAACTTCCATCATCTTCAACAAGATTTCACCAGCAAAAACTCATCTTCCCCTCAACTTTTTAATAAAGTCCATTATACCATGCTCACCAACCATGTCCCTTCTTACAGCACTTTCCCATAAGAGATGCAACACAGGTCCTTCTATTTCTTTCTTTCCCATCATTTAAGGACCCAAACTGACCTTTCAGGTGAGGCAACAATTCCATTGCATTTCTTCCAATCAAGTATACAGCATTTGGTGCTCAGTGTTGTCTCCTCTACACTGGAGAAACCACTGGGTGACTGCTTTGTGGAGTTCAGTCAGCATCTATTATTTGTTAGACTGTCTGTTGCCTAGTGGTTAGCGTAACACCATTACAGCACCAGTGACCCGGGTTCAATTCCGGCCACTGTCTGTAAGGAGTTTGTACGTTCTCCCCGTGTCTGTGTGGGTTTCCTCCCACATTCCAAAGACATACGGGTTAGGAAGTTGTGGGCATGCTATGTTGATGCCGGGAGCGTGGCGACACTTGCGGGCTGCCCCCAGAACACTCTACGCAAAAGATGCATTTCACTGTGTGTTTTGATGTACATGTGACTAATAAAGAGATCTGATATTAACACAACCAGTTGCTGCAACTAAACTTGTATCTCTTCATGGATCTTGTCTCTTCTATATAAAAAAATAAGAAATAGAAGAAGTCAATCATTTAGCCCCTCAGGTGTGTTTCACTATTCAATAAGTCACAGCTTATCTTATACCTCAGTTTCACTTTTCTCCCAAACCTACATCCCTTTATTCTCTTAGGATGTGAAAGTTCAGCAGTCTCTGTCATGGATATATTCAATGACTTGAGCCTCCATAGCCCTCTTGGGTAGATAATTGTGGGGGAAGGAATTGCTTCTCATCTCAGTCAACCCTTTATTTTCATGACCCTGGTTCGAGACTCTCCAGCAGGGCAAACATCAACCCTCCACCTATTCTATCAAATACCAAGAGTATTTTGTATATCTCAATGAGATCACCTCTCATTCTTCTAAACTCTGGAAAGTACGGACCAGGCTGCTTGACTTTTTCCCTGCTTGAAAATACAGAGCAGGAACACAAAGTTCCACAGTTTGGATCTTAAAGTGCCCTCACAATGTAGATTATCACAATAACCTATGAAATAACTTTTGGAATTAAGGATAGCAAAAGAAAGAGAGGCACCACGGAAAGATAATACTGGGAATAATGTGAATTATGATCAAATTGGGGAAAGAATAATGAATAAATAAGAAATAAAAAGGGACACATTTTGGAATAAGAGGGAAAAGCTGAAATAAATACTTTTCTTAAATCTCTGACAATTTACCACCAGCAGGAATGAGAATCCAGAGTTTTTTTTTATAAGGTATCTTTATTAGTCACACACAGTGAAATGCATCTTTGCATAGTGTTCTGGGGGCAGCCTGCAAGTGTCACCACGCTTCCGACGCCAACATAACATGCCCATGACTTCCTAACCTGTACATCTTTGGAATATGGGAGGAAACCAGAGCACCTGGAGGAAACCCACGCATTCACAGGGAGAACATACAGTAGCAGGAATTGAACTGGGTCGCTGGAGCTGTAATAGTGTCATGCTAACCGCTAAACTACCATGCCTGCCTATAAAAGATGTGTCAGAAGTTATATGGTGTATTGTCCTTCATCAATCAGGGAATTGAATTTAGGAGCCGGGAGGTATTGTTGCAGCTATATAGGTCCCTGGTCAGACCCCACTTGGAGTACTGTGCTCAGTTCTGGTCGCCTCACTACAGGAAAGATGTGGAAGCCATTGAGAGGGTGCAGAGGAGATTTACAAGGATGCTGCCTGGGATGCGGAGCATGCCTTATGAAAGCAGGTTGAGGGAACTCAGCCTTTCTCCTTGGAGAGACGGAGGATGAGGGGGGACCTGATGGAGGTGTATAAGATGATGAGAGGTATTGATAGGGTAGATAGTCAGAGGCTTTTCCCCAGGGCTGAATTGGTGGCCACAAGAGGACATAGGTTTAAGGTGCTGGGGAGTAGATATAGAGATGTCAGGGGTAAGTTTTTTACTCAGAGAGTGGTGAGTGCGTGGAATGGGCTGCCGGAAATGGTGGTGGAGGCTGATACGATAGGGTCTTTCAAGAGACTGTTAGATCGGTATATGGAGCTGAGTAAAATAGAGGGCTATGGGTAAGCCTAGTAATTTCTAGGGTAGGGACATGTTCAGCACAGCTTTGTGGGCAGAAGGGCCTGAATTGTGCTGTCATTGTTCTATGTTCTAAGTGGGATTCGAACCCACACCTCCAGTCAGAGACCAGAACACCCGCACCGCACAGGGAAGGACCGCGTCCTTGAGTCTGGCGCCTTAGACCACTCGGCCATCCTGACAGCTTCAGTGCTGAAGTTGACAGGGCAGAAAAGAATGAGTGGCATTGCAGAAAAATACATCATGTTATACAAGGACAATAATAAACAGTAAACACTGGAAATGCTCAGCAGAAAAGAGAAACAAAGCTAACATTTCATGTCTTCCACCTGAAATGTTAACTGTTCCTCTTTCCACAGATTCTGTCCAACCTGCTGAGTATTTCTAGCATTTCTTGTATTGATTTCAGATTTCCACCTGCAAATTTAAAAAATTTTCATTAGGAAAAATTGTCCAACAATTTGCAACTCACAGTGCATCTCTCCACTCTTTCCCCCCCCCCCCCCCTTTGTTGTAGAAGTTACCCATTAATAATGCCAGACACATTAAACTCACTGTTATTGTGCCAACTAATTCTGACCCACCCATTCTTGCAGGTCCTTTGAGACCAATTAATTGGTCACTACTGCCACCATCTGGAGCATTTCTAGCTTTGCAACATTTAATTATTCATTGCTGATTCCTTCAATTGTACCTGTTAACACTTTTAAGGTTTCTTCACCTTTGTTTAAATGCAGCCATTAAATTGTATCAAATAATGAACATTTCAGGTATCATACGTGGCACGTTAAGCAGTATGTTATCTTTTTGAGAGGCACGGTAGTGTAACTTATACAATGAGATGGACTATGACCTCACGATCTACCTTACTGTGACCTTGCACCTTATTGCACTGCACTTTCTCTGTAGCTGTGACACTTTACTTTGTACTGTTAATGTTTTTACCTGTACTACATCAATGCACTCTGTACTAACTCAATGTAACTGCACTGTGTAATGAATTGACCTGTACGATCGGTTTGTAAGACAAGCTTTTCACTGTACCTTGGTACAAGTGACAATAATAAACCAATACCAATTAACGGTATTACAGCGCCAGCGACCCGGGTTCAATTCCGGCCACTGTCTGTAAGGAGTTTGTACATTCTCCCCATGTCTGCGTGGGTTTCCTCCGGGTGCTCCGGTTTCCTCCCACATTCCAAAGACGTACAGGTTAGGAAGTTGTGGGCATGCTACGTTGGCGCCAGAAGCGTGGCGACACTTGCGGGCTGCCCCCAGAACACTCCATGCAAAAAATGCATTTCACTGTGTGTTTCAATGTACATGTGACTAATAAAGATATCTGATCTTATCAAAAGTTATTTGGATTGTGCACTTGATATAGTGTAAATGTGACAAATTTACATTTGTGATGTAGAACACAGAACAGGCCCTTCAGCCCATGATATCTGCAGCGAACATATCCAGAATCCAAAATCTATCTAGAATCCAAAAAAAGAGTCATATTCTAAGATAAAAGACAAAAATACCCTTGTAAACATTGTAGGGTTTCTCTACGAAAAACAATATCACCCTAACTTGGTTTTCTGTACGGTATTCTCAAAATATTATAAAATCACCAATTTTATTAAGTAATGAGATTAATTTGATTGTGAATGGTGAACAGTGATGAAAATCAGTGCAGTATTATTGGTATTAGTATTAGTTTATTATTGTCACCTGTACTGAGGTACAGTGAAAAACTTGTATTGCATATCGATCGTACAGGTCAATTCATTACACAGTGCAGTTACATTGAGTTAGTACAGAGTGCATTGAGGTAGTACAGGTTAAAAGAATAACAGTTGAGAGTAAAGTGTCACAGCTACAGAGAAAGTGCAGTGCAATAAGGTGCAAGGTAGATCGTGAGGTCATAGTCCATCTCATTGTATAAGGGAACCGTTCAATAGTTTTATCACAGTGGGGTAGAAGCTGTCCTTAAGTCTGGCGGTACATGCCCTCAGGCTCCTGTATCTTCTACCCGACGGAAGAGAGAATGATCCACGTGCGTGTGATTATACTGGCTGCTTCGCCAAGGCAGTGAGAGGTAAAGACAGAGTCCAAGGAGGGGAGGCTGGTTTCCATGACACGCTGGGCTGTGTCCACAACTCTCTGCAGTTTCTTGCGGTCCTGGGCATAGGTGCTTTCTATGGTGCATCGATAAAAGTTGGTGAGTGTCAAAGGGGACGTACCGAATTTCTTTAGCCTCCTGAGGAAGTAGAGGTGCTGGTGAGCTTTCTTGGCTGTGGCATCTATGTGTTTAGACCAGGACAGGCTATTGGTGATGTTCACTCCCAGGAACTTGAAGCTCTCAGCCCTTTGGACCTCAGCACCATTGATGTAGACAGGTGCATGTACACCGCCCCCTTTCCTGAAATCAATGACCAGCTCTTTTGTTTTGTTGACATTGAGGGAAAAGTTGTTGTCATGAAACCATGCCACTAATTTCTCTATCTCATTCCTGTACTTTGACTCATCACTGTTTGAGATACGGCCTACAACAGTGGTATCATCTGCAAACTTGTAGATGGAGTTAGAGCAGAATCTGGCCACATAGTCATGCGTATATAGGGAGTCGAGTAGAGGGCTGAGGACACAGCCTTGTGGGGCACCAGTATTGAGAATAATCATGCCGGAGGTATTGCTGCCTATCCTCACTGATTGCGGTCTGTTGGTTAGAAAGTCAAGGATCCAGTTATAGAGGGAGGTGTTGAGTCCTAGGTCTTTTAATCAGTTAATAAAAATACTTGCTATAAAGCATCTTTCACAACTTCAGTAAGTTTCAAAGCATGCCACAAGGAATGAGGCTTAGTCACTGTTGTAAAGTGGGAAACACAGCAGCCAATTTGGGCACAGCAAACTTCCCCCAGCAACAATGTGAAATGACACAATGTACTATACTGTTTTAGTGATGTTGATCGAGGGACACGTTTCTGGCTGACACACTGGGAATAACCTAGTCTTCATTGAAATAGGAGCATGAAATGTACTCCACCTCTGTTTAATATCTCAGATCACCTCTGAGATATTAAATCCTCTGAGATGTTAACACCCAGGAACTTGAAGCTGCTCACCCTTTCCACCGCTGACCCCTCAATGAAGACTGGTGTGTGTTCTTCCGACTTTCCTTTCCTGAAGTCCATAACTGCTCTGCCCAGGACTGCAAGAAACTGCAGAGTTGTGGATACAGCCCAGCGTATCACGGACACGAGCCTCCCCCCCTTGGCCTCTGTCTTTACCTCTCGCTGCCTTGGTGAAGCAGCCAGCACAATCAAAGACCCCACCCACCCGGGTCATTCTCTCTTCTCTCTTCTCTCCTCTTCCATCGGGTAGAAGATACAGGAGCCTGAAGGCACATACCACCAGACTTAAGGCCAGCTACTTCCCCACTGTGATAAGACTATTGAACGGTTCCCTTATATGATAAGATGGACTCTGACCTCACGATCTACCTTGTTGTGACCTTGCACCTTATTGCACTGCACTTTCTCTGTAGCTGTGACACTTTACTCTGTACTGTTATTGTTTTTACCTGTACTACCTCAATGCACTCTGTAATAAATTGATCTGTACGATCTGTATGCAAGACAAGTTTTTCACTGTACCTCGGTACAAGTGACAATAGTAAACCGATACCATTTCCTTGTTCTTGTGGACATTGAGAGCAAGATTGTTATTGCAACACCACTCAACCAGCCGTTCCATCTCACTCCTGTATGCCTCCTCATCACCATCTGAGATTCTGCCAACAACAGTGGTGTCATCAGCGAATTTATAGATGGCGTTAGAACTGAGCCTAACCACACAGTCACGTGCAGAGAGAACAGAGCAGTGGGCTAAGCACACATCCTTGAGGTGCGCCTGTGTTGATCGTCAGCGAGATGTTACCACTGACCAGCACTTAATTAATATCTTAATTAGCTCATTTCCAGTACGTCCATACAATATCTGACACTCAATTTTCAGCACCTTCTGAGGCAATATGTTGAAGGCTCCATTTTCTCCACTTCCAATGCAATAATTGGTCTGCTACAATCCAGCTTCTCCCAGTGCAATATCTCACACTGCTCCTCCCCCCACTGCAACACCTGATTGGCCTCTTGCCTGCTCATCGCAGTGCAAGATCTCACTCATCCCATACTGTGCAATATCTGAAACAAAAACAGAAAATGCTGGAAATACTCAGCAGGTCAGACAGCATCCATGGAAAGAGAAATAGAGTTAAAATTTCAGGTCATAGGCTTCATCTGAACTGGAAAAGAGAGAAAAAATATTAATTTTAAATTACAGATAAGGAAGAGGGGGTGGGGGAGGTGAATAGGACAAAGGGAAACTCTGTGGTAGGTTGACGTCCAGAGTTGTTAAGGGATGAGTTGTTAATGGCGAGTAGAAGGTGACAAAGAAGTGTGATTTGTTTCACGCAGAATTCATGGAATGCCAATGAAGGGAAAAACTGAGCCTCTTTGTTTCTCTTGCCATTAGCAAACTTCTCTGTCACCATCTGTCTAACCATTCCCTCCTCCCATCTTTTCTGCAACTTAGAATTCTTTCCCAGTTCTAATGAGATCTTTGATCTGAAAGTGCAACTCTTTCTCTTTCCGCTCAATCCTTCCCGTGCAATGCCCCTCCCCTCCCTCACCCTGTGCAATGCCCCTCCGCTCCCTCACCCTGTGCAATGTCCCTCCAGCCCCCTCCCCTCCAATGCCCCTCCCCTCCCTCACCCTGTGCAATGCCCCTCCTCTCTTCCCGTGCAATACCCCTCCCCTCCCTCACCCTGTGCAATGCCCCTCCTCTCTCCCCGTGAAATGTCCCTCCAGCCCCCTCCCCTCCAATGCCCCTCCCCGTGCAATGCTCTTCCCCTCACTCTCCCCGAGCAATGCCCCCTCCCTCTCCGCATTCAATGTCTCCCCGCGCAATGCTTTTCCCCTCCCTCCCCTCTCCCCGTGCAAAGCCCTTCTCCCTATGCAATGCCCCTCCCCGGGAGATCTGCACTGTACCGGTGCCACAGTAAGTGCGCAGGCGCGGTGGGACTGGTAAAGATGAGGCTGCGCTCGTCGCTGTTCGGCTGCTGCGGCCTCCTGCTGCAGCTCTTCGGAATGGCCGTCTTCCTGCGCGGCTTCTTCCCCTTGCCGGCCAAGTCTTCGGGCGCCAAGGCCAAGGCGTCGGACGTGCCGGCGGAGCCAGCCGGAGGTAACGGCGGGGGAAGAGGCCCCGGGCCTGCTGCAGGCGGGAGGGCGGCCCCTCGTCTCCCGGGGCCGGTGAGGCGGGGACTGCGGGGAGGCATTTTCTCCAGTGTCCCGGTCGGGAATCCACAGACCGCCGCTCTCTTCCTGCCTTGTACTTGCCCTCTACCCCTGCCCTCCCAAGTGACCCTGTTTGGGAGGGGGTGGTGGGTTGGGCGTGGCGGAGTGGTAGGTTGGGGTAGGTGGTGGGGGCGGGGGGTTGGGTTGGGGGAGTGGGTTGGGGGGCGGTGTGTTGGGCTTGGGGGGTAGGTTGGGGTGGGGGCAGTGGGTCGGGGTAGGGTGTTGGGGGATTGGTTTGGGCTAGGGGGTTAGGCTGGGCTGGGCTGAGGCGGTGCGTCGGCAGGGTTGGGGGCGTAATAAGCAAAGTACCTGCTGCCTGTGCTCCACTGTCCTAGGACAGTCCCGCAAACCTTTGCATATTGCGTGAGCTTCAGCAATGCCTGGGGTCGGAGGGGTCCGCTGACCATGGGAATCCTTGCCTTCATATCAGCCCATTCATGTTAATAGGCTAAACACGCTGGAGAAACTCAGCAGGTCAGGCAGCATCCATGGAGGGAAATAAATAGTCGATGTTTCGGGCCGAGACCATCAGGACTGGAAGGGATGATCATAGAACATTACAGCATAGTACAGGCCCTTCGGCCCACAATGTTGTGTCGACATTTTATCCTGTTCTATCTAACCCTTCCCTCCCACATAGCTCCCCATTTCTCTATCATTCATGTGTTGATCTAAGAGTCTCCTAAATGTCCCTCATGTATCTGCCCCCACAACTTCTGCTGGCAGTGCATTCCACACACCCACCACTCTGTGTGTGGGGGAAAAAACTTACCCCTTACATCCCCCTTATCTTTCTCCAATCACCTTAAAGTTATGTCCCCTTGTGTTAGCCATTGTCACCCTGGGAAAAAGTGACTGTCCACTTGATCTATGCCTTTCATCATCTTGTACACCTCTATCAAGTCACCTCTCATCCTCCTCCTCTCCAAAGAGAAAAGCCCTAGCTCACTCAACCTATCCTCATAAGATATGCTCTCCAATCCAGATGAAAGGTCCCAGCCAGAAACATCGATGGTTTATTTCCCTCCATAGATGCTGCCTGACCTGCCGAGTTCCTCTAGCACTGTGTGTTGCTCCAGATTCCAGCATTTGAAGAATTTCTTGTGTCTCCATGTTAATAGGCTGGAGTTTTGTGTATACTGGCTGTCCCTCGGGTTATGAACGCCCGACTTATGGACACCCCTTTGTACAAACGAGCTCCCATGATACTAAATTCAAAAGTCCAACGTAGGTACACGTACAAATGGCAGAACTGTTTATTTTCTCTCTTCACTTCATAGTTCTTTCAATTAGTCTTGTGCATTTTTAATGCCATTCTTTATGGTACTCTGGAGGTATGGTTAACATTGCAAGTGGTATTTTTTGTATCTTCAAACTTATGCACTGAATCGATTTATGGACATCTATAAAAATGGAACCTGGTCATCACCATGGGATGGCCTGTATTTGGAGGATCGTCAGCTTACCTTGCATTGTTTTGTTCATATGTTAATTTGCTTGACAATCCAAGTTCTTTCCCTTGTTGGGTAGCAGAAAAAACAATTTGTCATTATTATTTTAAAAAAAACTTATGTTTCATCCAGTTAATGTTATTTATTGATGACATAATGTAGGGAAAAAACAATTATTTTCAGTAGAGTTGAAGAATGTCTTCACAGATACTGAGTGGCCTCCTGAATAGCACACTAAGACTCTGTAGTTCCAAATGGATTTTTTAGTTAATTCATTTTTGTGGGGGGAAGTGATCAAGGCCACCCCTTATTGTCCTTCAATATTCCCTTACTGTGGTGAGGCAGCATCTTGAACTCTGCAGACTTTCTTCTGGAGGTAATCTCCTAGTGCTGTGGGACCTGGAATTCCAGGATTTCCACCGTTGATGTTGAAACACTAGTGGTATATGATGGTGTGCAATTTAGAGGGGAATCTTCAGATGGTGGTGTTCCCATGGGCTTCCTGCACTCGTCCTTGGTGATGGATGTTGTGGATATGAGAGGTGCTGCTGAGATAGCTCAGATGAGTAAATGCAGCACTGCTCACGATGAGTGAACAGTAAGGGATAAGGGTGCTCAGTTTTGGGTGAACCAATGCATGCAGGGGTTGGAAGGCTAACAAAAAAAAACACATTGAACTGTAAAGTCATAGTGACTTCAGATGGTCTGTTGAAGTTAAAGTGGGGCAATTTAAAATCAGGAATTTCGTGAAGGGTGAACAGTGACCAGACCAGATTAGTTTCCACAGAATGCAGCAGTGTGGACTGAACCTTACTGGACTGTCCATGATCCAGAATTGCTGTTCAGAGTTCCCAGACATACCTGGGCAAGGTAGGGGAACTAATTTATCTGGCTGTTTGTTTCTCAAGTCATAGTTTAGTACTGTAGTGTAATGCAGAGCCTTGCTCCTTGAATACTGACCCTACCCAAATGGGCTTTGATAGAAGGGAAGGCTGGGGATGGAGCCTGGCTTTCTGTCAAAGCTGTTTTTAAATGTTTCTGATATTTAGATGTTTAGAACATAATTGAAGCAAGCTTTTAAAAACAATGAAATTAATTAAAAACATAAAAGCACTTGGAAATAATTAATACATTAAACTAAAGCAAAATAATTAAAAGGAAATCTTACCTTCACTTCCCATACCAATCCACGGGCCTGGTATCTCTGTGGAAACCAATGGTGACTCTGATCCTGCACTAGCTCTCGACTCCAAGACTGGTCCTAGCACTGAACTCCATTCCTGGCTCTGACTGTCAGCATGTCTGGGTCTTGCAGTATTTGCATGCAAGCCCAGAACTTAATTCAGTTGAATGGTTGAACACCAGCAGTACCCCTTGTAAAGTGTGGCTACAGCCAGCAAGATTTGGCTTAAGACGAGTTACTCTTGGATAGATCTGAGCTTTCCTCTGGAAGGAGGAAGTCAGCTGGAATCTAGAGGAATTTCCAGCATTGATTATCATAGCCTGGTTACCTTAGACACATGTCTAATTGTTCAGCTGCCTGATCAAGTAACCAAGCAGTGGCTTTTTAGGAGCAGATGAAATGACCCAAACATTATACTATCCCACAGTAACCAATAGCAACATTAATTGCATCAGGGAGATCCAATAAATTCTAATGGTTAAAGTATGTGTGTAAAGGATATGTTAATTCTTTTGGTTTAGGCCTCGTGTCAAACCAGACACAGCTACCATCTCCGATATTTGGAAGAGTTGTGATTATGCTGGTGGATGCTTTGAGAGAAGATTTTGTCTTTGGACATAAAGGAAGGCAATTTATGCCATATACATGGCACTTGGTTGAACGAGGTTCATCACACAGTTTTATTGCTAAAGCCTGGCCACCAACAGTCACTATGCCCAGAATTAAGGTAAGATTTTTTTTTAAAGGAAAACTAATTACAATTAGTGGAGGTAAAGAACAATTTATTGCCATCAGCAAAACACCAGGAATCTTATTTTTTTTAGGTGGGTCTTGTGATAAGAGTAACAATTAGGCTGACAAATTCCAACAATGTGATGGAGTAAATTGGACTGTGGCTTCTGGTAGCTTGAATTTCTGCTTTGTGTTGTCTCACAGAGAAATAGCATCTTTATCATTGAAAAGATTTGTGAAGAAGAGAGAGAAGGCATATTCTTTTGTTAATAAACGGGTGTCATTTCCTCAAACTGATGCATTAAAAAGGGCATGGGAGCATTATAGTCTTGTTATGCCTGAGAATAGTGTGGGAAGACCTGATGTTAAGTGGAGAATGTAACAGAACCATTCTTGGGAGGGTCTGCTTGAATGGAATTTTAGAGTTGCTGTAATCGTCAAATATAATATTTGAACTTTGCCTGAACTAAAAGACTTTGAACACTACTGAACTTTTTTTGCATATTTTCTAAACTGCAGGTGGTATTTTTTTTATTTCTTGTTGGAACTGTGTGAATTTGTTTAGGCAATGATGACTGGTAAAATACCTGGATTTATTGATATCATCGGGAACCTAAATTCTGCTGCTCTGCTGGAAGATAATCTAATCTGGCAGGCAAAAGTTGCTGGAAAAAGAATCGTGTTCTATGGTGATGACACTTGGATCCAAATGTTTCCTGATCAGTTTACGGAACATGATGGAACTACCTCTTTCTTCGTATCTGATTATACTGAGGTTAGTATATTTTTGATATACTTTGTGCTTGGTCTGGTGTCATTCCAAATTCTGAAGACACTTTTAGTCTTGCCTGATTTTTTTTTGGTAACTAATCCTAATAGTAACTAAGTGAATCGTGTAAAATATCCAAAAAATACAGTAACATCTAATTTACAAGAAACATGATTTATAAATCATTCAAATGTATAATTTTTAAGTGGGAATAATATTTTATCTTTTATATCCTGCCTTGTTTGAATTGATGTACTTTGATGTTTATCTTGTCAGGATGGTTCAGTGTTGCATTCTGAGCTGAGTCAGAAGATTATTGGTTCAGTATAGTCCCTGGAATTGAATTCTAGTTAGGCACAAAAATCCAGTACTGAGAATTGCACTGTGAATGAAGATGATGAAATTGAATTTTGGAAGCAGAGTACAATGCACAATAGCAGTTCTAATGCTGGTAACCAGAATACATTTCTATGTTATTAGCTTTGAAGCTCTTTAAATCAGCTTGAGGATGTGAAAGTGACTGCATAAATGCAAGTTATTTCTTAATGTAAATTAATTTATTCACTTCAGTAAGCAATTGTCCCATGATTTGTGTTCCAATTTTTAGCATGTAAGAGTCCTTTTTGATCATCTTTCCTTCACACTGTGAATGTTCTTTTTTGTTGTGATCACCAGAAATGAAATTGTAAACCATATTGTTTAATCTTTGTTAAGTCATAGGTGCTGGTAAAAACAAGTGTTACTCAACTGTGATAGTTTTGTATTTGAGATTCCTAATGCCCCATAAAATAAATGTTGGTTATTCTTGTATGATGCTTCACTTTTGACCATTATTATAGATATACTTTCTAGTTAAAAAAAATTAAATATTCACAGGTTGATGAAAATGTAACAAGGCATTTGGATAAAGTACTAGAAAGAAGTGACTGGGATTTATTAATTTTGCACTACCTTGGATTAGATCATATTGGCCATCTGGCAGGACCAAATAGTCCTTTGATTGGACCAAAACTCTCAGAAATGGATAATGTTGTTCAGAAGCTTCATGTAGGACTTCTATCCAAGGTTTGTCAAGTTTTATTGAAATTAGCGTTAATCCTGAAATTATTACAATGTAAAAAGTAATACTTCAGTTGCATAGAACTTTGGTCAGAACTAATGTGGTGTATGGATGTTCAGCCTTCAGCACAAAACTTTGGGAAAGGGTATATTATCTCTGAAGGCACTACTGCACGGTATCACCAGAAACCCACCAAGATGTAAAAAGTTAAATTGTGAAGTTTCTTCACTTATTCCCTCTCAGCTCGTGGACCCTTACTTTTCTTGTCCCTTGCTGTCTGTCCCAGCCTCCGCTCTTCACCCTGCATCCTCTTCTTTATTGGTTTTGATGCGAATCTGTGTAAGGGTATTATACTTTAATAAAATAATAAGTTCATGGAACACTTCAGTGTTGAAAATATTTCCACCTATGAACCTTGGGTTTTTAAATTTAAAAACAAAAATTGTAATATGGTCTTATTTGGAATGAGTTGTGATTTATATTCCACATGTTGATATAAAGATGTATATCTCTGTTTGACATTTTACAGGAAGCCTCTCTGCCTAGTTTATTGATATTGTGTGGGGATCATGGTATGTCAGATACAGGTAGTCATGGAGGATCTTCAAATCATGAATTGAACACTCCACTTGTTTTCATTAGCCCTGCTTTTGCAAAGAAACGTGAGTTACAGAAGTTCTGAATAACAATTATAAAAGTTCTTTTTTTTAGTATTTTTGTTACTTTTGAACCTTTTGAGGTGCTGACCCTTACCAGTACTACTTAATATTTCCAATTTCTTTGTAATGTTTAAATTTATTTTTTTTTTCAGTTCTGTTTGAACTATGATTGATTGATTGTTCCTCACCTTTGGTGAGGTTTAAAACCAAAAGTGAGGTTATAATTTTAATCAGCCAAGGTAAACACTAGGATCTCACTTGGTGCTCAGAATGTGTCCCCAGGAATGAGAACACTATTGGAATCAGCACTACAATTGTAGCACTATATAAGAAGAAATGTGTTAGCAACAGCACTGTTGTGGGAATCTGGTTGGGTGCTTGGGCCTCTGCTGGCATTCCAAATGCAATGAAATGGTTAAAATATTGTTGCGTGGCTCAATGTGAAGAGAACCCCATAAGCAGTGGCTCCCTGTGAGGGCCAGTATTGGGCAGGCTGAGGTGAATAGTGCAACACTGAAGTGTGGTCCCCTGGCTGCATCCTTGATGAACTTAGAAGCAAGCAAAAACTCAAGAATGGGAGTGTGTAATGTATTGAATCTTTAAACAAATGGCACTTTTTATATTCCTCGTAAAACCAAAAATGTGCACCTTGATGTTTTTATTTCGGAATCGGAAAATGCTGGAGATACTCAACAGGTTGGGTAGCATCCATGGAGAGAGGAACAGAGTTATCATTTCAGCTCAGTGAACTTTCATCAGGTATTTTGTTTCTATTTTAACAGATGCTTCCTGATCCACTGAGTATCTCCAGCATTTTTAGTTTTTATTTCAGATATCCAGTGTATTTTACTTTCTTAGAGGATTCTATTAATTTTGCAGATCAAAATGTTATGAAATGAAGGTTTCTGCTCTTAAATTAATCTCTGGAATAAATCTTGTGTGATCTTACTTTTGGATCCTAGATAAAGTATTTAATTTTTTAAATCATATTCTTAGATTCCTTTGTTGCTTCTGAATATGTGGAGCAAACCGATCTCACATCCACTTTAGCATTAGGATTTGGTTTGCCTATCCCTCGGAACAATTTGGGACATCTCATTCCATCTGTCCTTGAGGAACCATCTTTACGAGAACAGCTAAGATACGTGCATCTTAATGGCTACCAACTTAGTCTGCTGATTCAAGAGAGTATTCCTGCGTACGAGAAAGGTGAGGCCATTCTGCTGTGTTTCAGACAGCACCATGGAGGAGTCTTCACATTAACTCAAATGAGAAGGAAATTCTTTTTGTCATTAATGTTTGCCAGTTCAGTTTATTGCTCTGCACTTTGATATTATTGCCGCTTCAAAATAATAAACATATTCTCTCCTGTATACTTCTGGCTGATGGTTAGTTTTGAGATACTTTGGATATCCATGTACAGTAAGAATTTTAATAAATTGTGAATTACACTACTTCCTCCTCTTAGCACGCGATTTACCCTGAAATCTTTGCACTGTTCCAGGTTGATTCAAATTTAATTGCATTCTAAAGCCTGTTCACTTGCATTTTCAGCAAGATTTGTAAAACTGCATCTGTTGTTTGAGCCCCTGCTTCAGCTAACTTGCAATCTCATTCTACCATCATCCCCCTGTTACATTGACTCCCTGTCTACCAAAGCTTTAAAATTAATATTTTCATCCTTGTTTTTTTGATCCTTCATTTGGCTTCCCACTCCCATAACCTTGCAATTCTTGGGAAACTGGCATTCCTCCAATTCTGCCCTCAAGCATCCCTGATTTTCTTCATTTTGTTTTACACATAACTGTTTTGGGGGAAAAAAATGGGGAATTCCCTCATTAAGCCTCTAACTTTCCTCTTTTAAGATGCTCCACTAAACCCATCTCTTTTACCAAGCTTGTGGATACTGTCCTATTAGCTTTTGTGGCTTGATATAAGATTTCATCTTGTAATGCTCATTTGAAATGTCTTTGAGCTTTTTTTTGCTATATAAATAGCAAGGTGCATTATAAATGTGTTAGTAAAAAGACATGCAAGTTGCTGGGCACTGATTTGTATAAATCCAGGTCAGTGAAACAAAAAGAGGAAATGTTTCACAATTTTTACATGTACAAACTGGGTTGTGGGAGTGACTGCTGTAGTCCCTTTATTCAAGAAAGGAAGGTAACTTCTATTTCTAGATCAGTTAATCTAATCAAAGTTATGAATAACATCTTGGAATCCATAATTTGAGGTTAACATCAGGAGCATTTCGAAATACCAATGTAACTTTGTTAAAAGGTAAGTTGTACATAATGGATTTGTAGGGAATTTTTTAAAAGGAAACTGGATAAATGAAGGAATACTGTATTTGTATGGTTCTTCAAAATGTTGAAATGAATTTTACTGTAACAATTAGATGTATTTGAATATGTGATGCAGAAGAGAATGTTGGTTAATGAACAAGAGGAGAAAATATTATTTGGACTGGAAGTGATGTATCCTGGATTGGAACTGTGCCAGGGTTTATGTGATCTGTCCCAAAGTTTGTTTGTAAGTTTCCTCTTGCAAATTCCTTTTTTTCTCCAAATAGGGGCATTTGCAGAGTTCATTTGGCCATAACTTAGTTAACTGAGATTACATAACTGAGATTGTTAAATACTTTTATTGTGACAAACTCCCTCACCCTGAACAGTGTTTTGTTTTGATCTTTTTGCAGATGCTGGGTACAAACTATTTCAAATAGCACTAAAATCTCACGGTTCTTGGATCAAACTTTATTTGGAAGGTAACACTTCGGAAACTCTTGCAAATTTAGGAAAAAAGGTGTTGCGGCAGTATTTGGATGCAGTGAAGTTCATGAGCTCCTCGCTTTCCAAAATTGTGGCACAGTATGACATGTACTCAATGATTGTCGGAACAATCATTGTGGTGGAGGTAGGGTCTATTGCATAATATTCATTTCTCCTTTCTTCCCCTTACTGTTCCTTTTTTTTTAACAATTTTTATAAAGTAGATGGTGGCTTGCAAATTGGATTGTTAGAGGCATCGTTCCATGCAGGAATTATGGCACATGTCATCTTGGTAAAGGCTGCTCCATCTGTGACCACAATGCGCTTCCAAAACAGGTTAGGCCTGTGCTTGTGCAAATGGCAGGTCTGAGATGTGTCTATGACCCTTTGTTTTACAGTGTTTAAAAAGTGCATGTCTACTGAACGCATACACGTTGAGGAGAGATTTATTTTAAAGCTACATGAATGTGTAAAGTTTGGATTGACCTTGGTACAGAAAGGGTTAAGGAAATATAAGTATAATTATGCCATATTGAAAGAAAAGATGAAGGACTGTTGCCTCTGGCAAGAATGTTGATAACCAAAGGGCATTGGGTTCTTTTGCTACTAAATCAAAGATGAAGAAGAATTGGGGAGTTGCAGCAGCATTCACTGGATTAGTAGTTGAATGCAAGAGACAAGGCAAGAAAGTTTTTAGCTGTTTTTGTTCATTGAACAAGTTAGGAAGATGTTATGTGTATAGATCACCGTAAAAGCTGCAGCAATACTTGGGCTGATATAAGTTTGGATTAAGCGACATGTGTTGTGCATGGGCTAGCCAATGAATCCTCTCTTACCAAGGATAATCAGCTATTTTGCCATGCTCTTCATTGGCATCATCAACCTAGTGACTCTTGACATCCTGCAGGCCATCATTGAGAAGAGGCTTAATGGGCCAAAACTTTATCAGCTTTAAGCTGCCTATACTCACTGCTGAACAATGTGGCAAGTCCAGGCATGCTAGATCTGTAGGTGTTGACTTGCAAAGACCTCCTGAATCAAAATGGCTATCCCACGTGGCAGCAAACACTGCCATGTCCTACAGGCAAGCCAGAATAACCCCCAGCCACAAAACAGAAGCAGACCCCAGATTGTTGGTTATCAAGCTTGCTTCAGAAACATTCAAAAGCATTTAAGCATTTTAAAAAAAAAGTGTTTATCATTTTTTTTAAAGTGCACTCATTTTTCTTTTTGAAATAAAAAGATAAAAGTATTAACCAAACTCGTTTAGAAGGAATCTATTTGGACAATCGCTGTCAAAAGGAGACTAGCAAGTTCAGGGCTTTGCATATTCATGGTTATCCTGAATTTGATGGCACTTACAAGTAAGTGTAAGATGCAGAACTGTTAACTGTACCACCAAAAACAGTAAACTCTTGGGAATGCCCTCATCTCTTAAGTAGCACCATGTTGAAAAGCGATCGTATCCCTCATCACACTTAGGTAAAATCCTGAGGTTCCTCTTTCACTTTCTCAGTTGGTACGGCACATCTCCCCTCACACCTGTAGTTGAACACTTCAGCCACAAGATGGAACTTTCGAAACCATGGAAGCTGTAGGTCTCATTAATACCACTGGTATGATTAATAAATCATAGTAATTTCATTTTTTTTATTGGAAATCCATCAGTCTCTGATGTATATATTCTATTTTTAGGTTATTTTCCTTCTGGTAGTAAGTACTCCAGAGGCACTGGGCAGCACTGCTGAACTTGAAGTACCTGTGTCATCACCATTTTACTCCCTCCTATTCTACCTGCTGTGTCTGATGTTTGCAGCGATTCATGCTGTTGTGTGTACATCGACCACAACATCTTGCTACTTTTGTAATATGTCCTGGCTGCTGGTTGCAACAGTGATTGTACTGATATCTGCCTTGAAGTGTGTGCTCTTTTCAACTCTTTGGAGGCGTTTTGCTAACAGAAAACCTCAACATAAGGTGAGGATGTACCTTGTCTGTTGCTCCAAAGACTGGAGTGTTTTAGTTTTAAAGTATCCTTTTAATAAGTGTGGTCTTAGGCTAGCAATTGTATTTGAATTAAATTCTGGTTTAGACTTGTGACAAACTCAAGTCTAGACTTGCATCTGGGTGTGCTTGTGACAAAGTCATTTCGACTCTCAACATTGGAAAGAAATCTTATGGGAAGGTTTTGGCTTTGGTGAAAGTGCAATTTGTCCATTCTGAAAATGGCAGTTTGGAGAAAAATTAACTTGTAGGTCCTGAATGAACTTGCCTGGTTGTTTTTAATTTATTCCTAGCTTAAAACCTTAAAGGGTGTGCAAATGATACTACTGCAGGAAGCTTTGTTAGTTCTTTAGAAAACCTAAGGAACAAGCAAAAGTATATGAAGGGATTATTTAAAATCGGGCAGAGTTCCATACGAAGTCAATGATAAGTATTTTCTAACCAATTGTGCAGATGCATGTTTGCACACACTTTTTGTCAAGTGTGATACTGTTAGTTTGAAGGAACTCCAGAAGTAGTAATAATGAGCCTGTATAAAAGCATAATATGCCATTTATAGTATTCTATGCAGTATTGGGCTTAACGCAATAAGAACTGAGCCATTTACAGAGGGTACAACACTGATTCTTAGTGTGAGGAATGCAGATGAAGAATAATTGCATATTATTTAGTGGAACAGGAATAATGGGACTCTTTGATAGAAGTGTTCAAAAGTGTAAGAATAGAACAGGCTATCCAGAAGTAGATAGTCAGCAGTAGCTCAGTGATGCCACTTTCTCTGTGAACAACAGGTTGTGGGTTCTGATCTTAAGACTCGTACCTTCCAGCACCCTTTGTTCAACCACACCATAAAGTCTACCTCCTTTCACAATATAATTGATGGTTTTTTAAGAGACTTGATCACATACTCCTACTACATCGTAATGAATTCCAAGCCCAACATAACGCCAAACTCTTCTATCTCTGTGCCCTTCAGCTCAGACTTTGGACCCTTTCTCCTGCTTTCAGAATTCCTCATCCATCTGGACCCCAATCTCTGACCTCCAGGTCTATTGAACTGTTGACGTGACATTGACTAACTTAATTTTTCCACTCCCCTCATTCACTCTTAACGGACCCTCTTCTGAACTTGCAACACTCAGTTCATTAAGAATCAGCCCTGATCATCATCAAACCTTGCTGAATAAGATGGTGCTTTTGTGGTTTGGCAAACTAACTTGTATCTTGCGGAGGTCAGACCCCAGCTCTTAGATTCATTCTCATTTCACTCTCTGAAGCACAACCCCACCACCGAACATCAGACCATTGTCTCCCAGACAGTCATAGGCCACTTTTCCTCGAGAGATCTTCCCTCCACAGCTTCCAGCATGTAGTCTCACAGTCTGGTTCTACCTCCTGCCCAAAATCCACAAACAGGATTGTCTGTCATGGTTTCCATCTGCATTTGTCCTATTAAACTTGCTCCTTCCTACCTTGACTCCATTTTCCCTAGTCCAGAGGCTTCCCACCTACTCTCAATACCCTCTGCCACTTTGACAATTTTCAATACCTTGGTCCCAATTAACTCATCTTTACATTTTTACCATAAACATATAATCCAGCCACACCTCCATCCTACTTCAGGACAGTCTGAGGGCTCTCCGTTTCTTTCTTGAATAGAGACCTGACCAGTTTGCAGCCTTCCAGCATACTCATTCACATCGAACAACTCCTTCAATTCCACTCACATTCTCCAGATTAAAGGTGTAATATAGTGCAGCAAGGTGGGTATAAGCTATACCTTTTTGTAGGATATGTAGAATATTTTGTTTCAGACCTGCTTGGGCCCTCTCAGTCAACTCTTGCTGCTGCTTCCTGCACTCCTACAGAACTTGAAAACTTCATTACTTTTGCTGTCAATTTCCACCTTGCTCTCCCCTTCATAGTCCATCTCAGACCCTTTTCCCTTTCTGGATCTCTCTGCTTCTAACTCTAAGGATAGGTTAGAGAAAAGTATCAATTTTTAGCCAACAAGTTCCCATAGCTGTCTTTTGACTATACTTCCTCCTACTGTCTTCTCTAAGAACTCCATTCCTTTAACCCACTTCCTTCATCTCCAGCATATTTGATCCGATGATGGGTCTTTCCACAGGGATGCCTCTGAGATGTCTTCTTCCTTCCTGAACTGTGGCTTCCCCTCTACCATAGTTGATGGAGATCCTGACTGCATTATCAAGTATTTCCCACACTTCTGATCTCGTACACTCTTCTGAACACAAAGAGTTCTCCTAATCCCCACCATCATTTACACTCAGTGGATCATCCTTTGCAATTTCCATCAGGAAATGCATTGTTCACTCTCCTTTCTGCATTTCAAAGGGATTAATCCCCTCCACAATTCCCTGGTCTGCTCTTCCATACTCCCAACCACTCCCCTTGTAACACTTCCCCACGAATAGAATCATAGAAACTTCCTCCAGAAACAAGCCCTTTCAGCCCATCTCATCCATGCAGACCATGATGCCTACCTATGGTAATTCCATTTGCCCACATTAGGCTTATATCCCTGCACACCTTTGCTATCCCAGTACAAGACCAAATGCCTTTCAAACATGGCACTTGTATTTGCCTCCACCACTTCCAAAGGTTTGTTCCAGATATTCACCACCCTCTGTGTGGAAAAACCTGCCCATCATATTTTCTTTAGATTTATCCTCTGTCACCTTAAACCTCTGCCCTCTACTTCTAGACTCTCCTGCTCTGGGGAAAAAAAGATTCTAACTAACTATCTAGCCTATCTATGCCACTTAATTATATAAACCTCCTATAAAGTCACCCCTCCTACATGCTAGTGAGAATAAACTCTGACTGTCCAATCTCTCCTTATAACTACAGCCCTCCATTCCAGGCAACATCCTATTGAATCTCTTCTGCTCTCTCTTTATTGCTACCATACCCTGCAGTGTGACGACCAGGACTGTACACAATGCACCAAGTGCGGCTCAACCAGTGTTCTGTACATCTGCAACACAATATCCCAGCGCTTGTACTGCCTCGCCTACGAAGGCAAGCATACCAAATGCTTTTTTCACTACCCTATCCACTGGTATCAACACTGAGAGAGCTTATAGACTTGCACCCCAAGATCTCTCTGATCATCAGTGCTTTTAAGGTCCCTGCCATTTACTATATATCCTACAGAATTTGATTTCCTAGTGTGCATTATCGCTCACTTGCCTGGTTTAAATTCCATCTACCACCAGTCTGCCCATCATTCTACCTGCAACGATTAGAGATGCCACACTTGTCCTCCTTCCACTTTCCACCATTCAGGGACCCAAGTGATGTTGCAATTCGCTAGCTCTTCTTCCAACCGAGTGTACTGCTTTTAGTGCTCACTGCTCTATCAATTGATAGATTGTGTGTTCAATATGTGGAGCACCTGCATTCAATCTGCAGGGGTGACTCGGAGCTGCCTGCCACTTCAGTTGTCCCTCCCCCTCTCATTCTGATCTATGCCTCCTGTACTGTATAATTATGTCCAATGTAAGCTTGAGGATTAGCACCATATCTTCCGTACTCAATATCAAATTCTGCAACTTCAGGTGTTTCTCTTTTGTATCAGAACTGCCCATTCTTGCTGTAAACCATCCATCTCTAATAATGGGTCAGATTTTCTCTCTCCATTACCATAGCCTAACCTGCTGGGCATATCCTACACCCCTATTTTCAAACCTTTTTCTACGTTCCTTTGTCTGTATTCTCACTCCTAAACTGCCCCTATCTCATAGCTTTTGTTCTAGTATATCCTTGACTGCCCCCCACTCACACATCATCCGAATGACCTGTACAACTTATCCCCATGACAATCCCGGCCTCACCTTATCAGAGAGATTTCCTTTGTCTTGTCCATGACTCCCCCATGTTTCCTCATTTTCTCAGTTCTGCCGAAGTCTTCAACCTGAAGCATGACCTCTTTTTTTTCTCTTTCCACAAGTGCTGCCTGACCTGAATGTTTCTAACATTTTCTGCTTTTTATTTCTTGCACCTGTTGTTTTTTTTAATTTTCATCTGAGACTATTTGTAGTTCCTCCCATCATTCTTTTTAGTGAAACCTAAAATTTGGCTCTGTGTGAACACTTTTTAAGTTGGCATTTAATTTCTGAATAATATGAGTTATGATGCTTGTTATATAAATTCATAATGGACAAGTTCCTACTAACTGGAGAGTTTTCTTTCCCTAATAGAGTTGTGCTGCAGATTGTTCTAGCTGGTCAGAGCTGGATCTGGTTCTGTTGCTTGGGACTTTTGGACACGCTCTGAGTCTGGGTTCCAGCAGCTTTATAGAAGAAGAACATCAAACATGGTTCTTTTTAGTCAACACACTTTTATTGGTGTTCTTTCAAGATGCCTGCCGGAAATATTTTGCTGCCAGTGACCCTAAAGATAAAGCCAAAAAATGGAATGCAGAAGACGATGAACAGCAGACCGCAATCCACGGTTTATTTGAAACATCCTATCTTGACCCAGAAGATGATAAATCAAAAGATTATGTACGATCGGGTAAAAATTATGAAAAATGGTTGGTCTTATCAAGCCCCTGGGTTATCCTTGTGTTTTGTCGGGTGCTTCGCAGTCTGAATCAGACGGGAATGAAATATGCTCAGAAGCCTGACTTTGGCCACTGGCTAACAAGGTAGGTACATGTAAATACGACTTGACTCTTCCCTGGGTTAATCAGTCTTTATAAATAATTTTATTTAAAATCTATAGTCTTACTAATGAGTAGATAAGCATACTTCTGTAAAAGATAAATTGTGATGAATAATGATTAATGGTCCAACAGTCTAGAATTGTTGCAGCTAAAACTTCTGATGCGTGGCTGCTCAGTGCTGGACAACTAATTAAACTTGGTGTTTCATAGAAATTACTGCATTGAAACAAGTCGTTCAGGCAATTAGTCAGGATTGGTGTTTAATCGGGATTAGTCCATATGACTTAACAGCCCCAATTCCATAATCCCATATGCCTTTTTATATATTTTTTTTTTGGCTGTTCTTAAAAGTAAACTCCATTCAGCAAGAGTAGTATAACTACAGCTTCTCAAACTACAGTACATGTCTAAAACGTTTTCTTGCCATCTGTCCTAAACTATTTCCATTTAACTTTTTGTTCTACACCCTAAATCACTGTAGTTGTCATCTGTAGCCATTTCAACAGCATTCGTACAGCACTTGCATCATGCTGTATTTTCTTGCATCATGCTGTATGTTATAGTTCTGTCTTGTAATTAATCTGCATGCTTTAATATTTGATTGACCTCATTCTACCGTTTAGGAATAGTCTCTTTCACCACCACTGCTCCCTCTGGTTTAGGTACATCTTGGCTAATTCACATTGAATATGTAAATTGAAATTATAAGTAAATTAGAAGCGCAATAATCTCATCATTGATCCTTGAATATCCAGCTCTGTACACTCTCCCATTTCACTGTAGCTCATCCAACAAGTACTGTTTGTTTTCTATTCTTCAGTTTCTTATCCCGTTTAAAGATTTGTGTCAAGTGCCATCACTTTTCACCTTGTTTCACATGTTGAACATTGGCTGGTGCCTTAAGAAAATCTTTACTCCATTACATTTGATGTGTCATTTTCTCCAAGTGGAGGTGGTCAGGCAGATTCTTTGGATTCTGAATTCTTGTTCATTATTGTTAAGCAATTTTGATTAGAGGATGGCAGCTTGTTTGTATTAAATGTGAAAATGTCCCAATGTTACACTAGTGCTTACAAATGTACATATTGCATCATGGTCCATCTGCCAAAAGATTTGGCAATGAGAAGTGGTTATGCGGGGGAGAAAAAAACAAGAAATGGAACAGAACTTTCAAGACTAGAAGAAAATCAGTAATTAAAATGTGAAGGAATGAGAAGACTATCTTGATTTCCAGTGCCACAATATGCTTAGGACTGATTTAAAATTTGCCACATCCTTAAATTGATTACATAGTAATGGCCAAGACTGAACTTTTTCAGGTTTTAGGTGTACTGTAACTTCAGGTCTTTCTATGTGTTTGTGTTGCATCTCACTGAAATACTGTTACTACAGAGTTTCCAGAGAAGCTGGACAAATCTGACAACAATATTCTGATTTTCATATTTTAATACATACATGTGGTCACTGGGAGTTTCTGTTCAGTTTGCTTTTTATTAACAGTGAGAGCTGGTAGCCTTGATGTTATTTTTACCACAGAATCTGGACGATTGTCTTGCAGTTCGATGTCGAATATTTCTAGGGCAATATGCTAAGGCTGGAGATGGAAAATTAAGTCTATATATGATGGTTTCATAAGTTTGGGATAATGAAGTTACATTGTCCATTTCGTAGGAGGTTCCTTATTTGCAGTAAGCATGCATTGAGTATTTTATAAGAGTAGACAATTCAGAAGGAAGGTGAAATCTGTAACATTGACTGCCAGTGGCGATTTTAATCTGCCACCCGTAAATTTGACCAATATGAGACAGTGCTATCAGATGCAATTGTTTAATCAAACAGTGAGCCTTTTGAAACCTTACAATACTTTGAATGAAAGTGGAAGCTTGGTTCGGTAATAAAATTCAAACCATTATGTGAGATTATGATGAGCATTTAATTCCAATGACATATTTTACAGATGTTCACTGATTAATTAATGTTTTTTTTTCTCAGCTCCAATCACAGAATTGAACTCTCCGTGTTGACAGCAATTTCCCTGTTGCTGATCTTCATTTTGGTTCAGAGGACATGTTCCTTTGTTTCCAAAGCAGCACTGGCACTGGGGCTGGTGGGAATCTACTGCTATCGTGCTGCAGTTGGAAATGTAGTTTTTCCTTGGAAGCCAGATAAACATGATGTTTCCAAGTAAGTAGTTTGGCAGCAAGTATTTGCTATGTGTTTGTTGAGCCTTGTGTGCTAATTTAATGTGTTTTAAATAATAAATTAGCCATGTCCAATCGTAAAATGTAGAGCATTATATGTAGCCTTTCATCATAACGGGTAGATGTTTTAGGTTGCATTTGTTTATTTCCAGTATTGTAGAATTATCAGGATATTGAAAAGGTACAATTTGCATGATGAGTCAATATTCCACATCAAAATTAGGTGCATTTGTGTTGAGAATTATTTCTGTACTCATTTCTCTTGTATACTGGCCAGCATTGTGTGTAGCCTTACAATCAGTTTTACTGAGTTATAATGACTTACATCTGCATGTACTCTTACAGACAACTCGAGAACAAAGACATTGAGGCCACTGAGTTGATAGTAATTTTTTTCTCTAACTCTCTTATAGGTCCAACCCCTAGAGATAGTGATTCATAGGTTGACAATGTTGATTTAGAGAAATTATAAAATTCTTGTTTGGAAATTAATTATCTAGGCAGCTGCTGGTCAGTACATAAGTAAATGGGTTGACCATTTAAAAAAAAATACGGTTCTGGAGGTGTAGCAGTTTACGAGAGCAGGTTTAGAAAAAGATGCACAGTACGCACACGGGATCTTACCTCTAAGGATGATGAGCAGAAGACTTAAAGTTTGTCTTTGAGCATCCTTTTTAAAAAAAAAACAATTTGAAGTTGTATTGTAAGAAAGAATAATGCAAACATTTAACAAAGAAAGACAAATATTAAGGGGATGGAAATTAATACCCTTAAAAAAAAAAGGGGATTGATGTGGAGTGGCACGGGACAATTGACGTACTCTGGCAGCGTAGGATTGTTTTGTGGAGTGAGAGATGGTGTAACTGAATAATCAGGTGTTGGTCGTGGGAATACTAACCAAGGAGAACATTTTGCTGTTTATAGGGTGTCATCATCGATCAGAACAGGCAGAAGTGATCTTTCTGCTTAATAGCCCTTTTGTAGGGCAGCATTTTCAATTATTTGGCACTCCTTCATTTAAAACTGCTTTGTGGTGCTGTACCATAAAGCAGCATATGCAGTTTGTTAATTCCAGCACTATTACACAGTTTAAAAACCAAGTTTCTGTCCAAAAATGTAGGGCAAAATATATAAAGGCATGGAAAATGTCTCAAAACACAAAGCAATCTGGGTTGAGTTAATAGGGCATTAGAGTGAGTGAAATTGTGGTTCATTAATGGAGCATGTCATCAAAGGCTAGGATTCTTCCTACCCTGTACAGATAACCTGACAAACCAAGTTTCTAATGGGAAGGGGGCTGCTGGTTGGATGGTAACTGGAGATTTCACTCTTCCGAGCTGGTACCCTGTACAGTTTTAGTTTGGTAAAATCCTTTGCTAATTCTATATTGCCAAGTTTCAGCTCTGTCCATCTTCACCAAACTCTGTGTCTGAATAAGAATCTTCTAACCTTAAGAGGGTATCTTTTCTGTATTGGATAATCAGATAGCATCTATGATTTCTCAATTTTTTGAATAGAGAAAAACTTAATACTGGTTTTGCATAATCAAAGACCCCACCCATTCCAGTCATTCTCTCTTCTCTTCCTGCCACATCCCCCCCCACCCCCCAAAAAGTCAGGCATAAGATACAAAAGGCTGAAAGCACGTACCACCAGGCTCAAGGACAGCTTCTATCCCGCTGTTATAAGACTATTGAATGGTCCCCTTGTACGATAAGATGGATTTTTGACCTCACAATCAGCCTTGTCATGGCTTTGCACCTCATCGTCTGCCTGCACTGCCCTTTCTCTGTAACTGTAACATTTTATTTTGCATTCTGTTATTGCTTTTCACTTGTACTAGTTCAATGTACTGATGTGATGAAATGATCTGTATGGATGGCATGCAAAACAAAAGTTTTTCACTGCACCTCGGTACATGTGACAATAATAAACCAATCTACCGATTTGTGTGTTGGCTATCCACCTGCTCAAAAAAAAAACTGAACTGGCATTGACAAATTGTTAATGATTAGAAGTTTCTATCTGTCATCATTTTATTATACAATTGTGTAAAAATGGGATATGGCACTTCTATAATGTATAGTTGATAAACATAACCATTTATTTGTATTTTCTTTGTTAGGGGAATAATTGAAGCACGTTTTGTTTACGTATTTATCCTTGGCATACTCTTCACGGGAGTTAAAGACCTTTTGAAATCTGGAGTTGTTTCTTCTGACACAGTGACGAACGGTAGGGGACTCTGGGAAATATACAATGGACTTGTGCTCTTGGCTGCATTGCTCCTTCGCCCTCACAACTTGCCAGTGTTGTTGTTCATCCTTGTGGTTCAAATGATTTTGACCAAATTTATATGGAGGACATTGGGTTATGATGCAGCACAAATTACCATCATATATTACTGGTTTGGCCAGGCCTCCTTTTACTTTCAGGTACCTTTTCTTCATTATCTTATTAATGTTTATTTCATTATTTATGTTTTGTAGCATAATTTGATGAGTAGATATTCAAGCGAAGCTGGGTATCTTAATTTCTTAATGATTTGGGAAAATAAGATAATTTATTGTTGGTAGGTGATCTTTGGGGAGAAAAATATCAGGAAGATTCATTAACTGCAACAGCAGTCTCAGACTTCCAATGCTTCAAATAACAAGGCTTCAGGTTCAAACCTCAAGAATAAAATTTTTCAAGCTCTGTCCATTCTCCTGATTATTTAATAAGACCCCACCCATTATCAGTAAAATTCTGATAATACACTATCTGATGGTTTGGCATCCGACTCACCAGGCAATGTTTCGTGCACTCCTTCCATTCACTGGGGCCCTGGTTCCTGCACTGCCTTTAAACTTATTTGGTTTACTGGAAAATTTATTATGAAACTCTAATATCAAAAAAGTTGATTTTAAAAAGTGTTTTGTGGTGTTAACAGATATAATATCCAATAGTGTGGAATATATGCTAGTCCTGTTCCACCAAAGCCCCAAGTCACACAGCATGGAAACGGGCCCTTCCGTCCAACTGGTCCATGCTGACCAAGGTAGTCCCATTATGGCATTTGGCCCACATCTCTCTAAATATTTCCTAGACAGGTACCTGTCTAAGTCTTTTAAATATTGTTAATGTACCTGCCTCCACCACTTCCTCTGGCAGCTCATTCCATATACAGACCACCCTCTGGGTGAAAAAGTTGCCTCTCAGAGTTTTATTAATTTTCTCCTGCCTCACCTCAAACCTATGTCCTCCAGTTCAGGTTTGGGGGGAGGGGTGGCGGTGGGGGTGAGAACTGCCATATTATCAGAGCTTTTCTGCAGTGGTTTAATGGATTCATAAAAACCTGATGGAAGTGGTTTCTTATCCAAAGATACTAAATGGGTTCCAGGTTTGCATCCCTTCAATGCTAAGGATTTCCGTTTGTTCCTGGAATGATCCATTCTTTCGTAGATTTATTACAAATGATACAAACAACATACAGGATTATCAGTCTTTATTTTTGCATAGTGCTCCTTGCTTTATAGAGGTGGCATTTTTAATACCCTTTTGTTAAACACATTCCATAACCTTTACCCTTAGCTTACCTCAAGTTCTAATAGCTCATCATTCCACTGATTATTCCCATCTATGATGATAGTAGCTATAGCCACAAAATATCCTGCAATGGCTTCTCTTCTCATTCCCACATCATTAGTTCTGTTGTTACTGAAGGATCTAATTGCTAATCTACCTGCTTGTAGATTAGCAACAACATCCAAAAGCACCACGTAAGTTTCCACAAGTATGTTGGTGTAACACAGCTTTGCACCACCACAACCACTCCTGACCCCTATGTTGTCCATAAATTATCAAACTGCTCATCCAATAAACTGCACTGAAGGAGCCTCCCCCAAACTAAATATTGTCACAGCTTTGTTCCCTGGCCATCTCTCTGCTTCTGAAATTAAACTACTTTTGGTGAATCTATCCATTAATCAGCTCGTGTGCTGAACATTGTCTGAACCCCTCATACATGCCTTTTGTTGTTTCTGGGCTTTTCCAGCAAACTCTTGCTGCCTTCCCTCATTCTGTAGACTTGAAGTCAACCAAAATTCTACTGCCCATATCCTTGGACTCACCAAGTATCTTCAAACATTTCTGTGTTTTCTGAGTAATTGGCTTGCAGTTAAGCAAGCCAATTTGATTTTTAAAATTCAAATCTTTGTTTTAAATCCTTCCGAGGCTTTGCGCCATCTTCCTCTTGTATTCTGTTCCACATTGTCTCCCGCATTCTGTGTCCTTTACTCTTGATTCGTACAAACTTGTATCATCTCGCTTTCCAAAGAGTTGTTGACTGCCATAGTGTCTGGATAGGAGCTTTGTGGGCTTACCCCGGTCATTCTCTTCTCCACCCTTCCATCTGGCAGAAGATACAAAAGCTTCAAAACAAGCACCACTCGGCTCAAGGACAGCTTCTATCCTGCTGTTTTAAGACTCTTGAACAATAAAGATGAACTCTTGATCTCACAATCTACCTCTTCGTGGCCCTTGCACCTTATTTGTCTACCTGAACTGTACTCTCTGTGTACCTGTAACACTATATTCTGCATTCTGTTATTGCTTTTCCCTTTTGTAGTACCTCTATGTACTTATATTTGGAACAGTTGGAATTATGTGGGGATGGCATGCCAAACTTTTTTTTCACTATCTCTGTACATGTGACAATAATAAACCAATTACCAACTGATCTGACTTTTGGGCTTTTTCCAGAATGTGATGCTTGCATGATCCAGAAAACAAATTTCTTTATTGCAAAACTAGTTTTCAATTCAAAATATATTTACCCACTTTCCCCAAAGGCTTCAGTTTCTTGCTGGCCCACATTCTATATTTTTCTAATATGATCTGCCGGCAATTTTCATTTTGTTTAATGTTACACATGTGAATATAGAAAATCCTCCATTCATTCTTTGTATTGGATTGTAATCAAAACTCCAACTTCAAATGTGGCATATTTCAAAAGATTTTGACCATGGAGTGCTTGGCTCCTCTGCATGTTACACTTCTCAGTTGATGCTGTGATCAGCTATTATATATTTTAGTGCACTGAAAGTCTATAGTTTTTCCTCTTGGCTTGCCCTATCCTAAGCTTAATGCTACAGACTGGAACCCTTTTGTGTTTGTATCTTGTATTCACTAATAACTTTTACTTCCTGTTGAATTTTGGAACTGATAAGTCTCTGTTCTTATTCTCTTTTGTTCATAATATTCTTTCAAAATGAAAGTATGTGAAAATACTTCAGTATTTTTTGATACTTGTTTTGTATCAACTTTATGACCATGGTGGTTCACAATAGTTTAAAATAAAAAGGCATGGTTTTGTATGGAAGTTGATACTTGAATCATATTTGCTAAAATGAAAATATTAATTATCTACAGGGAAATTCAAATAGCATTGCAACTGTGGATATATCGGCTGGTTTTGTGGGTTTTGAGGACTATGTTGAGCTACCAGCAATCTTCCTTACAATATATGCCACTTATATAGGTCCTCTGCTGTGGGCTGTGCACCTAACCTGTTACATGAGCTCGGAAAGAAGCAGGTACTGACTTAGTTGGTTTCTTTGCATTGATGAGAAATGAGCATCACTTCCCCCATTTACTTAGCTTTCACTTGTAAATAGAACTTCACAGGCATCCAAATCTAGTAGTCAATTTTGAATGTTGTCTTTTGTTATAGTATTTGTATTAATCATTTTGAAATTGGTTTAACTTAAATGTGTAGTAATGAAAAGGTTGAATTTTACATACTATAACCACCTTCATTGGTGCTATTTTCCCTTTGTAATGAATCCATGGAGCATTTAAAAATGCTTTTGTACCTACACTATTCTGTTCATTTACAATTTTATTAGTAAAAATACTTTAAAGGTCACTAATGGGAGAGGACATTTGATCTATATAGATGGCATTCATTATCTACTTGGAAAATATTTTCACTGTTGATCATTACTTAGTGAGTAGGATCTTGCTGAAGGAGAAATCCTCCACTGATAAGGGAATTGCTGAATAGTGGTGGTTGGAATTAAACCCTCATCATTAATGTCCTTTTAATGTTCTTGCTGGAGCTTATTGAGAACCATCTTCAAACAGCGGCTTCAGTTTAATTGTAAACATTTGCACACTAGTACTTATTACATTTAGATGTAGTCTAGACTACAAGTTTCATCCATTATGGTTTTGTAATTTGCTGTGTGCTTTCTATTGTGCTTAAGCTCTCTTGACATCCATGAATTTCACTTGTGGAACAAGTTGAGGATGTATCATTATGAAAATACTTTGATATTTCTGTTATCTCATGCCTTTTGTATTTGGGATTAGAGCTCAATGATTTTTCATGTTGTAATTTAAATTCCTGCCAGCAAAGGAAAACAAATACTTATTATAAAACGAGGTGCAGTTTAAGTTAACTGTTCCACTTTTAGAAATGACTTAGTTCAGATGTTGAACATTCTAACACTCTTTCTGTTCTGGCAGGTATTCTTCTGCTGCAGTGGGACACAGCTGTTACTGTTTTATTCTGTTACGGGCAATTCCAGCATCAGTTTACGTTATTCTAATTACCTCTCTACGTTATCATCTATTTATCTGGAGTGTTTTCTCTCCAAAATTGCTCTATGAAGGTATGCACACATTTGTAACAGGAGCAGTGTGTGTCATGTTCACAGCAATGGATCAAAAAAGAATGTTAAAAACTTAATCTTAAAAGTGGTATTGAACTGAATTTGTTTTTCAGACATCTTATGTAACAATTGTTGTAAAGGAAAATTATTGAATTGATGTGATGCAAATGAAATCTCCATCACTTTTTTGCTGTTTTTATAATTCATGAATGCTCCCGTGAGCTTGGTGGGGGAGTGGAAGAATGGTTAGTAGTAGGTGGAGTTTGTCTTTGGTGGCATAAAATGAACAGGAACTAATTAGTCTACACTATCTTTTTTTAATCACAATTCTTGATTTGTTTTTCATCTGGTCACAATGATAGCAAGTTGGATGGCCTCCTTCCATGCTGTAAAGTCCACCTTGAGCCTGTGTCACACTCATCTGTCTTCTCCCCATGGCCCTGCAATTCTTTCCTTTTGGATACCCTCCCAGTTTTTGAATGCTACAATTGAATTGTCTCCACTACTACCCCTGTTGGTGTACTTTATTTATGTTGGTGCAAAACTGACTGGTAATGAGCTGTTGACCATTCATGCTGCCATCAAAGATTGGTTTCATGCTTATAGAACGGTGTACTTCTTTGCTGAAACATTTGAATTGAATCTGTTCGGGCATTGTTTTCCAAATGAGCCACCAAGTTTGATTTACTCTCTTGATTATTTCTGAGGCCCTTTATATATTTTCTTGAAAGAGGAAGCCTAATTTAAAATGATGGATTCTGCTCTGACAGCTTGATGCAGAGAATTCCACATACTAAGCATTCTGTAATCTCCCTCTTAATTTGAATGATGACAGATTTGTGTCTGAGATTATAGCAATTACTTTTTAATGTTTCTCAAAAGATTTCTTAAGTCATTTTTATTGGTTTATCATAAGAATGTAATTCAGAATCATTTGATAAAATTTGCCAGTCATTATTATTTTGATGGGCCCTGTTGCCTCTAGTGTTAGCTGTTGCTCATTTAACGGTGACCATACTGGGTCAAATAGTTGTGGGTTCAAGTCCAACTTTGGAGATTTGAGTCTATGACAAAGGCTGATGCTGTGCAATACTGAGGGAGCATTGTACAGTTGATGCTGTCAGAATGAGGTGAAAAGTTGGTGGAAAACAGAAATACTTCAAGAAAGATTCAATAATGTCTCAAAAAGCCCACTGTAAACATAAACCCACCCTCTGTCTTTCTTCGAAAGTGAACATTTTGAATGGACTCGCACGAAATCCAAGGGCAGCAGATTATTTCTGCAGATTTGATAGTAGTACGATGAGCTGTATTTTCCAGATGCTGAAACGAGCAGATGGACTGCACTGACCTGTAGTCCGATTCTGTTTACATTTTTTAAAAGTGAATTTTAGATATTCTTTTCAAATACTGTCTTCAGACGAGATTGTGGGAATTATGGTGGACTTATTGAAAAAACACATCTTAACTATATGTTCCTTGAATCTTCTAGTTGATGACACCAAAATTAGTTGATCTATTTTTCAAAGCAAGGGAATAAAGTGACATTTTTCAGAATTACTGTGTGGTTTCTTTACATGCCTACTATTAATGCCACTGATATGAATTGACAATGAGATATTACTCATTAAAAAGCACATTAGCCAATTTCAGTAAAACACCAAGCACATTATGTCAGATGCCTTGCCAATCAATTTGTTTTCATAAGTTGGCTCACATCTTCAAGAGCATACAACTGCATCTACATTGGAGCCAACAAAGATGTTGCTGCCTTTGCTGAAAGATTACAAATTAAACTTTGTAAAACAAGTGACAAGATCTGTTCTATGGCAAGGGTGACTGGAAGCTTGCAAATCCTGCAGTATAAGGTGAAAGGCTTTACCATATTTCAGTGGTAATCAAAGAATAAACTTGAAGGTCTGGTCCTGACTAGCAGTTTTCCTATCTTCTAAAGAAGGGGATCTTCACATTTGTGGTGAGTTACATAAAATATCTGGGACATAGACCAGTTAACACTCAACTTTAGTTTTATCAATATGACACTCAATTTGAAGTTTACAAATTCATTAAAACTTTATATCTTGAAAATTAGCAGCATAAATTAACCATACTGTTAAGGTACATGCATATAAGGCTTGTTTCCATAACATACATGGTATATTCAAGTGGAGGAGTTGATTTTTTTTAACCTGACACGGTGATGTTAGTATGGAGAATAGGTGATATCTCTTTCTACCTGAATTCAAGGCTTCTGGATAATTTTGTCTTGAATATTTATATCAACTGGCTCAAATCTCACCTTGATCTTGCTCTCACTAATTTTGGTTTTTGAAGTTCTGGCCTATACGTTGGATAACTCAAATCTGTAGTGCTATCTGTCTGCAAAAGCAGCAATTCCTGTACTGTGGTAATCAAAGTTTAATAACCTACAGCCACTACAGATATAACCATTTTTTTAAAAATGGAAAACTCAATTTTATCAATCATTGTGATACAAGTGACATGTTGAATGGCTTCACTTTGACTGTTTGAATTGATTGACTCCACTACTAAGTGGTCAAGATAGCTTTAACAAACCATCTGACATGCCAATTTTGAGACATGCTGCATCTGATGTTTTGCTTCATTTTTAAGGAAATTTTTCACTACTACCCATCCTTAATTGAAGGTGGTGAGTCACCACCTTGAATTGCTGCAGTTTTTCTGAAGGTACTGCCATAGTTGCTTAAATGCAAGGAAATTCCTGTAAATTCATGATGCACTACCTGGATTCCATGCAGACTACAGCAGAGTATAGTGACAAATTTGTTGACAAAAATCTGTCAGCAAATTTGGGACTTGTGCTTGGATCCATATGTGCCAAAGTTTGCTGACATTTGTGCAGTTAAATGACAGATCACTAAGCTTCTGATATTTACCAGCAAGTACTTGGCCATTGGGAACTAAAAAACCTAAAGGTTAGCTGGAATAGTGACTCTATTCTCTATAATTTGATTTGGGGTGAAAAGTGTTATTACCTGGGGTTTGACTAGACTGCAGGTTCATATCAATTAGAATATTTAACTGCCATCTTTTAGCAATGCCAGAGCAATATGACATAGGAGATAATTTACATTATTAAAAACATCTCAAGGTGGCTTCCCAAAAGGTAGCTAAACTCCAGTGGTTTATGGTTAATGCCGAGTGAAACTATTCGTTGGATTAGTAGTAGGGAAGAAACTAATGAATTATGCTGCTTGTTAAACCAACATTCAGATGACACATTAACTCAGCTCCTTGGTATTAATGATCAAAGAACATGAAGAAAATTAACACTTGAACTCTGGACAGATTTTTTATTTACAATATATGTAACTGTACATTTCTTTGCAACATATGAAGCATTCAAAGATACTTTGGAAAGACTCAATGTATCTTACAGTTCACTTTGTGAACATTTCCTGAAGATGTAATTCAGTTTTGTTGGTTTATTGTATATACATATTTTATAAGCAGCTTGTAGATTGCCAGCTAGACAATGGGGTCAAAGCAGAGAACATTGTGACAACTCATACATAATGAACCTTGTAATGATACAAATATTTTTGGACACAGAAATACAGGTTTTCCTGAAGTAAAGTTTATGTCCTGAAATACTGCAAGTCAAAATACAAAAGGTAAATAAATACAATAACACTATATTGTGCAAAGCCTTAAATTTTGCACTATGTGGCTTTTCTTTCCACTTGCAGAATCAAGTAGTCAAAGCAGAAAATAATTGGGAAAGTAAATAGGAACATGTACTAAAAGAGAAACAAAAGGCAAATAATAAAGCATTAGGACTAATGATATTTGTATACAAACTGAGGTGCTTGATGTTCTGAAAATTTGTTAGAAATCTAAATAAGCCTCATTATGGAGAGCCCAATATTTGACAACTCAATAACAGTTTTGCAAATAGCACAAAGTGGTACCAGAGGTACATCTATTATAGAAAAACATATTTTTGGAGCTTTAATGAGCAATATCATTCTGAGTTTGTAAAATCATGGTTCTGCTTTGAACAACTAGTGCATTCATCAAGCAATCCCAGATCTGCTGGAGAAAATATTGTTCTAGTTTGCCCAACCGAACAGCACCCTACTAATGGATTAATTTAAAACATTCATTTTTTTTATGCCAATCATCTTTATAGCAGCTTAGATTGCCAATACAGTACAAAATAATGGACATGGTGCCCACTTGAACTTGTATAAAGCTCTTCCAAACTTAACTCAGTTAATGGCAGAGACAAAAGACCACCATGCATCGACCTTTGTTAGTCTGACAGCAGATTCCAAAGAAGGGCAGTGTGCTAAGCCACAATGCCTCCCAGTTCCTTCTAGTAATATGTCCAAATTTACAAAATGGAGGACTGGGGCTAATACATCCATAGTATAGGTAGGTTAGAAAACAAACAGCAGCAAGTTAATAAATTATGCATCCGAACTCAAAAGTCATGCAAATGAATAGTCAGTGCAGGAAAGCCATGCTGGAGATCATGCAATCACGTCACTGGAAATGAAGAACAAAAATGCATTAATAAAGCAAACTAAATAATTTAGAAATACAATCTTTAAAAAAATGGCAACATGTCAACTGGAAGGTTTAACTAACCAATTTCGCTAGGCACTGGTATACTGGTATAAGGTATTGCTATAAAACTTCTCAATAATTAACAATGTTTACAATAATTAACAATGTTTACAATAATTAAGTTATTGTGAATGCACACCATCCAGCTCATCATGCTTGTTATCATATTCTTTGGTATTAATATGCTGGCTAAATAGTCATGGCTAGTAGCTTAAAAATTAGGATCAAATAATGAGAGGATTATTATTGACATATTTATCTGTGTAAGTAGTATCAATAACTAATAGAAGATAAATTTGTTTGAATTATGCACCCATTGAAGAGCACAAATGGCATTTTCATAATGTAAATATTAATATTATTGCAAATTATGTTAATATTTTCTGCTAACAAAGCCACCATGAAGCAAATGTTGAAGCTCCATTTATAGAAACTAAGTAATATTGTAATTTATAATTAGAAAGTATATTTGTAAAATCAAAATGATTAACACAAAGCTTAAAATATCTGAACATCCTTTAATTGCTGGGAGAAATAAAGCAGTAAATCTTCCTACACATTTACCTCAAAACAGAGTTCCAATTCTCACTTGCTCACTTAAAACAAACTACAAAAGTATTTCTTTGACTCAGTTTTTTTGAGGATGAAATTATTTTCAAGAAACCTACAGTTTATTAATGTATGTTTAAAAAATGCATGTGTATAAATTTGTCACTTATTATGAAATTAAACTATAGTTGTGTAAAAATTTAAGTTTCATCTTAGAACATCTCTAAATCATTGTATTATTGTCATAGCTTCTTTTCCTACAAATTAATGGCAATGTGAAGCTGTAGTCAGATTGCTTTATATCGTGTACATAGTTAATTCTGAATACAATTGAATGTGATATTATGAGCCATAAAAATTACTTATGTGAGCTCCCATTTACATTTTGAAAGTTCTAATTCTGCATATCCTGGATTGTTTAAAAGTATCACAGTAGAATATTATTTGTAAATGAAGCCATTATATGCATTTTCATTTTTAAAGAGCTAAGACCAGAATCCCGATAAGCATCATGATTAATAGATGTTTTTGTTTAACGTTCAAAGGCTATTTGAATCTCTCAGACTGAGTATATGATTAAGATTCTCCAGAGTGGACTTGAAGATAAACTGTATGCCAATAAGTTCATTAGAAACTGTCTGATGAACCATTTTGAAGATTCTACAAGTTTTAAAACTTTATTTATACAGCACGGTAATGGCCCCTTCCGGCTCAGCAAGCCCACGCCACCCAACTACACCCAGCCTACTAACCCATACGTCTTTGGAATGTGGGAGGAAACCCACTCAGTCACAGGGAGAACATACAAACTCCTTACAGACAATCACTGGCACTGTAATAGCATTACGCTAACCGCTACACTACCATGCCACCCAGTAGTCAAAATAAATTAGTTGAAGTATTTTGACAAAGACTTATATATCATTTTTGAGACGACCTAATATGGAGTGGAGTCCTTGCTGATCCTGTGCTTTCCAAAATCATAAGAATCCAGGATAGAACAAGGGACTAGGAAGAAACTGGCTAAAAAGGAAACGGGTGTATTGAAAGAGGTGTGATACTACAAACACCTGTAAATCCATGCACATGAAAGATCTGAATACCAAATGTAAGCATAACAAATTTGGTGGTGACACGAATAAGGAGCATAGTGATGGAAACAAAGCTCAAAATTTGCAAATGAACTTGGTAAAAATGTAGTGTATTAGTATTAAATGACTGCAAAAAGTTTTGAAAAAGTATCGAAGAGTAATAATGCATGTCACTTCAATCCACAGGCAATGTGATGAAACACTTTAAATAACACAAGGTTATTCTGGAAGTTATGAAGGTTTACAACACACTGGTGAGACAACAATTTACACCATGGTAAAGCAAGTACAAATCACCAGTGATACTGAAAATTTGAAGTCTTGCTCAAATGAACAATTATTGACTGATAAATCAACTCTATTTCTCCCTACAGATGCGCCTTGACTTGCTGAGGTCCTCCAAAATCTTCTGTCTTTATATTTAAATTATATTAAGAATCAGCAACCTAACACAAAAATAGATGTGCTTATGTTGGAAAGGTCAAGAGAAATAATCCAATCACAAACAAAAATTAGAAGAAATTCAGTTTTATGATCTGAAAACAAAATGAGTGGAAAAGGTGCAGATGGAGGAGATAGAGAAGTCACAGAGTATTTAAAATAGCAAGTAATACCAAAAGGTTATTGCACATTACCACTTAAAGAGAACATAATGTATAGTAAATAGAAGGAGTAGGCAATGTGTTCCTTCAAGCTTCTCTGAAATAATTCTTTTGCCCAGGATCAAAGTGGAGATATTTCAAGTGCAAGGTGAACATGCTCCAAAGAGTTGTTCATAGAAATAAGCAGATGAATAGAAATGAGAGAAAGATGATATTAAATAGGACCAGTGAGAAGTTCACTTCAAGAGTGATCATGTTTAAAAGGCATGGTAGGAAAGCCAAAAATGTTAGCTTGTTTCAATCAGAGCTGCAATGGGTGCTGTAATGGGTATGTTGCTGCTCTAGAGAGCAGAGTTGATGGGCCCAGTGATCTTTTCTCATGATAGAAAAGAAAGAAGAAAATGCAAAAGAAAATGTTATTCAAGGACTGATTAAAATGAGAGAGAACATGTTTTAAACTGTTTAGACTTTTCCGGGAATTAACTACAAATTGTTTGACAAAGTAACCTTTCAAATTTGGAATTGGGCAGTTATGAGTGATCTCAAAAAGCACTTCTTTGCACTCAGGGTAGTGGAAATCTGGAAACTCCTCGAAAACATTGTTTGGGGTCAGTCAGTTGAAAGTGTCAGAACAGTGATTGAAAGATTCTATCCAAGGGTCAGAGAGGTCATACAACAAAGGCAACTAAATGGAGATGAACTGACTAAATAGCAGAACAGTCTTAAGGATCTGAATGGTTTATTCCAAAGTGCTGCAATGGTCTCATGATTTCTGACAGTCTGAGAATGTTATCACATCTAAAGGAAAGACAATATGCTGCTGCACAGCACAATAATCCAAGTTCAGATTTTAATTCCAAGGTGGTCATTTTCACAGCTTATCATGGTAGTTGAGCCAGGTTTCAATTATTTTCAACAAATTAGCTTACAGTGATTGAATGATCTATGGCTGATTAATGTTACAATGATCTTCCAATAGATGCATCATAAATGTTAATCCTTCAGTAGGAGCATGGATCAGCTATTTGGAGCAATTTTGCCCTTCCATCCTTCCCAGCCCACGACACTTGTCATAGGTTCAAAATTAAAAACGGAATAAAAATCACTGATTTTAAATTAAAAATATCAAGAACTACAACCTTCCCATAAGAATGAGTAAATGGATCATGAGGTACCAGGAAGCAAATAACTGATCATCTATACTTTAACATTATTCATTTAAAAACACAAGAACAATTTAACTAATACTTTAAATCTGTTTAGTCAACATCACTGCAAAAGACATCAATGTTGAGAAGTGGAGCATTTAACGACTAGTCAGCAATATAATGCAAACAAATAAAAATTAACAATTGTTCCTTTTTGCTGCGGGAAGGATATTATTAGACTGGTTGAAACACAAATATTTTCCACCCCAGCTCTTCTTAAATCATACTGATGAGAATGTCAATTTACTGATGAATTGTAAGCATTCTGAGCTGTTAACACAACATCAAAAAGCTAGACCAAGTATGACTAAAGCTTTCATTTAGGGAAGACATGGAGTCCAGAGCTGAAACAGACCACCTGCTAACTAGACGAGTTAGAAGTTAGTTATTGCATTTAATTCTTTAAAAAAATGTATTATTCATCTTAATTCTGCATAATAGGCTTCCCACAACATAAATCTGACAAAGTTGTAAGTATGAGAAAAGGCCATTTGACTAGTCAAGCTAACAACAAGTAGAGGCCACGTATGATTATTTCACAGATCATATATTCCCTGTCTTGACCACACCACTTTTGAGTTCTTTCCTTACAGAACAATGAGGTTAGCAGTCTCTTCATTTTTAGTAAATATTTTAAAATGCAATATGGAAAGAGGATGAAAATTTATACCAACAGGAAGTCAGGATAAAAATGTGGAAATGAAGCCAAACAGAAAAGTATTCTCAATCACCATTGCTGAATAAATTATATCATTGTGGGAATGTGGAACAACCAATTTATTCCATTGATCATTTTATATTACAACTATGGCATAAAATCTCATACATGGGTTAAATAAACAAATTCAGTACAAATATTAGCGCAAAAATTAAAAACTCAAAGTGAACAGAAGTAAGTTTACAAGTAGATGTTCAGTTAAATTATATGCCATACGATTTGTGCTGAAGCCATTGGTTGTACCTTCTACCTTGCTGTAGCTGGCTGAACATGTCCAGGGTATGGTCGCCGTGTGCTTGTGGCCTGTCTCTGTCTAGCTAAGAAGGACTGTCCTGAACCAGTGCTGGCAAGTCTTTCTTCTGCTGCTTTCTTGTGAAGTGCCATACCCTAATAACAGAAACAAAACATAAATTGCAAATGAAAAAGGAAAAAAATGCTGGAAATAGTCAGCAGGTCAGAAAAAGTTAACGTTCAGGGTTGCAAACTGTAGCGGTCAGTGACTGAGCTCAGTCACTGAACAGTCTAAGTTCTGACAAAGAGACTTCCACCTGAAAAGTTAACTCTTTCTCTTTCTGAAGATGCTGGCTGATGTGCTGGTTGTTTCCAGCATTTTCTGTTAAAATTGCTGGCAGGGCTGGACTGGAGCATAATGGTTTGTGCACTTCAGAAAGAACAGAAAAAAAAAAATCATAGTGGGCAATAGGATTTGAATTTTTAAAATTTTCTTTAGATAACCCATAAGATATGTTATTTTAAGATCTTTTAAGGGAATAGTTAAATGTAATTCTTACATGCTTAAGTTTACCACCATCTCTGAAACCATAGATAGAATCTTGAAAGGAGGATAAAAGTGTGAAATGGAATGCCCTGTAAGGCAGGTGTGGTAAAAATTTAAGGGAAAATTAGATGAATATTTGAAGGTGTGAGCAATTTAGCATGAATTAGTTTTCAATGGACACAAAGGCTACAACTTTCTGTTTTTGCACTTTTGTGCACCCACTTTATCTCCCAAGATGGGTTAAAGTCATACAAGATATCTTTCTTTCCCCAATGTCTATTGTCAGCAATTTCTCCATTTTTGTATTCTTACCATATTATACCATGCACTAACAATTAGTTTCTCTTCATGATCTCTCTGAATCTTTGTCTTCTCGTATTCTTTCTAAAAGCAAAATGTTTTGAAAAAAAAAGATTTTAGTCTAGATGCACTAATTTTGTCTAATTCTAAATGACAAAATACTTGATTTGAGCATGGACATGTCATATATAAAGGTAGCTAGAGTGATAGAATTCTGCACAGAACCTGCTAGATCATTGGTTTTATAACTCAACACAAAATTAGGAGTACATTTGATTAAAAGGAATAAAGAAAGATAGAACTTCTTTATTTAGATTTTTCTCAAATTCCCAGGATGGGTAATCAAAAAGTAGATACCGTATGGGGTAATGTTACCAAACACCATGAGGTCAAAATGCTCAGACCGTGTTACCATGGGTCCAATGTCACTGGGCCAGAGAAGGCAGGGTCCATTTCATAATATCACTTTCAATTATGATTCTTCAGCAATTACTGATTTCAAATATGAACTCAGATCCTTCCTGTAATAGGAAACCTGAGTTTCTTGCTGAAAATTTGACTGGAAGTGCTTCCAAATGGCGTCTAACACATGTACTTGTTGGGGATGGTATTAGTTGTCTATAGCAATGCCAACTCCCATTGGAAGATTTCAGAAAGAGAAGATCATAAATCTGATTTATGATACTGGCATGTTGCAGCTCCACTGATGCAGTTAATGTTACAACATACATAACAGATTAAACATTAAGCAGTATGAAGGACTCCCCATCTCTTCTACTTAAAGCAACCATTAAATAATTGTGGGATTCTAACTGATTTCTACTGACTGTTGCCCTGATTCGACTAGCTTTAGATGCTTTAAGACTTTGGTGTTGCTGTTTACAATGAATGGAGTGTCAATAATGAAGGCGGTTAATCACATGTTCCCAGACATGGGTGCTCTATTAACCATTCCTCTCTGAGTGCAGCATAGCAAGGAAAATAATCAGGGCAAAGGCAGAGGAGGTGTAGCTGCTGGAAGAGAGAGGAGGGGAGAAAAGAAAAGCTCTCAACAGGATGCTAAATCCAACAAGGTCCATGGAACATTCCTCTCACATGATCCTCATTGAGGAGCAATGCATTTTTTATAAGTTCATCTGCTCTTGGTTTGCCACATGCTCAAGCCACAATTCCACAACAGCAGAGCCAGGTGAGAGCCTCTGTCAGTGGCTGTTAGGTCATGTTGGGCATGCCATGAACTTCTAGCCGTTGAGCTCCTTCCGAACTTGAACTAGAGATAGATAGAATATGTTACTGCTATTTACACACTAATGCATGATTGAGATTACAGTTCTTTTGTATTACAAGAGAGCAGAATATATATTATGCAGACAGCAGCAGCCAGAGTGAGCACACAGTTCTGGAGAATTGTGAGCAGTTTTGGGTCCCATATCTAAGGATGTGCTGGCATTGGAGAGGCTCCAGAGGAGGTTTATGGTTCAGGGATGAAAGGATTAATGTATGAGGAGTGTTTGATGGCTCTGGGCCTGTACTCACTGGAGTTTAGAAGGATGAGGGGGCATCTCATTGAAACCTACCGAATATTGAAAGGCCTGGATAGAGTGGATGTGGAGAGGTAGTGGGAGAGTCTAGGACCTGAGGGCACAGACCTACAATAAAAGGTTGTCCTTTTAGAACAGAAATGAGGAGAAATTTCTTTAGCCAGACGGTGATGAATCTGTGGAATTCATTGCCACAGACAGCTTTGGAGGCCATGTCTTTGGGTATATTTAAAGCAGAGGTTGATAGGTTCTTGATTAGTAAGGGTGTCAAAGGTTATGGGGAGAAGGCAGGAGAATGGGGTTGAGAGGGAAAAATAAATCAGCTATGATTCAATGGCGGAGCAGACTCGATGGGCTGAATGGCCTAATTCTGCTCCTATGTCTTATGGCCTTTTGTGAGCTAACAACAAACTGAGCTAATGATTCCACAGTCCATGCTGCAACAATCCAATCTGATGGAACAGATCAGTGGTGTTTTCAAAGAACAACACAAGTGCTAAAACTGGTCTGGAAGAACACCCAGCAGAGCAAGTTTCAGGAATTGTGATGGTCCACTGCATACTACAGAGACTTGCCAGGACTATTAGCAAGCCAGGAGAAAGAGGAGAAGGCAGGAATATATAATCACAACATCTGATTGACCAAGATAAAGGTCAGCAAAAATGAAATATGCCAAGCATCAACCCCTGTGCATTCCCTTTTCCTAGTACTCCCTTGCACCATTCTGGCAGAAGGATGATATTCAATGGAGAAGGCTGCAAGTGGCCTTGCAAGAAAAGCTCGAGTATTCTGGACATAAAAGCATGCAATCATTTATCATGAACAATAGCAGTCTGGGTTAGCTGGCTGACAAACTACAGCAAGGTGATGGTGAAGGAATAATTAGAATGACAGAAGATGTTATCCTGAAAAAGAACAGCAGATTGATGGAAAGCAGCTCAGCAATCCTAGTAATCTACTGGGAGAGCAGAACGTTGAGCTGGTATGAAACCCTGAATGCGCTTTTCAAAGAACAAGCAAAACATACGGAGCACAAATTTAAGCTCCAATCATAACATCCTGATTGTTGGATGGCTTCTTCTTGTGCCGCAATTGAAACTGTAGTATCAAGCATCAAGATGCTCAGGCCTGTCCAAGTCTAATGGAATTATGCACCATTTCCATCCTGGAAAGAATGGGCTCTGAGCTCCAAAGGTGCAGTGTTGCTGCTGGACTCCTTCATGCTTCTTGACAATGCCTGCAGGCTTTCTGATAGGGCTGCTAAGTATTTCATTGTGCATAACCATCAAACTTCTGGAAGCTGTCCCTGTAGAAGAACTTGTGTGTGACTATGTCCACTGCAGAGCTGACATCTACATTATCCTTGCCACATGCCCTCAACACAAGCTGCTATTACTCAGCAGATCACACTCCAAAGCTATTCTCTAAATTACATGCAGTGTCTATATCATAGTTGATGAGAAAAAAAATTCAGTTATATGGATAGACTGGATAGGTTGTTGTTGTTCTCTTGGAAACAGGGAAGGTTAAGAGGGAATCTGATAGACATTTCTTTATTTTAAGTATGTTCAAAAAGAGTAGATCAGGAGGAAATGTTCCACTGTCAGAACAGCTAAGAACCAGAGGTCAAAGAATGAAGATAACTGGCAAAAGAACCAAAAGTGCCATGAGGAAAAGCATTTTTATGGAGTGATTGGCTAGATTCTACAAGGGGAAATAATGGAGGAAAATTCAATTATGATTTTCAAAAGAGAAGCAGGAGAATAAACACACAGGTCCAGCTGGATTGTTCTTATATTCAACCTTCTCCTTGCTGTAATATTTCTGATTTTGCGAAATGCTAAATTGAGTAATGGTGAGTGATGTCCTCAGCCTCTTCTCATTCTTTAGCCATGTCAAGTCAGGTCGTAGTTCATGGTTATTCGATAGCACATAGGTTAAAGGGAGGAGTAAATGTAAGAGATATGTGATTACACCATCTGCAGCCTGTAAATCAAAAGAGACAATGGCTTGAGGGTAAAACGGCATGTGAGAAGCAGCGTTAGGTATTAGAATACCATCATCTTCCATGGTCTCCGACCCACCATCAACTATAGATTCCACAATGTATGCTTCAATGATGGCAAGTATTTTATCCTTTAGGTTAAGATGATGAAGCTGTGCCTGTGCCAAGTCAAAAAGCTGTTAGCTAATCAGGTATCACAATCCCCTAAGCACAAACCAATTTGGATCTTCTTGTTCAATAAGCAGGTAGATTGCAGTGTAGTGAATTCAAAACGAATAAATGAATGCAGTAATCTAAATTCTGGAAACAGGTTCAATCAACTCAAAATAATACGTAGATAAGAAAATGGAAATACATTTACTGCTCAGTTAACTTTGGAAAAAGTATCATACCGATAAGGAATGCAACATTCGTTCCTTTTCCTGCAGCTGATTTTTCAGAGACTGAACTTCTGGAGCTGCCCCTTGGTTCTGTTTAGGGTCCAAAGTTCTGATAACCTAAAATAAAGAGAACAATTATGTTCAAATATTTCTTACAGTGGCAAAGAACAGAAAGATCAGTGAAAACTGTAACAAATAGTTCAGGGAAAGGACCTTGTTTCAGTAATAAAGAGGCATCTTACCCAAGATAGGTTAGCACAGCTAACCAAGGTAGCATTAAGTATAGGGTACACTCGTGACTATGCAAACCAATATCGCTATACACCTATTACCAGAACCCTTGCCTAGTCACTTGCCAGTTCCTTCCACTCATCCCATTGACATTGTTAATCCTTTCAGGTGTCATGATTTTCACTCCACATGATACATTGTTCTAGCTCAAAGCCTTTTAGTCCTCCTGTTATTCAATGTCATTTCTATCTGCCAGTGACCAAAGGCTTCAGGTGAGTCAATGATCACATGCTATACTCTGAATTTAAGGTTAAGGAGAAACTAAGTCTGTAGCTTCAATATAACTGAATCTTAGTCATTCACAGCTGAACAACCTTATTTTACTCCCCTGTGCAAAACAAACCATCAAAGAACAACCAAAACATTATTAATAATCCTTTTATATGAATGTATTAATTTTCAGGATTGTATATTGGAATACATCTTCAGGAAAATTTAAAATATTGAACTCACACTCTTTGCTTTTTCTAGGTACTTCTTATATCTGTCCTCCATTTGTTTCATATCTTCATCTTTCTTTCGTAGGGCTTCCTGAAGCTCTTCAATCTTTTGAGCTAAACAAGGCAGGTGTAAAATTGCTCAGCTGAATAAACTGATATTTCTTTAAGTCATTGCAAAATTACAGCAGTTGACAAAAATAAATTACTTGTCAATGCCTAAGGTAAGCAGGAAATCATACCTACAGAGGCAAATTTAAGATTAGTATGGCATATGATAGATGGCTATTGCAACAAAATGCTTGACTATTATAAATCTTGCAAAATGTGTTAAAGATATTGCTTTAATAATGTCAGCATGGTCATTTTTTTTTAAAGGAGTAGATTTATTTACATTTTTTTAAACTTACAGCTGTTATTGTATTTTGGTTCCAAGTCATCAATGTATGCTCGTTTCTTCTGAAGCTCTGTGTGAGCTTCATGTAGCTTCTCCCTGAAATATCCAACATACTAATTCAATACTCAGACATTTCACCACTGAGGTATTGAAAAACTGACTATTTTTGTTTGTATATATCTTGCAATAGACTATGACAAGATTATTACAATTTGTTTAAAAATGGAGCAACTACTAAGGGCTTGTACAACGCCAGAAAAACAGATCTTGCATAGGTGAAAATTTCTTTAATGAAATTAAGCAACCTTATGTATGTGTCCAGGTGTATTACCGACAAGTCATTAATGTGCTTTGGTCATTTTGGTGTGAAACTTTCTTCTTCCTTGACAGTGTCTTTCCAGTGTCCATCTAACCTATATGGCATACAGAACATTGGACAGTACAGCACAGGAACAGGCCCTTCAGTCCACGATGTCTGTGCTGACCATGATGCCAATCTAAACTGCACATCTGCCTGCATGTGGTCTAAATCCCTCCATTCCCTGCCTGCATGTGTCTAAGTGCATTTTAAACATTACTATCGTATCTGTTTCCACCACCTCCCCTGGCAATACGATTAAGGCACCTACCACTCTCTGTGTAAAAAAAACTTGCCTCGTAGATCTTCCTTAAACTTTCCCTCTCTCACCTTAAAGCTATTCCCTCTAGTATATGATATTTCCACACTGGGAAAAAGACTATCTACCCTATCCATGCCTCTCATAATTTTATATACTTCTATCAGGTCGCCCCTTAACCTCTAACGTTTCAGAGAAAATAACCCAAGTTTGTCCAACCTCTCCTGATCACTAATACTCTCTAATCCAGACAACATCCTGGTGAATCTCCTCTGTACCTTCTCCAAAGCCTCCACATCCTTCCTGTACTACAGCAACCAGAACTGCACACAATACTCCAAATGTGGCCTAACCAAAGTTTTATACAGCTGCAATATGACTTCCCAACTTTTATACTCAATGCTCCGACCAATGAAGGCAAGTATGCTAATACTTTCTTTACCACCCTATCTACTTGTGTTGGTACTTTCACAGAGCTATGGACTTGCAACCCAAAATCCCTCTGTATATCAATGCTCCTAATGGTCCTGCCATTTATTGTATTCTTTCCTCTTGCATTTGACCCCCCAAAGTGCAACACCTCACACTTGACAAGAGCAGTGCAAGACTCAAAATGCAACTCCAAAGATTTTCAATCACACTGTTCCAAATAATGTCAGGTACTGTTCATTCACAGAAGAACCAACTTTTACTGACTGGAGGCTCAAACTGAATGACAAATAAATTTTTAAGTGTAAACCTGCATTCAGAGTCAGACTGCTGCATGTCACTCCAAATGCTAAAAGCTTACTCTGCACAATGCTCATATTGAACAATGACCCTTCCCTGCATCCTTTAAACACCCTTGCTGGAGCCAAAACTGCTTTTGAATGCTCACTTGCTTTGATCTAACACCCTTCTGCAGGGATGATACGAGCATGTAAAAGTGCCTCCCAGGCATACCAAGTACCCACAGAGACCAGGTGAGCCTGACTTTCTTGGTTCCACTTCAGACCATATCTGCTGATCAATATTGCTGGTTGCTGAAATCTGCTGCATTAGATTCTACTACTCCACAGGAGCAGGGAGAACAGGCATATGCAGGTGTCTGCACTGCAGGCATTCAGAGACTACTCTCATTTCCTTAGAGACCCCTTCAGCTCAGCTCATCCTTTAACTCCTACCACTCCCGCTCATTTCCCACCCCCCCCCCCCCCATCCCAAAAGGTGGCTGGTGAAAACCTACAGGCCACTCTTCACTTTTAATCCTTTTACCACTATCTCCACTACAAATTCTCATCTCATAGCCCCCACCCATCTGTATCCCCAACATTTAGTTTTCTTTCAAATTCAACTTTTAATTCCATTAAAAAAAACAAAGAAAACCTTGCTATCTGTCTTTCTCTCTCTGCCTCACAGGTTTAAGCAAGCAAAAGTTTAATCATGTCTAACCATTAACAAAATGAATGTGACATTAGTGTAGTTTTAAAATGCATATTTTTTCTGAAAATCAAACTTTTAGTATTATCAGGAAAAAAAATTCTGGATTTAATTCCCTTTTGAAATATGCAGGATACAAAGGTTACAACAGCATATAACCAATAAACATTTTTTCCTCTCATATGCATTGTTTTCCGGTGGGGGGTGGGGGTGGAAATCAAGTCATATAAAGCTTTTGAAATCTGTCACCTAATTTACCTCAAATAATTTTGAAAAGTAACTGGAAAGAAACTGGTGGAAAAATATTTCATCATTATAGCTTACTTAATTTAAAATAGTGCATTATGAGAAATTAGGTGTAATGCAAGTAATCAGATTGCACCACAGTTAAAACACATCAATTCAGTTTCACAGTTCTGGAAGAAAGCATCAAGCCCACCACACTACAGGGAGAAGCTGAAGACTTAAGTAAAACTCTTAAAGTGCACAAACAATCCAATACATTGAATGTAAGCAAATAAGACTTTTTTTTAAAAAGTGCACATCTATTGCTCAATTATATTGTTTCTGCACATTGCTTTCACAAATCTTCTAACAGTCACCCTTTCTATACAATGAAATGAGTCCAGTTTGAAAATTTCCATCTTAATTCATGTAAATGTAATTTGGATCATGCTTAATCAGTATGAAAGTATAAAAAATAAATACAGGTTTCAATCATTAGTGTGTGAATTGTTTAAGGGAAATCAGTATTTTATTGAGAAAATTGCACCAGAGAAACCACAATACTAAGCAAGCTTTCCTATGTGTACCGTGATAACTAAACTAAAGCACTGTGCAGAATTCCAGTAATACTGCTGTAAATCTACTTAAGTTTTGCACCATTTATGAGGGGTTTACATTCCACATCCAAGTAAACACACAGAGAGTGGAGTCCAAGGATTTTTTAACAGTAAAACATGATGCTAATGCCTTATTTATCCTATTCAACATTTCTTTTAAAGAGTTTAAAAATATACTTACAAATGCTCTTCCAATTTCTTTTTCAGAAGAATTGACTGAAAAAAGATATACAAATATAAATGATAAAAATGAAATACTAAGTACCAAATGCAACAAAGTGAACATAATATTGAAATACAAACTTAATTAGTGCAACTGCATAAATATTGCAATTTTTGGAGTTTCAATATTTCAGTTTGATATTAGTAAATGCTAGCAGTTAGCAAGGTAAGATGTTACTTAAAAGAAGGCATACTCACAATAGCCTACAGCAGATGGCCATGGCAAGAAACAGAGATAATATGTTAGTATGAAGCAAAAACACCAGCCAGCAGAAGAAACTCTTCAGTAACAGATGAACGAGAAAAAGTTTAAGCCTCTTAATTTGTGGCATATGAATGTTTTGTCTGTCTTCTCAGCTGATATCAGTAGCAGCTCCATCATCTCTCCTGATCTGGAGAACTTTATTCATACATATCTCTTAATATCCACATTGTTTTCAAGCAAATGAGTGGCTTCCAGTTTCCACACTAAAACACAAACGATATTTACAGAAATGAAACAAACGTACAGGCTGCCATTTTTGATTATTACGTGGAGCAGCATCCGAGTTTCTGACTAATGCTGAAACAAATGGAACACAGAAAGGAAAAACTAAGGGAATAATACTTTCTAATGTTACTTTATGATTAAACATTTCTATTAAACCATTATGGAAACATTTATTTCCCTGTCTTAATTGCATACAGTCACTTAAGTATGTAGAAATTATTTTGTTATACCCTTTTATCATATACATAAAGGTTTTCACTATGAAAAGCAAGTAAAACATTTTTTTAATTCAAAGGTCTTGAATTGAAAGACATGCTCCCTCAAGTGTGTTATTATTGTCAAAGGAACACAGGTGGATGCTAGCTGGAACTAACTCATTTTTAGCTAATGCCTGCAGTGATGATGCTGTAAGCATTCCTCTCAACCTTCTCAGGCTGATTACCAACAGCTCTCTCCAAAGTTCAGGTACCTTCTGCAAACAGTTCTGTCTTACAGGAATATTTATTACTTCAGTTTAAATGTAATTTCCAGCAGCAAAGAGTGCTTGCCTTCCAGTCTACACCTCTGTGCAATACAAATTTATTCTTTAAGAAATATGCTCATGAGCTCCTGGTTCCCTGTGGCACAATAGAAATAGAGAATAAGTAAAAAAAAATATCAGTGATACCACCCCATGCCATATCAGCTTTTCAAATCTGTTAACAGATTCTTGGCCCTAAGTAATGCCTGTGAAATAACAACACTGAAGTTCTGTACTGAAATTCTCATCAGCCGTTGGAACTCTAATATTTTAGAGATAACATAAATACATTTTCTTCGAAACCGTGTCCAAGCCTTAAGATATACTTGTCAGTGCTCTGCACCTTTAAAGTGTATTTTGACCCATTTTTATTTTACACTATTTGTTTGGCATTTCCTAAAATTGAGAAATAATGACATTCACAATGATAGGTTGCTGATGTTACACAAAAAACTTGTACTTCTAAGCGACCCAAATTCATTACTAATTTTATAGAATCAAAAACAATTTTTTTCCCCTTTTTGTCAAGGGCATGCACTCATCATTCTTTTCTCAATGGTTTTCATCAAAACGTAAATAAAACTGCATGTGAATATGTATTTTAAATATTTTTGCTAGAATTGTTTTGCAAAGTCGGAACTAAAATTAATATATCTAGAGGTTTAAATGGAAAGAGTATGTAGAATATCAAAAAAGCTACTGCACTTCACTGGTTAGTAAACAGTAGAGTTACCTCTTTGCCATCATTAAGCCATCTCCTTTTATATTAAACCATCTCTTTCTACAACAGTCAAATATTTATATAAGACGACCAATCAAGTTAAACTGGCAAGTTGCAGACTTGTATCTACAATTTCCCTGTAGCAAGCTTCAGCTCCCAGCTACTGGAGACCAACTCAAATATTAAAGTGGAAGGAAACCACTTTTTTTTAGATAAAGTCACTCCATGCCATTCTTACAACCTATCATTAGAAAGGCAACACAAGCAATGACAGAGAAGGGTAATGCTGCTTTGTCAACTGACATGCTACGTGACACTGGATTCTGAAAAAGCAGAGAAAATAAACTGGAGACACAAACAAAATGGCAAAGGCAAAAGATTTTGAGCTATTTGAAAAGGATTTTGGTTAATTGGTTATTTTAAAACAATTTATGCAGCTTATGAGCATGACTTTGAGCTAAGAATGTTATCATGAACATTATCAAAACAACATTATGAATGTTGAATATAATTAACATTATGAATGTTATCAAAAAGAATGTGCTTTATAAACCCAGTAACTAACTCACATCTTCAGCCCTTGAGCCCTGATCTTGTAATGCCTTCTGAAGTTCTTCAACCTGAGACTGTATTTCCAATATCCTCTGATTGGCTAGCCTTTTGACAAAAAGAAATTGAAAGAAATTTCAGTTATCTTTACACGGAGTGGTGCCTCTCTCCCTCACGCAACTGTTCTTGTTTAACTATCTCTTCTTGATGACAATTTATTCTCTCCACCTCTCTCAGACATTTAGTATTTCATCAGTCTGATCAAAAGTTTAACCAGCATTTGACTTTGAATTTCTCAGCCACATACCAGAATGCACAGAAACAACTTTTACCAAAAATAAGCTTGCATTCATATTGTTCCTTTTGTGACCACAATATTCTCAGAAACCTCGGGAGATTGTGGGCAGAATTACAGGGCAAATGGGATTAGTGCAGATGGGCAAAAAGGTCAGCATGGACATAATGGGCCAAAGGGCCCACTTCTTTGCTGTACGACTCTATGGACTCATTGCTTTGCAACCAATGAACTACTTTTAACCTAATATCACTGCTGAAATATGTCTGGACAACCTACAGTAGGCACCTTAAAACACTGCTGAAATATCAACAATGCTGTCTCTGCAAAATCCTTCAAATCTATTGGCATGATAGACAAAATCAAAGTCAGCATCCCCAGCACTGAGGTTCTAATCCTGCACAACCAGGTCCAATAGGCAGGGTACAACTACCACATGCCCAACAACAGACTGCTGAAGTAAGCACTTTACTTTGAATTCCCACACAGGAAGAGATTTACAGGGAAATAGAGAGAAACCAGTTTGAGGACATTTTCAAATCAGAATCTTTGGCAGTTCAGTCTCAGCAACGGGAGCACATAGAGGCCATTTGACATCCCGAGCTACCCATCCAATGCCCCATCAACACTGTGGCAGAGTCTGTGGATCCCACACTGGACTCTTCAGCTGCCTTAAAATCCTCAGAACTGTAATGAAAGCAAGTCATCCTTGGCCCTGAGGGACTGCCTAAGAAACAGAAAGACAGAGTCCACAGGGCTGGCCTTGCTGTTTAGGAGACCTGCAGACAATGCAGAGTAGATTAAAATTCTAACCAAGACCAGTGAAAATAGGTCTCTGCTCCCATAGCTTAGCCCACAACTTCCCCTATTACTTTTAACAGAGGCCAGAATGCTGCTGAAGGATTTTCTGGCACATTCATGATATTGCTAGTACCTGCATCTTGATTCCATAGTGTGTTGCAGGCCACACACAAGATCCTCACCAAATAAAATCTTAAAGTGCCTTATGCTCTGAATTTGCTCATAGTACATGATTGAAAAGGCAACATTTTTATTATTTAAAAGTGCATGGTGAGAACTTGGCTTTTGTCAATAGATGAACAGGTTCTCACCATTCACTTATCTGGTTACTTTCTGACTTCTGCTGAAATCCGTTGCCAACACTGGATTGTTGAAGGCTTTGCTTTATTTTCCATAACCACTCCCCACAGCACATCCGCTGGTTTAGCCTGTAGCCTTTCCACATCACTGGCACACAATTCATTCTTCAGTAATGTATGATCAGTGAATTTCTAGCTAACATATACAACTTAGTAATTATTTCCTATTAAAATTGCAATTTTTGATAAAAAAACATATCCTTTAGAAGCAGTAAAGTAGCTGGTTCAAACTTGAGAACATTTTCAAAACAAATAGAGCGTACATTAGCAATTTTCCTCACTGAACAGCCCTCATTGGCCTTTCACGTACAATGTCCTATTCAACCATCACTGTATCATCCATCTCACTGAAATGAGCATAAAAACAGCCTATGTTATATTTCTTTAGGAGCCACTGTACAGTTCCATCATTATGTACTGAGTCACTGTGAGTAATTCATTTTTGAGGCATGTGTTACAATAATATATTACATTAAAATATTCATTATTACCTGTTCTCTGTCTCCAGTTCACTCTCCCTTCTATTGGCATCCTCCAGTAAACTTTGTAGTAAAGCTATCTTTTCATTATCTGACCCCTCTTGGTTCAACTTCAAGATTTTATTTTCATGTTGCAATCGGATAAGTTTTTCCCTACAAGGACAGAAATTTAAGACAATGACAAGAGATATTAAAGACTCATTTTACTCTTCACAAGCTATTTCCTTTCACATTATCACCTATATTTTTTGCACATTTCCTTAGAGCTCTTTTCATTTCTTCAATACACTTTCTGTTTTCCTCATGGTTTATCCCTGTGTATTGTTAATCTTAGCTCTATCACAGGCCTCCCTTCTGAATTTCAATTTGGTTTTAATCTATTTATCCACAGAAAGCTATACTTTGATGCACATGCCTTTTACCTGATATTTATTTTGTTCTGTGTAACATGTTTTAACGTTTCTATATAGGCTCATCTAAGCACAAAACTCCTAACCTTAGAAGAATTAATCAGTTCCTCAAATAAACTTTCATATAAACCTCATCTGAGAAAGGTTAAATTGGATGTACACAATATTAATATGCACATCTTCAGTGGCTTTAAGAGGCAAGCAGAGCAGAGGAAAAACCTACACCCAATAACTGTAGGTTTTTTTTTAAATAAGCAGTTTTGAACACATGATCACAACTCACTACCTTGTTCGTTGTACAATAAAATTTTCATGTCATCCCTCTCATAATATTTAAATGGCATTATGCTCCGAGAACTATCAACCTTATCTTTACTAGTCTTGGAATTCAAACATTCCACAATCCATAGTTGCAAATAGTGCTAATGCATCAAAATGGAACCCAAAGTTATTTGGAAAAGGTTAATGAGATAAAGATTCTGAAATTAAAGTTATTGAGATGCTAGAAGAACTATTAAAACAGCAAAGTAACTGATGCATATTATATATCCTGACAGACAGCCTAAGTTCCATCACATTATTTGCCTTTGAAATAAATTATACTTGTAATTGAAAAATTTAACAAATTTTTTAACTTACTTGATTTCAGGGGTTATTATCTCTGCTGCTAAACTATCCGATGCCTCTTGACTATTCATTGGAATAAGTCCTTTGGGAAATATTAAGATTACCAGTGTTATCATAACTGGATTAAATTACTTGTATTAAATACTTTGGTAATTTAGCAAACAATGCAAAGTAAAACTTTTACTACAGACCGGCAGTGAGTTGGCCTTGATGCACTTGAACACAACGCAGTTCTTCAATTGTCTCCTTTAAGGAATCTCTTTCTGTTCTTAACCTCTAGAAATATTTGAGTTTTAGAAGTATTACAGAATATTGTTTGGATTCAGAATATTACAAAAGTTTGCTATTGTGTAAAACTTAAAATACATTCCATTTCCCCAGTCAATGAGTAGATTTTAATTTTGGAAATAAGACAAGTATTTTGATTAGCAATTTTCTAAAAACATTTGCTGCAATACTATAGAGCTTTCAACAGGTTGATTGAAAGGGAAAAAAAAGTGTATAAAAATAATTGCTACACCAATGTGAAGCTTATGAATAATCAATGGTGTTTTGTCAAAATAGATTTTAGTTTCAAATATAGTTTAAAGGTCAGAATTTGTTATAGAAATCTCAAACAAACTTAAAAGAGAAACTTACATCTTTTTCTTTCTGTAGGGTATCCACTTTCTCTTTCAATCTTTTATACTCAAACTCCATTTTGTCTGCCTTTTTTGACTCCTCAGACAACCTGCTTTGAAGCTCTACAACCTACATTAATAAAAAATTGTAGAATTTAGAAACTTAATTATTTTCACTAGCCTTCCTAATTATTACTGTTCTTGAAATTCAACAACCGATGATGCAAAAATGACACAGCAACTTTAGTGTTTTGCTTGTTCCACAAACATTTGGTGAAGTCAGAGTAAGCCTTGAACATCAAAAATGACAAAACTACAGCATACTATTATACTATTGCCATCATTAACATGGTCATTACTAAGATGATAAAAGATAGAAAAAATACTCTATTCCTCTATTTAATATACAAATTGTTTCTTGCTTTGAAAAATATCCATAGCACTATTTGAAATAAAACCATGACAAGGGATAGAGTTCATTATGAATTTTCTATAATAGTTTATGTAGTTATGATTTTTGAGTATCAAGTGTACCTCTTTGCCCTGGTCTTAGAAAAAAGTAAGAATGTAATAAATAATTGTATAAAATGTTTATTAAATTGAACAACATAAGCATTCATCAGGAAGAGCGTGTAAAGAGGCAATTTGTCACAGAACATGGAAAATGCTAGAGTTTCAAAACAATCTTTGAATTACATGCCATTTTAATTAAGGATAGACATTATAATGGTTGAACTAGCTTAGTGTACAACAAATCAGAAAAATTTGTTCCTATCTGATTTGAAGGAAAAGAGATTGGATCTTTCTCGTGTCGGTAACGAGTGAGAATCTTTCCAGAATTATGCCCTTCACTTGAAATGAAAAACAGTTGAAGAAAACTATCATTAACACCTGCTAAAGAAGGGGGAACTGCAGAAAAGAATCCTAACATACAAACATAAAGATCCCTGTGACCTGTCAACTCTCTGGCACATGCTCACTTTAAACTCTGCCCCAGCCTTCAACATTGTTCCAACAAAACTCAACAGGAGCTTCCAGGATAACATCTCATCTTTCTCATGAGCACATCAAAGTCATCTAATCAGAGCAATGACATGTGAATCCTGCAACGTCTTCTATTTCATTAACAGCATGGATTGATAAGTATGTGACATGCTTTTGTCTGTGTCCTGGGTTTCTGAGTGAGGAGAGGGTACATGATCAGTACATGGTTCTATCAAGAACAGAAGGGTGAAACTTCAGCCTTGCTTGTCTGTTCTGTCTTGTTTTTTGGCATGTAGGCCTGATTTGTCAGCACTTTTTATCTCATTATCAGAGACAATTTACAGTAGCCAATTAAACTACCAATCCACGCCTGGAGGAAACCCATGCTGTCACAGGGAGAACATGCAAATTCTACGCAAACAGTACCGGGGATGAGCGTTGAATCCAAGTCACTGGAGCTGTGAGGCAGTAGATCTACTACTGCTGCCAGTTTTTTTTTCCTTAAAATGCTATCCCAATTTTTGACTGAAATAATACCACCAAGCTCATTTCAACAGGACATAATCTGCACTCCTCCCATGGATTTCCACGATTGAGAGGAGCAGGAATGACAACTGAAAATGTCAACATGTTCCCTCCCAGGTACACACCATCTTGAATTTAGAGTCAGAGTCATACAGCACAGAAGCAGACCCTTTGGCCCAACTGGTCCATGCCAACCAAGGTGCCCACCTAAGTTAGTCCCATTTGCCCGTGTTTGGCCCATATCCCTCTAAACCTTTCCTATCCATGTACTTGTCCAAGTGTCTTTTAAATTTGCTATTGTACCTGCCTCAACCACTTCCTCTGGCAGTTCATTCTATACATGCACCACCCTCTGCATGAAGACGTTGCCCTTCAAATCCCCTCTCGCCTTAAACCTATGCCCTTCAGTTTTTTTCCACTTCCCTGGGAAAAAGACTGTGCACCTTTACCTTATCTACTCCCCTCATGATATTATACACCTCACTCCAGTCTCCTATGCTCCAATGAATAAAGTCCTAGCCTGCCCAACCTCTCCCTATAACTCAGACCCTCGAGTCCTGGCAACATTCTTGTAAATCTTTTCTGCACTCTTTCCAGCTTAATGATGTCTTTCTTATAACAGGGCAATCAAAACCACACACAATACTCCAGGTGCAACCTCTTGTTACATACCAGCAAAATAGAAACACACCGAGTCATGTATAAGTGTTAGAAACTATTTTATTAATAACTACTTATGATAATAAGAAAAGTAAAAATGTTAGATATTAAACATTAGCCCCAAAACTAAACTCAAAGTGTGTGTGTGGCAAATTCCCAAATTCCAAGTCCAGGAATAATTCTCAAAGTTCAGTTCAGCAGGTCATAAGGTGAAACGTGAGCAAAGGCTTTTGCAAAACCAGCGTTGACTGAAGAGAAAATGTAGAGAGAGAATAGAGAGAAATTACAAAATCCAAAAGTTCCACGATGGAATCCATACGACACCTCAATTACTGATGATCACCAATGCTTTGTTCCGAAGTATCTGCCACCCCGAAGGTATTCGAGACGTGGCTGTCCACAGAAATACCTGTTTCCCTCTACAGGTTAACGACAAAGTGGACTCCACTGGATTGCTCCAAAAATCCATATGTGGATTGTAGTGACAGACAGTTATTGTTCTTCATCCATCAATACAGAGACCAGCAGTGTCTCTCTCACACTCTCTCTTTTGGACTCACTGAGCAAAAAATGTCAGCACGTTGTTATCTTCTTGTTGTCATGATGACACCACACACACACTACTCTACTGTACTATGTCTTAAAGGGACATTCACCAAATAGCAACCTGATCCGTAACACCTCACCAACGTCTTGTACAACTGCAACATAACGTCCCAACTCCTATACTCTATGCCCTGACTGATGAAGGCCAGCGTGCCAAACACCTTCTTCACCACCCTGTCTACCTGTGACGCCACTTTCAGAGAACCAAGTACCGTTCCCTGTGAATGTCCTACCCTGGTGTGACTTCCCAAAATACAACAGCTTGCACTTATTTAGAGTGAAACCATTTGCCATTCCTCAGCCCACTTGCCTAGCTGATCATTGTAATTTCTGATAACCTTCTTCACCGTCTATGATACCACCAATTTTAGTGCCATCTGCATTATATTTGATGTACATTGCTGCTGCATTATAATTATGGAGTCAATAACATTTCCCACTCAATACCACCATGTAAGCACCGTCATCACAGAGCAGCCAGCCAATCAACATTCAAAGGGAATCAGGCACGTGCAATAAGCTTAGTTTCAAGTTAAAAACAAACTGTATCCAATCAATCTATTCCATTGTTATATGCTTCCATCTCCTCCACCTCCCTATTTTTTACGTTATTACTTCTCATTTCCGTCACGTAGGAGGGAAAAACTCTGAAATGTTGTACGTCTTTTCTCTCGGCATGCTGAACAGCTCTCCAGCTTTTTTTCCATATCTATTTTTCCATTTCCAATTATATTGGAGTAGTTTTTTTTTTACAAGCACTATCTAGAGTTTGCCAGGATGTCACCTTCTCTTCATGTTCTAAGCTTCTTTAGATTAATCTGTTTATCTAATGTGTCATTACAATATATTAGCAAGGAATAAATTCACACAAATGTAACAGTTATTTATGGTAAGAGGAAGAGGCAAAATAACGTGACATTAGTTGTCAGAAAATTGCTGGAAATTATCCTTAAGGATGTGGTACAGAAAACCATAATATGATTAGACACATCAGCATGGTATATTGAAGGGTAAATCATGCTTGTAAGATTTTTGAGGACTTAATTAACAGGGTGGACAATGGGGAACCAGTTAATGTAATACAGGTCTTTCCTAGGTTATGGCAGAGTTCCGTTCCTGTGAACTGTTCATAACCCAGTTTGCAAGTCAGAAAATGCGGCTGCAGACAGAGTTCCCACACAGCAGAAGATACCTGCGACCCTCTGCAGCTGGCAAATCCATTCCGTTGGTCTCCTAGTTTGTATGTACAAGCTGCACATAATTCATGAATTCTGCAGCATTTGTAAGCTGGAGTGGACCTGTATAATTGGATTTTCACAAGGCATCTCAGAAGATGTCACTCAAAAGTTTACTGGATAAAATAAAGGGCTGTGGGTTGGGGGTAATATGAATAAATAATTGCTTAAAGGATAAAGAAGAGGAAACAGCAGCTCCTTTTCAGGTTGGCAAGGCTGTTACTAGTGGAAAAGAGGGAACAATGTAGAAAGTGTACAGTCTGTCACTAAAAGCAAAAAAGTAGAATTTTTTTTAAACTGAGAAACTAGTAAAGGCACGGTAGTGTAGTGGTTAGTGTAACGCTCAGCACCAGTGACCTGGGTTCAATTCCAGTCACTGTCCGTAAGGAGTTTGTATGTTCTCCCCGTGTCTACGTGGGTTTCCTCCGGGTGCTCCGGTTTCCTCCCACATTCCAAAGACGTACGGGTTAGGAAGTTGCGGGCATGCTATGCTGGCGCCGGAAGTGTGGCGACACTTGCGGGCTGCCTCCAGAACACTCTACGCAAAAGATGCATTTTATTTTGTGTTTCAATGTACATGTGACTAATAAAGATATCTTATCTTAAGTTTAAATGCAGAGGAATCTGGATGTGCTGGTTCAGAGGATGCAGTGAAAGAGGATGTAGTGAATAAGCATGCAGGTACAATAAGCAATCAGGAATGCAAGTAATATGTTGACCTTTTTCATAGGGGCGGAATACAAAATTAAGGAAATCTTGCTGACTGCACATTTGGAGTAGTGCATACAGATTCCTGTGGAAAGATTGTCTGGCCTCGAACTAAGTGCAGTATAAATTTATAACGATGATTCCTAGAATGAGAGAAATTCCATAAAGAGCTATTGAAGAAGCTTGAGCCATACTCAATGAAGAACATGGAGCACAGAACAGTACAGCACAGTATGGGCCCTTCAGCCCACAATGTTGTGTTGACCTATATAAACACCTACTCCTTGATCAATCTAACCCTTCCCTCCTATCAGCCCATAACCCTCCATTTTTCTTATATCCATGTGCCTATCTAAAAGTCTTTTAAATACCCCTATTGTATCAGCCTCCACCACCATGCCCAGCAGTGCATTCCAGGCACCCACCACTCTGTGTAAAATAAAACACCTCTGACATCTCCCCTAAACTTTCCTCCTCTGACCTTAAACTGATGTGCTCTGGTATTGGCCATTGCCACCATGGGGAAAAGGTGCTGGCTGTCCACTCTATCTATGCCTCTCATAATCTTGTACACCTCTATCAAGTCACCTCTCATCCTGCGTCGCTCCAAAGGGAAAAGCCCAAGCTCACTCAACCTTTCCTCATAAGACACGTTCTCTAATCCAGGCAGCATCCTGGTAAATCTGCTCTGCACCCTCTCTAAAGCTTCCACATCCTTCCTATAATGAGGAGACCAGAACTGAACACAATACTCCAAGTGTCGTCTAGCCAGAGTTTTATAGAGCTGCAACATTACCTTGCAGCTCTTGAACTCAATCCCCCGACTAATGAATGCCAGCACACCATTTGCCTTCTTAACCACCCTATCAACTTGCATAGTAACTTTGAGGGATCTATGGACTTGAACCCAATATCCCTCTGTTCCTCCACACTCTAAGAATCCTGCCATTAACTTTGTACTCCACATTCGTTTGTTTTTCCAAAGTGTATCACTTCGCACTTTTCCAGATTGAATTCCATCTGTCACTTCTCCACCCAACTCTTGGATCCTGTTGATATCCCGTTGTAACCCACAACAACCTTCTACATGATCCACACCACCTCCAACCTTTGTGTCATCTGCAAGTTTACTAATTCATCCCTCCACTTCCTCATCCAAGTCACTTATAAAAATCACAAAGAGTAAGGGTCCCAGAACAGATCCCTGCAGAATACCACTAATCACTGACCTCCTGGCAGAACACTCTCCAGCTACAACCACTCTCTGCCTTCTGCAGGCAAGCCAATTCTGAATCCACGCGACCAAGTCTCCATGGACCCCATGCCTCATGACTTTCTGGATGAGCCTACCATGGGGAACCTTGTCAAACACTTACTAAAGTCCACATGCACCACACCCACCCTTTTACCTTCACTGATTTGTTCTGTCACCTCCTCAAAATACTCAATTAGGGTTGTGAGGCATGACCTACCCCTCACAAAGCCATGCTGACTATCCCTAATATGACTGTTTCTCCAAATGCTCGTAAATCCTGTCCCTAAGAATCCTCTCCAATAGCCTGCCCTCCACTGGCGCAAGACTTGTTGGTCTATAATTCCCAGAATTATCCCCATTACCTTTCTTGAACAAAGGAACAACATTTGGCATCCTCAATCCTCTGGTACTACTTCTGTGGACAGGGAGGATGCAAAGATCATTGTCAATGCCCCAGCAATCTCTTCCCTTGCTTCCCGTAGAAACCTGGGGTACATTGCATCTGGCCTCAGGGACTTATCTATCCTAATGTTTTTCAGAAGCTCTAACACTACCTCTTTCTTAACCTCAATATGCTCCAGCACTTTAGCCTGTTCTACGGTGACCTCATATTCATCAAAGTCCCTCTCCCTAGTGAACACTGAAGCAAAAGTATTCATTAAGGACCTCACCTACCTCCTCTGCCTCCAGGCACATGTTTCCCCTTTTATCCCTGAGCAGTCCTATCCTCACTCTAGTCACCCTCCTGTTCTTGGGGTTTTCCTTAATTCTACTCGCCAAGGCCTTCTCATGTCCTCTTCTTGCTCTCCTAAGTTCCTTCTTAAGCTCCTTCCTGGCTACCTTATAATTCTCATGAGCCCTGCCTGATTTTTGCTTCCTAAACCTTAAGTATGCTTCCTTCTTCCTCTTGACTAAATGTTTCACCTCTCTTGTCAACCATGGATCCTTTATCCTACCATCCTTTCCCTGTCTCAGTGGGACAAACCTATCCAGAACCCCATGCAAGCGTTCCCTAAACAGCCTCCACATTTCTGCTATATATTTCCCTGAGAACATCTGTTCCCAATTTACACTCCCAAGTTCCTGCTCAATACCATCGTAATTAGCTCTCCCCCAATTAAAAACTTTCCCATATTGTCTGCTCCTATCCTTGTCCATGGCTATGCTAAAGGTCAGAGAGTTGTGGTCACTATCTTCGAAATGCTTGCCTGAGACGTCTGTCATCTGACTTGGTTCATTGCCTAGTACTAGATCCAGTATGGCCTCTCCTCTAGTCAGGCTGTCTACATACCGTGTCAGGAATGCTTCCTGGACACACTGAACAAGTTCTGCCCCATCTAAGCCTTTTGCACTAAGGAGGTGCCAATCAATATTAGGGAAGTTGAAGTCTCCCATGACAACTACCCTGTTATTTTTGCGCCTCTCCAAAATCTGCCTACTTATCTGCTCCTCAGTTCCTGATGGCTATTGGTGGGGGGGACCTACAGAATATTCCCAATAGAGTGATTGTTCCCCTTCTGTTTCTGACTTCCACCCACACTGACTCAGTAGATGATCCCTCTCCGAAGTCCTCCCTTTCTGCAGCTGTGATACTATCCCTGATGAGCAATGCCACTCCCCCCCTTACCTCACTCTCTATCCCTTTTGAAACATCTAAACCCCAGAACATCAAGCAGCCAATCCTGCCCTTGAGAGAGCCAAGTCTGGCCACAACATCATAATTAGCCATAACATCGTAATCCCACATTAAACACATTTCAACCCATCCAACTGACTGCGTTTATGCACTATCCACGGTCTATCCTTCCTCACAGTCTCCCTGCACATAGCATCTACCTTGCCAACTGCTCTATCATCTGATCCAACACTCTGGTTCCCATCCCCCTGCCAACTCAGTTTAAACCCTTCCCAACAGCTCTAGAAACCTTGCTGCAAAGACATTGGTCCCTCTTGAGTTCAGGTGCAACCCGTCCCTTTTGTACAGGTCGTACCTTCCCCAGAAGAGATTCCAGTAATCCACAAATCTGAAATCCTGCCCTTTGCACCAACTCTTCAGTCATGCATTAGTTTACCAAATCTTGCTATTCTTACCCTCACTGGCACGTGGCAAAGGCAGCAATCCAGAGATTACCACCCTTGAGGTACTGCCTTTTTAGCTTCCTTCCTAACCCCCTATATTCCCTCTTCAGGTCCTCATCCCTATGTCATTGGTACCAATGTGTACCACAACTTCTGGCTGCTCACCCTTCCCCCTTAAGAATGCTGTGGACTTGATCCGAGATGTCTCTGACCCTGGCACCTGGGAGGGTTCTGGAATGGATGAACAGAGTAGATGCCAAGTTTTGGTGAAGAGTTCAAATCCATAAAAAGGGCTATTTAGGAAAAACTTCACTGGTATGGAGTTGCAAATCTATGGAATTCTCCAGTTATGAAGAATGTGGATGTTCAGTCCCTGAACATAAGCAAACGGATCAGGAGATCCAATAAGCAGGTGGCAAGATATTTGAGGCTCAGGATCAGCCATGATCTTATTGACTCAGGGAAAATGTAGTCTATTCCTGCTTCTAATTCATATTTTCCAACACTCTTTGTAATTTCATACCTGTCTCTTGTATGTTTCTAGTTGTGCTCGGGCAGCATTTGCTTTCCGTAGCTCCTCCTCCAGACTAACTGTATTCTGCATGTACATAGTATTCTTCTCTTCAAGGAGCTTCACCTGCCGACGCAAATCACCCAGGTCCTCCAGCTTCTTTTTATATGATTCTACCATGCCCTCCAGTTTACCCACTTTATCAGAAGAATGCCTGGAAGAAAATGTTTTTATTCATGTAGCACACATTTATGGTCTCAAAACATACTAAACTGCTGAATTAATTTTGTTACTTTGTCAAATGCATTGCCAACAGTTTCTTGCAATAACAAAGTACAAAGTAGCTGTTCAAACAACTTTAAAATACCTAAAAATTCTGAAAACATCAGATATACAACGTAGAACAAGAATGACCTTCCGAAGTCAGATATCATAATAATGCTTCTATAACTATATTAGACAGAAACATTAACCTCATGTATGCTGATACTCAGATAATGAACATTTGGTGGCATTACTAATTATTTATATTTGTAAAGTAATGTAGTAGTAGAATATTTTAATTGAGATTTCAACTTTGGACGTTGAATGATCAGCTCTGAGACAACTTCAGGGGAGAACTGGAAGTGCAAGGCAGGCAGGCACAGATTGTTTTCTCAGTGTCAAGCAAATTACCAATGATGAGGCTGTGCTGGATTTGATGTTTAGCAACCAACCAGAAGATTTTGCCAAGCACTTAGGTGTACTTATCATTGTACTGTGCTGATATGCAGATAAATGGAATATATTTAAGACTGCGGAAAAAGGAATATTCTTTTTGAAAGACCAGAATAGAAAGTTCCATTAATAAAGCATCTTTAATACAAAAAATTAGCCCAAGGAAATTAAACAAGAGGAAAAAAACTACAGGGAAACAAAAATAAATGATGATTGAGATTCTCACTGAAGGTAACTGAACAGCTATAGAATGTTAGGAAGGAAAGAGGAAGGTAGAGAAACAAATCAAAATAATGAGATTACCTAAGGACATCCATTTCATCTTTTAAAGATTGGGCTTCCTCTGCAAGGCTAGTAAGCTCTTCATTCTGCTGTCGTAGTTCTAGAAGTTCTTTCTCAAGTTCCTCACATCGAATCCGATAATCATCTTTTGCTGCTTCTAGTCTGAAATAATCATATAAATTGAAAGTTAACCTTCAAATACTTTAGTTAATCTAGGATACTATAACAAATTAGCACTACTAAAAATTACTAATTAAAATGCTATATATTCATCAATGATAAAGGTTAGACCAACAACAATAAAGATATTCCTTTCATCGGAGTTTCTATCTGTTTATTAAGCTAAATAATATCAAGTCATAGAGTAATAGAAATGCAGAGATATGCAGCATGGAAACAGGCCCTTCAGCCCAACTAGTCCATGCCAACCAAGGTGTCTTCCTGCTAGTCCCATTTGCCTGCATTTAGCCCATATTCCTCCAAACCTTTCCTATCCATGAACCTGTCCAGATGTCTTTTAAACATTGTAATTGTACCCGCCTCTACCACTTTCTCTGACAGTCCTTTCCATATACCCAGCACCCTCCACGTGAGAAACTTGCCTCTCAGGTCCCCTTTAAATCTTTCCCCTCTCACCCTAAACCTACACCCTCTAGACTCCCCTACCCTGGGAAAATTACAGTGACCATTCAACTTATCTATGCCCCTCATGATTTTATATACCTCTATAAAGTCATCCCTCAGCCTCTTTTGGTCTAGAGAAAACAATCCCATCCTATCCATTCTCTCCTTATAAATCAAGCCCTCCAGTCCCAGCAGCATCCTTGTGAATCTTTTCTGCACCCTCTCTAGCTTAATCACATGCTTCCTTTAGTATGGCAACCAGAACTGCACATAATATTCCAGATGCAATCTCCCTGTCTTGTACAGCAGTAATATGACCTTCCAACTCTTGTACTCGATGCCCTATCTGATGAAGTCAAGTGTGCCATACGCCTCTTCAACACCCTCTCCACCTGTGTCGCCACTTTCAGGGAACTATGTATTTGTACCCCTAGATCTCTTTATTCTACAACACTCCCCAGGGCCCTGCCTCTCACTGTAAATGTCCTGCCCTGGATTAACTTGCCAAAATGCATCACTGTGCACTTGTCCAAGTTAAATTCCATCTGCCATTCCTTAACCCACTTCCCCAGTTTATGTAGATTTTGTTGTAACCTTAGACAACCTTCTTCACTGTTCACCACACCACCAATTTTGGTGTCATCTGCAAATTTACTAATCATATCCTTACATTCTCATCCAAATCGTTAATATACACGACAAAGACAATGAGCCCAGCACTGATCCCTGCGGCACACCACTGGTCACAGACCTCCAATCTGAGAAACAACCCTCCAATATGTTAGACATGATTTTGTGCACAGAAAGCCGTGCTGACTAGACTCTCAGTCCTGATGCAGGTCTCGACCTGAAACATTGACTATCCCTTTACCTCCACAGATGCTGCTTGACCCACTGAGTTCCTCCAGCGGTTTTGTTTTAACCAGTCAGTCTGCTCTGAACTATCCACAAAATCACAGACCATCCACAAAAATACTTTGTCTACAACAGCAGGTTAGAGCATGGGTACCCTGTGGAAAGCGACTCACGACCTAACATTCAGAAAACCTTATTAATCTACAAAGCTTGCACTTGCCTGGATAAGTGCAATGCCAATAACTCTCAATAAGCTCGACTCCATCCAGGAAGAAAGTAGCATGCTTGATTGGCATGTGATTTACTATTCTAAAGCTTCATTTCCTCATCACTGACCCACAACGGCTGCGATGTTTATCAATACAAAATGTCCAGCTACTCTCCCAAACCTGACCTCTGCCACTACGGATGACAAGAGAAGCAGGCACAAAAAAACACCACTACCCGCATGTTCCCATCCAAACTGCGCACCATCCTGACATGAAAATACATCGCCCGTCCTTTACCTTCACTGTTCTAAATAGTGGAACTCTCTCCTCAGCAACACTTCACCAGAGGAGTGGCAATTCAAAAAAGGCAACTCTCCATCTCCTGGGCAATTATGGATGGACAATAAATGCTACCCTTGCCTGTGATGTCCAGATCCCAAAGATGAGTGAAAATATATTTCTGAATCTTTCTGGTAAGGGGGATAACTGAATGAGGACAAATATGGGGGTGCAAGGAGGAGACTGCAAATGGCAGATGAAGGGGGGGGAGCAGGAAGTAGCATAGAAAAGGGAAGGCCAAGAGGAGTGGAGGCAGGAAGAGCTGTGCAGATGAGGGGAAAGGGGCTGCAGACTGTACAAATGGGGGAAGTAAGAGAACGGGGAGGGGGAGAGAAAAGGGCTCAATAGGATGAAGGAAATCAAAGGGAAGGAATATTTTACAGAGGACGGAAGAAAATAGGTGAAGGTGAGGTGAGGAAAGTTAAGACTTTCATATCAGTACACCCCAAGGGCCTCTTACAAAGCTATCTGAATCTAACAGCATAAATTATCTTTTAAACAGGTTCCTTGCCTGTTAGCTAACCAGTTGACAGATAAGTTGGCATGATTGGAAGTGTGATGAAATGAGATATTGTGCAAGGTATGTAAAAGGTAAAAATAGGACATCACTGGTGTAGTGGCTACAGGCTCTTTAGTGTTTCTGTTTACCAAGGTATATAACAGAGCTAAAATTCTTTACTGAAAGTAGTTAACTGTCAACTAATGGCAACGTCAGGTACAACTATGTACTGTACATACCCGATTCTTGAAGGTACACATACTCTACTCTGATTTCCCTTTTTAAAAAACTAATAAATCCACATAAACCATCAACTACATACATAATATCATGAATTATTTTTTGACATACTTTAGTCATTATCCACCAACTTACTATCCACTATTCAATGTACTCCCAAGGTCAGCTGTGTATTACTGGCAGTGTTGGTAAATGTAAGGCATCCCTCCTAAGCCTTCTCCTGTGGTGTCTGGTGAATCCAGCTTGCCATGAGATAGAATGCATTAGATTTCTTGTGTTAACAGGTAGTGAAATACCAGTGGTCAGTGTGCAGCCAGAGACTGGGTCAGGAACATGGGTAAGTTTGCAGCTGGAGACAGTCTCCAGAGAGTGGGCCAGACGTGCAGCTGAAGCCAGGGTTGGGAATGGGAACACTGAGGGTCAGGAATGCGGTCAGGGGTCTCCGGATGGAGCCAGGGTCTGGGATGATTGTTTTGACAAACTGAAACATACAAGCTACAACTTAGATTTAAGTTATTATATCCATGGAGGGCCTGACCACTGTACATCATTGCAGCCTTAGTGTCTTTGCCAGTGGCCTTAATGGTATCAGTGTTCTTTGTCACCCATGGGAAGTCTGTGCTTCTAGTCTCATGAATACTAAGAACTTATTGTGTATTAAATTATACAATTAACTAATTATTTATACACACAGTTATAAATGTACCAAACATAACTTCACTTAGACTCTTTGTCTTCACAACTATAAAACTCTTCACTACAAGTTGCACAAAATATCTCTGAAGTATCTACTCCTACTGATAAAATTACTGATAATTCCAGTGGATTACTTCTTCCAAGAGGCTTCATACATATCTAGTCTCACCCTTTGTTCAGCAATTTTTATATCAACATAATTGTCTCCATAACTACAAATATATTACATATTCTAAAGATCAACTGTTCTCTGTAATTGACCCCTTTTGCTCAAGAACCTGCTGCCACCATAATTTAATATCTGCTTCATTTGCTGACTCACAGTGAAATAGACGTGTCTTACTGGCAGACACCAGAATGGTCAGCATTCCAAGTCACTGGCCTTCAAAGAATGTCCTTAACATTCTCTTTATGTTACAAAAGATATACACTTTGTTGACAGTGCCCACTCTCATAACAAACTTACTTCAGGCTTTATCACAGTTGTATTCACTGTAACGTGGTTTCACCACAGCCCTTGATATTACTTTTTAATAAATCTTAGCATACAACCAAACTGCTGTCTTACCTCCTCACAGGAAGATCCTGCATTTAACTGCATAGAGGTTTCCTTTCAACCCAAGGTTCACATTCCTCTTTAGACTGACAATTGTCAAATTCCATCTGCAATAATGCCTGTGCATCGCTAACCATACCTTGAGCACCATACCTGACCTCATGAAGAGCAATGCTTCAATTCACTGCACTTCCACCCTGCGTTATATATTCTCTTATAAATGAAAATGAAACTGAAAAAACTACAGATGCTGGAAATCTGAAATAAAAACAAAAAATACTGGACAGGTTCAGCAGATCAGGCAGCATATGTGGAAAGAGAAACAAAGCTAATAATTTAACTTGAAGACCCTTCATCAGGATTGGAAAGGAGAGGAAAAAAAGTATTTTCCCTCCTTTCAAGTTCTAATGAAAAATCTTTGACCTGAAACAGGAACACCGTTTCTCCTTCCACATGCACTGCCTGATCTGCTAAGCATTTCCAGCATCTTCTGATTTATTATATATTCTCTTGCCATCCCAAGTAGTTGCATGATAGTCATCAAATTCTCATTTTCCATGACTACAGCTGTAACTCCAGACTGTCAGTGTTTGCTAGCTAAATATTTCTTGGCACCTTTTTAGCCCACTTAACTAGTGGTCTATTTGGCTGGGGCTAGCACACCTCAAAGCACAAGTTATTCCTGGATCTCTTCACCTTTTGAAAAAAAAAATCCCTCAATCCAAGTGGCTCAATCCCATGATCACTGGTACACATTCCTAGCGTGACCACATATTTGCCAACCATTTCTTCCAGTCCCTGGTTGCATGTGCCAAACTTAAAGCTCTTGAAAATCTCTGACAATGCTAGATTAAAATGTGCCTTCAAAACTTTTTATTTTCTAAACTATCTCCTCACAGAGACCTCAACTGTGCCATAAGTTGACTTACCCACATCTTAAATGTTTCACAGCCCCTACCATCAGCAACATTGTCACGTTTTTGATTTCTTTATGGTTGTTTTGTGTCCTCAACCTGGACTTTGACAATATAGCTCACCTTCAGAAAAAAACTGCACTCTTTCTATAGGAAAGGTAAATAGTTCAGATTGTTTGCATTTTTTCCAAGCTAACCAGGATAACCACCACATCCACTGCCTATTGTCATCACTGCTCCAGTAAGAGAAACTTGTTCCCTATTTACTTCACACCCAATCACTGCAATTCTCTTAAGCAGAAATATCCAGTCCTGGTCACCAAGGTAGCATCAGTAGGTTCTTTCCTGCTACTGCTTATGAAGTAATAAAACCAGAGTGACAAACAGGCATCCTTTATTGAAGGCTGTCAACACTCAACTAATGTACCTGATACAATAAAAAGGCACAGCACATTATACACCCAGTTCTTAAGTTATGTCTGCCCTTATATATATACTATAGCTGGGAAGAATAGAGATATGAAATAAGGGATAGGGATGGGATGTGAGGGGCTGATGATGGTGGAAGTGGGTATTGGGAAATTACATGGATTCCCCTTCTAGACAACAAACTGTTATGACAAAGACTTCTTTACTTGTGGATACAACCCTTTTCACCACATTTGATTAAAAAGGATTCCCAAGACAAGGGAATCCACTATTAATTTGATAAAAATTAAAATTCAATGAAAATGGAGCCAAGCAGTTTCCTTAAACAATATTACCAATTAACTCTCTTCTTTAGAACAGCTTGATTCCATTAAAACTGGTAGTGGACAAGATGAAAAGAGGTTAGGGCTGGATTTGAGAATTTAAAAACTGTACCTGTCCACCCTACACTCTAACTGTCAAACTTGCTACACCCCTAAACCTAGGAATTATTTTTATAGGTTATTAATTGATTTCAAACTTGGAGATCTTTATTTTGGTACTCGGTGTCTTATTAAACATGACAGTCGCGTATTAGCAAAACAATGGGCTGGGCCACAGTGAACCCAGCCCACGCTTCAACGATGCCTCTTGTGCTACCACTTAGTCACATTATTTTTTTTATGGACACATGGTTCTTTAGGTCCTGCCATTGTTGTCACTATAGCCATTCTGTGAGGCTTGGCAGGCCACAAGCAGCAATCAAGCTGCAAGGAACTAAAGCCTTGTCCACAGATCTTAGATGCAGTTGCCCTTTGAAAGCCTTTTTACTGTTTCCAAATGTCTCTGATGTTTTAAAAGTCAGAATAAATAAATACAAGAATACCAAGAGGAATTTTTTAAAAACTTATTTAAAAACCACTAAGTATGAAACTACCAAGTAATTATAAATATAAATTTACATAGAAATAAAGAAAAATAAACAAAAAAATATTTTCAATGAAGGCCAGTCAACCCAAACGAATAGCACCATGCAATATGTAACAACTACTGGAACAAAGCTGATAGGCCAGGTACAAAGTGTTAGTTCATCAACTTATCAAACACCCCGAACAGGAATGGAGCAAGAGGTCAGCTGCACATACATCTGACTTCCAATGCATTCCTAATTTCTGCGTTGTAATGCACAGGCACAAAAATCCAGAACATGCCATCTGCGTCCTAGTTGGTGATTCTCTAGAGATCAATAGGCTAGCTTTCAGAACAACAGAATTTTGTTTCACATACCTGAAAGTCTCTTCCTGAAGTTGTTCCAACTGGGTTTGAAGTTGGAGATGTCTACGTCCTGCTGGGCTGTTGGGATCTTCAATGGAATCAGACTGATTGAGTCGTTCCATTAGGGCTTGATTTTCTACTAATAAACTACCTTTTTCTTCTTGCAGAGCTGCAACCTGCATAAATTGACAGAAAGCAGAATCACAGTTGCTTTTTTTTATATCTACTAAAGAAATCTAAAATACATGATTTTCATCAAATAGATATATGTTAAAATAATACGAAAACAACTTCACTTAGGCAAATGACCCAAGACTCTTCACAGCAGTGTAATAAGACAAAAACTGAAATATTAGGATGTTCTAAAACCTTAGTTAGAGGATATGATTTAAAGGAGTGCCTTAATGGAGGAAAGGTTGAGAAATTGAGAGATCCAAATGCTTAGGGAGGGAATTCCAGAGCTTAGTCTGTGCCTGAAGGTACACCAACCAATTTCCTGTCAATATTAAGTATTTTAATGTAAATTGTGTCAACATTCCCGCTACATTTTTAACTGACAGTGCCAGATATAAGTGACACCCTTAATAGCAATTTCTAGTTTAGACTGGCACCAGCTCTCCACTGAAATGATCAGCTTGAGCTTGTCTCTACCAGGCTCTACCTGATTCATTACCGATTCTGCTACCTAAAAAGTTGAATGGTTTTAAATTTAATTTCTTTTGTGGGATCAACAATTTTTTTAAAAATTCAATCAATGTTTTCATTGGGCAATTGCCAACCTGAAATAATTTCACAGCCCATCCAAATCATACTCTCCCACTCGCACTTTTCCCTTGATAATTAGGTTCCTGTTTTCTCTGTCAGCAGCTTTATTTCCATCACTAGTCAAGAACTCGCCTTATTGAAAATTAATCCCTACAATGTCTCATAATCTGTGGAACTGCATATCTTATACTATGTTTGGTAGGTGGCTTTTTCAGACCAGGCAATTATCAACCCAGGGTAAATGAGATGTCCTGCTGGAAACATCCACATTTTCTGGGACTGCATGCCTTATAGTATTCAACTATCAATGTGCACCATCTACTTTGGAAGTGTTTATGTCCTTATAAACTAGTACACAGATAAGTAGATAAATTATTAGTAAGTGCATGCCACTCTCTAGACATCTGCTAAGCCCATTTTCATGCATTATCAAGTGACAGAACTTCAGGACAGTTTTGCAAAACCATCGACCCTTCCTTACTTTTGTTGAAGCATACCTTCATTCTTCCAATCCCCATATTCCCAACCTTGCAAGACCTCTGCATATCCCCAATTCCAGCTTCTGGTAGCTCTATTACACTGCCATTGACAGCCATGCCTTCAGCTAAATCCTAAACTCTGGAATAAACTTCCTAAAGTTCTCTACATCTCTTTTTTTATAAAGATGCACTCTAAATCCTAATTGGTGCCCATTTTTATCTGATTATGCCCCTGTGAAGTGCATCACCATACTTCACTACATTAAAAATACTCCATCAATGAAAAGTTATTGGTCCTTAAGTTTCCCATCTCTTCCCGTGAACCCAGCCAATTTTCCTGTGTCACCGATCTTGTTTCGATAATATTTTTGAAATAATGTCAGTGACATAAGATGTATTTTTTGCTTCACTGCAGATTTCACATTTCTCAAAAGTCTGACATTCCTATAATATCCCATTGCACCTCCACCTCATCTCACATTTCTCTTCCATAAGCCACTACATTTTCAAACTTTGAGTTTTTATTTTTCCTTTACGGGCAGATAATCAATATAAAGTCAGAAACAATGTCTCATGGGGGTGGAAATGGTTACCCACAGGTTCAGTAAAACAAGACAACCCAAACATGAACGAGACAAGACTATTTGCAGGGAACTACGTGTGCCAAATGCAAGTTGACATTCATAAAAACAAGTTGCTGGAAGGTTACCACATCTTCTCCTGCCCCTTCCTCATGAGTTTCTTCTTCTATTATTTTCTCTTATATCTCTTAATAATTCTCCATAACACAGTTCAGTGATTTTTTTTTAAATCTGCAAATAGGAGAGAAACCCAAATCTGTCTTCTGAAGCATTTTGAGTAGAAGCTGGCCAAAATGGTGGGGAACAATCTTTGCTCAGTTTGTTTGGGCAAGTACCAGACAGAGGCCATCTGTACTTCGTTATTTCAAGATTTGTAGAGGAGCAAACAAAATTGCACTAATTGTACGAAGTAAACTTCTTCATACTTCTATCCAAACAAACAAGTTTTTGCCTAGTACAATATTTACTGATGCTTCAGAGAGATGAGAAGAATATAGGTGTTCAGAGCTGGCGGGGGAGTTTCATTTCTACATTACTGGAATCTGCTAACTTAATATCACAGGCAGAACTGGATTTTTCTGTATGATACCAAGGTAGGCTTCAAACCAAATGACTTTGCCATCATAAACACTGTTTCTTTGTCTCTATTCTGCTTCAACTCATCTGCTGTTGAAAATCTAAAACTATTCCAATGTTTTCCTAATCACCCTTCCATCCACATATCCAAGTTCATCCAAAACTTTGCTGCTTATATCCTAATTCATACATGTCCCATTCCCCTGGACCAAATGTGCTTACTAAGCAGCTTCCAGTCCAGAAATGCCTTAAAATTTAAAATACATCCCCTGGGATTTAAATCCCTTTACACTCTTATCCCTCCTTATCTTTGACCCTCTCCAATTCTGGCTAATTGAGCATCTCCAACTTAGAATGCTCCAATATAATTAACTACACTTTCAGCTGCTAAGCTCTCAAGCTATTTCCATAAGCCTCTTAGAAATCTGTATTTCTAAGACACATAAAAAATCTAATTTTTTTTGATCAGCCATCTTTCATGTATCTCAATGTCAATTTCTATTCGAGTAGGCTCTGATAGAGCACTTTGCAGTTTTATTATGTTAAAGGTGCTACAAGTATACAAGTCATTGTTGTCTTTTTCCTCAATTATATGCCACTATTCAATTATATTCCACCATTCTGGCTACACAGTTTAACTTTAACATGAGAATCCCTGACAAAGCTCACGTCATCTCTGCTGTTCTTTCAACTTCAATACCAAACGCATTTTCGTTACAGCTATGACATTAATTTTAATTTTTCCATTGTTCTGAATTACATTTCCAAAAATTATACTTTAATTGTTGATTTGGAAAATGGACTAGTGTATAGAGAGCAGAGAAAATACTTTGGTCTAAAATGCTATGCTGTGGAACTGCAGAGTTTCAATATTCATCCTCTTTTCTCAGGCGGGAGAAGATCCAAGGGGAGGTTAACAGAATTTTAGAAGAATTCTCACATTTACAGTGGTTTGGTTAACATCAGTCAAAACTCCTCAAAGCAAAAGGTGTTCTACTGACCGTTCAAGGAAACCCTGACCTGTCGATCACTGATCTCCCCAGTCCTCAAGTGAAATCTCCAGCGCCCAAAATTTTACAATGATGAACCTCCTAAGCCTTGATTTCTAGTTCATTCTCTCCTGTAATCTTTTACTTCTCAAGCCCTTGTCTCCAATTCCCTTCCTTCTTCAGTGGTTAGTTTCCTCAGTCTCAATCTTTTTCTCCATCGGTTCATGTTGGCCAACATCCAAGATCCCAAACACTACCTCTGCCCCACCCCTTCATTGCCAATGACAATCTCAAAGGTCTTCAGCTGGGCTTCCTGCTACTGGTGAACCCACCCACCAATCAGCAGCTCATCAATTTGACTGGCTGTTAAGCAAGGAAACAAATACATTAATAATTAAATCCTGTAAAATCTGGCAGAACCCCTGTAAATCCAACCCTGCCAGGTTTACCCCACACTATCCTGTACTTTCTGTCTCCTTGCAATGTCAGGGTGTACTATTCAATGCAGCTGTTTTTTTTGAGATACTGCCATTGTTAAAAGCAACATCCAATAACTTTTCAGAAAGATAAAATGCAACACAACAGGCAACCAAAGCATTATTAGTTAGCAGTCTCATAAGGTTGGTATTAATACATTGCTCCAGCTGCATGCTACAATTTGAAAATATAAAGAATAGATTTACCCTTTCTTCTAGTTCAATGCACTCTAATCTCAGTCTAGCAATCACATCTCGAGAAAGGCATGCCTTCAAAGCAAGGCAAATTTGAAGGAGGTTAAAATTTAATATCAAACAGGAGACAGAAAAGAGGAAAATGAGCAATACAAGTAAAACCATACATGATCGACAATTTAAGGACAAAGCATCCAAACCTTGCTGAAACCAAGGAAAATTAGTTATGTGAAAGCTCCCTTTGTCATAATGCACTTCAACTAGAAAGCACCATTGTATCTGCAGTTGTGCTGTTCAAAGGAGAAATAAAAGAATGAAGCTTAGTTTATGTCAGATAAACTTGCATATTAAACCACTGACTTCAATTCTCATATCCATTTACTGTGCTTTATTAAGATCTATAATCAAGAAATCTAATTTTAAAAAGTAACAGAGAAGTGTGGTTAACCTTGCAATGATCTTAAAATTTATGTTGAGACAAGATACATTACTTCACTGACTACAAGAATTTCTTCCCAAGCAGATTAGAGAAAACTGCATTAAAAGTGCAAAGTGGATGTTAGTAAACTGTGGGGAATTTTTGGGATACAACTGCTGATCACAGTGAGACCCAATATATTTTGCCTTAGAAGTTATCACATTTATTTTCAATTTTTTTTAGAAACCTTCCTAATAAGAAGGCACATGACTTATGTAACACTTCAACAAAGGGTTTCTGAAATTCCATGTACACCTGCATTTTCTGCATCCAGCTAATCTGTCACGTTCTCAAAGAATTCTACTGGCTTTCTCAAGCACGAACTTGCCTTCTAAATATATGGGCTGCATCTGATAATTTTCTCATCACAGAAACAGGACCTATGGCCCAACTGGTCCATGCCAACCAAGATTTCCATCTAAGCTAGTCCCATTTGCCCAAATTTGGCCTATATCCCTCTAAACCTTTCCTTTCCATGTACCTGTCCAAGAACCTATCATCTAGATGTTTAATTATTTTCAACAATTTCCTACTGGATTCATAAATTAAGTGAATTAGGGTGTGAATGCCCAAAGTGGCTGTGACTTTATTTTTGAAAATAAATATTTTATTGGGCAATTTTCCGTCCTCTGACAACTAACCACTCTCCATAGCATGGTGCAATATTGCTTGTACTGACTGTGGAATTTTATCCTGCATTTCCCTGAGGATGCTCTATAATGTCTTGGCACCTTGTTGTCTTTTAGTCTAACTAGCATCTCTAATAATTTTCATTTACTTATTATAATCTTTCATTTCACTTTTAATTATATTCAGGGTTCATCTCCTCCACAGTCCTCTTCATCCAAAATATGCACACAGAAAGACAATACTTAAATTTATCCAATCTAAAAGGTATTAATACAATTAATTTCCTTGCAGCAGATTGGAGCCAAGGTACAACTGTGAAATAATACAAGACTCCACTAGTGAGCTCAAACAAGTTCTTTGTGTACCTCTTACATATGGAGATGAAAAAGCAAAAAATAAAAGAATGAGAAAGGGGAGCAAGGACAGTGGAAACAAAACAGATTCCAGATCACCATTTATTTGAGATTTCTTCACAGTTAAAGATATTCAGAAGCTATCAATAAGAACAACAATGTCAAGCTGTAAGCTATCATAGATCAGCATGCACAAATCCATGGGGCTATGTCTCTTTTCTTTCCAAACTTTCTTCACATTCTCCCACTACTGTAAAAGGTAGTAAGTCAGTAACACATATATTTTTCTTTCACTTTTTGGTTTATCCCAGAGAACATAATTTTCCCCATTTAGGTTAATTCTTTTACTTTGTTTTTAGTACACAGAAGTGCATTCCATAACAATACTCATGATATAGAAAAATATGGAAAAATCTTAATGCCAATGATTAAAATGGTTAGCATGCAAAATAGAAATGCCCATTATAATAAGACAGTGTTCATGAAGTTGATAGCCAAGGCAATAAACAGAGAACATCGGCAAACCTTTAGTGCACTGGCCAACTTGAAAGTGGTCTTTCCTAATTTTTGCATAGTGTTCTCATGCATGGGCATCACTCACTTTGATGGATACTCAACAACATAAATGAACGGTTTTCTAATTTCCAGTTCAAATACGAGTTCATACTTGAATCACATTTCCTTCATCATCCTAGATGACATTGGTACATGAATGGCACCTGAATCCAGGGACTATATTTGTTTTGAAGATGGACAAGGGGACTGAATAATCATCTTCCTGCTGCAGTTCATACTTCTGTATCTGAGTTCTGCTCTTTTTTTTGCTTTGGTCCTGACTCTCCTCAACCAATACCTCATGCTGCAACTGAACACCTACTTTGAGCATTTATGCTTTTACACTTAGGAATATCAGCTTTGCCTGCATAAAATGATTCCTATTGTACAATTACAACTGTGCCTAGTAGGTATATAACACCACATTAGATAACTGGAAACTGAAGAAATAAAACTATTTAATTCCTTTTAATTTCTATGCAATCTCTGTCTTGTTATCTAATGAGTCATACTTTTAACTTTCCTTCCTGTTTTTCCAATAATAATGCTGATCTATCAAACCTCGTTACTAATTTGGCAATCTGTAGAAACAATATTTGACTGTCAAAGTTTTTAGTAATATGACAAAAATCCATTAATTCCATATTTACACCTTAGTTAATTCCAGTGAAAATAGTGGTTATTTTTGGAGCCTTTCCCCAAAACTTGGTCTAATTCCTTTCAGTCAAAAACTTGACCTCCACTTGTTATTTAAGTGTTAAATCTAGATGGTAGCAGTATAACATAAAATTGTTAATATTGTTCTGGGTCACTATGTGGAAAATGTTTATTTAAAGCTTATATCAAGGAAGCTGGTCCTATCCCTACTCTTGAAAATTGGAGTGAAAACCTGCCTGAACTGCTGCATTCTTTGAGTACAAAGGGATTACTGAAATATGATGTTAAAATTAGTCTCATAAGGTCAGCCCATTTAAGGTACTATCAGTTCAAAAGCAAAGTCACACAAGTAAATTAAATGAATGTTTCAGACGTACTTGCATATCCAGTTCATGGCATCTTTGTGAAATCTCCTCCTTAGCCGCCAATGCTTCATTGAGTTCTTCAGTGGTTTTCTTCAACTAGGAAATAGAAATGGCAATAGTCTTATTTAATTACCAGGATACAAGACAATGATAGCTACATGTGCATGGGTAATCCAACAACGAACTCAGTAATCCTGCAAAATGTTATAAATGCCTCAAATAATTTTTCCATGCATGAACTTTCCTAGTTTTGGATCTCAGACTTATGAGCTGTGAGAAAGGAGTTTACAATTACGGTCAGATAATTTGTTTTGGCAATTAGCTGTGAGATAAATATTGCTCAATACACCCCTGAGAGCAGTTTGTTGAAAGGAATTATTTATATTTAGCAGGGAAGACACCTAAAAGATGTCACCTCCAACAATACATTTCCTCAGTCCAGCACTGGCGAGAGCCTACGTTATGTACTGACATTTCTGGACAGATTTGAACCTATAACCTCCTGTAGCAGAGACCATAGTGTTCAATACACAAGACCAACACTTGACTGTTTCCTAAGAGAGATCCAAGTCCATGATAGAAAATTTGTGGAAATAATTAGCAACTTGGGATTTGTGTTTTAATGGTGTTATTTATTAATGTATGAACTGTGATTTTAGTTACATGGCACTTTAAGCAGCCACCAAAGGAAGTAGTATCTGTTTTATAAAATAATTCTTGATCTTTTATTTGAGTAGATGTAAAATTGTAATCAAAAGGAAGGTTAGCTAGGTTAAAGAATTGTGTAAATAATATGCGCTGGTGTTTGTGAGAAAGATCTTTTGGTTTTGTAGTTACCCGAGGAGATGCTGCAGAATTAAGACAAAATGTAAAAGCACTTTGTTAAAGTGGCCTTTTATGTAGTAACCATTAAGGCAATCAGTTGTCTGTTTGTTATGCAGAAAGAATGCAAAGATAACACTGACTTAAAGTGTATGGTCATTAAGTTAGCAGAGACAAGGAGTTATGAGTAATTGTTCACAAGATCAGAGGTCTACAGGAAGAATGGGATAGGAACAAGACATGAATGAAGCACTGGAGAAATAGAACCTATCGGTAATTTGGTTTATTATTGTCACATGTACTGAGGTACAGTGAAAAACTTTGTTCTGCATGCCATCCATCCAGATCATTTCATCACATCAGTACATTGAGGTAGTACAAGGGAAAAATAACAACAAAATGCAGAATATAGTGTTATAGTTACAGAGAAAGTGCAATGCAGGTAGACAATGAGGTGCAAGACCACAATGAGGTAGATTGTGAGGTCAAGAGTCCATCTCATCATACAAGAGGCCATTCAATAGTCTTATAACAGGATAGAAGCTGTCCTTGAGCCTGGTGATAGGTGCTTTCAGGCTTTTGTATCTTCTGCCTAATGGGAGAAGAGAGAATATCCGGGGTGGGTGGGGTCATTGAACAGAAGTTTACTGAGCAACTGCAAATTATTCCACACAATGATCACAGAATTAGTAACTAAGGGGGATTTAAACCAAACTGTGTTGGGGCATGAAAATCAAGAAAAATTGCAGATGCTGGAAATTCAAAACAAAAACAGAAAACACTGAAAATAAAACAGGTCAGGCTGCACCTGTGGGAAGAGAAACGCTGTCAACGTTTTAGGTCGGAGACCCTTTGTCAGAACACAATGAGGAATCTTGACTCATCTGAGAGGGCAGTCTATAGCAAAAAGATTAAAGTGAGAATGAATGGAAATGGTGTCCAAGAGAAGTTTGGAAGATCAGATATCAATGATAAACTTGTGTAATTGTTAAGTGTATTTTGTGCCTACCTCAAAGGAAATTAATATATTCATCTTAATGTGAAACTTGAGTCTCCATCTAGAAGGTCCTAGTTTACAAGAACCCACATTCTTACAATTGGCACCCCTGGTGCTAGAGTGGTTATTTGAACTGAAAGTACAGTGATCAACCATATAGATTCATAGGTCCATTAAAGGAAGACTTCAGATTGCTCCTCTGGCAAACAGGTTTCTCAATACAAGAGAGGAAATTCATACTTCTGGGAGTGGACCAGCTGTAGCCCTGAGCCAGGAGAGGGAAGACAAACTGTAACCAATTGCCTGTGCCTCCCATATTCGGCAAGGGGCTGAGAAGACTTGCTCTAGTTATGAATGACATCCAATAGCAGTTTATTGGGTCATAAGGCAATTCACAGAAATTCATCTTACATTCACCCTACGTGCCCCTAAACCTCATGAAATCAGCTAACACGCTGGTCCCCTCTTGCTGTCTCAGCTTCTGCAATAGGATCTGGACATCAGAAGAGTTGTCCCAGGCCATTCACAATAGCCATACGTTTGTGGGCAAATGGAGATGGGGATCAGCATACAGCCTCAGGGGATAGATGCATCTAAAGGAACAGGAATTGGCATCTACAAAAGCCAAAAGATAAGTTGCAGACAAGGCACAAACACCCTCCACCCCCGCAAGCCCTATACAGGACCTTGTGCCACTGAAAATACCAGCCCTAATTACGAGCTAGTTTTGATTCCAGTGATGAAGGTGCTGCATCTTGAGTATATTACAAATTATTCCAGTAATGACAAACTTCATTGAGCTGGATGGCCTCATGATGACACAGGCACAGGATCAGCACTTGCTATCGGAGGTCTTGCAACCATCAGGACAGATAACTCAAAAAGCTACAACTCAGAACACTGACACAGGACTTACAAAGACCCCAAGAAGGTCAACCATGTACAAGGACAGCTGAAAAAGAGCTGAAAGAGAGATCTGATTAAAGATACCATGATGTTATTAAATACAACGGTGCACTGGTAAGTAGTTTAGTTTCAGCTGTCCTAGGTGGGAAGCAGAGGATTTGAAAATCTGCCTAAAATAGACAGGCAAAACACTAAGATCCTTAGAAAGGATCAACAATGACTCCTTATCTTTGAGTCATTATTAAATTAGGAGAGATACATGCTAGGACCACGAATATATAATGTACCAAGGACCAGAAAACTTCAGCACGGATGGCTAGAAATGACATTTGTGTCATCATGGTTCCTGGATGGCACAGCAAGCCAGAGAGAACATGCAGTTCCACATGTAGAAAGTAAGATAGATAGTGAACACCTGAGCGCATTAGCACAATACCAAACTAACATATCTAGGTGTCAACTTGGTGGTATTAAAGAAGCTTATCTGGTTCCTGCAGACTGTAGACAGAGTAACATGTCTAACCCAGGTGTGGTACTGTGTCTCTTAGTCATTCCCCAGAGATCAATGTCCATGTATAGAATAGAAAATATTGGAATAATAGAGGGAGAAACACATATACAATATCATGACACCTCACCCTATGCTGTGAACTTGGATTGCATCATATAAGCCCTTAATGCCTCTACCATATAATCCATGAAACCCATTCAGGTAGCCTATAAAGGCCACTGGAAATATTATGTCGATGCTAACCAAGCAAGATATCAATATGGCATGAAAGAGCAGCTGATCGCCAGAGCTACCTTCAGTTTCACACCCTCTGATTGGTCAGAATTAGAACCAAAGAAATTATGAATATCTATATTCATGAGGTGACTATTTTGAAAATTAATGAGGTGATAACTGGAACTAAGATAATGTATTCATCAACTTGGTTATGATATTTCACCTCTACCTGAATATCCATCCAAATCACAAGATGAGATAGAACAATCATGTATGTACTACTATACCCTAATACAATCAAGTATACTCCAGAGATATTCCAGAGACATTCTAGAGACTAAGTGCTGGGATATTGGCACAGACACTAAAGCACATAGTTTGATCAAGATTACCTCCAAAGCATTAGCAACCATACAGTTCGTGGTATTAATCAGCCTGCTAATATACACGTTCTCTAAAGAGATCAATTCGAGAAAAGTATAAGAAATTAATGGCCATCAGTATCCTATGCCTATATCAATAAAAACTGTGAAATGTTATGCCACATTGATGATGTTAAGTGAAAGTGGACTTTGTTAATTTTGTTCAAATTAAGGACTTCGTGGCCTAGAAGTAACACATCTGTTAATAGATTAATGGTGAGCATTCAGTATTATGATACTTCAACTTAGAGGTGGGGGCAATGGTACGGAATAAACCACTATCTTTTATTTGTGAATAGTTGTAAAATTATAATCATTAGATATGATGGAAAGCTTGGCAATGTGACTTAAGGGTTAAGGAATTCTATACCTAATACACAGACCAGATATGTGCAAGTGTTTCTGTTAACTGCACTAAGGACATTTGTTTTGTAATTGCCCTAGGAGCTGCTGCAGAACTGAGACAGTGTGTAAATATCTTTTTGTTAAAATGGTCTTTTCTACATAGTAACAGTTAACAAAATCAGTTGCCCATTTGTTATTCAGAAAGGCTACGAAGAGAAACTGGCCAAAACTATATGGTCATTAAGTAGGCAAAGTCACAAGATTGAAGAATGCAATGGAAATGGAGTGCAAAATCAGCAATGGAAAGACAGAAACTGAAAAGAGACCAATGATTACAGAGCAATGTAACTATAACTTGTTATACAAATTTTTTTTAAGAAACATAGATCAGTGACAAAAAGGGACTTAAACAGAGTGAAATCATGACATCTTCAGACATATCAGAGAAAACAGACTATGGTCAAGAGAACACAGCAAAAATGGACAGAATCAATTATCTAGTGGAGTTTGAATGCATATTCATGCCAACCTTTGCTGATGTCCAAATCCATTGTTAAGCATTTTCTTTGTACACCTTACAGGATCTTATTAAACTTCACCTTAATGTGCAGCTTGAGTTTCTACCTACAAAGTCCAAGTTGATAAGAACCCACGTGCTTAGATACATCGCACATTACTTCTCATATTCATTGGTCAGTGATTTTCTCTGGATAATAATCTCTTTCTCCCAGCCATTTAGCCATTCATCAGCCCTCTTGCGTTGCTAAAATGTACTTAAAAACTTCCACACCAATCTTTTTTCATTTCCCTACTTCAAAGAGCTTTCTACAGCATTGTGTACGAGGATCTCTAACCATGTCAAACATAGGGATGTAAATGTTGTTGAGGCTCTTTAGAATTTTAAATATTTGCATTTAAGTTAACCTGAAGCCTTTTCTCCAATGATATACATGTCTGGTTTCTGTAGTTTATGATGATGGTTGGACATTAGAACTTAATTATTTCAGAGATTTCTGCTTTCTCCTTCTGATTATACAACCCAAGATTTTATTTAGCTTTTCTTCCGCCAGATATCTTCACTTGTAATTGCCACAAGTAGCTTATGTTAGAACAGTTTATTTCATCTCAGGACATAGGATGTGTCCTCATCAAATTGTTATGGAACCTTTCCAGTTCCTTCTGTATTTAACATCCATTCCAAGTTTCGTACAATCACAACCAGTTTGGTGTCCTCTGAAAATCTGAGTTTGCTTTTGCTGTGAAAAACAAATTGGATATTTTCCTCATGCTGGGGAACCAAGAACTATGAAGGAGTAAGGAGTGCACAGAAATCAATAAAAACTACTTCATGATATAAAAATAAAGGCGGCTATTGGAATGTTGGAATGTCTCAAAAATTGTAATTCGTGGATGATTTGATAATTCCTACATGGTATTACAGTCATTCTGTATCTGTCCTATCAAATCTCAATCAGTGGTGATAGGATAAATGCAGAGCAACTTCCATATCATATAGAAGTGAAATTGAGAATAACTTACTTGCACAAAGCGTGGAAGAAGCCTAAAACATTCTCCTTAAAATATGGTGTATGCAAGGGGAATTGCAGGTTTTGATACTGAAATAAGTACAAAGCAATATGAAACAAAAACTGATAAAATGTGTTGAGGTACAAACCAATCATGATCTAATTGTAAGGTTAATCAGACTCAAGAGGCTGACTGACCTACTCCTATATCTATGCTCCTACCTGGCGATCAAGATCCAGATAAGCATCATTTCCAATTGATGCTGGTGTTTCTTTACTCATGAGCTGTAAATATAAAATGCAAATTGAACTGTTAAAAATTAATCAATCAAATGCAAGTTAAAAAAAATGGCTCAAGCTGTTCCCATTTAAAATAAGGGTCAAAGTAAACAAACTATTTAACTTCATCGAGCCTTTGTGAGGACATATATACACCTTCTCAAGCTCTAGAAATCAAGGGAGAAATTAAAAGAATCAAAGTTCCAAATCCTCCCCTCCTCAGACGAAATTGCGGTGGATGCAATTTTGAACAAGACCTCAAATTTTGTAAACTTAATCACTGTTAAATTTATCAATATACTTAAAAATTGGGTTGATGCCTAAAAAAGCATGTTTGCAGTTGGTTCAGAGGGCCAATCAAATTTTAGCCTGAGGGCATGCAGCTGGTATGTTTAATAGCATCCATTGCATAGCTTCCATTGCACAGATTGATGCAATGGAAGAGAAAGGAGGCAGGAAATGCAATGGAGGGCAAAGGAGGCAGTCTTCGTAACAGAAATATACAAATGGAAACTAAAGTCAGTTGAAGATGATGTGGAGACTGCAAAGTTTGTGTCAGCCTTATGACTTTGATATTTGCAAAGAAAGTAGTTCTGTGCAAATGGATGCTGTTGCCAAATAACACATAAGAAAATGGCATGGAGAAGAAAAAGAACAAAGCTAGAAATGATACTGCCATGATGGAATAGTTAACAAGGGAAGCAAGCAACAGCATTCCATCTGGTCAATGCAGAAGAAGCTTTATAGGAAGATACTGCAGTTGACTGCATTAAAAGGTAGAGAAGGAAGTGAGAAATGTTGTACTAGACCAACATTTTTACTCGTGATTTTGGTTAGGGTATTTTGGTGACAGAAGCAGTGATTCAAATGGAAAGTTACAAGAGAGATAAGTATGGATCATTGAGGTGCTAGTACATTCAAGGACAGGAGAGAAGGAGACTAGAAATGAAGCTAAAGTTTGCAAGGGTAGAAGAGCCTGGGGAGTTTCGTTTTTGATAATATTGGCAGCTTTAAAAGTTGGGAATTAGTGATATCACAACTTACAAATAGTATAGTGATCAAGGAAGTTAAATACTTTCAAAACTTCAGCTGAAAGTACATTTTCAGCTGTGTTAGGACAGCAATGAGTCTATAGCCAAAAATTGCCTCAAGCAGCATTTAAATTCACCAGCCTTCAACAGAATGAAAGAAGTGTAGCACGGCAATAAGAAACATTTGATAATTTGGAAACAGGAGACATGCAAGTACAACATACCTCCTGAATGGCTGCCATGACAACGTGCTGAACAGATTCTTCCATCATCATGATTGTTTGTATTTGTTCTGAAAAACATTGAATTTTTGCTACTTAACTGATGATAAATATAATATTCAATTACACGTTATAAGTAAGCAAACATTTCCTCATGTAGCTGAGCCCAATGAATCAGTGAATATCTACAATCTGGCTCTTGAATAAGTTTTTGGTGTAGTACTCAAGAACAAAAGAACCTGAAGAGAAATGCCTCTTTTGAAGACAATTCTTTAAATTTTAAAAATTAAGTTTCCTATTTTTTGAATTGGTAACCTTCAGTCTTAAGCAACTTTCCACAACAAGATTTGGCAGTAGCACAAAACCTAGGAAGGTGTTTTCAAACTTTTCTGTGTTATGCATCACATGCATCTTGAAAATGGTGACACGTGTCATAAAAGGGAAACAATGCTTTCAGGCAACATGGAAATAAAAATAAAATGCTGGAAATTTAAAATAAAAACAGAAAATGCTGGAAATACTTAGCAGGTTAGGCAGCAGCTGTGGGAAGAGAAACAAAGTTAATGCTTCAGCTCAAAGACCCTTCATCAGAGCAGAGGATCTTCGACCTTTCATGCAACATTTTCTATTGCTCTACATAAATTTTGAGGACATAACGACCTCCTCAAGAGACTCTCCTAGTTTCAGACTTCAGGTTAAAACTTCCAAAGTAGGTTGATGCCCTTAAGCTCTACTGAGAGAATGTAAAGAGTCATTTAGAATAGATATTAGAGCACAGCTTCAGTAACCTGGTTCAATCCTGACCTCTGCTACAATTGGGTGGAGTATGCATATTCTCCCTGTGACCACGAGTTTCCTCCAGGTGCTCTGGTTTCCTCACACATCCCATGGACGTGCTGATGGGTTAACTGGCATCTGTAAATTGCCTCTATTGTAGACAGATGGCAGGAGAACTAGGAAGTGCTGGTGACCATCAAGAGAGAATAGGTTATAGGGAAAATAAGGGGGTGGGGGGGTAATGGGACTGTGCTGACAGCTAACATCGACTTGATGGCTGAATGGCTTTCTTCTATGTCATAAGAAAAATGAGAATATGAGAACTAGTTCACTTACTTTTGATTAGCAACACAGTTCATTCAACGTTCCAACACTCTGGCCAAATGAGCTCCCTCAGCTAATACCACTTAGATTATTGCTCAAAAATTAGCTTATGGGGAAAGCTGTCCTCTGAATTATAGGCAGTGGTTTTCAGCCTGCTTTCTTCAAGCAATCCACATAATTCATTCTGCTGCCTTCTTCCTATATGCTTTAATTTTTTGGCAGATATCTATACTTTCCCATTTCAAACTCTGATCCATCAGTTTCTCCAAACTCTTCCTTTTGATCCTCTTCAGCTTACGAGTTGTTGACAAACCATATTTTTCTGGTTTAATCTGTTTTGCATTAATGACAACTGCTCGCTTCTCCCCATAATCGATGATCAATCAACATAAAATCTTAAGGAGATAAAGCTTGCTGCCTGAAGTACAGATAAAAGTGCATGATGTTTTGAATACATTATATTCTGCAACCAAAAGTAGGCATGTTGTGCAAGAAGCATTATAGTTGGTGCATTCTTGACTGCTGGGACCTAGACTAGAGATGATTAACCGCCAGCCAACTGAAGTTCCATACATCCAGCTGGCCTAATTGTAGTAATATAACCATGTGCAACTTGCATGTTGATAAGATTGATATACAAATGTGAGATACAAGAGTTAGTTTCTGTGGCATTTCATGGTAAATACAGTTGCTATAAACAGACTTTTAGCTTGGCGGCATGATTAGCCAAAATAGCCAAAACTATTAAAAAGTGCTAATGAGACTGTTATCAGCTCTCTCATTTCCATAACATTCAGACTTTTTCTCACTACGTTTCACCTATATTTCTAGTACTTATTCATCGTTATCCTATACGACTTCCTTGATTCCCTTTATCTGTTCTTCAGTTACCAATTCCATATTCTTCTTTGAAAACTAAACCAAAGTACTTATCTAGTAATACTACCATTCCTCACCTTCCAAAAGAAATTCCTTTTCATGTCTTAATTGGCCCAACTCTCTCTTACTCTTATTAACATATTTATGAAATCCTTTACTATGTCCCAATGAGTTGTCTTATTATCCTCTTCATATATTTCCTTCATATAGCTTATTCTTTTCCATTGTTCATTCTAAACATTCACATCTAAATATAAATGTTATATTAAGTGTACTGCAATCGAAAATAGGACATCATCATATCCTCGAGACATCATCATATCCCAAAATACTTCACAACCAAAAATTGCTCTATCCTGTGAAATCTCTGTAGCTAAACACAATGACCAATCTATACATAGAAAGGACACTCAAACAGGATATTAACATGTAATCTTGTCTAGTGTTACCTTGTTTCTGCTCACAGTTGACAGCACAGCCAAGAATGAGTTGTAACATTCGGCCAAGTTCTGCTGCATCTGAGTGTTCTCCTATCAAATTAACATCTGGCAGAGGGAAATCAGTAATTTGTTGCCCCAGCACCTGTAAAGGGATTAAAATAAAATTCAACATTATTTATGCCTGCTGTATAAAAATATGAATCAATTATTGGCTGAAGGCATTTTCTTAATTTATCCAAAGAAGAAAAAAAGATTACAGACAACTCTGCAAAATTTGTATTTTTAATTGTAAGTATTATAATTCTAACTTGTTCTTCAGGTACAATGTTTCTTTAAAATTCCCTACCATTGGGCTGCCTTCACGTTTAGGCCTATTGAACATGACAGATATATAAGTATCAGCAACATTGTTCAATCAGATCAAAATTATTATACATACCAAGGAGTTCTTGTCATTTAAAATTTAAAGAAAACAATGAGCTTTGTTATCTTAAAAGCAAAGTTGGTGCTTGACAGCAAACAGTGTAAAGGTAATATGTGAAAAATTTATCTAAAATTTAATTCTGTGCAGTTAATTTTGTTTTCATTAATTTATGAGTTATGGGCATCAGTGACAAAACTAGCAGTTGTTGCCCCTCCCAAGTACCCTGACAGTGACATGGAGATGGAGCAAGGCAGACAGATTACAAAAAAATACTAAGGACTTCACCTCATAAACTGCAGTAGAGCAAGTAAAAACCCAACTATTTTCTCCAATGGAAAACTATGCATGGGAAGTAAACACCAGCCTTGATAGTGGCATCAGCACCCAGATGATTAAAAACTATAGCTCTGGATGTCCAAATACATGTGTAAAAGTCATAATCATATGGAAATTGCAATAAAAAAATACACAGTAGACTCTGTACATGGGCATCTAACTGGAATGCACAGAATCTGAAACAGCTTAAAATGATGCAGGATTATTTAGGCTTTTTTTTGGTACTTAATTATATAATGAGAGGATCACACGGCATCTATTTACTTCCATACAATCTGATGCCTATTGACTGTGAACTGAAAAATAGCAACTGTTGCTATGGTAGGGTGAAGACTTAGTTCACATGAGCATGAACAGTCACTTTAATGATGACTGGAAGAAAATAGCATGGAAGAGGTCACCATGGCATTCTGATCTCAGAAAATCAGAAAACAGCATAACTAGAATAACTACTAGCTTAGTGACACTCAACCATTATAAATAAGATACAAAATATGTATTTATTAGTCACACATACATCGAAACACGCAGTGAAATGCATCTTTTTGCATTACTGAGAATGTGCTGGGGGTAGCCTGCAAGTGTTGTCACTCTTCTGGCGTCAACAGAGCATGCCCACAACTCCTAACCTGTACATCTTTGGAACGTAGGAGGAAACCAGAGCACCCGGAGGAAACCCACACAGACACAGGGAGAATGTACAAACTCCTTACAAACAGCAATGGGAATTGAACCTCGGTCACTGGCGCTGTAATAGCATTACACCAACCGTGACACTACCTGTTCTACTTTGCAAATAATCTCATTGAATTTATAAACAACCAATGCACATACCAGAGGACATTTCAAATTTTAGATAATCAGTTCCCTTTTACATCATGACTAGCCATTTTCTACAGATTACAGAAACTCAAAATTCCAACTTTCTATTTGTGGTGATCATTGCTAAACTTTATTAAAAATGAGTAGCAACTAAATCATCTCACCTCATGATAGTAATCCAGAATCCCTTTTAAAATTTTCTTCAAATTGCTAACCTGTAAAGAAAAGTTTAAATAAGCTATAACAAAAAAGATTGATAATTTAACACTTCAAGCTCATAAGCAATTCTTTTTATGTATGGGAGGAGGCCAGGGAAGTGGGGAAACAAATCTGGACTGACCACAATGTCAAATACTTATAGATTTGGGCAAAAATGGCACCAAGATTATTCCCTGCACTGAAGCTTCACAAAGAATTTCAATCAAATTACTTGATTAACAGTGCAGCTTAACTTGATCTGGTGACTACTGGATTCAAATAATGTATTACAGTTATTTGCTTAACAAGTCATCGACTGTATTTGGAGAAGGTTTTAGGCTTCACTATTCTGAAAGTGCATGAAAGCTAATAGGCAATAGATTTCAAGGAATTTAAAATCACGTTTTCCTGCCAGCCCATGCTCCAGTGTTTCTTAAAGCTATCTCACTTAGCTTCAGAAGAAACAAAGGGTAACAAACCTTTAGTCTCCAGTTGTCCCCCACTTCTGTCTTGATACGATTTATCCAGGTATCATCAAACCATGATTGGTCTCTGAAAATTTAAAAGATATATATTTTCAAGATGCTAAATCATCTGAAAAAAGTAAAATAGCACTTCTTCGTTCCAATTGTAATAGCTACAAACATTACGTGTGTTCACATTTACTGTCATTTTTAGCAGACAAAATTAAAAACTAAAGTCTGACACTAAAACATATTGCTATAAAAATAAAAAGGTCTCACAGTACAAGAAATCAAGATACATTATTATCTCGATTACTGTAAACAAATGAAGACACATCATGTTTACCATTATTTTGGATTTGAAATTCAGTTACAGAAGAAAATAACTAACATGAAAACAAACAAAACTCTTACCTTTCAGTTAGGATTTCTCATTATGCAGTTTAATATATCTAAAAAAAACTGCAACTGCTTTATGCAACATTTTCCCATTCAGCCTGCATTTGCTTATACTTTGAGAAGGTCTGGTACAAATTGAAAGGATGAAATATGCTTTTAAACTTACATTTTCTGTAGAACCTGTGCCATCACAACGCCACTTGTCAAATCGTCTATTTTCTTGCATGGCACCTGCAGACCAAATGTCTGAATCTAAAAGGCAAAGAAGAGAAACCCTTAAAGATCAGGTGTTTCTCCTGTTTACTTCTAATTTATAAAATGATCCAATTTCTTTCTTTCTGTATTTGCTAACCTACTGGCACATTATTTCTAATGTAGGCAAATAAACATTCTACAATTATCATTTGGTTTTCCTTTGTGAAGTTGACATTGTTTTCTGAATATTTCAATCCACAGAGAGGGTATCAAAGAATTTGTAAAATATCTGAAGCAAGCAGGATTTTGAATAATAATAATTTTCATGTAGTTCTTCTACAAGCTCAGCAAATAATTAAAGTTTAAAACCATTGCTCCAAATTTATTTTGCGTGAGCTGTGTAATCTGATGCAAATTACCATGTTCTGCCCCAGCTTTGAAATCACAACTTTTCCTGTTTGTCCTTTATCCTCATGATTCTCCAAGCTTATCTTGACCTGGAGACTTGTCTTCTACATTCCAACTATGTTACTGTCCAAATAACTTCTCTTCTTGGCTCACATATGGCCCCCTTTTCCTTCAAATCTACTTTCATCAAACTTCAACGCAATTCAATCCTTGAGCTATCCATCCCTGATCATACAATCATACTTCCAACCTCATTTTCTTCTCAGGTGGTAAATTATGTCGTCCCTCACAAATCCATGCCCTTCTTTTTCATCACTTCCTATTTGAACCCTTCCAGTCAGGTTCCTGTCCCTGTAATAGTGACATAGCTCTTATCAAATGACATCCTACTTCATAATGATAAAGGTTATCTGTCCCTTCTGGTCACATCTCCTCCTATGACACAGATCACACCATTGTTCTCACTCTATCTCAGTACACGTGACAATAATAAACAAATCCAAGCCAACGTCTCACTATCAGTGTACAGTTGGATGGGACTGCACTCACCTGGTTCCATTCTTAATTATTTGCTCATTGTCCTAAAGTCACCTATTATAGCTTTTCTTCTTGCTTCTATGCAGTTACCTATTGTGTCCTACAAGGATCTATCCTCGGTCCCTTCTCAACTACATGTTCACCCTCAACAATTTCATTTAAATGTCTATCTCCATGTCTATCTCCAATGACATTCAGATCTAGCAATAAACAAGAAGTTCTAGGAACTCAGAGGGTCAGGCAGCATCTGTGGAGGGAGATGGACAGTTGACATTTCGGGTCAAGACCCTTTATTTGAATATTCAGCTCTAACTCACCAATCTTGATCCCTCTACTTTTTCTAAATTATCATACTGTTTATCCAAAATCTAGTAATGAGCAGAAATTTCTCCTTAACCAAATACTGGGAAGACCAAAGTCATTATGTTTGGTAGGCATCACAAACTCTACTCCTAAGTCATTTACTCCAATCCTTTCCCTGGCTGCTGTGGAATTGAACTGAATAGTTCATGACCTTAATATCACAAGAATGAGATGAGTATTGTAAAAAGTATGCAATTTCACAAGGAAATTCTTCCTCCACCTCTGTAACACTGCTAGACACCACACCTAATTCAACTCACCTGCTCTGAAATACCACGTCTGTATCATTATCATCTCTAGACTTAATTTCTTGATAAGCTCATCTAAAAGTCTCCTACTCAAGTCTTAACTTGCATAATCAGCTTCACCTAAAACCTGTTGTGCTTATTTACCTATAACAGTTCCAACTGAGCAATACTTTAAAATTTTCATTGATTTCAAATCCCTCCATCTTCTTGACCCTCCCTATTTCTGTGAAATCCTCCATTGTTATAACCCTCAAAAAACTGCATTGCTCTAGTTCTGGCCTCTTGAGCAGTCCAGATTTAATCACTTCACCACAAGCAGGAGAGCCTTCTGCTATCAAGGCCCTAGGCTGTGAGCATTCCTTCAATACCTCTCTAGGTCTCTCTGTTAAAAGCTACCTCTTTATCTGATATCTCATGTGGATGATGTCAAATTTTGTTTGATAATGAAGCTAAAAATACTGTAGTTTCTAGAAATCTAAAATAAAGAAACTGAAAATGTTGAAAACACTCAGCAGGTTAGGCAGCACCTGTAGGAAATGAAACAATTAATATTTCAAGTCGAAGATTCTGTTGTTTGAAAATGCTCATGTTAGGTGTCTTGGGACATTTTGCTGCACAAAAGGCACTATAGAAGTAGGTTATTGATGCCGAGTCAGACCAAGAAAAAACAAATTCAACCAAAAATGAAAGCAAATTATATTAAAAATTATGGGATACACTGCAAGCTAGTCAGCCAACATGCCAATGTGCTATTACTAACCTAATTACCCTTCCCTATATATTTATATTCTCTTTAAATACTTTACTCTTATACATAATTTAGAATCTCAGCCAATCATCAATGAAGAAAAAAATTAACTTCCCTATTGTCCCCACAAAATTTTGTAGTCAAAAAGGAAGTACATACAAGAACAATGCAATTGTTTCTGGTGACTTTATAAATTTTCCAATTTAAGTTTAAGAGGTTGGTTATGGGAGTGAAAACACGCACTAAGAAACTCTAGTTCACCTTAATGGATGTGTTAGAATTGCATAGCAGCAGGTGCCAAAAATTGTTTTGGTCATTGACCTCAGAAATTCCACACAAAGCCCAAGGCCTCAGATGTCATGAATTTCATGTTAGGTGTCCTGGGACATTTTGCTGCACGAAAAGCACTATAGAAGTAGGTTATTGATGCCGAGTCATGCGTCATGAATTTCAAATTTTCAGAGCAGAGGTATACCACTTTGGGACTGAGAGATTGGAAACTGCAAGCCGAAACAGATTGGTCCTGTGGTCAGGCTGCCGGATTGTAGCTTGGGATTTGGTGGTGGTAGGGGGAAAAAAAAATGGGAAGTGGGATGTTGCATGTGGAAGGCAGTAGAGGGTTGTGGGGGAAGGGGTGGAATTCTGTCACATAGACAGAGGTGGGGAAGGGAAGACAATGGCATACAATGTGGGGTCAGAGGGTGAAAAAATGGGCACCAGAGTTTGGAAAACAATTGGAATGTGAGTTCAGGAGACACCCAGTATTTTGCAGTAGGATCGGTGGACAGGGACAGAGACATGCATATAATCATTAATGCACCATACACAGGGTCCTTATTAATCCTTGGGATATGGCGTCATTAAGCTGATTCCCCAGTTGCTCTGACAAGATGATGGTTACACCATTGAATTTGTACTCTTTGCAGTGATTTGATACATTTCCCTGGAATTAATCATAATAGGGTGTCTAGAGATCACAACCAGTATTGTATTATTGTATTGTATTGTACTTACAACTTTCTGCACAGAAAAGATCATTCCCCCAGATCCTGTTGCAGTTATTATACAGCAATTAGACACAAATGCTGAATGCATCTTTTTTTTTGTTCTGATAATTCTTTTCACAATTGCTATCATTAATACAAATCATCAAGCTGCACTTATTTGTGGGCCACAAGCTATTTTGTTAAGCTGGTGTAATAAATACTCAATTTTCTTTTTAAAATACAATTTAAAAGGAGTAGCTTTATAAGCAGGGTCAATTAATAACCTCAGTGCTAAAATGGAAAAATGTGCATTTACAGAATGACTTGTTTCACCCACAGCTCATTAAGATTGATTCATAATCCCCACATATGTCTACAACCTAACTGAAGATAGCATCAGTCCACAATCACTAAATGACAGAATTGGCTGTTTAACCTATTTTCGACAGTGTTGGTTGAAATGAAAAGTGTTTTCCACAATGCCAGAAGAATTTCTGTCTACTCTTCAAAGACCCTGTGCACCCAGCAAAACCTCCCAAAGCACTGCACAGGTGCATTATCAACCATTTAAGATTTAGTGCATATCACCAAAAGCTTGGTCAGAGTCAAATTCCAAGGAACATCTTAAAGAAGGAAATAGAGGAAAATGGGTGAACAGGCTTAGTAAGAGAACTCCAAAACTTACGGCCATTTGACATCAAAGATATTTGGGAATGAGCAAGAGACCATAATTAAAGAAATGTGATTTTTCAAAGTGTCATTTGGCCAGAGGAGATACAGAGAGAGGGAGGGGCAAAACTCAGGAGGAATTTGAGAACAAAGATGAGAACTTTAAAACGAAGGTATTTCTCAATCAGAACCCAAACTAAGTCAGTTGCTACAGAAGTGATGGTGAAAAGAATAGTGTCAGGTAGGAGTCAAGGAACTGATCTTATATTTGTAGAGAGTAGAATTGAGGCTGACAAGCTTGTGAATGCAACAAAATAGTCAAGATTCAAAGTATAATAGGCATCAATATGGGTTTCAGCAGCAAATAACCTGATGCAGGGCTGGGTTTATCAATGCTTCAGATGCAGAAGATTATTCCAATCTTCATCTTTCCCAAACTTGGGTTAGTTAAAAAACCTTGCTCATATCCTAAAGCACACCTGCATGCACATAATAAGGTAGGTGAATTAATGGTACAAATAGAAATGGGATTAATCTAGTAGCCATTGTAGAGATGTGTGTGCGCAATGTGACTAGATTCTAAATTAAATATTCGAGGAAATTTATAGAAGAGAAAGTCAAAATGAAAATAGAGGTGGAATAGCCCTTATTAAGGATAAAGGCGATAATGGGGAATAATCTTAACTCAGAAAATCAAGAAGTAGAATTAGTTTAGGTGGAACCAAGAAACAGCAAGAGGCAGAAAACATCGGTTGGAGTTGTATATACACTCTAAACAATAATAATAATGTTCAGCATAAAGCAGGAAATTAGATGTTCACGTAACAAAGGTAATACAATAATCACAAGGTAATTAAATCTACATATGAAATGTGCAAACTCAATTAGCAACAAAAGTGTGGAGAATGGATTCATGGACTGTGTAAGAGTTGGTCTTCTAGATGATAAAATAATATCTTTATTAGTCACATGTACATTGAAACACACAGTGAAATGCATCTTTTTGCACAGAGTGTTCTGGGGGCAGCCCGCAAGTGTCACCATGCTTCCAGCGCCAACACAGCATGCCCACAACTTCCTAACCTGTACGTCTTTGGAATGTGGGAGAATGCTGAGGAACCAACAAGGATCCAGACTTTTTTTAGATCAATTACTGTGTTTTAAATAAGGGTTAATAGATGATGATCTGATAATTTAAGGGGCCTTCAGAAAACTATGATTTGATTTTATGTAAAGATTGAAGATAATTTAGTTCAATCTGAACCTGGGTTCTTAAATCTGAACAGAGTAAAGTACCAAGGTATAAATTCTATATTGTCTGTCAGATTGGGAATATATTAAAAAGCATCTTCCTTTTAAAATGTATTAAAAGGCTATGACATGTTTGTGGAGGCTTTGGAGGGGGTGCAGAAGAGGTTTACCAGAATGCTGCCTGGATTAGAGGGCACTTGCTAAAAGGAGAGGTTGGACACACTTGGGTTATTTTCTCTGGAGTCGCAGAAGCTGAGGGGAGACCTGACAGAAGTTTGTAAGATTATGAGAGGTATAGATAGACAGATGGTAACTTTTTCCCAGGGTCAAAATGTCTAATACTAGAGGGGATGCATTTAAGTTGAGAGGGGGCAAGTTCAAAGGAGATGTGCAGGGCAAGTTTTTCTTGCACTGAGAGTGGTGGGTGCCTGGAATGGGCTGCCAGGGGTAGTAGTGGAGGCAAATATGATAGAGGCATTTAAGAGGCTCTTAGATAGGCAAATGGATATGCAGAGATTGGAGGGATATGGACATTGTGTAGGCAGAAAGAATTACTTTAGTTAGGCATTCAATTACTAGATTAATTAGTTCAGCACATCATCATGGGCTGAAGGGCATTTTCCTAAACTGTACTGTTCTATGACAGTAATCAGATTATGACAAATGTTTTAAAAAAACATAAAATACTTGTAAACTGTATATCCCTTTAAGGCAAAAAAGGAAGCCTGATCCAATCATGGCTGTCAAGAGATGTTAAAGATAGTATTAGGTCAAAGGAAAAGGCTTAATACATTGCCAAAAACAAGCAGAGAGCTGAGGATTGGGAAAATGTTTGAATTTGGCAAAGAGGGAGCCTTGGCATTGATAAGGAATAGAAAGTAGAATGGGAGAACAGGTTAGGAAGAAACAAAAACAGACTGTAAAAGCTTCTATAGTTTGGTAAAAAGGGAAAATAAAAACAGCTAAAGTTAATTTGAGTCCTTTACAGACCGAGGCAGGAGGAATTACTTGGAAGAATAAAGAAATGAATGTGTGTATGTCAGAATGGAAGAAAAATGTTCTAGCAACAGTAACGGATTATAGGTCTGGAGTAAATGAAGACCTCAAAGAAATTACCAAGAGTAAAACACTGGTACTGGAGAAATTAATGGGCCTAGAAAATGACAAGTCCCCAGGACTTGAAGGACTGCACCTTAGGGGTGTGAAAACTATACAGATTGTGGATGCACTGGTTGCCATCTTCCAAACTTCCATACACTCCAGAACAGATTGAAAGGTAGCAAATGTAACACAGCAATTTAATAAAGGAGAGAGAGCAGAGAACTACAGACTAGTTATCTCGAGGAGGAAAAGCTGGAAACTATTATTAAAGAAGTTGTAAAGGTTACTTGTAAAATAATAGGATTGGACAGAGTCAACATGGATTTAGTTTGACAAATCTGCTAGAATTTTGTGGGGCTGTAATTACCAGACCAGCTAAAATCAACACAGTTACGTGGTGCATTTGGACTTCCAGAATGCCTTTAGGCACCACACAAGTTATTACAGGTTCTTCCCAAGTAACAAATGCCTGACTTATGGACACCTGTACACAAGAACAAGTGTTTGAGAGTCCAGTGAGATGGCCAAGGTTCGATTTGCCAGCTGCTGCAGGGCTGCAGGCATCTTCTGCCGGGTGGGAACTGAACATTCTCATGTGCCTTCTCTCCCCAACACCCTGCTCCCCACCCCGACCTGCCACACCGAGCCGCAACAATCGGGGGCTAGGTTGAGCTGAGCAAAGCTGGGAGTGCTGAACAAACTCACTTGCTCACTCACTGAGTCAAAGAGGCCAGCTGGTGGTCACTTTTCCCGCTCCTGCCGCTTCTGTGATCCTCTCCCACACACTGTTCACACTGAGTTTGTTAATTTTTGACTTACGAATAGTTTGGGTTATGAACAATTCTCAGGAACAAAACCCTGTTGTAACCTGGGGACTGCCTGTATTAACCAAAATTAAAACACACAACAATGAAAGTAATGTATTGACGTGGACTGAGGTTCGATTAAGGTCCTTGCATACGAATCAATCTGCAGCTTCAGCAAGCAATTAGGAAGGCAATGGAATGGCCTTTATTTCAAGAGGATCTGAGTGCAAGGGTAGCAATATTATTGCTACAGTTTTATATGGCAGTGGGTGAGACCACATCTAGAATATTGTGTACAGGTCCAGTCATATACCCAAATAAGAATACACTTGCAATATAGAGAGTGCAATGAAGGTTCGCTAGAAGTAGATAGGGAGTTGATATTTCTCTTTGTTGGGGTGTCTAAGACTAGGAGTCACAAAATAAGGGGTCAACTATTCAGGAAAGTAATGACAAGAGATTTCTGCACTCAGAAGGTCATGAATAGTTGAAATTCACTGCATGAGCATTGCAGAGGCTCAATCACTCTGCATATTCATGGCAGAGATCAATATATTTTTAGATATTAAGGAATCAAAGGATATGAAGTTAGTGTAGGAGAGTGTTGCAGCAGGTATGAGGGGCCAAATGACTACTCCTGCTTCTGTCTTTTATGTTCTTAGTAGGCTCACACTGTCACATTCACTGACATACAATGGGTTGATTTAAAAATTCTCATCATTTTACAAATCCCTCCAAACCTTTATCCCTCATGATACCTCAGATCTACAATCCACACATCTCTACACGCCTCTCATTTTGACCCTTTGTGCATCTCCAATTTTCAGTGATGAACATCTGGCATGTACCTTCAACTTCCTGGGCCTCCAGCTTCCTGATGCTCCCTACCTCTCCTACTTTAAAGCCCTCCTTAAGGCCTACCTCCTTAACCAAGCTTTTGCCTCCCATCCTAATACTTCTGTATATGGTTCAATATCAAAAATCTGTTGATAATACTGCTATGGAATATTTCATTTGGTTAAGAGGAAAATAAAAATGTACATGATGTTATATTTGTTGTTCTTTAGATGGTATGCAGATTTATCATCAAGAGTAGAATTATTAAATTCAAGGATGAGGAGGTAACCTAAATTACAGGAGCATCGATATTTTGAAAGGCTGAAGATTAGGGAGGACCTAGATCATGGAGGGATTTGAAAACAAATATGAGAATCTTAAAAGTGAAAGAATGCTTAATCAGAGTTAATGCAGGCCAACAAGCAGAGTTGAAATGAGAGGGAATGAGAGAAGAAGATTCTGACCAGCAAAAATGCTATGCAAAGTGAAGAGATTAAGTAGCATTGCAGTTTAGGGAAATATTTAAAACGGTTAAAAAAAAGCATTAGAGTTTATTTCTAGATGATATGGAATTTAGTGCATGTCATAGGTCATGAAGGACTTCCAACAGCTAGATTGATAAGTCATTAGTAACAATTGTGCCAAATAATAGCCAGGTAATAATCTAACAAGAGAAAGATTCACTTGGCATTCTACAGCATTATTGTCAACAGATCCCACATTATCAACATCCTGGACGTTATTATTGACCAGAAACTTAACTGCATTAGCTACATAAATACTGTAACTACAAGAGCTGGTCAAAGATGGATATTCTGCAGCAAGTGTTTTCACCCTCTGCATAGCACAAATAGCATTGTAACAATCCCACCTGGTAGAGCTCAGAACCAGAAACGTCCAACAAGATCTATAATGCCAGTTAAAGTCAGAGCCCTTGAGCAGCACCCCTTCTATCACAATCTCCTTCTGTTGAAGTCCACATCCCAATCACCTAAAAGAACAAGGGCGGCAAGCACAAGGGAACACCAGCACCCCCAGTTAACAAAATTCTCAGACTTCCCAACTCAAACAGTACAGTAGGAGTATTTCACCAGCAGACTGCAGTGGTTCCAACTGCCAGTGCATCATCAGCTTCTCAAGGAGAATAAGTACTGGCCATACCAGCAAGAACCAAATTCCAAAAATTAAAAAAAAACCATGATTGCTGTTATTAAATTTGTTTAGCATCTGGTCCATCCACACTTTGGAGTACCATGCAGAGTTCAGATCGTTATAATATAGGAAAAACACAAGAAATAGAGAAATTACAAAGAATTAAGGATGGTTGAAAAATTGAGAGATCGCAGCCATAAGAAACATCGCACAGGCTGTCTTTTTTTAAAAAAGGGAGATAGCTGAAAGGAATTATTTTAAAATAATTAATGGGTCAGACAGATATAGAGAGAGAGAGAGAGAGAGAGAGAGAGAGAGAGAGAATGTTGTGTGGAAAAATCCAAATGTAACTAACTTTTTTAAATTAATAAACATAGTGAAAAAAATGAAAAAATGCATTTACTCAGACAATGAAATTTAAAACCACCCAGGGGCTGAGATGAGTAACTTAAAAGCTTTCAAAAGAAAATCAGACAAGTAGACATTTAGATTCACTACCAGAGTATGGGCACCACTGACATCTATTGCCCATGCCTACTTGTCCTTGAGGTGATGATGAAATGCTGCAGTGCATGAAAGGAAAGGGAATGTACTGAAAGAGAGAGGCTCAGATGAAGTCAAAACATCAATACCAAAAGTTGGACCGAATTATCACTTTCAATATTGCATATTCTAATGCAAGAGAAAAAAAAGCATCGAGGTGCAGGAAAAAGTGATATACTAAATTGATGGCGTGGGAATAAGTTTAGCAAAAATACAAGACAAAAGAGAGAATAACAATGGATTGCAAAACTGCGTTAAACAACGGCAGGGGAGGCTGTACATGCGCGCTATCAGCTGACACATCCCAACTTATGACGGCGAAGCCGGGTGCCCACGCTCAGGCCTAAAACGACTGTCAATCGGAGGGGGTACCAAGTCTAATGGGGGGTCGGGCTCCCAGACAGACCCACACCCGGGACCACCGCTCAAATGGCGGTGGTGTCATTAACCACAGCGCCCGACCGGCGACAAAGGCGCGGCCCGCTGCCCTCGGTCGGGGGGGGGGAGGTGATTGGGAGCACCGAGCCCCACGTCCGCGGCAGCGATCGCTCTCCCGCCGAAGGGGCCGCTCACTCACCCAGGTTAGCAGGCTTTCGCACAGCTCGATCCGGTCCACGTTCATGGCGCGTACTCCCTCTTCGCCGCTCCCGCCGCCGCCGCCGCCACCGACAACAAAGGAACCGCCGCTCAACCGTCCGAGGTTCCACAACGTCACCACATTCCACCTCCTGCCGGCCACTGCGCTTGCGCATTGCCTCCCCAGCTAACCGCCTCACTCGCCTGAACGGTTGGAGTCAGGAGTGAGAGGAAGACGTAATAAAAGTCGGCCGTCGGGCGGTTATTCTCTCCCTCCCCGGCACGGCATGACTTAAACAAAACAGGAAAGAGAAAGGGCGTCTGCGGCAGTTTCAACGCCGAAAGGAACAACCGCAGTATTGTTGAGCACGTCGGCGAAGTTTTTTTTGCTGAAAAGGACAGGTAATGAGGGACGGCCTGCTAGTGCCAAGCCTGACACCCTGGTCATTTTTCCTTACTGTGCAATCGTTTGACGAGCTTGGAATCAGGTTGCTTTAAAGTGCTTCGACTGTCAACCCGTCCATGCTTACGTGTCAAGGAGAGGTACTAGAAATCCGAAATGAAAACGCAAGAGTGGAAATACTCAGCAAGTCGGACGTTATCTGTGGAGGGGGCACCAGAATTAACGTTTCAGGTCGGAAAGGTCACTGGCCGAAACGTTGGCTCTGTTGCGCTCTCCGAGGGTGCTGCCTGACCTGAATATTTCCAGTATTTCTCTCTCGGAGTAAGAATTAGACAACTGGAAATTTCAGAATAAGACATTGGGTATATTAGCATTCCAGCCATGTGGAAAGAGGGGGACAATCTAATGTTTTGGCTGCAGACAGCTTCTATAACTCAAAAGGGCAGAATTACAAAACCTTAACCGAGCTGAGAGTGAAACTGACCTTTTCCAGATTTGATATCAGTTAGCTGTCGCTCCGAAAACTAGTATATTACATTCTAGTGGCAACTTATTCAAAGTATATTTAATTTAACATCTTCAGTGATCTTCTGAAGAAGTGCAATAAATTTGACAGGATCCTCTCACTCCAGTTTAATTTTGGAGGCTATTTCAAAATTTTGCTTGCCATACAAAATACTGACTTTCATACCTTTAATTTTATATTATTCAACACTTAAGGATTTTTTGGTTACTTCCAACAACAGTAAGTCACTGAAGTTAAGTATATAAAACTGTTAGTTGTTCAATAAAACGTTTGTCTAAATTTGTAGATAGTCTAAATAAAGGATTTGATTTTTCTGAGATGAAAGTTAGAAAGAGAGAATTTATAGTTATTTTAGGCCAGCGTAATTGTTTTCTTGCTACGCTTCCTCTTTGTACCCAATTCACCTTCAATGTTTTCACATTGGCCATTTATTGCAAATCTTCCAAATTGCAAATTGCTTAATGTTGAAATGACCTGCGCTCTAGAGCTAACTTCCCTAGTATCTAGAGCAGACAGACCTCTTCCATTCATAATTAGACATTCCTTCCCCATTATTATCACTTAGACCATGAGACATAGGAGCAGAATTAGGCCATTCAGCCCTTTGAGTCATTTGATCATGGCTGATTTATTTTTCTCTCTCAACCCCAATCTCCTGCCTTCTCCCCATAATCTTGGACGCCCTTACTAATCAAGAACTTATCAACTTCTGCTTTAAATATACCCAATGACTTGGCCTCCGCAGCTGTCTGTGGCAATGAATTCCACAGATTCACTACCCTCTGGCTGAAGAAATTCCTCCTCATCGCTGTTCTAAAGGGACATCCTTTTATTCTTAGTCTGTGCCCTCAGGTCCTAGACTCTCCCACTACTGGAAACATCCTCTCCACATCCGCTTTATCCAGGTCTTTCAATATTCAGTAGGTTTCAATGAGATCCCCCCCCCCCTCCCATCCTTCTAAACTCCAGTGAGTACAGGCCCAGAACCATCAAACACTCCTCATACATTAACCCTTTCATTCCCTAGATTATTCTTGTAAACCTCCTTTGGACCCTCTTCAATGCCAGCACATCCTTGGATATGGGGCCCAAAACTATTCACAGTACTCTAAATGTGGTCTGACCAATGCCTTATAAAGCCTCAGCATTATATCCTTGCTTTTATAGTCTAGTCCTCCTGTAATGAATTGCATTTGTCTTCCTTACTATTGACTCGATCTGCAAGTTAAACTTTAGGGAATCCTGCAATAGGACTCCCAAGTCCCTCTGCACCTCTGATTTATGAATTCGGTCCCTGTTTAGAAAATAGTCTGTGCCTTTATTCCTTCTACCAAAGTGCATGACCGTATACTTCCCTCCGCTGTATTCTATCTGCCACTCCTTTCCCATTCTCTCAAACTGTCTAAGTCCTTCTGCAGACTCCCTGCTTCCTAAACACTACCTGCTCCTCCACCTATCTTTGTACGATCCACAAACTTGGCCACAAAGCCCTCAATTCTGTCATCCAGATCATTAACGTATAACGTGAAAAGTAGCCAACACCGACCCCTGCGGAACACCACTAGTCACCAGCAGCCAACCAGAGAAGGCCCCCTTTATTCCCACTCTTTGCCTTCTGCCAGTCGGCAAGTCTTCTGCCCATACTAGTACCTTTCCTGTAATACCATAGTCTCTTATCTTGTTTAGCAGCCTCGTGTGGCACCTTGTCAAAGGCCTTCTGAAAATCCAAGTAAACAACATCCACTGACTTTGTCTATCCTGCCTGTTACTTCCTCAAAGAATTCCAACAGATTTGTCAGGCAAGATCTCCCTTTCAGGAAATCATGCTGACTTCAGCCTGTTTTATCATGAGCTTCCAAGTACCCTGAAACCTCATCATTAATAATGGACTGTAGCATCTTGCCAACCACTGAAGTCAGGCTAACTGGCCTATAATTTCCTGTCTTTTGCCTCCCTCTCTTAAAGAGTGGAGTGACATTAGGGATTGTCCAGTCCTCCTGAACCATTCCTGACTCTAGTGATTCTTGAAAGATCATGACTGATGCCTCCACAATTTTTTCAGCTCCCTCTTTCAGAACCCTGGGGTGTAGTCCATCCGGTCCAGGTGACTTATCTACCTTCAGACTTTTCAGTTTCCCAAGCACCTTCTTAGTAACAAGATAAGACAAGATATCTTTATTAGTCACATGTACATCGAAACACACAGTGAAATGCATCTTTTTGTGTAGAGTGTTCTGGGGACAGCCCGCAAGTGTCGTCACGCTTCCAGTGCCAAATAGCATGCCCACAACTTCCTAACCTGTATGACTTTGGAATGTGGGAGGAAACCGTAGCACCCGGAGGAAACCCACGCAGACACGGGGAGAACGTACAAACTCCTTATAGATAATGGCTGGATTTGAACCCGGGTCACTGGCAGCGACTACGCTCAATTCTGCCCCCTGACTCACTTGAATTTCTGGCATGTTGCTGGTGTCTTCCACAGTGGAGACTGATGCAAAATATTTACTCAGTTCATCTGCCATTTCTTTGTTCCCCATTACTATATCTCCAGTGTCATTTTCCAGTGGTCCGATGTCTACTTTTTGCCTCTCTTTTACTCTTTATATATCTGAAAAATCTTTTGGTATCCTCTTTTGTATTATTGGCTAGCTTACCTTCATATTTCATCTTTTCTCCCCTTATTGCTTTTTTAGTTGCCTTCTGTTGGTTTTTAAAAGCTTCCCAATTCTCTAACTAATATTTGCAATATTGTATGCCCTCCCTTTTGCTTTTATGCTGTTTTTGACTTCCCTTGTCAGCCACAGTTGCCTCATCCTCCCTTTAGAATGCTGCTGCTTCTTTGGGATGAACTGATCCTGCATCTTCTGAATTACTCCAGAAACTCCTGCCATTGCTGATCTACCATCATCCCTGCTAGGGTACCCTTCCAATCAACTTTGGCCAGCTCCTCTCTCATACTTCTTTAGTTGCTTTACTCAACTGCAATACCGATACATCTGATTTTAGCTTCTCCCTCTCAAACTGTAGGGTGAATTCTATCATATTATGATCACTGCCTCCTAAGGGTTTTTTTATCTTAAACTCCCTAATCAAATCTGATACATAGCACAAGACCAAATCCAGAGTTGCCTTTCCCCTGCTGGGCTCAATGACATGCTGCTCTAAAAGCCATCTCGTAGGCATTCTGCAAATTTTCTCTAGGAATCCAGTACCAACCTGACTTTCCCAATCTACCTGCATATTGAAATCCCCCATGACCACCGTAACGTTGCCTTTTTTACATCTCTTTTCTGTGTCCTATTGTAATTTGTACCCCACATCCTGGCTACTATTCAGAGGCCTGTATAATTCCCATCAGGGTCTTTTTACCCTTGCAGTTTCTTAACTCTACCCACAAGGATTCTACATCATTTGATCCTATGCCACTTCTTGCTAAGGATTTGATTTTACTTTTTTTTACCAACAGCCACTCCACCCCCTCTGCCCACCTACCTGTGTTTTCAATAGGATGTGTATCCTTGGATGTTTAGATCCCAGCTGTGATCTTCTTTCAACCACAACTCTGATGCCCACAATGTCAGATCTGCCAATTTCGAACTGCACCACGAGCTCATCTACCTTATTTCATATACTGTGTGCATTCAAATATAACACCTTCAGTTCTGTATTCACCACCCTTCTCAAATTTGTCTCCCTGTTGCCTGAAGTTAAATTCTTAGCCCTTTCTAAACTTTATTTATTTTGGAGACTTCAGTAACCTCTCCTGCACTCTCATTCCTTTACTTTATCCATACTTTTCCAATCTGTTGAACCCACCCCCCTATTATTTAGTTTAAAGTATAGCCCTAGTTATGTGATTTGCCAGGACCCTGGTCCCAGCGTGGTTCAGGTGGTACCCATCGGAACAGCTCCCTCCTTCCCCAATACTGGTGCCAGTGTCCCACGAATTCAAACTCACTTCTCCCACACCAATCTTTGAGCCACACATTTAACTCTCTGATCTTGTTTACCCCTGTGCCAATTTGCACGTGGCTCAGGTAGCAATCCAAAGGTTATTACCTTTTTGGTTCTGCTTTTTAATTTAGTCCTAGCTGCTCAAATTCCCTCAGCAGCACCTCTTTCCTTGTTCTATGTACATCGTTGGTACCCATATGGACCACAACAACTGGATCTTATCCCTCCCATTCCAAACTCCTCCGCAGGTCAGATAAGATGTCCTGAACCCAGGCAGGCAACAGATAGAATTGTGTCTATTCCCCTGACTAAACTATCCCGAATCACAACTACATTTCTCTGGCTCCTCTTGAATGGCTCCCTGAACCACGGTGTCATGGTTCGGTTGCTTATCCTTCCTATTGCCCCTTTCTCATCCACACGGAGCAAAAATCTCAGACCTGCTGGACAACCTCAAGGGCTAAGGCTTTTCCAGCACTACCTCTTGGATCCCCCTACCTGCCTCACTCACGGTCACACCCTCTTGTCCCTGACCACAGACTGAATTTGAAGTAATTAATCTAATGGGTGTGACTACCTCCTGAAACACAGCGTCCAGGTAACTCTCCCCCTCCCTGATGCGTCACAGTGTTTGAAGCTCAGATTCCAGGTCATCGAGCCTGAGTTTCTTGAGCAACCAACACTGGCTGCAAATGTGGTCACCAGGAACTACAAAAGGGTCCACGAGCTCCCACATCATGCAGCTACAACACATCACTTGATCCTGCATCCATATTTTATTTAATTAGTTATAATTTGATGTATTTTTATTTAACTACTATATAAAAAAAAACTTACCTTTTCTTACCTGCTATTCACATGTGCCTCCTTGCTGGAGCCTCCTGAGCCAAAGCCTCAGATTCCCACTCTCACAATGGCCACTCCAAAATGGCTTTCTTCCTTGTAGGAAATCTTTATGTTGGTGATGGGGAGAGAGGAGAACATAAGAAATGGGACCAGGAATAGGCCAGTTCACCCCTTGAGCTTACTCCATCATACAGTGAGATCTTGGCTGATCCAGTCATGGCATCAGCACCATTTCCCTGCTCTCTTCCCATAACTCCCAAGTACTCTAAATATCTGTTAGACACTGCCTTCAATAACTCCACCTCCACAGCACTCTGCAGTAGAGAATCCCAAAGATTGACAACACTCTGAGAGAATTTCATCCTCCTCTCCATGTTAATAGTGAGCCCCTATTCTGGAACTATGTCCTTTTGTTCTAGATATCCCCATTAGGTGAAACATCCTGTCAACCACAACTGGTCCCATATTTCAATAAGATCACCTCTCATTCTTCAAATTCTATTGAATATAGGATGTAACTTTCTTCATATGTCATCCTCTTTATCCCAGGAATCAACTGGTATACCTTCTCTGCATTTCCGTGCAATGATGTCCTTAAATATGGAGACTAAAACCATATAGGGGCAAACATGGTAGTATAATGGTTAGCATAAAGCTATTACAGCGCTAGCAACCCGGGTTCAATTCCGGCCACTGTCTGTAAGGAGTTTGTACGTTCTCCTCGTGTCTGCATGGGTTTCCTTCGGGTGCTCCGGTTTCCTCCCACATTCCAAAGACGTATGGGTTAGGAAGTTGTGGGCATGCTATACTGGCGCTGGAAGCATGGCGACACTTGCGGAAGCACTGCCCCTAGAACATGATGCAAAAGATACATTTCACTGTGTGTTTCAATGTACACGTGACTAATAAAGATATCTTATAGTCCGACAGTTGCGGTCTCACCAATGCTCTGTAAAGTTGCATTAAAATGTGTTACTTTTATGTCCCAGCAATAAAGGCCACTGTTCTGTTAGCCTTCCTGTTTATTTGCTGTATCTGCATGTTACTTTTTTGCCTTTCATGTGCTAGGTCTCACACCACTACAATTTGTAGTCTCACTGGGTAAATAATTTTTCTCTTTCATTCTTCTTTCCAAAGTGGATAACCGCACACGTTCCCACTTTATATTCCACCTGTCAACTTCTTGCCCATCCACTTAATTTATCTGTATCCATTTGCAGGCAATCTGTGTCCTCCACACTACTTGCTAACCCAACTATCTTTGTATCCACAGAAAATCTGACTACAGCACACTCTCCTTCATTAAAGTCATTAACATAATTACAAGTGGTTGAGGCTCCAGAACTAATTCCTATGGTAATCAGGAGCTTGATAATCAGTCTCTATCAATTAATCTAGAGTAGACCCATGCAAGAGGTGAAGGTGGTGGGGGTGGGGGTGGGGGTGGGGGTGGGGGGGGGGGGCGCAATTTCTGAATGCAATTTCTAAAGCTTAAGTATGCCACATTGCTCTCTCATTTTGTAAATTGCTCATCTAATGTACCCAAAATATTTTCTTAATTAATCCGTATGTTTTTTGAATGAATCCATGCTATTTGCTTTCATCTTCCTAGTGATTTTTTTCATAGATTTACCACTACTTTAGTGAAAAAGTTATGGTTAGTGATATAGGAAAGGACTCTGTGTGTGTGTGTGTGTGTGTGTGTGTGTGTGTGTGTGTGTGTGTGTGTGTGTGTGTGTGTGTGGCTGAGTCAAGCTGCTAGAAGTTGAGCAAAGAGTAGAAACAGAACGAGATCAGGATTGGAGGACGATAGACTTTTTGGTGGTGTTATGCAGGAAAAAGTGATGGCTATAATAGGAGAGGGCAAAGCTATCAAGGGATTTTAACACAAGTTTAAGAATTTTGAAATTGTGTTAGTAAAATCAATGTTAGTTTTAAATTGGACTTTTATGCAGCTTAAGATATTAGGCATTTTGGATGAGCTCAGTTTTGCAGATTTTTGCCAGTTGCATCAGCCTTCTGGAAGCATGAATACCAGATAAGTGAGTTTACTGCATTTTGGAGATAATGAAAGCTGGTTTTACATTTTCAGAGCTTGCTCACATTGTCACTGTGTGGACTCCTATGGATAGCAGTCTTAGAGCCAAGTTATGGTAGAGTCAGTTTTTCTTCAATAAAGTCGGTGAAAAGCTACATAAAGAATGAAGCGGGGCTTAGAAAATTAGCATCAACATGCAGCAAGAACCTAGACAGTTGTGGAATTCTGTGATATGCTCTTTATTTTTACAGTATTTCTATTAACAAAAATTGTTTTCTTTATGTTCCCTGGGTGAATAAATACCTTTCTTAGAATTACACAGCACACAAGAAGCCCACTCAACCCACTATATCCATGCTAGTCTGTAAAAGACCAGTTCAATTGGTCTCACACCACTACTCCTCCATATCTTTCAAGAGTTTGCTTTTAATTGTATATTCAATTCGTTTTTGGGAGTTTACATTGAATTTGCTTCTACCACCCACACAGGCAGTACATTTCAGATTGATGTACCTTACTAAATACAAAAGCTGTTTGCATTTTCCCCATGGTCCCTTTATTGATTATCTTAAATCTATGTAATCTTTTTACAAACTCTTGTGCTATCATCAATCAGAATCAAGTTTATTATCACTGACATATGTTGTGAAATTTGTTTTGTGGCAGCAGTACAGTGTAAGACACAAAGACACAAAAATTACTATAAGTTACAAAAATAAATAAATAGTGTAAAAGAGGAATAACGAGGTAGTGTTCATGGACCATTCAGAAATCTGATGGCAGAGGGGAAGAAGCTGTTCCTGAAATGTTGAGTGTGGATCTTCAGGCTCCTGTACCACCTCCCCGATGGCAGTAACATGAAGAGGGCATGTCCCAGGTGGTGAGGGTCCTTAATGATGGATGCCAACTTCTTGAGGCACCGCCTCTTGAAGATGTCCTCGATGGTGGGGAGGGTTGTGTCTGTGATGGAGCTGGCTGAGTCTATAATCCTCTGCAGCCTCTTTTGATCCTGCGCATTAGAGCCTCCGTACTAGGCGGTGATGCAAACAGTCAGAATGCTCTCCACTGTACATCTGTAGAAATTTTCAAGAGTCTTTGGTGTCATACCTATTCTCCTCAAACTCCTAATGAAGTAGAGCTGTTGGCCTGCCTTTGTGATTACATCAATGTGTTGGGCCCAAGATAGATCCTCTGAGATGTTGATGCCCAGTAACTTGAAGCTGCTCACCCTTTCCACTGCTGACCCCTCAATGAAGACTAGTGTGTGTTCTCCCAACTTCCCTTTCCTGAAGTCCACAATCAATTTCTTGGTCTTGCTGACATTGAGTGCAAGGTTGTTGTTGCGACACCACTCAAACAGCCTATCTATTTCACTCCTGTATGCCTCCTCATTGCCATCTTAGATTCTGCCAACAACAGTGGTGTCATTGGCGAATTTATGGATGGCGTTTGAACTATGCCTAGCCACATAGTTGTGTCAACTATTTCCCCCTACCTGCACTATCAAATCCTTTCCTGATTGTTGTTTACGTTTGTTAAATCCTGGCTTCCCTACTCTTAGACAAACAATCCTAGCTTCTCATGTTTCCACATTACTCAGCCCTTTCTAGTAAAGCTCCTATGCACTTTCTCTATGCCCTTGATCTTCTTCCTAAAATGTGCTGCCCAGCTGTGTGGACGTAATCCTTCATCTGCAGCCAAACTGGTAATCAATAAAGATCTACCATGACTTTCTTTGTTTTAGTATTCTATCCATCTATTTAAAAGTCTGTGGTATGTGTATCTTATTTAATGGCTGTATAAATTTAACTAGATCTTTTTAAAATCCTACAGATTTTTTTATTAAATCTTGTATCTCAGTGTTTGCTCAAATCCACTTACAAAGAAATTGCAAAGGTGTGCAAAAGACATGATCCTGTGAAGAGATCTCATAAAGATTCTACTTAGCCAGCTTTTCCACATAGAAAAATTGAAGATAAAAGGTTTTGATTTTAATGCATCTATAAGATAAGATACCTTTATTAGTCACATGTACATCGAAACACAGTGAAATACATCTTTGTGTAGAGTATTCTGGGGGCAGCCCACAAGTATCACCACACTTCCGGCGCCAACATAGCATGCCCACAAGTTCCTAACCCATACGTCTTTGGAATGTGGGAGGAAACCAGAGCACCCGGAGGAAACCCACGCGGACACTAGGAGAATGTATGAACTCCTTACAGTAGCCAGAATTGAACCCAGTCACTGGCGCTGTAATAGTGTTATGCTAACCACTATGCTACCGTGCCTCGCTGAAAGGAAGTAGTTTCCCCAGAAATCCCCGTGGTTGATTGGCCAGACAAGATAGGATGTATATCATGACAGAACTGTTTCCAGCCAAAACAGAGATGATTGCACAACATGTTAATAACTCTGTGTAGGTGACTGAAATTGAATGTATCTTCATGAAGTGTAAATTTGTTGGCTTTTTTCACTTCAAAATGCAATTTTGGCTGTAAATTTTGCTACTCCAGTTGCAAAGCAATGGCTGGTGCAATGGTGTCACCAACACTGGTGATTCTAAATGTAGCATATTCCATTGTTGTGTAGATTCTAAACAGCAGCCAATTTGTGAGCAATTTCTATATTTCATGATGTAGAATACATTTAATAAAATAAAACCTTGTGGTGTAGGAGGTTAAATACAGGTGCAGATAGAAGATTGGCTGTCTAATAGGAAACAGACTAGGTATAAATGAGTCTTTTTCTAGTTGGCAAAATGTAACAAGTGATGTGCCATAGGGATTGGTCCAGGACCCTCAGTTTCTTTTACAATTTGTATAAATGATGGATGAAGGCTCTGAAAGTATGTTTGCTGAATTTGTTGATGGCACAAAGAAAGATGGGAAAATTAGTTGTAAATAGGGCAGAAGAAGGCTACAAAGGGCTATGAGATAGGCCTCCGAAATGCAGAGGGATCTATCTAGATGCCTGGTGCGTGATTTGCAAGAGGTTAGTACTTGGGAGAGCTAATACAGTGTTATCATTTATTACAAGGGGAATTGAAAACAAAAGCACTCTGGTAAACAGAGCTTTAGACGATATCTGGAATACTGTAAGTAGTATCAGTTTTATTTAAGGAAGGGTGAAAATGTGTTGAAAGCACCTCAGAAGGTTTACCAGAAGATTACCTGGAATGGATAGGTTGACTTAAGAGGAAGGATTTGCCAGGCTAGGCTTTTCTGCTGGAGTCTAGATAAGTGGAATGGAGATGATTTAAACATACAGGATCCTGAGGGGTCTTGACAGGGTGGATGTGGAGAAAATGTTTCCTCTTGTGGGAGAATCTGGAACTTTTAAAAACCAGTGCACACTCCTGAAAATCCAAACAGCAATTAGAGTGGATTGAATTAGAACAAAGAAGCAGAAAATCTGTGATGGAGAAGTAATGTCAGCATTGTTGATGTCAGATTGAAGGACAAATACAGCCTTCTTCATTAAGTAGACCGGTATGTACTTTTATTTTTGAACACAAACTGAACTGACCGTTCATGGTTTTGAAGAGCTGAATTGCATATTGTTGGCAATAATGATTATACTAAGTAAATTTGTTACACTATGCTTTGTATGTTGTATCTGCAATCCAATAAAACTGCTTGTGATCTTTGTCTAGTATATGCTATAGATCTTAAAGAAGCACCTTAAGACGCAAGATGCGAACTAGATCATTAGGGAGTTCCATTATTACACCAGGTTGATGACCTGTCATTGACTTGCTTCTCAACTCTGTCATCATCTCCTTGCAGGGATGGTACCTGAATATTTTCAACATTTTCTGCTTTTATTTTAATTCCAGCATCTGCAGTGTTTTTCCATTATTACACTGGGAGTTGATTCACATTTTTATTTAAAGACAACAAAATGTCTTGAGGAAATAGTACTGCTGAATCCCATATATTCTATGACTAGAGATTGAATAGAATGTGCTATAATTGTGAGTTATCTTGCTGAAACATAAAATTCTGGAAAGGCATGACAAAGTAGAGAGCCTGTTTCTTGCACCAGTATTGTTGGCTGTCAGAGGATAATGGGTCAGCCACTGTGGACTGAGATGGGAAAAAAAATTCTTCATTCAAAGTGTTACAAATCTTTGGAATTCTCTATCCCAGAGGTTTATGAATGGTCTGCCTATTCAATCAAAACAAAAAATGATATTTTTTTGTGCACCTAATTAATCAAGGGAGAGAAGGGCATGGTATTAACATAAAATTTCAGTCATGGTCTTGTTGAATAATGGAACAGGCTCAAGGAGTTATATGGCCTTCAGCTTCTATTTCTTATGAAACACTAAGAACATATGTTCAGTGTTACTATGATTTGTAACACTGCTTAACTGATTGTGGAAAAAGAAAAAGACTTCCATGGATATAGTGGTTTTCACAACAACAAATGTTGGAAATTTGATGCTCCAAGTACACTGTGGATCTGTTAACCTCTACAAGGATAAATAAGATGTTGCCATGTTAGGATTATATCCTGCAGACCTAAAAGAACCATGCTACAACCAGCATAAAAGATTAAAACTAACCTAGATGTGGTTAAGTAAAGAAATACTTCACAATGGAGACTTGAGACTGTAGATCCTGAAACTGAAGCAAAAAAGAGCTGCTGGAGGAACTCTGCAGTCAGGCAGCAGCTGTAAAGGGAAATGGTCAGTTGACGTTTTGGGTGGAGATCTTTCATCTGAACTGAAAGAGAGGAGAGGAGATGGCTAGTATGAAGAGGTGATGGAAAGAGGTGGGGAAGGAGCCGACAAGCATTAGGTGGATCCAGGTGAGGGAGGGCTGATTGGCAGTTGAAGTCGGGTAGGGGAGGGAAGGGTGGAGATGGTGATAGAGGCTGAGAGATGATAGGTGGAGGCAATAAAGGGCTGTAGATTATGGAATCTGATAAGGAAGGTAAAGAGATACCAAATAAGGGAGGAATGGTGGGAAGATGGAAACAGTGAGTGGGGAGACCAGGTGGGAGGAGTGTGAGTGATGGGTAGGTAGAGGATGGAAAAAGAAACTGGGTGAATGGGGGGGGGGGTGGTGGCTGGGGGTTGGAAAGAAGAGTATGTGTGAGAGGGCTTGCATAGATCAGAGGGATAGAGAAAGGGGCAGAGGGGGAACAAACAACATGAAATTGGAGAATTCAGATGTTCATGCCATCAGGTTGTAGAGTACCCAGGAGGAATTGAGGTACTGTTCTTCTAGATTGCATATGTCATCACCCTGGAGGAGGCTAAGGAATATGGGTCCGTATGGGAAGGGGAGTCAAAATGGCTTGCAACTGGAAGCTCTGGATGGCTATTGTGGACAGAGTGCAGGTGCTAGTCTGCGCTAGGTCACACCAATGTAGAGGAGTCCACATCTCTGCCTCACCTAGAAGGGCTGATCAGGTTCCACGATGGTAATGAGTGAGGTGGTGTAGGGACAGGTGTTACACCACCTGCAGCTGCAGGGGAAGTGCCTGGGGAGGGATGAGCAAACTAGGGAGTCATGGAGAGAGTGGTCCCTGTGGAAAGCAGAAAGGGATTTGGGGAGGAGGGAGATGTGGCTGATGGTGCATTCACTTTGTAGTAGAAATGTCGAAGAATAATGTGCTGGATGTGAAGGCTGGTGGGGTGAAAGGTAAGGACCAAGGCAACTCTTTTACCTATTCTGTCTGGGGTGGAGTGGGGGAATTGGGGTCGTGAAAACAAAAGTACAGGAAATAGACTGGATGCGATTGAGAACTCCAACCACGGTGGGGGGGGGGGGGAACGTGGGCTGGAGTGGAACCATGTTCCCTGGAAAGGGGAGACATCTTGGGTGTTCTAGAGTGGGAGGCCTCATCTCAAGAACAGATGTGGCAGAGACGGAGAAACTAAGAGGAAGGGATGGCATCCTTGCAAGAGACAGGGTGGGAGAAGGTGTATCTAGGTAGCTGTGGGAATCAATAGATCTGTACTAAATATCAGTGGATAAATTCTCTTCAGGTGGAGATAGAGCGAGAAAGGGGAGAGAGGTATTGGAAATGAGGGCATGGTGGAAGTTAGTAGTGAAGTTGATGAAATTGGCAAGTTCTACATGAGTGGAAGAGGCAGTACCAATGCAGTTGTTGATGTATCAGAGGAAGAGCTGTGGAGTGGTGCCAGAGTAGTTTGGAACAAAGACGGCTCCATGTAGCCAATGAAAAGGCAGGTGTATCTAGGGCCCACGTGAGTGCTTATGGCTACAACTTTGATTTGTAGAAAGTGAAAGGAATCAAAAGAGAAGTTGCACAAGTTCTGCCTGGCAGAGAAAAGTGTTAGTAGGGGGGAAGGAACTGGTTGGATCCATGTTCAAGAAAGAAATAGAGCTCCAAGGCCTTTCTGATGGGGAATGGAAGTGTATAGGGACTGGACATCCATGGTAAAGATTAGGTGGGGGGTGGGGGGAGGCAATTGGAAGTCGTTAAAATGGTGGAGAGCATGTGAAGTGTCTGGCTATAGATATAAAGGGACTGAATGGTGGGGTGGTGGGGGGAAGCAAGATAGAGTTGAGGTATAAGGATACAAGTTCAATGGGGCAAGAGCAGGCAGAAACAATGGGCCTACCAGGTCATATCCTGTTGTGAATCTTGGGTAGGAAATAGAAACAGACAGGACAGGGTTGGGGAATTATCAGGCTGGAGGCTATGGAAGGGAGTTCTCCTGAAGTTGAGATTTGTGATGGTATGGGAGAAAGTGGACTGATCATTGGTGGGGTAGGTAAGAGGTGTCCAAGAACTGCTGTCTAGCCTCTGCGAGGTAGAAGTCAGTTTGCCAGACTTCATAATTCTTGACAAATGATCACTTTTCCAAGAAAGTGTCTATAAGCGTGGTCGTCTAGAAAAGTTTTGGATACTATTGGATTTACTTAAGGGAACTGCAATATTGTTTTAAAATTATTATAAGAATAGGAAGGTTTGTAAAAATCAGGAAAAGATCAAATTGAAAGTATGGGGTAAAATATTAATAACAAACTTTGTGGTGAAGTACATAAAAGGAAGAGAAAATGAAAGTAAGTGAGGCAGGGATAGGGGAAAAATACTTAAACAGGGAAATAAAGTCACAGAAGTTTTAATCAAATATTTAGTTTGTCGTCTTGACAGGTTCTGATGAAGTAAGAAACAAAAGTTTATTACGAGCAAGTCGAAAGTACTGGGTGTGGTAGTCTTAAAAAAAACACTATTATGGAGAAATTTCTTCACATGGTGAATTTTTGAAATTCTCCACTCAAGGCACCTGTGGTTGCTTAATTGAAGGAGTACGTACAAGAGTGAGATCAAAATATTTTATCATTTGAGAAATCTTGGGATTCAAGGTTGCGCAGACGTGGAATTCAACATGATTTTATTGAATGGCATGGCTAGTTGGAGAGGCTGAATGGCCTGCTTCTGCATGTGTTTAGTTGATAGAAAACTTTTTTTTTGAATACCTTGAACCATTTCTTTGCTGGTTATGAAATAGTTATTATAGAGTAAATGTTCTTACTTTACAAACAGAATCCCTTTTCACCGAATTAAATTCTTGTCCCATCGGCATTAAATTTAAATGTACTGAGCACAAAGTATTATTTGTTCTGGAAACTGAATATTTGTTTTCTTCCTTAGGGGGTCTGTCAAGTGGTATGGAACAGCATCCAGAGCACTTACTTGGAACAAGAATTGATGATGTTTCACTGATTGAAGGAATAAGCAATCAGGTTCTTCTGACTGTAGCAATCACCATTACAATGTTGGGCGGTTTGGCAACATTCCTATATAGGTGAGAATATATACTTTTTGAGCCATTTAATTTTCCTTTGTTGGAGATTATTTTATTCAATTTTAAATGTTGCACATTACCACCTCTTGTAATACACTATAGATCTAGCTATGTACTACAAACCATTACTGATTCACAGGATCTAATCAATAAAATAACAAAAGCTAGATAAACTGGCCTCCTTTAAAAATGGATTATACAGAAAATAATGCATAGCAAAATGTCTCATAAGTAAATAAAGCATCTTAGAAAAATGGCAAAAGAATTCTTTTTCAGAAGGCAAAAGACTGCAGATGCTAGAATCTGGAACAATAAACGGTTCTGGAAGAACTCAGCAGGTCAAGCAGCATCTATAGAGGCAAAAGACGTAAATTGATGTTTTAGATTGACACCCTGCATCAGATCTTTTTTCGGATACTGTTTTTGGCAATTTGTGGAGAAAATCCATGCAGTAGCCAAATGATATAGTCACAGAATGACAAGCTTATATGTCAGTTTTCAATTATATTTATGAGCATGGAAATTCATGATAGGCTCTTTGTTTCACATGTTTTCTACCATTTAGAAAAGAGTTTTGCCTGTTAGTTCAGCCATTCATATTTAAAGAAAGATCTTGCCTTGTATCTCTAGATGTCCTTTCAATGTCACACTTCATTGCTAATGAAGCACTTCTGAGGTTCACTATTTTGTAATGCAAGCAACAGATATTTTGTGCACAAAATCATTCAACAAACGGTAGAGGCTGCAAAGGAGATTTACCAGAATGTTGCCTGGGATGGAACATTTCAGTTGTGAGGTGAAACTGGATAGGCTGGTTTGTTTTCCTTGGAGCAGAGGAGACCGAGGGGAAAAGTGTTAGAATTGTACAAAATTGAGGGGCATAACTAGGGTGAATAGTGAGTAACTATGTCATAATGGAGACACCTAAAATCAAGTTTAAGGTGAGGAGAAAGAAGATTAGAGGGGATCTGTGGAGTTTTTATTTTCAGTCAAGGATGGTTGCAATCTCCTGAATGCACTGCCTGAGAAGGTGGTGGAGGCAGGTACTCTCAACATTTTAAAAAAAATCTGGATGAGCACTTGAATCACCAAGGCATAGAAGGCTATGAACCAAGTGCTGGTAAGTGGGATTAGTGTAGATGAATATTTGATGGTTGACATAGGCATGGTGGGCCAAAGGATCAATTCTGAAAGTGAGTAGCATGGACCTGCTGATGGCATAGCAATGTGCTTTGATTTAGCTGGGGAAGAAGGAGACCTAACCATGTGATAAATTTATTTCCACCAGTTGAAGAAATTAATGATTTTAGATGTTGATAGATTGCTTGACTATATATTTAAATGAAACAAAAAAATAACATTAGCAACCAGTTAATAGTGGATACAACTGATGTAGTAGTTAATGTTTTATTTTACGATATTAAGATATACGATTTTTTACTACATTTGGTGTATCATCAACATTTGGAAGAGTTGTAGAAAGTATTAGCAGTTACAGGAAATGTAGTATGATACAACAGATTTGGGAAAATATTTAAACAAGGAAAGCTGACAAAATTGATGATTTAAAAATAATGTGGGATGAAGAAAGAAGGGATGAAGGTTTTCAAAAATAACGTTGCATGTAAAAACAGCAACAGAAGTAAACATTATTAGGTGATTTTTAAGGGACAGTGGAACTCATGAAAAGGATAAAGTGAACAGAAATGCAAAGATAACTAAAATAAAAAAAAATACTTGTTGAGGGTGTAGGGGTGTAGTGATGATGTTCGTACACTAGGAATTTCAAGTCCAACCCAGTCTTTTTTTCATTCTTTTCAAGATGTAGGCAATGCTGGTAAGTCGAGTACTTATTGCCATCTTTAATTACCCTTGCAAAGAAGGTGGTAAGCCACCTTCTGAACAGTTGCTACAATAGTGTTCTTTATGGATTTCCAGGATTTAGCCCAGGTAATTATCAAGGAATAGTGATTCATTTCTGAGTCAGGATGGTTTGCAACTTCAAGAGCAACCTGCAGGTGATGTTCCCATGTTCCTACTGCTCCTGTGCTGTGCATTTAGGAGTTCTATTAAATAGCCTACACTTAAACTGAAAAATGATGTTTTGTAAAATTTAATTCAATTAATCTGGTTATTTGTGGACCTTAACTTGGAGATGAAGAACCTGTTGGAATGTCCAATCCCATGAAATTTGAATAACTTTCTATCTTCATGATTAGCTTTTTTTATATAGAAAATGTCTTTTAGGTCAGATTCACAAATCCATCTAAATTAAAAATCTGTGGGAAATGTATAATAATGTCATGTGCCTTACAGGAATATTTAGAATCTATTTTTGTGATATTTAATCTGGCTAATTTTTGATGTTGGACCGACTAACTGGCTGGAGTGTTCAAGGACATCTTCAATCTCTCTGCTGCAGTCAGAGGTTCCCACCTGCTTCAAAGGGACATTAATCATACTGGTGCCCAAGAAGAGCAGGGTGAGCTACCTCAATGACTATTGCCCGGTAGCACTCGCACCTACTGTGGTGAAGTGCTTTAAGAGGTTGGTCACGGCTAGAATTAACTCCTGCCTGAGCAAGGACCTGGACCCGCTGCAATTTGCCTACCACCACAACAGGTCTACAGCGGACATAATCTCACTGGCTCTCCACTGGGCTTTGGAGCACCTAGATAACAGCAAAACATGCGTCAGGCTGCTGTTTATCCATTACAGCTCAGCCTTCAACACTATCATCCCCTCAGTACTAATCAACAAACTCAAAACCTGGGTCTCTGTACCTCCCTCTGCAATTGGATCCTCAGCTTCCTTATTGGGACACCACAGTCAGTGCGGGTCAGTAGTAACATCTCTTCCTTGCTGACGATCAACGCAGGTGCACCTCAAGGATGTGTGCTTAACCCACTGCTCTACTCTCTCTCTACACTTGTGACTGGGTGGCTAGGCACAGCTCAAACACCGTCTATAAACACCACTGTTGTTGGCAGAATCTCAGTTGGCAATGAGGAGGCATACAGGAGTGAGATAGATCGGCTGGTTGAGTGGTGTCACAACTACCTCGCACTCAACGTCAGCAAAACCAAGGAATTGATTGTGGACTTCAGGAAGGGGAAGTCGGAAGAACACACATTAGTCTTCATTGAGGGGTCAGCGGTGGAAAGGGTAAGCAGCTTCAAGTTACTGGGCATCAACATCTCCAAGGATCTATCTTGTGCCCAACACATTGATGCAGTCATGAAGCAGGCATGCCAGCAGCTCTACTTCATTAGGAGTTTAAGGAGATTTGGTATGTCACCAAAGACCCCTGAAAATTCCTACAGATGTACAGTGGAGAGCATTCTGACTGGTTGCATCACCGCCTGGTTTGGAGGCTCCAATGCGCAGGATGGAAAGAGACTGCAGAGGGTTGTAGGTTTAGCCAGCTCCATCACGGGAACAGCCCTGCCTGCCATCAGTGAGGAGGTACAGGAGCCTGAAGACCCACACTCAACATTTCAGGAACAGCTTCTTCCCCTCTGCCATCAGATTTCTAAACGGTCTGCAAACCCATGAACACTACCTCATTGTTCCTCTTTTGCAGTATATATTTAATTTTGTAACTTATGGTAATCTTTGACTTGTACCTATTGCTGCCACAAAACAACAAGTTTCATGACTCACGTCAGTGATAATAAACCCGATTCTGATGTACTTGCTTGTAGAAATGAGCAGCACAACATCCACCCTGAGAATCAGGAACGTGTGAGGGAGCTCCGCCAACATCTCCAAGCTGAGGCTTTAAATTCCCAGGTAAGATTTTTATTCATTAACGGTTTCACTATATTATCTGGTATATTTTGACAACATATCGCAGAAAAATTTCTTGTAGCAAAATCAATAATAAAACCACATTGTTGAAAATCTTTTTGCAGCATGTGATTGCAGTCCTTTGGAGGTGTATTAAACTGAGGCCTCATCTGTTAAGTGGACATAACTGATCTCGTTCTACTCAAAGCACAGTTTTTTGTTTCTCCTTCAAAAACTGGGTGCTATAATGGGATCTTCCTGTGTGCAGATTGGCTGGCTGTTGATTTTAACCACATTGTTACTTTGCCTCCTAAATTAATTCAGCAGTTGTGCAGCAGTTAGTTTAAAAAAATAGTAAGCAAAACATTAGGGCCATCATGTTAAGGCTATTTGTGGAGAATAGCTTGATGATGCAGTAATTAAGAGAACAAAGAAAGAAGTGCACCATGGCTATGATCATGTGGTCCTATTGCTACAAGGTTAGATTAAAAAATAGTAAGCAAAACATTAGGAAATAGCTTTTTGAATAGTGCTGGGAGGCAACAAAATTTTTTACTGACCTTGGTAAGGAAAGATGGATTAGAGATTGACAGTAATCGTGATTAGTTTTTTGAGACTTTACACAAATTTTGAAAGGGTTGACCTTTCAAAGAACAACGCAGCATGCAAGAATATTGGCAAAGCTTTAACCCTTCAAATCCACTGTTATAAGGTATGCATTTTACACTGCAAACAATAAACATTTAGAGTGAACAATGGAGAATGAAGCAATGTTTTTTGGAATACAAGCAAAAGATTATATGTGAAAATCTATATCTTTAATTAACACCAAACCTACTAAATGTGCACCATCTCATATTACAGGATGGATTTGAAAGCAATCGGCATCAATTCTACACTGACATGTCCTGTCCAGTCTGCTTACAGCTGGCTATATTCCCTGTTGAAACCAATTGCGGCCACCTTTTTTGCGGTATGTGATTATTGCATTGAAATAGACATGAGTAAAAGGGGTTTTCAAGTACTTGGGTTAGATTTTCTAATTTGAACTTTAGCCCCTTGAATATATCAAACAATTAGATTTACATGAAGGAGGTCATGCAGCCCATTGTGTCTGTTGGTTGAAAAGGCTATCCAGGCTAATTCTACCTCTCAGCACTAGGTGTGTGTTCCAACACATCTCAGCTCTTCAAGCTACTCATCCAGGTACTTTTTAAATGTGATAAGGGTTTTGCCTTAACTACCCTTTTATAGTGATTCCCATCGGAATTTTACTTCCTTTATTCCTTTGAATCTTTACCCCCTAGTCTTTGAACAATTGGTGAAGGGAAGTAGTTCCATGCTACTTAGTCTATCATGGCCTGTTGTAATCTTAAACACCTCAATTAAGTCTTTCCTCTGTTCCAAAAAAATCTACCCTTTCACATAACTAAAATTTTCCATTCTTGACAATATCCTCTTCAGCACAATTTTATCTTTCCTATTATATGGTTACCAGAATTGTACACAGTACTTAAGCCATGGTCTAGCTGGCATTATATGCAAGTTTAGCATAACCTTCCTGCTGTTGTTTTCAATGTCTTCGCTGATAAAGGAAAACATCCAGTCTTTCTTTTAAACCACCTTGGTAATTTGTCCAGATACCTTTGAGGAACTATGGACATGCATCCCTAGATCCTTTTAATTCTTCCACGATACTCAATATTCTCTGATCTCTTCTATCTTCACTTGCCTTTATTCACCTTCACCACCACCGCACCCCTCTTTCCCCCCCCCCCCCCCGCCCAAGTCATTACCTTCCATTTCTCCAGATTAAATTCTATTTGCCATTTATTTTTGTCCAAATAACCAGACCATCTTTTTTTCATGCAGTCTAAAGCTTTCCTTTGTGCCGTCGACCATGTGTCAATGTTTGTATAATCTGCAAACTTCTTTATCAATCAAACAATTTTACATGTTATGAAAAAGCAATAGATAAAGTACTGAGCCCTGCAGAAAACCGATGGTAACAGTTTTCCAGTCACACAAACACCTGTCAACCATTATCAAGCAAAACAACAAATTTCACAACACACGTCAGTAATAATAAATCTGATTCTGATATCTGTTTACCTGCCATCAAGTTGGTTTTGGATCCAATTTGCCAGTCTCCCATGAACTCTACTATTTTAACTAGCTTGTCATGTAGTTGACTCCCAATTTTATATTTTTATGGGGAAAAAAGGGCTAATTTCTTAAATATTTTTAGCACAATATATGACAATGTCCATGATACAGTAACACAGGAAGGCAGAAATATAGATTGTAAAGGGTAGTAATATAGGTAGAAAACAATGGAAAGCTACAAATTGGGGATTTTAAAATAGAAAAAAAGTTGAGTGTGTGATAAATTACTAGGTCAGGGTAAGAAGCAAGACATTTTCTTAATAAAACAGTAAGAAAAGTATATGAAAACAGAACATATTTAAATATACAAATTGAAAATACTTAACACAATTCCTGGAGCACAAGTAATTTGGGACTATTGTTCAATCAAGGAAGCTGAAATAGTACACATTGTGAATTAATAACGTTAAGTGACCCACATTATATGCAGAAATCCAGTTATGGTGTCTCTCAGGTGACAGCATACACATAATGATTGAGTTCAGCCTGATCTGGAATTTAGAAATGCAGAAGAGGAGGAGCCTAGGTTATAGTTTTGAAAGGCTCAGGGTATTACAGGGCTTAAATTGATGACTGGAGTACTTTATCCATAAATTCAGTTAGTTCTGCATACTTCTAAGTATGCAGGATAAATACTTAGTTAGAACTGGGAAATGGGTCCTAATAATAACCTTACTGGGATCAATGATAGCAAGGAAAAAAATAACAAAAACAAAACATTCAGAATGGAGGAGGATATTCGGATGAAAAATTCATACATTCATAAATACATTGAGAGTGGTCCGGGCTAAGAGGAATGTGCAAATAAGTGTAGTCTCAGACAAAATAAATTATTTCAGTATTTTGGGACAATTGGGAAAGAGGTGCAAACCAGTCCAATTAATATAACACTCCATGAAGAATCCATTAAGGGATGAACAATGCAAGTTTATCATACAGTGGAAACAGATTATATTAGCCTCCTGTTTCCCCAGTATATTAAATTTAAAATAGTTCTATTACCATTCATATATCCTTATGACCACACTCTAACATTTCTCTGCAGACTATCTGTCTTTGTTTTTCCCCCATTTTCCTTTGATCTTCAGAGTCTGGCAACTAGTTTCATTCCAAAATTATTACCCAAAACCATGGATTGGAACCTATATTTTTGCCTTTTTCCAGTTTTAGAAAACATGAGCTTATTGCTTACTAGATATTCAAAGATGATCAAGTTGAATACACATCTTAACACATCTAAACCTAAAGATGATTTTGAATTATTAAAGTTCATTATGTTTATCATTCTGTACATGTAAAATGTATTGTTTATCCATCACTTTTCAATGCAAGATGGAGTGTCTATAGTTATCTCTGAAGAAGAGCATTTACTGTGGGGAAAATATGGAATTTAGATAACTTTGTATTGATGAGGAAAACAAGGCAGACATCAAAGTTTCTTCATAGATTTCAATGACTAGTATTTGAAAATCGAAGTAACCTTGCGGAAGTAGGAAAATAAACTTCAGTGAAGACAACTAGCTTTGAACATCAGACCCATTATACTGCACCATTGTGAAACATATATAGTAGATGTGAATTCTTTTCAGGCTTGAGATTTTCCTGTATAATTTCAAACCTTGTCATGTTCTTAAATATTAATTGGGGAAATTAGATTCAGTTATTTAGTTGGGCTGAATTGTCGCACTGCCTGTGCTCCCTGTCCACCTGCAATTTTTCCAAATGCAGAGGGTCATACAAGCTAAACCACCCAACTCCCTGTACCCATTGAATAAGCAGTGAGTAGGCCTCTTGCATATCCAGAGGTCTGATCCTGGAATGTCCTATATGTCTTCAATAGTTTGCTGCTTGTCAAAGTTTTTAAATGTCCCTGATTAGCCTGAGGCTTTTAATAACTAATGGAGATTACTAATTAGAAAATCATTTTTAAATTAAGAAGTTCAATTATGTGAAAACATTAAACAATTGGCAGTTGGCCTCTCTAAGGCCAAAATTCAAGTTATAAAACTTTGCACAAGGAAGAGAAAAACATTTCTAGGACTAACATCACAGCTTTTATTTTTGTGCTAAAATATATAGCAGTATGAGAATTGGTAAAGTAATCACAATGAATTTATCTTGCAATTCATCTTTTTTTCTTTTCTTAGGATCCTGCATTGTTGCATATTGGACATATGGAACTTGGTTGGGAGCAGTAAATTGCCCCATTTGTAGGCAAATGGTAAAAGAAGACATGGATTTTTTTTAAAGATTCATTCATGGCATGCAAATGTAATTGGCAAGAATAGCATTTTTATCTGTCCCTAAATCATTTTGAGAAGGTAGTGGTGAGCAACCTTATTGAACCACAGCAGTCTGTCTGGTAAAGGTACTTGTATGGTGATTATTCAATGAAGAGAACTGAGAATTTTGTATTCCCAAGTCTGAATGTTGCCCAGATCTTGCTGTATGTCATCACAGACTGCTTTGTTATTTAAGTAATTTCAAATTGAAGGAATTGAAACTGTAATCATCAGTAATTGTCCACTTGGCTGAACTTCTAATGCAGGGAAGGTCATTAATGAAACGGCTAAAGATGGGTATGTTTATTTATGCTGCCAGAGTGTTAAAATAGAGGTTGTTGTCGTTCAAAGGATAAGGGGGTACATACAATTGTAGTTTTCAATAAAGTGCTTGAGTCTTAATAGGAGTAGAAAAGACTTTGTTGCAGGAATGAATCTTGCATTATCTTTTAGCCTATCAATCCATTTAATTCCTCTCCCAACTGCTTGTTCATTTTCCAAGCACTGATGTTCCACTGTCTACTAATCTGTAAAGGAAACTTCCAGCTCTTACTCCCAACAAAATTATGTTGAAGTAGTAATGTTAATTCAACTGAATGTCATTTATTCTTAAATGTCCCATGTTATTAGTTGATTTTATTTGATCAATGTATTCAGAAATTAAAAGCAACAAATATGATAGTGTCTCTGAAAATATCAGCTATAAATTGACTCTCCTAAATTGACTTGCAATTTTTGGATCTTTCTCCTATACAAAATCACTTGCTGAACTTGAAATGGAGTGGGCAGAAAAAGTAGAGGTATAAATGGGTAAGATTTATCAACTTAAAAGCAGCTACTTTTTCTAAAAATATGTCATGGGTAGTAAGTACCATCTTGGAACAAAGAAAAGATTAAGTGATTTCTGTATATATTAACAAAAATAATACGTAGATTTTAGTCTTCGTTCCATCAGGCACCTGTGGGGGGGGGGGGGGGGGGGGGGGTCAGTCAGAATACATAGTCACTCTCCACACAGGAAATTTTTGTTTGGAGTTATTCATTAGCTGCATGAAGAGCAGCCAGATGCAGATTTGGACAGCGGAATGTTGTTTAGTCAGAATGAGGATACTTTGGATTACAGTTAGTTTATTGTCAATCAGGATTAAGTACTAGAGGGAAAAAAACAACTCAAAGGCTTCTTACAGTGTGGAGTGCTTTCTAACAAGTGGCAGTTGAAGCCAAGTGTACTTAATATTGAAGGTTATTGGGAAAATAATAATTAGTAAATGGCCTTATACACTTGTACAGGCACAGTAGGTTGAAGCCACTTGTCCTGTGTTGAACATTTTGCATACTTATATTTAAGAAGTAAAGGTTTTAATTAAATCCCTCGTGGCACCTGATTCAGCTTTGAGGTGAAGTGCTTAATAGAGCTGCTGAGTCATCTAGGGCCAGTATTGGATTTGAATCAGAATCAAAATATTTGGCTGTATTAGCATGTTTTCCATTTTCTGTCTATCAGACTAACTTCATTTATCTTTTTGAAACAAAGCCTTGTGAATCAGTGTCCAAAAATGATTGATTTTATTGACTCAGATTGTGCAGTTAATGACAAAGCAAACTGCTTACTGCTGACCTAAAAAAAATGCATCTTGTTTAATGAAGAATTCTCGTAGACAAGAAATGAAAGTAAAATTTTTAACTATTTTAAACATATTGCGGAGCAAACTTTAATCCCTCACCATTTTGATGATTTTTTAAATTTTTCCTGGCAAAATGGACAATTCCTGTACCAATCCCAGTGGGACACCACACATTACATCTTGACCAAGAGAAATACCCATTTAGGTCTGCTGTGCCACCAATCTACTATCCATGCCAGTATGTTGCCTCTACACCATGAGCTTTTATTTTTCACAATGACATTGGATGCAGGACCTTAGTCTTATGGAAAATCTAAGCACAGTACATCCATTTGTCAGTAGCACATGTTACTACTTCAAATAGTACCAATAAAGTGGTCAAATTGTTTCACAGAACCATGCCTGATTACCCCAAACAGTTCTAAGTGTTCTTCTATAATATCTTAAGAGTCATAGAGTTGTACGGCATAGAAACAGGCCCTTCAGCCCAACTCGTCCGTGCTGACCGTGATGCCCATCAACAATAATCCCAAGTGCCTATGTCAGGCCCCTATTGCTGTCCTCCTTTCCTATCCAAAACTGTCCAAATACCTTTTAAATGTAATTGTATCTGCCTCTATCACTTCCTATGGCAGCTCTTCCATATAGTTACCACCCTGTGTGTGTGTGTGTGTGTGTGTGTGTGTGCGCGTGTATGTGTGTTTGGGGGGGGGGGGTTGGGGGGGAAGCTTACGCCTCAGATCTCCTGTGGGAAAACTTGCCCCTCGTTTCTCCAGCCAATAGTTGCTTTTAATATTTTCTGTATGAAAGATGTTAAGCCTGTAGTTTCCTGCTTTGTCTTTCCTTTTAGTGGAACCATATCTAAATCTAGCGAATTTTGGAAAATTAAACAAGTACATCAACCAACTCAAGTACTTTAAGACTAGAGGCTGAAGTCCATCAGGATCCATAAAATTGTCAGCCCACAGTTCTAGTTGTTTGCACAGTACCACATTACTGCTGATTGTCATTTTCCTGAATTCCTCCCTCCCTTTCAGTTCCTAATTTGAAGCAATTTCTGGGATTATATCATTTATAGTGAAGACTAATGCAAAATATCTATTTAATTTATCTGTCATTTTGTTGTCCACTTTTAATTCCTCATACTCACCTTTCATCAGACCAATGTTCACTTTGCTAACTCTTCCAAGTATCTAGACAAACTCTTGCCATCTGTTTTTACTTTACTGGCCAAAACAACTTTATCTTGTATTTTTTTTCCTTCCTTATTAATCTTTGCCTTTCTTTGCTATTTATTTATATTCTGTCCAATCTTCTGACCTGCCATCTGTCTTTGCACAATAATATATTTTTTCTTTAAGTTAATACTCTAACTTTTTATTTAGTTAAATACAGATGGTGAGTCCTCCTCTTGGAATTTCTTTCTTGTTGGAATGTATTCAGTATGATAGCCTTAAATGGGTACCACTGCATCTCAATTGGCCAATCCCTTAACCTAACCTCACCTTAGCTAGCTTTCTTTTCGTGATCTCGTAATTGCCCTTATTTGAGTTTAACATACTTGCCAAGGAACAATTCTTCTCCTCTTCATATTGAATGTAAAATTTTAATTATGATTACAGCCAATTAGATGTACCTCCACCATGAGGACATTAATTGTCTTGTTGCACAATATCATGTCTATTATAAGCCTGCTCTCTGGATGGTTCCTGAGTGCACTATTTAATGAAAACAGGAATTCATTTAGCCTCCTTTGCCTATCTGATTCTTTCCAGGCTACATCTAGATTAAAATTCCCCATGATTATTGTTGTAACTTTGCAGCATGCCATGCTCCCATTATTTCTTCCTTTATACTTGGTCCTACCACATGGAAATTGTTAGATAACCCACACACCACTCTCACAAGTGACTTAAGTGACTTTTTCTCTTATCTCCACCCAAACCACTTTCATGCCCTAGTTTCCTAAACTTGGGTTATTTCCTCTTTATTATCTAAGCTTTATTAATTATTAGAAGCACTCTTTATTTTTTTCATAATTTCTTACAAATTGCAATATTCAGATCCCAGTCTATATCATCCTGCAGCCATGTGTCTGTAATGGCTATCAGATCACATATTTATGCTCTTAGTTCATCTGTTTTGTTTTGAATGGCACATGTATTCAGATATGAAGCTTTATTTTTGTCCAGTTTGTTACTTTTTAACCTTGAGCGTTATTTGCTGATTTAATCTAAGACTTGTACTATCGGTTCCTGCCACAGTCTGTCGTTTCCCATATTAACACTTTTCTCTACACATCTTCACTTGCCATATCTTCGCAACTTAGAATATTTACTCCAGCTGAATGTTTAACAGTTTAAATCTTTTAACAGTTTTGTTAAAAGTGAAAATAAGCTTGTATTATGGATATGTCATTGTTTTTGTAAGATTTATGTTAAAACAGTCTTTTAGGGAAGGAAATTTGGCATCTTTGGGTATTAAATATCTTGATCTTAGGCCATCATCATGGTTCATTCCCAAACCACTAGCTCCATCCTATAAAACTAAACCAGATAGTTCATGTGTCATATTTGATCCCAAGTTATATATAGTTCCTCAATTCTGTGCCAAGGCTAAGATGACCTATTTTCACCTCTGCAACTTTACCCAATTCTTTGGCTCTTATGCTGATACACTCATCCATGCCTTTTTATTTTTAGACTTAACTGTTCTGATCCTGGGTTTCTTCATTCTACTCTACGTAAATGAGCTCATGAAAATCTCTGCTGACCTTGTCCTAACTTGCTCAGTCCGCTTCACACATCCACTGTGTGTTTACTGACCTAAATTGGCTCCTGGTTGGTTAGCAGACACCTGAGTTTAAAATTCTCTAGGTTGGCATGCAGATTCTCCTGGAGAAATTTGGCAGTCCTCTGCAGGAGTCCAGTGGTGGAACACAGTTGAGAAATCACTGATGGAGCCAACTGTGAATCTTTTAAATGATTTTTAGTTTTTTTTAATGTCTGTGACATACAAAATCTTCTTAAACTATCAAAAGAATAAAGTTAATTAAAAACACAAATAATTAAAAGAGATTAAAGGGAAAAAAAATTGAAATGACTTTTCCCTTTTACCTCAGTCATCTGGTCTAGAATCCCAATTGTGTCCTGCAAATTGCCTCACCTGGCATGGGATGAGAGAGGAATAAATTGAGCTCCACCATTAGCCTCCATGTGATATCTAGCAATGAAATTTGGTTACATATGTGACACCATATTATCAGTTATTTAATCCCAGACCTACATCCTTGAAAGCTCATGCGCAGGAGAGTTTATGACTGAGCAAACTTAACATCATCCAACCCATTGATTGCATCTGTTCTCAGTTTAACATTCAGCAGTAAATTTGCCCTCTATCACAATCAGTTTGCTTCTACAGGTATTTGCAGAACTTGAGATCCATCTAAAATATTATAACCTACCCTTGCTCTTTATTAATCATCATTTTCAACATTTTTTCAGATTTCTGTAATTGTTTTTTCTTATTTCATACAGTTTACAGACCATTTAAACAGTTAATATATGTATTCACAAGTTGCATCCAAGAAATTCAAACAGTTTATATCCACATGATTCTATTTGGCTCTACTATTTGCTGTTTATATGCTATTTGGTTTGTGCCATTAAAGCAAATTGTCTTTGCCATTCCAGAAATCTATATCTTGTTATTCACAGATTGTTTGTGCCATTTGTTCTTTTTTTTAAAGAATTTAATTTTTGCCAATAAAAATATTAGCACCGTGAAACACTGAGACCTAATTTTTATATGCACAAAACACTGATACAATATATCCAATGCCTATGAGACTAGTACCAAAAAGATTTTAAGATTCATCAGATGTTAGAATTTAAATTGCTCATACTTGTTAGCAAGGCTATGTAAACATCTCTAATTTTATACTATAATCTTAAGGCTAATTATAGCTCCTTCATTAGTGCATCTTAGAATATCTTGGAAGTATGCGTGTATTTCCTGCCTGCCATTGTGGGAATTTAAGTTGGATGATTTGGGAATTGGTGCAATATCTTTATATTTGCACATTTTTTTGAATCAGTAAAGTGTAGTTTATCAGAGAGTCTTGTCCAACTATTCACTGCCATACAACCGGCAGGCTTTTATAGGAAAAAGTTGGAATAGAATAGCAGTTCAGTTAATTTTATTTCAAACTGTCTCAGTGATGCTATTGCTAGCAGATCCTTAGTAACTGACTCTTCAATACTCCCTTGCATGCAGTGCATAATTTCCCATCTCCAATAATGCTGCTGCATAGCATATAACCCCCACACCCATATACAGCCAGAGTCAATCAAATGGCCCCTTGGAAATCCTGAACCTTGTCTGCTTGGTTAGCAGTATACGATGATACTGCATGTACCACCAGTGTTCTGTTTTATTTGAAGCTTATTAATAATTCAAAACTTCCTTCCATAATCTGTCATTAATTGATATGATTGTGAACAACACCATAAGTTCAGAATTTGAAAAGACATTGTGTTCCAAGTAACTATATAAAGGCAAAATTTGAGTTGAGCCCTGTCAGTTAAAATAATGTTAATGATAATTTAATAGACTAATTGTTATGTATGCTTTGATTATGTACAATGAAAATGTCACCATTGATTTTAATTATCTTGTAAGCAGGTTACCTTGTTGTTTCCATTGTTCACAATGAATGACCAACATCCAGAGTCTGTACAAGTTATTCAAGATATTAATAATTATAACAGAAGATTTTCTGGTCAGCCCAGATCTGTAAGTATGCTGGAATCTTACGATGTAAAGCATAATGGAAAAACTAATACCAGTCAACATAAGTAGGAAAAAAGTTTACTAACAATATTTTTGACTTCAATTTTTAAATATTATACTTAAGTATTTCTCCACCTCATGTAATATAATTAAATCCAAATAGTTATGCATCTTCCCTCTAAATTTCACCCTGCTTTCCAAAGCATAACTTTTAAAATCCTTCTTCCTCGTATGTGGCACTGAGGGTCTTTAATTATTCAGAGTTCTGAAAAGATTACTTCTGTGCAATTTTCCTAGGCATTCTTGACTTTAAAATTTTTCAATGTCAGTTCTATTGGTTTTGCCTATACTGTCATACAATTATTCACTAGTTACATGATCAACAGCTAATCTTGTTTTATGGATTAGCCCACTCTAACTCCTGCTCAGACAAAATCAGTTTCATTAAAATCAAGTTCACTTGGGTACAATCTAACTTCTTTCCACACATAACTGATTTTCTGTATGATTAATCCAAATGCTGCAATCTGATAATGGTACAATAGCAATTTATCAAGATTGAATTGAATGTGTGTGTGTATCCCAAAATGGCTATGGAAAATTTAAGTGCCCTAATCCAGAGGAGTTTATAATTTTCATCAAAACCATTTGTCATGTTTGACCAAATTACCTCTTCCTCATTCTGTACTTAAGTTGAGTGGGAAATTACTTGCATCTTTTCTCTGCCACCATTTCCCAACCTCCTCCAGCAGTACTGGCTTTTTCAATAGATTATGTATGAAATCTTCTCTCAAATCATAAGTACCTTAAGTACCCACCTTGAAAACTGGCCATTCACTAAATTACATGCTCTAGTGATCCACTTGCTTTATTCAGATTTTTTTAGTTCTATGTGACAGTTTGACCTCTAGAAATCAGGTGAATGCACATAGTTTCATTGTGCCTGAGAAAGACAAGATCCACTCAAACACCCAATCACTTCCTTCCCTTTTTATTAATATTATTTCCCTTTTTATTAGTATTACTGGCCACATTTTTTCCAATTGTCTCTGAGCCTACATGATTCAACTATTTCTGGAAACATATTTGGATAGACTGGAGAGAGGGTTTTAATAGGAAAATAGCCAACCCTGGCCATGAGCTGCTAGAACAGTGACTGAAATCTGTCAAACAGCTCTAACAGCAAGGTTATTTTAAAAAGAGATATTGCTATGCAATGGAAAATGAGAGCTGCTTTTCATTCTTTTAATTTCGTGCATTGTATAAAGCTTTGTCTGCACAATATATTTCTTAGGCTCTGTAATTCATTTTTATTCCCCTGTATTCTGGTAAGTTGCAGAATAATATTGGGACTCGTGCAATAATGTTTTATTCTAGATACATTCTTGCATATGTCTTACTTTTCAAAAAGCAAACAAACACATTCCAACTGTAAACTCAAACTGATTTAATTAAGAGAAACATTTAACATTTCTGATCAGAGACCCTTACTCAGACAAAGGATCACCAACTTGAAACATTAATTGTTTCTCTTTCCCCAGGTTTGCCTGACCTGCTGAGTGTTTCCAACACTTTGTTCTTATTTCAGATTTCTGGTTCCTGCAATTTTATTTCCACATAAAGCTGATTTATTTTGTCTGTAATATGTGAATAAACAGAATAAGCTTCAATGAAAGGTTTAACCATTTTCTGCTACTTCAATCAATGTGAATGCTTTTGCAGAATGCATATTTCACTTTACAAGATTGCATCCTGAACAGACTGGAACTAAATGCCTTCTGCCTCAGACCTGAAAAACAATTTGTTGGTTCCTTCATTTTGAATGAGGCTTCCTCAAACCACCATTCTTGCTTTTTAACCCCACCCTGACCAAACTCCATCTTTCCCAGCCACAACCCTTTGAGTCACGAGTGATTACTTTATCCTCTAGTGCCTCTTCTGATTGGGTAGTATTGAACTTCTGTTGTTGTGAAATTCTGTAGAATTTGCCAATGAAATCCTTGTTTCATTATCCCAAAATGATTAGGCAACAGTTTAAGAATTTGCAACCAACAAATTTCTTCCGCATTCTTGTCTCTGCAACCACACCCCCCCCCCCCCCCACGTTTTATTTTTACTTTCTGTTGAATGTCACGTTTCCACATTCTCATCCCAGCCATCACCAGCATCTTTTTCGCCCTTCTTTCCCCACACACACACCCCCCCCACCCATTTTCTTTTCTTTACTTTCCGTTCAATGTATTTCAATGGCAGACCCATTGGCAAAGTCCATTAAATTTCCTAACCTTCCAACTCAGAAAAACATGCTTCGGCGCTGTGGAGGTTCTCTTGGTAGTTTTAAACCAAATTTAAATAACATTTTAAAAAAAACATTCAAGCAAATAGTTTAAAAATAGTTGCCTACACAATCCGGTCAGTTCTAAAAACATGATTTAATTCCATTCAATGGCTTCAAAGTTATAAAAGAAACTGTCTACGTATTTACACTTTCAGGCATGTTCCTCATTTCTTTCATTTTAGCAGCTTTGAGCTGTTACAATTTCATATTTTTGTGTGATTGTGGACATGTATGAAGAACAGCATCATCCTTGCAAAAATTACTGTTTTAAAAGTAAGTAATCACATTTCGTTGCAGCTTATGGATCGTATAATGGATCTACCCACACTACTGCGCCATGCCTTTACAGAACTCTTTTCCATCAGCGGTCTTTTCTGGATGTTTCGAATACGAATTTTCCTCTGCCTGGCTGGTGCCTTGTTCTATTTAGCATCACCACTGGACTTCATTCCTGAGGCTTTCTTTGGAATTCTAGGATTTCTAGATGACCTGTTTGTTATTTTTCTGCTTCTCATCTATATTTCTATAATGTATCGAGAGGCAGTAACTCAAAGATTAAATAGGTGAATTAATGTTCTTATAATAAAAAAAAGATTGCAACTAAGTTAACGCATGTTTTCCTGTAAAGGACTTACTTCTGACGAGCAGGTTAGTCTGTTGCAAACAAAGAGCTCCAATATTGGATGACTAAAAATGCAGTGCTTAAATTTGCCATTACAGCATCTTGCCTGCAAATTAATGCAAGTCAAATTGAAACATAAGGAAATACTAAGCTGCTTTGTAGTTTTCAAACTGGTTTTCGTGCATTTAGAGAAAATTTGAATTATTGAGAACTGGAGAACATTCATTGATTGAGAGGTGTAATTAGGGTAATCAATTTGGGGATTATGGTCATTTTTTTTGTTAATGTGAGCTTTGTTTAAATGAAAACTCAATTGGTAGGAAATCATGTAGCTAGATTTCTTCTGATTTCCACCTTGTATATTAAAAAGGAAAACTGATATCTATTGTGTGTGCAGTTAGGAGTTTAAATATTAAAGCAATAGCCATTACTGTAAATACCCTGTTGTTTTTGTACCTATATTTTCTACAAAGTTCTATTTTTTTTTGATACTGTTGTAATGATTTTTGGATTTTAGGCATGTAACAAACTGAACAAATTGCTCATTAAAAATTTGATTGCTTTGTTTGTAATTAATTAAACCATTCATTTCTCTAGAAAGCACTGCTATCTTCATAACCAGATTCTCAAGAATAAAGATAACTAAGAGTTGGAGGTGATTAACTTTGAATAAATTAAAGGATATGGTGGTTATGGAGGTTGAAATGAGAAATGGTACAATAGTCTGCTGAATTAGAGTATGATTTACTTCATAATGGCTTTTAGATTGGGAAATTTAAGTTTTGAAAATAGAGATGGGCATCTTACTAGCATCATTACGATTGGGGAAAGTTGATTTGGATTGTCAGTCTTTTTCCCAGGTAAGGGAGTCTAAAACTAGAGGGCATAAGTTTAAGGTGCCCTCTAAGATTCAAAGGGGACCTGAGGCAAGATCCCGCTGCCACCTCCCCCACCCCCACACGGTGGTGGGTATATGGAATTAACTGTCAACTGTGGTGGTAGAGGCAGGTACAAAGTTTAAGACATTTGGACAGGTATATGAATAGGAAAGGTTCAAGTAAAGGGCATAAATTCATTGTGGTATAGATGTTTAAATTCTAGTTATTTGAAACTTATTGAAATATTCAAAATTTTAAATGAGGAACTGTGTACCTTCCAGATAGTAACAGGCTAGATCACAAGAGACTGCAGATGCTGGAATCTGCAACAACAATCTGTTGGAGGAACTCAATGGGTCAAGCAGCAGCTGTGGCTTTGCTCTTTGCTTGAATATGACACCATGGATTAGAATTATGATTTACCCATGTCTTACACTGAGGATGTCATAAAGCTATACACAATTTCTATCCACATACCTGTCCCTTCCCACAGATGCTGCTTGACCTGTGTTCCTCCAACAGATTGTTTGAGCCTAGATCACTAATATAGCTTCTATTATTTTTTGATTTCTCATGTTAAATGTCATTAAATTTTCTCTACCAATATCTGCATTGGTACTACCTTAACAGCACACAAAGTATATGCTGCACATATACCCAATAAAAGTTGGAACTTAATCTTACAAATTGCAGTAATAATTAGTTACTGCTATTAATATTTAACATTGAGTTGGAAAAAAAGTTCATATCCAGATCACATGAAGCCTAAGTAGAACTTCCAAAGATAATGAACAATATACACAAAGGTGGTGATCCATTGGTTAGTTATGTGCAGTGGCTAGTCAACAGAAGTGAAATAAACACCAGAGCAAAGACAAAATTCCTATGGTCTTCACCTTCCACTGCACCAGCCTCTGAATTCAACAATTCCTTTGTAATATCTCCCAGCTCCAACAAGATTCTGTCACCAGATACACATTCCCCCTTCCTTTCAGCATTTCAAAGGGACTATCCTTTAACAATGCCTAAGCTTTGCTCTTCCATCCCCACCAACCACTCACTATCCTGTGGCACTTTACCATGCAACTGCAGGAGGTGTGATAGCTGTCCTTCCACCTCCCAGCCTGAAAGCAGCATTCACTTGCACTTTTTCTGACCTAGTGCACTGCATTTCAGAGTCCAGTGCGGTTTCCTTTACCTTGGAGAAACTGAATGCAGAGTAGATGGTTGCTTTACAGAGCACCTTTGTCCAGTCCTCAAGACCAACTGTTAATTCTCCATCCCACTGTGACCTACCTGTAGACTCCTGGACTGTGACAAGTCACGATGCAAGCTCAAATTACATCTCATTTTCCATTTCTAGCCTTTCAGAGTCTTATGTAAAATTATCAAATTCCATTTCTGCCTGTGCCAAAACTGACCACTTTAAGTCATCCATCCGTAACTTTTAGCTCCATTTTTCTCTTCATTAATGCAGTTTGACCTGGAATTAGCAGTAAATTACTCTGACAGCCCCCACCACCCATATGACCTGGTTCTCCCCATCACATTTTCCCTTTATTCTATCCATCCCCAACACTTTGCTGCACCATAAAACTTTTTTCCTTCTCTTTCACAGTTCTAACAGAATTAACATTTCAAATCCAAGGCCCTGTTTCTCTTTCAAAAGATGCTGCCTGACTTGTGTTATTCCAGCATTTTCTGTTATTTTTATTTCAGATTTACAGCATCTACAGTCTTGCTTTTCATTCACATGCACGACTTGAGATTTTAGGAAGACATTTCAGCAGGTACAAGTGGTGTTGATAAACTGCATAAAGTTAGTCTACCAGAACTCTCTGCATTAAGGTAGAAAAAGCCTCTCAAAACCAGGCTGGAATCACTGCAAGACAATAGACTATCGGGGAGATATCAACATGGCCCAAACATTGATGGAGGACACAATGTCATCCAACTGCAGTTATTTAAGAATGAAGAAAAAGGCATTAGTATTCACATACTTCAGCTTCCTCATTAGCTATTCCAATCTCTCTAAGCTAGTCTCCCTAAATTCAAAACTTTAATGCCAGTATCTTAACTTCAAGTTCTACTTTTAACCCCAAAATACTGGAAATACCAGAAAATGCTGGAAATATTCAGCAGGTCAAACAGTATGTGAGGAAGGACAAACAGTTACATTTCAGATCAAAGACCTTTCATTTCTGTTTTTATTTCAATTCCAGCATTTGTTTTAATTTTCATTAGCCCACTCAGGCTATGCATCAGTTTAAAAATCTGGCCTTTGCTTTAGCTGTCTTCAGCCCTCACACTTCTGTGCACAAATTTATCTAACATTGCTAACTGTGCCTTCAACTACCTCAACTTCAAGTTCTTCATAAATATTCACACCTTTTTCCTCCTTCAAGACTCTTGCTTTCTGATCAAACATTTAATCACCTACCTTAACATCGGTGATGTGGCTATCAAATTCTGCTTGATAACATATGTGTATAACATAACAAGGCTCTTAATAGTAAATTTAATTTACAAATACAAGATGTCAATAAAGTTGACACTTTCAGATAATAGGATCCATGCAAGGAGTCATGTGGAGATAGAAGAGGAGGATAAGAAAGTAGTTGTTGGTCAAGGTCAATTTTAATGAAGGATAAATGGATCTTGGAAATAGAGACCTCAAAAGGGTAGACTTTAGGGAAAGGCATTAATGATAGCAGTTTTAAAATAACTCAAAAGAGGAAATACTTGACAATTACCAAACATTGTTCTATAAAACATTAGTGGTTAAGTCATTGCTACAGATTGTATCAGAAATACCCTGGCACTTTCGGTTGGTATGTAAGACAATGGTTATAAGTGTGTAAATTTCTTATAATTAATTAAAAATTCCTTTGTAAATAGAGTTCATAAAAATTGTTTTTTTTGCCATAATTAGAAATGTTAGCACAGGTAAAATAATGCAAAGAGAAACTAAAATATTTAGCAAAACTATTTATTAGAATTTACCAAAAATTCTGAAATGATCAAAAGCCTCATTCTTTTGCCTTTCCAGAAATTAACAAAACTGATGACTGGGAGGCTGGTACATAGTCTAACTGCACAGAAGAAGCAATAATGGCCTTCATGATGCTTTTTCATATATAACTGATAGAGATTTTTCTTATAAAAGGAACACTGTCTTCAGAATGCATTGAGCATCTCTATTTTAAGTGATTGAAATTGCTCCAGAACCTCAGTCTATCCTAACAGAAGTGCAAGTAAACACACTGCAATATCCAGACATTTAGATTTTTCTTAAATTAGCAAGTACCACCACTGAACACATAACTAAAAGTATCATAAATGTAAAGGTTATGCATGTACAGCAGGTCCAAGAACACAGCAAGGGTAACTACAGAAAGAACCTGCATTTCTTTAGCACCTTTTATGATCTCAGGATGTCTGTTAGTGCTTTCTATCCACAAGTACTTTTGAAGTGTAACCGCAATTGAATGAAACATGCAGCAAAGTTGTCTGCAGCAAGTTCCAACAAATAATGAAATAACCAGATCATCAGTTTTAAATGTTGGCTGGGACACAGGGAGAAATCCACCTAATTTGCATAGTATCCATAAAATGTCAAGGCACAAGGCAAAAAGAGCTTTGGATTAGTTTCTCAATCCTAAAACCCCTCAGACACTGCAGCGTTCATCAGGACTTTTAGATCACATACCGATGACATGATTGAAGCTTGAGCCCAGGACTTAAGGAGATGGAACGACATCTAACACCAAGAAATAAGATGCACTCTGCAAGGAATGATCACAGACAACTGAACAATCCGATTCCAGCAATGTACCATTTCAACACCGATGAGCAGCATATTCTAACGTACAGTAACTTGCAAAAGCAATACAAACTCCTGTAATATATTTAGCCAAAACAATTGCAAATAATGTTGAATTCCTTCAAGCTCCTTAAAGTACAACAAACAAGTTGACAATCTTAAGTTTTAATGCGAGGAGCAATAAACTATAATGCAATTAGTTACCACACTTAAAATATTTGATCCAGTGTATTTAATAGGATATTAAACTTTTGTGATTGCCACAAAAATACAGCATATCAAAACTATTCTTGAAAAAACAAATTAAAAATAGTTAAACTTAAGCATTCTACTTCTAGATTCACTGTTTAGAACAAGGAAGTTAAAACTAATTGTTTCATTTTAAATATTTAACAGCAGATACCCCCCAAGGTAAGCAGAGGCTTCCTTCCAAGGTGGCTCATTTTTCTTTAAACTGCAAAAAATTAATTTTACACAAAGAAAATTTTCCAGAAAACAGGTGAAATGTTATCAGTCTATTCACTAGGCTTCCATAACTAGTACAGTCATCAACAGGAGGTACACTAGACTGCAGATATTCTTTCCATTTTTTCTTCAAGATGAAGCATTTGGAGTTGCTTCCCATTAGCATTTCTGCAGAATAACTTATGATTATGTTTAGCAGCTTATTGGAAATGCAAAAGTCAAGATGAGCATCCAATTCAGCACTTCAACACAGAACTAAATTTTTGATCAAGCTATACTAAAAAAGGTATATTAAATGCTGCCATTCTCCTCTGGCTTTAGGAGGCCAGAGGATGCAAGCACCACCTGACATCCATTATTGACATGATTCATCACTTTATGTTTGAGGTGCACCACTTGCTCACGTAGGACACTTGCTGTTGAGGTTAATTCAAAGTTCTCTGATTTTAGAGTCTTTACTTTATCTTCCAGTCTTGCAATTCTCTCTAACTTCCTTCTTCGACAATTTGATGCTGCAATGCGGTTTCTTTGTCTCTTCTTTTCAGCTTTGATATGCTGCCCTCCATCTTCTAATGGGGAGAGCGGTGGAGATTCACTTAGTGGGCCTACTTCTGGCACTGTCTGGAGCTCTTCTTGATATTTTGAACACATAAACTGCGCCAAGGTTGAGAACTGGTGTTGTGCTGATGCTGTACCTGCATAGGGAACATGGCCAGTGGGGTAACTTTCAGAGCCTGCATTGGGCAGGCCTGGATTGTAGTTGCCGAGGTTAGTATAGACGGGGACATCTGCTTTCGACTGGGTCAAATGCAGACTACCATGATAGATTGAAGTGGAGGTATGAGCTGTGCATGGGGCTCCTGCCAAGACCAGATGTTGGTTCTGTTTGGTCAAATCCTGCAATGCTTTAAAGACAGAAAAAAATCAAGGTTATCAGATTATTCACCATAGGCAGCTACGCATAAATGCTGCTCATTCAGCCCACATGCCAATTTCTTCAAAAATCCATCCAATTAGTCACATTATCCTTTTATCCCAATTACTTTAATAGAAAAACTGCCTTGTTTTTGTTTCTCCACTTACAATCAAGAGACCAAGTTATCTGCTTATAGGCCTGAGATAAGTACATGCCTCAGAGCACAGAAATCTCTCCTTTTCCATCTTAAATATACTAATGACTAAGCACTGAGAATTCCAAAAATTCACAACTCTTTCAGTCCAAAAAGGGTAATCTCTATATACCCACAAAAGATCCAGTAACTATTTAAACATGTTAATCTCTTAAATTTCTTTACTGAAGACCGTTAAAGCATAGCCCACATTTTAAATCACACAATATCAGTATCATTCTGGTGAATCTCCACTGTAATCAGAATTAAATACAATTGCTATATTATCTCCAACTTTTATAATCCTGTCTGTGACATAAAGACTAATAGTTCAATAATATTTGCTTTATATTGTCTGTATACCAATTTAGCAATATCTTCATGAGGACCTCTAAAAATCCCTCAACTCTACAGACTCCTTGCTATACATTTTTCCTTTAGGTCCATGCTGATGACCTCACACTTCCCTGCAGAACTCCAACCCCACAGAACTCCATCCACCAATCTTTTATTATTGCCACTGTAACTTTCACCTCCCTCTAATTAGCCATACTATCCTTACAACTCCCGCATACTGTGCACTCAAATGCATTATTAGTATGAAGACTTACAATAAGGGTGTGGATTTTCAATCTCGTCTCTGCTCCCCAGCAAGAATCTTCTACCTGCAAATTATAATACATAGAATTTAGAAATCAAAGACATTTTAATGTATTTAGATAAGATTGTAAATTTAAATTGAGAGAAACGTACTGGTTAGAACAAGGTGCTAAAATCGACCTCATGCTCATCAACACTTTAAATAGCAAATCCAGCAAATTATCTCATGATGGTCTGGGCTAGTCAAGCGCAATGCACACTCGGGTAATGACTATTAAAAATGAGACGTCTTAGAAGGGACGTAAAAGGCGATACAACGGATACAGACTCTTGCAAAGAAACCATTGGATTTGCTAAGTGTAAAATGGCAGAGGATTTAATTCCTGTGGTAAACACATAGAGTTAACGTTACTGCTCTGGGACATGAAACGCTAACACTGTTTATCTTTCCACAGATGCCACCCGATTCTAGTGTTTCCAAAAGGCTCTGCTTTTATTTCAGATTTCCAGCATCCTTTTGGTTTTCGGTTTAAGTCCGCTGCTGAACTGGCGATTCGACCCACACCACTCCGAAACACCTGATGGGTCTCCCATGTGCAGCCTCAAAGTTGTCAAAAGCTCTTTTAAAGGCCACACACGACGCGATTATGCCGGGCAGGGAGCAGTGGAAAGCGGGCAGGGAGTGGGGATTACGGTGGGGCTGCGAGAGGGGCAGCAGCAGCACACAGGCAGTGGACATGTGAGCTGGATCCCCACACGGGGCCCGGTCCCCAGCACCGGTCTCCTAGTACCCTCGACATACCCAGCCCCAGAGCCCAAACCACCCCCCCCCCCCCCGTCCGGCCGCCGAAGCCCGAGGCCGCTCTCACCTTTGATGAGCGGGTGGACGAGGCCCTCGGGCTCCCGCCTGGTGCCGGGCCTGTCGGCCTGGGGACAGCAGTCCGGCGAGGGCAGCGTGAGGAGAGGGCGCTCAGAGCCGCCGCCACCCACCGCCTCCTGGGGCTGCCGCCGATTCGCCGCGCCCTTCTTGTCCATCGGTGCCGTCTCCAGCTGCCTGACGCCGGCCGCCTCGTCGCGGTAGAAAGGCGCTGCCATCCGAGGCCGGGAGCTCGACGCCAGTCCGGAGCCTCCTCGCATGAGAACGTGGCGTGACGCCGCTCGCCTGACGCACATCCTCGCGCCCATTACGCGAGTCAACGTCACGACGCCCCCATAGCAACTGCATCCCCGCCTACGTCATTACCCCGGGGAGGTTGGGGTGGGGGAAGAACTTGAATCAGGATGGCTCACTTCGTGATATTCCAAATCGCTCTGCAACGAACGAGGTTTTCGATGTTTTGTTGAGAGATAAAACCGCAAACAAAATAAACTTGAAGATTCTGAAATAAAAGCAGAAGAGTTCAGCCAGTCAAGCAACATCTGTGGAAAGAGAAACCAATCCACGTTCTGGGCCAACGACCTTCCTTTTTGAAGTGTGTTTGCTGCTGTGATGCAGGGAGTTGGTTTGCCGCTCAGCAAGTTCCCCTAAAATAACTTAAATGGAAGGAAATACCCCAGCAGAGGTAGAGAAAGAAACAGAGTGAACTGTCATTTCGATTATCTTTCCTCACACCCAGATTTTAAGGAGAACCAAGACCTACAGTGTTGCTTTTCCTGATTTTGATGTGTCAAAAATATATGTACATCAAAACACACAGTGAAATGCACCTTTTGTGTAGAGTGTTCTGGGGGGCAGCCTGCAAGTGTCGCCACGCTTCCAGCACCAACATAGCATGCCCACAATTTCCTAACCCGTACGTCTTTGGAATGTGGGAGGAAACCAGAGCACCCGGAGGAAACCCACGCATTCACAGGGAGAACATACAAACTCCTTACAGACAGCGGCGGGAATTGAATCCGGGTCACTGGCGCTGTAATAGCATTACTCTCACTGCTACACTACCGTGCTCCCATGGTGATTGAGGGAATTGACACCACACGGCATAAGAAGATGTTCAGCCTGGTCTAATAAGCACGTTTTAAGGAGTTTCCTCAAAGAGGAAGGCAGAATGGGTTACGTTAGGGTTTTTTTGGGGGGTTTTTCTTGCACTTTGTCATGTGATGTTACCTAAATCACATACAGGAGATATAGAGGAAAACATTGGTTTAATGTAGCTACTGAAATTAGAACAGGTACAACATTTGCAATAATTGACCACATGACACAGTTTCTTAGAGTAATAACAACCCTCACAGCCTTAAATCAACATCTCACACTAATATGCATATTAAGATGCAACAGCTGAGGGAGCAAATTCCAGGACACTAGTGCAGTACCGCAGGGATCAGCACCTGGGGCCCAGTTGTTAATCATCTATGTGAACAATTTGGCTGAGGGGACCAAATGTCATATGTACAACTTTGCTGATGATACAAAACTAAATAAGATCGTGAGTAAGGAAGAGGATGTAAAGACACTTCAAGACAACATACTATTTGCCTTCCTAATCGTTTGCAAGGTGCAGTTTCATCAAGACCCTTTGTTACAAGTGAGTACATGAGTAAAGTGTCTTACTGCCATTACGTAGGGCCTCGGTGAGAATGCACCTGGAGTTTTGTTTACAGGTTTTCCCTACCAAAGAAAGAATATATGTGTCATAGAGGGAGTACAGGGAAGATTCACTAGACCAGTTCCATGGATAGCAGATTGACCATATGAGAGATTGCATTTGGAAGAATGAGCAGAGATATCATTAAAACTTTTTGAAAAAATCTTACATGACTTGACAAGCTGGATGTAGGCAGGATGTTTATACTGGTTTGGAGGTCGGGGCCACCGTGTCAGAATTAAGGGTAGGCCATTTGGTACTGAAATGAGGAGAAATTTCTTCAAGGAGAAGGTGGTGACTCTGTAAAATTCCCTATTCCAGATAGCTGGTGAGGATCAGTTATTGAATTAATTCTAAATAAAGATAAATAGAATTCTGGATATTAAGAGAATCAAGGGATATAGGGGCAATGGAGGAAAATGGCTTTCAGGTAGATGACCTGCCATGACATTGAATGGCAGAGCAAGCTCAAAGGGCCAAATGGCCTGCTCCTTCCTGCTCATACTTCCTATGTTTTTATTAGGGTGCTAGCAGCTGAAGGGTCAACTATCAATAGTGGGGCAAGTAAATTCATGGTTCTCATTAGGACAGACATAGAGGAGAATTGGAGGATATTATAAGGGTAGATAGGCCAAGACCATGAAAGCATTTGAAAACCAAAATGAGAATTTTACTTTTGTATAACCAGGAACCAGTATAGGTCATGGTTTGGTGTGAATCAGGACAGAAGCAGCAGAGTTTTGGATGTCCTGTAGTGAAAAGAGAGTTGAAGGAGGAAGGACAGCCAGGAGTGCATTGGAATAGTCAAATCTGAAGGTCCAAAAGCATAGATGAGCTCTCAAAAAGAGCAATGTGATAGATTGCCTGCTTTTGAAACATTGATTGAGGGATTATTATTAGTTAGAATACCAGAGATAACTCTCTGCTCTTTTTCAAAATGTACAACAGATTTTTTTTGTATATCAGAGTTCTTATATATCTTTTGCTGTCAATGCATCACAAGAACATAAGAAATAGGAACAGGAGTAGACCATCTGGCCCTTCGAGACTGCTCTGCCATTCAATAAGATCCTGGCTGATCTGTCCGTGGACTCAGATCCACCTGCCTGCCTTTACCCCACAACCCTTAATTCCCCTACTTTGCAAAAATCTATCTAACTGTGTCTTAAATATATTTAATGAGGTAGCTCCAGTCCTTTCCTGGGCAGAAAATTCCACAGATTCACTACTCTCTGGGAAAAGCAGTTTCTCCTCATCTCTGTCCTAAATCTACCCCCTGAATCTTGAGGCTATGTCCCCTAGTTCTAGACTCATCTGCCAGTGGAAAGAATCTTCCTGCCTCTATCTTATCTATCCTTTTCATAATTTTATATGTTTCTATAAGATCGCCTCTCGCTCTTCTGAATTCCAGCGAGTATAGTCCCAGATGACTCAATCTCTCCTCAAAGGCCAACCCCCTCATCTCCAGAATCAACCTGGTGAATCTCCTCTGCACTGCCTCCAAAGCCAGTATATCCTTCCTCAAGTAAGAAAACCAGAACTGCACGCGGTACTCCAGGTGCAGCCTCACCAGTACTCTGTACAGTTGCAGCATAACCTCCCTGCTCTTAAATTCAATCCCTCTAGCCATGAAGGCCAGCATTCTACGTCAGGTGTCTTTGATATTCCTTCTTTAGATATCTACTTCATCTGACCTGACTCTCCTGCCTGTGACTTCCATGATCACACAATCTTTGTTTCATATGCCTGCCTTTGTCTTGTCATCTAATCTACACTAATTATGTCAGGCAGTTGTAAAGTTTCTCAGATCTTAAAATATAAAACTGCAGATGCTGAAAATCTGAAATAAAAAAAACAGAATATGCTGGAAAAATTCAGCAGGTCAGACAATATCTGTGGAAAGAGAAACAGTTAATATTTCCGGTCTAATGAAGGGTCTCAGACCTAAAACATTAACTATTTCCTCTTTCCACAGATAATGCCTGACCTGCTGAGTTTTTCCAGCATTTTCTGCTTTTCTTTTCCCCCTCAGACATGAATCAACTGAGTTTGGCTTGCAGGATGATCCTTCTCTTATTCTAGTGGCCTACCTTTGCGTTTGTCAAAGATAGTGATTCTGCAGGATTTTTCTGTATTATATACCTTTAAATTGCAAAATGTTCCAACATGTTTCACAAGAGCATTGTCAAACAAAATCTGACACCAATCGGGCAGATGTCCAAATATTTGCTTTATGAGGTAGATTTTAGGAAGTGTCTTAAGATGGAGAGACAAGTAGAGATCAAGAGATGGTTAGGGATAGAATTCTAGAGACTTAAGACTTTGGCTGTCAAAGGAACCATAGCAAGTGGTGAAACAATTAAATTTGGGGGTGGTCAAGATAGCCAAGCACAGATATCTCAGAGTTGGAGGGCTGAAGGCTGTTACTGAGAGAGAAGGGACCAAACCGATGTAAGTAGATTGAGAATTTTAAATCAGGACAATGCTTAACTGAGTAGATCAACAAGTACAGCACAGATACGTGAACAGGCCTTGATGCAAGTTGTTATAACATTGACATAAGGATTTCATTGATGCTTACAAAGGATAAAACAAGGTGATAGTCCAGGAGTGCATTGAAATAAACCAATAATATAAAGATACAGATAAAGGTCTCAATCCAGACTAGCAGAAGTAGGGACAGTGTTTGGCAATATCATGAATGAGGAACAAGTATTCTTAATAATCGATCAGATATGTTATCTGAAGTTCATTTTGGGATCATGTATGACACCAAGATTGCAAACACTTCAGTTCAGTTTTGAACAAATTTCAGGGAGAGCAATGGGATGAGAAACTAGGAATTGAAGATTGTAATTTGAACTGAAAGCAGAGTTTGCTCTTCTGAACATGTAATTGGAGAAATTTTCTGCTCATCCATTGCTGAATTTTAGCCAAGCATTCTCATGGAGGTAGTGCAGGATGAGAGATGGTGGTGAGGCATAGCTGGGTATTGTCAGCATACATGAAGAAACTAACACTTGGGTCTTCAGACAATCTTGCAGAGGTGGTTCTCAGATAAGATAGCAAAGGGGACCGTTTGGCTTTTCTTAGCACATTAGTTCTTTGAATTTAGAAACATTGAGGGGCCCCATATTTTGCAGTAATACTGAGAGGGAGCCTAGACTTGCCAGAAAAGATGGGCTCAAGTGTTGAGAGTTGGAAAGAAAGCGTGGAATATGAAACCTAGCAATGATGGTGGGAAACAATGGAGGCCATTAAGCCATTTTTCTTATTAGTTCATTTTATGGCAATATGTATTAGCCCTGGCTTTGTATGAGAAGGTCAAGGATTCAAATCCCAATCTGGAGATTTAAGCATATAATCTGTAATGGTAATTCTGTGCTATACTGAGAAATAGCTGAACTATTTAAGATGGCATCTTTTGGATGAGATGTTAAACTTAGACCCAATGTGCCCCCTCAAGTAACATAAAAATATTTAAAGAGGGTAGATTTTACAGTGTTCTGGCCAATATTATCATCAGTAATATCATCAATCCATCAACTACGATTAAGACAGATCATGACATTTATCTAATTGTTTTTCTCAGACTTATCTGTGCATAAAATTTGTCTTTTTGTTTCTCAAGCTACAATACAACATTGACCGCACTCTTTGGGCCATCCCGAGTTCACGAAAGATGGTAGACAAAAGCAAGTTCGTTCTTTCTTGAAAAATGGTTCACTTGCACACAAAGTTATTCAGTCAACTTTAACATCAATGTAAACAAAGCAAAGGAGAGGTGCTCTTGAATCGCTTATTTCTGTTGTTCTCTCCTATTCTGTCTTTCTCCTTGAAATAAAATGCACATTCCTAACATCTATTTACCTTCCAGTTAAAATGCAATTATATGCTATGCAAATGCAGTTTCTTTTATTACACCAAGAAACATAAATTCACTTCTTACAAAGAGCTAAAGACAGTAAAGAAGAATGAGGATAAATGTGTCATGAGGTGAGACAGAACAATGTTAGAATGGGTTTAGTAAAAAGAAATGCAAGAGAGAGCAAGAGAAAGAGAACCAATAGCAGGGACAGAGTAATAGGGAGTCATGAGGGGGCAGGGAGAGATAGGTAGAGAAAGAGAATACAAGTCAGGATAATGATAGACTTAAATATGTGAAGGGAAAGAATTTCAATCACAAAATGTGTAGCCTATTGTTGTGCAGACAAGATAATTCAACTCATAACAAATAACCATCTTCAATAAATTTATTAGTAGCACAGTCAATTACAGAGAGCACATATTTACCCATGTCCTGAGAATAGCAGTGACTCCAGCACACTATCTTCCACACTATTCTGTCAGACTATCAACGCCACCCATTTTTGCACAAGCATGTTTACATTTAAGGAAAAGTAGCATCTTGACCTGCCTAGACTCAATTCTGCTGAATCAGGGAACTGCTTGGACATCTGAGTATTACTTCTCAATTCCATTATCCTTTTTTTAAGATGAAGGCATGACCTAATACATAAATACTTTGGTAATATCAGGTTATTCTATACCTTACATTTATATCCCAAGTGTCAATCTTCTTATATAGCTGTAATAGGCATAATCAAGAACATTAGATTAATGAGATACATATTCAGATTCTGTTTTAGTATGTCAATTATTCAAAGTTCATATATATTGAAAATGAAGGGGAAGCAGGGTGGAAGAGAGAACATGTCCATGCAGAGAAGGTTAGCTTGTAAGAGAAATTAATAGTCTAAGTCAGGTAGATACAGGTCCTCCCCAGTTTACAGCAGAGTTCTGGTGAACTGTTCGTAACCCAGGAACCAAGTTCCCAGGTGGCAGCCCCCCAGCTGCCAGCAAATCCATTCCACCAGTCTCCCAGACACTCGTTCATATGTTCAGGCTACACATAAATTGGGTATTTGTAACCCAGGGAGGACCTGTAGAGGAACAAATATGAAGGCACATCATAGAAAGGTGCAAGAATAATAGTATTTCAGTAATAGAGCATTTCAACTTTACCAATGTTAACAGAAATCACCCTAATCTGAAAGGATTAGAAGGGGTGGAGTCCAGGGAACTTTTTGAACCACTACTGAAGAAGGCAGTACATGAGCTAATCTTATGGAATGGAGCCAGGTAAGTGACTAGAGTGCTGGGGAGAGAATTTTGGAGATAGTGACCATAACTCTAAATTTCAAGGTGCTTATGGAAAAGTATAATGATGGATAGGATATTAAAGTCCTGAATTGGGGGAAGGCAGATTTCACTACTATAAGACAGGACTTGGTAAAAGTAGACTGGGAGCAGCAACCTGCAGGTAAGTCTACATCTGACAAGCGGGAGTTATTCAAAAGTGAGAGTTCAGGGTCAGTGCTCCCACAGGGGTGAAAGGCAAGGGCACCAAGTCATAGAAACATACAGCACAGAAACAGGCCTTTCAGCCCAATGAGTCTGTGCTGATCATCAACCACTCACTTACAACATCCTACGTTAATCCCATTTTTTATTCTCTCAACATTCTCAGCAACTCCTCCCAGATTCTACCACTCAACTTCACACTGGGGGCAATTTACATAGAACATTACAGCACAGTACAGGCCCTTCGGCCCATGATGTTGTGCTGACATTTTATCCTGCTCAAAGATTTATCTAACCCTTCCCTCCGACATAGCCCTCCATTTTTCTCTCATTCGTGCCTATCTAAGAGTCTCTTAAATGTCCCTAATGTATCTGCCTCCACCATCTCTGCCGGCAGTAACCAATTAACCTACTAACCCACGTCTTTGGGATCTGGAAAGAAACCTGAGCACCCGGGGAAACCCACGCAGAAAGAACATGCAAATTCCACGCAGACAGTAGCCGAGGTCAGGATTGAACCCAGGTCTCTAACTGCACCACTGTGCCACCCAAAGAAACCCTGGATGTCAAGGGATAAAGGATAAGATAAAAAAAAAGAATCACGTGGCAGATATAGGGAAATGAAAAGGGACAAAGCCCAACAACAAAGTGTTAAAAAAATTAGGAGGGCAAAGAGGGAGTATACAGTATCACCGGCAGACAAGATTAAGGAGAATCCCTAAGTATATTTAAGTACATGAAGAGCAGGAGAGTAACCAGGGAAAGAAAAGAGCCCATTAGAGACCAAAGAGTAATCTCTAAGTAGAGCCATAGTATGTAGGCAAGGTCTTAAATGGATACTTGCATTTATATTCACAGACAGACTTTGTAATTGGAGAATTCAAGGGGGGGGGCTGTGAACTTCTGGAACAAGTTAACATTTAATAAAAGATGTGGGGGAAAGGAAGGAAATTGTTGGGGCTCTGACAGATTTTTTAATCTTCTCTGGCTGCAGCAGGGGTACCAGGTGACTAGAGGACAGCAAATATGGTACTTTTATTCAAAAAGGACACAGGGATAAGCTAGGTAATTATAGGCCTGTGAGTCCAACATCAGTGGTAAGGAAATTATTGAAGAAAGCCCCAGGGACAGGATTAATCCAAACTTGGAAAGCAGAGATGAATCAAAGATAGAATGGCTTTATTATGGGAGATCCTATCTGATCAACTTTTTTTTTGGACGAGGTAACAAAAGTCAATTGAAGACAGCAGTGTGGTCACTGTAGCCTCTATGGACTTCAGTGAGGCCTTACACAAGGACCCACATGGAAGACTGATCCAGAAGATTATAATCCATAAGATTCAAGGCAAACTAGCTTGGTAATAGGAGGCAGAGGATGATGGTGACAAATTACAATAACCATCCAAACAAAATGAAGCACAGGAATTTACAGTACAGGTCATTCAGCCCATTATATCTGTGCCAAATCTTTACTAAATCTTAGAATGATGCCACCATATTACCAGATCTTCCCACTGCACTGAGTTTTTCTATGCCTCAAATATAGATCCATTTTCTTAAAAATAGTCTAGGGAATAGTTCAAAGTAAAATGAAAAACTAATCTCTATCCCAACATCTCAGTGGCAATTTTAACCTTCACCGAATTCCCAGTTTATTTACCCTATTTAGAAGGATTGAGAACTACTTGAACTGAGGCTGTGTCCTCATCCCATTGTACTTAGCCAACATTTCACAAGAAAAAATATTTACCTAAATGGTGAATACTGATGTCTAAAGCCAGAATATCAAGGAGTAATTCTATATTACACCATTGCTGATAGGGACAACAACATCAAGGTAGCATCAAGATATTAAGAATAGAAATAGCCTCTTAAATAAATGCAGAGTCAACATCCACAACTAATGCACAAAATATTGCATTCTTCCTTTACATTTAAACTTCCCACTAAAAATGAATTAATGTACATCCATCACACAATGAGAATAAAATGTACCACAACCAACTACATATATGAACAGTAACATACATAGTCTTTACTAGCAAACCTTCTCATAAGGATACTTCGAAGAAAATGTTTGGACCATGCAGAACTGAAACATGCCCTCGCTCACACCCAAAACTTGCTCAAAATTAAGGTTCAAACTTCTTCAGCATATTTCATTAGGAATAATATCAATTAAACATCCAGAGGCTGCTTAACTGTCTGTTCAGGGCCAGCTTGGAGCTATTACCTACCCAGAGACCCATGGGCAAGAGAGCTGACTGCTTTCCACAGGAGAATATGTAACTGGGAGAAACACTCCTGGTCTTCCAATTCCATATACATTAAAACAAAACAAAGTAAAAATAACCTTTGTTGGAATCTACAGGTTGTTACACCATCTGCTGAAAACATGAGTAGAGAATGCCCACACATATTCTCTACTCAGCACCAACCAATTTTCAGAGAAATGAGGCACTCAATGGCACATGGAAGGAACCTACCACCTTAAACAGGGACCCCCAAATATCATCTAAAATTGCATTAGAACTATTTCACACCTTGAGACATCCGTTTTTTTGAGACAGCAATTTGAGATCTTTTGAAGAGGTTGTTGATTGTCTGTAGCTACAAGATTTATTTGTTTCAGTTCTAAATATTGCTATCACTGGTGTAGTATTTATTGCCCGTCCCCAATTGACCTTTCCTGATTGCCCTTAAAATAAATGGCCCACTAGGTCATTTCATAGGGCAACTGAGTCAACCACATTACTGCCAGGCCAGTCACAAAAACCAGACTGGGCAAGAACTGCAAGTTTTTCCTACCTTAAAAGGACTTTAATAAACAAGATGACTTTGATGTCAATCCACTAATTTCATACTAGCTTTTTATTCCAAATTTACTTAGTTAACCAAATTTAAATTCTTTATTCCTGTGGCATGATTTGAACACACTTCTGGATTAATAGTCTAGTAACATAATCACTGTGCTACCATTATCCCTATAGTAAACTAGTAAACTTGTTTTTGTAGAATTACATTGGCAGTCCTTGGGCAAACATGTCATTTTACCTAACAGTAGTACTGCTAAGTTTTATTCAAGTGTTATCAGCCTAACCAGAGAAGGAAACCAAAATGAGCCTACTATAAATTAACTAATGCTTAAAGATCATTATTTACATACATTTGATCACGACTATTTATCCCATGTAAAACTATAGTAGTTCACAGCTAGCTGAGTTGGTGAATGTGTTTTACCAGCCCTCTTTTCAAAGAGGTAGCAAATTACACATTCCAGTAGCTTGTGTATAATTCAAGGATTCAATGTTGATTCATAAGTCTTGCTATTATTCATTTAGATATCAAGTGAAAAGTTTGCAATGCAAGAGAAAAGTTTGCTTAAAAAAAACCAAAAACACAAAAACCACATTACAAACATTCAGGCCCTCAGGATCCTGTCTTTTACAATTAACAACCCCAATTGCTCTTTCATACCACGTACATGAATTATTTAGAACATTCATTGTGGCTATAGAAAAAGCCACACAATTTTTATTGCATGGGTACTTCTGGATGTCGACCAACATAAAACCAAATTCTGCAACTCTGTCCATGGACCCACATGCTACACAGGATTATAATTTAATAGAAATATGATGCCAAAATAATCAGATGTCAGCTAATTGTGCAAAGATGGTTGCATATATGTCTTATAGCTTTACAAAATTTGGTTAAAACATTAGAGGACAAAGGATTAGTGCCATTCCAAAGTTTAAATACAAACAATCTCTTTTGCTTTCTTAAAACAGTAGAAAAGAAACCCAATTTGAAGGGCAAAATTCAAATGAGGTTCATTTGAGTTCAGCTGTTAAACTTCGGTGCAAATAATTAAGGCTATTAAGGCATGCAAAGGCAATTCTTGGTTCTGTACCTTGAAATAAAGTACAAATGGGATGTAATAGCAAACCAGAAGACCTTAAGGCTACAATTCAAATGGTGTTTATAATTTTGGACAAACCATTATATTGAAAGGATACAAGAACATTGGAAACTTGTAGCATATATTTAACATGATGGAAGATGGATGAGGGTTTACAGTTACAAAAATTTGAAAGTGGGATCCCCCCCAAGAGTCTTTTTTGCCCCCATAAAAGATTATATGGTAACCTGGTGCAGTAGTTAAATGATTATAAGGGTAATCATGGACCATTTCCACAGCTCAGAGTATGCTAAAGCTTACAAATTCAAGATAAAAGCTAGAGTGTGGTTAAAATGTGACATTCTCTGCCACAAATCAATTGGAATAGTTTATAAATTGTTAATTGCTTGAAATAATATGGTAAGAAAGATGTAAATATTAGTTTGGTTGTTTATGGGCAAAAACATTGGTGCTATTCTGATGCCACTTTCTGTAGCCATGTTCTTTGTATTCTCTGTCAATGTGGTTAAATCTAATTTGTGATCAATTGTCTTTTCCTAGTGGGACAACTAGCCACACCGTGGGTTTTGCGCAATTTATTTGGGTTTAGTTGAGAAACTCTAATAAGAGTAAATCGCCAACCTATTTTGCGGCATAAAAATTCCCACTTTTTCTCCCACTAGTTCCTCTCAGCTCATATCCAGTCCTTCCATAATTAGTTAAGCTGCCTTCACTATGTTCTGCTTCACTACAGTATTATCAGAACTGTACACAGTACCCCTCTTGGGGTAACTGAATAAGTGCTTGAAAAACCTTACCAGACCTGTAATTTCTCTCTTTTGGTACAGAGTTTAAATTTATTGCTATCACTCATTGTGATAATAATAGTGATCCTCCGTTGCCCAAGATCAGTGGGGTCCTTCTTATACACACTAATACTTTGCCAATTTCATCACTTGTTTTTTTGGACATACTAGAATTTTGGTACAATGCCACATATTCCTGTTACTGGTCTGCTTGTTCTGTTATCTGCAGTTCACCACATCCATAATACATCCAATTTGGTAAATTGTTCTTATTTCTACATTATAAACAATTTCCCCACAACCAACCTTGAGGAATTTTTACTTAAACCCCTAACTCAACCTCGGGTAATAAAAGTTGATTCTATACTATGCAACAAATGTGATACTGGTAAACAAATTACATTTAAACTTTAATTACTTCATACAAAGTATTGTTTAACAGCACACAGTTTTGGTGTGACAATATCTCTCGTGTATTAAGTTCTTGCAATAGCTTCTTCATTCTCTGTAATCGTTGTTCTTGGCGACGAGACTTTTGCTGTAAGAATTTCAGTTTCTTCTTCAGTTTCTCATTTTGTTCCTCCAACTGCTGAATCTTCTTCTTTTGTAAGCACGCATCTCCAACACTGTAGCTATGGTCATAAACAGTTAAGAGTCCATGCGCTTGATTCAGTTCCGATTCCTCCATAATTTCCTCTGCTGCACGATGTTGGTCACTTGGTAATGCCATTTCTAACTTCTATCAATAGTGATTAACAGATTAATAGTTCAGGATGTATAATTTCAATATTCAGTGATTTACAACTGTAACAAGGTCAACTCAAAGTCACAAATAATTTATCTAATTCAACATTTGGAATGTAAAACTAATTTTTAGTAAGATTTAAAAAGGAAAATATTGTACATTTTGTAGCACATGCGCTTTGGCAAGAAAATGTAACTTGTTAAATTTCTTTTAACAATGAAGTTTAAGGAAGTGCTTTATTTGACAGAAAGTCGGAGATTTTGGGATCTATTCAGACCTGAAGGATTCCTGACTTGAAACGTTAACTATTTCTCTTTCCACAGATGCTGCCTGAGCTGCTGAATTTTTGTGACAATGTTTTTCTAAGTGAAAAACAAATTTCTGCTTTCATGTTAAAATACAACGTGTTGAATAAAATCATTGGGCACCAGATTAATGTGATGCCTCTATTCAATAAAATGGCCAAACAGATGCAGGCAATCACAAACCCAGGGATCAAGAAGTTACAAATTTATGTTTTCCTAATAAAAGATCCAGCTCCCAGTATTCACAACTCTTTATAGCAATTAGGATACAAAAGGATGCTTATTTCTCTGATAAGCTTCAGATTGGAAGAGAGAGACAATCTACAGAAAGCAGGTGATAAAGGAATTTTCCTGATGCTGAGATAGCATGTTTAAGATACTGACAAATTCAAATTAAAAAAAATGTAGTCTTGTATCAGATCAAGCTGTCTGTATCCTGTACCAGAATGGTAAAAACAATAAGATGTGCTGATATACTAAAAAAAGACAAGACTGCAGATACTGGAATCCAGAGCAAAAAAACAAATTGCTGAAGGAATTCAGTGGGTCAAGCAGCATCCTTGCAATGAAGGAAGCAGGTTGGTGTGAGAATAGGGAGGAGAATTAAAATAGCTTGCAACTGGGAGCTTCAGATGGCTATGGTAGACAGAGTACAGGCGCACAGCAAAGTAATCACCTCGTCAACATAGCTCCCTATGCTTGTTAAAACTGCATGCCTAAGATTTTTATGTATTCTACCAACTTTTTCAGGTGTTATGTTTAATTGTCAGGATTTTGAGATTTTTAGCAACTATGTATTTCATTACTTATAAATAAATCAGCTTTGATCTGTAAACACTAGTCTTGCATCACAGTACATTTCCCTCCTTATTGGTACAAAATGCATCTACATTGATTAACTATTGTTAGACCTACAATACCCCAAGTGCAGCAACGATGAGACAAATTCCAGCAAAATCCTATCTGGTCATCAACATTGGAGAAAAAAAAGATAGCCTGAGCTGTTTCATTTGGAGATTTGCCTAAATACACAGAAATGGATGGTTATTTAAATGATAATACAATGTATTCAACCAATTAGCTTGAAGATGAACACATGAAAGAGATACAGATAAATTATTACTCCAGAAAAGCAGTCTACTTGAGCCAAATTAAAAGTCAAATTGAATCTACTGAAGAAATTCTATAGATTGGGACCATAATCAAGCCATTATTGCTGAACAAAACTTACTACATGTCCACTCTTTTCATTTTCAAATATGTGAATGATGTGCAGAGGGGAGAAGATGAGAAATAGTGGTAATAGGGGACAATGTAGGGGATAAATACCACAGTACTGAAGGCCATGTTACCTACCCAGTATTGTCGTTAAGGACAGTTCCTTGGGACTGGAGAAAAGAGCTCCCTCAACTTGACTGGCCATCCACATTATAGTGCTGTGAATTTAGTTTGCTCATCTATCCTGCAATCTCTGTCCCCCACACAAGCTGCAAACACCTCATACCTGTTGGACAAGTGTAAAGTCCAAAACTCCTGCAATACTACCTTCTGCATCCCATTTTCCTCACTCATAGGTACAACCTTCTATGCATTTTGACCAGTCAATTCAACATTTAAGCAAAGGAATTTGACTGACTCCTGCAACAAAATGGCCAAGTACTCTTCCCCCTCCCTATACATCATAGTATCCAAATCTTACATTGCAGCTCATCAACTATTGAGCCAAAGCTCTTCAAGCTGCAAACACTCACTGCAAATGTGATCACTATGGATCCTAGTAGTTTCCATCAGTTGGTATGCCATTCTCATCTTAATTCTGTAACCACTGGTCTTGCCTCACTGGAGTCTTTTCTTTTGTAAAGTCAACATACTGTGCTAAAAAAAAAACTGTACTTGCAATTGGGACTACAGTTTTATATTCCCAGGTGCCACCCGATTTCAATTAACCAGTTCCAGCTGGTTACCTAATTACTTGGAGACCAAGACTACTTGTTTACCACTAAAATTTAAAACTGCAAAGCTAAAGAGATTTTAAACTGTAAAGCTAAATTAAACCAGTATATATATTTTTAATGAAAATGAACTCCTTCCCTTCCTTACTCACAAAATATTACTACAATCACATGAAAAGGTGCTAGTGGCTGTGGGAGTGGAATCCATAGTCCAAGTTCTAACAGCAAGGAAAACTGTTTAATCTATAGAATCAAGCCATAAAACTAAAGTCCACACTCTGTACATGCTGCACTCCAAGGATGCTATTGAATATTAGAATAATGTCTTAAAAATTCAATTTAAATGATTGGGTTGCATTCAGAATTACCCATATTAATATACTTATTATGAATTGTAAACAAACAACACAAAAGTTACCTTTGACTGTTGATTTGGTCGAGTAAAGCAGAATATGGATGGTACAGCATTTTCTTCCAGTATTTTATTGTTACAGTTCTTTCTAAAACAGTCCAATGTGAAATGTTCTGAGCACAAATTGCTATTTTTGGTGGGTATAAAATTCCGTCTTCTTACTGCATCCAGCCACTTCTTACAAAGCTCCGGTCGCTTCAGGGGAAACCTTCAATTGAGTTTAAGAATACTGTTAGAGAGTAGACCCATGCTTAATGTCATTATTAACTATCCAAATATTTACAGTTGGTTTGACATTATCCTTCCAAGTACACAACTGGACTTCTGATGACAAAGTGCAGACAAGAGGCCAAATGATATCAATGTACATACACACAATAATGTCTATTCCAAACATTAGTGTATCACACTCAATTCGAGATTCATGACAATTGGTATCTTGCAGGCCACTGCAGAGATGTCAGACACACATCACTGCATGAAGTGTTCAAATCCCCAAATTTAGATGTATTGTCCAAAAAAGATCTTCACAGCTATTTAATTCAGCAAGCTGTTTTTAGCCAAGGCTGCAGAAATTTTGCTGCTTTTGTGTGGCATGCAACTCATTTATTCCTCCTCATGCTCAGTTAGGTTTGGCTCAACAATACAACTTAGAAGCAAAAAGTAATAAGATCATGAGTTTAAGCCCCTTTCAGTATTAATAAAACCTTTTACATCCAATTAAATATTTCTGACATGTAAATAATCATAATGTTACAAACAAATCCAAGTTTCGCACATGGCAGTGATATATGGACTGTATTTTTATTGATATTAGTTGAGTTATAAGCATCAGCCAGGACCTGCTCCTCTTTGAATAGCACCATGGGATTTCCTACATCCAAATGAAAGATCCCATAGTTCAGAACCTCAGTTTATTGTTTATCAAAAAGATAGTACTGAGGATGTATTGTGCTATCAAAATGCTATATGATATCAGCCTAGATTAAATACTCAAGTCTTTGGAATTTGATTGAATACACAATCATCTTAATCACAAGAATGCTACCAGGACCATTACCACTACTTCATGGGTAGAACAGCAAAAGAACACTGTCAAAAGGTGAAGAGAAAGCCATTTCCAATTGTAGCTTTAATAAAAAATAGAAAATGCTGGAAATGCCAGGCAGCATCTGTGATAAGAGAAAAAGTTAACATTTTAGGTCAAAAAGATTCTGACAAAGGGTCTTTGACCTGAAACATTAACTGTTTCTCACAGATGCAGCCTGACCTGCAGATGCTGGAAATCAGAAATAATTTAAGATTTCCAGCATTTGCAGTTTTATTTCGATTTTCACATATTTGTGGCTTTGTTGGACCAGTCTAGCATGGATCTAACTACGTACATTTTCTGACTCCACATAGCACATCACCAGTAAACCTAGATTTTAGGAATTCATGGAGCCTTTATTACATCAAATTTCCTTGCCAGCTGGAGGCATCAGTTCAGGTACCGTTTTGTCTGGTAACTTAGATTAGGATATGCCATCAACAGCTACTGCAATTGCAAAGACTCACCACAAAGTATAGCAAGAAATTTGTCCCTGACCAGAGCCAAAGGGAAAACAAGAAAACATTTAAGAACATTAGAATGATGGATAAAAATAACATGCTGCAGATAATAGAAATCTGCAATAATAAAATTTTAGAAGCTCTGTATTCAAGCATTTCCCCCCCCCCCATGAATATTTTCTGCACTTGGGAGGTTTTTTTTGAATTACAAAATTCTTCTTCCTCTGAAGTGAAGGCACACTATGAAATCAACACTCCCCTCATCTCACCGACAGCCTTCTTTCCCTTTCCTCCTCATCTACCCATTCTACCACCTGAGGTTCTTTTCCCACCGCTGCCAGGGCATCACCTATCCCCTCCCTCCTTCCCTCCTCACCAACTAAGCCCGGAGTGACTTACCAACTCCCCAAAACCACCCCACACACACACTTCCGGACCATTCCTCCAACCCCCTCACCCTGTTCATTCCTCTCCCCTGGAGCCCCTTTCCCACTTCAAATTTCCTCCCCTGCCCAATGCCACCACCTCACCTCCGACATCCCGCTTCGTTCAACTTCCTTCCTTCCATCTGGCGCCACTCAAGGAGCGGCCTGGCCGGTCACCCAGCCGGCCTACGCCAAGCTCCCCCAGCGCCGGTCGAGCTCTGCAAATACAGAGGCGCAACCAACGCCCTCCCTAACGGAAGCCGCCACCCAGGGCCTACCTGTGGAAAGAAACGCCGCGGTCCTTGTCATACCGGTTCTTGCAGCCATAAGCCGAGCAGGACAGCACCATGACACCAGCAGCCTCCCAGGCACCGACCGCGCCCACCTGACCCCGTTCTCGGCGCTTATTGGCTGGACCCGCCAGCGGCCGCCATTTTCGTTCGACTGTCGGTGACGTCACCGAGGGTGGCTGGGGTGAGCTGCAGCCTTCTGCAGTGGCGGCGATTGCTGGTGATGGGTAGGGTGATGTCCTGAAGACAAATCAGTCAAAGGAAGGTTTTGCCAGCGGGACGACACTTGGCTAAGAGTTTAAGAATTAAAAGATGAAGTAGGCCACCTGGCTATTCCAGCCTGCAGCAAGATTATGGGTGACCTTGTACCTCTGCCTCATATTCCTGCACTGTACTCACATCTTTTGATTCTTTAAATATCGTAAAATCTTTTTTTTGAATGAACTTAATGACTGAGCTTCCACACCCACCTGAAGGGAAGAATTCCACTACCCTGGGATTCATTACCCTTTGAATGAAGAACTTTCTCCTTTGAGCCAAATGGCCTGCCCTCTATTATGAGACTATGATTCCTGGTCCTCGGCTCCTCATTCGGGAGATACGTACTTCCTGTCCAACCCTGAAATAATTTTGGAGATACAAGAGACCACAGATGCTGGAATCTGCAGCAACACACAAAGAGCTGGAAGAACTCGGTCAGGCAGCATCAACGGAAAGAAATGGACTGTCGAATGGAAATGTCAACTGTCCACTTCCCAAAATAGATGCTTCCTGACCCGCTGAGTTCCTCCAGCTTTTTGTGTTGCTCCTGAAATAATTATTTAAGTTTAAATGAGAAAGTATCTTATTCTTATAAACTTAATGGAATATAGGTTTGGTGTCTCCTCATACAGCAAATGCACCATCCCAGAAACCAATCTGGTGAACTTTCATTGCATTCCCTCTTGGCAAGACTTTTTAAGTAAGGAGACCAAAACTGCATGTAATGCTCCAGGTGCAGTCTCACCAAGGCCCTATATAATTACATTAAGATTCAAATCCTCATGTAAAGGTCAATGTACCCTTTGCCATCTTAATTGTTCACGACACCTGCATGTTCTTCAGTGACTTGTGCACAAGGATGCTTAGTTTTCTGAACATCAACATTTCCCAATCGGTGACCATTTACAAAAAAAAATGCTTTCCTGTTTTGTACATTTAAGTGAATGAACTCACATTTAATCCCACTCCTTGCTTCCTGCTTACTAAATCAATTCTCAATCCAAGCCTGTGAATTAACCCCAATTCCTTGTGTTCATTGAATTCCATGAGCCCTCTCAATCTTTTCCTCCCTTTTCTCTGATCCCATTTCTCCCCAATTCCATCCCCTGGCATTTTTATTTTCCCTCTCCAATCCCAAATGATCAGTCTTCAGAGGAGGTTTCAGATTCTCCCCCCCCCCCCCCTTTTCCCTGTGAACTCTTCCTCTAACTCTGTGCCCATTTCTTTGCCCAGGTGTCTTCAGCCCAGATTACGGACCCCTTCTCCCATCTCCGGAATTCCCAATTCACCTGGACCCTTCCCTCTAGTCTCCTATCGTCTCCAAAACTATTCATTTATAACTGCTGATGGGACATTAACTGTCTTGATATTTTCAGTCCCTTCACTCACTCTGACCTGCTCCCCTTTGAACTTGTAGTACTTTGTTTATTGGAATCAATCCTTATTTTGTCACCAACTCACCACAAAAAGTGGCACCATTATGGTCTGGAAAACTGATGTCTATCTCACAGAAGTTAAACATCGACCCCCAGTGTCCTCTTGTACCTCCCTCTGGACTAGCTTTGAGGCTTCCTCCTTCCTTCAATGTGTATCAAACAATGCCCACCCACCCTCCCTCCTTCCTTCAATGTGTCTGTGATATGTACATGATTTCTGACCTGCTGGGTTCCTCCAGCATTTTGTGTGTGTTGCTCCAGATTCCAGCATCTGCAGAATCTCTTGTGTCTCTGATATGTACATATTTGAGCCCTGCCTTCCCCTTTGCCAAATATCTGTCAGGGAGCAGCAAACAGTACGCTGGAGGTACTCAGCGGGTTAGGCAGCATCTGTGGAGACAAATGGACAGTCGACGTTTCGGGTCGAGACCTTTCATCTGGACTTGAGTATAGCAGCTGAGTTCCTCCAGCATTTTGTTTGTTGCTCCAGATTCCAGCATCTGCATTCTCTGTGTCACTGAGCTGTTTCACACACACACTCCCCTTCCATCTTTCTGTGCCAGGTATCTCACAGCTCTCACTCTCCCCACGTGTGACAGAAATATCACAGAGCCTTCCCTACCTCTGCCTACTTCATGCTTCCCAGACATTGCGCCGGTCATACAACAGGGAGGCGAGTGCCCATGCGCAGTGCCGGCCTTCCCGCTGCCGGCGGATTGAATCCTGCGCCACGCGTCCAGTGAGTGGGTCGGTTTTCTGCCGCTCTCCATCGGATCCCGGCAAACTAACGTCACGGTATCAAAATGTACGATCCCGATGAGGGCGAGGGTGAGTGTCGTGTTTGACCTCTTAATCCGCGGCTGCATTGTGCGCGGCGGTGAAGGAAAATGGCGCAGCAGCGGGCGCCAGACTGGGCGAGCGGCTCAGCCGAGGCGGGTGGGCTCCATGGATAGGCCGAGGCTTCACTTATAGTAGAGAGCACAGGCCGAGAGCTATTAATGGGAAAGCAGGATGCAAATACAAGCTGGAAGCTTCTTTTTGGCTTCTGTCCTCTTCCTTTTCCGTCCTGATGAAGGGTCTCGGCCCGAAACGTTGACTGTTTATTTTCCTCCATGGATGCTGCATGACCTGCTGGGTTACTCCAGCACTTTGTGTGTGTATTGCTCCAGATTCCAGCTTCTGCAGAATCTCTTGTGTCTCCAGCAAGCTGGAAGTCCCCAGACCCCGGGTCAGTTTTCACTGATCCACAGAAACACTGCATTCTTTTTAAAGCAAGGAATTACATTTCCAAAGCACTTTAACATCCAATTTATGAGCTTCCAAATCATTTTACAGTTACTGACGTACATTCGAAGAAGAGGCAGCTAATTTGCCTACCACACGCAGTCCTTGAGTGATGTTAATTGAGAGATAAATATTGACCTTGGCAATGGGGAATAACTGCTTTTCTTTAAAATAGCATTGCCTTTTATTTTAATCCTGAGAGAGCAAGGATATCTGTATTTAGAGATATCCTTTTAATGTGAAAGGATATCTCTAAATACAGCAGTCCCTCAGTACTGGGGTGCCAGCCTAGATTTTCATGTTCAAGATTCTGGGGCGAGACTTGAACCACAGCCTCCTGACGTGGAGTCAAGAGTGCTGTTAGTTGTCACTTGGACAACTAAGTAAACAATTTTGAATTTTAATGATTGGGATTCATTGTATGATTTGCAGAATGGTGTCTAATAACCCCTTCATGTTGAAAATCAAAATAACTGCAGAGTCCGGAAATCTGAAATAAAGGCAGAGAATGCTGAAAAAGCTCAGCAGGTCAGGCAACATCTATGGCAAGAGAAACAGTTAATGTTTCAGGTCTGACACCCTTCATCAGCATTGACTGTTTCTCTTTCCACAGATTCTGCGTGGTTCTAGCATTTTCTATTTTTTTTTATAACCTTTTATGTTGATTGCAAGTTTGTAAACTGTAGCTATTTAAATTTTGTTAACTGTGGCTTGAAGTTTCTGGCTTAATGCTCCTTTCCTGAGATTTGAGCACCTAATGCAAGGAAATTTGAAGGCAAGGAAGATACAGTCCTATGGAGTAAGAGTGAATCTTGAAATTCATCCACCAAGAAATTAAAGCTCCATCAAACTTGTAATTTTATTTGTGCTACCTTCCTTGTAGGTTATTCTATTCAGCACGGTAGCGTAGCGGTTAGCGCGACGCTATTACAGCATCAGCGATCGGGGTTGGATTCCCGTCGCTGTCTGTAAGGAGTTTGTAAGTTCTCCCGTGTCTGCGTGGGTTTCCTCCGGGTGTTCCGGTTTCCTCCCACATTGCAAAGACATACGGGTAGGTTAATTTGGGTTTAAAATGGGTGGCGCAGACTCGTTGGGCCGGAAGGGCCTGTTACCACGCTGTAAATAAAATTAAAAAAAAAAATTTTTTAAACTTCTTTATGAAGTTATAGGTTAACTGTGTACCCCTTTCTCAATTACACTCAAGTATCTGTCTCCCTTTGTTAATACTTTAGGTAAAGATGAACATGCTTCACCTGTAGAATCCTAATAATTGATGCACCTTTACTCCTGTGTCAACATTCATTGATGTTGTCATTGACTAGCAACAACATAAACTTACTTATGTGGTAAATAACATAAGTAAGTTTACCACCTTAGTGCTCTTCTTTACACCCCTCAGGGTTGATGTCCTGTGGTAATAAATAAGCATATGCACCTCTCTGTAGAACATCTCAATATAGGTGACATTTCTAAGAGAAGAGCTAACAGTCCTGTACTACTGCAAACTGGTGATGTATTCAATTAGTGATGGAAGTTGTACATTCTCAATACAGGAACTGAAATATGGCTTCATAGAGTCTTAGATACAGCAGGGAAATAGGCCCTTCAGCCCACCAAGTCGTATTATAGTTCTAGTGCATTTTATCATCTGCAGTAGAAATGCTGAGTACAGACTACATAATCTATAAACTAACAGACACTCAAGTATTTTTGCATGAGATTTAAGCCTTTTTTATGTCTAACTTTTAGAACACTGCACCCATTTTCTTAAACAGATTTGGAATCTCATCTGATCATAAACATAATTTCTCCAATACTGGCAACCACTAGAGATGCCCAAAGCATGAGGGTATGTTTGCAGAAAGTTTGGAACATTTTAAAGAGGCTTATGATTTGTAAGAGAGAAGGATGATGATAAAGAAAACTAAAATTATAAAATAATCAAAACAAGTAAGAGAATGAACATATGTTTAAAATTAAAGAGATAGAATAATGCTTTTATAAGTAAGAAATAAAAAAAAGTTATTGCTTTGAGTGGAATGAACAGCTCCTAATCAGAGACCACCTTTTGGTTTCCTTGCCTGCTGGGCAATTGTGATCCTGAACCTCTGGATGCAGGGTCACAATAATTTTGTAGCTGCTCAACGGCATTTATCTCTGTCACTATCAACAGCTGGCCATTGTCAGGTGTTCCCACAATCATTTGAAAAGGCTGGCCAGAATGGGATCAAGGTAAGTACTTGGGTCCATTGAGTTGGCAACCTCTTAATTCCTGCTGTCTATCTCTAGTAGTGTGTGTTTCTGCCAAATGATCTCCCCTCCATAGGGGAGTAATCTCTAGTTTGTCTCTTCAAATCAAACCCCAATGTGCTCAATCCAGCTACAAACTCCAAAAGTTGAAAGCCTTGTGGTCTTTCTGGTACCAACTTCATGGTGAGTGCTCCTGAGGGAACTTTTATTCTCACTATACACCTGTGAAGATGTTGCTTGCGCCTGTGTAATTGAACTGAGTAATCCTTTCTTGCCTATGTTCTCGACCAGGTTCTGTAAGATACAGTGAACTCAAAAAATATTGATGGTGCAATTAACACCTGTCTGAAGGCAAATCCATTATGATGCTCATTTGTTGGAAAAACACTAAACTCATACCCTTTCCAAATCATGCCTTAACTTCTCCCCGAGTTTTTGGTAGCTTTGTGTGAGAGAAATTGGTACAATCATTGAAAAGAAGAATGGTGTTTAAAAGACTTGAAGATAATATTCCTTTGGTTTACTGAGGATGAAATAAGTGCAAAGAATAAAGAAATTCAGAATTCTTGAAGGATGTTAGTTTTGGGGGAAATTGCTGAAGTGCCAAGAAATCTGGTGGTAATAAATTTTTTGTAATTTGGATTACATTCTGCTTCATGCAATGTTATGACCAATTTGCAGTGGACCCAGAAGAACACCAGCCCCTCTTTCACTTCTCCACTTCCCATTTTAACTTCCACCCATCTAACTCATGACCCCCCCCCATTTCATTTCTTTGTTTTAATTGATAATTGGTTTATTATTGTCACAGGTACCAAGATACAGTGAAAAGCTTTGTTTTGTATGCCATCCAGACAGATCAATCCAAACATAAGTACATCAAGATAATACAAAAGGAAAAACAATAACAGAATGCAGAATTATCGTGTTACAGTTACAGAGAAAGTGCAGTGTGGCTAGGCAGATAAGGTTCAAGGACTATGACAAGGTAGATTGTGAGATTTACCTTTATTGTATTAGAGTTCCATTCGAGAGTCTTATGACAGCTGAATGGAAGCTGTCCTTGAGCCTGGTGGTATGAGTTTTCAAGCTTTTGTGTCTTCCCAATGGAAGGGGGGGAGAAGAGAGAACGACTGGGGTGAGAGGGGTCTTTTATTATGTTGGCTGCTTTCCTGAGGCAGTAGTAAGTATACACAAGGGTCAGTGGAGGGCAGTCTGCCTACCTCCATATCTTGCTGTCTCTCCTATCTCACAGAATTAGCAAAATGTGACTTTCTGTACTTACCAGTGATCCATACGCTACCTCTGAAATTGTGATTGGAATTGATTTGTGATTTTTTTTCCTTTGTCTATTTTGTTTTCAATAGATTGAGTAATTTAAAATATTGTACAGAATGATAACTTGCTGCATTGATAGAGAATGGTTCCTAGAATCCTGCTGATTGTTTCTACTTGATTTCTAGATACACAATATGACGAGGATGATGATGAAATCACTCCTGATTTGTGGCAGGAGGCCTGCTGGATTGTCATCAGGTAAAGAAGTGGTCACTTGAACTTGGACCAAAAGAAACAAGTATAAAACAAATGTATTTTTAGAAAATAATTTACTGTAGCAAACCGCTCACCTTTGTTGAAATTATGAACTATCAAACTGTCCTTTAGCCAGAATGGTTTTTCTCTGAATCTTTGACTGCTTGAACTAATCATATCAGATACAATTTGCAGTTGACTCAGATAGCTATGTGGAGTGATTTGGCTTGGATATTGGTCTCTCTAACTTGTGGCTAAAATTAGCACAGGGTTATTGAGGATAAGTTTTGTATACCTTCTATAATGGTATAGTGGTCACCAGTATTGCCTTATGTTAAATCTGGTTGTGTTTCTGAAATGGTGCTTCAAGAAGTAAAAAAATAAATTCAGTCATGCCTGTTTGTTTGCAACTTGCCTTCATTGCATTTCTTATAAAAGCAAAATATTATGGGTGCTGGAAGTCTGGAGTAAATATCGACAATGCCAGAAATACTCAACAAGTTGGGCAGCATTTGTGAAATAAACATAGAACAGTACAGCACAATACAGGCCCTTTGGCCCACAATGTTGTGCCGACCTTTAAAGCTTGCCTAAGACTATCTAACCCCTTCCTTCCACATATCCCTCTATCTTAAATTCCTCCATATGCCTATCTCATAATCTCTTGAATTTGACCAATGTACCTGCCTCCGCCACCACCCCAGGCAGCGCATTCCATGCCCCAACCACTCTCTGGGTAAAAAAACCTTCCTCTGATATCTCTCTTGAACTTCCCACCCATTACTTTAAAGCCATGCCCTCTTGTATTGAGCATTGGTGCCATGGGAGAGAGGCGCTGGCTGTCCACTCTATCTATTCCTCTTAATATTTTGTACACCTCTATCATGTCTCCTCTCATCCTCCTCCTCTCCAAAGAGTAAAGCCCTAGCTCCCTTAGTCTCTCCTCATAATGCATACTCTCTAAACCAGGCAGCATCCTGGTAAATCTTCTCTGCACCCTTTCCAACCCTTCCACATCCTTCCTATAATGAGGCGACCAGAACTGGACGCAGTGTGGTCTAACCAGAGTTTTACAGAGCTGCATCATTACCTCATGGCTCTTAAACTCGATCCCTCGACTTATGAAAGCTAACACCCCATAAGCTTTCTTAACTACCCTATCCACCTGTGAGGCAACTTTTTCAGTGATCTGTGGATATGAACCCCCAGATCCCTCTGCTCCTCCACACTACGAAGAATCCTGCCATTAACTTTGTACCCTGACTTGGAGTTTGTCCTTCCAAAGTGTACCACCTCACACTTCTCCGGATTGAACTCCATCTGCCATTTCTCAGCCCAGCTCTGCATCCTATCAATGTCCCATTGCAATCTTCGACGATCCTCTACACTGCCAACCTTTGTGTTGTCTGCAAACTTGCCAACCCACCCTTCTACCCCCTCATCCAAGTTATTAATAAAAATCACGAAAAGCAGAGGTCCCAGAACCGACCCTTGTGGGACACCGCTAGTCACAGCCCTCCAATCTGAATGCACTCCCTCCACCACAACCCTCTGCTTTCTACAGGCAAGCCAATTCTGAATCCAGATGGCCAAGCTTCCCTGGATCCCATGCCCTCTGACCTTCTGAAGAAGCCTACCATGTGGAACCTTGTCAAATGCCTTACTAAAATCCATGTAGACCACATCTACTGCACTACCGTCATCAATATGTCTGTTCACCTCCTCAAAGAACAGAAAAACAGAATTGATGTTTTAGAATTTTTACCTTTTATTACAATTCCTGTTTTAGTGCAGTCATTTTTGTAGTCTCTTTTTCTCCCAGTCCCACAATTACTAAAAGTCAGCTTTATTGCAGTTTCTTATATTGAAATGTTTGCTAACATGCTTGTTGTGTAGAAACCCCACTTCAGTAATACTTATTATCTTTGAATGTGAGCTCTTGTCTTCAATCTGATCATTACATTTCAATGCCAGGATTAGAAAATGGCGGAAGGTGGCACTTTGGAATGTAATGTGCCTTTTAATTCTTTGCACTCAAAGATCCATGCTTTATTATCAAACACCATTTCCACCTGCCAGTCCTTGAGCAGGCAGGATCGCAGCTTCGTTTAAGGTGTTTTCTATTACAGATTACACTAAAGAAACTGTTACAGTTGATAAAAGCTATATTGTGTTTTATGCTCTGCCATTGTAAAGTATTTCCTGGATTTGTATTGTTTTAGAAACTATGGTTTCGTTTCTGCTTGGGAAATTAATGTCACAGTCCGAGTTGAGAAGGGTAATGGAGGGATTCCCAATTGCTTGAAAGCCGTAGTTTTTATCTTTGTTTTGATGTATTATGTGATTGATATAGGAATGGTTTCTCTCTGCCTTTTCAACAAAGTTTGCAGGGGACACATGAATATATCAAAAATTCTCCAAGTTAGAGAGGCAGTTCTATGTTATGCACTAATTTATTGAGTGAAAAGATAGCAAACTGCTTGATTGATTTTATTTACTGGAAGAGGAAATGTGGATGTTTGAGTTCTGATTCCACTTCTTTAAAAAAAAGCATAAAAGACAACTTGGTGGGTGAGAGGGGGCCATTTTTCAACTAATATGAATTGCTGCAGTTGTTGATCCTCATCTTAAGATGTGTGAATTTCAGGAAAATGATGGTTATTCACTGGCTTAGATTTGTGTTGCTTATATTACTTTCAAAATCAAGGAGACAGGAGAAAATGGAATTTGTGTTTCCAATTTTGTTTGTATATAGAAATTTTGTTTGTTTATAGAAATTGCTGTTTTATCACAATTTGCAAGTTGTTTAAAATATTTGTAGTTTAACAGGGTCCACAATAAATATGGAGCTTTTATTGTTAACATAGGTTGATTTGGTAACTTGAAGTTAAAATCAAGAAACTGAGAGAAAATGGGAATTAGTGTTTCCAAATTTGTTTGTATTTGTAGCATCTTCCAAATTGAATGGAGGAAAGATAGGAACGAGTGTTACTAATCTGCTCTCAGAAGATGGGCTAGTCATTTAAATATTAAAATGAAACTTAGTCTTGTATTTAATCTTCAAATTAAATGTAACCTCAGCTCAATGGGTTTCTTAGGCCTCAGAAAGCCAGCCAGTTAGAACTGTTAGATCCAGCAATCTTTGCATTTAATTGCTACTGCCCCTCTCTCCTCTAACTAATCAATCCTCCCACTGCTCGCTGGCTGCAGCCTGGTGCTAAAGGTATTACAGCCTCTCAGAATGATAATTTGATAGGACTTGAGGGGAGCTACAATCGTGCTTGACAAGAATTGGATATGTTCTAAAAAAATTTTTTTATGTCAGTTGAAAGAGATTGAAACCTATCACCTACTAAAAGATAAGATAAGCTATCTTTATTAGTCAATGTACATCGAAACACACAGTGAAATGCATCTTTTGCGCAGAGTGTTCTTGAGGGCAGCCCACAAGTGCTTTCGGCGCCAACATAGCATGCCTACTTGTAGTCAATCTCATTTTGGAGACGGGGAAGATCTATACATGTATATGATAACTACAAAGTTCTTTGAGCACAAGATATCGGAACTTGTGATCCGATCCTATCCTATCTTAGCCCCTTCTCAAAAGCTTTGAATTATTACATTAACTCTTTTGTCTTTGTGTTATGTTCCTCGAGGTCCAGGAGCACATTGGTTGGAAAAAGACCTGGTTACGTTAGACAGCTGTTGGGGAGATCATTTGTGGAGTGGAAAGTGAAGGGATTGCCTGTTGTGGGAAGGAAGGAAATCACTGTTGCCACTTTGCATGGAGGAGGGGAAGACAATAACCTAACAAATTTTTGTGTTTTCCAAAATCTACTGTTTACTGGGAAAAGCCCATAAATGAGAAGACTATGACTATTTAGATAAACTCAAAATAGGAAATAATTTTGGACTGGTGTCTTAAACTGGGAAAGATCAAGTTTTGCCTAATTATGTGGCCACTGAGTAAGTGAGGACCTATTAGTTCTTATAATGCATGTATGCTTTACAAGATACCTGTCATGCAATGATCATGAATATTTGTTTCTCAGCTCCTACTTTGATGAAAAAGGTTTGGTTCGGCAGCAATTGGACTCATTTGATGAATTCATACAAATGTCAGTGCAGAGAATTGTGGAAGATGCTCCTCCAATAGATCTCCAAGCTGAAGCTCAGCATACAAGCGGGGAAGTGGAAGAGCCGGTAACAATCCCCACCTACTCTCCCAAACCAGAAAATTCAGTTCCATTTTTAGGCATTGAATTGCATGTTTGTTTTACATGTTTGGTTTTTTTCTGTTCCAGCCCAGATTCTTACTAAAATTTGAACAGATTTATTTATCCAAACCAACTCATTGGGAAAGGGATGGGGCACCATCTCCAATGATGCCAAATGAAGCTAGACTGCGAAACCTCACGTAAGTTCCCTTGGAGGGATTACGACCAAATTTAATTTAATTTCAACTTTCTGTATGAAAATAATGATTTGCTACATTGCATTTTATTGTTTTACAGGTATTCGGCTCCTCTCTATGTAGATATAACAAAAACAGTGATTAAGGAGGGAGAGGAACAAATGCAAACACAACATCAGAAGACATTCATTGGAAAAATTCCTATAATGCTTCGATCAACCTATTGTCTTCTTAGTGGGTTAACAGATCGTGATCTCTGTGAGCTTAATGAATGTCCACTGGACCCTGGTGGTTATTTCATCATCAATGGATCAGAAAAGGTACAGAGCGTGCCATAAGGACTAATTATTCAAAGAAATAGCAATTGTTTTTAGACATTCAGTAGTTCAATATTTGTTAGTTAGGTTAATATGATCTGCATGAGTCCTAATTAGAAAGCTAATTGCAGTGCTTTTTCTATGAATTCTTTAATTTTTTTTTGTAATGAATGTGAAGCTATTTTATGATTATTGGGTAATCATTTATTCCTCCTAATAGAATTTGAGAACCAGGAAACACAGAGATATCTGATTAATGTTATTCATAGGAGAGGTTGGACAAATTTGGATTGCTTTCACTGGATCGTGGGATGCTGAGGGGCAATCTGTAAGAAGTATATAAAATTGTCAGAGGCACTGATAGGGTAGATGGTCAGGATCTTTTTCCCAGGATGGAAATGTCAAGTACAAGAGAGCATAGGTTTAAGGTAAGAGGAGGAAAGTTTAAAGGAATTATGCGAGGCATTTTTTTTACTTAGAGAGTGGTAGGTGCCTGGAAGACGCTGCCAGGGGAGGTGGTAGAAGTAGATACGATAGCAACTTTTAAGAAGTATTTAGACAGACACACGAACAGGCAAAGAATAGAGGGGTGTGGACTGTGTGCAGACAGATGGGATTAGTTTAGATTTACATCACGTTTGGTATACCATGAATGGCCTGCTCCTATGCTCTATTTTGAAATTTTTCTAGGTTCTGATTGCACAAGAAAAAATGGCAACAAACACAGTGTATGTGTTTGCAAAGAAAGACTCCAAATATGCATACACAGGAGAATGTCGATCCTGTCTAGAAAATTCATCTCGTCCCACAAGTACCATCTGGGTCAGCATGCTAGCAAGAGGAGGACAAGTAGGACTTGCATTCACTTTATGCAATTTTCATTTCCTTTGAGCACTAATCTTGGTTATGACAATGCTGGTGGACTTGTTTGACTTCCAGCATCTCTGCTTTTATTTAAAATTTATTATGTCTGCAATAAAGTTTACTTACTACTGCCCTTAACTCCATCTTGTTTTCTCTTCAGGGTGTAAGAAAAAGCGCAATAGGCCAAAGAATAGTTGCCACTCTACCATATATCAGACAAGAAGTTCCCATAATTATTGTGTTTCGAGCTTTAGGATTTGTGTCTGATAGAGACATTCTGGAACACATTATTTATGATTTTGATGATCCAGAAATGATGGAAATGGTGAGTTTCAATTTAATGAGAATTCAATTTTTTTAATAAGATTCTTTTGCAGTTCAATTTAATGCGCTGCTATGGAGATTATTTTTGTTTTTTCCCTTCTGTTAGTTTCTATTCTTAAAATTTTAAATCCAGTCAGTGCCATATTTTATATTGATCCATTAAAATCTGAACTTGTGAATAAACAGTAATTTGAGTCTAGTCTGTGTTGCCACGTTTCCTTCCATAGCTGATTTCATTGTTTTTCCAAGTACGTTGGTTGACTTCTACATATTGATAAATAACAATTTAGTTTCTCTCCTGAAATCTTCCATGTTATTGAAAGAATTAACTCTATAAATCCTCATCGGCCACTTTTCCTTTCAAGTACCTCACCTTGCTAATTACTGCATGGAAGGAGGCCATTTGGCCCATCAGGTTCATGTTGGTTCCCAACAGACCAATTCTGTCAGTCCCGTTACCCTCTTCTTACTTCCCTCCAGCCCTGTAACACATTTTCTCTCATGCCCATCAGCTCCTCTTAGATTCTTTTGCCACTTACCTCATAAAAAGTAATCTACATGAACCATTTAACCTACCAGCACATCTTTGCAATTTGAGAGGCAACTGGAGCACACGGGGAAAACATACAGGCTCCATAAAGAGAGCATCTGAGGTCAGGAATAAACCCAGATCCATGGATCTTTTGAGACCTTATTTCACTCCTCGTGCTTTCTTGCCTCATCTTGAGATACTCCTGTCAGCCTCTACACAGAGTGTTTAAATCAACACTTCAGTCACTTCTGATTTCACTATTTTCCTGTCCTCCCTAGATATCACCTATCAAGTAAACTATCTTACCCACATTCAAAGGCATCAGTCACTCCCTTGGTCTTACTATTGCACATGCCTTTCCATTTCATGGCCTATATAACAGAAAAGACTATTACGAATCACTTACTGAAACCCTCACCTTCTAAAACTTTATTCTGATGGCTGTGGGAAAGAACTGCGACCTCCTCATAGCTTCCCCTCATAGAACTGCCTGTTCAAATTTGCAGTTGCATATCTTTTGATCTTTATTCTGTTGCAATACTTCAGCATTCACTCATTTGTGTCCACCTTTGATGCCCTTGTATGTTATATCATCTTCCTCCATCTTGGAATGGTCCTATTTTTGCTCCCTCAAATCAGAATAACTTTTATTATCACTGATGTATGCTGTGAAATTTGTTGTTTTGCGGCAACAGTACAGTGCAAAACATAAAAATTACTAAGTTACCCAAAAATAAATAAAATAGTGCAAAAGAGGAATAGAGATAGGGTTCATGGACAGTTCAGAAATCTGATGGCAGAGGGGAAGAAACTGTTCCTGAAACTTGAGTGTGGGTCTTCAGGCTCCTGTACCTCCTCCCTGATGGTAACAATGAGAAGAGGGCATGTCCCGGACAGTGAGGGTCCTTAATGATGCATGCTGCCACCTTGAGGCACCACCTCTTGAAGGTGTCTTCGATGGTGGGGAGGGTTGTACCTGTGATGGAGCTTACTGAGTCTTCAACCCTCTGCAGCCTCTTTCGATCCTGCACATTGGAGCCTCCATACCAGGTGGCAATGCAAACAGTCAGAATGCTCTCCACCATACAAATATAGAAATTTGCAAGAGTCTTTGGTGACATACTAAATCTCCTCAAAATCTAATGAAGTAGAGCCGCTGGCGTGCTTTCTTCATGATTGTATCAATGTGTTGGGCCCAGGATAGATCCTCCGAGATGTTGATGCCCAGGAACTTGAAGCTGCTCACACTTTCCACTGCTGACCCCTCAATGAGGACTGATGTATGTTCTCCCAACTTCCCTTTCCTGAAATCCATAATCCATTCCTTGGTCTTGCTGACATTGAGTATGAGGTTGTTGTTGCGACACCACTCAACCAGTCGATCTATCTCACTCCTGTACGCCTCCTTGTCGCCATCTGAGATTCTGCCAACAACAGTGGTGTCATCGGTGAATTTATAGATGCCGTTTGAACTGTGCCTAGCCACACAGTCATGAGTGCAGAGAGAGTAGAGCAGTGAGCTAAGCACACATCCTTAAGGTGTGCCTGTGTTGATTGTCAGCGAGGAGGAGATGTTATTACCAATCTGCACTGACTGTAGTCTCCTGATAAGGAAGTCAAGGATCCAGTTGCAGAGGGAGGTACAGAGGCCCAGGTTTAGAAGCTTGTTGATTCGTACTGAGGGGATGATGGTGTTGAAGGCCGATGATGTATGTATTGCTGTTGTCTAGGTGCTCCAAAGCCACGTGAAGAGCCAGTGAGATTGCATCCGCTGTAGACCTGATGTGGTGGGAGGCAAATTTCAATGGGTTCAGGTCCTTGGTCAGGCAGGAGTTAATTCTAGCCATGACCAACCTCTCAAATTACTTTATCACAGTAGATGTGAGTGCTACTGGGCAATAGTCATTGAGGTAGCTCATCCTGTCCTTCTTGGGCACCGGTATAATTGATGCCCTTTTGAAGCAGGTGGGAACCTCTGCCTGCAGCACTGAGAGTTTGCAGATGTCCTTGAACACTCCAGCCAGTTGGTTGGCACAGATTTTCAGTACCCTGCCAGGTACACCATCGGGGCCTGACACCTTGCGAGGGTTCACCCTCTTGAAGGATGTTCTGACATTGGCCTCCGAGACAGAGGTCACAGGGTCACCGGATGCTATGGGGATTTGCACAGGTGTAGTGTTATTTTCCCTTTCAAAGCATGCGTAAAAGGTGTTGAGCTCATCGGGGAGTGAAGCATCGCTGCCATCTATGCTGTCAGGTTTCGCCTTGTTGGACGTAATGTCATGCAAACCTTGCCACAGCTGTTGTGCATCTGCTTGTGTCTCTAGATCAAATCAAGATCTAATCTAGATCTAAATCAAAGAGGTGCAGCCATTTGTACAACTGCTGTACAACTTGGCTTCTGATTCTCCAGCATCTTCAATTTAAAATTCTCTTTGTTTTAAATTATGGCATCATCTCATATCTGTAACTTAATGCAGCTATACAGTTCTTTCAGTAACTCTTGGTGTTTCCATCTCTCATGTTTGTGCTCTACAGTTGGCTTCCATGTGTTCAGTCATTTTGGACCCGCTCTGGAATTTGCTCACTGAATCTGTCCATCTTACTTAAAATTTTCCTTAAAAATCCAATTGTGACCAAACTTTTAATCACTCCATCAATATCTCCTTTGGTTCTTCATTTTGTCTTCATAACGCTTCTGTGAAGCACCTTTGACACTTTTGACTTTAGAAGAAATGTACAAATACCAATTATTGTTGAACACTGGAAGGGAGTTCACTTGCTTTAAGTTATTTTTCTGTGCACTTGTTATATGGTTTTCCTTGTCCACAGATATTGGATTTTGTTTTTGAAGTATTAGACCTGCATTTTTGGGGAAAAAAATCCCTTTTCCAGTTGTGAGTAATTATTTTATATAACGAAAATGGATATGGAAGAATCTCAACTAGATTTGGCATCAATCAGTGGTCAGCCGTCACTTTAGACACCACAAAAAAATTAAATTTATTTACCATGAAAAATGTTTCTTTAATAAAATATTAAGTGAAATAAAAACTCAGAATCTGGATTTAAAGTTGCCATTAGAAAGTTTCAAGCTGGTCTAGCTCTAGTTGCTTTAAGTAGATATATTAACATATTAGGCATATATAGTTTGTTTTCTTGTATTTTCGTACACTTATAATTCTAGAATTTTTATTGCAGGTGAAACCTTCTCTGGATGAAGCATTTGTTATCCAGGAACAAAATGTTGCTTTGAATTTCATTGGTTCAAGAGGTGCAAAACCTGGTGTAACAAAAGAGAAGAGAATTAAATATGCAAAAGAAATTCTGCAGAAAGAAGTACTGCCACATGTTGGAGTCAGTGACTTCTGTGAGACCAAAAAAGCTTATTTCTTGGGGTATGATTATTAAGCACTTTTAAAAATTCACACTAATTTTCATAAAATGTTTTAGATTTTTGCTAAAATTATCATGGATGGATGAGTGACTGGCTCAAAAGCATTATTCAGTTGTGTTGTTCAGAGAGAGTTAATGGGTTATATGAATTCACAGTTAGCAGGTAAGTTACAGCCGATATCAGATACATAAGTAGAGAAAGTGCATTAGTGGTGAGTGTAGATTGGTGTGGGGTTTTATGTTCACTTTTGGGATCAAGGCATCATCAGCAAGTCCAGCATTTATTGCCCATCCCTAATTGGCCTTGAGAAGATGGTGGTGAGCCACCACCTTAAACCACTGCAGTCCTTCTGGTGAAGGACAGTGCTTTTGTGGAGAGTGTTCCAGGATTGAGACTCGATGCCAGTGGAGAACCAGCAATGTACTTTGTAGATGGTACACGCTGCAGCCACTGTGCACCAGTGGAGGATGGAATAAATTTGTAGGGTGTGTTTATCAGACAGGTTGCTTCATCCTAGATGGTGTTGAGTATTGAGAGTTGACAATTATTAATGCTGTGCTCATCCAGGCAAGTGCAGGGTATTCCATCATGCTTCTGATTTGTGCCTTATATGTGATGGAGAGACCTTTGGGTGTCAGAAGGCAAGTCACTCACTGCAGGATGTTGAGTCTCTGACCTGTTCTTTTAGTTGTGGTATTTATTTGCTGGTCCAGTCAAGTTTCTGGTCAATGATGACATTTGCAATATTGATAGTAATCAATGATGGTAATCAATGATAGGACTCAGTGATGGTAATCCCATTGAATGCCTAGGATAGATGGTTAGAACTACTAGGCTGAATTTGCAAGAGATGCTTGATATGTCCAATTATGCTTTTAATTGAAAAGCAAATAAATGCAGATACCGGAAATCTTAAATAAAAACAAAGTTCTGCAGATACTTGGGAGCTTAGGCAGCATCTAAGAGACCCTTCTTCAAAACTGAAAAAGTGAAAAAACACTTTTCACTTTTCTGGTTCTGATGAAGGCCTATTGCCCTGAAATATTAATTTTTTCTCTCTTCACAGCTGTTAGGCTGATGTGCTTTTAATTGAGTTTAGGAACTCAATTTGGTGCTCTTTTCTGCAATGAAAGTAATGCTTGAGAACAATTGATATATGTAAATATAGGAGGCAATATAAAGGTGCTGCACGTTTTGTGCACATTTAATTTTGCAAAAGAGTTGTGCCATTTACATACTTTGCATTTATGTGTCATAATTTTTGTGAATGAGTAATTTGGCGTGCTGGTGCTTAAAACCTAATACAATTTTTCTTTGATTCAGTTACATGGTGCATAGATTGCTGTTAGCTGCTTTAGGCCGAAGAGAATTGGATGACAGAGATCACTATGGGAACAAAAGACTGGATCTGGCTGGACCATTGCTTGCTTTCCTCTTCAGAGGGTAAGGAAAGATTTGCACTAAAGTATAGTTATATTAATTTTGTCACATACAGTTAAGCCAAACTCGGTGCCCTAATATTTTTCCTTTCTCCTCCCATCTTGTTGTTTGGAGGCAGAGTGGGGGAAAAGAGCAGACTAAATTTTTAAAAAGAATTTCTTCCAGCATGCCAAAAGCATCTGCTGATATGGCTTTATTTATAAACTACAGGCAAGATATCAGATCAGAGACATGAATGGATAGGCTGGTTTTAACTGCAGGCTGGCTGCTTGTTGGGTGGAAATGTGGCTAGCTTGATTCCAGGGATGAAGAAGTCGACATAGAAAGAAAATTTGAGTAGTTTATGCCCATAATCATGGGAATGTAGAAGCTTTCAGAGGTGTCTTATTGAAATTTTTAAGATTGTAAGGGGAATTGACAGGGTAGATACTGAGTGGATTTACTGTGTGGATATCTGGAAGCAGGGAGCAAAATTTAAGAATAATGGGTCACTCGTTCAAGATGGATTAAGAGGATTTTTTTCTCAGATTTGTGAATCTTTGGAGTTGTGTACATCAGAGAGCTGGGGAGGCAGATTCATTGAATATGTTCAAGGTGGGTCAAATCATTTATCTCCTGTCTTTCACCTGCCAGTGTTTGTGAGGACTGGGAAATCAGGCTTTCCGTGGTTTAAAAAAATAGAATTATGGTCATGGAAATATTTGAATGACAAATGCATCTCCTGCAAACAAATTGATAACAGGTTCCTCATCCCTAATCCCACGTCTTAAAACTGGAAGTGGATGTCCACTTAAGATGGGTTAAGTTCTTGTTTAAGATTTTTGACCTTTTAACTACCTCCCAAAACAAACCCACCTCCTTTGTGTATAGCTGGAAGGTGATTGGTAACCACCTTTTGTAAAAAAATTCATCTGCAAGCAAATTAAAAGTATCCGTTCAAATTGTCTTCTTCAGAATGTTTAAGAACCTACTGAAAGAAGTCCGGATATACTCTCAGAAGTTCATAGACAGAGGGAAAGATTTTAACCTGGAATTAGCAATCAAAACACGGATTATATCTGATGGGCTGAAATATTCACTTGCAACAGGAAATTGGGGAGATCAAAAGAAGGCTCATCAAGCCAGAGCTGGTGTGTCTCAGGTAAAATTCTTTAAGTGAACCATACATTGTTTTTATGTATAATTATTCTTGAGATAATGTATTGAGATAAGCTAATACTCGCTTCCTGTGATAGGGAAAGTGACTTGAGAAAGATTGTTGTACTTTTTAGTAATGTTGATTTTCAGGATCTGACTTGCTATATATCAATCCACTTCCTCCCTCACAGATCTGCTTGGATCTAATTCCACAACTTTTATCTCCACTTTGGTCATTAAGCAGAGTATGTAACTAAAGTAGAAGTGTCCATAACTGGTGAAAGAAAAGAAGCAAAACAATTGATAGATACTTAAGCCTGCCAGTTAATGCAGAGTTCTGGAAATTGGTACTTTATATGGCAGTGGTGATGTTAGTCATGCTGAAGTTTGGTGACTAAATTGTGAGGGGGGGGTGTAGTCATGTCTCCATCAGTCATGGATGCCAACAGCCAAAATTGACTATCATTAATACATCAGACTTTCCCCGAATCTCTCCCCCAATTATTGGCATATCTCAAACCAGAAATGATAACCGAAAAGTTACTTCAACCCTCTGATGCCTCTCGTACAAGCAATTATCAGAAGATCCTGAAAGTATTAATGTGCTCCTTTAAGCATTTTGTTAACAAAAATCTTTAATATATGTATAAAATGAACATTTCCTGAAGGTACAGTAAATATAAAACGGGTCTCAGAATGTCATAAGGTATGCAATTTCTGAAACACAATCTCTGATTATTTGAATATTTGATTGCAACTAGGTGTTAAACCGTTTGACCTTTGCTTCAACCTTGTCTCATCTTCGTCGTCTTAACTCCCCGATTGGAAGAGACGGAAAATTGGCAAAACCTAGACAGCTTCATAATACACTGTGGGGTATGATTTGCCCTGCTGAGACACCAGAGGTAAGTTTGAGCTTTTTAGTCATTGACCATAAAAGTCATCATTCTTTTATCAATTTAGTACATCCATTGGCAGTGTGTTGAGTCAAAAAGTGCCTGAGAGGCACTAGAGGGCATATGAACAAAGTAGAGACATCACCTAAATAATATGCATATACAAATGAGCATGGCTATAAAATTGATGACAATTGTAAGTTATGATACAATACTCATTATTGAGAGGGAGACACAAAGGCTGGGATTTGGACAAAAAATCAAACTATTTCAGGTCAAGACCCTGCATCACCTCCTGATGAAGGGTCTCAACCCAGAATAACAACTATCCCTTTGCCTCCAGAGATGCTGCCTGACTCGCTGAGTTCCTCCAGCAGTTTGTTTTTTTACTTGTTACAGAGACCTGGTTAAAAGGATCGAGTGGTAATATTTTCCATTCTATGACATCTTTAGTAGAAAGAGAAGAAGCAATGTTGCTATGTGAAACAGAAACAGTGGAAAAAATTTCAGTGAGGATGTTCTGCCAATGGAAGCCCTAGATAGAACTAAAGAAACTAAAATGCAGAACGGCTAGGAATATTGATGAGTAATTGTGATGTGATGTAGCAAGTAAAGGGTGATGTACAAGTCCAAGAAGTATGTAACAAAAAATATAATAATGGGAGGTTTTAATTTTAATATAGATTGTAGGACATGGAACAGTAATAAAGACAGCAAATTTCTAGAATTGGAGCAGTATTCTGGAACATAATGTTTTGGAGTGAGGCCAAGGATCAGGCCACTCTACACTTAGCAATGAGTAGCTAACTGGTGGAGAGCAGCATGTTGCAAATAATGACTAGTATGATTTCCTTTCAAACTTAATATCAAATGCAGTGTCACAAACCAAGGTTTTAAATTTAAGGCCAACTTTGAAGGATGAAAAATGAATTGAAAATCAAACCAAATTGTAAAGAAGATACAAAAGGAGCTGATTCTGTCCTTTGAAGTCTCTATGTCCTCTTCAACTTTTTTCCCCCACCTGTCTTTATTATCATCGATAAATTTGGCAATGTCACACTCGATCCCTTCATTTAAGTCATTAATGTAAATTGTAAATTCCTGAGGCCTCAGCATTGATCGCTGTGACACCCCATGAGTTGTAGCGTTATAATCTGCAAACGACCCAATTATCTTGACTGTTCTCTATTAGCTAATTCTCTTTCCATGTTAATATATTACCTCCCAATGCAATAAATCTCTCTTGTGCAATAAATTTTTAATATACAGCTCCTTATCAAATGTGTTCTGGAAATTTAAGGACACTATATCCATTAGCTCCCCTTTATACACCCTGTTCATCACATCGTCAAAGAACTCTAATAACGTTTATGAAATACAATTTATCTTTTATAAACCACATTGAGCTTGATTGTGTTAAGATTTTCTAAGATTGCCACTGAGTCCAGGGAGAGATTTCTTTACATAGGGCTGATGAAACAAGTAACGTTTTGTCACGGTGAGTGCATGAGAGCGTTTGAAGGAGGTAATGATAGGTTTGAAGGTTTGTTTTAGAATGCTGTGTACCATACTTGTTTAATAATCTAATTGGCTGTTAGAACTTTTATAGTGTTGCATTCTGTGCCTGTGGGATGAACTTTGTAAGGCTGAATAGACTTTTACAATTTCTGACTCTTCTGATAGGACAAATGATGGATTTGTTTTCCATTTGTGAATTTTTGTTGGGTACTCCTCTGTTATGCAAGAATTATGTGGAAATGAAAACATCAGTAGAGAATGCTATTTGGATTGGTCACTGACCTTGTACAGTGGGTCATATGCATCCAGTGTTTCTTGGTATGTTATTTTCCTAAAACACTGAGTTACAACTTAACTGCACTTTTCTACAAGTGTTTGGTAAGTTTAAAGGGAAATAACAATTAAATGATGAGATTATGGACTCAATTGTGTGAATTTTGCCAGCAGTTTGGATTGGAACTGTAGACGTTCAGCCATTTGAACAGGTGTAAGTACTACGATTTGCGTACATGATGTGAAACACAGAAGTCCAGAACTTATGAATTGAGGATACAGAACACGTCAGTTCTCCCCATGGCTAGACTGCACGTAGAGTCCAACAGCAAAGTTTAAATTTGCTGGATTTACCTCAAATTATGCTGGACAATTACTGCAGGTCAGATCTGGTGCAGGTTCCAAGGCCCCACGTGTGGCTCATTGAATTACTAATGGGCATTAAAGGAATACCTTAAGTATTTTGTCCTTCAGAAGATAGGCAATAAAATTCTAGCTGTATAAGTTGTATTGAAAATGAAACCTGTTTTCCTATTAATTTGTTCTTGTGATTTTTGATTGGCAAAAAGAACTTTTCTGAACTGGTTACCATGGTGTTCTGGCTAAATGATGCATAGTTTGAAGTTTAAACGTAACATTTCAATGTCTGGTTCCAGGGTCATGCCGTTGGGCTAGTGAAAAATCTGGCTTTGATGGCTTACATTTCTGTCGGGTCTCAACCCTCGCCCATTTTGGAATTCTTGGAAGAGTGGAGTATGGAAAATCTTGAAGAAATTTCTCCTGCAGCTATTGCAGAGTAAGTGAGGGTAACTTATTGTTACTTAGAAAAAAATAACTACAGTTGCAACTATTTTCCCTAAAGAATAGAAATGTAAATGCTTGTAAAGAATTGTGAATGAGGGTATGCTTAGCTATGGAAAGACATGACAGTCTACAGTGATTTGCATATGAATCTGCTCATTGATTTTATTGACAAAATAGTTGCCTTGAGTAATTAAACATCTTTATTGGAAAACATTGCTAGTCCTAAACTCATCAATTAAAACTTCTCAACTTTTTTCCCTTAGTGCTACAAAGATTTTTGTCAATGGTTGTTGGGTTGGAATACATAAAGATCCTGACCAGTTGATGACTACGCTAAGGAAGCTTAGGCGTCAGATGGACATCATTGTATCTGAGGTACTGTGAATATCTTTCTCAGATTAACTCTATCATGTTAGTTGTATCATGGAGGCTAATTAAGTCTTATTCATAAAATCAAACCTGATATCTCTCTCCATTGCCAGTATGCTATCCAGTTACTATAAAGGCAGCTTTGTTTGGCATTCAAGTCATTCATGCACCTATAGAGTTTGGAATAGAAAATGGGGAAAAATGTTGTGCTTCACTGCTTCTTGCTCAACCCATGCCATTCACTTTTTGAAAACAAAAAAAAGTCCATTTAGGATTAGATTTGAAATTTGTTATGGCGGTTCATTTTTAGTTATGGAAATTTACGTTTTTCATATCCGTACAAAACAATTTCATAGTACCACAGTAGATTGGTTGAATCTTGTTTGACAATTAAACGTTTTTTTTCAATGGCTTCTATTACCAAAAACCTGAATCATAAACTCATTTTGTAGATGTCAGAAGACTATTATTGATTTTAGCATCTTTAGTAGCCCTTTCAGTTAATAGATGTTCAGTTCTGGTCGCCTCACTACAGGAAAGATGTGGAAGCCATAGAGAGGGTGCAGAGGAGATTTACGAGGATGCTGCCTGGAATGCAGAATGTGCCTTATGAAAGCAGGTTGAGGGAACTCGGCCTTTTCTCCTTGGAGAGACGGAGGATGGGGGGGACCTGATAGAGGTGTATAAGATGATGAGAGGTATTGATAGGGTAGATAGTCAGAGGCTTTTCCCCAGGGCTGAATTGGTGGCCACAAGAGGACATAGGTTTAAGGTGCTAGGGAGTAGATATAGAGGAGATGTCAGGGGTAAGTTTTTCACTCAGAGAGTGGTGAGTGCGTGGAATGGGCTGCCGGAAACGGTGGTGGAGGCTGATATGATAGGGTCTTTTAAGAGACTGTTGGATAGGTATATGGAGCTGAGTAAATTAGAGGGCTATGGGTAAGCCTAGTAATTTCTAGGGTAGGGACATGTTCGGCACAGCTTTGTGGGCCGAAGGGCCTGAATTGTGCTGTAATTGTTCTATTGATATATGCAGGCAAGTATCTTTTTTTTCCAGTCTACTTTCTGTGTATAAGCCTCAATAATTGGAAAAGGAAAATAGCTCTGTACTTTGTCACCTTGGGTTAGTTTCCAGATCTTAAACAAATTTAATTCACTACTGAGAAAATTCCAGATGAAACCTTTTCTGTGAGCTTCACTCTTTTTCCCAGTTGACTTGAACGTGACTGTGTACCATGTGGAATATTTTATGAAAGGATTTGGAGATGCCTTTTGGTGTACGTTATCTGTAATTGAAGTATATTTATCCTTACTGATGAGCATCTGTTTTATTGCTCGAAAAGCTATGATTAAACATTTTGATGTCAGTCTCTGGGTTTGCTGAATCTTGATGGTTAGTGGTGATATTCACTTCTGTCAGCATTCTAGTATCTCTAGGTAGAGTTTAGACCAAGTGCACTTTCTGATGATGTTGGTGTACTTGCCCCTTTAGTTTTTGCACATGTAAATTTCAGTCCATGATGACGTAAATGTTTACATCATCATGGACTGAAAGTCACATGTTATCCCGTCCTTTTTCAATCTTTCCATTTTGCCTAAGCTTTTCTAGCTCCTTTCTTGACCATAGATGTACCTATACTACACTTGTTTATAATTGTGCATTAAAATGACATGTGAGGAGCTTGTAAAGCTGTACCCAGACAAAGAGCCAGTGTGGCAGGGTCACATGCCAGGATGAAATGGAAGCAAAAAGGGGAGAATAAAAACAAAATGTATGCAGTGTAATTGATCTTTTGTGTGATGCTATAAAGTCTTGCATTCAAACACATTCATGGATAGTAAGTAGTTCTCTTATTTATAATCTGGACCATTATAAATCTACTTTCATTTAATAAAAAACATCTAGAATATGGTGAGAGGATGTCATTTGTTAATTTATTAACAGAAGTGTTCTCCTTAAGGTATCCATGGTGAGAGACATACGTGAACGTGAAATTCGAATTTATACGGATGCAGGAAGAATTTGTCGGCCACTTTTGATTGTAGAGAAACAGAAACTGCTGCTGAAGAAAAGGCACATTGATCAGTTAAAAGAACGAGAGTATAATAATTATAGGTATGTGATGGAAAACATAGAACAATCCTAAGAAAGCATGAATGACATTGTTCTTCAACTTTCTACTTACCATCCTCTCTCTTATATGTAAACAAAATTGTTTGGCTTATATTAAATTAAACATGCAGTTTGTGTCAATATTTAAGCAGCTTCTGAGCCTTCTGCCTCCCAAATCTTTTCAGCTTGTCTTTCTGTTCCTACTCTCATGCATTTCACTTAGCTTTCCCTTAAGTGGCTCTATAGTAATTCCTCCAAATTCCAATCTGGTAGCAAGTTCTACATTTGAGCCACTCTGGTAAAGATGTCCCTCCTGAATTGTGCAATTCATTTTTTAGTGACTGTCATACTTTAAAACCCCCTGGTTTTGGACCTCTGCACCATGAAAACATCTTTCCTACATCCAGCTTGCCAAACACACACGCTTTTAAAGATTTAAGTTAGGTCAAGCAGCAGCATTAGTATTCAGGCATACTCTAGAAAAATGCCAGGGTGTTAAATAAATTTTTCACCCTCCCCTAATGTTTCCATGTAATCTAATGTATGTTAGAATCTGCTCTGAGAATCATTTGGATATTGCATGAAGAATCCCTAATTTAAATCCTATTCTAAGAATCTTGAGACTGTACACTGTGTTGTAGTTTCCAGATTCCATTGTTCTTTTCATGCAGAAGCTTCAACTATAAAGCAGAGATGCTATGAAATTCATATACGGAAATTTGCTGATTAATACTGTTTTCCTTTATGGCTCCTGCTTGTGTTTAAGGGAAGGGCAGAAAACTGAAAGGAAATAAATATTCCAAAATTTCTTTTAAAAAATGCATCATTAAAATTCTGCAAGTTGGATTGCTATTAGGTTTGTTAAAATTTAGTTTTTGGTTGGAGTTGCATGGTTTGCAGTGCCTCAAACCTGATGCAACATAATAGAGAGTATTCACATCTAGAGTAGCAGTTTGTCCACCTGAGAAAAAAGAACTTGATTTGAACCTCAAAAAGTTCTGCTAATGCCCAATAAATGCTAAAGTGCGTGGCTCATATTTACAACTATTCTTGGCACCTGACAGTCTTCCTTCATCCGTTTCTATCATAGATTCAAGTCTTGCTTCAGAAACATGACAAAAATCCAGATTGACACACTGATGCTACACTGACTGTGTATTGCACTGCAAAGGTGCCATCTTTCAGATAAGAATTTGAACAGAATTCATATGCTGATTATTACCATATCAATATATACCAACCCTTCCTGTTCACAAATGGGTGAAATTGCTACAATTTGATTATGTCATAAAAATTCACATAAATGTTTTGTTTTAGACTAGGGAAAGTTTGTTCCATATGCATTAGTATTTGACAAATATATCACCTCGGTATGGCAAATGCTCTGCCCAAGACCACAAAAAATTGCAGAGAGCTTTGAATGCATCCCAGTCCATCACACAAATCAACCTCCCTTCCGTTGACTTTGTCTACACTTCCCATTGCCCCGGGAAAGCAGCTAATATAATCAAGGACCCCTCCACCCCAGTCATTTTCTCTTCTCCCTCTTCTGTCAGGCAGAAGATACAAAAGCCTGAGAGCACAAACCACCAAACTCATGGACAGCTACTATCCCACTGTTATCAGACTCTTGAATGGACTTCTCATGCACTGAAAGATGAACTTATGATCTCCCAACCTGCCTCATTGTGGCCCTTTATTTGTCTACCTGCACTTCACTTTCTCTAACTGTAACACTACATTCTGTCTTCTGATTTCTTTTTACTACTTTGATATGTACTGATGGCATGATCTGTTCAGATGGCACACAAAACAAAAGCTTTTCACTGTATATCAGTACAGATGACAAATAATAATAAACACAATACTGTGTTTAATATATTAACTTGTTCATTTCCATCCCAAGTTGGCAGGATCTTGTGGCAAGTGGTGTGGTAGAGTATATTGATACACTGGAAGAGGAGACTGTGATGTTGGCCATGACTCCTGATGACTTGCAGGAAAAAGGTGTTGCGTACTGTTCAACATATACACATTGTGAGATTCATCCATCAATGATTCTTGGTGTTTGTGCATCAATCATCCCATTCCCTGATCATAATCAGGTGAGTAAAACTAAGTGTATTCAAGAGGAGTTTGTGAGGGTAAACTGTTGAAAGATGTAACTAATATCATAGGGATTGATCTTCAACCTGGAGAAAGTTGTCATAATTTTTGAGTTAGTGTAGCATTTCAGTGGTAGCAAATAATACCAGAATTGTCATGTACAAGTGAATATTGCTTTAAATTCTTGATGTGTCTTTCCACATCACATGTTACCTCTGGATCCCAACTTTTCAATTTGGTTCACTCACTTTCACTGGTATTTCACTTAACAAGTCAGTTTACTTTTGGGCTAACAAACTCTGCCTGTTCTCTTTTTCCTAACTGATTCTAAAAATTTCTTTTGGCTCTTGAAAACTTCACTGTAATTTGATGGTGGTATTACTATATTGTTCTGCCTCCTATAAATGAGGTTATGCTTTCCCATAGCAAGCTTATTTGAATCTATTAAGTAAAACTGATCATTTCTTTTCCTGAAAACGCGCACTCTTGTTTTTTTTTAGGCCTGTTTATTAAAATTGGTAGGGAGTCCATGCATTGAGAACTGCAGTGTTAACTTTAGGATTTCAGATTTTTCATTTTAGCTGTAATCCATTTACCTACAAACCCCATTTTAGCTAGTTGGTATTGAGGTGCACACTTTCAAATTTAACTTTCATTTATTTGACAGCTTTTCTTGCAAAATGTGTATGGTGCACTTTAGATATTTGGCCTTCATCAGTCAGGGTATTGAGCATAAAATTTGGGATGTTATGTTGCAGTTGTACAAGATGTCGGTGAGGCCGTATTTAGAATATTTTGTTCAGTTTTAGTGACCCTGCTATGGAAAGATGCCATTAAGCTAGAAAGAGTGCAGAGGAGATTTATGATGATGTTGCCGGGACTCATGGGACTGAATTATAGAGACAGGTTGAGCAGGCTGGGACTTTATTCATTGGAGCATAGGAGAATGAGGGGTAATGTTATAGAAGTGTATAAAATTATGAGGGGCATAGATAGGGTGAATGTGAACAGTCTTTTTCCCAGAGTTGGGGAATCAAGAACTAGAGAGGGGAGAGATCTAATAGGAATCTGAAGGAACAACTTTTTCACCCAGAGGGTGGTCCGTATATGGAATGAGCTGCCAGAGGAAGTGGTTGAGGCAGATACATTAACAGCATTTAAAAGGCACTTGGACAGGTACAGGGACAGGAAAGGTTTAGAGAGACCAAACACAGGCAAATGAGACTAGCTTAGATGGGAATTTTAACTGGCATGGACCAGTTGGACCGAAGGGCCAGTTTCTGAGCTGTATGACTCTATTTGCACACTTTGACCACTAGGTGGCACTGAAGGGATGTCTGTTCAAATCTCATGCCAATGTACGAGTTGTATGAAATATGATTTGCAGGGGAAGAAACTGTTGCATGATTTCTTGGCTCCCTTTCCACCTCTTTAAACAGGTCCCTTGATCTGAAAATGTTGCAGCTGCTCATGAGACAGTCCAATGTACCTGCCACAACTTCTCAAGCTACCCACTAAGAGTTGTACAGATGACTTTAGACATCACGACCCAGACTTGCCCTAGATCACCTTTCACCTTTCCAATGCATGATAACTAAATATCAATCCTTCTTTTGGACCACCCTTAGTTTTTCAGTTTGCAAGTTCATTCTCTTTCCTCCCAACCATACTGAGATGGCGTAATGAAGAGTTTACAGAGCACTATGCAGTGAAACTATTTAAATGTATATATGTGCTTCAAGGTTCACTATCCTTTCAAACCAACTCCCCCTCCCCTGCCAATCACCACTCCCAGTTGCTGCCGGTCAGACTTCCCACCTTCCCATTGAGATTATTTTCCACCAATTCACTTGAACTATTTGTTTTCCTTCTGTCCTCTCTCATCTCACTAATAATTTAACTGATTTGCTCTTCACTGACTTTGGAAGTGAGAAAAGAAACATTGTTTATCATAAAGGGCTTTTGTGTCAATTCTAGTTTCATTATTGTTTTTGTAGTGAGATTGTACAGAATATATTATATATTCTGTGGAATTTCTACTGAAAGTAACTGTATGAGGGTAGGTTTGTGAAGTCTCCGTCTTATTATCTTATCCTTCTATTGTTCTAGTCTCCCAGAAATACGTATCAATCTGCTATGGGTAAACAAGCTATGGGAGTCTATATTACAAACTTTCATGTGCGTATGGACACCCTGGCACATGTGCTGTACTACCCACAAAAGCCTCTTGTTACAACACGTTCCATGGAGTACTTGCGATTCAGAGAGCTGCCAGCTGGTGAGTGACTAATAACATAAACAATCTGAATGTTACAAATATGTGGAATCAGTGTAGATGGCATCTTTGTAGTAAAGCCCAATCTTTTTATTGTGTCGAACCTGATAACGTATTTGAATACCATTTAAGAAGCTGTGGAAATAGAAATGAGATACATGAAGTGCTTTGGTGTTCATTCTTTCATGACTGATGGTAATTTACCTAATCTTTTTGCTCTGAGGGTTATTTTGAAAGCAGTTGGCTTTATTCATAACTATAGGGCAACATTTGAATTTAAACCTAACATATTTAAGATTACAAATCACTTTCTATTATCTGTGTTTCACTAATATGATACCATAGTTCAAACACTGAGCTTGAATCAGCTTTTTCATTTATCTTGATGTTTGAAACTCATCTAGATGTTATTGTGAATTTTGAGGAAATGTTCACATTGTTCTGTGTGTTTTTAGGTATAAACTCTATAGTAGCGATTGCATCATATACTGGTTATAACCAAGAAGATTCTGTCATCATGAATCGGTCTGCAGTAGACAGGGGTTATTTCAGGTGTGTTTAACTTAAATCTTCAGTTTTTTTAGACTCTATTTCAACAGTTCTTTTTCCTCTTATTTTTTTCCTTAATAACCAAATTTGTGTTTGTAAGGTCTGTGTTCTACCGTTCGTATAAAGAGCAGGAATCCAAAAAAGGTTTTGATCAGGAGGAGGTATTTGAGAGGCCTACACGGGAAACTTGCCAGGGTAAGCCAGAATTCAGTTTTAATTTGTCAGTCTAGATTTGAATTCTAAAATGTTGCATATTCACATTTTAATGTTTGGGCTTGTCTTGCAGAATTGATTAACAACTGCATTGACATATTGCTACTTTTAACTTTTTCATAAGATTATTTTCTCCAATTAAAGTAAAGATTTAAGCTGGGGTTACACTTCTAGTTTTCCAGAAAATCCCCTCTTTACTCTAAGGCATTCACATCTTATTGGAATCTCGTCATCGTTGGTTACATCCCAAAGCCCAGAATGCGTGTGTGAATCTTGAAGTACAAAAGTGTTGTATTTCAGTCCAGTTCTGTCTTAATTTAAATGTTCTTGCACTTGCAGTTCTATTAGAGTTAACTGGCTAGTGGAAAATCTGTTTGAGTGTATATAGAGTGTATATAGAGTATAACTGAACAAATGGGAAAAATCTGTCAAGTATGTTACAATTTTTCCCAGTTTGTTACAGTTGGATTTAGTTTGTTCTTTACTGATAGAACGAAGGATGCACCATACATTGTCAACTATTTATCTTGCTAATGCTTTAATCAAAATTCTTGTGGAGGTAAACGAAAACTAATCAACAGGTAAGCAGTATTTGTTTGGACAGTTTTGTTTTTTTAAATGTTAAAAATATTATTAAAAGTTTTCAATTGTTCAGCCTTCATTGGTAAAGGGCAGATTTTTAAAAGTTCATTTCATCATTTCACTTAATTAGAAATCAGGATCCCATATAAGACAAAACTAACATTTTGTTTGACGTTTCTGAGTGAACAAAAGTTTAATCATCTTTGATTGAAAATATATCCATCAGTAAGTTTAGAAATGTATTAAGTTTTTTATATAAACTGCTGCAGAAAATGAAGTCAAATGTTACACAAGTATGGGTATTAAAAGAAAACGATTCCTGACTTGTGTTTGGTCAGACGAGTTCAACTAAAAAAGATTCATTGTTTGTTACTTCTCTTGTTGCTATGTATCCCTTAACTCTATCCTTATAGGTATGAGGCATGCTATTTACGAGAAGCTAGATGAAGATGGATTAATAGCACCTGGTGTGCGGGTATCAGGCGATGATGTAATCATTGGCAAAACTGTAACACTGCCAGAAAATGAAGATGAGCTTGAGAGCACAAACCGACGGTACACAAAGCGAGATTGCAGCACTTTCCTGCGGACAAGTGAGACTGGCATTGTGGACCAGGTCATGGTGACACTAAACCAAGAGGGATACAAATTTTGCAAAATTAGGGTAATGTATCAAATTATTTCTTTAATAAAGTGTTGTATGAAGAGTGGATTGGTTGTAGAAGATAGATGTCCACAATATTTCTAAAGTGTCCCCCCCCAATCTGAATTTGCATTTCTAATAATCTGCCTTTCTCTAGTTTTGTCATCTGTTAGTGTTGCATCCAAGCCTCGGGCATTAGCAGGCATTGATTTCTTTGAATATCCTGGCCCAATCCAAAAGGCTATTCAGAGCTATGTGATGAAGATGGTGGTGAACCCCAATTTATTTTTAATCAGAAAACAATCGAGGTTTTCAACTTTCAAAGCTCGCGGAATATCCAGCAAAGATTTAAAGACAAAGGACATATAATACAACTCAATTGATTTGGTACTATGCATTCTTGTTTATCAGGTTAAAGGCTAAGACCCACACTAGAAATTTGATTGCATATCCAAAGCAGAAAAAAAATGCATTATCTGAAAGAATCTCAGCAGAGATGTACAGATATTGCCTGCAAGTTCTACAAATTGCAGCAAGGTTCAAACCTACTTGGATGAAAACTCACGTAACATAACTTAAAGTATGTTTTCATCCTGATACTATACAACAAAGAACTAAGCAATGATATCCAACCTGTTATGACAGGCCTATAAGTAGACTGAGTTTTAGAGATCACTGTCCACTTGAATTCAGTACTTTTGAAAAGGTGTCCATTGTGCGATTGAATCACGAACCTGCATAGAAGAGGATGTGGATCTTTACATAAAATTTTAGATCTTGGCAAAGTTTTAATTTTGTCAGCAACTTTGAAAGGATTCTTGCTAACTTTGGATTTCACACCACAAGTTTATGTAGAGAAAACATGAAGTAATAAGGGGAATTGACAGCTTCTCAAAATCAACAGTATTTCATTCCTTCACAACATTTTACAAAGTGAAGTGAGAATGCGTCTCGGCACTAACACTGTTATGGCTTTTTACTGACATACACAGAAAGATGTCAGCACATGCGTTAATGGACTCTTTATTCAAGGCAAAACTGTTTTGAGTATTAATGCTGAAGAGATTATTAGAAAAAAATCGCACAGATCAGTGATTACAAATTGATTGATTAATTGGTTAAATAGGTTTAATCTTCAACCTAAAGAAAATAAAGATGGTATAACATATAAAATTTGCCACAGGTGTCAATTATCCTGCTATCTGTTTAGAAAACTTGCTGCCTTATGACTAGTTTAGAAATAGCAGGAGGAATCCAACCTGCCAAAACAGCCATATCAATCCATTCCCAATTAGCAAAGTAATGGATGTGGCTGTCGGTAGTGCTGTCAAACACTGCATCGCTGCTCGCTGATACTCAGTTTGATCAGGTCCACTGAGCTCATTACAACTTTGGACCAAACATGGTTAGAAACAGTATTCCAAAGGGGAAAATGACTGCTTGTGACATCTGGTAATATTTGAGTGAAAATGTCACCCTGGAGCCCTGGTCAAACTTAAGTTAATGGAATGAAAGTCAATAAATTGCAGGTACTGAAAATATGAAAATAAAAACAAAACACTGAGCTGATCGAGCAGCATCTGTGGAAAGAGAAACTATCAACATTTCAGGTCAAAGGCCTTCATCTACTGAGTTTTCCCACATGAAATGTCAGCTCTGTTTCACTTTCCTGCTGCCTTATATAGTGCATGATTCCAATATTTTTGGTTTTTACTCAATTTTGGTGATTGGATGTGGGGAACCTATAAGGACAAAAGTAGTTACTCTTGGGGACCAGTTATATCTGAGAACATGGTTGCAGTCCCTTCGGTTCCCTAAGTTTTGAGCTCAACTCTGGTGTTTCATCAGTGTTTTTCCCTCCTTACAAGGTCAGAGGTAGTCCTGTTTACAGATGATTGCAATGTTAGCTCCTTTTGTAATTCCTCACATTCATGTCCCTTATGTTTGGACTGGTAAGTTGCGAGTAACATTGCATCATACACTTACTTGACAATGGTCACATCCAACAAGAGGGAGTTTAGCCTCCTCTTGACAATTGCTAACATTGTAATCCTCCAGCATCAGTATCCTGAGAATTATCTGGCTAAATTGCCGCATGTTTTGGCTATTGATGCAGGTCAGGCAAGAATTGAAAATGAAATATCTCTATTTGGTGTATGAATATCACTTCAAGAAAAACAAAGGATCTACAAAACAGGCAACATCCTTTCCACCAGTTTAAATGTACACTGCCACACCAAAGCTGCAGTGTTATATTAGGTACCAAATGTACTGCAGCAGTAGCAGCCAGCTGATGGCAAATCTCCCAAATTTGTGATGACCTTTACCAATATGGATAAGAGCAGCAGTTTTGTGGGAACTTCTTCACCTCCTGTATTCTGGCTTGGATGTTTAGTGCCACTCCTTCATTGATGAGTCTAGAATTTCCCATCGAAAAGCATTGTTGGAATGTTTTCTTTGTGGTTCAAATTGAATGGCTGTTTTCACCATCTCAAAATGTGTTTAAAATGTGCCAAATTCTCACCACATTGGAGTTCATTTATGCAATAAAATATTACAAAGCTGCTTGTAAGTTTAGAGAAAAAATACCTGTCTGTGTACTCAGAAAAGAGGAAGAAGTTGCAAAACTGAAATTGGATCAATCAGTCAGTGCAGCAATTTTGGTTTGTAAGTCATTGATATAATTTGTACAGATCTAATACTTCCATGAACTTTTCTTTCCATTAAGGCACAAAAGCAAAACAAAAATTCAAAAGACAAATATATCACTTCTCACTTTATTAGGAATGTGTAACCCACATGCTCTTTGTGTGCAGGTGAGATCTGTCCGAATTCCACAAATTGGAGATAAATTTGCCAGTCGCCATGGCCAGAAGGGGACATGCGGTATCCAGTACAGACAAGAGGTGAGATGCTCATGTGGCATGAATTCTGAAAATTGATTTGAAATTGTGAATAAATAGTTTAGTATCAAAATTTGAATTGTAGACCCTGGAATTCTTAAAATAAAAGTGGAAAATGCCAGGCAACAATTAAAGAGAAATAGTGACTGAACTTCTGTTTTAGAATCAAATTTTCTGTTTCTCACCGTTCATTAAAAAGTTGAAATAGATTATCGTCCACTTTTGACGTGTGGCAAGTAACAACATGTAATTTTGCTACTTGTACCTCACATGCTTAATTGTACTTTGGCCATATTTTAGACAAAAGGGTGCTGATGGCTGGTTACAGTGTGGTCATCAGCATATTCTATTTTCTTTTCCATGACTGAGAAGTGCAATGTGTAAGTCCGGAAAATGGTGGCTGACCTGTTGCTCTGCAGTTAATCTCATGATTGTGTTTAGAAGCATTCAGTAAGTTGCTGAGCTGAGGAACCTGATGCACTTTGTATCAGGCCTCTCTACAACAGCTACAGCTGTGCATCTTTAATGGGTTGACCATCAAAAGTTAGGTTTTTCTTTGGTTTATTTTTCTTATGTCAATGTGTTTCAGTAATTAATAGCTCTTTCATGTTTTCAATAGATTTATCATTTTAGTACATTTATTTTAAAAATTCAACTGTTTCCAGATGTGTGATAATCAGAGACGAGGGAGCAGTGAAAGGGCCTTCCGATGGTACAATCCATCTGGAGACCATCAAGGTAGTTTGTGGGTGGGACTTAAGCTCCCACCAATTGTGATCTTGTTATCACTCACAGCTCACTATGCCTCATGGAAGGGCAGCAGTGGAGCCAAGCAGCTGAAAAAACTTAGTGCAACTGTGGAGCTAGAATGGGCATCAATCGTGAGGCATGGGCAAAATTAGCTCAGCGTGTAATTTGGTTCATTTGCAACTAGAATGTATCTTTTTGCATTTTGCTCATGCCTTTTAACATTATACCCCATGTATATAGCTATATGGCCAACAAATACTGAGGTGGGAAGTGTAGACCTGTTTTGAGGAGATAGCAAGCTGGACACTTAGAGGGATTACATTTCTGCAAATTAGATCCTGACATGTGAGGACACAATGGTCAGTAGTACAAAGGATGGCTTGAAGGGTGTTGTTTAGAAGAGGCTCTGTGTCAAAGAAATGTAATGTTTAGGCAAGGGCTGTAGGATTTGATGTGGGTGAGGCCATGAAGAAGTTGAAACTAGGCAAGAATTTATAATTCAAGACATTACCATTGTGAATTCAATGTAGGTCCGCAAGAACTGTAGAACAGATCGCCTGTTTCCGAATCCAAAATTACCTGATTTCTTTTTTCTTAGCTCATCTACTGAAATCCTCATCCATGACTTTTTTGGCCCTAGGCTTAACTACTCCAATGCACTGCTTGTTAGCCTTACTGTTACTAGCCTCTATAAACTTAGAATCATGTTGAGGTTCCATTGGAGCATCACTCCTATGATTGTTGACTGTATTGGTTCCTTGTTAAGCAAAGCCTTAGTTTTTAAAGATTCTCATCCTTTTGTTTCCAATTCAGTCAGGCTTCAAATATTCTTATCTTGGTAGTTTCCTCCAACCCTATAACTTCCAAGATAACTTTGCTCTTCCAATTCTGACCTTTTGATCAGCTTGAATTTAATTGCTTCACCATTGTGTGTGCCTTCAGTTGTAAGGTCCCCAAGATATGGAATTCCCTCGATTAACCTATCTGCCTCTCTGCTACTGCTTGTTTAAGATGTTTGTTAATATTTCCATGACAAATCTTTTTGGTCCTCTGCTTTAATGTATCCTTTTGTTACATTATGTCAGACTTCAGTATCCCTCCGGTGATGCATCTTGTAATGTTCTCCTATGGCAAAGCCCCTACATAAATACAATTTGTTTTAAATACCAATAAAGAATAGATATTGATCTACATTGCTTTTAACCTTTCCTCGTCACCTATAACTTATTAATGCTTTGGTTATTTTTGCTTCGTAGGACATGCCATTCACATGTGAAGGTATCACCCCAGATATTATAATCAATCCACATGCCATTCCTTCTCGAATGACAATTGGTCACTTGATTGAGTGTCTGCAAGGGAAGGTACGTTTAATTTCTGATAGACTTTAACTTTTTTTTAAGGAAAATGTAATTGTCTGTGTTCTCATCCATTTGTAATGCTTTCAGGTATCAGCAAATAAGGGTGAAATTGGTGATGCAACACCTTTCAACGATGCTGTTAATGTACAGAAGATCTCAAATCTGTTATCAGATTATGGGTATCACCTCCGAGGCAATGAGGTAGTTTTTCTCTTTTTGTATGTGTGCACACAGAAAGGAATTTGTACAGCCTGGCACGGCTTTTTAATAAGAGCTGTATAATAATACCAACAGTGTCAGAGCACTCTGTTCTCACGGTTTGAGTATTGTGAGGTGAATTTGCTTTTCTTCTTTCAGCTTCCAAGTACAGATTAAATACCCTGACACTTAATGAACAGAAATACCTCTAAGAAAATAGCCTTTTTCATTTGAAGGGGAAAAGCTTGGAATCATCTAAATCAACATTTTCCTCCTTCCATTTTCTTAATGAAGTATCCATTAAAAGTTTTAGTCAAAATTTGAAGGTATTGTGAATCACAGTAGTGTAGCGGTTAGCGCGACGCTATTACAGCACCAGCGATCGGGGTTCGATTCCCGTCACTGTCTGTAAGGAGTTTGTACGTTCTCCCATGTCTGTGTGGGTTTCCTCTCACATTCCAAAGACGTACAGGTAGGTTAATTTGGGTTTAAAATGGGCGGCGCGGACTCGTTGGGCCGGAAGGACCTGTTACCACGCTGTAAATAAAAAAAAAAAATTTCAATACAGTCCAAACAAATAAACTGTACAAAGTTGAAGTCGTCTTGAAGTTCACAGAACAAAAGACATAATGTATACAGCTCTTGCAGCTTCACCAGAATCAGATTTTTGTCTTCAGTGCTATTTGTTTACACCACCTCCAAGATAAGTCGGTCCAAAGTGCACTCAGCCACAAATGTGGTTTTAAGCTCTCTGGCCTGATGCTCTGGGCATGCTGTAACATCACATTTTGAATTTGCATAACATATAGAAATGAGATTGGTATCTTGATAAATGTTTGTCAAAGAACGCCACTTTTAATTCCTCACTAAGAGACTATATCTCATGGTCTGTGGACAGAAGTTAGTGATACCCTTATTCAGCTTTCCAGACTGAATTGCAGCTTCCATTTTGATTGAATCCCTGGCTTCCAATGCCAGCTTCCAATTAGGACATCTATGTTATTAAGTAAATGAAGCAACTCTTTCTTGTCTTTAATATATGATTGAGTACTTGCATTTAAACATGTAAATATGCCAATAATTAGTACTTAAAGCTAACTAAATGAATAACAACAGTTATACTTAAGTTGTATCTCTAATTTATTTTGATTGGTGATTATCAGGTTGAGATTGGTGTCTTTGACACTTGATATAAATTGGTGAGATTGATTTTGGATTAGATTCTTCAGATGGCAAATGTACCCACTATCATTAGATAATTATTTTTTTGGAGCTATTAGAGATTGAAACATTGTTAACCACCAGTACAAAAGTTTTACAACCATGTTCTAATTTGCCTCATTGTTCTTTATTGTCTTTCACTTGCCCTCTGATCTCTCCCAATTGTTATCTACACCAATCAGTGTTTTGCATATTCATGTATATTTGGTATTAGCATAATGGGTCCCACAAATTAGCTGATATTTTTATATGGAAAGAATCTTTTGCAAGCGACTTGATGGTCCTCCATATTCCAGTTAGACCATAAGATATAGGAGCAGAATTAGGCCATTCACCTATCAAGTCTGCTCCACCATGGCTGATTTTTTTTTTCTCTCTCAACCCAATTCTCCCACCTTCTCCCCGTAACCCTTAACCCCCTTACCAATCAAGAATCTATCAATTTCTGCCTTAAATACATCCAATGACTTGGCCTCCACAGCCTTCTATGGCAACAAGTTCCACAGGTTCACCACCCTCTGGCTAAAGAAACTCTCCCTCATCTCAGTTCCAAAGGGACGTCCCTTTGTTCGGAGGCTGTGCCCTTGGATCCTAGACTCTAGATCCCAGATCCGAGTTAGGATGCATCAAAACCATTTGTTTGCATAAAAGCCAAAATTTAATGACATGTTTCCTCTCATTTTAGGTCTTATACAATGGATTCACAGGGCGTAAGCTCACGTCACAGATCTTTATTGGTCCCACTTACTACCAGCGTCTGAAACATATGGTAGATGACAAAATTCATTCCCGTGCACGAGGACCTGTTCAGATCCTTAATAGACAACCTATGGAGGGTAGATCTCGGTAAGCTGAAACTTGGCATATGTTTCTCTTGTTTTTGAAGCTGTTGCAATTTTGAGCAATATTCCAATGTAATGCCACATGGGCCACCTACTGTTTATGATCTTTTGGCTACCAAGACATTTCATTTTCAATTTAAATTGTTTCATTTTAAATTGTTCAATTTATGTGCAAATTCTTGAGAGCATTTTTGCAAAAACAGTGGTATGTAACAGACCTAGTATAATTGAACATGTTTTTAATTTAAATACTTTATCTATGGGATGGGATCTATCTAGTAAGGCCAGATTTATTATCCAACCCTAATTCCCCTTGCTGGTGGTAAATTGCTGATCAAGTCTATGTGATGAAAGTATTCTTAAAATTCTGTTTGGCAATTGCAGCGTTTTTTCTCAGAAACAATAGAGAAACAGCAAAATATTTCCAAGTTGCATGATGTGACTTAGATCAGAGTTATTCCATGCATTGCAGACCTAATCCTCTAGATGAGAGAGAACAAGGGTTTGGGATGTACCTGTGAAAGGCCCATGGTTGGTGATCATGTAGATGGTGCACTGCATCATGTTCATAATCTGTATAACAAAAAAATAAAAATAGTAATGGAGCACATGGAATAAACGCTTAAGGTCCTGGAAGAGTGTCGATCAAGGTGATGTCCAGGCATGGCTCCATTTCTTTCACCAAACACCAGAAGAGTGTGATGGGATGGGGCAGGTGTCAGGACAAGGAACTCAAAGAACAGCCGGTGGGGAAAGCTTTTAGAAAGACATCTACCTTTAATTTACAAACCTTTTTTTCAAGCCTTTGATTCCTAGCAGTAAATTGTAATTTGATTTTCTTTTCAGTGATGGTGGTCTGCGTTTTGGGGAGATGGAACGAGATTGTCAAATTGCTCATGGTGCAGCCCAGTTTTTGAGAGAGAGGCTATTTGAGGTTTCTGATCCATATCAGGTGCATGTATGCAATCTGTGTGGGCTCATGGCAATTGCCAATACTAGAACACACACTTACGAATGCAGAGGATGCCGTAACAAAACTCAGGTATGTGTGAAATTCTAAGTGGTGATTTCCTGAAAAAGGAGCAATGTGTTACAGTTTAGCCACCTATAATTTCTAAGTTGTGATGGTTGTTTGAAGTGATCTGGGATGTCTTCCTGACTTGTCAGATGAGTATGCTATATGGACGTACAGAACGTGTAGTATATGTGATGAATTGCCATCTTAGTTGAAGTGTTTCCCCTGTACAAAAGATAGAGATTGTGTTTTCAGTATTCAGATTATTGCATTTATTTGTGCATGAAAAACTTTAAATGTCAATATTTTGCATTTAATTGAGGAAAGCTGCTATATGGGAATCTCCATGCTAACAGTTCTTTTCTAAAGCTATTTTAAATTTTCCTACTTTAGTTTCTCAATAGTTGTGACTAAATTACAATTCATCAACTTTGGTTTTAAATGGTCAGCAGATTGCAAGTCAGGTAGTTGGAGGATCATTCCATTCTGAAATGTTTCCCTATCTGGCTCAATGTACCTTCTGGTAGCCCTTGATTCAGACCACTTAAAGCCTAAAATACACCTAAGCAAACCAGGTGAATGAATTAGGCCCATTGCAGGTCATAGTTCTGCTTGGTGCATTATTTTAACGATACTTTTCATCTCTGTGATCTCATCCAGACCAAAATGGAGGTCTCCTTTCTGTTGTAAGATCCTATTACTAGGTATTTGAATAGCCTCCATTCAATTTCAAGTGGACAAGGGCCAAACATTTGACATTGACCTGAATTGGCTCTCTGATGGCTTCCCTGACATATAAGAAGCTGATTTCACTCCAGATGGTCAAGGAAAGATGGATCATTGAATTTGGGGCAAAATAATATTGTGGCTTCAGAAGTAACCACACCACGATCCAAGCAAGTTACAACGATGGCATCTACCCAAACGTTGAAAAATTACTCAGGTGTGTCCTGTCTGTGAAAAGCAGGACAAATCCAATAAGCCCATTACAACTCAATCAGTATACTCTCAATCATTCAACAAAGTGATGAAAAGTGTTGTTGACAGTGCTTACAAGTAGTTTTTGCTAATAACCTGCTCACCATTGCCCAGTTTGTGTTTTGCCCATAGCCATTCAGCAAAATTTATCAAAGCCTTGGTATGAATGTGGACCAAAAGTTTGAATTTCAAGGTGAAATGAGAGTGAATGCCCTTGACATGTTACTGGGCATCAAGGAGAAGAAGATCTAGTGATTGGGTTCATAACTTGCTCAAAGGAAGATAGTTGCATGTCAGTCATCCCAGCGCCAGAACATCACTGTACGAGTTCCTCAGGCCAGTGTCCTAGCCCAAGCTCCCACCCACTTCAGCTACTTCATCCCTGATCTTCCATTCGTCATTAAGTTGTAAGTGGGATTGTTTAAGCTGTTCATAACATTCAAATCTATTTGCAAATCTTCAGCAAATGAAGCAGTTCATATCTGCATGCAGCAAGACTTAGACAGTATTCAGACATGGGATGATAAGCGGTAAATAACATTTGCCACGAAAGTGCCAGGCAATGTCCATAATTTAAAAGCAGAAAATATGGGGAAATAGTCAGCAGGCTAGGCAGCATCTGTGAGAAGAGAAAGCAAGTTAATGTTTCAGATTGAAGGCCATTGTCAGAATATTCTGACAAAAGGTCTTCAATCTGAAACATTAACTTGCTTTCTCTTTGCACAGATGCTGCCTGACCTGCTGAGTTTCCTGCATTTTCTGGTTTTATTTCAGATTTCCGGCATTTGTAGTTTTTTTTTGATTTCCCAACAATGTCCATCTCGAACAAAAGAGAGCCCAACCACCTGGCCTTGGCCTTCAATGGCATTACCATGGTTGAGTCCGCACCATCCTCATTTTAGATGAGGGAGGTCACCATTCATCAGAAATTCAACTGGACTGGCCATGTAAATACAGTGACTACAAGAGCCAGTCAGAAGCTGGATATCCTGTAGCAAGTAATTCATCTCCTAATATTCAAAGCTTTTCCATCATCTGTACGGCACGTCACTAATGTGAATGAAAACTCTCCACCTGCTGGGGTGAGTGCAGCTCCAACAGCCCTGAAGAAGCTTAACAAAGTAGCCTGCTAGATTGGACCCCATCCACCCTAAATACTCATTTCTTCTCAACCGAGACAGTATGGCTCTAGTTTTTACCAGGTTTAGCTGAAGTGGCTCTGATTTCTCGACAGTAACTGAGGACCTCGAGGCTCATTCACAAGTGTGATTTTTAATGAGGATAGACTGTAACCAATCAGGAATGTCAGTAGTGTTGTTATTAAGGGAACAAAAATTGAATTATGGTTTTACAAAATTGATTTTTATTTACCTTGTTACTTGATTTGCAGATTTCGTTGGTACGGATGCCCTATGCCTGCAAACTTCTCTTCCAGGAGTTGATGTCAATGAGTATTGCGCCAAGAATGATGATTTCATGATAGACTGAAAATGATCTTCACACAGACAAGTCATGACTAAATACTGATATAGTAAAATGTGACTTTCAAATTTATCTGCAGAACAGAATGCACCGGATGGTACAGAAAAGGGTGTTACTTATTCAAGTACCAGATCTTCAGCCACACTTTTATTTGTATGTTCTCAGTGGTGAATTTTTTTGCCAGTGTTGTAAGTAGATTTTGATGTGAAAACAAAAATAAAATTTTGTATTTTAAGCTTTGTATAAACTTTATTTCATTATTTTATATCTTTGTATCTTGATTATACAATGGTTTGTTCCCCTTGTCTTTATTGACTTACATTATCTAATTGCAAGCAAAGTAAATATAAAAGCTACATTAACCATAATAAGTAACTGAATTAATACAGTGTACAAGAATAAGAAAGATCACTGTAAAACTTAACTTGTAATATAAGGAAAAGAAACACTGCCCAGAGTCTACACTTATTCGCAGAATTCCCTGCAGGTAGCTGTGCTCGCGATTCAGGCTGCCATTTGTCATTTTTCTCACGCTTTCTCTGCAGGACAAAACAGTGTCAATAGATCAAAATACAGTTTCCACATAATTGGCAAGTTGAGTCCCTTCTCTTTAGTAAAGTTTTCACTTGATCATTTAAATAACCATCCACTAGCTTTAGTTAACTTCTGTCTATATCAGAATACAACTCTTGCAGCAATATGCAGTCTTTGTTATTAGCATTCTGCCTCCTCAGGAATCTTGTGGTGCTAGCTTATCTGACACGTATTGGCAAGGACATTGCTGACTTAACGCAACTTTAAATTCAGTTTGAAACAAAGTGCCAGAAAAGTGAGCAGAAACGAGAGTGAATTAACATCACTTGCCTGCAGGAAAGAATTGGGAACAACTATTTTATAAAATCTACATTTCTGAATAATAGGAGGCTTTACTCTGGTGCCAAGACCACCCACCCCTCTGCAATCCTTTATCACTAAATTTTATGTATTTATAGGATTTGAGCGGGAATTACCATTAGAATTTATTCCCCTTGAACGTGAACAACTGCACTTCTGATGAAGGTAATCGAAAATGCTTTCAGGTGGGGAGTTCAAAGATTTGGACCCGGTGATGGTAAAGAAACAATGATATCAAGTTGGTGCGTGACTTTCAGGAGAAACTGCCCTCAACTTACTCAACTAAATGCCCCATCCAACTTTGGTGTTGATTCAATGTCCTCTTTGCACCCTGTCATAAATTTTTCCAGTTAAACTGGCAAAACAAGCACCTCTGCACATGAAACCCATCATTTGCTGTAGTTACCTTTTAGTTCATCAACCACATGTATACTTCCAGTAGCTGCAGCCTCTCCCTTGGTGTTTGATGCATGGCATTCATATTCTCCTGCATCTTCCTTAGTGAGTGGAGAAATCTAAAATAGGAAGGGAGCCACGATAACTTTAAAATGTTGTGCATCATTTGTCTGGTTTATATTTGCCTCTCTCCAAAATCTCAGATTTAACATTGGATAACTCTTCCCCACTTGAATTCCATAATATATGTTCTGCTCTCTTATTACCCTGAATCATCGGCCACGTCTTCAATAATAGATCCCACACTCTGGAATTTCATCCCCATACCTTTGTGCCATCAGGTCGCTCTCCACCTTTAAATCCTGTCTAAATAGATTGTACTTTGGGAGCAAAATGTGCAAGGCTTAGTATATTTAGTATTAGTATACTTCGGACATCATTCAGGGATCAAAGGGTAGTTTAGCAGTTCTGGATAACGGCCTCTGTTTTCCCGGCAATCAACCTCAAAAAGGCTATGAATGGGTGTATATGGGGGTGGTCTGAAGAAAAGCTTGCAAAACTTTTAGGATTTCTGCAGACCCCCAAGGAGGAACTAATATTTTGGTGGCAACCTCTGGGACTGAGAACATTCTGGCTCATTTTCAGAAGAAACTGGTTTGTGAATAGGCAGTGGAGCATCCTTATTTGACCCTGGGCTTCCAGTTGCTTGTCACTTTAATTCTCCATCTCATTCACCCTCTGACCTCTGAGTTTGGCCTCCTGCACTGTGCTAACAAGGTCCAATGTAAGTTTGAGGAACAGCACCCCATCTTCTGTCGGACATGTTGCAGCCTCCCTGACTCAATATTGAATTCAACAATTTCAGGAGCTCACTTTCTTTGCTTACATCAGAACTGGCCAGAACTTCTCTAAGTTATTCATCTATAATAACTTTTTCTCTCTTGACTGGCACTGGCTCATCTACTGGGCACTTCCTGTAGCTTTGACGAGCATTTTGTAACAGTTATATGTTCTTTTATCTATTTTCATTTTTCTCTTCCCTCGTAATCCAGATGGCTTCATCACCGATAGCAACCCTGGTGTCACCCTAGCAGAAGGATTCCCTTTGTCCTATCTCTCCCTCCCCACCCTTAATATAACGTTATCAGTTTTATCAAAAGATCTTGACCTGAAATGTTAATCCTGTTCTCTTTCTACAGATACTGCCTGATCTTTTGAGTCTTTCCACCATTTTGTGATTTTAGTTCAGATTTCCTGCGTCTGCAGTTTGTTTTGATTTTCATTTACCAGTGTACATACAGTCTGTCACTTTCATGGATTTATGCATGTAGGGTCAGTGGTAGGGAAAGCATTTGGGTTCCTGGGACACATATAGAGGTTTAGAGTACAAAATCAGGGAAGTTGTGTTGAACCTGTACAGAACAGTGGTTAGGCCACAGGTGGAATTCTGTATCCAGTTCCAATCTCCACACTTTAGGAAGAATGTGGGAGTTCCAGAGAACAGTTAGAAAAGATTTATTAGCACAGATCCAGGGATGAGGAACTGCAGCCACAAGGTCAGTCTGGAAGGACTGGGATTATTGTTCTTGGAGCAAAGAAGATTCACCAGAGCTACATAAGGTCACAACTGGTTTAGACTGAGTAAATAAAAGGGAGGGCATTTCCATCAGCAGATTGGGGCACAGGTTTAAATTTTTTTGCAAAAGAAGAAAAGCTTTTATGATGTGAAATTCACTAACTGGAAGGGTGGTGGAAACAATATCAGTGTGCCTTCATAGGGGAATTAGAGAGGCAACTGAGAATAATTTGCAAGCCCATGGTAAATGGATAGGGGAATGGAATGGCATAGTTTTGATAGGTTGAATGGCCTCCTGTGCAGTAATAATTCTATGTTACAGGAAACTTAGTTTCCTATTTTACATACGTAAGATGTGGGTGGCATGAATAAACTTCTAGGCCCAAGTCTCGTTCTATTTTTCTATGATCCTTTGGATCGCTGTCTAACACCTCGATGAACCACCATTGGATGATTCTCCTCATTCAAAGACGCTAATTAAAAACTGGGAACTAATGCAAAGTTCACTGAACCAAGGTGCAAATTTGTCTCATTGAGGACTGCAAAGTTAGTGCCATAAGTGCTTGGTTTTGGGTGATTTAATCCAGAACATTCTGCATTTTAATCCATTGTTGAAATACATTAGTTGCATTTAATGATGTGTGTAAAAGTAAAGCAGATTATTTATAACAAGGTAGCAACAGTGTTGCAGTTCAACTTTATTCAGGCTCTTTTATAAAATGAACCATGTTAAAAGAAAATTATATAAGCAGAACAGATAAGAAAAAAGAAACATGTTTATTTTTCAGACTATCCATTATTTTAAACTTAGTTATGTGAAGGACACAGTCTGCTGTGGGCTGAACATGTACTAAAGTGGCAACATTAAAGTTTCTTCAGAGGGGACTGTGTTAGGTATTTCAATCCTGCTTTTTCCAATCCTTCAGAGACAGAATTCAGCGTAGAACTGACAATGGTAAGACACAAAATGTGCAGTCTCAGTCAGAGAAGTTGTCACAAGTTAGTGTGGAGAAAGGAAATGCTAACTCTCATGATGTGGTGTGCAATTAATTTCTATTTTGGTTCATTTGTTCTTTAGATTTAGTACTTGAAGGTCAGTATTTAGTATTTTCACCGCACACAAATTCTGGCCTTTGGGCGTGAACGGATGGCCAAACCAAAAGAGAGTCACAGAAAACACACTCCTTTATTTCTGCAGTGGAGTTGAAAGAGTTTTACTTCATAGGTGGCAATGTCATTACATAATGAAAGAACATATTAGGCACTGATCACAGGCTCAGGACAGCCCAAAGTGCATTACAGCCAATGAAATAGTTTGAAATGATATTTGCTGTTGTAATGTGGACTGACTTGGGATTGGTTAGTGTACAAGATCTACTGTAAAAAGCACAATAAATGTACTTTTCACATTTACTTTTATAAAGTTTATGTAACTTTAATTAATATTCTCAGATGTGGATTACAAACTTACCAACACCCATCCTGTCACCTCATGCTTCTCTGGCCCACCTCGAGTCTGGATGGCAAGGTTGTCACGGTCACCAGGAAGTAACTCTACCTTTTCCACACCAGTAATTGTTTTCATTACCTATCATTTGAAATACAGCAAATCATCAAATTGAGAGTCATTAATTTACTTTTATCTTGATACAAAAGCAATATCTTAGATGCAAGGATTATACTATCTGGAGAATATTTTTGTGCTCATTTGGAAGAATGCTCCTGTAAGTATGGAATATTCTGTCATTCCCAAAAAGCACAAAGCTAAAATACTCTATCTGAATTATTCAAAAGCTTTAACAAAAATATATTTAATCAGCAACCACAGTTTATTTCTTCCATACACTGAACCAAAGGGATCTAATTCAAATTAAAAATGGTATTAAGGAAAAGAATGAAACTTGCATGGGAACAATCTCTCTTAAATCCTGTTGGATTCTATTCCAGGATCGTGAAAAGTGAGGAAATTGCTAGTTAGAATGTATCTTTACTTCGCTACCTTCTTAACTGTTTGCAAATTTTCCAAACTAGAGACCAGGCAAATACAAACCTGTCAGCTTGGGGAAGTCATTAGAATCTATCAGTTCTTAGAAAATTATCAGCTGATCAGCAAGTGTCATGCATGTACAGAGAATAGGTGCTCATTGTGTAACTTTGGTAATTGGATGAGAGACAGCAGGGGAAAGGGGAAAGGGAACATTTTACAATGGGAGGAATGTGATTAGTGGTGAACCATAGGGATCTATACTGGAACCTCAGCAATCTACCAGTTAACAACATGGGTGAAGGAATAAAGAATAGTATATCCAAACTTGAAGGTCAAACTAAGTTAGAGACAAGGGATATGGCAACAAAGGGATGTAATGAATGGACCAAACTATGACCGATAATATTCAATGTCAGGTCTTGGATCTGTGAAAGACAAGTCAGAGTAAGCATAAGAAAAAGTGGCAAAAGGATTTGTGTGCCCATGAGCACAGATTGCTAAAAGTGTACTGGACAAAGAAGTCTTTGTATCTTGGAACTTGGAATACCAAAATGAGGAGGTGAAGTTTTATTTGTTCAGAAACTTTTGCAGATCCTGATGAAGTAACATGTCCAGCTTTGGCCACTACAGCTCAGGAAAGAGATACTGACCTTCAAGTGCAAAGCAGTTACACCACAATCTTCCCAAGGCTCAGAGTTAATTAAGAGGTTATATTGCATAAACTTGGCTTACATTCCACTGAGTTCAAAAATTTGTTAGATGACGGGGGGCTTATCTAATCAACATTTTTAAAATAATGAAAGGGATTTGTTATGGTTGCTACAGTATCTATGACAAGTAGTTCTGATAAAAGGTTTGGATAAAGTTAGTACAGAGAAGTTGCTTCCTTTGATGTAAATATGCTGAGCTTTGGTTTCAAAAAACAGATTATTATCTAAATGGCGATAGATCGGGAAAAGAGGAGGTGTAATGAGACTTGGGTATCCTTGTGCACCAGCTGCTGAAAGCAAGTGTAGATTTGCAGCAATAGTCAGGAGGGCATATGGTATGTTAGCCTTCATTACAAGAGGATTTGAGTGCAGGAGCAAGTTATTACCATCAGGCAGGAGGTACAGGAGCCTGAAGACCCAAACTCAACAATTCAGGAACAGCTTCTTCTCCTCCGCCATCAGATTTCTGAATAATCCATGAACCGATCAACACGACCTCATTATTCCTTTAGTTTTGCACTATTTATTTTTTGTAATTTATAGATTTTTGTCTTGCACTGTATTGCTGCCACAAAACAGCAAATTTCACTTCATATGTCAGTGGTAATAAATCTGATTCTGCTTCTGAGATATTTTGCTGCAGCTGTAAAGGGTCTTGGTGAGAGTCTTATGTGCAGTTTTGGTCTCCACATCTGAGGTGAGATGTCCTTACCATGGAGGGAGTGCCACAAAGATTTCTAGACTGATTCCTAGGATGGCAGGACCTAGATTTAAGGAGGGACAGGATTGGTTAGGCAGTTTATGCACTGCTGTATAGAAAAATGAGAGGGAATCTCGGAGGAACCTACAGAATTAAAAAGGACTGCACAGACTAGATACAGGGAAGATGTTCCCAATGGCTGGAGAGTCCAGAACCAGAACTCACAGTCTCAGAAGACAAGGTATGCCACTTAGAACTGAGATCAGGAGAAAGGTATACACCCAGAGATTGGTGAACCTGTGGAATTCTCTACCACAGAAGGCTGTGGAGGCCAAGCCATTAAATACATTCATGAAAGAGGTAGATATATTTCTTAATGCCTTGTGGATTCAGTGATATGGGGAGAATGTAGGAGCAGGGGACTGAAGTGGATGATCAGCTGTGATTCTCTTGAATGATGAAGCAGGCTGAAGGGCTGAATGGTCTCCTCTTGCTCTGGTTTCTTGTCTTTCTACGTAACAAGGATGTATATAATCTTAAAATTAGACTCAGGCTATTCCAGAGTGTGATTATAGAATAGCTTTTCACTGTGTAGTTGATGCTGGATTAACTGTGATCTTCAAGACTGCTCTCAGTGCATTTTTGTTCGAAGAGAGTATTAAAGGGGAAAATGGCTAAATGAAGTTGAGGAGCAGCTGAACCATGCTATAAGTAAATGATGGAACATGTTTAAGTCGCTGAATGGCATCTTCCTGTTTCCATTTGAACAGAAAAGTCTGACAGAACATTTTATTTTGAATTCTGAAATTTTTTGTTAAGATCAGTACATGATGTCCATTTCATCCATTTGAGGAAGTCAGTGAAAAGCTTTCATCAACTTAAAATGATCTGTAAATGGGTGAGTAGAGAGGTTGAGAGGAAATGTATCACCTGGAGGGCTTTGGAATATTCAGGAATATTTTGCCTCAGAGAATTAAATCTGACACCATTTCATATTTTAAGGGAAAGTTAGACTACTATTTGAAGCAGATGAAGCTAGCAAACTATAGGGAGAGCAGGACAATGGAATTAGTTTTGGATTACTTTAGCAATCAGTCAGCACAGATATAACAGGCTGAATGGTCTCACTGTCTGCCATGTGCATAGATGAGAATCCCATGATTTTACTGAACTGATGTTTTTACTGATATTCCATAGCTCGAAATCAACCAACACTCTTAAGCTTAGGGACTATTAAAGATCCTGTTTTATTTTAACACAATGTATTAACATGTACAGATTCCAATTCATAAAATGATTGATGTAAACATTAAGAAATTATGAAATTCAATTAACATCTTCAAACACAAAATGCAATTCAGAAAGACTGAGAAACCTCTTTTTAAAAAATTCATGAACTTTGTGAGCTGAATAAACAGCGTGATATTTGCTAACCTTGTTCCAGGTGAGTACGGGGGTGGGTACTCCAAAGACTTCACAGCTGACGTAAACTTGTGATCCACTGACATTCCAAATCTCCTCAGGTTTTGTCACAATAACTGGAGCTATCAAAGGAAAATAATTTCAATGTAATTTCTGTGTTGTTGTCATTTATTCAAAGGAGTAGTATTGCTCTGATGATGGTATCCAGGCCATGATCATAACCAATGGGTCCACAATGAAACCAATCTCAGTGAAGACCAATGTCAGGCTGCATCATTGCTCTGACACCTTTTTCAATATTCCTCATCATAATATTGCATCTCCAACAAACTTTCCAGGGGAACAGAGCCAATCTTCAAACCTAATGGGAAACTCTTGAGCCTATATCAATTACACTCCAGAACCAAGGTCACCCCAACCCCAGTAGTCGAGTTGTAGTATGCACACGACACTTGCGTTTGTGCTCGACCGAAGGCTAAACTCTGTCACTGTCAACTCAATTACGGAAGCATTCAATAGAATGGGCCGTACAGATAACATCCTCAAGATGCAGGTCCTCTAACAACCTGCCCCGCTGTATACCACTACCCTCCAACAATAAAGGTTCACAATGAGATGCTGAAACATGAGGACTATTTCCAATATCTCAAGAGCCATCTCTTGGCGAAGGCAAACATTGATAAGCAACATCATCATTGCCTTCAGTGCAGCAGCATGGCCTTTGGTCACTTGAGGAAAAGAGTATTTGGAATCTAAGACTTGGTCCTGACATAAAACTCAGTCTACTGGACAGCAGTGATCCTTGCTGAGACCTGGATTGCCCACTGCAAGCACCTTAAGGCACTGGAAAGATACCACAAACACTGTCTTCACAAAATCTTCCAAATCCACTCAAAGGGTAACTGAACCAATGTCAATGACCTCTCTCAGGATCAGCTCTAGCACTGAGGTTCTAACTACATTTAGTTCTGTTGGCAAGGCCACATTGTTTGTATGCCCAACACTGGACTCTCAAAACAGACACTATATTCTGAGCTCTGATATGGAGAGGGATTACCAGGCAAACAGAGAGGATGTCCTCAAAGTGTACTTGTAGAAATGCAATGTGCCCACTGAATTCTGGGAATTTCTGGCCCATGATCATGCAAAGTGGAGAAGAATTCAGGATGGTATTGAGAACCTTGAGCCTATGCATCATAGTTATCACTCTTAGAGGGATATGGTGTCTATAGGGTATTAGTAGTTTATCCTAATGAGTCTGGTAGTTTTCTTGGGTTAACTCCACTATAGATGAAACACTGGAGTGGAAGTTACAATTGGAGAGCCACCTGTTATTAGACCTGATTAATAGGTCTGGTTAAAACAGCACAAAGTTTGGAGACCTGTTGCCTAAATATGAAGTTGGATAATCTTTTCTTCTTGAAGTGGACCTCAAACTGCCAATGACCTAAAGTATGCAACTCATCACAGGTTTACCCAATGGGAATCAGAATCAGCTTTATTATCACTGACTTATATGTTGTGAAATTTGTTGTTTTGCAGCAGCAGGACAGTGCAAAGACATAAAATTACTATAAATTACAAAATAAATAAATAATGCTAACAAAAAGGAATAATGAAGTAGTGTTCATGGACTCATGGACTGTTCAGAAATCTGATGGCGGAGGTGAAGAAGCTGTTCCTAAGTCGTTGAGTGTGGGTCTTCAAGCTCCTCAAAATTCCTCTGTATACAATGCTGATGAGAAGAATGTGGGACCATCAAAAAGGATGAGCCTGATTGATTATAACCCTCCAATCCAATGAGCTCATTGGCCAAGGGGATAGAAATGAAGAAATGCACTCTTGCAAACATTGCTTCAACAAAATGGAAATCTTGGATGAGTTGCCCCGGTTTCCTAACCTGGCCTCTTGTCCAGACCAAGTGCCTGGCTGAACCAGCATAGCTCTCAACTTTCATGCTTCATTCCAAACTATGATTGGGTTGGGAACAACAAGTTGGAAGGTCAGAGAAATGAATAGTCCTACCATTAAGTAAGCTCAGCAACTAACAAATCAGATGGGCTATCAAATTTTAAATAAAAACAGAATATGATCTAAATATGATTAACAGGTAAATATTAAATTGGTTTTCTCTCTGCACAGACTTTCTGAGCATTTCCAGCATTTTCTGTTTATACAGTAAAACTCCAATTATCTGGCACACTTGGAACTTTGGTGAAGCTGGGCTGGCTGATCTTCTGGATTATTGGATGTTATTCCTACTAATACCAATGCAATTTTAATTCACCTTTTAAAAAAATTATACATGGTATTATAATAATTTTTCCAGTGAACCTGGTAGGTTTAAAGCAAATGAGGAAAATGGGGCCCCAGGGATTGTGGGAAACTACCTGGTGAGCCAGATGCCAAACCACTGGGATATCCACATAGTCACATAGAAAGATTGTGGAAAAATCACTATATTTGGTGTCCAAAGGACTGAAGCACTTACAGGGATAAACAGCTCGAATCTGCACATGCATTGGCCTCATTTCAAAATTTGTGACATGCTAAATCCTCAGAGGATGCCTAAAGTAGATATTAGCACCCTTGAATATGTGCTAAGAGATCCAAAGCCTGTTGAAGAATCCCTAGCTAAGGCTTAATTAATGAGTGGGGGTAGGCAATGGGTCTCAGTAATCTTCATACTTCCATATCTTCTTATGACACAGAAGGAGCCACTTGGCCCCTTGAGTCTATGCTGGCTCACAGAGCGATCCTATTCCCCCACTAATTGTCCCCTGTAACCTACTCTCCCCCCCATCCTTATCAACACCCCCCAGATTCTACCACTCACCTATACACTAGGGACAATTTACAGTGACCAATTAACCTACCAACCCCTACATCTTTGGGACATGGCAGCAAACTGGAACACCCAGATCAAACCCATGCCATTGCAGGGAGAACATGCAAACTCCACACAGACAGCATAGGAGGTCAAATTTGAACCCAGACCCCTGGCACTGTGATGCAATAACTCTACCCACCTGTACCACCGCGCTACCCATCAGTACCTTTTAAAAGTTCCTGTCGAAAGCTTACACTAAAATTTATTCTTTAATCTCACTAGGCAGCTTCACGGAATCCTTCTTCCACTTATGGGTGATATGCATGTATAATATGAAAGCTTTAAGAGTTGCAGATGAAGTTTAAATCCACATGTCATAAATTTTCATGTAACCAGCCCTTAGAATTCAGGATTTATTCAGAGAGCTGCAACAGTGCTAAGCATAGCCTTTTCTAAATCTGTAGGTCCACAACTTTCAATGTGGGAAATCTAGTGACTGGAGTCAACAGTGCGAAAACTATGCAAGAGAGTTAGTAAAAAACCCAGCCACTGTGAAAACATTTATCCATAATGGAGCAGGGTACCTACCATAGAACAGTTCAACAAAAGCAGCAAAACCTTTCAGGAGAGTAATCTGTCTACTCGGCTGTGTTATTATTAATCCAGTGCTTAACAGAACTATACAAGAACCAATGGTTAACAGCCACTTCTGCTGATAGATCAGGCTCAGCAAAAAATTAATAGAGTTCAACCATTGAACAAAACTAGCCTGACATGTCACTGCACGTGGACTTTTAATAAGATTAGACATGCTGCTGCATAGTTTTAAACTGAATTTAAAATAGTTGAGTAATCCAACATAAAGCTGACATTAGCTAACGAATACACGGCTCTGTTGAGCTGTAATTTCTTACGTGCATTCTATTTAAAAGGATCAGTGTTATGTTAATATTCAAAATATTTTAATTTTAAATCTGTTTTAGTCACTTTGATAGAATTTACAACTTTCAATGAAAGTGACCATGCAATTATATCATCGATAATCTTTAATTCAGAAAGAATAGCAGTTCATATATAATAGTAGATATAGGAATTGCCAGCAAAAATGACTTTTACTGCTTATCCCTAATCTCGCTTCAGAGGCTGGCGGTGGGCTGTCTTCATGAACATTGTAATTGTGGACATCTGGAGAAGATCCTTGCACAATACTGCTAGGCTGGGTGTTGTACAATTTTGATCCAGCAGTCATGAAGGAATGGTGATGTGCGCCAACATTAGGATAACGTGTGACATGTGGTAGATAGAGGGGGTAGAGGTATCTTCAGAGGTGACGTTCCATTGTGCCTGCTGCCCTTTGGAAGTGACTAATCAAGAGTGATGGCTGGACTACCACTCAAGTGCGCTGCCTCATCCTGAATGATGTCAAGTTCCTTGGCACTGTGGTACCCGTGTCCCTCGTGGAAGTTTGAGAGTGCTCCATCGTACTTTGTAGATGCTCATTGCAGCTGATGAAGAGACATCAGGACTCAGTTTTCTGATTTGCTCTAATTCCCATAATATTTAATGTGACAAATCCAATGGTCACTGATAGCCTTCAAGGAATTAACAGTTGAGGATTCAGATATGGTATTGAAACTGAATATAAGGACTTTATTGCAGGAGCTGGATATTTTCCAGTACTCTTGTGGCATAAATGATTCTTGTCACATTAACCCAAACCTGGTTGTGGAACTTCTGCATACAGGCACTAACTGCTTCATTGTCCAGGGAATCACAAAAAGAATGGAATGTAGCAGCCCTTAATCTTACCTTCTGATGGAGGGCAGGTCCCTAATGAAGCAGCTGACTGGGGCTAGGGTGTTGACCTTAGGACTCATGCAGCTGTATCCCAGGCCAGACATAGATTAGATTCCAATGGCCACAACCTTTCCCTTTAAATCAGAATTTCCTCCTTTGGGTCCAATTTTACCAGAGCTCCCTGGTGCCCCACTCAGTAGAATGGCGCCTTGACGTCAAGGACAGTTATTGTCACTTCATGTCTGTAATTCAGCTCTGGAATCTTGCCACAGTACATTCTGCACATGTGAGTGCATGAATGTGCTTATGAAATTTCAAATTAAAATAAATATTTTGTCAAGATGATCTGCTGAACAAAGGCACAATATTTAACTGGAGAAGTGCTGGGGGCACAATGATGTTGTGACTGAGAAAGTATTCCTGCTTTTTATTAAATAACAACTTCTTCACAGATAGAACATAGAACATTACATCACTGTACAGGCCCTTCAGCCCACGATGTAGTGCCAACATTTTATCCTGCTCTAATATCCATCTAACTCTTCCCTCCCACATATCCCTCCATTTCTCTATCATTCATGTGGCTATCTAAGAGTCTCTTAAAAGTCCCTAATGTGTCAACCCCCACAACACAACCTCTGCTGGCAGTGCGTTCCACACACCCACCACTCTCTGTGTAAAAAACTTACCCCGATATCCCCGTTATACCTTCCTCCAATCACCTTAAAATTATGCCCCCTCGTGTTAGCTATTTTCGCCCTGGAAAAAAGTCTCTGTCTGTCCACTCCATCTGTGCTTCTTATCATCTTGTACACCTTTATCAAGTCACTTCTCATCCTCCTCCTCTCCAAAGAGAAAAGCCCTAGCTCACTCAACCTATCCTCATAAGACATGCTCTCCAATCCAGGCAGCATCCTGGTAAATCTCCTCTGCACCCTCTCTAAAGCTTCCACACCCTTCCTGTAATGAGGCGACCAGAACTGAACACAATACTCCAAATGCACTACTTTTGAAATGTAATTGCCAATGGACAGGGTCTTAAAAAGTATGTCGTCTTTACAGCCTTAGTTCTAATTGAAATCAACCCAATCCCTTCCCAAATGCTAAACCTTGCAGTTCCCTTTTCTCTTGCCTCTTCATGGTCCTATGAAAACATGTATTTTTTGCTAAAAAGTATGTCTGCCCTTTTGTAATGTGAGGGTATCTCATCATCAATCCCACTCTCTTTCAAGTGGCCACTATTTGGTAGATTAAGTCATTGCCTTGAGGACTAGGAGATAGTTGATTGGTATCTGGTCACCAAGTTGATGTTGCTTGCTGTTATTTCTCGGTTGGCTGAGTGAGCTGCAGGTAGATTGCCATAACTAGAACCCATAAACAAACATTTAGTGAAAGATTTTGGCTCTCTGGCTTTGATCTTCCACATAGACTACAAAAATCTCTGAACCACACCCACGCAGATTATTGATGCACAAATGGAAAATAAAACCTTCTCTGATATGCAACTGTGGCCACTAGGAGCAAAGTATGGACCACATAAAGCTCATAAGCAGGAAGGAGGCTTTATAGTCGCATCTAACACAATTATCTGTCTTAAACATCTAAATGTAAAATTATAGTTGTTGGTCTATTTACGCAAGCCATATACAGGTCCTCCTCAGGATATGGCAGGGTTCCGTTCCTATGAAGTGTGAACTTGAACATTTCACAAGTCAGAAATGCAGCTGTGAACCAAGTTCCCACACAGCAGAAGATGCCTGCAGTCCCGCAGCAGTCAGCAAATCCATCTCGTTGGTCTCCCAAATACTTGTACATAAGTCAGATGTTCGTAAACTGGGGAGGACCAGTATGGCTTCTGGTTCTGATTGTTGGACCCTCCTGGTTGTCGCATGTGATCAGAGGTTAAAGTAAGGTGGTGTTCTTCCAGAGTATGGATGCATGTGTCTTTCAACCAGTCTCTAGATAAACTCTCTTAGTTATCAGAGAACCCTTACCAGATAGGTTAATACAAATTTAATGCAGATGCATCACTATTCGAAACAATTCTGCATATCATGACATTTTCATGGATTTTATTATATATTCTTTAGATATAGGTGGATCTGAATGATTATTCCTAGATGCCCTAATATGTTGGTAGTGGGTCCACATGTACTGCTCCAACATTACGTGAAGATTATTTGCAGCATGCTGATTCTTTGTGGCCATTACAGCTTGCTTTGTGGAGAACAGTTAAGGATATCACTGTAGGGATGGAGTCACATAATAGGCCATATCAGATCAGCTAAGGACAACAGACTTCCTTCTCAAAAGCCTGGCAAACAATAGTCATTACTGTGATCGTGTTTTCATATCCAGATTTTTAAAAATGTAATTAAGTTTCTTGAATAGACATGATGTTATTTGAGCTCTTGTAGTAATGTATTCAATGCTCCAACTAGACTCTTGGGAAAAAAAAATTCTGAACTATGTTCTTGCTCATTAAATGCCAGACACAAATTGATGACTCCTTGTCACTGACTTCCCAAGAAGAGGAAACTTAATAATTTTGAAATGTCTAAAAAATCAACACAACCCCCCACCCCCCCAACTCAGATGTTAGAAATTTAAAATAAAAACACAATATTCTGGAAACACTCAGCAGGTCAGGCAATATCTGTGGAAAACAAAACAATGTTTCGGAAGACCCTTTGCCAGAGTACATTTGAGTTTGAAGATCCTTCATCAGAATTCAAAGTTCTGACAAAGGGTCTTTGACCTGAGACGTCAACCCTCTTTCTCTTTACTACAAGAGCTCAAATAACATCATGTCTATTCAAGAAATTTAGTTACGTTCTTCCATTAACCATGATCTGCTCAGTATTCCTAGAACTTTCTGTTTTTATCTCTTCTCAGCTGTCTCTGCAGTGGAACAAATAAGACTAGGTTCTTAGCCCTTCCCTCATAAACACAATGTTCTCTCCCCAGCATCATTCCAATGAATACACATCAAATGGCCGATGTGGTAGAGAAAACCTTGCATTGGATGTAGAGTCTCAAGACTAGGACATGTAACTTAAAACCAGGCCTCAGGAGTGATGTTGGAAAATATTTCAAGATGCAGATCATGGTACAAGTTAGGTTACTCATAAATGCCAATTGATTCTAGGTCAATTGTAAATGCTAAATCTGAGATTGATTTTTGCTCACTAAAGGTATTAAGGGACATTATGCAGGTATGTGAAGTCATAGATCAGCACAATCTCACTTAATGACAGAGAGCTGAGGAGTAAAGAGACCTCTTTATGTTATTCTTATAAACATGTAAAATGTTCTTAATTGGAAAGAGTAACCAGACTTGTCTCTCTTCAAACTAGTTGAGTATTTCCAGAGATGGATATTTATTTCAGGATTTCTAACATCTGTAGTCTTTAACTTCTGAACTTTAGACTTCATAACAAAAGTAATTGGATAAGCAAGGGTTTTTAGTCCATAAATGGACATACAGAATAGGAAGAGGAGTGAGTTTAAATTTGCAACATCTCAGCCGAGAGCATTCTTTTTCCTCAAGTCAGAAGAATGTGAGTTCAAACTCTACTCCATAGACTTGACCATAGAGTTTAGAGTGGCATTCCAGTGCAGTTGAGAGTGCTGCATTTTAGAGGCACCAGCCTTCAATGAGATATTAAACTGTGTCCTAAATTTCCTCTTCAGGTGTATATAAAATGTTTAATGGCACTAATTTGAAGAGCAGCAGTGGAGTTAAACCAGAAATCCTGACCAATGTTTATTCCTGATTCAACGTCACTAAACCAAACATTATTTCTTGCCCTCTAAGAATTTGCTGTATACAAGTTCACTGATGCATTTCTTATAATAGTGGCTACACTTCAAATTACTTCTCTGGCTATACAAAGCACTATGCAAATCTAAACTATTCTTCTTTTTGTCATCCAGAATGGGACTAAATGTGCTTGAATTTGGAATGTTAATCTTATTACAAACAAGAACAGACATGAATTGTTTAGTCAAAGAAATTTTCCATTAACTATTTATGTACATTTTTAAAGCACTAGATCCAAATATACCAACAGCCTTTGCTTGTACTGCATATATTAATAGTCTTCCCACCAGATACTGTATGCAGTGTAGATGTAAGTCACCTCTTTAAATGCCAAAGACAGGTAACTGCACCATTAGTGTTGGATCTTGAGAATGAAAAATAAAATTGCTAAATTAGTTTATTATTGTCACATGTACCAAGGTACAGTGACAGACTTTATTTTTGCATGCCATCCATAAAGATAACTTCATCACATCAGTGCACTGAGGTAGCACAAGGGAAAGCAATAACAGAATGCAGAATAAAGTGTTACAGATACAAAGAAAGTGCAGTGCAGGCAGACAATAAGGTGTAAGTCCGTAACAGGGTAGATTGTGAGGGCAGGACTCCACTCTTATCGTACTAGGGAATTGTTCAATAGTCTTATAACAGCGGTATAGAATCTGTCCTTGAGCCTGGTGGTATGTACTTTCAGGCTTTTGAATCTTCTGCCTGATGAGAGGGGGGTGGGGTCTTTGAGTACATTGGCTGCATTACTGAGGCAGCAAGAAGTATAGACAGTGTCCATGGAGGGGAGGCTGATTTCCGTGATGTGCTGAGCTGTGTCCACAACTCTCTGCAGTTTCTTGTGGTCTCGGGCAGAGCAGTTGCCATTCCAGGTTGTGATGCAATTACCCAATTTTTCACCCTGTCATTCTGTTGTGGGGATAGGCTGGCAAACTTGGTTCCTCTTGGTAGACTGGCTATTAAATCTATACTGCTAAGCATCTTCGCTCTGTCTTTCACAAGGCCCCACAGAAACTCCTTTGGCATAATTCACAAACCTTGGGTCTTACTGCTGTCACACTAATGATAGGAGGAGAATGGAATGCTACGGATTTTCCATCTCCTGGGCTCTGGCAGAAATACTGACTAAGAAAGAAATGCCACCAAGTTTGCTTGGGGATTTCTGCAAAATTTTAGAAGTCACAAGGTAAACTAATCATGCTGGCAGAACTTGTTTGTAACATCCTGTTTCCTTTGATTGTGATCATATGACCCACCGCTAGAATGAAAATCAATCAAAAGTCACTTTGTAACAGTTGCCTGCAATCAAACTAGTCTATCGGCATGAAAAAAGATAGTATATCTCTTCTATCAGCCCTAGATATGGAATACTATCCGCCTATCATCTCTGTGGGAGATCACAGGTTTTAGATTGTGGAAATGATTCACCTTCTGAGTTAGATCACAGAACGGTACAGCACAGGAACAGGCCCTTCAGCACACAATGTCTGTGCTGACCATGATGCCAATTTAAAACTGCACATCTGCCTGCATGTGGTCTAAATCCCTCAATTCCCTGCATGTTCATGTGTCTGTCTAAATGCCTCTTAAATGTTGCTATCATATCTACTTCCACCACCTGGGAGCACACTCCAGACACCTACCACTCTCTGTGTAAAAAACTTGCTTGGTAACTCTCCTTTAAACTTTCCACTCTCACCTTAAAGCTACAGTATGTCTTCTAGTATTGACATTTCCATCCTGGGGAAAAGACTCTCACTATCTACCCTGTCTATACCTCTCATAATTTTATGTACTTTTATCAGGTCGCCCCTCAGCTTCTGATGCTCCAGGTAAAACAATCCAAGTTTGTCCGACTTCTCCTTATAGCTAATATTCTCTAATCCAGGAAACATCCTGGTGAACCTCTTCTGCACCCTCTCCAAAACCTCCACCTCCTTCCGGTAATGAGGAGACTAGAACTGCAAACAATACTGCAAATAGAGCTTAACCAAAGTTTTATGCCACTAGGGTCCTGCCTAGAGAAATACTTACTGATTCAGGTGTCGTGCTTGGGTGTCTTAGTGCCCGTGCTTTTGCATCTGGGTCAGAAAGTTGTAGGTCCAAGTCTCATTTCAGAGACTAGCTGACATTTAGCGTTGTACTGAAGGTGTGCTGCACTCCAGGAGATACCTTCTGTTGCACAAGTTGTGAAGTTTAGGCTTTTTCTTCCATTTCAGACGCAGCGTATTTGGAGAAGAAAAATGAAATCCTTGTTGTGGACCAATCAACATTAGTCTTTCAAGTAACATCACAGGGAGATGATCTGCTTGTCATTTCATTGTTGTTAAACAGTATGTATGTTAGCTGCATTGTTTCCTGCAATAGTGACCATGCCCCAAAAAAGGACTCCATAGGCACTGATGCCTTTGGCTTCAGTATGGCATATACAAATCCTTTAGTTTGGACATCCACTATAAACATGTTAAGTGAGATTCCTTCTGTCACTCCAGTTACACTGCAAGGGTTGGCATTGGAGGTACTTGGTGAAAGTTTACTCCAGAACATTATCTCTGAAGATATTTTTGTTAATCTGCAGTAACCCTCACTATGACAAAACATGGAATACACTCTAACGTTCTTCTGAGTTTATCAGAGGGGCTACCTTTATCTCTTTCTTGTGGCATCCTCATCAATGGAGGCGGGTCATGAGTGTTTGCTAATTAGAAATGGGCAAAGCGGAAGTTGCAGCCATTTGTTGGTGCCATCAGCTTTGGTTGGAGACTTTGGCATTCAGTGCAAGGGCAATGCCATCTCACTAAAATGCCAAACCTTTCTTCAGCAGTGCCAACTTTAAGCCCAGAGCATCAAATGTGCCTCATCAAAAGACCTGAGAGGTAACTTCTTTACATCGAGTGCCTGGAATGAGCTGCTAGAGGAAGTGGTCGAGGCAGGTACAATTGCAAGATTTAAGAGGCGTTTGGATAGGTACATGGAAGAGAGGGGTTTGGAGGGTTATGGGCCAAATGCGGGCAGCTGGGACTAGCAGGGAGGATGCTGTGGTCGGCATGGACCAATGGGGCAGAAGAGCCTGTTTCCATGCTGTATTACTCTATGACTCTAAGAACACAGGAGAATACCAGCAGGAGAAGGTCCTTAAGCCTGCCTCACCATTCGGTTCAATCATGCTATCTGCTTGGCCTCAGCTCCTCCTCTGTGCCAGTTCCTCACAGTTGTCAATTCCCCAACCTTTCAAATATTTATGAATCTCCTCTTTAAATACCTCCAGTGATCTCCACAGCCCTCTGGGGTAGAAAATTCCAGAGAATCACTATCTTCTAAGGGTGGCCCTAATATAGAGCCACCAAGCAGATCCCAGGTTCAGGCAGAGGAAAGCCCCACTCTGAGAGTTCTACTTCCAGCTGTGAAACTCTTGCCGCTGTCTGGAGGAGCCTATGTTTATGCTCAAAATCATTACAAATATTGTTTTAATTAAACATGGCCCGGTGGGAGGGGGCGGTTAAATCTAAAGAATTAAAGATAATATACAGTTTCTTTATGGGCAATGTTCTTTGTGTTGGCATGAATACAGCATTCTTTGTCCAAGATTGCTAAAATTTAATTTCTTATGCCGATATCCCAAAGTGGTAAAGCCACCCTTGAAAAACTATAAAAATGGTTCTTCTTTTGGATTTACAAATCTCTTTCCAAAAGAATCTTTATTTATGGAAATTATATGATTGATGCATTGACCATTATTCATTTACATGCAATGTATGACATTCAAAAATAGACTGTTCTGAACATGTACAAACTAACTGAATAATCTCAAGTATGTGGAAAAGTTCTTTTAGCACACAATATGGCTCAGCTGCTATTCTAGCAGATATAATCATAGAATTCACAGCACAGAAGTCACTACAGAGGAACAATTTATTTGGAACATTGTCCTGGGTCAACACTGGTACTTTAAGGTTATCCATCTATAGCCTTTACCCTTTCACCATACCCTTTCAACTTCTTCCTTTTAAAATATTCAATTGATTCCCTGTATGTTGACAGCCACCTGTATGGAAAAGAAACCATTTCCTTTGTGTGAAAAATCTCCCCTAATCTCAGACTTCATTCTTTCAGAGATAATCCTGGATAATTTCCCTTTTGTTAATAGTTCACCCATTTATAAATATTAAAAAATGTCTAATTTTTACAAGAGCAAACAAATGCAAATATACAAAGCAAATTATCTCACCTTTGAACCTTCCAAAGGCTTTACACCTAGAGTCATACAGCATGGAAACAGGCCCTTCAGCCCATTAAGTCTGTGCCAGTCATCAAGCACCCATTTACACCAATCCTACATAAATCCCATTGTTTATCTCCCTACATTCTCACAATCTAGATTCTACCACTCACCTACACACTGGGGGCAACTTACAGTGGCCAAGTAGCCTACAAACCTACACATCTTTGGGATATAGGAAACCAGAGCACCTGGAGGAAACCCATGCAGTCACAGAGAGAACGTGCAAGCTCCACACAGACAGCACCCAATGTCAGGATTGAACCTGGCTCTCTGATGCTGTGAGGCAGCAGCTCTTCTACCTGTGCCCCCAAATGGATTACTTTTGAAGTAATGCTGCTATTATGTAGTTGAACATGAAAATTAATTTGTACACAATGAGTGGAATGTCAAAGTCAAAGTCAAGTTTATTGTCATATGCACAAGTACATGTATGCACAGGTGCAATGAAAAACTTGCTTGCAGCAGCATCACAGACACATAGCATCAAGTACCTTTGTTGTAATGACAGTCTGTTTTAGTTGAGAGGAGAATGTTGAATAGGACGATTCTCTGCTGCCTGAGTAATGCTCTGTGAATCATATCCTCAATCCAAACAATTTGTGATGCCCCTTATATTTAACTTTACTGTACATTGATATCTGTTTTTATTATAGACACCTATCTGTAATGAAAGCTGAACCCACTATCTCTGATTTAGAAGCAAGAGTATGACCTGTTGAACCAAATTACCATTAAGATTTTTCTGCATAACTATAATCCGTCAACCCTGATACAATTCTCGTAAATCCTGTTCTGTTTCTAATGTTTAACAATCCTTTCTAAAAATAATATGCCTAGCATTACAGAGAATCCTTTAGCTCTAATTGTCTTCTACAAATATAACAATGACTTATTGATTTTATATACAATGCTTCTCTGAATAAAACTTAAAATTACACGACCTTCTGAGATTCACTTCTACCTGCTCTCGAGTCTGCATCGCTACATCTCTCTATTTGTCCACTCTGCTCGGAATATTTTCACTTCTGGAATAATTATTCTATCCCCTAAAATACGCAATTGCACATACCCTGACGTTTCAGGATGCAACTAGCAGGGTGGATAAGAAGGAACCAGTAGATGTAGTATACCGGCATACTGGGGAGTTTAGTGGTACTGGACCCGCAGACTTTCTAGACTATTGGATGTCACTGTAATTTAATGCTCCACCATTTTTTTTCAGATGTTACACAGTGTAATAAATTTTCCAGTGAACATGGTAAGTGTAAAGGGAGCGCAGGGAACACTGTCCTGGTGAGTTTCAGGAGAGGGAGGGAACCAGGGCTTGGTCAGTTCAATAAAGAGCAGAAACTGGGGTCCAGATATTTAAAGGGGGCGCGGGAACTGGGGACCTGGGTAAATTTCAAGCGAGCGCAGAAAACACGTCCCTGGTAAATTGCAGGTGAGGGAGGGAACCAGGGCTTGGTCCGTTCAAGGTAGCGAGGAGAACCAGGGTCCGGGTGAGTGTAAAGGCAACGCGGAAACCGGGCCCTCGGTAAGTTTAAAGGCAGCACTGGAATCAGCACTCGATGGGCCAGATGCTGAAACATCAAGATTTCTGAACAGTCGGACAGGAGATTCTCGGAGTTTTACTGTATCTGGATTTTCAAAGGGCCTTTGACGACACCATTCAAAAATGTTTGATACATAATATAAGATCTCATTGAATTTGGAGTAATATATTAGTATGCTTGAAGATAAACTAACACAGAGGAAACAGAGATCCTGGGTCGGCAGACTGTTACAAATGGCTCAGAACTGGGCCCGCAGCTATTTCCAAACCACATTAATGACTGTCCAAAAGGGCAGTGTGTTTCATGTCCATGTTTGTTGACATTACAAAGTGAGGCGGGCGAGCGAGTGTGAGAAAGATGCAGGATCCACAAAGGAAATATTCTGATAAGTATGATGAGGGAAAATGTGAAGTTATTTACTTTGGTAAGCAAGATTATGCTCTAAAAATTCAGGATTTTTTCTCGAGATTCAAATTCTCTTTTAAGTCCGGCCTATACATGCCGTGTACAAGTGACATAGGATCTTAATTTGCATTTTTTCAATAATTACTCATCTAAAGCAGGCAGGCCTGTTGCTCTTCTGATTACAGGACTGCCGGCAAATCATATAAAATGGATGTGGACATCTTTTTCTCTCCTCTCTTTCCCCTCACTGTTCTCCCACAGTTTCCCTCCATCCCCCACTCACCCCGCTCCTCGACACGTGCAAACTTTTCCCCCTCTGCATTTCCCCCTTTCCCTCTTTCTGCCACCCTGCCCTATTGGCTCCACTCTCCCTTATTTCCCACCCTATGCCCTGCCATGCTCTCTCTGATCTATCAACCGCTCTTTCCAAAGTTCTCTTGCCGCCTTCTCCTTCCCCCCTTCTCTCAGTGGCGTTCTCCATTCCTTTCTCATCTTCATTCTCATTTCCATTTTGCACACCCGCCTCTCTTCATCTTTCCTTTTTTTTAATCCGCACTCGCCCTTCTCACCCTCATTTTTATCTCTTGTTGGGCCTCTCCGTCTCTCGCGGTGAACCTTTCCCTCATTAACTTTCCCTCACCGTGCTGTTTAAGTGCCTCCCTGTCTCCTTCTATGGCCTTCCATTTTATATTTCACTCTTTTCTTCACCCTCTGTCCGCATCTCCGCTTCTCCTTCCCTCTCTCCCTCACTCACTATCCCCCTCTCACTATCCCCCTCGCTATTGCCCCCCTCTCATTATCCCCCCTCCATTATCACGCCCTGTCATTATCCCTCTCGCTATCCCCACTCCCTCCTCACTATCCCCTCCTCCTCACTATCCCTCCCCCTCTCTCCTTTTCCATACATACCCACCTCCACTTCTTCAACGTTTCCCCCTCACATCCTCCCTCCCTCCCCTCTCATTTTTCCGCACTCCCATTTTCCTTCCTCCTTCCCTCTCCCTCTCTCATCCGCCCTCTCTCTCCCCCTCCCTCTGTCCCTGAGCACTACACCGCGCACCTTTCTCACAGGCTCCTTCCTCCCTTCCTGACTCTTTCTCTCTCTCCCTCTCTCATTCCCTCCCTCCCTCTCTACCCGGTCATTACACCACTCACCTTTCTCACAGGCTCCTTCTGTCTCTGCCTCTCTCATTCCCTCTCTCACTCTCTCTCCATCTCTCTCTCTCGCATTCCCTCTCTCCTTCCCTCCCTCCCTCTCTCCCTCCCTCTCTCCTTCCCTCTCTCCCTCCCTCCCTCTCAGTCCCTCTCTCCCCGGGGCCACACCACTCACCTTTCTCACAGGCTCCTTCTGTCTCTGCCTCTCTCATTCCCTCTCTCACTCTCTCTCCATCTCTCTCTCTCGCATTCCCTCTCTCCTTCCCTCCCTCCCTCTCTCCCTCCCTCCCTCCCTCCCTCCCTCTCCCTCCCTCCTCTCATTCCCTCTCTCCCTCCCTCCCTCTCATTCCCTCTCTCCCTCCCTCCCTCTCATTCCCTCTCTCCCTCCCTCCCTCTCATTCCCTCTCTCCCTCCCTCCCTCTCATTCCCTCTCTCCCTCCCTCCCTCTCATTCCCTCTCTCCCTCCCTCCCTCTCATTCCCTCTCTCCCTCCCTCCCTCTCATTCCCTCTCTCCCTCCCTCCCTCTCATTCCCTCTCTCCCTCCCTCCCTCTCATTCCCTCTCTCCCTCCCTCCCTCTCATTCCCTCTCTCCCTCCCTCCCTCTCATTCCCTCTCTCCCTCCCTCTCATTCCCTCTCTCCCTCCCTCCCTCTCATTCCCTCTCTCCCTCCCTCCCTCCCTCCCTCTATCTCTCTCAGTCCCTCTCTCCCCGGGGCCACACCGCTCACCTTTCTCACAGGCTCCTTTCCGAATCCTGGTCACTGGGCTTCCCCCCTCCTTCTCCGCCCGCTGAGCAGCGGCTCTCAGCTCACAGCCGCTGCTGTAAGTGATGCCGTCGCTGCCGCACACCTGATCGGGGAACTTGCAGACGCAGTGCCCGCGGCTCCTCCGCTTGGAGCCGGAGCGGACGCACTCGTAGCCCTGGGCGCAGCGACCGTACTTGGAGTCCCGGCCGCCGCACGGCTCTCCCTGGCCGGCAGCGCACACTGTGCAGCAGCGGCACGGACTGGGCGCTTCGCCCAGCGGGCAGCCTCCGGCCGGTAGAGCCGGGCATTCGGACGGCACGCAGGGAGGGCACCGAGCCGAGTTGGTCTTCAGCTCGGCGCTGGCCGGGAAGAGCAGCAGGAGACAGCCGCCCAGTAAATGGACGCTCATCTTGACAGAGAATAACTCGAGTCTGTGAGACCCGTGCCCCCTTATACAGCAACCCAGGCTCCACCCTACAAAAACATTACAAACCAAAGTCCCACTGAAACAAGCTAACATCCTCACGTTAACACAAGTTGAACCAGAAATAAAACAATTCACAAAACTAAACTCCCATCCACACAACTTTAAGCTAACACAAGATGATTCAAACTAAACTACATGTCATAAAAACTAAATAATCCGCAAAAAACTAAATACAATCAGATAAGCCAAAGTATAAATCACATAAACTGAACTCCCATCCAGTCTAAACACAATTTAACACAAGCTGAACCAAATTAAACTATAATTCACTGCAACTCACAAAAACTAAACTGCAATTTAGACAAATTGAACTTGAATTAATACAACTAAATTGAACTCCTTATGGTAATGCTAAAATAAAATTGATAAGCTAAACTAAAATTTCAGTCACAAGTAGTGATCGTTCATACTTATCACAATAAATGCATTTGGCACGACTAATCTGGCTCAATTGGCAATAATCTTGCTCCTGAGCCAAAGGTTGTGGGTTCAAATTCCACTCCAGATAGTTGGACACAAAATATAGTTGGGACATGTGTAGCACTGAGGATGGTTGAGGTGCTATCTTTCAGGAACCCAGGCCCTGTTTATTCTCTCAGGTGCACATCAAAGATTCCACAACACTATTTTGGAGAAGTGCAAAAGGATCCCCAAAACTTATCTCTCAGTGTCACTAAAAATCTGGCCATTATCTCACAGCTGCTTAGTGTGAGTTGGTTGTTATGTTTACATTATAAGAATGATTACCCCTGAAAAAGCCCTTTTCACTTTTGTGATTTGGGTATTGCCCATCCCTAATGCCATTGAGTAGGTGGTGCTGAGCTGTCTTCCTAAACGTTCCAGTGAAAGTACTCCGACAGTGCTGTTTTGTGGGGAGTTCCAGCATGTAGTTCTATCAATGATGAAAGACTTGTGATATATTTCCAAGTCAGGATAATGTGTGATTCGGAGGGGAACTTTCCTTGTCCTCCCTGGTGGTAGAAGTTATGGGCTTAGGAGGTACCCTCAGTGTAGCCTGGGCAAGTATTGGTATTGGTATCACTTTATCATTGTCACACAGTGAAAAGCTTTTGTTTGCAAGCCATCCGGACAGATCATGCCATACATAAGTACATTGAGGTAGTAAAAAAGGAAAACAGAATGCAGAATATAGTATTACAGTTACAGAGAAAGTGCAGTGCAGATAGACAAATATAGTGCAAGGCCCACAGTGAGGTAGATTAAGAGATCGGAGACACAAGAGACTGCAGATGCTGGAATCTGGAGTAACAAACAATCTGCTGGAGGAACTCAGTGGGTCAGGCAGCATCTGTGGGAGGAAAGAAATTGTCGATGTTTTGGGTCAAAACCCTGCAGCAGTCCCAAAGCATTGACAATTTCTTTCCTCCCACAGATGCTGCCCGACCTGCTGAGTTCCTCCAGCAAATTCATTGGAAGATCATCTTTTAACGTATGAGAGGTCCATTCAAGAGCCTGATAACAGCAGGATGGAAGCTGCCCTTGAACTTGATGGTACATTGTCTCAAGCTTTTGAATATTCTGCCTGACGGGAGAGGGGAGAAGGGAGAATGACTCAGGTGGGAGGGGTCCTTTATTATGTTGGCTGCTTTCCCAAGGCAGCGGGAAGTGGAGACAGAGTCAGTGGAGGGGAGGCTGGTTTGCATGATGGACTGTTGATGAGTTCACAATTCTCTGCACTTTCCTAAGGTCTTGGGAAGAGCAGTTGCCATACCAAGCTGTGACTAATCCGGATAGGATGCTTTCTATGGTGCCTTCTAAGTCACAGCCATGTATTTGTAGCTGATGCACTGAAGTAAGAATCCTGAAATATCGGCCAGAGAGCGCAAGGAACAATTGCTGGGATCAAATGAGTGTGTGTGGAGGAAAGGTGACCTGGGTGCTAGGTAACCAAGGTATTGTCTCTGCAGACATGAGCCTGCAGTGCCCGAGACAATGGTCATGTGATGGGTCGACCTGGACAAAGGATCGACCCAGGTAGGGGCGGAGAGAAGTGACCAGGGTATAAAAGAGTGAGTACGCCGGTGGTGAGGTCTCTTGGATTTGGGCTCACCACAGGTTAGGTCGCGGCTGACACTGTGGACCGATTGGAATGGGGTGCTGCAGTTAAGCGGGCTCAGGCGTGCTTCTGAGATAAGTACCTCTTGTTGTAACTTAGCAATAAAGGGTGTTGTGTGCAGCATTGCGTGTGCAAGGCTTATTTCTATTGGATCTGCGAACAATCCTGCTTACTTTGGCACAACATGCACACAGCAGCCACTGTGCACTGCTGGCGAAGAGCTTAAATGTTTAGGACTGTTGATGGGGTGCCAATAAACAGGCTGCTTTGTCCTAGATTGGCTGTAAATTTCTCTGGTACATCATGAAACTATGGAAAGCTTTATGTAAATAATATAAGAAAATAAACTGATATTACTTCAGAATCACATTTATATACTTATATATTAAGACATAACACGGTTCAAATTCACATGACACTAATATTAGATAGTATCAAGTTAATGTCAGTGATATCAGACTGAATATAAACTGATAACCCGACCATTTCAATTTAGGGCTAATATCAGATTAATTTCAGATAAGCATTCAGAGAGGAGTTTCAAAGTGACATAGACACATTAAGATAGTAGGTAAATCTATGGAACATAGAGTTCAAAGTCAAAGTCAACGTCGAGTTTATTATCAAATGCACAAGTACATGTACGCACAGTTCAATGAAAAGCTTACCTGCAGCAGCATCACAGGCACATAGCATTAGATACACAACATTCACAAGAAAGACATAAATTAAACATAAATAATACCAGATTTTATAAGAAAAAACATAATTAGAACAAAAGAAAAACAAAGTCCACTGTAGTGTAAAGTGGTCAAGGTGTTGCTCTACTGGGGCAGTGATTAGGGTTGTTCGGGTTGGTTGAAGAACTGAATGGTTGAAGGGAAGTAGCTGTTCTTGAACTTGATGGTGTGGGACTTTGAGCTTCTGTACCTCCTGCTCAATGGTAGCTGCGAGAAGATGGCATGGCCTGGATGGTGGGGATCTTTGATGATGGATGTTGCCTTCTTGGTCAGCCCCTCATGTAGATACTGCCAATGGTGGGGAGGTATTAAGCTGCAGAGAGTAGTGGACTCAGCCCAATACACTAATACAACACATGTAATAAACTAACTTCACAGTGCCGGTTAGATTCATTTCAGTTGGATGTAAGACTTGTCAGGGATGACAGGATAGATGCTGAGGATGTCTCCTCCAATGGAGGATTTAGAACTAGGTGACTCAGGGGTGTCACTCATTTAAGACTGAGATGAGAAAGAATTTCTTGTTTCGGATAGTTGTGAATCTTTGAAATTACTGGACCTGGAGATCTGTGGAAGCTGAGTCTTTATGTATATTCAAGGCTAAGATAGATTTTATGATTTTAGGGGAATCAAAGGCTATGAGGAAAGGGCAGACTGGTGAATTTGAGGACAAGGTTGGATCAGCCATGATATTATTGAATGGCAGTGCAAATGTGATGGGCCTTATGCCATACTCTTGCAACCATTTCTTAGTTTCAAGTATCAGATTTGCTTCAGGCTTGCTGATTGGAATCATACTAAAACACATTAAGATTAGGTTAGTATCAGATTAGTCAAACAAACCAGCTTAATATAATTGTATAACATGAAATAGGAGCAAAGCAAAAAAGATATTATTTTGTTCTTTGTGGTTAGTAATTAAAATTTGCCATGGCTAAAGCAGGATTAAGAGGCTTCTGTAATGTGGAGAGACCAGAAAAGCTAATATCGCTACGAGCATTGAGGAAAAAAGGTATAATTTAGTCTCTTTTAGACTGCTCTACCGACCAATTAAATCTGCATCTCCATTCTACATTCCTGCCATTGTTTCAAATCAAGAATGTGGTAGAATATTCTCTGCTTGCCTGGAAGAGTGCGATTCCAACATAACTCAAGAAGCTTGACACCATCCAGGACAAAGCAGCCTATGCATTGCATTCTTTCCTTCCAGTACAGAAGCACTATTGCTGCAGTGTCAGCCACCTACAAAATGCTCTTCATTTATTTGCCCCGTCTACTCTGACAGCACCTCCCAAACCAAATAGTTCTCGCATCAAAAAGGACAAGCACTTCAGGTGCATGGGAAGACACCACCTTCACATTCCCCTCTAAGTCACACATTATCTTCATTTGGAAATATATTGTTGTTTTATCATTGTTGCTAGATCTAAATCCTGGAACTCTCTTCCCTGTAGCACTGGGGGAGGACCTTTACCTGCAGGACTGCTGTGGTTCAAGAAGATGGCTCAGCAGCATGTGCCCAAAGGCAATTATGAATGGGCAATAACGTGTCATTAAAGGGAACTTAGTTTGGTATTGACAAGGCTTACATCTCAGTTGGCAGGCACAGTAGGCAGCGGTTAGCGTAACGCTTTACAGCGCCAGCGACCCGGGTTCAATTCCCGCTGCTGTCTGTAAGGACTTTGTACGTTCTCCCCGTGTCTACGTGGGTTTCCTCCGGGTGCTCCGGTTTCCTCCCACGTTCCAAAGACGTACGAGTTAGGAGGTTGTGGGCATGCTATGCTGGCGCCGGAAGTGTGGCAACACTTGCGGGCTGCCCCCAGAACACTCTACGCAAAGATGCATTTCACTGTGTGTTTCGATGTACATGTGACTAATAAAGAAATCTTATCTTATCTTATCAGTGGTGTTTAGTTTGTATCTGCTGCATAAATACAGCAATATTGATCCATTCTGTGTATCTCAAATGTGAGCCAGAAAGTGAGTTGCTATACTTCCTGAAGTTTTTGGCAGGGCAACAATTTCTGAGTTTCTCACTGAAGTGTGCATTTGTCATCCAATGGAGTTGCTATAGCTTTCTTTTACATAAAAAAGTAATATTAATATTGTTCACCATGCCATTGAAGTCTACATCCCCAAAAAATGAATAAGTAACAAAGTCTTTAAATATAAAACCTTTTATATATATTTAAAAAAATACAACTTCAAAAAGATAGATGCATTGTTCAGTGAGAAAATCCAAAAGTTGTTCCCGAGTGTAGCTGTTCTGCCTTTAGCTTCAGGAAATATTGTAACTCACTGTCTGACTCACTGTTGAAAGCTATCGAATGGGGTGAAGTTGTGGCATTTGCACAAAAGACACATACTCCCCACAGAAACTTAAGCCTTGTCAGTTGCATTCTAACCTCCCTTTCAATGATATCTTAGGCATATATTGCTGTCAATTTCTCAAATAGTGAAAATTAAGTATAAATACAGAGTCCTTTGGCTTTAATTGTTTGATATTTTAAAAACCTCTTTTTTTACTTATAACTTTCTGTCTCTTTATTTTCTTCTGTTCATTTCTCTTTCCATACCTGATCTGGCATGGAATTCAGTCAGTATAATTTGCATTTCCTTTTTAATCATTGGGTTGTTGATCTTGGAATCTTTCAATCTGATTTGTTCAGGAGGTACACAGTTGCCTGCATAGAATTACATGCAGCACTACCAGTCCATTTATGCCGCAATCAAGCTTCCTCCTGCCTTTCCATATCTAACTGTAGGCCAAACTGTCTATTTCCTTAGCTCTCATATGCCAGCTATAATATTCACCTCAATTATCCATGGCAGGAATTTTCATCGCTTCTTGAGTAAAGAAGTTTCTTCTGGATTTCCTTTTTGATTTCCTGGTCAGTATTTCATTTAATTTTTCTCATTCCCAGATGTGGAAAGACTGTGGCTGTGTCTACTCTGTCGAAAGCTTTCCTAATGTTAGTCTTGCTTTAGACCATCCATAGTTTTACCCCCATATTGCCCTCCCTCCACCCCAGCCTTCTCATTTGAAGGGAAAATTCATGCTTTCCTAATAGACATAAACATATTTATGGCACCATACAGTAAATCTTGTTTGCATCTTCTTCAATGCTTTTATACGCCTTTTAACATATGATGGACAGCATTATTAACAGCATTAATCCATGTGGTCTAACCAAGGTTTAACACACAAAATACTAGAGGAGCACAGCGGGTCAGGCAGCATCTATGGAGGGAAATGGACAGTCAATGTTTCGGGTTGAGGCCCTTCATTTGGACTGAGGTAGCCGGTATAAAAAGGTGGAGGGAAGGGGTGGAGCAAGAGCTGGCAGGTGATAGGTGGATCCAGGTGAGGGAAGTGATAGGCAGATGGGGGAGGGGAGGGTGGGAATAGTATCAGAAGCTGGGAGGTGATGGGTGGAAGTGATAAAGGGCTGAAGATGAAGGAACCTGATAGTTGGAAAATTCTCCAGCTTCTGGTAACTGCTCTCCCTCTGTCCCTTTTCTCTTTTCACTCTCCTCCTGATCTACCTGGCCCCCATCACCATGTCCCTTTCCCCTCTCCATCTGCCCATCACCCACACACTCCTCCCACTGGCTCCCCTCCCCCATTAATCCCCTCTACCGTCCCCACCTTCCTCCCTTTATACCAGGCTCCACCTTCCTCTCCTATCAGATTCCATCATCTTCAGCCCTTTGTCACTTCCACCTGTCCCCTCCCAGCTTCTGACATCATTCCCAATCTCCCCCCTCCCTCATCTGCCTATCACCCTCTTGACCTGGATCCACCTATCACCTGCCAGCTCTTGCTCCAACCCTTCCCTCCATCTTTTTATACTGGCTACCTCCCCTCTATCTTTCAGTCCAAATGAAGGGTCTCGACCCAAAACATTGACTGCTCATTTCCCTCCATAGATGCTGCCTGACCCGCTGAGTTCCTCCAGCATTTTGTGTGTTGCTCCAGTTTCCAGCATCTGTAGTCTCTTGTGTCTCCTGTGTAACCAAGGTTCAGTACAGCTTTTGCATAATTCCTCTTTTTTTCAGTTTTATCCCTCTGGAAATACACTAGCCATCTTAACCTGTTTAAGTATTCATACCTAGGTCCTTCACTTGTTGTTTTCTGTTGGGACATCCCAGTTTGGAGACCAAACCTACAGTTCTGAAAGGAGCTGCTGGAAGCTTCTCCCAGAAATTAGGTTTCATTTTGTGGGGTTAGGTGAACAGGAAGACTCCTGATGGGTCCACTAAAGTTTACCTGGCAGTTCCCGATCCATTATCACGTCCACCTGCGTTCTTGGTGTTGCTTCCCAATATATCCTACCTACTAGCCGCTGTGTGAAATTACCAGAAGATTTTTGAGAGATTGATCATGTTCAGTAGGATGTGTGCATCCTTTCACTTTGCACTTCAACAAAACGATGTAGCCAGGACTTGAAAGTGGGTGAGGTCTCTTGCCTGTCATGTTGGGCTGAGGCACATTGTTGAAATGATGCATACAGCCCTAAACTCTCCCAAATGGCCACTTGGTCACACTTTTGCCCTCAGAGGGAATAACTACATTAATTTGGTTTTTAATTTTGTAATTCATTCACAGCTTGTGAATGCCCTAGCAAGGCCAGCAGTTATCACCCACTCCTGGAACGGAGCCTTTGCTCGGCCATTTCAAATGGGCAACTAAGAGGGAATCACTTTATCATGGATCTAGAGTTAATTCCAAGCCAGACAAGGTGAAGATGACAAATTTCCCTCATTGGTAAATCAGCTATAACGATCTGGCGGTTTTGTGGACACCATGAATGATGCCATCTATTTTTATTCCAGATTTTTTTAAACAACCAAATTTAAAAATCCTGTTGGCTGTGGTTTGATTGATCTCATCAGTTTAAGATTCCTATTCCAGTAACTTAACCACTTTACAATATATCCCTGATTTGATGAACATTCAGAAATTAATAGGGGACAAATGATAATATAATAACTATAAGCTGACAGGGAGTGGTTTGGATCTGCTAGAACTGGAATCTCTTCTGTTTGAACAGAAGCATAGCTCCAGAAATAATAACTGCATTTTTGAACGGCCCATTTGATGTTCAGACAAGTAAACTGAACTACGATGGAATGTCCAATGTCTTGGCACAGAGTGAAGCGGGGGAAGGAAGATTATTAACTGAAAGGCAACAAGAACAAACACTTTCAAACTATGTGATTTATTTCCACGGAGTACACTGGTAACCTTCCCATTCCTTCAACAAAGTTAGGACTTGGCAAATAACCAGCATTTGTGTTGCATGAAACTGAAGAATATATGGAATTGTGTACGTCTAGGGGAGGCTGTGTCTGTAATGTGTGAAGAAAAACAGGGATAATTAAACATCTGCAGTCAAGGCCTGAAGGATTATGGAGTGGGGTGAGAGTGGATGAGAAAGAAGATTTCTGCCTGGGTGGGTGTTGGTGTTCGTGGGGGGGAAGTTAATATTCCAATTATCTGAAATGATGCAGGACAGGGAACACAAATATTCACATGAGTTTCTCTTACTTTTTCACACATCTGTTGCTTTTCATTCGTGGGAGAGTTTCAGAAAATCTCTTCCACTTTCTATTTCTGGCCCTGGCATCCTTCCTAAAGTCATCAGCCCAAAACTGGACACAGTGACACTGTTGTTTTTCTCCCATGGCTGCAGCAGGTATACAGTTCCCTGGTTGTAGGGAGAAAAACAAGTGAGGAGACATAGAACTTCCCTTCATGTTGCCCTGGATATCTCAGACTTCCCTGGAATGGGAAGGGCAGAGCCGTCAGTTTTATGGCGAAGGAGGAACACTCTTCCTCCTCACACATTCATTCAATCTCCTTGAGCCCACAGTGATGCCCCAAGAAGCTGAGTTTTGTGGTTTTCTTGCTAAGCTCAGCCATAGGGCAACAAGAGCTGGGCACAGAGGTGGCTCATCTCTTGTTAAAGAACTAATTAAAAACCTTTGATTTTGGTGGCTGAGGGTCTGGATTGTGTTTTCCAAGGCAGCAGGGAAATTCTTCTTGAATAAATATCCAATTCTTGGTGTGAGGTTCAAATGAAAACCTATGAATTAGGAGCAGGAGGAGGTCAATCGGTCCCTCAAGACTGCCCTGTCATTAAGTAGGATCTGACTGTCACCTCAGCTCTGCATTCCCATCTACTCACCTCAGCCTTTCACTCCATTGCTTATCAAGTATCTCCTACCCCTGCCTTAAAAATATTCAGACTTTGCTTCCAATATCCTTTGAGGAAGGGAGTTCCAAAGGGTCATGAGAGTCAGAGAGAGAAAAAAAAATCATCCTATCTCCGTCTTAAATGGATGACACATATTTTAAAACAGTAATACCTGATTTTAGATTCTTCTACAAGAGGAGAAATTTTCTCCACATTCACCCCGCCAAGGGCAATCAGGATCATATACATTTCCATCAAACCACATCCCATTCTCCTAAACTTCAGTGGATACAAGCCTAGCTTGACCAACCTTTCCTAATAAGACAATCTGCCTCTTCCTCATAGTCTGGTGAACCTTCTCTGAATTGCTCCCAGTACATTGACATCCTTAAATAAGGAGACCAAAATTGTTGGCAATACTCCTGATGTTGTCTCTCCAATGCCCTTTATAACTGAAATGCAATCTCCCTACTTTTGTAATCAATTCCCCTGGCAAAAAATCATATCATTCTGTTAGCTCTGCTGATTACTCACTGTACACTGTAAAAGTGCTGGAGGAACTCAGCAGGTCAGGCACTTTGTGTATTGCTCCATATTCCAGCATCTGCAGAATTTCTTGTGTCTCATTGTACACTAGCCTTTCGCAAATCATGCACTAAGACACCCAGATCCCAAGAGTCCTACAATCTCTCACCATTGGGATAACATGCTTCCTTTTTATTTTGGAGACATGAGACTACAGATGCTGGAATCTGGAGCAACAAGAAATAAGAACACAGAACAGTACAGCACAGTACAGGCCCTTCGGCCCACGATGTTGTGCCAACTTATATAAATATACTCCACGATCAATTTAACCCTTCCCTCCTACACAGCCCATAACCCTCCATTTTTCTTACATTCATGTGCCTATCTAAGAGTCTTTCAAATGTCCCTATTGTATCAGCCTCTACCACCACCCACGGAAGTGCATTCCAGGCATCTGTGTAAAAAAACCCATCCCTGACATCTCCCCTAAACTTTCCTCCTCTCACCTTAAATGGATGTCCTCTGGTATTGGCTATTGCTGACATTGGAAAAAGGTGCTGGCTGTCCACTCTATCTATGCTTCTCATAATCTTATACACCTCTATCAAGTCTCCTCTTATCCTCCATCACTCCAAAGAGAAAAGCCCTAGCTCGCTCAACCTTTCCTCGTAAGACATGTTCTCTAATCCAGGCAGCATCCTGGTAAATCTCCTCTGCACCCTCTCTAAAGCTTCCACATCCTTCCTATCATTTGGCAACCAGAACTGAACACAATACTTTAGTGGTCTAACCAGAGTTTTGTAGAGCTGCAACATTACCTCATGGCTCTTGAACTTAATCCCCTGATTAGTGAAGGCCAGCCCACCATATGCCTACTTAACCATCCTATCAACTTACATGGCAACTTTGAGAGATCTGTGGAGGGAAATGGACAGTCTATGTTTTGGGTGGAGACCATTCATCTGGCAAAATAATTTCCTGACAAAATAAACAATTACACATTTTCCTATTTGCCAGATCTTTGCCCGCTCACTTAACCTACCTACATCCTTATCTAGTCTTCTTATGTTCTTTTCACAACCCATCTCCATGCCATCAGCAAGTGGAGAGGTACAGAGTTATGTAGAGGTTGTGCTTATAAGAAGGTCCATAATATTCAAGCACATGGTGGCATTACCACGTCCATTTGTTTTATCTGCCCTGTCATGTTACAGGGAGGAGTGGTTAGAAGAGGGCGGTGGTAATGGCATTAAATAATAGAACCAATATTTTACTGGTGACTTAACTGAAGGTCTGTACATATTTTAGAAGTACTGTCTTTGTACTTAAGTACAAGAAAGAAAGACTTAAATTTTCATAGTTCTTTTCAATGCTTCCGGATATCCCAGAGCCCCTGACCAACAATAAAGAACTATTTTGAAGCTTAATCCCAATTATAATGTGAACTAATTTGTGCACAAGATCCTACAAGCAGAAATGTGATAATAACTGGATAATCAGTGTGGATTGAGAGATAATTGGTGGACAGGCCACTGGGCATCTTCCCTGGTCTTTTTCAAAATAATTCCATGGTATGTTTTACATCTCTCTGACTTTATTCTGGCATGTCTGATGATGTAGCACCCCCTCACTCTTGTAACAACCTAGGTTTTTATGTTCTAATTTCAAACTCACATTCTTTGACTCTGAATGAACCTTAATTATAACATCTACGATAACAAACCAACTTATATTTACAACTCTAATGTATTCCAAGCTTTAAAAACTTAAATATTTGAACCCCTCTGCTGTTTTAATTAAGTTTAACATTTTATCATTTACTGGGTATTTAATCTTCTCTTTCACCCTCTCTGAAAATTTTGCTTTAAATTTCATCTGATTACTAATCCAATTTGTACAACTGTGCCTGACTGTCTAACTTGGCCTCCCACTGATTTATCTTGTTCTCTACTTTAACACCATCTGCAGATGTTGATCTTTTGGAGTGTTATGGAAATATGATGGAATCAACATGAGAGAGAGATAGAGAGAGAGGCATTGCACAACAACAGGAGAAAGTGATGGAACTTACTAACGATAAAGACTGTGCAGCCTAGACACACTTAGGATATAGCAGATGTTTTTCAATCATCAGGAGGGAACTTGCTGTTGATTGTGAGAGGTTTTACAGACAAAATGGGTGCTCAATGGATTCTATGAGCTGAAGGGCCTGTTTTCATGTAGTACTTCTCTATGACTCTTTTACCCTTTGATCAATGTGATCTGCTGGACTGGTTACAGGGGAACTCTCCTTATTGGCTCTGAAGTTTTCTGTTTCTTTAACCTCTCCCTGGTGATTATATGGACATATGATGGAAGGGAGTTATGCTGCAATCATCTGGTGTGTGGGGTGGACTTGATGAACTTGGCCTGATATATTGGTAGTCCATGTGACAGGCCTTGAAATTAGAAGGAAAAAGTGAAGTGGATGAAAACTGGCTAAACAGAGTAAAGGTTGGTAGTGAATTGAATTGCATCAACATGGCAACGGGTTACAAGCTGAAGTTAACCAATGACTAGAATCACTGCCATCAATGATTTATAGTTGGGAGACAATTAAAGGCTGTCTTGGGGAGATGGTGAACTGTCATTTTGTTTATTTTTATGTTCAATAATACTTCAGTTGTAAGGTGTGGGAGTGCAGACATTTAACCCTCATGGATCTCTTCCAACACAATAATTCTGAACTTTCCCTCGCTAAACAATTTCATGCTTTCACCATTTAGATTGCCCTGTTGGCATTTGTCTTTTATTCCTTCAACTGAAAGAATGTTAAATATATTAACAGTTTAAGTTACAGACTCAAAATTGTTTGTTTTCACATCCCAGAACCATGAACATTGAAGTGCGGAGGGAGATCATTCTGCCCACGATGTCCATCACGGGTTGTCGGTTGCACACTCACGATTGCTGGAGTAGCCTAACATTAATCTCACTGTCCTGCTTCCTCCTAATAACATTATAAATTACTTTGCTTGAAATGTGAATACATTTTCTTTCCCATTGAAAGAAACAACAGGCTCTGCCTGAACTATTCCCTCTGGCAAAGCATTCCATTCTTTAAAACCCTCTATTTACATAGCTAACCTCTTCACTCTAGAGACAATTTTAAATGGACAAGACCTCATCAATGGCCATTTCATCCAATGAAAATACACTTGCTTAATTTCCTAATTAAAACTCCTCATGCAGTATTAGAAAATGTTAATAAAAGTACCCCAGGCCACAGCTGGGGTTTGTATTACATAACATCATGCCACTGCCAGAGTATTATGCACAGCGTTGGATATTACAAACTAAAGAGGAGATCTATGAGTGTGTGATCAGGAATGGAGGAGATTTGTCATGATGAAAGATAATGGTAGTACAGTGGTTAGCGTAACGCTATTACAGCACCAGCGACCTGGGTTCAATTCCGGCCGCTGTCTGTAAGGAGTTTGTACGTTCTCTCCGTGTCTGCATGGGTTTCCTCCGGGTGCTCCGGTTTCCTCACACATTCCAAAGATGTACGGGTTAGGAAGTTGTGGGTATGCCATGTTGGCGCTGGAAGCGTGGCGACACTTGCGGGCTGCCCACAGAACACTCTACGCAAAAGATGCATTTCACTGTGTGTTTCGATGTACATGCGACTAACAAAGAAATCTTATCTTATCTTATAAATGATGATTTATGATGATGATATCTTTATTAGTCACATGTACATTGAAACAGTGAAATGCATCTTTTGCGTAGAGTGTTCTGAGGGCAGCCCGCAAGTGTCGTCACGCTTCCGGCGCCAACATGGCATGCCCACAACTTCCTAACCCCTACATCTTTGGAATGTGGGAGGAAACCGGAGCACTCGGAGGAAACCCACGCAGACATGGGGAGAATGTTCAAACTCCTTCCAGACTGCGGCTGGAATTGAACCCGGGTGGCTGGCGTTGTAATAGCGTTACTTCCTATGATAGTATTCTACGATTTTCCTTGAATGGAAAATGGTGACCAAAGCAGTTCTCTTGATGCTCATTGGGGGCAGGAGGAATATTAGCTGAATAGAGAAATGAAAACAAAACTGGGGTTTATAAAGGAGGCTCCTGATAAAGTTGGCAAAAAGGGCAAAGATAGAATTTGGAAACAATATATACAAGGATTAGGCTTCTATAAACACATAAAACAACAGTGTGAAGGGATAATAATCAGTCTTGGATGAAGATCGAAGTCCGATCAGATGGAAATCAAAAAACTGCAGATGCTGGAAATCTGAAATAAGGACAGAAAATGCTGGAAACACTCAGGGCAGCATCTATGGAAAAGAGAAACAGAGTTAATGTTTCAGGTCGAAGACCCTTCATGAGTTCCAACATATTCTGTTTTTATTTTGAATCAGATGGAGATTGATTAAGGGAAAAATGTGTTTGAAGTTGTACATTGAATACTTAGCATTGTTTTTGAGAAATTATGTTGTAAGTTGATTATAAGAAGACCATTTGACCTTTTGAGTCCGTTTCAACATTCCATTATAATGTGGGTAATCTGGCCCAGAACTCCATTTAAGACTATCAGCAATAGGAACTAGGGCTATTTGGCGTCTCCAGACTACTATAGCATTCAGTAAGATCTTGGCTGATCCAACATTCCTCAAGTCTACTTTCCTTTCCTATCATGAAGACCTTTGATTTCCTTGCCTTTTCTATTTTACACGATTTTTCTTGATACTTACCCAACCTCTTTTGAAGTCAGTGTTGAGTTTCATTTGCCTCACCGACCCATCCTTTGGGAGGAGTAACAAGAGACTGCAGATGCCGGAATCTGGAGCAAAACAAAAAGCACTGGAGGAACTCAGTAGGTCAGGCAGCATCTATGGAGAGAAATGGACAGTCAACATTTTGTATCGAGACTCTTCATCTGGACTGGAAAGAAAGAGGGGAGGTTGCCAGTATAAAAAGGCGGAGGGGAGGGGTGAAGCAAGAGCTGGCAGATGATAGGTGGATCCAGGTGAGAGGCAGATGAGAGTGGGATGACGTCAGAAGCTGGGAGCCTTTGGGAGGAGAGGCTTTCTATCAGCCTTTGTGTGAACATCTGCTTCCCAACTTTACTCCTGAAGTACCTAGCTCTAATTTGAAAATTGTGCCTCTGTCAGATAAAATAACTTCTTAGTGTCTATCCAACTGAATCCTATTACCATTATGAGCAGCTCAAATACATGACTTTTTAAACTTCTAGATTCAATGGAACACAATCCAAGTTTCTATCATGTTTTTGCATAAAATATGGTTTTGAAATTTATTTATATATCTTGACCCTTTGAACCTCAGAAATATTTGGTGCAACTGCATTGCAGTTTCTCCAAGATCAATATATCCTTCAGGAGGTGTGATACATTGATTAAGGGACTATAAGTTCACTGTACGCTACTTCCCTTTATCTATCAGCTTACTTGATAGAAAGGTCAAGGCTCTGTTAGACTTTTTGATTGCATTTTCTATCTGACTAACTCATAGTGATATGTGAATATGGGCACCCATCTCTTTGTTTCTCATGCTTTCTTACCATTTAAAAACCATTCCAACCTGATTTAACTTACACTGGAATTCCATTTGTCAAAATTTTGCCCATTTGCTTAACCTGCTGAGCATCTACACTCCGTCTGCCTTGGTTTTCTGGAGCTCCTGGTTGCTAGCCATTTAAATCCCCCTCCCCATTTCACCTGCCTGTCCTTGACCTCCTCCACTGCCAGGGTGAGCCTGAACATAAACCAGAGGAACATCACTTCATGTTTCACCTGGGTAGTCTACAAGCTGACGGTGTGAAAGTTGAATTCTCCAATTTCAGGTAGACACTTCCCCCACTGTCCCTTTTCTCTCTCATCCTGATCTACCCAGTTCCTCCTACACCTCCCTACCCCCTCCAGCCCCTTATCGTCCTCTTTTTCCCTTTCCCCTCCCCCACCCACTCCACCTGCCCATCACCCACAGACTCCTCCCACTGGATCCCCTCCCCCTAATGTTCCCATCTGCCCTCCCCACCTCCCTTATTTGGTTCCATGCTCCACCTTCTTTTCATATCAGAATCCATCATCTGGAGCCCTTTGTTGCCTCCAATGATCACCTCCCAGCCTCTGGCGCTCTTTCCCTCCTCCATCTGCCAATCACCCCTCCTCACCTGGATCCACCTATTGCTTGACAGCTCTTGCTCCACCCCTTCCTCTCACCTCTTTATTCTGGCTATCTCCCCTCTATCTTTCACTTCAGATGAAAGGTCTCAACCCGAAATGTTGACTGTCCATCTATCTATCTATCTATCTATCTATCTATCTATCTATCTATCTATCTATCTATCTATCTATCTATCTATCTATCTATCTATCTATCTATCTATCTATCTATCTATCTATCTATCTATCTATCTATCTATCTATCTATCTATCTATCTATCTACCTAACTATCTATCTATCTATATGAATCAATACATAGAGGGCCTACTCGGGAGGGTGCAAATACTATTATTCCCTTGGTATAAAAATCTTATATTGAGGTAATCTGTCAGTCCGTGCTGCCAACTAGCTGACAGTCTACAGAGAACCACCAGCTGGCTGCAGGGCCAACTTGGCTTTGACTTCTGTGCCTGCACCGGTGGTTGGTCAGAGCAACCAGCATTTGATCCCCAGAGGTCAAAAATGTATTGGGGGTCAAATGCTGGCTAACCTGATCTATCACTAGACCCAAAACAGAGCTTGATCGTACATTTTACAATGGCCTCTCAGCCTTATGCAGCCATTGTAGGTGCATGTAACCCCACCCCACTCAGCTGTATGGGACCACTAACTGGAATTGAAAAGGTAAACAGCTTGATATTTTTCTTTATTTTACTAAATTAATTTCTATTCCTATTTTAGATTAAGCAAATATATATTTTAATTATTTTATTGATAATTCTTAATATTTTAAATCAGTTGCATCTATTCTAGCTCTATTCAAAGTACTCTGATCATCAGAAACAATTAAAAACAGATTGCCAGCAAGTTGTGAAAAGGTATCAGGAGAGGTCTGGGGCCAGGCCTCAGGATCTGGTGCTGGGGCCTAACTGCCACTTGTGGATCACTCCACTTCGTGGGGTAGGTGTAGTAATGAGCCCTGGAGCATGCTTTGACCAGTGGAGCCACAGAAAGTAACTGCAGGGACAGGAACAGGACAGAGGATGAGCATGGGAGGCAAGGCCCAATCTGGCCTGGTGTGTATTATACAGACTTCACCTCATGAACTGTATTGTCAAACCAAAGGGTTTGATAGCTACCAAACTTGGAAGACATCAAATAATATACTATCATAAATGTACATGTCATTTTTCTTGTCCTGGGTTGTATGTTTAGTTAACAGCCACCCAAGTTTGAGACATAAGTGACTGCCTCAGATGAAAGTTTCAGAATAAACAGGCTTACAGGATAAAATGAGTGAATCCATAAATGCTTCTGCTTCATGGAAGGTGTGTTCTCCTCTGATTTCCTGAATTATTCTTTTTCAGATTTATTCTTGTAGGTTTGTTTTGCAACCAACAGTTTTGCATTCCATTCTCTTCCCACAATCAAGTGTTTTGCTTCAGGAACTAATTGGAACAGTAAAGTTAATTAGACAGCAGGGCAATGTTTACATGTATCCACAACATTCCTTCCTGTGCTGTTACTCCACTGATCTGTGGTCACTGACCCATCAAACATCTCTAGTATCCCTTGATGTTGAGAGAATTGATGGGCTGGGAACAGTCACACTGTCTCACAGCACTAAGGGTCTAGATGTTTCCAAAACTCTTGTAGGTTAATCAATAAAATATAGCCAAATGCTGATGACATATGTCAATCTTAATTCAAAAATTCAGCGAGGTACATAATGACTGAAAGGAAGTAGAATTGGAAAGGCAGGGTTGCATTTATATAGCAATTTTCAGAATGTTCCAAAGTCCTCCATAGACAATACATGATGTGTAGTCACTTTGATGTGTAGTCACTATTGTAATAAGCCCATAAGAGAAGAACAGGTAGAGTCAAGTCAAATCAGGTTGAGTTTATTGTCATGTTGTGGCGACTCACCGTCTAGTCGGGTGAACCGGCTTGGCAGTCGGGTCGCGCGGCGTCGGAGCGACGAGGCCCAAGATGGTGGCGGGCCTCGTCTTTCCGAGCGACGGGGAGAACCCGTGCGCGGGAAAGTCCTGATGACGTAGGACTTACGTCATTGCCGGTTTTTTTGGGCGGGAGTTTTTCTCCCTTAAAGGGCCCGCACAAGGCGGGAAAATAAACCAGTTCTGTTTGGCAATCCTCCGAGTAGAGTCTTGTTTTATTCCGCGGTAGCAACCGCTACATTGGTGACCCCGACGGTCCAAACGGCTTTTGGACCCGCGAAATGGACGACAGCGCAGCAGTCAACGCAGTGGCCCTCAAGCTGCCCACCTTTTGGACACTTCGGCCCAGCGTCTGGTTTGACCAGGCCGAAGCGCAATTCCACCTTCGGCGGATCACCTCCGACTCCACGAAGTACTACCATGTGGTTAGCTCTCTGGACCAGGAGACAGCCGCCCAGGTTGGAGACTTCATCCAGTCGCCTCCGGAGGAAGATAAGTACCCAGCTTTCAAAGATCTTTTGATCCGGACCTTCGGCCTCTCCCGTCGTGAGCGCGCCGCCCGCCTGCTTCATCTGGATGGCCTGGGGGACAGATCCCCATCCGCCCTAATGAATGAGATGCTGGCATTGGCCGAGGGACACAAGCCATGCCTGATGTTCGAACAGGCCTTCCTCGAATGGCTCCCCGATGACATCCACTTGTTGTTAGCTGATGCCGACTTCAGCAACCCCCGTGAGGTGGCTGCCCGGGCAGATGTCCTGTGGAGGGCCAAGCACGAGAGCGGTTCGTCCGTCAGTCAAATCACCAGGCCGCAAGCCCAACGCCTGCCTCGCCCGGCCCCAGCAACCGAGCAGCCACGCCCCAGGAACGCAGACGACGACATGGGTGACCAGCTGTGCTTCTACCATCAGAGGTGGGGTGCGGAGGCCCGTCGATGCCGCCCACCCTGCAAGTTTCAGGGAAACGCCAGGGCCAGTCGCCGCTGATGGCTACGGCGGCTGGCCGCCGACAGAGCCTCCTCTTCGTTCAGGACAAGAAATCTGGACGGCATTTCCTCGTTGATACTGGAGCGGAGGTCAGTATTTTGCCCCCGACAGGCTGCGACACTCGTGACAGGCCACCAGGTCCTCTACTCAATGCCGCCAACGGTACAACGATACGGTCTTTTGGCACCCGTACGCTTCAATTACACTTTGGCGGCAGCCGTTTTACCTGGACCTTTACCCTTGCCACCGTCGCCCGACCACTCCTAGGAGCCGATTTCCTTCGGGCCCACAACCTGTTAGTCGACCTGCGAAGGAAGCGGTTAGTCCACTCTAGCAATCTCCGGACCTATCCCCTGGGAGAAATCAGCCCACCAGCCCCGCGCCTGGACTCCATTACCCTTTCTGGCGACGATTTTGCCAAGCTCCGAGCCGAATTCCCATCGATTTTGGCACCTTCGTTTACAAATTCTCGGCCCACACATGGGGTATGACACCACATCATTACCACAGGGCCACCCCTTCATGCCCGAGCACGACGATTACCTCCAGACAATCTCCGCCTGGCAAAGGAAGAGTTCCATCACATGGAGGAGCTGGGGATTGTTCGCAGGTCAGACAGCCCCTGGGCCTCCCCACTGCACATGGTCCCCAAAGCCACCGGAGGGTGGAGGCCCTGCGGCGACTACCGCAGGCTGAATGACGCCACCACCCCGGACCGCTATCCCATCCCTCACATCCAGGACTTCGCAGCGAACTTACACGGGGCCCGCATCTTTTCCAAAGTGGACCTCGTTAGGGGATACCACCAAATCCCGGTCCATCCGGATGACGTCCCCAAAACTGCAATTATCACCCCATTCGGCCTGCTCGAATTCCTTCGGATGCCGTTCGGCCTTAAGAACGCCGCGCAGACCTTCCAGCGGCTGATGGACGCGGTAGGCCGAGACCTGGACTTCGTGTTCATTTACTTGGACGACATACTGATCGCCAGCCGTAACCGCCAGGAACACCTTTCCCACCTCCGCCAGCTGTATTCCCGCCTCCGCGATTTCGGCCTCACGATTAACCCGTCCAAGTGCCAATTCGGACTTGACTCTATCGATTTCCTCGGCCACAAAATCACCAGCAATGGGGCAACACCCCTACCCGCCATTTTGCCCGCCCCGACACAGTCAAAGGCCTACAGGAATTCCTTGGGATGGTCAACTTTTACCATCGTTTCATCCCTGCAGCAGCCCGTATCATGCGCCCTCTGTTCTCGCTGCTGGCTGGTAAGGGCAAGGACATCACCTGGACTGACGAGGCTGCGGCTGCTTTCGTTAAGGCCAAAGACGCCCTGGCAGACGCCACGATGCTGGTACACCCTAGGACTGACGTCCCGACTGCCCTCACGGTAGACGCGTCCAACACCGCGGTGGGTGGGGTACTGGAACAGCTACTCGAAGGCCGCTGGCAACCCTTGGCATTTTTCAGCAAACACCTTAGACCGCCCGAACTGAAGTACAGCGCTTTTGATCGGGAACTTCTAGCGCTGTATCTGGCGGTCCGGCATTTCCGATACTTTCTAGAAGGCAGGCCTTTCACCGCTTTCACCGATCATAAGCCTCTGTCCTTTGCCTTCTCCAAAGTCTCCGATCCCTGGTCAGCTCGTCAACAGAGACATTTATCCTACATTTCCGAGTTCACAACTGACATCCAACATGTCTCCGGAAAGGATAATGTTGTTGCTGATGCACTTTCCAGACCAACCATCCACAACCTATCCTTGGGTGTCGACTACACGGCCCTGGCTGACGCACAGCAAGCCGACGACGAACTGCCCAGCTACAGAACCGCAGTCTCGGGTCTGCAGCTCCGAGATTTCTTGGTTGGTCCAGGTCAGCGGACCCTACTTTGCGACGTTGCGACTGGTCAGCCCCGCCCTATTGTCCCTGCAGCCTGGCGGGGACGCGTTTTTGACGGTACATGGGTTGGCGCACCCGTCCATCAGATCTACTGTCCGACTGGTCGCCAGCAAGTTTGTCTGGCATGGCCTGCGCAAACAGGTCAGTGAGTGGGCCAGGACTTGTCTGCACTGCCAGACGTCAAAAATCCAGCGACACACCAAGGTCCCACCACAGCAGTTCGAGCCTACCCGTAGGAGGTTCGACCACATACACGTCGTCCTCGTGGGCCCTCTGCCGGTTTCAAGAGGAGCCCGGTACCTCCTTACCATTGTGGACCGGTTCACGAGGTGGCCTGAGGCAACCCCCCTGACTGACATCACAACTGATTCCTGCGCCCGAGCGCTGCTCACAACTTGGGTCTCACATTTTGGCGTTCCGGCCCACATCACTTCAGACAGAGGCACCCAATTCACTTCCAGTCTCTGGGCTGCATTAGCGAACCTGCTAGGGACGCAGCTGCACACCACCACGGCCTACCATCCTCAATCAAACGGGTTGGTGGAACGTTTTCACCGCCATCTAAAATCGGCCTTGATGGCCCACCTGAAGGGTCCTAACTGGGTTGATGAGCTGCCTTGGGTCCTGCTCGGCATACGCACTGCCCCCAAAGAAGACCTCCGCACTTCGTCAGCTGAGCTTGTATACGGGGCGCCACTAGTTGTCCCCGGGGATTTCATACCTGCCCTTCAGGACCAAGGGGAACAACCCCCAGCAGTTCTACAAAGACTGCGCGAGAAGCTCGGTGCCTTGGCCCCGATTCCCACCTCATGGCACGGTCAAGCCCCATCCTGCCAGCCCAAGGAACTACGGGACTGTAAGTTTGTTTTCGTTCGCAGGGGCACACCTCGGGCGCCATTGCAACGACCATATGAGGGACCGTTCCGAGCCATACGGAATAACGGATCCACTTTTATTTTGGACATTGGAGGCAGGGAACAGGTTTTCACGGCGGACCGCCTCAAACCGGCCCATTTGGATCTGCAACAGCCTGTCGAGGTTGCCACGCCACGACGCAGAGGCCGCCCCCCTAAGCAGCAGCTGGCACAGCCCACGGACCTTGGGGACTGTCTCGCCGGTTCTGGGGGGGGTTGTGTGGCGACTCACCGTCTAGTCGGGCGAACCGGCTCGGCAGTCGGGTCGCGCGGCGTCGGAGCGACGAGGCCCAAGATGGCGGCGGGCCTCGTCTTTCCGAGCGACGGGGAGAACCCGCGCGCGGGTAAGTCCTGATGACGTAGGACTTACGTCATTGCCGGTTTTTTTGGGCGGGAGTTTTTCTCCCTTAAAGGGCCTGCACAAGGCGGGAAAATAAACCAGTTCTGTTTGGCAATCCTCCGAGTAGAGTCTTGTTTTATTCCGCGGTAGCAACCGCTACAATGTGCACAAGTACGGTGAGGTACAACTACAATGAAAACTTGTTTGCAGCAACATCACTAGCACATACAGTGGCATGCAAAAGTTTGGGCACCCCTGGTCAAAATTTCTGTTACTGTGAATAGCTAAAAGATGACCTGATTTCCAAAAGGCATGAAGTTAAAGATGACGCATTTCTTTAATATTTTAAGCAAGATTACTTTTTTATTTCCATCTTTTACAGTTTCAAAATAACAAAAAAGAAATAGGGCCAGAAGCAAAAGTTTGGGCACCCTGCATGGTCAGTACTTAGTAACACCCCCTTTGGCAAGTATCACAGCTTGTAAGCGCTTTCTGCAGCCAGCTAAGAGTCTTTCAATTCTTGTCTGGGGGATTTTTGCCCATTCTTCCTTGCAAAAGGGTTCTAGTTCTGTGAGACTCTTGGGCTGTCTTGCATGCACTACTCTTTTGAGGGTCCACAGATTTTCGATAATGTTTAGGTCAGGGGACTGTGAGGGCCATGGCAAAACCTTCAGCTAGTGCCTCTTAAGGTAGTCCATTGTGGATTTTGAGGTGTGTTTAGGATCGTTATCCTATTGTAGAAGCCATCCTCTTTTCATCTTCAGCTTGTTTGCAGATGGTGTGATGTTTGCTTCCGGAATTTGTTGGTATTTAATTGAATTCATTCTTCCCTCTACCAGTGAAGTGTTTCCCGTGCCACTGGCTGCAACACAAGTCCAAAGCATGATCGATTCACCACCATGCTTAACAGTTGGAGAGGTGTTCTTTTCATGAAATTCTGCGCCCTTTTTTCTCCAAACATACCTTTGCTCATTGCAGCCAAAAAGTTCTATTTTAACTTCATCAGTCAACAGGACTTGTTTCCAAAATGCATCAGTCTTGTTTAGATGTTCCTTTGCAAACTTCTGATGTTAAATTTTGTGGCGAGGACGCAGGAAAGTTTGGAGAAAAAAGGGTGCAGAATTTCATGAAAAGAACTAGTCTTGAAGTCAATTGTTGAAGTCTTCCTGATCTCCTTACTAGTTTTTGGACTTTTTGGTTCCAGATTTTAATGCAAAGAAGATCGTGTTTCTTTGTCAGACTTGCTTAGATTTGGTAATTCATTTTCAGAAGTCTGCACTGGATACAACTCACACAAAACTTCATGACAGAGTGGTTCACATTCAGAGCTATTCACCTCTAGCAGAGTTCATTTGATCTACATGAACATTTCAGATCTTGTCACCAACTTGAAGCAAATATCTCTTGGTATATCTGTCAATAGAATGAAGGTAAAAGCAGGTGTAATTCTTTATTCCATGAGCTCCTTTCTCAGTTGGTATATAACCTCAATTGCTCCTTGTTAGAGTGTGAGAAGCCAGAGTAATGGCTTTTATTTGCCCATCACCTTTTATGTGACTTATCACTGCATCTACCTTGTGAATTGAGACATTACATGCCAACTTCACATCCTGCATAGTATTAAAATGAACAGGAGAGCTTGTGGGTGCTTCTTTTCATGAGTTATGGTCTGGGGAAATTGAATGAGATCATGGAAATACCACATATAAATAGTCAATCCAATATCATGCCAAATTTTCCAAATTTGTGTAGAGTTCTAGGCACATTATCTGTCTTGCCTAAAAAGAAAGCAGATTTTAGTGCTCAAGCAGACAGAGTCTGTTAAGTAGCCTTGTCTCAGCTTGTCCTTGGCAATCTCACTGGCTCTCCACTCGACTTTGGAGCACCTAGACAACAGCAAAACATATGTCAAGCTGTTGTTTATCGATTACAGCTCGGCGTGCAAAACCATTATCCCCTCAGTACTAATCAACAAGTTTCAAAACCTGGGCCCCTGTACCTCCCTCTACAACTGGATTCTTGACTTCCTTATCAGGAGACCACAGTCAGTGTGGATCGATAGTAACAACTCCTCCTCGCTGACAATCAACACAGGCACACCTCAGGGATGCGTGCTTAGCCCACTGCTCTACTCTCTCTGCACTCATGACTGTGTGGCTAGGTACAGCTTAAACACCATCTATAAATTAGCCGATGACATAACTGTTGTTGGCAGAATCTCAGATGGCGATGAGGAGGCGTACAGGAGTGAAATAGATAGGCTGGTTGAGTGGTATCGCAACAACAACCTCATACTCAATGTCAGCAAAACCAAGAATTGATTGTGGACTTCAGGAGGGGGAAGTCGGGAGAACACACACCAGTCCTCATTGAGGGGTCAGCAGTGGAAAGGGTGAGCAGCTTCGTTACTGGGCATCAACATTTTAGAGGATCTATCCTGGCCCCAACACATTGATGCAATCACTAAGAAGGCATGCCAGGGCTCTACTTCATTAGGAGTTTGAGGAGATTTGGTATGTCACCAAAGACTCCTGCAAATTTCTACAGATGTACGGTGGAGAGCATTCTGACTGGTTGCATCACTGCCTGGTATGGAGGCTCCAATGAGCAGGATTGAAAGAAGCTGCAGAGAGTTGTATACTCAGCCAGCTCCATCACAGGTACAGCCCTCCCCACCGTCGAGAACATCTTCAAGAGTCGGTGCCTCAAGAAGGTGGCATCCATCATTAAGGACCTTCATCTCTCGGGACATGCCCTCTTCATGGGGAGGAAGTACAGGAGCCCGAAGACCCACGCTCAATGTTTCAGGAACAGCTTCGTCCCCTCCCCGCCATCAGATTTCTGAAGGGTTCATGAACCCATGAACACTACCTCGTTATTCCTCTTTTGCTCTATTTATTTATTTTTGTAACTTACAGTGATATTTATGTCTCTGTGTCTTACACTGTACTGCTGCCGCAAAACAGCAACTTTCATGACATGTCAGTTACAGTAAACCTGACTCAGATTCTGATTCCATGGATTCTTTAAGTTTTTCATGGCATTCAAAGAGTTAAAAATCGGAAGAATGTTCCTGGTTAACTGAACACATTGTTGCAAAGTATGCTTGGACATTTGTCAGTTTGTTTGAGAGATGAGCAAAGCCACATGATTCACATAAAATCATATTGTGAGATTTATTCAGCTATGTATCTGATTGGTGGTATTTCAAAGGAAACATCAATATAAAAATTTGTTACATTCCAGTCATTTTATTGAAGTAATTTATTGATCTGAAACTTCTATTGACAGGGCTCATTAGCTCTGGTCACCAGCCTTACCAAGATTGGAGGGCATGAAAAGAAGCCTAAAATGTAAATGAAACCTTCCTTTTAAACAGAATGGTTGGATTCTGTTTGAGGACAGTCAGTGCTACAGTAGTTAGTACTGCTGCCTCGTAGCACCAGCAATCTGGGTTTCATTCTGAACTTTGGTGCTCTTTGTGTGTAGTTTGTATGTTCTCCCTGTGACTGAGTGAGTTTTCCCATTTCCCAATGATATACTGGTTGGTAGGTTAATTGGTTATGTAAATCACTCTTAATGTAGGTGGATCGTAGGAGAATCAAGGCTGGCTTAATGAGCATGTAAAACAGGATAGGCTACATGGAAATGGAGGGCTGGGATTGATGGAATCTACCTGAAAGCTGGCATGGCTCAATGGGTTGAACGGTCTCCTGTGATGTTGTAAGAAAGAGAGACTGCAGCAAGAAGATCTTGATTTGTCAACTTGATAAGTAAAATTCCAGAAATCAATGTAAACATTTCATCAAACTGTTTATTATTTTCTACTATACTGGGAGCTAGTAAATTTTCACTCTGTAGAAAATATAGGTCCAATTTACCTTTCTCCCTCAACCATGGCATTAATTGCTCAAAATGTAATAAGAACTTCATGGTACTCTAGTAAATGTTTGTAAAAGTTAGATTGTGCATTTAATGTCATAGATCAGATTAAAACCAAACCATTGATGTGGCTTCTGGTCCTTGGCCGCAAGTATCCTGCTGCCTGCCAAAGAAACTTGGTCGAGGAAGTACCTGCCAACATTAGGACCTTCTGACAGTTGTGGGTAGAAACCAACATTATTTAAAAAGGTTTCACTTACTTCCTTTGGGCTCCATTTCTTTCATGCTTTCAGATCATCTGATCATACTGAAGTTGGTAAGTAGAGATGAGGACCCTTCCAAATGGATGCCCTTCCAGTGGGTTCTAGCACACTAGAGATCCAATAGGTAAGTGAGGGTAGTTGATACTAAGAAGCTCCGGATTCCTTCACTGTCCCTCCTATAATCCTCAGGGAATTACTGGGCCATAACAAGTGGGTGCATTTTCCTCTGATGTGTATCTAGGGATTGAATCTTTCCAGGTGTGACATAGGAAAATCAATCCTTCCATGGTTTGTTACCCCTACTAGTCATTCTATTTATAAATTAATACATTTATTAGTGAGCTAAAGCCTCAAACAAGACCAGATGTGACTCTGCAATCCTCTAATGAGGTATCATTTTGAAAAGGAAGGTTTCCTCTATGTTCAGTTTAGTTCTTCATTCATTCATATCTCAGGCTTAAAGTCAGATATGTTTTTGTGTTGTCAGATTTCTGGAGAGATCATCTTTCTCGACACTCTGGTTACCTTTTGTTAGATTCCTTCCCTGCCTTGTGTGCCCAGATCTCAATTGAAAACACCATAGCCATTGTTAAAATGCACTTCAAAAACATAGAGAAATTGGGAGTTACTACATAAAAGAGGCCCTGGCAGAACTCCAAAACCATTGCAAATTTTTTTTTTAAAGGACTAGAATCTAGACATTTGGCTTCTATTTCAAATTCTATCTCACAGAAATTTCAAAAATTCTAGAATCTAGAATTTTTGGCACACTGGGCTGTCTTTCTGAGTAGTTCCAATGCCCTGTCATCTCCCCCACAGAAAATCAGGAAATTGGCCTAAAATGTTTGAGACAATGCCAGGGTGATCTGAACCCTGAAAGGTGAGCTGAAAAAGAACTTGTGCATTTCATAATCAGAGCTGTGGAGAGCCAGTCACCACTGCATCATTGTTGTGCAGGGAAGGTTGCCAGAATTTAAAGGACTCATCTCCATGGCAGCTACTGACCAGCTGCATAAAAGGCTTCCACAAAGGTAGGGGAAAAAGTGGGCGGGGGGTGCATGGTGATCATCGGTGTGTGTGACCATTTGTCCAGCCCATTTGTTCTGCTGCCCTGATAGAGTTGCATGACACAGACTGCAAGAAACTGCAGAGAGATGTGGACACAACTCAACAGACCATGGAAGTCAGCCTCCCCTCCAAGGATTCTGATCTTCCTGATGTGTAGCCAACATAATCAAAGACCCCTCCCACCCTGGACATCCTGTCCTCTCCCTCCTCCCAGACTCAAGGACAGCTTCTATCATACTGTTATAAGACTATTGAATGGACCTCTTGTACAATAAGATGGACTCTTGACCTCACAATCTGCCTTGCATCTTATTGTTTGCCTGCAATGCACTTTCTCTGTAACTGTTAGACTACAGGAAGTCCCCGGGATATGAACGCCCGACTTACGAACGCCCGTACTTACGAACCGACCTCCGTAACAACAGTATGAAACTGCCGGATATGCAGAAGAGTAAAACGATGAATTTCCTTCGATTTTTAATCTCTGGGTTCATGTCATTCTCTCCATTGCTGCAGCCCCGTGTGGACTCTACTAGCCGCTAATATACGTCTGACCGTCAGAACATTGAACATCAAAATCAGAAAGAATAGCACACAGGGGGTTAAAACAAGGTGAAACAGGTCGAATGCGATCCATGCGAAGGACGTTTAGAAACTTCATCGAACAGCACAAAGCCAGGGAATATTGTCAATTATGTATCCGGGTTCATATTTAAAGTGCCAGGGGACACTCTCTGAACAGCCCAGTACACTTACTGTCCCTATAACCGCAGCCGTCGTTATCTCAGTGCAATATTTTGTTTTCAGTTTCTCACAAGAAATGGCCACAAATCGATCAAAGCTGAAAACGACTATCAGCCATACAGAGACTGCGATGCTTGGCTTGACCAGAAATCCGGTGAGACAACAAATAGGAGTGATGCTGAGGAAAGAATCAGGGAAATAAACGGAACCAATTAACACCAATCCGGAACCTGAGATAACGACCAGGAGATCGGCCTCTGCCATTCCCACCAGGTAGTGAGTGACAGATTATGATGTTTTAGGTAAAATATATACTATATACTAAGACAAATATTTGACTAATTGACGCTAGATGTGAACTGTACGTAACTGTTCCGACTTACATACAAATTCGATTTACGAACAGACTCAAAAATGGAACTCGTTCGTAATCCGGGGACTTCCTGTATATTCTGTTAGACTATGGGCAGGCACGGTAGTGTAGTGGTTAGCATAATGCTATTACAGTGCCAGCAACCCGGGTTCAATTCCGACCACTGTCTGTAAGGAATTTGTACGTTCTCCCCTTGTCTGCGTGGGTTTCCTCCGGGTGCTCCGGTTTCCTCCCACATTCCAAAGACATATGGGTTAGGAAGTTGTGGGCATGCTATGTCGGCGCCAAAAGCATGGCGACATTTGCGTGCTGCCCCCAGAACACACTACGCAAAAGATGTGTTTCACTGTGTGTTTTGATGTACATGTGACAAATAAAGACATCGTATCTTATCTTATTCTGCATTCTGTTATTGCTTTTCCCTTGTGCTAGCACAATGTACTGATGTAATGAAATAGTATGCAAAAAAAGTTTTTCACTGTACCTCGGTACATGTGAAAGCAACTTACCAATGAGCTGTGGGGTGATCAGTGAGACTGATTGCAAAATGGTGCATTTATGTGCATAAAACTAAAAGGCTGCAAATTATGAGACACTTTGGAAAAACAGGATTGGAAAAAGATTTTGACCAATGGAATATAAATCCAGCAGATTTTTTGATCAATAAAGTCTGAATGGCGACTCTTTAATTTGCATCTCATTGGGAATTTCAGCACCATGTGCGCCTTGTTTTTGTTTGCTTAACTGTTCAACTAAAGTTTTAGTTTTACCTTTGTGCTCCAACGTGTGCTGCCAAGTGCAGATATGGGCATTGCACAAATAGTGACGTCATTTGGTGCACACTTGATGGTGAAGAAATATCAGGGCACCAATGTGAATCACAGGGAAGTGCCGGATTCAATATCCCGATGGGGGCAATTTAACCCAGAAATGATCCCTGGCATTACCTACCCCGGATTAAACTGCTTTAATGTGACATTTGTTCATAGAAACTGGTGCTAACCAATCCAACTTCTTGGTTCAGGATTCCAAAGTATGGAGATTTTAGACTATTGTCAATTTTTCTGCATCCTGGAGTCACAGACAGGTGTTATTTTGTTAACACCTGATTCACCTTGGCTTTCCAGCTGGGTGGACCACAATGCTCTCTTCAAGTTCTATATAATCCTTTTGATAAATAGTTTCAGAAAAAGTGATACTTTGAGTTTGAAAGATAGAACAGTATTTTGTGCTTTTACTAATCTTGAGGTCAGCTAGTTGGGAAGCATCTTCTCTTTCATCTTTCCAAAATCTGTGATGACCATATCTTGCAGGAGGCCCTTTTTGCAAAGAACTATAGACTATTCTTGAGGTGAAGTTTTAGGCTAAACATGGTAATAGCCAAACCAACAAGATTTCCTTTGCATTACCTTCCTCAATTGGATGTTAAAAGCAAGAATGTGAAAGTAGGAGCTAAATATGTACTTGAAAAATAAACTACAAAAGATAGGGAAAGGTTCTGAAGGGTAACAATGATCTTTATTGAAACACTTTGTAAAAGAATACACAACAAAGATAGCTATTAAAATTCATAGCTTTTGTTGGAAATCTCCATTCCAGATTAGTCATACCAGCTGAGAACATAGCTGTGTCTCACCCAGAAATTTACAAAAAAGGGTTTCTGATGAAATTATGCATGGAAATTTGGTGGCTGCACAAGTTCCACCATGTCTGTTCGGTAAAGTTGAAGGTCAAATTCTTCAAAAATATAAAAGCACAATTTTTAAAGAAATCTATTCAAAGACTACTCATCAGCACTGAAGACAACACAACTAATGTATAGTTTAAGGGTTAAATATTGTACCAGGAGGTTTGCTGAAAGATTAAAACTTGGTTAATGTAGCATAAAATATCTTTGTTCTGGTGCTAAGGTGTAACACCTCATCTCCATGTTTTGTACAGTCACTGTGAGCTTCAAACACTTGTAACCCCAGTCACCTCCTCTTCACAAACATCTAAGGCATTTTGAATTGCACATTGTGATGTTCTGCAAATGCCAATCATTTTATACCAGATCTACCAACATTATCATAAAAACTTTACAAAAGTAGAAGAAAATGGTACAAAATACGTCATTTTCAATTCAATTGGTGAAGTTTCACTTTTATCTAACTCTAAAACGCAGGAAAAGGATTTATCAGTATGGAGTAGGCCAGGATTTAATTTTCATCCTTTTGAAGGTCCCCTTTCTTCTTACCTGAAAAAAGAGACAAACCCGGCAATTAAATAACATTCTAAACAAACAAGAGGGAAAAAGTAATTCATAGACAATGTTGAAGATATAAAATTCAGTGTTGTTTTCTTGGATTCTGTTGTGCTAAGGGTTAACTGGTTTTGATCCTTTGTGGAAGTTCTCTTTGGGTGTAGAAACATTATTTCCGCAGAAATCACACAATTTTACTTTCTTGCTCCCTGGTTTCATGTGAGATTGAAAAATTGTATGTAGAACTAATACTCCTCCACCTTTCCCTAGAGAAGTTGCACCATCTCTCAGGGCAAGGTCAGTTTTAAAACATGTAACAGTTTGGGATAGGAGGAATGGGACTTTGATCCTTCCTTTATATTAAAAATAATGAATGTTTATGTAAGTATATATGTACATAAGGTGATTTCTGGCTCATCTGATAGCACTCTTCCCTCTGAAAGTTCAGTTCAAGCCCCACTCTGGTAACATGAGCACAAAGATCCAACATTCCCATACTGTACCAAGGGAATGCTACATTATTAAAGATACCAAAAGATATTAAACTGAGGGCATGAATGCTGTGAGAGGAAAAAGGAAGCTATCCATGGTGTCCTGGATAATGTTTCTATATTAAATTCGGTTATGTATTTCAGTACTGTTTATGTGCAAATTGACTGCTGTGTAACAGTGTCCATGTTTCAAAATTGCTCATATGGGTACAAAGCACTTAGGGATATTCTGAAAAGGTTGTGAAATGCATGTCTCCTCTTTGTTCAACCTGTGAGCAAAGACTGTCTCCTTCAGTGAACAAGGAGTCACTTAGAAAGTGATATGCCAATCTTTAATGCTGTGACTCCTCTTTAGTGTATTCTTCCAAAGCATTATTGATGAAGGTTTGGCTTAAGCTAATTAATAAAGGAACAAAAAAAAGGATAATTACAAATCTGTAATTTATGTAGCAGACAGCTATAGTTGATGATAATACTTCCCATGTAAGATAATGTGCAGGAATAAAAAGGTGACAGTGTTAGAAATTCTCCTTTATTGGTGGTCTAAATGTAGCCAAAAGATCCTTGTCAATGGAACTGGCTACTGGGAGAAGAGTACACTGTGGGCTGATACTCCCAAATCTCTTTAACACTCAGGGCAGGTGAGTCTAGAATTAGAGGCACATGTTTAAGGTAAGAGGGGAGAAATTTAAGAGAGATCTGAGGGGTAAGTTTTTCCACACAGTGTGGTGAATATTTGGAACAAGCTGCCAGAGGAGGTGGTGGAGGCAGATATTATTATAACTTTTAAAAGGTGTTTGAATGGGTACTTGGATAGAAAAGGAGTAGAGGGATACAGGCCTAATGAGGTCAAATGGAATTAGTGTAGATCGGCATCATGGTAGAATTCCTCAATAACATTCCTCCTAGATACACACTGCAGTCAGGCATCCCTTCCTCTGACTCCTGCAGGAGCCCTGATCCAGAGGTGTTTATGCAATCAACAATACATTACAATAATAGTGGGCTAACTAAAAGTATTTAAGTACCATCTTTAACAATGCTGCTGATTGGTGTTAACTCCATCTCTAAATGTTTCAACTGAAATATCCTCCTCTGGTGAATTTCTGGATGAATGATACCCGATTACTTTTCTGCAGATCCTGTCACATTTTCTAATGAAACATAACATCCCATCAGGCTACCAGTCAGTTATTATGTTCCCAAATATTAATTGCACCTTTAGTCATCATGACTTTCTCTGTGACCTTGATTGTGCCTTCAGTCTGAGCCTCTCCAAGGATATTGCTGGCATGACATTGATAAACACCTTCATCTTCCTTTGTCAGTGGATTTATCTAAATTATAAGGAGGATTTGAGTTACAAATATTATATGTAGAATCAGCAATGATTGGATATAGAACTGTAAACAATGATCAATCCAAGATGAACACTATGTATAGTCTATACATTAATGAAATAATTGGTGGCCATGACAACCCCAGTATTGGCATTTACTGGTGGAAATACTTGATATTGCTTTTCATTACAAAATTACTACTAATATTAACCAAGAAAACAATTTAAAAAATTATCCATCCAGGTGGATCTCAAATAGCCCTCATTTTAACAAATAAATTGCACCTTAAATGACCTATTTTGGGAAATGCATCAGCTCCCTCCTTTTTTTGGTTAAATGTTGAAGAAAGTTATGTGTAGGAGATAAACTTTCCCAGTTTGGAGTGCTCACCCAGTGAAAAATTGCTCCACGCCCTGCATTTTCCAGAGAAGGTTGTCTGATTACATCACGGAGTGCCGTTGGAGAGAGGCATTCACATTGAACCACCACCAGGAAATAGAAATCCAGGATATCAAAAGTAACTTTGGAAATCCATTACCAATAGAATATGATCATGGTAGTCTATACAGCCTCAGGTATTAGTTTTATACCATCATTCTTTTTGGCTGCTATTTTGGGCCACTAACCATTAAGAAATTTGTTTATGAGTTTGTAGATCTACATAATGATTTTGCTTGCCTTCTCTCTTTTTGTTAAAGGGACAAAGCTCCTCTTGTTACAGAGAAAACAGAAAAATGTTAATATGCTGGATGGGGCAGATTGACAATGAGGATTATGGCTGGGGGTGGGGCTCAGCTATCGGGATCAGGGGATCAGCCAGGTGGGAGATGGGAATGGCCTACTGGAAGAAGGGAACAGAGCTTCCATCAGGGGCTTCAGAGTGTGGGCCTGCCAGAGTAAAGGGAAAGGCCCCAGCCAATGTCGAAACAGGCAGCAAAAGGTAGGTTTTCAATATGTACTTTGAGTAAATGCTTTCCATTTGATTCCATAATCTTTAATTGAAAACTTTAAAATCATTCCATTTCTAAACAATGCAAAATAGTCTGCATAAAATACTTGAGATGATCTGCTGGACTTTCTCTCAGAGATAAAGGTTAATGCATTCCTCCCAGACTACCAGAGAACGGTACTGCAGATAGTGCGTCCCAACTCATGCTCCCTTTGAATTAGTCTTCCTCCTGGGGATACTGATGCATCTTGTGGGGTTTTCTCTCATGCATTAATATCTCATACACTTTCTTGTGCTCTACTAAGACCTGTTTGTTGAAAAAAAAACCTGACTCTGTTACAATTGCATCTGTGTGTACTCTACACTGTGTTACCTAATCTCTACATGTGTCAAACTCACCACAAACTACTTACCAGAACCCATCCAGTGCTTTCGTGTTTGGATGGTCCACCACGGACCTGAACTGCAACATTCACCCGATCTCCAGGCAACTCTTCCAAAAGCTTTACTCCCTTGGGTGACTCTGTGACCTGTTCATAGCCAATGTGTAAATATTAACTGAATGATAAAAGAACCAATAAACAAAATAATAAATACTAACATAATACAGACCAATATAATGGAGATGTGCAGTCACGAACGAACAGAAGGCGGTGTACCAATCTACGTTTATGCCAATAGTTCACACCAAGCAATGCAACTCAGTTCCCAGATGTGAGGACTTATAAATTCAGTTTAAAATAATAGTGAAATTAGAATTTATGCCTAACAACAGGTACCTATTTGGATCTGGTTACATATTCTCTTAAGGACAGGGAAGGTATTTTTACATGTCAACAGTTATCATCCTGCCTATCCAGTGTTCCAGAGTCTGGCTCGTGATGCATCAACAAATGATGATGTTAATCTGTAGGGTGATCTAAAGGTGGACCACACCCCAGGGTTCTGAAAGAGGTAGCCGAAGAGATTGTGGAGGCATTAGAACTGATATTTCAAGAATCACCAGAGTCAGTAATAGTTCCAGAGGACTGGAAAAACTCAAAGAAGGGAGGGAGGCAAAAAACAGGAAATTATAGGTTGGTTAGCCTCACTTCAGTAGTTGGTAAGATTTTAGAGTTCATTATTAAGGATGAGGTTTTGGGGTACTTGGAAACACGTGATAAAATAGGCCGAAGTCAGCATTGTTTCCTTAAGGGGAGATCTTGCCTGAAATATCTGTTGGAATTCTTTGAGGAGGTAACAGGCAGGATGGACAAAGGAGAGTCAGTGGATGTTGATTACTTGGATTTTCAGAAGGCCTTTGACAAGGTGCCGCACATGAGGCTGCTAAACAAGATAGGAGCCCGTGGTATTACAGGAAAGGTACTAGCATGGATAGAAGATTGGCTGACTGGCAGAAGGCAAAGAGTGGGAATAAAGGGGGTCTTTTCTGTTTGGCTGACGGTGACTAGTGGTGTTCCTCAGGGGTCGATGTTGGGTCTGCTACTTGGTAGTAAAGAAGACAAATACGATGTTAGCATTCATTTCGAGAGGACTAGAATATAAAAGCAAGGATGTAATGCTAAGGCTTTATAAGGTGTTAGTCAGACCACATTTGGAGTACCGTGAACAGTTTTGGGCCCCTTATCTAAGGAAGGATGTGCAGGCATTGGAGAGGGTCCAGAGGAGGTTTACGAGGATGATCCCAGGGGTGAAAGGGCTAATGTATGAGGAGCATTTGATGGCTCTGGGCCCGCACTCACTCGAGCTTAGAAGAATGAGGGGGGATCTCATCGAAACCTACTGAATATTGAAGTGGACGTGGAGAGGATGTTTCCAGTAGTGGGAAGGTCTAGGACCAAAGGGCACCGACTCAGAATAAAAGAACTGAGATAAAGAGGAATTTCTTTAGCCAGAAGGTGGTGCATCAATTTGTTGCCACAGACGGTTGTGGAGGCCAAATCATTAGGTATATTTAACGTGGAGGTTCATAGGTTCTTGATTAGTGTACTGTTGAATATATCAATTAGAACAACTTATGATGTATCTAGGATATCATCGGGCTTTTGTGTGTGCTTCCATACTTTTTTTGACTGTACTTGATGATAAGGATGAATTGTTAAGTTATTTTGTTTTCCAGATACCAGGAGAATGAACATTGCAACAGTCAAGCCAAATTCAAAATGCATCTATTTCAATGAATTCTGCATTCCTCCCACATAAAAATAATAAAGTATGCTCCCTGACCTCTTCTCGCCACTGCCTTTTTGAATTTTAAACCTTATTTGCCACACTTCATTTTCTCCACAGCCTGGAAGTTCTAGGTCTCAAAATTCAACAGCATATTATTTGTTATTTGCACATCAGGGGCATTGCTTTGCTCTGTGTTTGGCACCCAATATGCACTTTCACGTTTGCAGTTTGAGTCACACCAGCTACCATTTTCAGAAGAGTCTGATGGAAATGTGCTGAGGAAGCAACTCTTTATGCCAGTGCTGGCAAACTGGAGCTTAACAATGCAGCTACTGCCATGTGTATAACATACATGGAGGACAAAGCATCCTGCAGCAGAGAAGAAACCCTTGCTCCACACCATCACCACTTGTGTTCTTTAGAGATATCATCATTACTTGCCATTCAGTTGCAGATTGCTGTCTATTGAATGTTTGTCTGTGGACTAGTGTGAATTTAATGCTTCCAGACCTCTTAGAGTTGCTAGTCTACAGGAAGGGTTGTACCAAGAGCTCATGGAGTTTGTCTTGACATCAAAATGTCTGCAGTTAGCAGTTGCTCTGCACGTAGCAGCACTGGGCTAGACATTTCACTGTAGGTCTGCTTGAATTTTGCAAATAGTCATCTATAATATTGGGCTGCCTGTCATAGAACTGAAATAATTATTGGGATTTTGGATCATGTTGGAGCATTAGACCCGGTTGCATCCCTGAACTGCTTGTCACTTTATTAGATTATCATCCATGGTAATGGAGTGCCTATTACAAAATTGGATTATCCATTACAGTTCTGGATTGTGATACTACATTGTTGTCACAGCACTGGACCACCCCCCAAGAGTTTTAATGTGCTTTATACTAATGGAATGTTTGCCACAACATTGAACTGCCTCTCACAGTTTTAGACTGTGTCATAGTTTTGCATAAGCCCCTTCAGTACAGGGGTGTCTATCACAGTTTTGGACTCTCTGTTGTAGTATTGAAATGCCTGACACAGAGTTGGATTGTCCATTGGAAATATTGGACTTTGCACTGCATCAGTGGACTAACTGTCACAGCATTGCTAACACTGTTGACCCATTGTGCAGTTTTTGACCATATGTCACAGTTTCTGACTACACATTGCAGTATAAGAATACCCATTACAATGTTGGATTTGCTGCCAATGTTGGACTGACCATCACAGTAGTGGTTTGCCTATTGCAGTAATGGACTGTCCATTGTAGTTCGGGACTGTTTGTTGCAGTCTTGGTAAACCTCCTGTGGTATAGGATGTTCATTTCCCTAGGACTGCCTTTGTTGGTACAAGTCTGTCCATTTCAGCTTTTTCATCACATGAATTCACTTAAGGATTGTACTTGCAATTGATGGTGTATGTACAGTATATTGGGGAGAAACTCACGGTAAGAAAATGTTCCTATCTTTGTCCGTGCTCATTAACCAGTAGACAAGTGGAGTTCAGATTTCACTGTCACGTTGACAATTAAGCTTACATAGAACAGAAAATATAAAACAGGTAAATTTGAAGTTCTGAAGGAATGTTTTTTTGCAGAATGACAATTCTGAAAGTTGTTACCTTTGGGAACTATCATCATAGTCTGCTTTTTCCATAGGAACAACTTCCCTAAGGAAGAAAAGCAGAGATCATGCCAGTTGCCAATGTCCTACCTTCCTCCAGGTGACAATCGGAGTTGGAACAGCTTTCACTTCACAGGCCAAGTAGACTTGGGCACCAGTCACATTCTGGACCGACTTTGGAGAAAGAATGATTACAGGTGCTATGAGAGAGCAGATGAGAGAAATTTATCTTTCAGAAAGAAAACCTATTTAACATTGACTCCTCTGTATATATTGTGGACTGACTTTGAGGAGCAGATGATTACAGGTGCTGTTCAACAGCAGATTGGAGAAATCCATCTTTCAGAAGCAGAATGTATTCAACATTGACTCCTTATGTACACGTGCAGCAGTTTGAAATTTCTAGTTGCGATATTTCTGTCCTAATCTTTCCTACCTTACTGAGAATTTTTCCCTCATCTGAAGATGAATGAGATGCTCCTACCGCTGATGAACAGACATTTTTAGGAGTGAAATTGGGAACTATTTTTTCCATTCAAATGATGGTGGGAACCTAGAACTTTCCCCTCCGTGTGGGTCAATGGAAATTTCAAGGTTGAATTTGTGCTAGTGAGAGTATTGAGGGTACAGATGAAAGGTTTGTGACTATTGCAGGATCTGAACAAATGGTGGATGAGGAGATACTGAATGGGTTACTGTTGTACTGTGGCTGTGCATTCTTGGTTACAGATTATTCCCATGCTATAACAACACATGGCATGTTAAAGGCAGCTGCTGGCCTTTGATTTGCTGTGGGATTTACCAGGTTTAATAGCACTGGGAAGAGGACAGATATTGGAGCTTTTGGGGCAGATATGACTATTGTAATTACTGTCCCTTCCATCTAATATTTCCCTTTGTAACTAGATTGCATTCGATCAATTGGATGAGATCATCTGTGAATTCCACAAACCACACTTCAATTAACAATACAATTGTTCCTTAATTAATTTCCTCTTTATGTAAGGAAGGACAATGTCAGTCAATTTGTGTATCCATAGAACATAGAACAGTATAGCACAGGAACAGACCCTTCAGACCACAATGTTGTGTCGAACTAATTAAACTAGTAACTAAATGCCTGACTAAACTAATCCCTTCCAACTACACAAAGTGCATATACCTCCATTTCCTGCACATTCATCTGCCTATCTAAGAGCCTCTTAAACACCTTTATTGTGTGTGCCTCCACTTCCACTCCTGGCAGCACATTCCAGGCACCCACTACTCTCTGTGTAAAAAATCTTGCCCCACACATCTCCTTTGAACTCAACCCTTCTCACCTTAAGTGCATCCCCTCTAGTATTAGACATTTTGACCCTGGGAAAAAGATACCAGTTGTCGACTCTATCTATACCTCTCATAATCTTATAAATGTCTATCAGGTCTCCCCTCAGCCTCCACTGCTCCTGAGAAAACAACCTAAGTTTGTCTAACTTCTCCCAAAAGCACATGCCCTCTAATCCAAGCAGCATCCTGGTAAACCTCTTCTGCACCCTTCCCAAAGCCTCCACATCCTTCTTATAATGGGGTGACCAGAATTGAATGCAATACATATTTTTCTGCATATACATATTGTCAGATTTGATACATTAACTTCATCATGAGTAATATCATATTGACACAATATGCTGGATTTAAGAACTGGGTTTATTTTATTCAAACTGGAGCTCTGATTTGAATTCTTGTTCCTGAAATACCCTTCAACTTGGGTGACTTGTGGCAGAAACCCATAATCACAAAGGAATAGTCCTGTGTCATGGCTGTGATCTGCAACCTTTAAAAAAGTCTGGAGAACATTCATAAAAAGACACAGTAGCTGTGTTTTAGAATGACACAGCTTAAAAGAAGTCCCAGCTAATAACATCATCTACTGGCAAGTTGCAGCTATAGAGCCATCTGGTATACAATGTGTGGAGGACAATAGTTGATTCCCTCTCTTTATTGAGCCTGGTTCATTCAGGTAAGGGTTGAATTTCAGTTCTTATCAATCTTACTACAATGATATAGAACCTCAGTGACACTGCACCTGGAATATTGTGTACAACGCTGATCTTACTACCGAGGGAAGGATGTACTTACAATCAAGGGAGTGCAACGCAGGTGAATGAGTTTGATTTTTGGGATGGGCCAGATTGATTTATGGTGAAAGATTTAGTAGACTTGGCTGATACTTTTTAAGACAGTTGATTAGGCATGGTCTTATTGAATACCAGAGCAGGCATGAGGGGCCGAATGGCTTATTTCCCTTTCTGTTTCTTATGTTCTAATGTTGATGAGATGCTTGTGACAGCTGTTTAATAGTTACAAAATTCTGTTCAATTAGATTTAGTGTACACTTTGCATTCATTGAATGTGAAGTATTTGCAAGGAGCCAAGGATGTCGTATTGGAAAGACCATCTCAAAAATCACCAGGCTGAGCACTGGAGCCCCCCAGGGCTGCGTGCTCAATCCACTGCTGTTCATGCTGCTGTTCTGCCAACTCATGCTCCAACCATGTCATCAAGTTTGCTGATGATACAACAGTAGTGGGTCTCATCAGCAGGAATGATGAAACAGCTTAGAGAGGAGGTGGCGAGGCTGGCGGATTGGTGCTCAGTCAACAATCTCTCCTTGAATGTGGACAAAACAAGAGAGATGATTGTGGATTTTAGAAAAGATCAGGCTGACCATTTACCCCTGTGCATCAATGGCATCATTGTACAGAGAGTCAGCTGTTATAAGTTCTTGGGAATACATATAGCAGACGACCTGTCCTGGTCAACCAACATCTCTTCCCTCGCCAAGAAGGCACAGCAGCATCTCCACTTTTTACAGCAGCTGTAAAGAGCAAACCTGCCCTCCCCCACCCTCACCACATTCTATAGGGGTACCATTGAGAGTGTCCTGACTAGCTGTATCTCTGCCTGGTATGGCAACTGTAACATCTCTGACCGTAAGTCTTTGCAGAGAATTGCAAGTACAGCGAAAAAGGTCATAGGAGTACCTCTTCCCTCCATCTCGGATATTTACAATACACGATGTACACGTAAGGTTTATAGAATCATAGACGACCCTTCTCATCCCTCCCATGACCTACTTGTCCCACTGCCATCTGGCAAGTGGTACCGGAGCATCTGGGCCGGAACTACTAGATGCACAACAGTGTTTTCCCCAGGCTGTCAGGCTCCTGAATACCCTGGTAGATAAATGCTGCGTCAAAAGCTCTGGTTTGTACAACGGCGTATAAGAACTTTGGCTGCTACTGAACATGTTTATACAATTGGTGCAACACATTGAGCTTGTATTGCTCTTGTCCAACTTGGTTTTGCACTAACTCTGCACTAAATTTGTATTTTGTATGTACCATTTTTTTGCACTATTTGTACTTGCACTATTTTAAAAAATTTTTTTTTGTTTTTTTGTTTGTGGTTATTGTATGTCTTCTGTTCTATGTATGTCGTCTGTTGTGTGAGACTGGGGGCAAACGACATTTTGTTCCGCCATGTGTTTTTATAGCATGGATGAATGACAATAAAGTAATTTGAACTTGAACTTGAAAGGGACATATAAATGCTGCTCTCTCTTTCTGCTAAAGACCGATTTTCACTCAAGTAGGAATCCTATAGACCACAGGCTGAAGTGGATTGGATTCTGTCTAGTCCTTCAGAGCAAGAAGCCTGTTTCAACCTGGCAGAAAGCACAGGCTAGCTGGCTAGTGAGTGGGATATCAGTCAGGAGGTGTCTGCTATTGGGAGCCCATAGCAAATGTTTGGAATTGCTATTGGGGAAGGGCAGCAAATTCCTGGAAGAGGAATGGATTTGATTGATTTCCTTGTTGGTATTGGTTGGTATTGGTATTGGTTTATTATTGTCACTTGTACCGAGGTACAGTGAAAAACTTGTCTTGCAAACCGATCATACAGGTCAATTCATTACACAGTGCCATTACATTGAGTTAGAACAGAGTGCATTGAGGTAGTACAGGTAAAAGCAATAACAGTAAGAGTAACGTGTCACAGCTACAGAGAAAGTGCAGTGCAATAAGGTACAAGGTAACAACAAGGTAGATCGTGAGGTCATAGTCCATCTCATTGTATAAGGGAACCATTCAATAGTCTTATCACGGTGGGGTAGAAGCTGTCCTTAAGTCTGGTGGTACGTGCCCTCAGGCTCCTGTATCTTCTACCTGATGGAAGAGGAGAGAAGAGAGAATGTCCCGGGTGGGTGGCGTCTTTGATTATGCTGGCTGCTTCACCAAGACACAGAGAGATAAAGACAGAGTCCAAGGAGGGGAGGCCGGTGTCCATGATAGTTTTGGAGCTGCACTCCTTTTGCTTTGATCCATCTGCCCTATTGGTCCTTAACTTGGTTCCAAGGAACCTTTGGCTCCTGGAATCAAGTTAATCTGGTTAAAATTTCATGTGCCATGATGACATCATCAGAATCTGAACCACTTATAAAAGGACTCCAAAGCCCTCCAGCAGATGTCCATTCCACTTGTTCCAAAGAGCAACTTAATACGCAATGGGTAAGTAGTGCAATCAGGATGGGTTTGTTGGCTACCCCTTTTTGTTGAGTGGCCTGGTTTAAAGTCAACTTTACACTGTTAAAGGAAAACAGAGGAGTCATAACAAACTTTGGAATATAACAATAAAAACTTGGCACTTATCATTTAATTCAGTAATAAGAGACAAGATTGTCATATAACGGGTAAAGTAGCTTCAAGGTTAAGTAAATGTCTAGCAACCAAAGTTCTAGACCAATGAATCAGGGGCATGGGTTCAAATCCCTCCACACCAGTTCGTAAATTTAAATTTGAGCATTTAGAAAAAGATTCTCTCAGTAAGAGTAGCCATTAAACTATTGCGTTGTATAAACTGTTTCAGTAAGTGAAGGAAATCCTTCATTTTTACCCAGTCTGGCCACAGGTGACTAGAGACACACCAATATGATTGACCCATAAATGCTTCCTCCGTTCAGCACAATTAAGGATGGACAATAAATGCTGATATTGCCAGTCACATCCACATCCCGTGAATGAATAAAATTAGGCAGTGTGTCCGATCATCAACAAAACATCCATGTAGTCACAACAAGTAAATTTTATTAACCGACCTTCTGTATAATCTGGAGTTTACTTCTCAGTACAAGGCTGCTTCAAATCATAAATACAGCATAATATTGGAAATGGCACAAGGTTTGCTTGCAGCTGTTTCCAAGTGCAGTTAAGCATCTACTAGGTCCCTGATTGGAGAGGAGTGCAGTAGAAGGGATGGGAAACAGGCCTGTGCTGTGCAGCAAAGCAGACAGGAGTTGCAGGGTGAAGCGATTGTGGGGGATCGTTCCCAGGAATTTCAGTGTAAGTGGGCACAGGGCCAGGAGCAGAGCTCCCTCTGCTGGGAATTCTCTGCCTTTGACCTAACAAAGATCCAGCTCTGTTTCTTACACCAGCCCCACAGAGGTTTATGCATTTGCTACACTCTATTTCTCTCCAATGTTGATGGTTCTGTAGCTAGACCAATACAACCCAGGGGTGAACAGAATCTTCATAATTACACTTCCATCAGCAAAAAAAAAGCCCAGGCTCCGGAAACAGCATCAAAATCCTGCTGAGTCAAGCCAATGAAGCTATTTACTGCTGAAAGCTGGAAGTTAGGACCAAGTTAAAAGGTCTTTTGATTCAAAATCCCTAAATTTCTTCATGCTCTGCATGAAGCTGGGTAGAAATGTAGGTAGTAGAATTTACAATCTAATAAAGCAATAGCTAACGAGGTCTTTATAAGAACTGTCGGGAGAATGCCACAGCAGGAGCCTCTATCATTGAGTCTATAGTAAATCATTCTTCTTATTAACGAAGTGGCAGAGTGATTTTAAAGGAGGCTCCAGAACTTTTGCCAAATATCCTCTTATTATGAGAGAATTGGGGATGTCTGCAGGGAAGCTGGGACTCCCGAGGATCACTCATAGATTTAGTTTTGACAGCTGTTACATTTCACAGTGATGCACGCATCCCCATCTGCTAAGAATGTTCCATCTCCAAATTTATGAACAGGGTAAACTCTAATGTAATGTTCTTCAAGGGAGTGTAGAAGGGCTGAGACAATTTTTGCATCAAAACTATTTCCTGATGGAATTGTTAATTAACAGCAGCAGCACAGATGCTTAAGAAGCTGTTGGCTCACCAAAATGCAAGAAGCCAGGGATTATTCTGCTATCCATTTTGCCTTAAAGGGAGGAATTCATCTATTATATTGTCCTTTTGCGATTGCTCCGATGCACTTGCCTGAAATCCCCATAAACCTAGCAGGCACGGTAGTGTAGCGGTTAGCGTAACGCTTTACAGTGCCAGCGACCCGGGTTCAATTCTGGCCACTGTCTGTAAGGTGTTTGTATGTTCTCCCTGTGTCTGCGTGGGTTTCCTCTGGGTGCTCCGGTTTCTTCCCACATTCCAAAGACAAACTGGTTAGGAAGTTGTGGGCATGCTATGTTGGTGCCGGAAGTGTGGCGACACTTGCGGGCTGCCCCCAGAACAGTCTAGGCAAAAGATGCATTTCACTGTGTGTTTCGATGTACATGTGACTAATAAAGATATCTTTTTTCTTGTCTGGCCTAAGTGTGACTCCAGACAATATGGATGACTCTTCACTGTCTTCTGAAATGACCTGAAAAGCCATTCACTTATATCATAAGAGCTACATTAAAACAGAATAATGGCCTTTACCAGATATTCAAGAAGGCGGTTTAAATTTGGGGTTACCATTTAAGAGAGAGATGAGGCAAAATTCATTCTGTCAGAGAATTGTGAGTCTTTTATAGATCGTATACTCATACAACGTGGAAACTGGCCCTTCAGTCCACTGAGTCAGTACTGACTATCAAGTATTCATTTATAATAATCCTACTTTAATCCCATTTTTTTATTCTCCCTAGTTTCCCATCAACATTGTTTCCCTTGGTGGGTGAGTTCAGGACTAGAGGACACAGTATTAGAATTAGAGGGTACCCATTTAGAACAGAAATGAGAAGAAATTTCCTTAGCCAGAGGGTCGTGGATTTATGGAATTCGTTGCCACCTACAGCTGAGGAGGCCCAATCATTGGGGGTGTTTAAGGAGGAGATTGATAGATATCTAATTAGTCAAGGTATCAAGGGATATGGGGAAAAGGCCAGGAATTGGGGCTAGATGGGAATAGTTTAGCTCAATGTGAGGTAGCGGAGCAGACTCGATGGGCTGAATGGCCTACTTCTGCTCCTTTGTCTTGTGATCTTGTGAACTCCAGACTCCAGCCCCAGATTCTGTCACTCAGCTACAGACTAGGGAGAATTTACAATGGCCACTCAACCTTCAGCACGTCTTTGGGATGTGGAGGAAGCCGGATCACTGGAGGGAGTGATCCAGGCAGTCACAAGGAGAACGTGCAAATGCCACACAGACAGCACGGGAGATCAGGATTGAAGTTTGCTCCACGGAGTTGTGAGACAGTGCCTCTACTTGCTGCACCACCGTGCCACCCCCTTTGAAGCTCTCTTTGTCAAAAGATGGTGGAAGCAGATAATTTTCATATTTTTAAGACGGATGCAGACAGATTCTCGATAAGTGAGGTTCTGAAAGACTTCTGTAGATAGATGGGGATGCAGAACTGAGCGTAGAATCAGATCATGCATGATCTTACTGAATGGTGAAGAAGGTTGAGGGGCTGGGAGGCCTAATCCTGCTCCTAATTCATATGTTGCCACCATCTACAGCCAAGGTTGATGGGGTTTTTGCAGTCCATTCTAACACCACAATAGTAATTACCTACACTGAAATTGGAGTAAAATTGGTAGGAAATAGGGCAGCAAGTTAGCCATGCATTCTTGGCCATACTTAATTGTGGACGAGTGGGCTTCTGTGAGTCTTAAACAATTTTAGGCGAAGTGTCTTTGATGCAACCATCTAAAAACTAATTTTACTCTGCTGGTCACTTCCAATCCATTCTAGAATATGGCAAATTTCAAAATGGAATCCAGGCTGAGTTCCGCATTTCTTCAAGCGTATTAAGATTAAGATTTAGAATTGTGTCTGGGTAGGCACCTTATGCACAAACATAGAGTCTTATGAGATGAGGACTTGGGTATGTATGGAAGGATGAGTCAAAGGGCTGGATAACCTCAGCTCACTTGGACTTACCTTTGTGATTATACAGAAGTGGCCCAGGTTAAGTTTGGCAATATAACCAACCCCAACTTTTGGCTCATGTTTCATTGTCAAAAGTTTCAATCCATTCTTCAACCACTTTGATGGGCTGTTTGAACCCTAGGTAAGCTTCCAACCTTGTATTCATTCTGTTAGAAGTCCTTCTACCTCAAGGATGGCAAAATAGTGTAGCTGGTGGAACTGCTGATTCCAGCGCCAGTAATCTTAGTTCAATCCTGTTCATTGTGTTGAATTTGCATGTTTTCCTTGTGATTCTGTGGGTTTCCTCCAGGTTTTCCAGTTTTGTCTCACCCCAAAGACATGCACATTTGTAAGTTAATTGCCCCTTATAAATTCCTCCAAGCATGTAAGTGACTGTTAGGATTTGGGGGCAGTTGTGGGGAGGTTAAAATGGGATTAGCGTAGGATTATTGTAAAAGGGTGCTTGGTGGTTTGCATGGATTTGTTTCTGTTCTAAAGCACCTGTTTCTGTTCTGTATGACCCCATGGCTCTACGAAGAAGGCAGTCTTCCCCAGTCCTGCCTTGGGTGAATTCCCCATTGTCATTTTCATTACCTTCAGAGTTAATAATTCCACTACATTTGTGGAATAAACAATGAATCTGCTGGAAATTCATCGCAGATCATGCAGCATCTGTGGAAAGAGTAACAGAACTGGTGAAAGATCATCCATCTGAAACATTAACTCTGTTTCTCTCTCCACTAATGCTTGCATGACCTGCTGAGTATTTCCAGCAGTTTCTATATTTTATTTGCAAGCTTTAGCATCTACAGTAGTTTACATTATTTTTCTGCTTGGTTTCCAATCTGTGAAGTTGAGCTCATCCAAAAGCTCTCCTGACCGTATATTATTCCACTTCCGTCATTGCTACCATTGCCCTGATTTGCTGTTTAAATTTGTCAAAGTATAAATTGCCATCTTAGAATGTGAAGGTTACAACACCTGCAGTTTAATAAACATCCACAGAAGCCAGAAACCCTGAAGGCTCATTAATATGACAAATTTGGCTTCTCCTTGGCCCCAACCCAAAGTCCAGAATATCTGCCTTTTTTGCTCCAATGCTCCCCCTAATTTTAATGTTGTGTAAAGAGTAGGCTAGTTTAAAATAATCCACTAGAACCAATGAGCAGGGAGCCAGAGGCACTGGTGCAAGGCAGAGACAGCTGCCACATCATTTCAACATCACTAATTTAGTACTTGGAACCTGCTTCCTTACACTGGCAGCAAGGCTCCAAGTACTAAATTAGTGATGTTGAAATGATGTTGAAATGTGTTTACTGTAACAAAGAGAAGGCCAGCTACTGGTTCAGGCAATTTGTCTGCGAAGAGCTGGTACAAATGAGAAATAACTTGCTCAGGTTTGGTTAGAAAATAGTAGGCTTGTGATCATGCACAGGCAGAAGAGATGTAGTTTAATTTGGCATCATTTTCAGCACAGACATCATGGGCTGAAGGGCCTGTTCCCGTGCTGTTCTATGTATAGCATAGTGTGATGTTTCCACACTACATCATAGGCATTCTGAATATCTAAGATGTGTAGCACAACTTGGCATGATTTGTACAATGTCTTCTTCCAGATTGTGCAAAGTTGAATCATTTTCTGAAATTGCAATTATGCCTCATTGCAAAAGCTCTGAACAAATAAAAACACCATTCAATGAGCAACCACTGTACACGTTTCAGTAAGCTGTCACTGTGCATCATTCAGTGTGTACAATTCATTGAACAGCCAGTGTCTACTTTCTCCAACCAGTGTACACAATTCATCGAGCAATTAATGTACACTATTTCCAACCAGTGTACACAATTCATTGAACAACCGGTGTACAGTACACTGGTCTACTACTGGCTGGCCTTCTACTTTTCACTCTCATCAGGAGAAACTGCTACTGTCCTAACCTGCTCCAGTTGTGTATACCCATTAAATCTGACCCACATGGGATCCTGGATAAGCAATTTTAAAAATGGAGAATTTAAAAATTGTCATTCTTGTTTTCAAATCCCTCTGTGGCTCTCTCTCTGCAACCTCCCCCAGTCTATAACCCATTCTCCTCTGAGATAAGTTGTTCTACATTGAATTTGGCCTCTTTCCTTCACATCCTTGATTTGAATTGTTCTGTCATCAGTGGTCATGCTTATAGACTCACTGCTCTGCAATTCCCTTCTTAAATCTCTTTCCCTTAAGTCACTCCTTAAAACATTTCTCTTTGATCAAGTTTTTGGTCACAGGGAGACACAAGACACTGCAGATACTGGAATATAGAGCAACAAGCAAACTGTCAAACTACTGGAGGAACTCAGTGGGTTGAGCAGCGTTTCTGATGCAGGGTTTTGACCCGAAATGTCGACAATTCCTTCTCCTCCCCAAGAAATGCTGCTTGACCTGCTGAGTTCCTCCAGCAGACTGGTTATTGCTCCAAGGTTTTGGTTATCTTCTGTAATATTCCTTAATGTGGCTCAGTGTTAAATGCTGTTGAAACTCTTCCTGTGAAGCACCTTGGGACACTTCTCTACACTAACAGCAAAATATAAATACAAGTTGTGTTCTGATATCAGTTCAGTGAGCACACTGCTAACCAGTGGATACAATTCAGTGTGTAACTGATGAACTAACGTACGTGAGCTGGCCATGTATTCTGTCCCAGACACTGTGTGTATGATTAGCAGAATTATCTGTACTCGTATAAAAATCCAACCAGATGATTCACGTCCCTTGGGGATATACCTGCCAGTCCCAGCCCAGTCACCTTTACACGTGACTCCATTCTAACACTTATGTGATTAACTCTGAACAGCCTCAAGGTAACCTGGGTGGAGCAATAATTGCTGACTTGTCAGTGCCACCCACACCTTAATAATGATCCTAATAAAAATATTAGTTCAATCTCTTTGTTAAAAAAAAATCCAACCTTTATATTGAGATATTTTTGACTTTAGCTCAGTGAATAAATAAGATGAACAGTTTGTGTAGCTGGGAGCAGGAAGTTACAGAGGGACATGAACAGATTAAATGATTATGAAGCTGGAATTCAGTGAGAGGAAGTGCGATCAAAAAGACAAATTGTATAATTTTCCTAATGGTGAAAGATTAGGAACTTTTGAGGAGAGAGTTCAACGCGCATCTAGATCACTAAATACATCTTCTGAAAATCACAACTTCAAACAACCAGTCTGAAAAATGCAGTGGAAACTAAGTGAATCCTTTGTCGTAAGTGTCCACATTTCATGTTGGGGGAAGGAAACAATTGGCACTTTGTTAGATCTAATTTAAGGAAAACTTCATAAGCTCTGCCGGCTGCTGGTGTACTTGAGCACAAGGTTGTAGACAGGAAAAGACTTGATGACAAAATAGGGAAATGATTGACATTGAAGGAGAGATGGAAGGATTTGGACTGCAATGAAGAAGAGAAAGAAGGAAAGAGGAAGGGAAGCTGCTGAAGGGAAGAGAGAGGGATATGGTTGACAATGAAGAGAGAAGCAAAGAATTGAAAAGAATGGAAATGGGCATTTTGAGAGGCAAAGGATAAAAATTGCCTGCATATACCAAGGAGGTGGCGATGGATGATGCTGGTATTAACAATGGTTGTGAGTTGGAGGGAGAAAGGTGGAGACAGGTTTGAAGAAGAACGCGAACTGGACTGGAGGGGGAGCAGAATGGCCACCTCAGCTGCAAGGGAAGTTGTAGCTTGAATAGGAACCAAAAGGCAAGTCGCAGTGAGTATGGCAACTTGAGCTAGGGTCTACCAGCTGATCTGAAAGCAGTGGCCAGAAGATTTCCAGTGTAGCTCTGTCCTTGGGAACAAAAACCATATTGAGTCTTACCATGTTGCCATACGCCCACTTAGATGAGGTGATTGGAGGATATAAAGAGTGGACTTACAGAACACACATTTCCAGGTTTCAAAGCACCTTACAATCATTTTTGTATATAGAAAACATGGTAGCCAGTTTGTGCTAAGTAAGATCCCATAAATTGCTAATGACCAAATAATTTTTTTTAGTGATTTTAATTGAGGGATAAATATTAGTCAGGAGATCAGGTCTCATGCTTTTTTTTGATACAGTGCAGTTGGATCTTTAAGGTCCACCCTAGACAGCAGAAAGGGACTCAGCGACATCTCACCTGAAAGACAGATGTACTTTGCGTTCAAGTCTCTGGAGTGGGACTTGAATCTATAATCTGACTCAGGCGAGCTTTGTGTCACTGAGCCAGATGTAGCAGCACTGAGGACATTGACCAGCTTTTACACATGATTTTGCAAGCTATGGGTATTTGTGATTGTATCTCTCATCCAGAATAAACCTTTCATCCAATTCACTTGTTTCACTCTGCTTGGCAAGTCACCCAACCGCTGCTAAATGTGAATTCTTTAGTGAGCACATGCATGGCCAAGAATGTCAAAGTCACGCAAACTAAACAGAATGCACAAATGTTCAGCTTTGCACAGCTCCATTTGCAGTGAAACAAATGGGTGCATTTATTCACCTGCAACTCAATTGTTTTTATATTAAAAAGCAGTGATTGATAACTCTTTAATAAACTTCTATTAAAATAGATGACCTGAAGCACAACATTAATATATCTGCAGGGCAGGGCAAAACCTACATCCTATTACCATTTTGTCAGTAATGAGCTGAATGTCTGGGCATGTTCTCTTTATTAAGTTGGACAAATGAATCACATACAAAGTGCTGGAACCCACATCACTTTGGAATCCAGTCTTGTTACACTTTGTATTAGTGGCATCCTAGAAACCAGGAGGAGGCACATACAAGCTTTTGCATTTTTCTTGAACTAATGCTAACAGAGCTTGCTAATGTAATTTAGGATTTATTTCTCTCTAAGGTAGCAATAGTCATTCTAAGTCTCAAGGCCCACAGTATTCAAAGTTTGCCAGCATAATGCATTGTTTAGCTGAAGTAAGAGCAGTTTATGTATTAAAGAGAGTTTGAAAGGACTAGAGGAACTGCACCTTCAGATGGGACTCCATATAGGAAAGATGATGGGGTAGCAATTCATATGGAGTGGTAGGCAAATTGGAAACTTTCTAGTCTGGCATTCTGTGGTCCGGTAAGTCCCATGGTCCAGCACATTTTGAATCTGTAGTACAGACCTGTGTTAATTAACTAATTCTAAGTAAGATCTAACTAATATCTAAAATTAACAAAGATCTATGCTAATCTCTAGCTCATTAAGTTTTGCAATCTCAGCCAACAGCGTTTCCAATTTATGGAAACTTCGGGTTACGGACAGTTCTCAGATCTCTTATGTAACCTGGGGAGTGTCTAAAAAATCAATGTTGTGAAGAACAGTTCTCCTGCTCAGAAGATGATGATCATGGGGCAATTTCTGTGGTCCAGTATTTTGTGTGATCCGGCACTAGTCAGGTCCCAAGGGTGCCAGACCAGAGAGTATCAATTTATTTCAGCAAAACTGCTGCTTAATTGCAGCACCTGATGTTTAATGTCATTACAGTGAATGGAAGTCAATATTGGATTCATGTAACAGGTAGCTGATATGATACTAATCATTAAGTGTCAGCACCAGAAAGGAATTTCTAATCCAATATACATTAAAGGTTGCAAACCAAGGACTTCTTCAAGACTCAAAGATAAGGGAAACAAAGTAATGTTCACTGTTAAACTAAAAATTCAATTGCATAATACTGTATTATTCAGGGTTAAGCAATTGAAAATTAATTTTACCTGCAATGAACTGCAATAACAATCATTTTTGGGTCACTCTGGAAATTTTACCAGGCACCTTTGCACTTGTTGACGCTTACCTTGGTCAACTAACTTTGGTTAGGTGAATGACCACACAAATCCTAATTAATTCAAACTACTCACAACTTTGTTGTATCAACTTATTATATCAAATGCAAATACTCATGTAATTCCTGAATTCTGTTGTTCCTTTTGGACCAATATTCACCCAAACTACATTTCTCACTTATACCGAAATAGGGGATCTCCTGTTAGCCAAATGACTGATCCTTCTACTCCCTGCCCCAGGCAGGGGGGTCTTCCTGGCAAAAGTTGGTCTCCCCGGAGTTCTCGCTCATTAGTCTCCTGAGTTCTCGCTGCTCTACCTCCAAAAACCGTAATTATTATTCTTTTCCCTTATCAGTTCTGCATCATTATACTTTGACTCTGATTCATTGGGTCATCCTGTGTGCACCTCTCACTGGTGCTGGCCCAAGGCACCCCCTCACTGCACACCTCCGATGTCATTCCTTTGCTTTTTTTGCTGAATCAGGCCATTTCACACTAATTATAGGCAGTTCAAGTCAGACGCTGGGCTCAGGCACTCCAGTTCACCGACACAAACTACTTCTGCCTCATCAAAGAGCATCCCACAAATAACTTCCTATTTGGAAATGATCCTTGATTAGCAGATTATCAGTAGGGCCTTCGTTATGTCCACTTCCAAGTACTTCAATCCAGAAAGATTTAATTCAGAGAACGACAGTCTCCACTTCTTCTACCACCAGGACCGCAAGAAACTGGAGAGAGTTGCGGATACAGCTCAGCGCATCACAGAAACCAGCCTCCCCTCCATGAACTCCATGTCTTTACCTCTCGCTGCCTTGGCGAAGCAGCCAGCACACTTGCCAGCACAGCCAGCAGACCTCACCCACCTGGGTCATTCTCTCTTCTCTCCTCTTCCATCAGGTAGAAGATACAGGAGCCTGAGGGCACGTACCACCAGGCTTAAGGACAGCTTCTACCCCACTGTGATAAGACTATTGAATGGTTCCCTTATACGATGAGGTGGACTCTGACCTCACGATCTACCTTGTTGTTACCTTGCACCTTATTGCACTGCACTTTCTCTGTAGCTGTGACACTTTACTCTGTACTGTTATTGTTTTTACCTGTACCACCTCAATGCACTCTGTAGTAATTCAATGTAACTGCACTGTGTAATGAATTTACCTGTACGATCATTATGCAAGACAAGTTTTTCACTGTACCTCGGTACAAGTGACAATAATAAACCAATACCAATGCCAATACCTTTGTTTTGCCTTACTCGTCTGCTGTCCGTGACTTGTTCCAGCCAGCTGTTCTGCAGATCTTAAAATCCTTCAGGCCAACACACTCCTGATGTGATTTTCACATTAGGCTACACAGGACGAAGCCGTTTCCCTGTGCAACAGTTCTTTGGAAGCATTGAAGGAGAAATTCAGGCCTCTGTTTCTGGAGCAACCATTGTTGTCCTACATGGGAAGTATAACCTGGAGCTACTCTGTGGTGGTAGAATGGAATCTTGCCAGTTAAAACCCTTGGGAATATAGCCTCACAATTCCCTATCACGCGCACTCTGTGAACTTCTCCACCTCCATTTCAATCCTGACCTACCGATTTGTCACCCATTCCTCGACCTTACAATCCCCGGAGGTTCAGGCCCTTTTCTCTTGGGCCCTCAGAGGTATTACAGAACAGAGAGACCTCAGGGTACAAGTACATGGTTCCCTGAAAGTGGTGACACAGGTTAGAGAGGCTAGTGAAGAATGGGTACAGGAGTTGGGACATCATGTTACAGCTATACAAGATGTTGGTGAGACCGCACCTGGTATATGGTGTGCGGTTCTGGTCACCATACTATGGGAAGGATGTGATCAAGAAGGTAAGAGGGTGCAGAAAAGGTTCACAGGGATGTTGCTGGGACTGGAGGGCTTGAGTTATAAAGAGATACTGGATCGGCTGGGACCATTTTCACTGGAGTGAAGGAAGTTGAAAGGTTAGCTTACAGGGGTTTTTAAAATCATGAAGGGCATTGATAAGGTAGATGGTCATAATCTTTGGGACCAAGGGATGCTAAAACTAGAGGGCATAGGTTTAAGGTGAGAGGGATAGATTTAAAGGGGACCTGAGGGTCTGCTTTTTCACACAGAAGGTGGTGGTATATGGGACAAGCTGCTAGGTGAAGTGATAGGTGTGGGTAAAATCACAACGTTTAGAAGATATTTGGGAGATTTGGACAGGTTCATGGTTAGGAAAGGTTTAGAGGGATATGGGTTTAATGCAGGCAAGTGGGACTAGCTGAGGAAGGTGCCTTGGTTAGTATGGACGAATTGGGCCAAAGGGCCTGTTTCCCTCCTGTATAACTCTGTGACTCGAGATCTGCTGCTTGCCTTGACCATTCATCGCCACAGGCCACAGTGTTTCTGGTCCCCCACATGGCCATTTGAAATAGTCTTCTTGAGTGCTCCCGCATTTCTAAACCTAAATTTCCAAGGAAGGAGGAGAGTTCGCTGAGAAAACTGAGGACGTGAATGAGTGTCTACTAACCTGGTGTGAATACAACTTTGCCATGTGAGATTGGCATCAACATCTGCAGCAACAGCTCTAAATCACAATCCAGAGCTTTAACATGTCCCTGTTCATTCTTGTTCTCCCTCTCTCTCTCTCCTTCCTTCTCAATCTATTAACCAGATCGATACATAAACATTGGAACTATCTCGGTAATCACAGTTACCCTATCAAGAATATTCTCTTTCTCCTTTCCATTCCTCCCTTACTCTCTACAACACAAAATTATTCTGTTTTCTCATTTTCCTTGTTCCGGAGAATGGTCTTTGACCAGAAATATTGTCTCTGATTCTCTTTCCACACATTCTGCCTGACTTGTTGAGTGTTTCCAGCATTTTCTGTTTTTATTTCAACTTCTAGAATCTGCACATCCACAGTTAAACAGAGCTAGAGGGGAATTGTTGTCAATGATCTTCTGCTCCACCACATGGAATGCTACTGCAACCTTCACAGTCAATACAGAATCAGTGATTAGATATTGATGTGTGCTTTTACACATTCTCTTGTAAAAATAATGGGCTGAATCATCCTTATCATTCATCGTAGGAGAATTGCAGGCTAGGTCTTCTCAGTAGGTCAGCGTATTCATAACTTACGTTGCAGGGTAGAACCATTGAACATGCAAGAGGTTAGATGCCAGCCTGTTCACAAAGATGTTATTCTAACGAGCTGAACCTCAGACAAAAGGGGAGTGATAAAACCTTTATTCTGGATCCAGCACTAGAATGAAGCTCAAATCAACACATTAATGCTTGGACAAGATTTTGTAATTAAAAGAAAATTCATTTGGAACACCCCCAAGTTTCAAGTTCTAATAGGTTTTATTATGAACTCTAAAACTGCTTGTGTTAGCAGTTCTAACCTACAGATATTGAGTCCAAAAGATTAAAATAACAAAAGCAAAACCACACATAATATATATTATGACAAACTTAGCAGAATGCCTCAGGGATTTTATGATAACATTGTCTCACAAAATTTGACAACAGGGATATTATGATGGATGACTAGGTTTTAAGTAGTGACTTGCAGGGGGAGTGCAAGGGAGCGGTGTAGAGAGGTCTAAGGATGTATTCCAGAGCTTGGTATCAAGATAAATAAATGCACAAACACCAGTGGTGCAGCAATAAAAATCTGTGCAAGAGGCCAGAATTAGAGTGCTGTTGGATTGGACCAGGTTAGAGGAATAAAGGAAGTAAAGCCATAGAGTGATGGCACCATGTTTGATCAGAAGGATGAGAGGCAAATGGTATTTATTGTGAGTTAGAATGGATACAGGCAACTGAATTTTGGCAGAGTTTAGGTTAATGGAACTAGGAAGATGATCAGGAGATCATTGGCATAGTCTTGTCCACAGATAATGAGGCCACTACGGAGGGTTACAGCAGTTGATGATCTCAGGTGCAGTAACGATGGAAGGGTGTGAATGGATTGGGGTGCATGAGGGAGAAGTAGGTGGCTTTGATGATTGACAGCTTTTGTTTAGTAGCTCAACCCATGGTCAAATAGGATGCAGAGAATGGAAGCTTTGGCTAATGAGCCGGTGGCAATGTGTATCTGAATAATAGAATAATTTCTTACATCCACATCACAATTACATGCAGGGTCATGCTTCTGTATTTCACAGCCTAATAGAAAGTTAGTAACTTGAGCTAGAGTTCTTCTTTATCAGTTATCTTCTTTAGGGCATACTTTAATGGTTTAGGTAATGAAATCTGATATGATGAAGTACTCTGCTTCCATTTATATAGTTTCTAATCCCCACTCACTGGCATTTAACCTTCTATAAGAATGCTGTATTTATAGATATGCATTGCTATTTATAGATTGTCTATTAATACTTATGTTTAATATATAACACTGTGCATTTTAATTGATTTGACAGCGTCACTGCAAAAATCAGCTACAGAGTTTGGTATTTACTCAACAGAATTCAGAGAAAATATGTATTTACAAAATATTGTGGTACACATTAATTGTTTGTAGCAGTTGATTATCTAAAACTAAGTACCAATGAGATAAACATCTTGGCAAAAGTCGACAATACTTGTTTGACTAGTTTCATTAAAATATTTCACAACGGTCATTGTAGATATCACCTTGATGGTGGGCATAATTTCTGGGATGTACCTATCAGTGCCCTCTCGTTGATCTCAGCTGAATGAGTTGACAAATAAAAATAGGTACGTATTGGATACTAAAGATATGAATGTAAAATAACCTCAGTCCTTATTGTAAAGGGACCAATTTCATAAACAATTTTAAAAACTGCATACTTAAATCTCCAAGATCTGGGCCATTGTTTCCAACCTGAACTCTGACGTAAATTCTGTCATCAAACAAGCATTAATTGGAAATTCTTGAATAGAAGTCAAGCAACAGAAATAGAACTAGTGACTGTGCTCAAAGGTCTAGTAACATGCCAAGGATCCACTAAGTGGTAAGTTGCATCCAGGTCTGGTATGTGCAAGACATGAAGATATAAATTGTTCATAAATGATTCTTCTCCCTATCCTGGATTAAAATAGTATCTCTCTTCAAAGGGAACATCAACAAAATATCCACTAGATAATTAATAATCTCTTTAGGATGTTTGGTAGAAATGCGGTAACAGTTTGTTACTGGTGGGTGGTGGAGAACTGCAGATGTCTGCTTCCATTCTTACATAATAAGTTGTAGCCAGAAAATCATCTGGAACAATGTTTTTTTTAATTCCCCATACCTTTACCCATGGTATCCTCCAAGGATCTGTCCTGGTCCCTGTTATCTTCTCACCTATATGCTTTTACTTCTCTCTGAGAGGGTAGATCTCTGACACCACAGCAGTCCCTCCATGCTGTGCAGTGCTGGGCAGAGACAGGGTGAATGCACACAGTCTTTTTCCCAGGGAAATAGAATCAAAAACTAGAGGGCATAGGTTTAAGGTGAGAGGGGAAAGATTTAAAAGGGACCTGAGGGGTAACTTCTTCATGCAGAGGGTGGTGCGTTTAAGGAATGAGCTGCCAGAGGAAGTGGTTGAGGCAAGTACAAGAACAATATTTAAAAGACATTTAAAGGTACATGGATATAAAGGTTCAGAGGGATATGGGCCAAATGGGACTGGCTTAGATGGGCAACTTGGTCAGCATGGACAAGTTGGGCTGAAGGGTCTGTTTCCGTGCTGTATTACTCTGTGACTGTGTGAGAAATGTCTGTCTTTGATTACATGACCATATCTTCATTAATCAACTTGGACAGTGATTCCATTTGCCAGAGTTTTTGATCAAAAAGTTGTTATCTCTGGGACAATATAGGGTGAAACGGCATCATCAATCCTTCTCCAATATGTATGGAAGCAGCAAACTGAATCTAGTGTTAAAGCCCTCCTATTAAAACTTGGATCTTTTATGGAGCGTTGAGTTCCGATGGTTTTCTGTATAACAGGTCACACTGTCTAACATGAGATGAGGTCATTGGTTCATGTAATCCTGAACTAATAATTAACCCACATTGCTATAGAATATTTTTCAGAAATATTCTTTCATATCTCATTCTTGCCAAATTGAAAAGTAGAAATACAACCCATCTTTGGGAATGTAATCTGCAAATAAGTTGATTTACCCCCAACTTATAAAGGAGAAGAATTTATTAAATAGTCTACAATGCAGAAAATGTATTTACCCTCCTTTCATCACAATTCTTTTCCATATTCAAAAGCCTGTCAGTTTTTGCTACAGTTCTTTGAAATTAAATAATTTCCTTGGAATGAAATAGATAAGCTTCCCTTATATCTTGGAATAAGTCAGCAGATGGATCCTTGAGACAGAAATTCTGCTGATATTAGATGCAATGCTAGAACTGCTGAACACTCAGACTGTATTTTTATGCTGTGCTTTATATGTAGGTACGTATGAACAGGAGGCAGCCTTTCAGATGCTGTTCTATTCAGTGAGATCACAGTATCTTAATTCTATCCACCTGCATTGTCTCTTATCCTTTCATACCCTTTTCTGGCAGTAACCAACTAAGGTCAGATTTTAAATTATTAATAGAGGCAGCATCTGCTACTTTTTGTGGGAGTGAGTTGCACATTTTTACCATTTTTGCATTGAGATATTTCCTAACCTCTCCTGAATGGCCAAGGTCTGCGTCTCCTTGTCTTAGAATCCTTCACCAGTAAAACAAAAAAGCTAGGGAAGCAAAGGACTGCAGATGCTGGAATGTAGATGGAAAAACAACAAGATGCAGGAGGAACTCAGCAGGTCAGGCAGCATCCATGGAGAAAAGCAGATAGTCAACGTTTCAGGTCAGGAAACCTTCTTCAGGACTGAAGGCAGGAAAAGGGGAAGCCCAATATATAGGGGAGAAAATCAGAGGGGAAGGGAGGAGAGGAAGTGATGGAGAGGGAGGGGGAGTTGCAGCCTATCGCAGGGACCACTCTCTCTGCAAATCCCTAGTTCACTCCTCCCTTCCCACCCATCCCACTCCCACCCTGGGGACTTTCCACTGCCCCTGCCATAGGTGTAACATCTGCCCCTCCATCACCTCCATCCAGGGACCCAAATAGTCCTTTCAGGTGAGGCAGAGGTTTACCTGTACCTCCCCTAATATCATCTACTGCATTCGGTGCTCCAGGCGTGGCCTCCTCTACATTGGCAAGACCAAACGCAGACTTGGTGACTGTTTGGTCACCTATGCTCCATCTGTAACCGTGATCTGCAATCACTTCAACTCCCCCCTCCCACTCCATCACTGATATGTCAGTCCTCAGCCTCCTCCACTGCTGGGAGAAGTCCAAATGCGACCTGGAAGAACAACACCTCATTTTCCGTCTTGGGACCTTGCAGCCTAATGGCATGAACATCGAATTTTCCCACTTTAATGAAACCAACCTCAACCGCGCCCCCCCCCCACCACCTTGCTTCTTCTTTTCTTCCCTTTCCTACCCTCTCTCTCTTTTATCTCCTCGACATTTTTTTCTTCTCTCTCCTTTTCCTCTCCTCCCCTCCCCCCCCATGCCACCTGCCTCCATACCTTCGACTCATCCCCCTGTGGATCTGCTCCCTCCTCCTCGCCCGCATCTGCCCATCACTATCTCTTACCTGCATCTACCTATCACCACCTTGTGTCCATCCTGCCTCCCCTCTTTAGTCCACCTATCACTGCTCTGTTTCTCCCCCCTGTATATTAGGCTTCCTCCTTTCCTATCTTCAGTCCTGAAGAAGGGTCCTGACCCAAAATGTTGACTGTCTGTTTTTCTCCATGGATGCTGTCTGACCTGAGTTCCACCAGCATCTTGTTGTTTTGTCAAACAAAAAAGCTTCTCTCTATCCTGCTGTGATTCTAGCACTCTAGTACCCATTCTGTTTATTACTTGTACCTGCTAATACATTTTAATGACCTGTGTACAAGGACCCCTGGATCTCAGACCTCTGTTATTCATTTTCACCTTTTAAATACTACCTAGATCTATCCGTTTCTGATTCAAACCAGAGGACATAACATTGACCTGCATTGATATCCATCTGCAGTAACATCATGCACTTAATTTATCAAGGTTTCTGTAGTTTATATGTTCCCATCCCACACAATTTCAGTATTCCCTCATTGCATCTGTTGTAAGCTTGGATACATGCCCCTAGATTGTGTGATCTAGCTTATCAATAAATACAGTGAATAACTCGGGCCCCAGCAGAGATCTTCTGGGATACAGTTAATTACTTCAAAAATAAGACTGTCAATCAATCCTTGATACCATTAACAATGAATGGTATGAAACTTAATCAAATTCCCATGTTTGTTTGGCTCCAATCTTCAAAAAGAACAAGACTATTTATTTGGTAATAAAAATACCTAAGATTCTTTACAGGATCAATTTAAAATTGAACTGGGTATTAAGCCTCTGATGATGGTGATGAGCCTCTCACTTCAGTGACCCAGGTTCGATCCTGACCTCTGGTATTGTCTGTGTGGAGTTTGAACAATCTCCCCACGAACCTGTGTGTTTCCTGCCAGATACCAGCTTCCTCCCACTTCCAAAAATAGGTCAATTGACTTCTCTACATTACCTGTAGTGATGGGGACTCAAAGGAAGATCAGGGAGGAGTTGATGACCTTGTGGCAGAAAATAGGTTTCATGGAAATAAATGTGGGAATGTCTGAGAGTGAGCACTGATTCAGTGGACTGAACAGCCTCACTCTATGTTATTATGAAAAATAAGATGAGCCCCATGCTGATTGGTATGTTAATTGGTAAACTATCCCTTGCGTAGGTGAGTGGCAGGAAGTTAGGTGGCATGAGTTGATGGGTTTATGGGAGAAAATATGTTGAAAATATGCTCAGAGAGTTGGCATAGACCTAATAGACCAAATGTCCCCCTTCTACCTTGCAAGGAAACGAGGCAGAGAGGCAAAAGGTTTGAAGTTGCAGGGGTGCATTGGAATAATCACGTCCAGAGGTAATGAAGACATGGTTGAGGGTTTCAGCAACTGAGGCATATTTGGAGTCAAGCATTATTACAAAGCTGAAAGTAGGCAATGGTGTTGATAGAAGAGCCAGAACGCAACCTGGGGCCAAATGTGACATTGTGGTCACAAGCAGTCTGGTTCAGTATCGGACTTGTGCCAGGGAAAAAGATTGAATTAGTAGCTAGGAAAAAGACCAAAGACAATGACTTTCTATTATTTAATTGAAGGAATCTTTTGCTCAGCCATTACTGGATGTTGGACAAACAGTAACAATTTAGGGCTGGTGGATAGGGTCAAGTGGATAGGGTCAAGAGAGATGGTGATGAGAGAAAGTATGTGTCCATACCTTATTAGTGTATGCTATAAAAGTGAAAGCTTTTCCTTCCTTCTGTTATATTCCTCAGTTGATAAGGAAGGGATTTACCAGGATGCTGCCTGGATTGGAGAGCACGTCTTATGGTTGAGTGAGCTAAGGCTTTTCTCTTTGGAGAGAAAGAGGATGAGAGGTGACTTGATAGAGGTCTACAAGATGATAAGAGGCACACAGCCATGTTTAAAGTCAGAGACTTTTTCCCAGGGCGAAAATGGCTAGCACGAGGGGGCATAATTTTAAGGTGATTGGAGGAAGGTATGGGGGGGATGTCAGAGGTACACAGAGAGTGGTGGTTGCGTGGAACGCACTGCCAGCAGAGGTTGTGGGGGCAGATACATTAGGGACATCTAAGAGATTCTTAGATAGACATATGAATGATAGAAAAATGGAGGACTATGTGGGAGGGAAGGGTTAGATAGATCTTAGAGCAGGATAAAATGTCGGCACAACATCATGGGCTGAAGGGCCTGTACTGTACTGTAATGTTCTATGATAATTGTATACAGTATTCCCACAATAAGCCAGCTCCTGATACAGACGTAGCTTGCAGCTGCAATATAAGTATTAGCTGCTTTAGCCACTGTGGCATGACTAGATCTGGCCTTCCCTCAGATGCCAGCATTTAACAGCAGTGGTGGGTCTGCTTTTCATGCTACATCAGTAGCTTTAATCGCCCTGAGTTGAATCTGGAGACTGTACCCCATGCTGGTGCCAGATTGGAGGATTTTCACAATTCATCTTCACTCCCCTGTGAGTAAGAATGTTGTGCACAGAAACCAAGATTAAGCTCTTCATACTTGGCTGCTTTTGCTCCCCTGATTTAATTGGCCATTTACATCAATGGCAAATCTTGTCTACCTTTTAAATGCTGGCCTGAATTGGCGGAAAGATTACTGACAGTCTGCAGAAGACACCAGGGTCGTTCTGCACCTATCAGCGATTGGCTTGCTGCAATTTGTCAGTATCTCAAAACAAAACAGCATCCTAAAATCTGAGCGTTCTAAAAGACTTCAAAGAGGAGCAATGTGCTTTTACAATGTGGAAGTATTACGACAGTGGGCTTTGTCCTGTTTGATGGTCGGAGAAAAAGACATGAATTGAAATTGTGTATGCTGACTGTACAGATGGAACAAGCTGAAGCCATGAGATTAGTGGCTGGAAAATCCCTTAAAAGGCTCTGGTGTCCCTTTAGTTTTCTCGGTTGGCTATTGTATGTGGAATGAATGAAGAAAGGGTGAAGGTTTTGCTCAGCGCAGTTTACAGGAATTTTGTTTCTCCTATATATGGTAACACCATATCACTTGGCCTTGCACAACTGAAAACAAAATGCAGTGATTAGCAGGGCATATTGAGCAATTTAATACTGAACACTTATTCATCAAGATGGATAAACACACAGTTGATTAATTAATTTTTCAGCACAAGCTGCTAGTTACTGCCTTCTGGGATGTGCTTTGAAGTTTTCAGTGCTGAGGTGTATTAAAGAACTTCTTGCATTTTGGTGAAAAGATAATTAATGTGAAAAATGCCCAGGATTACTTTTGGATACTAATTCATTTGGATGCAAAACGCAGCAGTATTCCCAGAGATTTGTCACAGAAGACTATTGTAGTTAAATTATTCACCCTTCTCTATTCAGCAATGCAGACTGATTCAGCACCCAGACATATCCATTCATAGACTAAGCTCAGTGAGAGGATAAGTAAATGGCAGCTGTAATGCTTTTGATGAACAGTATGGATAATGATCAGTAGAGCTACAAATCAAAACAATTCCTATTTACAAATCCCAAATAACAATTTAATTTAACAGCATTGTAACACCATCATTAAATTTCCAGCAGGTAAATATCCATAGAAATTCTTCAAATATAAACTGTTTTCTTGATGTACTTATAAACAGGCTTTGTAAATACTTACATGATCAATAATACTTGATCTAAATAATGTGCAATACACTACTTGCAAAAACCTCCATCTTTCCAAGTATAAATCATCATGATGACTACATAGCCCCTGTTAAAAGTTAATCCGTGTTTCCATTCTATTGTACAAATTTGTTTTTCGCCATTCAAAATCCTTGGGATTTTTTACTGCTTTAAAAGTGCTATGTGAATTCAAATTTTCATTGTTACGATAATTAAATGGTTTTGTTAATGTTTATTACTTAATCTTAAATGGAAACCAATGCTGAGCAGCATTCAAAATAAGGCAGTGTCACTATTTGTCCTTATCCCATTCCCTTTCTATTGCTTGATGATCATCTCTGTTTGAGCAGGCAAATAGGGCACCTGACTCAAACCAATGCGTTCTTCTTTAATTATGCATCATACAAATGTATTGATAATGATGTGACGAGTGAGGGAAAGGAATAGGAGGCTTCAATCAGAAGAGCAGAGGTGTTGCATTGATATCTCAGGTTGAAGGATGTCATAGGTGAAGGGGTTTCCAAATTAACATAAGAATGTTACTGATAATGTATTAGGAACAGAGTAGCAATTCGTTGTTTGCTATTTGTTCTCGAGTAAGACCATGACATCTAGTCTATAGAGGCCACTTCTGGTCTCCTTCCTTGAGAAAAGATACACTGGCTTTGGAGGTGGTGCTGAGGAGGTTCACCAGGTTGATTCCAGAGATGAGGGGTTAGCCTATGAGGAGAGATTGAGTCGCCTGGGACTATACTCGCTGGAATTCAGAAGAATGAGAGGGGATCTTATAAAAACATATAGAATTATGAAAAGGATGGATAAGATAGAGGCAGGAAAGTTGTTTCCACTGGTAGGTGAGACTAGAACTAGGGGACATAGCCTCAAGATTTGGAGGAATAGATTTAGGACAGAGATGAGGAGAAACTGCTTTTCCCAGAGAGTAGTGAATCTGTGGAATTCTCTGCCCAGGGAAGCAGCAGAGGCTAACTCATTAAATATATTTAAGACACAGTTAGATAGATTTTTTCATGGTAGGGGAATTAAGGGTTATGGGGAAAAGGCAGGCAGGTGGATCTGAGTCCACAGCCAGATCAGCCATGACCTTATTGAATAGCACAACAGGCTCGACGGGCCAGATGGCCTACTCCTGCTCCTATTTCTTATGTTCTTATAGTGGTGGGATGAGATCACAAGATCACAAGATCACAAGACAAGGGAGCAGAAGCAGGCCATTCGGCCCATCGAGTCTGCTCCAAGGAAAAGGGAAAAAGAAATGGGGTGGGGGAAAAAAAAAGAAAAACTATTCTAATCCCATTTTCCAGCCTTATCCCCATATCCCTTGATACCCTGACTATTTAGATATCTGTCTATCTCCTCCTTGAACACCCCCACTGATCTGGCCTCCACTGCTGTGCGTGGCAAGGAGTTCCACAATTTCACCACCCTCTGGGTAAAGAAATTTCTCCTCATCTCTGTCTTGAAACTGTACCCTCTAATTCTAAGATTGTGCCCTCTGGTCCTGGACTCGCCCACCAAGGGAAACAGCCTAGCCACATCTACTCTATCCTTACCTGTCAACATTTTAAATGTCGCTACGAGGTCCCCTCTCATCCTTCTGTACTCCAGTGAGTACAGTCCAAGAGCCGACAAACGCTCATCGGAGATGGCTCAAAAGTTCCTATCACATCAGTGATAGGGGTGTAGAGTTGCTGTAGCATCAGTGGTTCTTGATTTGAGATCCTCTTTTCCCCCTTGCTTTTGTATACAAGAAACAACGACTTGAGCTGTCATATCCCTCACACCTCTCTGTCTCACCCACCTCTCCTGAAATCCTTTGATTTTGCCTTGAATCATCTCATTTTCTTTTGGTGCTGTCTCCTCTGCCCTGTGCCACTGTGAGATTAGGGTGGTGGACAAAAGGCCACCGCATTTTACGCAGAGTCACAGATAGTCATAGAGTCATCCACCATGGAAACAGGCCATGGTGCCCATCATAGAAAATAGAACATTAAAGCAGTGTACAGGCCCTTCAGCCCACAATGTTGTGCCGACATTTTATCCTGCTCTAAGATCTATCTAACATAGCCCTCCATTTTTCTATCATTCATGTGGCTATCTAAGAATCTCTTAAATGTCCTTAATGTATTTGCCTCCACCACCTCTGCCGGCAGTGCGTCCCACGCACCCACCACTCTCTGTGTAAAAAACTTACCCCTGACATCCCCCTTATACCTTCCTCCAATCACCTTAAAATTATGCCCCTTCATGTTAGCCATTGTCACCCTGGGAAAATGTCTCTGACTATTCACTTGATCTATGCCTCTTATCATCTTGTACACCTCTATCAAGTCACCTCTCATTCTCCTTCACTCCAAAGAGAAAAGCCCTAGCTCACTCAACCTTTCTTCAGAAGACATGCTCTCCAATGCAGGCAGCATCCTGGTAAATCTCCTCTGCACCCTCCCTAAAGTTTTCACATCCTTCCTATAATGAGGTGACCAGAACTGAACACAATACTCTAAGTGTGGTCTAACCAGAGTTTTATAGAGCTGCAATATTACCTCACAGCTCTTAATACCCCGACTAATGAAGGCCAATACACCATACACCTTCTTAACAAACCTATCAACCTGCGTGGCAACCATGAGGGATCTATGGACGTGGACCCCAAGATCCCTCCGTTCCTCCACACTGCTAAGAGTCCTGCCATTAACCTTGCATTCTGCCTTCAAATTCGATCTTCCAAAGTGTATCACTTCACATTTTTCTGGGTTGAACTCTATCTGCCACTTCTCAGCCCAGTTCTGCATCTGTCAATGTCCTGTTGTAATCAACAGCAACCTTCTACTCTATCTGCAAACTTACTAACCCACCCTTCCACATCCTATGCTTCTCCAAATGCCCATAAAACCTGTCTCTAAGAATCTTGTCCAGTAATTTGCCCACCACTGAAGTAGACTCACTGGCCTGTAATTCCCAGGGTTATCCCTACTCCCTTTCTTGAACAAAGGAACAACACTTGCCACCCTCCAATCATCTGGCACTAATCCTGTGGCCAGTGAGGACACGAAGATCATCGCCAAAGGTGCAGCAATCTCTTCCCTCACTTCCCGTAATAACCTTGGATACACCCTGTCTGGCCACGGTGACTTATCTATCCTAATGTTTTTCAATAGTTCCAGCACATCCTCCTTCCTCACATCGACATGCCCTAGACTGTTGTACGCCATCCTCACAAACGTCAAGGTCTCTCTCACAGGTAAATACTGAAGCAAAGTATTCATTAAGGACCTCCCCTACCTCTTCTGACTTCAGGCACACATTTCCCCTTTTATCCCTGATCAGTCCTACCCTCACTCTAGTCACCCTCTTATTCTTCACATATGTGTAGAATGCCTTGGGGTTTTCCTAATCCTACTCACCAAGGCTTCCTAATGCCCCCTTCTAGCTCTCCTAAGTCCATTCTTTAGAATACCTTGTAACTCCCCAGAGCCCTGTCTGATCCTTGCTTTCTAAACCTCAGGTAAGCTTCTTTCTTCCTCTTGATGAGATACTCTATGTCTCTTGTCAACCACGGTTCCTTCACTCTACCATCCTTACCCTGCATCAATGAGACAAACCTATCCAGAACCCCATGCAAGTACTCCCTAAACAACCTCCACATTTCCATTGTGCACTTCCCCAAGAACATCTGTTCCCAATTTATGCTCCCAAATTCCTGCGTAATAGCATCATAATCCCCCCTCCCCCAATTAAATATTTTCCCATATCATCTGCTCCTATCCCCCTCCAAGGCTATGGTAAAGGTCAAGGAATTATGGTCACTGTCTCCAAAATGTTCTCCCACCAAGAAATCTGAAACCTGATCAGGCTCACTGCCTAGTACCAGGTCCAGAATGGCCTTTCCTCTAGTCGGCCTGCCCACATACTGTGTCAGGAACCCTTTCTGGACACTTCTAACAAACTCTGCACCATCTATCCCCTTTACACTAAGGAGGTGTCAATCAATATTCGGGAAGTTGAAATCACCCATGACAACAACCTTGTTATTTTTGCACCTCCTGATCTGCTCCTCAGTGTCTCTGCTGCTATTGGGTGGTGGTGGTGGGGGGGTTCTGTAGAATACTCCCAATAGAGTGAGCGTTCCCTTCCTGTTTCTGACTTCCACCCACACTGACTCAGTGGATGATCCCTCCAGGACATCCTCCGTTTCTGCAGCTGTGATACTGTCCCTGATCAGCAAAGCCACTCCCCCACCTCTTTGACCTCCATGAGATACCTACCCATACTCATCCCATTATGGACAATGTTCATAGCCTTCTATGCCATGACATTTTGATCCCTCGTCTAAATACTTCTTAAGTGTGAGTATACTCACCTTCTCCACTCTCAGGCAGTGCACGCCAGATTTCACCCTCTGGGTGACACAATTCTTCCTCCAATCCCCTCTAAATCTCTACACAGTGCAACAAACCAGCACCCTGTTCATAATGTAAAACTCCTTGGCTTTCTGGACAAGTCTGAATGGATCTTCTAGCAAAAACAGGATGACAAAATCGTGACTGTGGCTTCAGAATACTTAGACAAATGTAAATTGACTCTAGTCTGAAAGTAAGAGTATGGAGCATTCCTTGATTTGTTTACTTTCTTTATATTGGTTCAAAGGTATCAAGCCAGCGCTAAACCCAACAAACAACTAAACACGGCAGGGCTCCTGCTTATCTGCCTAATATTTGTGTAGGCGGCAAATTTTGTTTGACAGTTTCAGTGAAGTGCCTTGGGGTGCCTCGCTTTATTGACCACACTGCCTAGATATAAATTGTCAAACAAAAACTCAAATCTACAGCCTCTCCCGTAGCACTTGTACACACATCAATGGAATTCAAATACCTCAAACTTCCATCAAAACTTATACCGATTTCGTTGACCTAAGCTGGCTAGTTGTCAAACATTTTCATTTACAGTCAGAATGAATGGGATCCCTATTCATTCAGAACCAATTTATTATGGAGTGAAAGAGGTCTTGCAGTAAAACAGTCCGGAGCCTAATTTCACACCCCCCCCCCCCCCCCACCACCCCCTTATTCTGGAATTCTCGGCCAAATAAGTGGATTCCAGGGCTGAGGTCTCCCAGTTTTCTGTGGATATACACCTTGCTCCCGCTGCTTCCTGCACTTTGCAGATACACACGGGGACGATCTTTTTGGAACGATTGATAGAGACCCACAGTCTAATCGGTCAGGTCTCCGTGGCACCCTTTCGCCCAAGATCATCGTTTCTAACGAAAGTTTATACCTGCGTGGGTGATTGATGGTCTTTCTAATTGCTGGAATACCCAGTTGCCAGGGATAGAGGCTGGCACGGATCAGAGAGCACAATGCCTCCAATATTCCATTAACTGGGGCGGCAGCTGTTTCCCGGGACCCCTGTTCGATGTCCACACAAGCGCCTTCTCCCACAGGGACCAGGAGTAACCGCGGGCGTTCATCTGCGAAACGTCGCTGTCAGCAGCGCGTCCTCGGGATTCACACTTGACACGCTCGCTCTGGGCAAAGGCGGGATATCTGCCGGAGCCCAATGCGCTGAATTAAACGCGTGAAAGAGCAGTCCTGAGGGAGCCTGCAACCAAAGCTCGGACAGTTGGAGGAGGTGCAGACGCGGCCGGGACTCGTTCTGTTGTCCCGGACCCCGGCAGCCAGCTGTTCGGAAGACGAGGCGCTTCATTGCCCGTTTTGGCACGGCAGACCAGTCAACGCCAACACTTACACGCGTGCAAACGAGGCAGAGAGGGGATGCAGACGGACACAGGGAGAGAGTGAGCGAGGCAGAGAAAGGGACAGCGGAAGTCGCTCTCTCTGCCTAACTCTTACTTTCCACCGTGTCTCTCATCCCCTGGGTTGGTCTCCTCGCTCCATCTTTGGCTCTTTGCTGCCTCTTTCTATCCGCCTGTCTCTCTGCACCTGTCTTTTATCCTCTTTGTTCCCGAACTCACTTTCTCCCTCCCTTTCCCCCCCGCTCAGAGAACCAGGAGGAACCGCAAACGGAAAGTGAGGCGGAAAGAGAGAGAGAGAGACAGAGAGACAGAGGTGTTGGCAGAGAACGAGATGGATAAGCGGGGAGAGGAAGAGAGAGAGACAGATGCGCACCGAAAATGATGGAATAAACTATGGGGGGAGAAGGGAGAGAGAGGAAATGGGGAGGAGTAGGGAGAGGGAGAGAGAGGGTGGGGGAGAGGGAGAGGGAGGGTGGGGGAGGGAGAGAGGGGGGAGAGGGGAGAGGGAGAGGGAGGGAGGGGGAGAGGGAGGGAGGGAGAGGGGGAGAGGGAGGGAGGGGGAGTGGGAGGGAGGGGGAGAGAGAGGGTGGGGGAGAGGGAGAGGGAGGGTGGGGGAGAGGGAGAGGGAGGGTGGGGGAGAGGGAGAGGGAGGGAGGGAGAGTGGGAGGGAGGGAGGGGGAGTGGGAGGGAGGGAGGGGGAGAGAGAGGGTGGGGGAGGGAGAGAGAGGGTGGGGGAGGGAGAGAGAGGGTGGGGGAGAGGGAGGGAGAGGGGGAGGGAGGGAGAGGGGGAGGGGGGGAGGGAGGGAGGGAGGGAGGGAGGGAGAAGGGGGAGGGAGGGAGGGAGAGGGGGAGAGGGAGAGGGAGGGAAGGGGGATGAGGAAAGGAGGAAATGTGCGGGCAGTATAAAGTGCTGGACAATTTAATGCAATTGTTCCAGTCTACCCCTTCCTTGTCTCTCGTTCTATTCCGTCCTCGATTACCTGCCTCACTCAACCTGTTCCTCCTCTATCCCCACTGCCTGACCCCGTGTCGTTGTCCCCTCATTGTCCCCCCCCCGCATCCTCTCCTCTCCCCCCACCTCTCTCCCCTCTTGCCTTCTCCTCCATCTCCCATCGGTTTTGTTCTCCCATCCCTTGCCTTCCTGCCATCTTCTTGCCCCCCCCCCCCCCAACACTGCCCGGCCCCCTTACCGTATTTGCACTCCCCGTCGTGGAGTTTGTGGATCTTGCCCTCTCGCTGGTGCACGGATAACCAACTGGCCAGGTGCAAGGCGCAGATCGTGGGGTAGGTGTTGGCGTCCGAGCCACACACGGGGTAGTCGTGCTTGCACACGCAGGACCCGGTGCCCTCATCTTCCTCCCCCTCCTTCTTCTCGTCCCCCTCCTCCCGCCGCTGCCCGTCCGCCGAGGTCAAGCACACGTATCCCGGGGCGCAGCGGCCGTGCCTCAGACCCCGACCACCGCACCGTTCGTCCTCAACCCCCAGGCACCGGTCACAGCAGCCGCACTCGTCCTTGGCCAGCAGCTCGGGCACTCTGCACTGCACGGCCGGGCAAGAGGCGGGCTGGCACCGGTCGCAGCCCGACTGTGCTGCCGTGCACCACGTCGCCCCGCCGAGCATTAGCACCAGGAAGACAAACTCCATCCTCGCCGCTCCTGTGAGAGTGACCCACTCCGGATCCCAGCCGCTAACTCAGCCCCACCTCCCCCCCCCCCCGCCTTATTCATTATTCATTAGGCTTCCACCCACCAGGGCCGTGCACATTGGACAGGTTCGGATCCAAAACACCCACCCAGTAGATCCGCAGCCAGTCATTCAGCACCTTCCCAAATAAACAGCTGTCCCCTTCCAATCGCACCTGGGATCCGCGGTGCCTCCCCGGAGTTCACTGAACGCACTGGCATTCCTTCCCGGGACACGTAAACCCGCTGCCACCGCAGACCCCCATCAGCGGAGTGTTTACCTTGCGGAGGGGCGCAGTTTCAGAAGCAGGTTGACAACAAAATATTGACGGGCTTTTTAATGCAACTTTACACAGTGTTTGAAAACAAATGGACTTAGAGACACAAGAGACTGTAGATGCTGGAACCTGCAGCAATCGACAATCTGCTGGGGGAACTCAGCGGGCCGAGCGGCATCTGGGGGTGGGAGGAATTGTCACCGTTTCGGGTCCAGACTCTGCATCGGGACTCATCCATCCCCCCCATCCGACCCCTGCAGATGCTTCTCGACCCGCTGAGTTCTTCCAGCAGATTGTTTGTTGTGAAAACAAGACGATGTTGCGTTTATGTAGCGCTTTTACCACCCGAGGACGCCCCCCCGAAAGCGCTGGGGGTGGGGGTGGGGTGGGGTCAACAAAATACTTTTGAAGTGCTTTTCCCGCTGTGAAGTATGACATGCCTCAGAAAATTTCCGCGCAGCATGAATTTATCAGCAGTAATCACATAAACAACAAGTTGTCCCTTTTAAAAAAAAGTTGTTGGAAATATAAATATTGACCATGGCAGTGAGAGATATTTATCTTTAAATGGTGCCCCGGGATTCTTATATATGGAGGACAGGACAACTGGAAAGCTAGCACCTCTGACAGTGCAGCACTCCCTCAGCACTGCACTGAAATAGCAGCCTAGATTATGTGCTCCAGTCTCTGGAGTAGGACGTAGACCAACATATTTTGGCTCAGATATCAGAGCATTATCAATGAACCAAGGCTGTCTGGCACGGTAGTGCAGCGGTTAGCGTCACGCTTTACAGCGCAAGCGACCCGGGTTCAAATCCGGCTGCTGTCTGTAAGGAGTTTGTATGTTCTCCCCGTGTCTACATGGGTTTCCTCCGGGTGCTCTGGTTACATCCCACATTCCAAAGACATACGGGTTAGGAAGTTGTGGGTATGCTATGTTGGCGCCGGAAGCGTGGCGACACTTGTGGGCTGCCCCCAGAACACTCTGCTCAAAAGATGCATTTCACTGTGTGTTTCGATGTACATGTGACTAATAAAGAAATCTTATCTCCATAGCTTATGGCAATTCTTGCCATCCCTTCCTGTCCAGGTTCTGCATTATTGCTCTGAAAGCCTCCTTCCCCCCTCAGAGGCTTCTCCTGGTCACCGGTTCTGATTGCCACAGTTGTAAAGTCTTCTCTCCTTAGGACAAATCCTTTCTCACCTTCTTCCTTGCATTCTGCCTCTCAATCCCCTGTTTTCTTCCCTGCTCTGGGCATCCCCTCTGGTACAACAATTTTCCTCTCTCCCCAATTCTTTTCCTACTACCCATCACCACCATTTTCCCCTCTTCTCCAACCACCATCATCCCCTCTCTCCATTAGGTCCTATTCATGAGTTTCCAACTCACTGCACCTCCGACCCTTTCAATTCCCATGACTCCCTAACCCTTGACTACTGCACCTCCTCAGACATTCCTGGAAATGTAGATCCCATTCCAGAGACTCTACGAAAAGTCAATCCATGTTATTATCAGCGTCCTTGAAGAAGTGTTTCTTGACATCAGTCTTAAACCTGTATTTTGTGGTAATCTCCAATTCATCTTTGATAACTCTCTTTCTGTTACAATATTGTCCAAATCAATTACAGTTATTCTTCTTTTTTGCATTATTTGAAGGTTCCAGTGGATCTTTCTTTTCCTTTCCTAGTTCTATAGTCAAACAACTAGTTTAGACTGAAAGCCCCAAAGGGTCAAATGGAAAGCAAATAAGGAAGGTGAAGTTCAAAATGAGTCATGAAAAGTGTTATAATTCACAATGAACAATGAGCTAGAACTCATTGAGGATGCCTTAAGGCTGCCCCTACATGTCCAACCATTTGTGGCTTCAGTGTATCGATGGCATTCTCTATCATGATACATGGGTTTCATTGCTCTGCTTCTGTCAATGGCTCCCACAAGGATCTCAGCAGTTCTGGCTAAGGGAGTAATTCTGGGCTCTGCCTTTGAGCACCCCTGGCTCAAAATCTATCGAAAATAAAATTCCTTGTGACCCATCATAAACTTAGGTTCACTCAAAACTCTGCTCATCCCCCTTGTTCTTGCTGATTTACATTAAAGCTACAATGCCCCAAAGGTTGTTTTCAACCCCTTCCATGGCAGTTATCTTTCTCCCTATAAACTCTTCCAGCCCCTTAAGCCTTTGAAATCTTTGGGCTCCTCTTAGTGGTGACTATACTTTCAACTGCCTTTGTCATAATCTCTGGAATTACCACACAGAATTTAACTTCTCCACTCTCTGTCTTTCTGTGCCTCCCCTCTTTTTTAAAACTGCATACAAACAAACTCTTAGACCAAGAAAATGTTCCGACACCTTCCTTGAGGCTATGTCAAATTTCTGAAGATAACACACTTGTGTGTCACCTTGGGATGTCTGTTAAACATGTGCAAATTGTTGCTGTTATTCCTGTTGCCAGGAGTGTTTGGAGTTTGGCTTAGTTGGATCCCAAGGTAATTTCTAGCTCTTTCAGCTCACTGTTCCCTCTGTTCAGAAGTGGATTTTCGATGCAGTATGGATTTTCCCATTTTAAAAAAAAACAACTTGGATGGTCCTTGTCAATATTTCAACGACCAGTGGAAGTGCTGATTTGCTGTTGGTTCATTGGCAAGTCTATCATACAGAAAATGTAACTCAAAATATTTATGAGACTGTGAAAGACAGAAGAGATGGCAATGGGGGTGGGGTGCAATTGGTGGGATTAGTGAATTTGGGTAGTTAAAAATAAGCAAAAGGCAAATCAACAGCTAATTTTACACCCTGCCCAATTCTCTTTCTTGTAGAAATCAATTAGTGAGAAATTCTGGTGCAATGTTAATTCATTCTCTTTCATTTTGCATTGCCAGCCAACTCCAGTTTCACATCGAAACACAAAGTGAAATGCATCTTCTGCGTAGAGTGTTCTGGGGGCAGCCCATAAGTGTCACCATGCTTCTGGCGCCAACATAGCATGCCCACAACTTCCTAACCCGTACATTTTTGGAATGTGGGATGTAACCAGAGCACCCGGAGGAAACCCATGCAGACACGGGGAGAATGTACAAACTCCATACAGGCAGCGGCCAGAATTGAACCCCGGTCACTGGTGCTGTAATAGCATTACGCTAACCACTACACTACTGTGCCTGCCAAATTAATTACCTTTCAAGAGTAGGTGGAGAAAATACTCTTAAAGGCTAATGGTATATTTGCCTTTACATCCAGGAGACTGGAATGCAAAGGGGTTAAAGTCATGCTATGGCAAAGCAGAACACTTATTAGACACATGGTATGCTGCTTTCACTTCTGGACTGCACACCTTGGTGTGGATATTTGGCACTGGAGAGATGTAGCATAGACTTATTGCAATGAAACACAGAATGAAAGGATTACATTATGAGAAGAGATTACATAAATTAGGATCGCATTCCCTGGAATTTAGGAGATTGAGTTGGTGAATTTTTTGGAGATATTGTAGAGAACTGAGAGGGAAAGTAGAGAGAAAAAAAATCTATTGGTTGTAGACTCCTGGGCTAGGGGGGAGACAGACAAAAAAAATCCAAACCTTCCAGAAGTGAAGTTAGGGAAATATAAAGGCAGAATTGAATGGCAGGACAGACTGCATGGCTTCTCCTGTTCCCATGCTCTGAGAAATAATTAATTTGTAATTATCTATGAAGATTGCTGTGGAAAGAAGTCACAGAATCAGGAAATAACATGACAGAGTAAATAGACAATGGATTGATTATGTCTGAACCAGCTCTTTGATAGAGCTCTCCAATTAATTACACTCTTTTGCTCTTCCTCCATAGCCCTGGGACTTTTTCCACTTCAGTGGTTTATCCAATTTTCTTTAAAGATTATAATTGAATCTATTTCCACCACCTTTACAAGCAGAAGTGTGATATTTTTCCCCTGTTGCCTCCTTTTTCATTTATTATTGACCTTTAATGATTTTGCACACCAGAGAATTGAGGCTAACAGTTCAGGCTAACACTCCAGTGCAGTATTGAGGCAGTGCTGGACTGTTGAAGGTACCATCTTCTGGATACAATCTTTAAATGGGGGTCCTTTCAGCCCTTTCTGGTGGGCATAAATAAAACAACAGCAAGATTTTGAAGCAACACATAAAATGATGGAGGAACTCAGCAGGGCAGGCAGCAACTATGGAGGGAAATGGACAGTCGATGTTTCGGGTTGAGACGCTTCATCTGGACCAGTCTGGACCAGCACTTAATAGATACTGCCTGACCCGCTGAATTCCTCCAGCACTTTGTGTGTTGCTCCAGATTCCAGCAACTGCTGTCCCTCATGTCTCCAGCAAGATTTTGAAGTGGGGAGGGTTTATCTCCAGTTTCCTGGCCAATCAACATTACAAAAATCAGATTACAGTAAAACTCCAATAATCCAGCACACTCAGGACATTGGTGGTGACCGACTGGCAAATTTTCCAGACTATTGGATGTTATTCTTATAAACACCCCAACACACTTCGGCCTCATTTTCTTTAGATGTTACATAATACTTTAATTTTTGCAGTGAATCCGGTAACTTTGAGCTGGAAATGGGCCAAGGGGCATTTTAAAAGGATTGTGGGAAATCGGTGCTTGGTGAGTTTATGGGAAGTGTGGGAACCGGGGTCCCCGTGAGTTTAAAGGGAATATGCGAAACATGAACCAAATACCAAACCACTGGGATTTCTGAACGGTTGGATAGCCTGAGAGTTTACAATGTATGAATTAGTTGCCACACTTTCTATATGGAAACGGTGGTGGAGGTGGATACGATAGAGTCTTTCAAGAGACTGTTAGATAGGTACATGGAGCTGAGTAAAACAGAGGGCTATGGGTAAGCCTAGTAATTTCTAGGGTAGGGACATGTTTGGCACAGCTTTGTGGGCCGAAGGGCCTGAATTGTGCTGTAGTTTTTCTACGTTCTATGTTGTAAAAGTGGCTACACTTCAAAAGTAACTCATCTGCTGGAAAATCTTTTGGGATAACCCGAGGCACTATATAAATGCAAGTCTCCCTTTTCTTTTTGCAAAGAACAGTTCTGGTTTCCCTACTTTTTTGTACTTCTGAAGTTTCTCATCACTGGTATTATCCAGCTGATTTTAGGCTGTTGTGAACCAATTTCAGGTTTTCTATTGGACTGTTTAATATATCTAACTGATATTGTTTATTGCAATACTAATTCTCCTGATAAATGAACCTTTTTAATAGTCAGCCTACCATGGAACACTCTTAGTGGGACTGATACGAGCCATTGTCTGAAATGGGCAGCACGGTTGTGTAGCTGTTCAAGCTTCTGCACCTCAGCTCTAGTGACCAAGTTTCAAGCATCACCTTGGGTGCTGTCTGTGTGAAGACGGCATGTTCCCTTTGCATCTGTGTGGTTTACCCAGGTGCTCTGGTTTCCTCTCACATCCCAAAGATGTGCTGATAGGTTAGTTTGTCACATAAAATTGTCACTAGTGTAGGTGGTTGGTAGGAGAATCAAGGTGCACTTGATGAGCATGTGTAGGAGAATAGGTTACAGGGAAATAAGCAGGTGAATGGGATAGCTCTAAGTTATTCAATGGGCCAAATGGCCTCCTTTATGCCATAAAAATATCTGAAACGATAAAGCCTGTAGATTCCTATATGTTACTGAGTAGGAACAAAAGGTTTCAATCTTTGCAAACTATCCCAATTTACTTCAAGCACAAAAATTACTTTCCTTTTTGTAGAAATGATAGGTTTGCTTGTGGAAATTGATTTTTTATTTGATATCAGGGAAGATTGAAGTGGCCTATTTCAAGTGATATTTGTGAGAGATCATGTTTATTCTCATAAAAATCTTTAAAGTACAATCTGCTAATTCTTTAAAATTTGTGACAGTAGACTTCATTTTCCTTTAATTAAAAATAATCTATGTCAACTGATAGGCTTGTTTAGTTAAAGACATTTTCAGGTGACTCAGTCGCATGCCGGTCAGAGCCACTAAAATAAGGGGCTCTATCAGCTGAAAAGCCAAAACCTGCATGTGAAATTGGAAGAACTTGAAACTGTCCAGTGGAGAGAGAATCTGTTCCTCTTCAACAATCTGTTTACAAACACATGGGAATTGTTATTTGTCCACCCAGAGCTCTTCAGGTTAGAAAATTACAAAGATTCACAGCCCTCTGAGCTCTTTCCTAAATATCCTATTCCTCATCCAGAGGCCCTGCTCCATTGTTCTAGATACCTCCATCAGGAGAAATAACTTTTCAGAACGTTGCGTGTTTTAATGAGGTCTCCTCTCATTCTTCCAAATGCTGATAAGTGGCCAATTGTATTCCCTCATCCCTCACTCCTTATCCCTGGAATCAAGCTGTTAATCCAACGTTGTATCACTTCCAAGACGAACATATCTGTTCCGAGATAAAGAAACCAAAACTGTGTACACTGGTGACACAGAAGAAAACATTCCCTTCATCCAGATTATGCAGGTCAGCAGCTGTTAACAATGTTTATGAATATAAAGATACAAAAGCTTGAGAACACGTAATACTGGCTCAAGGACAGCTTCTATACTGCTGTTATAAGACCCTTGTACGGAACTCTTGTGCGATAAAGATGAACTCTTGATCTCATAATTTACTTCTTCAAGGCCCTTGCACCTTATCTGCCTACTTGCACTGCACTTTCCCTGCAAATGTAACATTATGTTCTGCATTCTGTTATTGTTTTTCCTTTTTGTACTACCTCAATGTACTTATGTTTGGAATGATCTGTCTGGATGACATGCAAGCGAATGCTTTTCACCATATCTCAGAACATGTGACAATAATAAACCAATTAGCAATGAACTAAATGGGGGTTTGGCCAAACATATGCTGAAGTTTGAGAGTGCAATAGGGAAAGAGAGAGTAAGAAACACTCAAAGGGGTGAAAAACAGTGGAACAGAAAAATAAAGGTAGTTGGTAACAGTGATGCAGGCAGGTAGTAAGAGTGTAATGTTATTCCATTGACTTATAAAAGTCAGCTTTAAGTTTGTGTTTCACCTTGATACTGGAAGACCTTGATACTGTCCAATGGAGAGAGAATTTATTCCTCTTCAACAATCTGTTTACAAACACATGGGAATTGTTATTTGTCCACCCAGATCAATGAAAGATCCAAATGCATTGAGCTGAATGTGATTGAGACTATCTGTCAGTAAGGCCAAATAAATACTTCAATAACATTTAGGTTCCTCTGCAATATCCTGGTGGATCTCCTCTGCCTCTTTTCCAGTGCAATGATATCTCTAGTCTCTGGAGTAGAAGGTGAACCCAAGATCGGAGGTAAGAGTGCTCATTGGGTAATGTGTGAAAGATATCACACTGGTAACAAACAATGTGCTGGGGGAACTCAGTGGGTCGAGCAGCATCTGTGGGGAGGGGAAGGAATTATTGAAGTTTTGGGTTGAAACCCTGCATCAGGACAAAGAGCGGAGAAGGGAACAGCATCCCCCATAGATGCTGCTCGACCCACTGAGTTCCTCCAGCAGATTAGTGTTCCTTTAATTCCAGCAACTGCAGTCCTTTGTGTCTCCATTTTGCTGCACTGGTACTCGCTCAGTGCTAAGGATGTGTTTCTCAGGTATGTAAACGCGAATGGAATCGGTGCTAAGAAGTTTCATTATTGCATTACGTATGGATGGACGCATTACGGACAGAGCTGCTGTGCTGGGAAACTCCCGCAGCAATGAAATAGTTAAAGTGATCTCATCACTGCATGGTTCAGAGTGCAGGGAACCACAAATGCAATGTGCAGTGGCTATCTGTGAGGGCTGGTGTTGGGTAGGCTAGAGTGAGTGGTGCAGCCACTCAGTGCCGAGACGTAGAGCTGCACCCTGACTGACACGGTGAGTGTGGGCCATTGCTGGAGGCAGCCAGGACCTGCACCTACACCATCTCCCGTTGGATGTGAGGGAAGCTGTTGTTTTCCCTTCCTCTCCTTGTTTGAACATAGAACATAGAACATAGAACACTACAGCACAGTACAGGCCATTCGGCCCACTATGTTGTGCTGACATTTTATCCTGCTCTAAGATCTATTTAACTCTTCCCTCCCACATAGCCCCCTATTTTTCTAGCATTCATGTGGCTATCTAAGAGTCTCTTAAATGTCCCTAATGTATCGGCCCCCACAACCTCTGCAGGCAGTGCGTTCCATGAACCTACCACTCTCTGTGTAAAAAGCTTACCCTGACATCCCCCTTATACCTTCCTCCAATCACCTTAAAATTATGTCCCCTCGCCCTGGGAAAAAGTCTCTGACTGTCCACTCGATCTATGCCTCTTATCATCTTGTACACCTCTATCAAGTCACCTCTCTTCTCCAAAGAGAAAAACCCTAGCTCGCTCAACCTGTCCTCATAAGACATGCTCTCCAATTCAGGCAACATCCTTGTAAATCTCCTCTGCACCCTTTCTAAAGCTTCCACATCCTTTCTATAATGAGGGGACCAGAACTGAACACAATACTCCAAGTGTGGTCTGACCAGAGTCCTATAGAGCTGCAACATTATCTCGCGGCTCTTGAACTCAATACCCCGACTAATGAAGGCCAACACACCATACGCCTTCTTAACAACCCTATCGACCTGCGTGGCAACCCTGAGGGATCTATGGATGTGGATGTGGACCCCAAAATCCCTCTGTTCCTCCCCAATCTGGAGATTTCTCCGTGGGGAAAACAGAAGATAGGTGGAGACAGCAGCTGTGGGGAGACTGTAGGATCTGGGTGGTCTCTCAACACATGGGGCAGGTGCTGAAACTCCCCACCATATTGGGCGGGGTGCAATCCCAAGTCGCATCCCACCAAACAGCACCCCCTACAGGCAGCCTCTGCACATTGACTCAATGGTTCATGGCACACAGAGCCACCGGGTGAAGTGATTGGCATTCCATTGCCACAGGAGCGCCAGGGGAGGGTGAGATTCACGCTGGGTTCCCGGTGGAGAGGCACAAAAACCCAGGTAGACATCTCCTTTAATGTACTGGGTGGTACGTGCCTGTGAGTGCCCAGAGTCAAGAACCAAGAGTGCTGTAATGAACCTGTCCTCTGCAAAGAAGCACTGCGCAGTGCACAGTCCGTTCATGGGTAATGAACAGAGTTTGTTTTCACAGACCAGCATAAGTTGATTTTGTCCATGAGTTGGAGAGTACACAAAAATCACTCGAGATGGTAACCATACCTCTAAGGTATTGTAATGAATGGCATCAAAAGCATATAAGACTGATTAGAAAGAACAATTACTAAAAGTGGAGAGAGAGAGGAAACTAGTTCTGATATTCGTTGAAAATTGAAAAATTGGACTTTTGAATTTAGTAATATTATGGGAGCTCGTTCATTTGTAGGCGGTATCCACATGTTGGGTTTCTTAACCCCTGTACTTGGTGGACCTGGAAGGAATGTGTCAAAGGATATTACAACATCTAGACTCCCAGTGGTTAGATCGGCTCCCCTCTCCCTGCCAGCCCCTGTAGTCCACCGGTTATCCAGAACTCTCAAATTCAATTAACTTTGTGAATTATTAGTTTAGCTTACAAGTTAAAGATACACTGTTTTCAAACATTCTGACCAAATGCATTTCAATGCTAAAATTCAAATCCATATAATTTAATGTGTGACAGTTTGGGAATCAGAATCAGGTTTACTATCACTGACATATGTCATGTAATTTGCTGTTTTGCGGCAGCAGTACAGTGCAAGATATAAAAATTACTATAGGTTACAAAATAAATAAATTGTGCCAAAGAGGAACAATGAGGTAGTGTTCATAGGTTCATGGACTGTTCAGAAATCTGACGGTGTTCCTAAAACATTGAGTGTGGGCAGCATTTGTTTAATATTATTTAATATGATGCATACATACATTATTATAAACGGAGATAACTCATGCTTACATTCCCAAGTGCTGATGATGTCTATGAACATCAGTTCAATTTCATAGTCTGCATCTTTGGAAATGGATCTACAATAAAAATGTTGAGACTTTCTCCCTTCAATTCTCATAGGTATTTGCAATGAATTTATTGGCAACTGAATTTATTCCACCCCTTTTAAATTATTTTCTTCCTTCTTTATTCACGTTCTGTCCATGTATTTTCTTCATCATCTCCAAAATCACTGGCTCCTTCCCCGGACACACAACCTACCAGTTCGTTTTCACTGGGACTCTTGTTGTGATCGCTGTGTGATGTGTATGGCTCTATGGTGACACCTAGAGGTTGCTGTGTGTATCTTGAGCTGATTCTGGCCATTGAAGCTTCGAAATTTTCTCAGACTAATCAATATTTACGTAGGTTCCTACTTTGTTTGAATTGTTCATTTTGTAGTTTCTGGCTCCTTATGGCTTTCAGCAGTACTTACTCTGGGGTGGTTAACTAAGGCTCATAGCAGGAGGAATTTTAATGACATCGTTAAGCTCCGTTTTGCAACGACACCACAAATTCTTACAGAAATAAAATGCATTCATTGGTCAGGAGGCAGGAAGTGTGCATCATTACCACCACCAAGCATCAGTTTTAACTTCTGGCCATCAGACTGAAGACATTTTGCCTGTTCCTACATCAAAGAGGCCGGAGCATCTGCAGAATTTCTTGTGTCTCAAAGAAGCTGGAGCTATTTTGAGTCCTCACACCTCATAAATGGAACCAGCAGGTAGCCTCTCCCAAAATGGCACGCTGATCAGTGCTGGAGGAGTAAAGGAGTAAGGATTAGTTCTGTGAAGTGTTGATGGGATCTCCTGATTCTCTTCGCCTTTCAAAAATAATTTTAAAATTAAGTTAATATGGCCTCCATACCAGGGCTTTCTTTGCCACAAATGTCTTCTTTTAAATTGGGTTAACTTCTTCCAGTGAAATATCCAGTACTTCATCAATGAAGGGATTATTCATTGGCAAGGATGAACAAGGAACATTTGTACAGACCCTTTGTTTTACGACTAATGCAGGAAAGCATGGCAGCCAATCTACACTCAAAAAGGTCCTGTAGTCTAACGATGTCAAGGTCAAATGAGGGATAAATACTGAGCAGTAGATATGGACACCACACTCTGTTCTACATTTGCTGGTGCACACTTCCATTGCACCAGATAACGCAGACACCACACTTATCATCTTCCATTTCCAGCTGGGTTGTACCTCCCAAGTCTTTTGCTAACACTGAACTGGAGTGCTGGTGTTTATATCTCATTATGAAACAAAAGGAGGTCATTCAGCCCATTGAGTCAGAGCACACCCATTAGTCCCATTCTCCTATCTACCTTGCAACCTATTCTCCCTGACCCCCACCCTCCCTGATTCTTCCACCTAGACCTGGGGCGATTTACAGTGGCCAATTAACCTCCCAGCCTGACTTTGGGATGTGGGAGGAAACTGGGGTACCTGGGGGAAACCCACACAATCACAGGAAGAATGTGTAGACAGCACCCAAGGCCATGATCAAACTCAGGCTGCTGGAGCTGGACGGCAGCAACATTAACCGCTACACCACTGTGTCATTTTATCCCTGAACTTCATTATAATCCAAGGTTTGATGCAAGCTACTGGAGGAGTTTGCTTACCCTATGCTTATGGTAATACTTGTAATAAAATATTTTTCCACATTTCTGAAAGTTTTGTCAAAATATTTTTTGGAACATTTTTTGATCATTCCTTGAGGTGTTTGATTTTAAAGTATCTTTATTTCATGGTTTGTACAGATGAAAGGATAGGGATATCGTTTAAAAGACAATTGGACAGGTACATGGATAGGAAAGGTTCAGAGGGATATGGGTTGTCAGATCCGGTTATTTTCGAATCCGCGGTTTCTTTCAGGAGTCTAGGAATGAGTTGAAAACAACTTGGTGCTTCACAAAGTTTTATTGGAAAAGTTTAAAACAAAGAAGTAGTCACAAAGCACATGGCACTAGCTTTACTACTGGGAGATGAACCAAGACAAAAGGAACTAAAGATGAGCTAGGGCCAGTGGGGGAGGGAGGGAACAAGATTAACAAAAAAATGACACCTTTTATACCTGAAATAAGAAGTACTCCTTAGCTAACAGTAGTCCAATCAGGAAACCTATTAGATACCTGTGACAAAACCAACCAATGAGAACACACATATTCACCTGATGGACGAACCAATAAGCTAGGAAGCGGCCATTCCTTGTGCAGTCACTTGAGGTGTATTAAACACTATACATGTTAAAAAAACTAATTAAAACAGTTGAATCCAACAGGGCCAAAAGCGGGCAAATGGGACTTAGATGGGAATCTTGGTCGGCATGGACCAGTTGGGCCAAAGGGCCTGTTTCCGTGCTGCATGAATCTGTGACTCTATATCTGGAAACTATTTTGGAGTCACAGCATACAAAGAAAAAAGAAAAGAGAATTTAATTTATATACCACCCTTGCGAACCTCCTAAAGTGGTTTGCAGCCAATCTTTTTGCCTGAACTTTAGTTGCAATTATAACATAATAAATGTGGCACCTAATCTCTGTATAGCAAGCTTCCAGACACAGGCAGATAGTTGTTTCACAGGTGTTAATTGAGGGATGGATATTGGCCAGTATGCTGCCCTTCTTCAAAGTGGTATTGTGGGATTTCTTTTGCTACCTGATCTGATTGGATTTAATGTCTCACGAGAAGGACAGAATCTTTGACGGTATAGCACTCTTTGAGTACTGCCCAGGTATTAGATCCAGGCAGAAAGTGTGGGAGTCTTGCCCTGTGATTGGTGTTGTCTCTTTCAAATTGCGCTCCATCTCCCTGTTGAAGTGGTTCAATGTAGAACAGAGTAGGGTGTCCAGATCTTCTGGTCAGTATTTATTCCTCATTTGACCTTAACATCATTAGATTGTAGGATTTTGTTGACTGCCATCTTTTCTTGCATTACTTGTAAAACACCTTGAGATGTCGGGAGGCCATGCAAGCCTCTTACAAATGCAAGCTCCTTCTGTCAATTATTCAAGACAACCAACTCAACTGCTTCAGATCAGGAAGACTAAGGGTTCACACCTGTAGCAAAGATACCAGAGCCAGCTTGCAACATAAAGGTTACACTGTCAGTGATTGGCTAGGTCACCACTGTGTTCAGTTGACATCCATTTCCCAGTCCCAGTCTGTTGTGGTTTCAGGCTTTCTGTTTGTCACTGGGGGATCAGAAAGATGACTGCCGAGCTAGTGTCCATTGTTATTGTTTTCCAACCCCTTTTCCACCCAAGATCGATTGGTGGAGTTTGGAGTAATGCAGGAGATCTTTTTTTTCCAATCTTTTTATTAGTTTTCAAATTAATACAGATTGATATATAGCATCAATATTTATACATGTAATACCAAGAGATCAGGATAACAATCATAGCATATATAATCATAAAGAACAATAACATATAAAAAAATCTGTAGATCCAACGATCTCTTAGTAAATGAATATAATATAAAAGAAAGGAAAGAAAAAGATTTATTATATAAATTTAAAAAAAACCCAAATCAATAAAATAAATTATAAACAATATACACTAAACAAAAAAAAAACTTTTCAAAAGAAAAACAAACAACAAAAAGAAAGGGAAAAAAAAACTGGGCTAAGGTTTCTCAGTAGAAACAGAGCAATATTATGTCATCAAGTCCGTTCCTCCAAGTTGGAAAATTATTGAAAGCGGATCTACATCATGTGAAAATATTGAATAAATGGACTCCAAATATCTTCAAATTTAAGCGAAGGATCAACAGTACCACTCCTAATTTTTTTCAAAGTTTAAACATGATATAGTTTGAGAAAACCATTGAAAAGTAGTAGGGGGTATTGGATCCTTCCATTTAAGCAAAATGGATCGTTTGGCCATTAATGTAACAAAAGCAATCATACGGTTAGCGGAAGGAGATAAATGGCCAGACTCTATCCTTGGTAATCCAAAAATTGCAGTGATAGGGTGAGGTTGTAAATCAATCTTCAATACGTTTGAAATAATTTAAAAAATATCTTTCCAATATTTTTCCAGAAGAGGACAGGACCAAAACATATGTGTCAAAGAAGCCACATTCGATTTACATCTATCACATATAGGATTTATATGGTTATAGAAACGAGCTAGCTCATCTTTGGACATATGGGTCCTGTGGACTACCTTAAACTGTATCAACGAGTGTCTGGCACACATTGAAGATGTATTAACTAAATGAAGAATTTTCTTCCAAGTCTTTATAGGTAGAGATGTCTGGAGTTCACTTTCCCATTCATTCTTAATTTTGTCTAATGATTCTAGACGTGTTTTCATAATTAAATCATAAATTATCGCTATCAAGCCCTTCTGATAAGGATTAAGACCTAAAATTTTTTCCGTAGTTTCAATTTTGCAAAGTGTCGGAAAAGAGGGTATAGTAGTTTTTAAAAAATTTCTAATCTGCAAATATTGAAAAAAGTGTGATCTAGGCAAATTATATTTATTAGACAATTGTTCAAAAGATGAAGAACAGTTATCACTAAATAGATCTCGAAAACATACTATTCCCTTCCTTTTCTATATGGAAAAAGCTGAGTCAGCTCTAGATGGATGGAAGAAAAAATTAGATTGAATGGGACTTGACAAATTAAATTTATTCAATCCAAAAAATTTACGAAATTGAAACCATATTCGTATTGTATGTTTAACAATTGGGTTAGTCATATGTTTACTTAACTTGGTAAGTGCAAAAGGGAGAGAAGCACCTAAAATAGAAACTAATGAAAAGTCAGGAACTGATTGTTCTTCAAGGCATACCCATTTGGGGCATTGAATTACATCAGAATCTTGTATCCAAAAAATTAAATGTCTAATATTAATTGCCCAGTAGTATAATCTAAAGTTAGGCAAGGCCAAACCACCATCCTTTTTTACTTTTTGTAAATATTTCTTACTTAACTTTGGGTTTTTATTCTGCCAAATATATGAACGAGAGATCTTTGTTCACAATATACAACAAAGCTGCAATGATTGGGAATTGTGACCATGGCAAGGTTTTAGTTGCATGTGGCATGATGACTGTGTGTCTTGCTGGGACATGGCTGTGAGTTAAATTCTGTCAATGTTTTGTGTGGGAAAGCAAATGAACAGGTGACCCCCTTGCATCCTGTGCCACCTCCCCTGGTATCAAGTATTGTTGGCAATGTATTATTGTTATGTCAGTGTCCTTAAAGTGGAAGATTGATTATTACATTTCGTTTCAGGTGCTGCGAATGTTGTTCATTTCCCCACACCTGGATCATTGCTGTCTTCTGGAGAGAATACCCTTGAGTGCCAGTCACTGCCAACGTCCCCACTGCCACCTCCAACAGCTGCATGCGTCAGTTTCTGTTGGGTTCCTTTACAACTTGTCCGCCATTTATTCTTTCCCGTCCACCTACTCTGCAGTCTGTCACACTAACCAGCCTCCCCTCCATTGACTCTGTCTACACTTCCTGCTACCTCGGAAAGCAGCCAGCATAATTAAGGACTTCTCCCACCCTGGCCATTCTCCCTTCTCCCTTCTTCCATTCGGGCAGAATGTGGAAAAGCTTGAAAGCACGTACCACCAGGCTCAAAGACAGCTTTTATCCCACTGTCATCAGACTCTTGAACAGACATCTTATACGCTAAAGATGAACTCTTGATCTCACAGTCTACCTCGTAGCGGCCCTTGCACTTTATTTGTCAACCTGCACAACACTTTCTCTGTAACGTTAACACTTTATTCTGCATTCTGTTTTCCTTTTTACTACCTCGATGTACTTAAGTATGGAATGATCTGTCTGGATGGCATGTAAACAAAAGTTTTTCACTGTATTTTGGTACATGTGACATGTAATAATAAACCAATACCAGCTTGCTGCTTCATCTTGAGCCTTGAGAGAGGATCCAATCTTTTGTCCTTCAAAGGCAGCCTATTACCTATAAATAGGCACATGCTGTTTACATTGAGTGGTCATGTCTTCATCTGGTTCTTTTTAGGCCTTCTTTCAGCTCTATTGTGTAACTGGTTAATAGCTTTATCTACTTACAGAGCATCACGGACTGAGCTCGGATAAGAGGAAGCCATAGTGGGAACATGGAGAGAGAGTGATGCCAACAGCAACACTAAGGGCAAGCATGTACGAAACCATCTGAGCAAGATAAAGTACAATAACAGCATTAATAGTAGCTGGTGTTGATGCAGATAAAAGTTTTCCTGTAGAACTGGGTTCAGCTAACAGGATGACAGGTAAAACATATATCATGTGAATTTAGTGTAAGTCATTGAAGTGGGGTCCATTTTTTGCTGTCTAAGAGCAGACAGGTTTTGGTAGAGAACAACAGTACCGGCAGAAATAATCTTAAGAAATGGAGGTTTTAATAAAGGCTGGGATCTCACATAACTCGCACCAATTCTCGATGACATTAGTCACGTCATGGGGTTGAAACAGTGGCTGAGTGCATGGTACTGAACTTCCCACATGTCTTTACGTCCCATGATAAAAATTGGATGTACGATGATAACTTGTAAAGGTAGACATCAATGCATTGTCATGAGGTATTCCTGATCAAGAACACACCTGAATGTGTAACTAAGGATCCCTGATGAAAATCTTCTTTCTCATTATAATAGATGAAATTTTGCTTGTCACCACATTTGTGTTCAATGAATCTTGAATGTTAATTAGAGCCTCAGCCTTTCTCTGAATTGAACCAGATGGCCTTTATAGTATGAAACCAGTTAACTTGTCTTCATCTAACTCTTCAGTCTAGGAATGATGACCTCATCAAATATTACTATTTTTTTGGCATTACATCCATCTCAGTGCCAGCAGAAAATCACCAGCCGCCCTCTTGTTTTTATATCTCTGGGGGACCTTTCAGTGACCAGCTTCAGCACCTCCTTTGCTTTGATCTTGTATTGTTTGGTTCAATGTCTGGCCATTATATTTAAAGACCACTGCAATTTCTGTTGCAGTATGTTGGAGACAGGGAAGAGAGGGAATTGGTTGGCAATTATTCTTTTCCCTTAATGTACATAATATAGGTGACAAGCATCCTTGGCCTGTGGAGTTCAGGTGACCCAGGGTGTCCCTCCAGTACTGTCTGCAGGGATGGATGTTCCTGGGTTGACTCACAGAAGGCGGGGAGGTAGTGGGAAGAGGAGAGTCAAGTCCAGGGTGGGAAGGAGATACCTTATCGGCATGGGAGAGTTCAGGACCCAATAAATTCTGGCTTGAGTCTCTTCGGATTGACTTTCACCCAGGGAGGAAGCTGCAGTTGTTTCCTGTTGCAGAATTACAACCTATCACACCTGTTAGCAAATTAAAAAGGATCATCTCTGTTTTTGTGTGCACCTTCACGCATGTGCAGAAACACTGGTAAAATCCTGGCAAGATGACAGCAAATAAATAACTGGTAATTGCAAACTACCCATCTAGAAGAAATAGTGTTAAGTTTTTGTAAAGTATGGTGGGTTAACTCATGGACTAAATGCGCACTCTTCTATTCCCTCTCCCAGGCACCATCATGCAGAGTTAATCTGTTTTATTGCCTTTAGTAGTATTAAATCATGTTGTTACATCTATATCTTAATATATTTTCTCCTGCACTCTTTTTGATGGAACAAAATCATTATAATAGCTCCTTCATCAAATAATTTTGAGACAAATTTAACAATTTTTCACAAATTCTATTCAGACAGGACATACATGGTGAATGATTTGGGGAGTGTTGTAGAACAGAGAGACCTGGGGGTACAAGTACCTAGTTCCCTGAAAGTGGCGACACAGGTAGACAAGGTGGTGAAGAAGGCATATGATGTGCTTGCCTTCATCAGTCAGGGCACTGAGTACACGAGTTAGGTCATCATGTTACAGCTCTACAAGATGTTGGTGAGACTACATCTGGAATATTGTGTGCAGTTGTGGTCGCCATACTATAGGAAGGATGTGATTAAGCTGGAGAGGGTGCAAAAAAGTTTCACAAGGATGTTTCTGGGACTGGAGGGCTTGAGTTATCATGAGAAACTGGATAGGCTGTGACTGTTTTCCCTGGAATAAAAGAAGCTGAGAGGTAACCTTATAGCCTTATAACCTTGAGCATAGATAAGATGGATGACCACAGTCTTTTTTCCAGGTTTGGGGAGTCTAAAAATAGAGGCCATAGGTTTAAGGTGAGAAGGGAACAATTTAAGGGGGCCTGAGGGACAAGCTTTTCTACACATGGGATGGTGGATAAATGGAACGAGCTGCCAGAGGAAGTGGTAGAGGCAGATACAATTACAAGACATTTGGACAGGTTCATGGATAGGAAAGGTTTAGGTAGGAACTTGCAAGCGTAAATTGAGAACAGATGTTCTTGGGGAAGTGCACAACGGAAATGTGGAGGTTGTTTAGGGAGTACTTGCATGGGGTTCTGGATAGGTTTATCCCATTGAGGCAGGGTAAGGATGGTAGAGTGAAGGAACTGTGGTTGACAAGAGATGGAGAGTATCTTGTCAAGAGGAAGAAAGAAGCTTACCTAAGGTTTAGAAAGCATGGATCAGATAGGGCTCTGGAGAATTACAAGGTAGCCAGGAGGGAGCTTAAGAATGGGCTTAGGAGTGCTAGAAGGGGGCAAGAGAAGGCCTTGGCGAGTAGGATTCAGGAAAACCCCAAGGCATTCTACACGTACGTGAAGAATAGGAGGGTGACTAGAGTGAGGGTAGGACTTTTCAGGGATAAAAGAGGAAACATGCCTGGAGTCAGAAGATGTAGGGGAAGTCCTTAATGAATACTTTGCTTCAATATTCACCAGTGAGAGAGACCTTGACGATTGTGAGGATGGCGTACAACAGGCTGATACACTAGAGCTTGTCAACGTGAGGAAAGCGGATGTGCTAGAACTTTTGAAAAACATTAGGATAGATAAGTCACCTGGGCTGAACGGGATATATCCAAGGTTATTACGGGAAGCGAGGGAAGAGACTGCTGTGTCTTTGGCGATGATCTTTGCATCCTCACTGGCCACAGGGGTAGTGCCAGACGATTGGAGGGTGGCAAATATTGTTCATTTGTTCAAGAAAGGGAGTAGGGATAACCCTGGGAATTACAGGCCAGTGAGTCTTATTTCAGTGGTGGGCAAATTACTGGAGAAGATTCTTAGAGACAGGATTTATGAGAATTTGGAGAAGCATAGGCTAATTAGGGACAGTCAACATGGCTTTGTGAGGGGCAGGTCATGCCTCACGAGCCTGACTGAATTCTTTGAGGATGTGACAAAGCACATTGATGAAGGTAGAACAGTGAATGTGGTGTACATGGATTTTAGTAAGGCGTTTGATAAGGTTCCTCATGGAAGGCTCACTGAGAAAGTCAGGAGGCATGGGATCCAGGGAATCTTGGCTGTGTGGATTCAGAATTGGCTCACCCATAGAAGACAGAGGGTGGTTGTAGATGGAGCGTATTCTGACTGGTAGTCGGTGACCAGTGGTGTTCTGCAGGGATTTGTTCTGGGACTCCTGCTCTTTGTGATTGTTATAAATGAGTTGGTTGAGGATGTGGAAGGGTGGGTTAGTAAGTTTGCAGATGACATGAAGATTGGCGGTGTTGTGGATAGTGTAGAAGGTTGCTGTAAGTTACAACTGGACATTGATAGGATGCAGACCTGGGCTGAGAAGTGGCAGATGGAGTTCAACCCAGAAAAGTGTGAAGTGATACACTTTGGAAGGTTGAATTTGAAGGCAGAATACAAGGACTCTTAGCAGTGTGGAGGAACAGAGGGATCTTGGGGTCCACGTCCATAGATCCCTCAAAGTTGCCGTGCAGGTTGTAGGATTGTTAAGAAGGCATATGGTGTGTTGGCCTTCATTAATCGGGGTATTGAGTCCAAGAGCCGCGAGATAATGTTGCAGCTCTATAAAACTCTGGTTAGACCACACTTGGAGTATTGTGTTCAGTTCTGGTCACCTCATTATAGGAAGGATGTGAAAACTTTAGGGAGGGTGCAGAGGAGATTTACCAGGATGTTGCCTGGATTGGAGAGCATGTCTTATGAGGACAGGTTGAGTGAGCTAGGGCTTTTCTCTTTGGAGAGAAGGAGGATGAGAGGTGACTTGATGGAGGTGTACAAGATGGTAAGAGGCATAGATCGAGAGGACAGTCAGAGACTTTTTCCCAGGGCGACAATGGGTAACATGAGGAGGCATAATTTTAAGGTGATTGGAGGAAGATATAAGGGGGAAGTCAGGGGTAAGTTTTTACACAGAGAGTGGTGGGTGCGTGGAACGCACAGCCGGCAGAGGTGGTGGAGGCAGATTCATTAGGGACATTTAAGAGACTCTTGGATAGACACATGAATGATAGATAAATGGAGGGCTATGAGGGAGGGAAGGGTTAGATAGATCTTAGAGCAGGATAAAATGTCAGCACAACATAGTGGGCCGAAGGGCCTGTACTGTGCTGTCATGCTCTATGTTCTATGTTTAGAGGGATATGGGCCAAATGCAGGCAAATGGGATTAGCTCAGGAAGGCACCATGGTTCATGCATGAGTTGGGTTAAAGGGCCTGTTTCCATACCTTGTCATTCTATGACTCTTGTGACTAATTGTTTTCTTTCTCTGCAATGGACTTTGGTCTTCCTGTTCTAATTTTGTTCATGTATTATTTTGTATAATTTATGTTTAATTTATGTTTTTCTTATGAATGTTGTGTCTCTAGTGTTATATGCCTGTGATGCTGCTGCAAGTATTTCATTGCACCTGTGCATACATATGACAATGAACTCCACTTTGATTTTGACTCTCTAAAATAGTTTAGAAAAATAAACCATCATTCAACACCAGGTGGCGCGATTTGTACATTTTCTTAGCAAAAACCATAACCCTTTTTCTTGCTGCAATTAGGAGTCCCTGCTGCTCCCACTGAGCTTAATAAGCATCCTTAGTGTGCAAGGTATTGTAGTTGTTTCAGTATATACTCTACATTGAATTACTCACGCAAGAAACTGCAGAGAGTTGTGGACACAGCTCAGCACATCATGGAAACCTCCATGAACTCTGTCTACACTTCTTGCTGCCTTGGTCAAAGACCCCACCCTGGACATTCTCTCATCTTCCCCCCTCCCATCGGGCAGAAGATACAACAACCAGGCTCAAGGACAGCTTCTATCCTGCTGTTATAAGACTTTTGAACAGTTCCCTAGTATGATAAGGTGGACTCTTGACCTCACAATCTATTTTGTTATGACCTTGCACCTTACTGTCTATCTTCACTGCACTGTCTCTGTAACTGTAACACTTTATTCTGAACTCTGTCATTGTTTTACCTTGTACTATCTCAATGCACTATTATAATGAATTGATCTGTATGAATGATATGCAAGACACGTTTTTCACTGTACCTTGGTACATGTGACAATAATAAACCAATTTACCAATTTTTGTTCAAATAATAGGTCGAACCAAGCTCACCATTCAGACTTGCTTCCCAAGACACCCTATTTGCTAGCTCAGGTTGTCAACTGTTCTACCCAACTATGTCTTAAATATATTTAATGAGGTCGTCTCTACTGCTTCCCTGGGCAGAGAATTCCACAGATACGCTCTCTGGGAAAAGCAGTTTCTCCTCATCTCCATCCTAAATCTATTCCCCTGAATCTTGAGGCTATGTTCCCTAGTTCTAGTCTCACTTACCAGTGGAAACAACCTTCCTGCCTCTATCTTATCTATCCCTTTCATAATTTTATATATTTCTATATGATTCCCTCTCATTCTTCTGAATTCCAGTGAGTATAGTCCCAGGCGACTCAATCTCTCCTCACAGGCTAACCCCCTCATCTCTGGAATCAAGCTGGTGAACCTCTTCTGCACCGCTTCCAAAGCCAGTATATCCTTCCTCAAGTAAGGAGACTAGAACTGCACATAGTACTCCAGATGCAGCCTCACCAGTACCTTGTATAGTTGCAGCATAACCTCCCTGCTCTTAAATTCAATCCCTCCAGCAATGAAGGCCAACATTCCATTTGCCTTCTTGATAACCTGTTGCACCTGCAAACCAACCCACTCACTTAACCTATCTATATCTCTCTGCAGACTCTCCACATCCTCTGCACAATTTGCTTTTCCACTCAATTTAGTGTCATCAGCAAACTTAGATAAGCTACACTCTGTCCCCTCTTCCAAATCGTTAATGTATATCGTGAACAGTTGCGGGCCTAGCACTGACCCCTGTGGCACCCCACTCACCGCTGATTGCCAACCAGAGAAACACCCATTTATCCCCAACGCTCTGCCTTCTATTGGTTAACCAATCCTCTATCCATGCTAATTCATTACCCCCAACTCCATGCATCCTTATCTTATGGATAAGTCTTTTATGCAGCACCTTATCGAATGCCTTCTGGAAATCCAAGAATACAACAACTACCTGTTCCCCTCTATCCACTGTGCTCATTATATCTTCAAATGTCTCCAGTAAGTTTGTCAAACAGGACTTGCCCTTCCTGAATCCATGCTGTCTCTGCCTGATGGAACCACTTCTATCCAGATGTCTTGGTATTTCTTCCTTAATGATAGCTTCAAATATTTTCCAGACTACAGACATTAAGCTAACTGGCCTATAGTTACCTGCCTTTTGCCTACAACCTTTTTTAAACAGTGACGTGACATTCACTGTCTTCCAATCCATCGGGACCTGCCCAGAGTCCAGAGAATTTTGGTAAATTATCACAAATGCCTCTACTATAACTTCTGCCATTTCTTTCAGTACCCTGGGATGCATCCCATCAAGACCAGGGGACTTGTCTACCTTTAGACCAACTAGCTTGCTCATCACTACCTCTTTAGTGACAGCAATTGTATCAAGGTCCTCACCTCCCATCGCATCCATAACATCTTTATTTGGCATGCTAGACGTGTCCTCCACCATGAAGGCCGACACAAAATAGTCGTTCAAGGCCTTAGCCATTTATACATTACCCAATATTAATTCCCCCTTCTTGTCTTCCAAGGGACCTACGTTCACTTTAGCCACCCTCTTCTGCTTTATATAATTATAAAAACTCTTACTATCTGTTGTTATATTTTGTGCTAGTTTACTTTCATAATCTATCTTCCCTTCCCTTGTTGTTTGCTTAGTTGTTGCCTTTTAAAGTTTTCCCAATCTTCCAGTTTCCTACTACTCTTGGTGACTTTGTACGCATGAGCTTTTAGCTTGATGCCTGCTTTTATTTCCTTATCCAAGGCTGCCTCTCTCCACCCTTACTGTCCTTGCTTTTAACTGGAATATACTTTTGTTGAGCACCGTGAAAAATCTCTTTAAAAGTCTTCTACTGTTCCTCAACTGTCCCACCATATAGTCTGTGTTTCCAGTCTATGCAACATCATCCCGTTGTAGTCTCCCTGATTTAGGCATAATACACTGGCTTTAGATCGAACTATTGCACCCTCCATTTGTATGAGAAATTCAATCATACTATGATCACTCTTTCCAAGAGGATCTCTAACTGTAAGATGGTTAATTTTACCTGTCTCACTGCACAGGACCAGATCACATGACCGACTCATGGACACATGGCCTACTCATGGACGCATGACCTACGCAGGACACATGACTGGTTGAGGAAAAGGAGTGGAATTGCTAGAGTCCAATTCAGAATTGGAGTGATTTACAACGACTCAGGCTTTGGTTTCTTTCCAGTTATCCACTTACTGGTTGCCTTTTAGAAATACCCAGCAAAGAGTAGCTGTAGCTGGCTGATTTAGAGCTGATGAGGATATCCAGCAATTGTTTGAAGGATGAGAAAGTGGACTTTCTTCGGACTCGCTCATAAATTAAAGTGGAACAGTGCAGAGTAAATGCCATTTTTATGATGTTAACTCTTCTTAACTTTTGGACAGACAGATAACAAACCTGATTTGGCAACTTTTTTTGATGATCTGTAATTGCCATGTGTATTTCTACAGAAGTTTTGATTTTCCGTCTGCACATTCTGAGAATTGTGGTTGTTTATTACATTTTGCTTGAATGTAACTTTGAATATTTTGTTTTCAGGGGGACTTTCAACAATCCCAGATTTGTTAAAATGACCTGGATCTTGACCTGCCTCTCAAGGTCTCCATCCACGCTAAATTTTCGTGGCCACGTGTCTCCCAACGCAGAAAGTAAGGCCCTGCCCACAGATTGCCCTGATGCCTTCTGAGGGCACAAGCTGTCAGAAGCTCTTTTCCACTGCCTCGAGTGTGTCTGATGGTCTGAGACATATGGAAACAGTTGAAACAAAATATGAATAATTATTAACAAATGTTTAAAATTATGAATTTACTTAGAGATGAAACTGCTGTTAGTAAAAATATAAATGTACATTGAAATAGAGAAATATGAAAAAATACTTAACTTTCCCTTTCAATTAAAACCTGGCAGTCCTATTTAATGAAATGAAATTGTGCTGGATGCATCAACCTTGTCTAGTGGAAAGCAAGGGGTCACATCAGGAAGTGAGTCCAGGACCAAATGCGGGCAGATGGGAGTAGCTCGCTGGGCAATACAGTCTGCATGGACGAGTTGGGCTGAAGGGCCTGTTTCCATGCTGTATGACTGTGTGACTAGAACAGAGGTTGGGTGATTGAGCGTCTGACTTCCCGTCTGTTCTTGCCTTGGGTGCTGCAGAGAAGAGGTGTGGAGGTTCAGCTGGTGTGTGTGTGCTCTGTAGGTAGACAGCAATGCTCTGTGGAACCAACATCTAGCTATCAGTGTATTCTGGGCCAATATCTCTCATCCTTTGCAAAAACCTGTTCAATAAATCCTTTTTGTCTCTGTGCTATAATTCATATGTGCATTTCCTTTTATAGAATCATTTAGAATGTCATTGAGCAAAATCGACTTATGGAGCATAGGGACAGGTATGACCCCCCGGTCCATCAACACCCCACCCATTCATACTGACCCTACACTAATCCCATTTTATTCTCCCCACATTTCTATCAACCCCCCCCCCCCCCCCCGATTCTACTACACACCCACACATTAAGGGCAATTAACAGTGGCTATTTAATCTACCAACCCATGCGTCTTTGGGATGGGGGAAGTAAGTGAGAGCATCCAGCAGAAACCCTTGCAGTTGCATAGAGAATGGAGGTTGGGTGACTACTTTGCAGAACATTTCCACTTAGTCCACAAGGGTGACCCCGAGCTTCTAATCATCTGTCATTTTGATTCTCCATCCCACTCCCTCTCTGAACTCTCTTTCTTTTGGTTTCTACATTTGTCTTACGATTCCCAACCTGAGCTCAAGGAACTTAATCTTCCATCTAGACGTGTGGCAGCTCTTGGAACTCAATATTGAATTCAACAGTTTCAGATAAATAGCTTTCCTCATTGTGTCAGAACTGGCCAGTTCCAATGTAAAGACAAGGTTCCAGCATTTGCTTCTGTATTTTTTTATTCTCAAATAGCCCTTATTCACTTTTCAACAAGATTGTTCTGAAAGTATTGTGTCACCTGGACAACCTTGGTCTCCACCCTATGGTGGACATTCCTTTGTTCTCTCCACCCTCCTGCTCCCCTGTAAGTCAAAACACACCTTTTTCAGTCTTAAAAATACTTTTCTCACTTTTCCAGTTTGGATAAAGGATCATTGACTTGAAACATAGCCTCTACTTCTCTCTCTGCTGCCTGACCTGCTAAATATCTTCCAGTATTTTCTTCTTTTATTTCAGATTTCCAGTATTTGCAGTTTATTGATTTTTCAATCATGGGTGGCAAGTCCTTGTTCTAAAGTGAATAGGCATTCTGGAGAGAGATACACTGGTGCTGTTGTTAGCAGGTCCATTGGTAAATCCAAGGGTCATCACTGGACTGGGTGAATTGCACAGTGAAGGAGAATGGAAAGATCTGTTAAAGCAGGGTGAAATCTGCCACCTCCCCTGATTTTCCTCCTACCTATCCAATCTCCAAATGTGACGCACCAGCCAAGAGATGGTGATATGATTGCTTCATATCCTTCATCTATCCATTATATTTTCTTTGGTTCAGCTTCATGAAGCCCGAAGATAATATCAGGTCAAAGGATATACATTACCATTACATCAGTTTTCTTCTGTCTCTCCATAGTAGATGAAGGATGCATCAATTACTCAAGTTCAGAGAACTGAAATCTCAGGCTATAATGCTGTTATTACAGATCAAATGACAATTCAGGGCCATATTCAGTCTGAGAAGTGTATTCATGAACCTTTGTTTTATATAGTGGCAGAATTGAATGATCATTATTTGGCTGTACGAAAGGAGACCATTCAACTTGTCTTGTATATGCTGGATCTTTAATTCTGCCTCCCAGTTTAGTCTGAACCTTCTGCTTATAATTCTCTGAATTATTTCCCTTTACTTATGTCCCTTAAAGTTTCTGCAGGATCAATTTCTACCACTATTAACTTGAATATGGTTGGCATGGACTTGCTGGTTGGCATGCACTCGTTGGGCCAAAAGGCCTGTATTCGTGCTGTATTGCTCTATGACTACATGACTCCATGTGTAGAAACATTTCTCCTCTCTCACTCTCTAGTTGTGCAGTTAACTATTTTAAACTTCAATTTACTCTCTCAAAAGCACTCATGAATTTGAATACTTCTGCTGGGTCTTTCCTTAACCTTATAGGTTCTAAGGAGAAACTCTCATTTTCTCAAATCCTTTCATGTAGCTTAAATACATCATTTCAGGAAATGTAACACCTGCCTTTTCACCTCTCCTCAACATCCAGGGATCTTTAACAGTCTTTCCAAGTGAAGCAATGATTTACTTGCACTTCTTTCAATCTAGTGTACTGTACTGCGTTTGGTGTTCGCAATGTGGTCTCCTCTGCATTGGGGAAACCAAATGCACATCGGTGATCATTTTTTGGAACACCGACACTTAGTCTGTAGGAGTGAGCCTGAGCTTCCTGTTGCCTGTCACTTTAATTCTGAATCCAACTCCTTTTCTGACCCCTCTGTCTGTGGCCTTCTATGCTGTTACAATGAGGCCCGACCCAAGCTTGAGGAACAGCATCTCATCTTCCTTCCGAGCATGTTGCAGCCTGCAGGACTCACCATGGAATTCTCCAACTTTAGGTAAGTCACTTTGTCTGTGTAGAACTGGCGATTTTCAGCAGTCATCCATCTAGGCTCAGTTTTTCCTCTCTCCAGTAGTATAGCCTGACTTGTTTTGTATATCTCACAGCCCTGTTGCTAGCAACACATATCATGGATAACGAATCATAATCTGCCTTTAACTGTCACATAAATTCATTTGGTCCCATTCTATTAGAGACATTCCTTCTGTTCTACCCACTGACCCCTTCCCCCAACATTCTCTGCAATTAAAAATGAGCTTGTTTTCTCTTTTACCCAGTTCTCATGAAGGGTATGAAACACTAACTTATTAACTCTGTTTCTCTTTCCATAGATGTTGCCTGACATGCTGAGTGTTTCTGTTTTTATTTTAATTTCCTTAGTAGTGTAGTGGTTAGTGTAATGCTATTACAGCACGAGCGACCCGGGTTCAATTCCCACTGCTCTCTGTAAGGAGTTTGTATGTTCTCCCTGTGTCTGCGTGGGTTTCCTCCGGGTGCTCCGGTTTCCTCCCACATTCCAAAGACGTACGGGTTAGGAAGTTGTGGGCATGCTATGTTGGCGCCAGAAGCGTGGCGACACTTGCGGGCTGCCCCCAGAACACTCTACGCAAAAGATGCATTTCACTGTGTGTTTCGATGTACATCTCATCTCGTCTCGTCTCGTCTCATCTCATTCTTCCTAATAAATTAAGTAAAATCTGGAACTTAAAATAAAAATGCTAGTCTCAGTAACTAACCATGAAACTACTGGATTGATGTAAAAACCCATGGTTCAATAATGTCCTTCAGGACAGGGAATCTGCTGACGTACCCAGTCTGAACTGTATCTGACTTTAGATTCCACCATTGCCATTGAATCTTAATTCAGCTGAAGGTCGATCAGGGATGGACAATAAATGCTGGCATTGCCAGCAACAGTCACATCTTGTGAATTAATTTACGAAGAAATTTAATCTTCACTATACCCTTGCCGAGGCTTTAACAATTTTTTAAGGGTTGTGCTCATATTTGCACAAAATACTTAGCTGAATGTCCCAGAAAACCAGCTTCATGTTTGAAACTTTCACTCCTGCTCAGACTGGCTGTGTTGAAACGCCTCTGCATGGCTCTTGCCTCGTTACAATTAACATCAAAAACCACCAATGGTTCCTTAGCAAGTTGCGGCTGATTTGTCAGTCACCTGTGCATCCCATAATTTCCATCCTGGGCCTTGTCCCATCCTGTTGACCTGAGGAGCAATCTATAAAAATTACTGCCAGTCCTGGCTTGAATTTTCAGTGGAATTATAAAAAAATAGTTACGGGGAACAGCATTAAAAATGATTGGAACAGAGTGAGAATGGGGACTAAAATGTGAATGAATTATAAATTTCTGAAATGCTAAACAGAAACTTGGTGATTTAGCTGACATACCATTAATGTAAGACAATAGCATGAAGTTACAGATTTAAGAACAAGGCCATTCAGGCAGTGAATAAGTGGGCAATTTTTTCCCTTATATCTTGTGCTCCTCATGTATTCACAGGCTATAGAACAGCTGCCCTTTCACCTCCTGACAGGAGCTAAACATGCCTTCCATGTTAAACACAGCTTAAGTTTACCGACTCCTGCCCTATACGCCTGGTTCCTGTGGAGAGCAAGTAGTTCTTAGCTGATTGATTTGCCAAACACCTCTGTTCTGCCATCAGGTGTGACCCCCGCGTTCACTGTCTCTCATATATGTACTAATTTATGCCTCCTTTTCCCTTGGCTCTGTTTAATAAATATATATGGCTCATCAATAACTTCTCTTGTTTGAAGAGCGTACATTGAATTATTTATATATATATATGTAGGCCTTTAATGTTGTCCCAAGGTGCCATGCAGGAGGCATTGAAATAAAGAGACTAGGCTACATAAGGAGACTCTGGGGAAGAAAGCCCAAAGCCAGGGCTAAGCAGGATTTTAGGAGCATCATAAAGGAGGAGAGAAAGGCAGAGGCTTAGATAGGGAAAGCCAGGGCTTACAACAACAACCATTTCCATTTATGTGGCATCTTTAACATTGCAAAACACCTCCCAGCAGAGTAATCAGACAAAAAAATTGCCTCCAAACCTAAAAAGCAGGTAACTGGGAAGGTCTTCTGCTTTGCCCCCACTGCAAATGCTGGCACTTAGCTGCCAGTCTATGCAGACATGCCGTACTTCAGCTAAATCGATGATGGCATTTTCTGCCCTGCCTCTGCTGCTGTGGTGATCCGATGGATTCTCATGGAGTCGAACATGATGTCCAGCAGCCATCCCAGCTCTCAGGCTGGGTAATCTGTTCCTGAGCCTTCGCATAGTTAAGCATGGCAAAAGCACAGCATTCCCATCCAAATAAAAGGATGGGAACTTCTGAGAGAAATGTGACATTTTTTACTTATTTAACTAGTTGGTTTTTAATGTGTGTGTGTGTGTAAACATACAGATGATAAATTCAGTAGTTTAATTTTTTTCTACTGATTTTTTTTGTGAGTCTTGAGTATTACTGGACGTTTGCGAATGGCAAAGATGCCCTCAAACATTCATCGGTCCAGGAGGGCCCTTAATGGCATTCAATGCCATTCTGTGACAGCAGCTGCTACCTCTGCTGAGACGGCCACTACGCTGTTCTGGGTCAGCGGAAAACTGTGTTGTAGGTTCCACTAGAACAAACATCATGAGTCAGGGGCAGGCAGCCAGCAACTTTGTGGCATGGAAGATTACACTAATCATTAGCTGGAAGCCCAAAAGCTTGGTTGAAGAGTTGGGTTTTGAAGCGTACCGTTAAGATGGAAAGAGACAGGTGGAGAGATTTTGGAAGGGAATTCCAGACTTAGGGCCTTGGTACTTGAAGCTACCAATTGTGGAGTGTCCACAAGGATGCAATTAACTCCTTCATTCTTTTCACAGGTCCTGCCTGTTTCATCTGGTTATATTTTTTGTATCTTTGCATTTTTCAGATGAACTGGATTAATTTGGGACAATTTTACCAACAAAAAATTATTCTGAAAATGTTGCATTCCTTTTACTTTTTGCATCAAATGTTATATTTTCCAAATTTCAGGGTATTTGCACTGTAAAGATGGGCCTTACTCCAATTTATATGGAAGGAATTAACATAATTTCAACACTAAAGGTCATTGACCTGGAATGTTAGTTCTGTCTTTCTCCATAGATGTTGCATCACCTGCTGAACATTTCTGGCCTTTGCTGTTTTATTTCAGGTTTCCAGCATCTGCAGTATTTTTCTTTTGTGCAAAAGATCATGAGCACTGTCAAAACAACACATCCTAACTCAAACCTCAGATTTCTCCACGATGAATTGTTTTACTTCCTTCACAATCTATGGCTGAAGAAGACTGACAAGATGCTCCAAGCTTCTGCTTCTATTCCAGGGCACTTTGCTGCCTTGGATATGCAATGGCACGGCTGCAGTGTTAAAGCTCATTTTATGTAGGACTCATTGGTAGCGTAGACAGCAACTTGAATACCATTAATTCGGGCAGAAACCCAACATCTCTGAGGTGGTGTGTCCACTCAGTATCGTGCACCAAATCCCCAACTTCATATTCCTAATCAAAAACATACTTTACACAATTAATAGTAAATAATTTTCTTTTATTTAACAATGTAAAAGGAATAAACCTTATTAGCTGCTTATCAGCACAGATAGAGAAGTCCAAACATTTCAGTCCTAAATAGAACCTCCGTTATCCCTCCAGGCAGATAATGGGAATTAGCGGATATGTGACTTCACACATAGGTAAATACAAAACAAATAACAAAATAACATTAGATGTTCATTTCAGCAACATCTCACAAGGGGCTGTCCTATACACATTCTAATTACTAACTGGGAGGATCCACTACATATAAAATAAATTATTTCAAATAAAAACGGACCACACATTTTTACAATCTCCCAAAGGGATATTTTAATCTGTTATTCGATTAAAATTACAATTTTTTTACACATCAAACTGCAATCACAGCATTTTCATAGTGTTAAATACCCCCTGCTTTTTGTTTGTAATGAAACTTCAATCTTAGCTCCTTTACCAGGTAGCTCTATCACATGTTTTCTCACTTCCTGGACCTGTGAGGCAGTGACTGTGTAGCATTGTAGCTTCTTTGTAGCTTCATACCATTTGCTGCCTTCTCCAAAACTGTTGGAAGTGCCCTTTATAAAACCCAGTGGTATTAAATCATTCTACAGTGACTGCTGCAACCTATTTGATTGGCTGATATGATTAGAGGCTCCAGAAGTATGGCAAGATTATTATTTGTCTAAATGATTGAATATTGCATTAAACTGTAGTTGCAATTGGCTCCCCTGTAATCTCATTAGTCAGGGATCCCTGCAGTGTCTTAAGTCATCATCTATGGTTTTCACTTACAGTATCTTTTGCTGTTGTCCTTTAGCAAAAACAGCCATTTATAGCTCCACTGAATACAATGGCAATCTCACCGGCTTTTGACCAGTTTTCATGCTGATATCACTTAGATTAAAAATAATGGTGACAGTGGACAGGCAGTGATGTGATCCACAGCTGCTGGCTTCATTTGTTTTTAATAAAAGGTTGCTCACACAGTTGTACACGATGGATGCTTGCAACAGGATGATGTGCGCTAGTGGAGCCGCCATCCCCCAAACTTGTAACAATTCACAAAAATGATGTCAATCGAATCAGAGGCAAACTGCTGGAGGAACTCAGCGGGTCAGGCATCATCTGTGGAGGCAGAGGGATCACCGATGCTTTGGGTCAAGACCCTGCATCAGGACTGAGGGTGTAGAGGGGAGACAGCTGGTATAAAGAGGTGAGAGAGAGGGGTGAGGCAGGAGCTGGTAGGTTATAGGTGGAACTGGGCGAGGAGGGGGATGATGCGCAGATGCGGGACAGTTGGAGTTGGGAGACCATAGTTAGTAGGTGATTGTTAGAGACAGATAAGGAGAGAGAGAAAAAAGGGGCAGATAGAACCAGGTGGGGGGAGGGAACAAAACTGGGTGGGGAGATGGTGGTAAATCAAATCACGCTGACTGGTCCCATTGAGAAGAGACTAGGCTGGCAAGAATACCGCATTTGGCAGGCACTGTACATTGGGTTCATGCAAATACTGTATTAATACTTTACAGCATTTGGAATAAAATGGCTGTGCTGCTATGAGTGTCAATGCCTTCATATCACGGTTTAGTCTGATTGGAAAAGCAGCCAACTGATGAGCTCAATGACAGTGAAACTCCAAGGGGTATGTCATCGATCTTGCCAAAGCAGGACAATCTGGGCCATGGGGTTTATCCAGTCATCAGCTAAACCATACAAAGCAGGAAGGTCACTAGTCAGGACTGGAATTAGTTCAACTCAGTCAAAGTGGCAGCTGAGAAGCTGTAAGTGCCTTCAACACTTCCGGGAGAGTGAAATCAGTCAGGCCTGATCACTGGCTCCTTTTACGCTATTCCTAAGTACAGTGGTCCATCATTGCCCCCACTTTCTGAGCTCAGGTGTGAATAATGGGTACTTGGGAAGGTTACTACAGGGTAATCTGCATCTTCAGGACAGGAAGAGAGCAAACTGGCAAGTGAAATATAAAATAGTAATTGACACCAGGTTCTGAATGGCTCATTGAATAAATTCACTTTGTGGTCTGACACCATCGAACAAGACCAGGGAATAGCAAGTATCATGGACCACAGAATTCTAGGAAATACTGAGTAACACTGACTTAAGAGAACATAAGCACATAGCCTAGGAGTAAGGAATTAGGGGAACTGGCACAGTCATAGAATAAGTTTGTGGTCTGTGCTACAATAACAAGTAACAAAATCCAGGAAACTGAGTAATACTCAGAGGAAACACTGACTAACACAGATGAAGAAAATCACAGGCCCATGTTTGGGGAAAAATATGACTATTACTGGATGATACCTAACCCAACTGGCAACGTAAAAGTTTGAAGAAATGAACAACCTTTTAACCCCCTTAACTAATATTTTTCAATTCAAGCTCAACAACAACATTGATTAAAAGACTGCTTTGATGTAAATGTTTCCAAATGTATTCCGAGCTCCTGCAATAAGCCAGCACATGCATCTCCATACAGAGAATTATGCAAGAAACACATCTTGGCATAAACTTTTTGAAGGCAACACTATTAAAATCAGAACATGTTTCAAACACCACAGTCTGGAATACATTTAGATTGTTTGCTCAAACTGCCTGCTTTAATCAAAGGGTTCCAGTCAATAACTGGTGTCAGCACGGTGATTACATTAAAATGAAATAGATGTTGAGGACCAATTTGGCTCAGCTTATTTGAACAGTCACAGATTGCTTTTGATCAACAGACATCTGAATGTTTGAGCCGTGAACATATTCACAGCTTTTGAGAAATCAGTTGAGAATGAATGAATCACATCTTAATGATCAAGACAAACGGTGCTCAGAAACATAGTGCAGAGGGAAGTCCAAAATGACTTCTTCATAATCCAACCAAATCATAAGTCTTTGATAGGGTTGGTTTTAACCCTACCTGCTCTGGAAAAGTGGTATGGACAGCAGGCTAAGATGTAGTGGTTCTGTCTCGATAATTCCTGTCTCCCCCCCCTGTAACTCTTCTCAGAAAATGGCAGTGGATAGACCCACATTTCTCCCAGGCAGGGGCTGACTCTAGATTCTAATGTTGCAGCCCAAAGACATCAGCCCAAAGCACTGCAATGGCATTTGAACTAAATGATGTTTGGCTCGTGTCATCAAACACATAAGCAGTCAGTCAGATGCCAGAAACATTTATGCTGGCCTTTATTTGCAGGACTACTCTTACTCTGGTCCTCTGGATGTCCTTGAACCTTTCCAGCCTGGCCTTGCTTCTCCTTGGCACCAACATAACAGTAGGAAACTGCTCACCTTGCTGCTCTTCTTTTTCTTGGACCCTCTAGTATCCTAGGGCTTGTGTCAGCTTGGGGCAGAGACTGATGCTGTGGTATCTCAATGAAATACTGGCTGATAAAGTGGCCTGGGCTTCAGTTTCTAAAGGGATTTCATTGCCTCTTCTCGTTCCACTCAGTCACCCCACCCCACCCCACTCCCTAGTTAAAAAATCAAGGTGACTATGCAATTGAGAGTGTGCTGTGGCCAGTTGTAAGAACCCTTTATGTATCTTGTATTGGAAGTAGCCTTTATGCTGTGAGTAACTATTCCATTCCATACCAGAAACTAATTTCAGCAAAAGTGTCAGGATATGGAGATTTTAATGAACAAAAGCACTGTGTTAGAAATTAAAATGTTTAAAACTGCTGCCAAATCTACTGAAACAGACTTCAATTCCTGACATTCACAGTTGATTCTGTGGCTTGTGGCATCTTATCCCTAATTGGAATACTAATAAAAACATCACATCAGCTCACTTCAGCAATCCGGATTTCCATAAATAATTTGCCCTGCCCATTTTTATTGAGGACTGTATCCACACATTGCTAACATATCTTGAACAGCAGCTTACATTCACATAAATTCCCTACATAGAAATTTGCCTTGGAGCAATTAAGGAAATGCATGGAGGGAAAGTGTTAGTGGCCACGGTGGAAAAGAAAGATTTATAGGAGGTTTTTGTAGGCATGATAAAAGGCTGTGAAGTAGCTTTAGAAGGGAATTTCCAGAGGGGAGGGGTGCAACTGTTGAACAAATGGACTCCCTGACTGTACAATGGCAGTATGAATAGGACAGAAATTTGGTATAGGTTTTGGGACACTTTGGGCTGGAATGTACAGCTGAAGATGGTCATGTTGGTGAGGAGGAATAAAGCCATGGAGAATATAAAGGTGACGGTGAGCATCCTTACAATGATATCCTGGCATTTAAAGGTGCAGTGGTTTTGTGAAAAGACAAGTTACAGCAGGCTGGATCTACTATGGTTAGTAAGGGCTGTAGGATACTTCCTTATCCTTACACAATGGAAAGGACTGGCATTGGAAGCAAACACTATTGAGTTTGTTTATCATTTGCAGCCTGAGATATATTTCCCCTCTGTGGATGTAATAACTCAAACATTCAAATTAAACCTAACGAATGTCTACAGTGTAAAAAAATATTCTACAGGCGACTATTGGATAATCTTGATGACTGGGAAAAATGAGAACACTGTGTATCAGGTGGACTGGTTTTGCAACAGCATGACAAAAATGTAAAGAGCTTAGGCTCGCATTTGTGAGAATAATGCAGGAAAGTAGTCAATCTGCTAAACTAGAAATAGCGCAGTTACAAATGGAACACAGGGACTTGATAATACCCAAGCTCCGTTACATTAGATGAGAAAAGTTGGTCTAATTATTCCCAATTACAGTATTTTCCACAATACCCCTCTCATTCTCTTCTGTGCCTCACAAGTCTTGTCCACTGGATTCTTCCTCCACTCCATGACTCATTGGCGTGTTTGTATAATAAAGGTTTTCCCCTAGTTCTACAAGATTAGCCCTTCAATCTCCTTTCCAATCTGCTCCTTGGCAACTTTACCTTTTCCAAGATATAATGGAAAAGTATTGTGGGTCAGAGCATACTCAGGGTGAGAGATGGAAACAGATTCTGGTATATCCCCTTCTTATTTACTATCTCAGCCCACTGTGACAACAAAGACATAGAAATAACTTTGAGACCAGTAACCACATCCATACAACTTAAAAAAATGACAACCTGACAATTGCTTTGTTGCATCTAAAGATTGAAAATTACTTTTCCATTTGTACAAACACCAACCATTATGGCATGTTACTTATTTAAGAACACAAGAACATTAGGAAAGTAAGGAAAAAGGAACAGTAGTAGGCCATTCAGAACTTTGAACACGCTCCACTACACTAACTACGTTTGGAATTTGCTTACAGATATTGTAAAGCCAGGATCAACTGTGGCCGTCAAGAAGGAATTGCATAAAAATACGGTGAAGAAAATTTGGGCTGGAACTAGTGAATTGCTCAAGTAGCAAGCTGACGAGGACATAATGGGTTGAATGGCCTCCTTTTGTGCTATAACCATTCACTGATTCTATGGTTCAATGATTTCCCCTGTCTCTTAATACCCTAAAATCTACCAACCTCTTTTTGAAAATACTCAGTCACTGAACATCAATTGTCCTTTGAGGGAGAAAATTCCATTAATTCACAATATGAATGAAGATATTTCTCCTCCTCTTAGTCATATATATAGGCAACCTCTGATTCTGAAACTTTTCTGTTCTCACCACTTTAGGGTAGTATCTTCACAACATTTGATCTGTCAAGCCTCTTAAGAATTTTACCTGTTTTCAAACAAATCACTTTCTATACTTTGGGAAATATAGGCTGGTCTGAAACATCTTTTCTCAAAGAATAATCTCCTCATGCCAGAAATTAGTCTAATCAATTTTTTCTTAGACTCCTTCAAAGACAAATGTAATCTTGCATTTGACCTTGGAACAGAAATGTGTATTATACTCTATATATAGTCTCAGACTCCATAATTTTTAAACTCGTATTCTTTTGTAATAAAAGTAACAGACTATTTGGTGTGTCTGCATTTTAACTTCCTTTAGAACCAGGTGCATCTGAATGTCAATATTATCCAGTCTTCCACCTTTTTTTTATAAAGGAATCTGACTGTTCCCATTGGAAGTGGTTAACATCACATTTCTCTAACATTATATTGTTTTTGCCATGTCCATTTCCACTCAGTTAACCTCTCTAAGATTCTTTTGCAGCCTTTGTGCATCCTTACCTTCCCATCCACCTTTGCATTGTCAGCAAATGCAGTCACATTAAATTCACCCCTCTCATCCAAGTTGCTGGAAGGTAAGGATGGTGATCCTCGCAGTACACCAAGATTTCACACTGGCAACCTGTTTAATGTTTCCTATCTGTTAACCAATCCTCAATCCATGCTGTATATTATCTGCAAATCCATGAGAGCTATTTTTTTGTAAGAATCTCTTATGTGGCACATTATTCAAAGCATTTTGAAAGTCCAAACACATCACATTCACTGATTCCCCTTTATTAACCCCTATTATTTACAAACTCAAAGAGTTCTAACAAACGAATCAAATACAATTAACTTTTCACATTGACCCTGAAATCGTATTATGATTGAAGTGTCCTGTTACCATGTCCCTAATAATAAATTTGAGCGTTCTCCTTACTGCTTACGTCACACTTACTGGATTGTAATTTTTGGTTTCTTTTTCCCGTCTTTCATGATGAGTGAGATTATGCTACTTCCAATCTGTGGCAATCATTCCAAAGTTTAGGGAATTCTAGAAGATAGAACCAATCTCTTGGGCAAAAAGGTCAGATTGAAGTAGTGGGCTGAAGGGCCTGTCTCTGTGCTGTACAACTCTATGACTCTGTATATCTACATCTCTTCTAAAGCCCATCATTTTGGCCATCAGATGCAAGAAACTCATTTCATTTATTTCTTTAGTACTATTTTATTACTACTAGATTTGAATCACCAAGATTTTTGGATTAGTCTCCAACTGTGAAGACAGACATAAAGAATTTGATTAATGTCTCTGCCACTTCTTTATTCCCTAATATATTATCTCTTGCCAGGGATGTTGTTTATTTTTGTTAATCTCTTGCTTAAGATTTAATGCAAAGTAGCGTGAGTTAAAAAAAATATAAAGTTTGTCAAGCAAGGTAAATAGAAGTACAACATTGCAACTGTTCAGAATACCATCCAATGGTGTAATGGGAACGCTAATGTATTAGTAACATGGGCTTTGGCTGAAGAATTCATTTACTGGAGAGGTGAGCTTCAGTAGGGGATTTGCCAGAGGGATGACAGTTTAATTACAGCATTGAGACTCTTGGAGGCATGGGTTTTATGGCAAAGATGAACAATTATGGCTAATGAACTGTGGGATATAAAGTACCATAAGGATAAGGAAAATGGAACTTTCTCTGTCCTAAGTATGACATTCTTGGGGAAATTTGTTTAAATTAAATAAAACATTGGAATTTATATCTCACTCTTTACTCCCAACTCTTGACTACTCAATAAATGCACTGAAATACGAGCAAAGAAACCATCAGGTGACTTTAAACTTTTTTTTGCCTGGTTTAGTAAACAATGGGAGGTTTAGTTCCAACACCTGTTAGCTCTGTTGCCAACTGACCATATTGATGCTGACAATGCCATTGTTGTTTCAAACTGATATGATTGGCTCACATTGAAAGCCCGTGTTAGTAAATTTCTGATGAACATCCAGATATGGTTAAATGCTAATAGATGGAATGTGTACATAAAGGAAGGGCAGAAAGCAGGTTCTACTGTATAATTCCATAGAGTTGGAAAAGTTGCTTTAATGGGATAATTCTCTAGTCAATAGATGTAAGATACTGCATTAACACGATGTGAAGAAATTGTTTATCAGTTAAATTAAAAGCAAACCTACAAATGAACCTTGAATTGAAAACCATATTAAAGAAGAAATTTGGTCAAGGAATAGGAAAAGGTTATTGAAATGTGATGTATGCTTTCTCTAACCAGCCTTCTGAAACTTGAGATTTATCCTCTTCTGTTCTGTGTGATGTAGTAATGCTCTTTGAATCCCATTTTTCAAATTTTGTCCCAAGTACTTCAATGGGACTGGATTTCAAAACAGAAATTCAATTCAAATACATTACTACACTGCATGTTAATGCAAACAATGGAGGACAAATTTCTACACTGAGGTTTTACTTCTGCAAAGGAAGATCTCAAAACCTATTATGAATACATTTCATTCACTTGTAGAATGCATTTTATATATCTAAAACAGTAAATTAACAAAAAAAATCAGTATTTTGACCAAAGACCAGCATGATAATGGTATAAGATTATATTAATACTATACAGTATATTTCTTCTTTATAAACTAGCCACATCATACTAAATTTGACCATCTTTCTTTGCAATTATGATGTTGTCAACACAGTAGAGTTTGCAAGTGCTCCTATGGTTAATGTTACTGCATCACGATCTGTGAGGGAGTCTGGGTGGTGAAAGAGGGGAGTTATCTCCTTCTGAGCTGGGCAGCTCTTCTTCTAGCCTTGGCACAGGATGCACAGCACGCTGTTTTGTAGTATGTATAGACACAGAGTCTGGCTTGGACCACAACATTACAGTTGAAGTACATGTCCCTGCAATTTTCATCTGCAACGATAAAAGGAAAGGAAGCAAGACAGAATTAGATCTGCAGACTCAACAGCCCAAATATATCATTGCTTGCTGATGTGGGGAATATATGACATTTTCAGCAGGTTTACGACAAATGTGAGATGCTTGCAAGCACCCTGATAATACTAACAAGGTACAGATTTTCCTCAGCTTACGAATGCCCTACTTATGTACAGCCTGTAGATATGAATGAGTGTTTGAGAGACCAGAGGGATAGATTCGCCAGCTGCTGTGGAGCTGCGGGCATCTCCTGCCATGTGGGAACTCAGTCCGTGGCAGCATTTCCCACTTGCAACCTGTTTGGGTTCACAGGAACGGAACCCTGCCATAACCTGGCGAGGACCTGTACAATTTATACAGCCTTTTCACAAGGATAAAATGTTCCATTGAGCATCACCAGGGCATTCTAGTTTTATTATACTCAGACTCAAGGACACATACCTCAAGGGTATCCCAGTATTAACTAAGCAGTTTAATACTAAGAGCAGGAACATAAGAAAAGAGTACGAATTAAAAGATGATGCCTCATTAGTAGGTCAGACATGACAGAGTCATTAATTATGAAGGAAGTGGTAGCTCAGGCAGGTGCTCAAGAGAACTCAGGGAGTGATTTTTAATTTTAATAAACAGCTGGCAGGAAGTGAGCTGAAAGCCAGTTCAATAGGGAAACAAAAATCAATCCCTTAAAGTGACAATTCCATGCATATCTTATCAAGACTATGTGTATGGAAGACAAAAAGAGCCATCACATTTTATAACATAAAACTCACTCTTGAAAGCTCCATGTGTAGAACTAAATACTCAACTATTTTCTTCAGTTTGTGAAGTCATAGCTTTTTTTACTAGTCCCTTAACCATTCAGAGAGATGGTTTTCATTTTAACTGCTTTTTGAACATTTAATGTATCAACTAGAGGAAGTGATGCCTGATTTTCTGGGGTCACTTTGTCTGAAGCTACACTCAACCAAAGCGTGGAGTGCTTGTACCTCTGAATGTCATTTCTAATGATGGGTATTCTAATGATCTCTGGGGCAATCTCATCACAAAGAATTTTACAATTTGCAGATGAAGGTACTGATGCCTTAAGTATTGTGAACTTCCTAAAGAACACAAAGTAAGCATATGATTTATGCAATATAAAATGTTGCATAATGTAGTTTGCCTGTAGCTGTTTTTCATACAGATAAATTGCTCCTTGTCACATTCTGTGGAATCTTGATGAGTCATTTTATAAGATTATTTCTCTGCTACTTGCAAGCCTGTCATGTGGCCGTTCTTCATCTTGACAATACATTTGACAGGAAAATTTGAAGCTCACAACTGTTGCCCACAAAAAGGCAATACACCTCTCATATCCTTCCTTTTACATTTGTTTAAGTGTGTGGATAAACCCAAATTTACATATATTATTGTCCATGCAATTTAAATTATTTCTTAATATACCCCTGCATGTTCAGCATAGGAGTTAAAACTGGCTTTCTAATTGAATCACATTTATGCATATCTCCTCCAGCATAAAATCCTCAAACTGCCATTCTCCCCTGTATAATATGAGCATCTTTCTCCTCATTGCTGGAGAAAATTCTCCTATATCTGGTTATCACTGGCTGCTTTTCATCTTCGTCTGGTTGCACTCTACAGCAAGGGATGTAGTCCACCCCATTTTAGCTACTCATTGGCTTCAGTCTGCTGCACCTCTTCAGCAGACTTCCTCAGATGATGCCTATTCACGTGGCATGTGGCATTCACCTCACAGAACCTAGTTTGTACATCCCTGATGAATGCAGCTTTCTGCCTCCTTTCTTGTTGGTGTCATGGTTCAATTCCAACCAGCTGGTCTAAAGGGTGACATCTTCTTAGCTATCTTGTTGTTTTCAGAAGCTTGCTCTTCCTTCTCTCTCTCCCTCTCTCTCTCTTTCTCTCTCTCTCTTGCTCTCTGTCTGCTTATTCCAGCTGAAAGTTTAAGCTTCAGCAGCATTGCAGCTGTTGGCAGTATTGTTCTGGTTCAGCAGATCATTTGGGTTGGGCATTGATGTATTGTTATAAGCCAAGAGACTGAGGTATGTGTCCATGTGTGCTTATTTTCCCTTTCTCAGAAGTGACTTGGCTCCTTTTGCAGCTTTCTCTGTCTGGATTGTGGATAGTGTGCAGATGATGTTCTACAGGTCAATTCTCACTTGGCTACAAACTTTGAAAACTCACCTGCAGCGAATTGTGGGCCTTTGCCTGTTACCACCTCACCTGAAATACCACATAAAACAAACTGAGTCTTCAGCTTGTGAATGACAGCTGAAGAGGTGGTCGAATGAATGTATTGACCAAAGGACACTAAGAATGTAAAAAGTTTTTGTGATGTTTTTCTTTCTGTATATATATTTTATTATAAATAAAGTTTATTTTTGAAACAGAAAAAGGTGGTCGAATCAGTTGGTCATTTTCCTGTGCATTGGAAAAATAATTGACAGTCACCAGGTGGTTTTTAGCCTCACATGTGAAGAGATCCACCTCACCCAAGGTCCATTCAGCCCCCTCATGTTGGACTTCCTCCATAGATCTGCACACATCACAATTTTGTGTGAAGTCTCTGATTCCTGTGTTCATTCCCCGTTTTTCACAAGTTTTCCCCAAACTGCCACTCTCTCCCATTTCTCTCCTTAAACACTTCAGCACCACTACTCTCTCGCCTCTGAGAAATGTAGAGCTCATCGGGAAAGTGGAATCACGGGGAAAGACTGTGTCTTGCTCCTGTTGCTTTTGGCCATTCTCTTGGAGCAACTGCAGGCAATTCTTGCAGCATTGCATCAAGTGATGTGCCTTGCTGTGGTTCCTCCATAAACAGCTTTGCTATAGTTGGATCCTTCAGCACGTTCACCTTCTCCAATTCCCTGTGTCTGCAATCTGTCTTTTCTGCAGGAAGATTTGGATGACAGGGTGCTTGTGATGTACATCTGGATAGTAAGACAATCTGTGTATCATATGTCTTTGAAGCTTACAGGAGATTCATTACAATCACTTCAAGGTCTGTAATGAGTACATATCTCCCATATGTGTCCTGGTGCAACCTTTCAAGTCCAAATGTTGCAGCCAATAGCTACTTTACAATTTGAATGTATCATGTCTCATTATCTGTCAGGTCTCCTCTTGCATGTGCTATTGGTTGGCGATCTTTCATGGTTGCCGTTCTTTCGAACTTATCTGAGGTGGCTGCTAGTGATGTCAGCTTTTCTTTTGGTCCTCAAAACAGCATATCACTCGCTGTACCCTGATCTTTTATTTGATTCACTGCAATTCGTGCTCATGGATTTTTATGCAATATCTCCCAAAAGATGTGTTAAAAGTGATCAGAAACAAATTCTCCCTGTGAATCTCCACAAGCCAAAGTCCATTCTTGGCGGCCAGCATACTGAAGGTTTTTGCTCTGCTCACATCTGGCATGATATCTTCAATTGTCTTCACTGGATAATGGTTCCTCTTCATTGCCTTATTCAGATCACTTGGATCCAAAGAGATCATCAGCTTGCTTGGCTTATCCACACACACCAAGCTTGATACCCAAAGGGTAGGAATGTTCACTGGCACAATCACAAAATCACTGCAAGATTACAGTACAGGACAAGGCCACAGTAAAGAAGGAGGCCATTCAGCTTATTAGGATCTTACTGGCTCAATGCACTCCAGCTAGTCCCAGTGTTTCCTCAAGTCACATCCATACTTTTGCTGATCACTTTCACATCCCATGGTCTTGACCCTAGTACAATTGGGAAGTTATCCCCCCCCCTCCCCAATAACCCATTTTTGAAGGAGAACAACCCCAGTTCCTAGTGCAACTAGAGAACCTCATCCCTGGAATCAGTTTCATAAATCTCTTCTGTAATTTCTCTCAAGCTTTCACATCTTTTCCATATGGTGATGACCAGAACTACAGTTATTTCAAACCCCTTTGCATTATGACTTGCTTGCTCTTGTACGCTATCCCTCTCTTTATAAGAGTTTCGAATCCAGTATACTTTTAATCATCTTCTCAACCTAATCTGCCACTTCCTTCTTCCCTTTTAGAATTGTACCCTTCAAGTATTGACTCTCCTCATTCTTCTTATGTAAAATTTTACATTTTACTGCATTAAATTTGACCTGCCACATGTCTGCCCATTCTCACTGGCATGCCAAAATCTTGTCTGAATCTTATATCTGACTCTATCCTTCTCATGGTTCACCATGTTTCCAAATTTTGTGTCTTCTGAAAATTTTTATGTTGTACCAGCTATAGAAATGATGTCAATAAGCTGTAAAGGATGTAGAAAAGATTCATGGGGATGTTACCAGGACTGAAGGGCTTGAGATATAAGGAGACACTGCATAGGCTGGGACTTCTTTCCCTGAATTGTAGGAGGCTGAGGGGTGACCTTACAGAGGTATATAAAATCATGAGGGGCATAAGTAAGGTGGATGGTCACAGTCTTTTTCTTAGGCTAGGGGAGTCTAAAACCAGAGGGGGTGGATTTAAGGTGAGAGGGGAAAAATTTAAAGTGGACCTGAGGGGCAGGTTTTTCACTCAGAGGGTAGTGGGCATTTGGAATGAGCTGCTGGAGGAAGTTGCACAGGTGGGTGCAATTACAATGTTTAGAAGACTTTTAGACAGGTATATGGATAGGAAAGGTTTAGAGGGAACAATCTCCATCTCCATCATTCTTTCAAGCTCAGCTCAGTAGTTCTTAAAGGCTTTAAGGAGTCTTCCAGTGAATCATTAGATAGGCATGATTGTTCAGTACAGCTCTCTACCATGATGACCACCTTCACTTTTGTTTTCTCCTTTTTATTAGCCATCGTCAACTTGTATGGAGAGAAAGTTCCTCTGTTCATTGTTTCCAATCATTTGGCAAGTTCTTGTCTCTAAGTCCAGCCTTAACTGCTCTAATACACAAGTTCATAGTATTCAAACTAATGGATGAATCCCAGATCTGGTGTCTCCAGTCATTCTGTTGGGTGTTTACCACGTCCTTTGTCAATGGGGTCATATATGTCTAGTATTCAGTCACATGGTCAATTGCATCTCAGTCCAGTAGATGAATTCAAAATCTGTCCTTCTAATTCCTTATATTAAACCCTTTTTCTCTTCCAGTGATCTGCATTGTGTTTCTCAAAAGTAACTGGGTGTTGTAAGCAAAACCTCACTGAAGTTGAAAAAATATGTTCAAACTGCTTTCTGATACCATGCTGTGTTATACTGTTTGCCAATAACTGTTCTACCTGTAGGTAAAGTACTCCTTGTTACATCTGGTGGGTTCTTGGGGTGTCACGTTAGCAGGTTATTTCTGAGCTAATCACAAGCCTGAAATATGATCATCTTCCACCTTGGTACAACTTCAGGATGCGTCTGAAGTTCATAACAGTTGCACTACCATGAAATAGTGCCTGATGGTTCTAAATCTCTTGCAAAAGGCAGATTCTATCACTTTTGGCTTGAGTATTTCTACACCTCCCTCCTCTGCCCAACAAGGTCCACGGAACAGGGAACAAACATTGCAATGCAATCTGAGCTGAATTTACAAGTCTGCTGGGGGATGTGATTGGGGCCATGGTGTACGTGGATATGAATCTAATTACAGGTTCAATTACACTTACAGATGGCCCCAAAATTACATTATCCAATCTAGACTAAACGACCGGAGCACAACTGCCAGCGCTTGCTTGTGCTGTTCGTGATGCAGTCGAGGGGGCAGTCATTGCTTTCTACCAGCTATATGAACCTGACCTTCAGACAACATCCAGAGAAGGTTTGCAATCAAGTTCATATCTAAAAAAGTGCCAACCTGGTAAAATTGCAATACAGCATGTCATGTGTGCAAAACAGCAAAAGCAACCTGTTATAGACAGAGCTAACTGATCTCACAGGCAATGGATCAAATCAAAGCATCAAAGTGGTGAATGGTGACAGACAATGAAACAAATAATGGGGAGAGGAGTCTCTATCCTCATCCTTCATGATGACTGAAGCATTCAAGTGCCAAGTGGAGGAACTATCTTGGCTTCCCACCATCACAGAAAGCAGTCTTCAGGCAATTCAGTTCACCCCATGTGGTATCAAGAAATGGCTGAGTGCATTGGGTAGGGCAATAACATCCTGGCTGTTGTACTGAATGGACACTGCGCTCCAGAACTAACTGTGCTTCTAGACAAGCTGTTCCATTGTAGCTATTGACAACTCCCTGACAATATGGACATTTGCTGAGGTATGTCCTGTTCACAAAAGGCAGGGGAAATCCAATCTGACTAATTATCAATCATCAACAAAATAATGGAAGCTGTTGTTGACAATGCTATCAAGCAACACTTACCAATGCTTAGGCTAGTATTTTTCCCAGGGCCAATCGAGCCCAGACCAGGACCATTTGGGCCCAGACCTCAGAGACCAAAGAGGTGAGGTGATAGTGACTGCTCTTGACATCAAAACAGCATTTGACCAAATGTGGCATCAGGGAACCCTGGTAAAACTGAAGTCAATGGGCATCAAAGGAAAAATATTCGATTGGTTGGATGATATGGTTGTTGAGAGGTTAATTATCTTAGCACCATGATATTATTGCAGGAGTTCCTCAGGGTGGTGGTTTAGGCCCAACCATCTTCAGCTGCTTCATCAATGATCTTCCTTCCTTCAAAAGATTAAAAAGGTTTGTTTGCTGATGTTTGCACAATGTTCAATTCCATTTGCAACTCTTCAGCACCTGAAGCTACCCACAATGGCAGCAGTGAAGATGGTTCCCACTACACATCATCCTGCCTTGGAAATATATTGCTATTTCTTCATCGTTCCTATGTCAAAATCCTGGACTTTTCTCTCCAAAAGCATTGAGGGAGTACTTTCATCAAATGGACTGCAGCAGTTCAAGAAAGTGGCTCACCATAACCAAGTCCACAATGAACAGAATGGTCCCATCAAATGTGCAACTAATACTGAAGCATACCAGTTTGACTGCCATCATAATTAACTGTGCTTTCCCGGAGAGTGGGACAATGGAGGTAGGCAAATGAAGGGCTGGAGAGAATATTTGGTCTGTCTCCATTCACCACTGCATCAAAAATGCAAAAGAGCTGGCCCCATAAGTCAGAGGTAGAATCACCAAGAAGGAAGGTCTGGATCTTGGTTTAAGATTTCTTTGCAAAGGCATGAACCTAGTTATCGGGTGTCCATTAATCCAGAGTAAACAGAATCTAGCAATTAATACTTACAACGGTAACTTTTTGTGTTCAGGCATAAACAAATTTGTGTGGTCAAATACAAATCTCCAAAATATCAATTTTTCAAAAAAATGATAATTGGAGACGTCCAGCAATTCCCTGTTTTCTAATTACTAAATCATTAGAGAATACATTGCAAATCAAGGTTTGCAGTTGGCATCAGTGTCACAGAAAAGACACCATTCTTGACCTGATACCTGAAGGAAAACGATCACCTTCAGGATTTTTTCTTCCCACGTCAAAGAGAAAACACTCTTATGACTGAGAGAGTTGTTTGTGATTGTTGGTGTTCTATTCAGTTGGATTCTGAAATTCTGTGTGAGGTTTCCCAATGTATGAGTTTTCTGTGTGATAAACTGAGAGCCAATCAGCATAACACCTGTGGAAGTAGGTGCAGAAGACTGAAAATCAAAACCTTTAGGTATTTCCTTTGAAGCTCCAGTTGTGGCAGGAGATTGCAGTGGGATTTCAGGATCTTTATTACCTGTCTGAGAAGGGTGAAAACACCACAAGGAGTTGTTGAGGAAATCATCAAGGACTGATATCAAAGCAGTTACATGCAAACCTTTCCAGCAAAAATAAAATGGCCAACCTAACACTTCACACATGCCTACAAAGACAGCAGGTGGATTATTTTCTTTGTAAAAAATATTGAACTTGTTAATATTAGGGCCAGCTTCCAACTGTGAATCAAAGTAACCTGCCTGAATCTCTCGAAAGTGGAGTAAAAATAGCCCTCACTCTTCCCAGCTCCAGGGCAGGTGGAAGAGAGAGCCTTATTATTTATTTTTCTGTCTGGCCTGCTTTGTAAAGGCTTCTTGGAACTCATGCCAGCCCTTAGCTGTGGAGAACTCTGTTGAGTTTAATTGGTGTGCAATCTTCAGATAGTGTTGGATATAACCCTTTGAAGTGAGGAATGTTGGCTAATAATTGGCCTGTTCCTGACCACTAGAATTTTTGGGCAGTTGTTAAAACAGGGTGGAGGCCCTTTTAGAATTGGGATCTGCTGGAAATTCTCACCCTCAGCTGCCAATCCACCTATTTTCCATCATCCCAGCTGGCAGATTTTGAAGCCAGGAGAGCCTGCCCCTGTTCTTCCACATATTTATTATGCTCCAAGCCAAGTCTAGATAGCAATCTCTTCTCGAGTTTCTATTGTTTGAAAGCCAGCCTTCCTCATATTTCAGATTGTTAACCTCAATATTTTCAATGGCAGTGTTCTTCAGAAACTCTGTAAACTGCATGTGGTTTTAAACAAATGAGACAACAATTTTTACAATAGATGTATGCAAACTGACCCTCTGTGATACCTGTGCTTGTGCACCTTGTTCTTTCATGTGTATCAAGGGACTGAGGCAGATTTGTACTTTTGACACTGGTGGAACTTAAAACGAAATGGCAAGGGGAATAATGAATGTCCAATGCCTGTTTCTGCAGCATCTTTGAGAGTGCAAATCTACCTTACTCTCTTCACAACCCAGTAAGTTCTTGGGCCATGTCATACATGAAGGCATTTTTAAAGACGAAAGGGGGTTAATTTTCTGCAGGTTTCTCAAGTCATGAATCACCACACTGCTGCATGTTTTACCATATTCTTCAAGAACCATATCCATTGCTTAAGATGAAATGTAATGAGAAAAAAAAACGCACACATTGTTAGGCCCCGTTGAGTGAATTAGTTTGCTGGCTGATAATTGGCTGCTTGCTACTATCACTTCTTTTTGTGCATGAGGAGAGATAGTCAACAGACTTTGCTCAGTTGAGCCTACACATTAGATTGGAGCCTTTTTTTGGTGTGCAACATTGTCACTGCATTTCACACCAGTGCTGATTCTGGCTTGAAATTTGCCAAAATGGAATCTGAAACAGAGTTATAGTGTTTTACACCCAGAAAGATGCAGTAAAAGGGGACCCGCTTATTTTCTAATAAGGCCAGGCTCAATTGATTGCAGCTTCTGACATCTTGCTGTGCAACAATCACAGAAGGGCACACTCACCGTGGCTGTTGGACAGCAGCAACATACACTATGGCTGTGATGGAGGAGAGACAGGCTGTAGGGGAGAGAGAGAGAACTTCCAAATTCATTCACTGGGACATGGAAGTCATCATAAGAGGGATACATGCAAAGAGGGAGATGGAGGACGCTAAGAGGACTAGTGAGATCCACAAGGGCAACTATAAGGAGGAACCTGGAAGGCAGGAAAGCATGATAATACATCGATCACATCCAACTGTGGTGAACAGAGTGAAACACGGTACTTCTACTACAGAGGTTTCATCAATTCTTCCCCAGGTACATCTTGAAATAGTCAACTTCTACCTTGGCTTAGAAAGAAACTTACCCAGTGTTTCATGAGGGATTTCTCATCACTGGATGAGTGTGGAATTTATTGGCTTGAGATTTTAGCCCCTCAAGGTGTGTTCTTATCCATAGCAAGTCAAATCTGATCAATATATTGTGAGGTGCATTGCCCTCAGCTGCATTGGCTGCAATGTTGGATTGTCATCATCAACATTGAACAGCAAGTCCAAAGCGTTCATGCTTTTAAACACTGCAGATTGGTGTTCCTCCAAGGAAAGTGTATTTTGTGTGGAGATCAGAGTTCCTCCAGTGAGATGTCACTCATCAGGAAACCATGTTTCAGTAAGCCATTTCTGTAAAAGGATTAGATTCAGTCTTTCATGTGTTACAATCGGTGTAGGTGGACCTACAAAGCAGGATATCAGGGAATATTGAGTGTCATCTGGGCTCCCCTGCCTCATTATTGGTGTGCCATCCTGTCAGAAATGATTGGTGTGTAGAGAGGGTCACTTGGTTTGCAGTGGAGACTATTATCTTGAAGATTACTTTTTATAAGTATCTGTCAGGAAGTCCTCTCTAATCCTTACATCCAACGTCTGCCTCTCCATCTGTGAGGTGAGGCAGGAACACTCCAAGATCGAGCCTTCTTCCCTGTGCTCCTCTTGCTCTGGATGCTCTCCAGCTCTGCTTCATGGCTCCCCCCAGACTCTGGATGTCCCACTGCTCTTCCTTAGGCACCGGCTGCTTTCTTTGCTTGGAATGTCATGTAGCAAGCAGCATATGATGGTAAAGTCTCCACACTGGCATGGGGAATTCTGCAAGGCACCTCCAGACTAATGCAGGCAATAAAACTCTCATCATTACAAGCTAGCAGCATAGAAAATAGGAGCAGGAGTAGGCCAGTTGGCCTTCGAGCCTGCTCTGCCATTCAGTCTGATAGTGCCTGATCATCCAGCTTCCGTACCCTGCTCCTGCTTTCTCCCTGGGATGTCTGACACTTTCTGCTATGATTCTGGTCCTTTGGAGGCTCTTGCTATGCTCACATGAGCTGCTGCAGAAACAGAGGATAGTACTTGTCCTTGACATTCATCACTCAGGGTAGTGCCAACCGCTGAAAATGCCCAACGGTGCAGACTCCCAGCATGAAGGAGACGCATGTGCTCTAGAAAAGGTGGCACTCATGATCAGGAAATGATTCCCAACAACCTGCACGATGAGGTAGTGGAAACCTCTTCTGTTTTCCACAAAAAAGTCCGGGTTATTAACAAGATCCCTTCTGCTTTCATGAGTACAACCTGTGCTCGTGGGAAGCCAGCGAATCTGGGATCCTCCTGTGCCTGAGGTGCTACTACCTCTCCATCATATCAAGGTGGATGTGATTATTTCCTCATGGCTACAGTTGCAGTAGGTTGGTACACACAGCGAGATTTCCTCAGCCTGTTTGGAATGTTTCTGTGATGAGGAAGTTCAGAATCAACATGACCTCGATTCCCACGGACAGTGCAGTCCAGGTGTGAGAACATGGCTTCAGATCTTCCAGCAGGATGTCACAAACCTCAGTTCTGACAGTCTTGGAAAACCTGAGTCTTTAAATACGTTGTCTGTCAGAGGGGTCTGGCTGCGATACGGTATCTGGTGTATGGTGTATGGTGTGTTGGCCTTCATTAGTTGGGGTATTGAGTTTACGTTGCAGCTCTATAGAACTCTAGTTAGACCACACTTGGAGTATTGTGTTCAGTTCTGGTCGCCTCATTATAGGAAGGATGTGGAAGCTTTAGGGAGGGTGAAGAGGATATTTACCAGGATGCTGCCTGCATTGGAGAGCATGTCTTATGAGGATAGGTTGAGTGAGCTAGGGCTTTTCTCTTTGGAGAGGAGGAGGATGAGAGGTGACTTGATAGAGTGCACGAGATGATAAGAGGCATAGATTGGGTGGACAGTCAGAGAATTTTTCCCAGGGCAACAATGGCTAACATGAGGGAACATAAGTTTAAGGTGATTGGAGGAAGATATAAGGGGGATGTCAGGGGTAGGTTTTTTACACAGAGAGTGGTGGGTGCATGGAACGCACTGCCAGCAGAGGTTGTGGGGGCAGGTACATTAGGGACATTTAAGAGACTCTTAGATAGACACATGAATAATAGAGAAATGGGGAGCTATGTGGGAGGGAAGGGTTAGATAGATCTTGGAGCAGGATAAAATGTCGGCACAACATTGTGGCTGAAGGGTCTGTGTTATGCTGTAATGCTCTATGTTCTATGTTCTATCTCTGAAGTGGGGTATTCATAGATGGGCCTGTATTTACTGCCTAGTCCAAGGAGCCTGACCCACTCTGCATACCGATGGCTACTGAGACACTCAATGAACGAGTATCTCAAATACTAAAGGCCACAGAAAACCCTCACTGTTAGTTTAACATGCCCCTTGGACTTTGGAAGGTGTTTGAGCAGTCTGCAGTCAGTTCTCAAGCTGTCCAACCAGGTCTCACAGTGTGTAAATAGCAAGAAAATAGCAAGAAAAGCAACAAACTACTGCTACAGGCTCCTATTGTATTGAGATGTAGCATGAAGCTTTGAGCTCCAAATCATGTCTGTATGAGCAGGAATGGGTATTGCAGAAATAGTGATATCATTAGTTGAACTTGATACTGGGTAAAGATTAGACACACTTGCATGGATTACAACCAGACATGCTCAGTCCATAGATTCATAGAATTACATGGCAAGGAAACAGACTTTTTAGCCCAACTTGTCCATGCTGACCAAGATACCTATCTAAGCTAGTCCCATTTGCCTGCCCATATCCCTCCAAATCTTTCCAATCTATGTGCCTGTCCAAATGTGTTTTAAATATTGTATTTGTACCCGCTTCTACCATCTCCCCTGGCAGCTCGTTCCGCTTACCCACCACCCTCTGTGTGGAAAAACTTGCCCCAGAGAGTCCCTGTAAATCTTCCCCTCTCACCTTAAACTTATACCCTCTAGTTTTAGATTCCCTTATCCTGGGAAAAAGACTGCGACTATCTACTCCATCTACGCCACTCATTATTTTATAAACCTCTATAAGGTCACCCCTCAGCCTCCTTCACTCCAGGAAAAACAATCCCAGTTGTTCCAATCTCTCCTTATAACTCAAGCCTTCCAGTCCCATCAACAAACTTGTGAGTTTTTTCTGCACCCCCTGTAGCTTAATCACATCCTTTCATGATTGCTGCCTTCACCCAGAAAGAATCATTAACACAACGTATTCCAGGTAAAATCAAAATTGGATCATGCTAAGTTATCCAGTTTCTAGGTACATTTTCTATATAAACATATCTTAACATATGAAGCAGAACATGCACTGAAAAAAAACAAAAATTGTATTTTAACATATCAAGCTACACAAACAGTAAAACAAAACTGATTTTATAAAGGTTACGGACATCTGCTATAGTCAGTGCACTTATACTGTACCTATCTCTGGTATGCATGGGTCGGGGTTGCAAATTTCTCTATCAACTGGCATTAGGAAGGAATCACAATTGTTGCTTTGCGTCATGTCATCAGCAAGGCATCGAACCTCCCGAACCCGGTAACCACCTTCACAGGATTTAGAGCACTGAAAAAGAAAACCTGGCTGGAGTAAGATGGAAATGTGTGGCAGGTAAATTATGCTCATCTTCTAATACAGGTACTGAGAAACTAACATTGCACCATCAGATTCTGAGTGGTTGACTTACCTTGTTGATATGGTCATGGTCATGGTCATGGAGTGATACGGACTGGAAACAGGCCCTTTGGCCCAATGCAACCATATTGACCACCAAGCAACCACTTTACACTAATCCCATTTTATTCTCCCCACATTCCCATCACTCCTCTAGATCCTACCACTCACCTACACGCTTGGGACAATTTACGGGGGCCAATTATTCTACCAACCTTCATATCTTTAGGATGTGGAAGGAAACTGGAGAAACCCACACAAACACGGAAAACATGCAAACTGCACACAGACGGCATTGGGGGTCAGGACTGCACCTGGGTTACCGGTGCTGTGAGACAGCAGCTCTATTAGCTGTGCCACTGTGCCATCCAGTGAATAGTGTATTGTGTTTTGTAACGCTTCAAAATGTAATGTGAGAGTTTCTTTTCATTCAAATATGGGAGAATTCAACAGATAATTCACTCATGAAACAATTGGTTTATACAAGGGCTTGAAAAGACCCCTTATCACATTGGATGCTCAAAAAGAACCGAGTATTACATCTCATCAGTGTTCACACTGGTTACAACTGACTGAAAAGGAGACTGGTGGTTGGGATTGCCAGGAAAGAGAGCACCATTTCCAGCAGATCGTGTTAACCAGACTCCTGTTTTTTGCTCTGGTATTTGCCACACTTCATTCTGGTACAGATCTTTGTGATACTTAATCTATTCTGCTCTGGTACAGTCTTGTAGTTGTAGTAAATATTGTACTCTGCTTGTAATTGTTTTTATTTCTGAATCTGCACTGTGCTCTGGTACATGTTTAAGTTAAGATAAGATATCTTTATTAGTCACATGTACATCGAAACACACAGTGAAATACATCCTTTTGCGTAGGGTGTTCTGGGGGCAGCCCGCAAATGCCGCCACGCTTCCGGCGCCAACATAGCATGCCCATAACTTCCTAACCCGTACGTCTTTGGAATGTGGGAGGAAACCGGAGCACCCGGAGGAAACCCACGCAGACACGGGGAGAACGTACAAACTCCTTATAGGCAGTGGCCGGAATTGAACCCGGGTCGCTGGTGCTGTAATTGCGTAATGCTAACCGCTCAACTACCGTGCCTGGCCTCTGCACTACCGTGCCTGATGTAACTTCACATTTAAAATGTTGTAGCTCTGGTGCATACTGAACTAGTGCAGATTTTTTATTGTGATTTATATATTACTCCTGTTCAGGTATGGAGTCACTGCCAGGATGAGGCTAAACACAAGCTAGAGGAACAACACCTCATATTCCTCCTGGGTAGTCTGCAGTCTGATGGTATGAACACTGAGTTCTCCAATTTCAGATAACTTGCTCCCCACTGTCTCTTTCCTCTCTCTTCCTGATCTACCCAGTTCCTCCCACACCCACCCCAAACTGCACCCCCACAGGCCCCCATCACCCTGTTTCTTTCCCCACCTCCATCCACTCCATCTGCCCATCACCCACACACTCCCCCCACCATGTCTCCACCTCCTACTGTTCCCATCTGCCCACCCCACCTCCGTCATTTGGTTCCGTGCTCCACCTTCCTTTCCTATCAGATTCCATCATCTGCAGCCCTTTGTTGCCTCCACATATCACCTGCCAGCCTCTCTCGCTATCTCCACTCTTCCCCCCTCCATCTGTCTGTCACCCCTCCTCACCTGGATCCACCTATCGCTTGCCAGGTCTTGCTCCACCCCTTCCCCTCACCTCATTGTACTGGCTGTCTCTTTCAATCCTGAAACATCAACTGTCCATTTCCCTGTACAGATGCTGCCTGACCTGCTGAGTTCCTCTTTTCTTCACTCCAGATTTCAGCATCTGTAGTCTCTTGTGTCTCTATGGAGTTAATGCATTCCCCACTGATAGAATACTTCAGTTGTGATACTGCACCCACTACTGACAGAATCCTTTAGTTATTATACTTACTGCACTCCACTCTGTTGTGTACCATTTGACGTCACATTTCCTCAAATGACAGATTTGTTCTGAAGCTGGTCTCTCCAGGTGGGAGCACTGACCTTCTTCTACCACCGTAACTTTGTCATCAGTCTTCTTCAGGCAGACGACACTCCGGAGTTGTGTTCCATTACTACAATCTGCCGAGCACTTGGAAAGGACCAGAAGCAAAACAGGTTATTTAAGTGTTATGGAATAAAGGTAGATAAATATAGATACAAATCAGCTGTACTGTAACTGAACAGCAGACAAGGCTCGAGGGACTGGCTGGCATCCTCCAGCTCCTGTATCTCCTTATTTGTTGCCTCATGAATACAATAGAGCAGATTTAGGGGGGTAAATTTCTGTGCGGTTTCTCCAGCTCATCCAAAATTAACTGGCAGAAACCCTACAGAAGTACACAAACCCTACTAATAAAGCCTTTCCAGGATTTTTTAGGGATGTTCCTGCTAGTTACAGCAGATTAGCTAGAAAATCTCTGTGGAAATTCTCTCCTAGTTCTTCAGAAAAATAACTTAATTGAAGTGAGCAAAAGGAAATAGCCCAGATTCTTTCCCTATTTTTGGAAGTTTTGGAGCCAACTCGATGTCCTTGATTTGCACTAACAGATGGTCAGAATACTGCTGTATTCACTCTGGGCCTAAAATTCAAGCAGTTGTAAAATGGAGATGGCCACAGACAGGTTGTGAGTAACTTTCACCCATTCTGTGGTGTCTCTATGTATTGTCTGTGCTCCTGTGATCAGCCTTGATGTCTCTACCCACAGTCCAGATCCCTTTGATTCATCCTGCGATTTCTCCACAAACAGTCCAAGACCCTATGATCCACTCTTTGACGTTTCCATGTAGAATCCAAAGCTTTTTGACCCATCCTGTGATTTCCTGACAGACAGTCCATCACCTTTGATCCAACCTGTGATGTTTCCACATACAGTCAAGACTGTTTGATTCAGCCTGTGGTGTTTCTATGTAGTGTCCAGGCCCATGATCTAGCGTGGAATGTCCCCATACACAGTGCAGTTCCCTGCGATCAACCCTTGAAATCTCCAGTTACAGCCCAGCCCTGCATGCTTTGTTAACCAGCCTGTGACTTTATTGTTGGCTTTTCCATTTTTACTGATTTTTATCCTCTTCCCTCAACTTTTTAATCTCTGGGACTTCTTCAATGTAACAATCTGCTTCCTAATTGTTGGAATTCATACTATGTTTTGAATTTCTGACTGACCCTAGTTTATAGTAGACTTTAACATGCATCAGAATGTAGAGACATTTATTGATTGCTATCAATATTTTCTTTCCCACAATACTCAGTGATAATTTAATTGACATGACATGTTAAATAAATTAACTTGCATCGTACCTGGCTCCATGGCCCCGTAAACCAGCTAAAATTCTCATTGCAAGGACCAATGTTACAAGGCCGGACGTCTGCTGGCTTCTCATTTCCGCAGCCTTCCAAAGGTAAACTGCTGATGTGATTCATCAAACACACAACTGATCTTGTCTGGATACCATTCCCGCACTCTGCAGAACACTAAATTAAGACAAAAATCAAAAGTGTGGCAACCAAGCAATTACAACAATCATGCCAAAATAACAGTTTTTTCTCGGAGACACAAGAGACTGCAGATGTTGGAATCTGGAGCAATCTGCTGGAGGAACTCAGTGGGTCAGGCAGCATCTGTGGGAGGAAAGGAATTATCGACAGCTTTTACTTTCTTTCTCTTTCTTATACAGGGGATAAAGGCTATGGAAGCTAGGGCAGTGGTATGCAGGATGTGGGAAATCTGAGGCATCTCTAGTGTCCCTGGTGACTATACCTGCTGAAAGTGTGTCCAGCTGCAGCTCCTGTCAGACCACAAGTGTAGGTAGAGGAGCTGCTGTTGTACTTGCTACGGAACATTTAGGATGTGGAAAATGTGGTAGATAGTATGGTTAGTGAGTTGATCACACAACAGGTACACAAATAGGAGACCGGTGAATATGGAAAACATAATGGCAGTATTTAGAGAGGATATCCGGAGGTATCGTCAAATAGGGGCAGGCATGGTAGTGTCGTGGTTAACATAATGCTCTTACAGCACCAGTGACCTGGGTTCAATTCCAGCCGCTGTCTGTAAGGATTTTGTACGTTCTCCCCGTATCTGTGTGGGTTTCCTCCGGGTGCTCCAGTTTCCTCCCACATTCGAAAGATGTACATGTTAGGAAGTTGTGGGCATGCTATGTTGGCACCGGAAGCGTGGCGACACTTGCGGGCTGCCCCCAGAATACTCTATGCAAAAGATGCATTTCACTGTGTGTTTCGATGTACATGTGATGAATAAAGAAATCTTATCTTATCTTAAATAAGGCTTATGGATAGAACTTAGGAATAAGAGAAGGGCTGTCATTTGACTGGAGTTATACTGTAAGCCTCCCAACAGTGAGCAAACCACAGAAAGATGTAAGAGCAACAGGGTTAGAGAAGTGTGGGATTTTAACTTTCCCAACATTGACTGGGATTGTCTTAGTGCAAAGGGCTTGGATGGGGCCGAATTTGAGAAGTGCATCCAAGGAAGTTTTTTTTATATAGAGAGTCTAAATAGAGACAGGGCAGTACTTGACCTTATCTTAGAAAAAGAAACTGGGCCGGTGATGGAAATGTAGGTAGGGGAACACTTGGGGAACAGTGCCCATAATTCTGTAAGTTTCAAGGTTGTTATGGAAAGGGCTGGGTAGAGTGTTGTCAAATAAAATTTAATCCTGTCAAGTACAAGATGATGCATTTTGGGAAGTGATAATAGGAGGGGTAGGACATATACAATAAATGGTAGAGTGCTAAGGAATGTTGATGAACAGAGGATCCTTGGGATTCAAGTCCATAGATCCCTGAAAGTGGAAACACAGGTGGATAGGATGGTGAAGAAGGCATATGGTATGTTTGCCGTCATAAATGTTGGAATGTTATGTTGCAACTTACCCACCTGGGTCATTCTCTCTTCTCTCCTCTTCCATCGGGTAGAAGGTACAGGAGCCTGAGGGCACGTACCACCAGACTTAAGGACAGCTTCTACCCCACTGTGATAATACTATTGAACAGTTCCCTTATACGATAAGATGGACTCTGACCTCACGATCTACCTTGTTGTGACCTTGCCTCTTATTGCACTGCATTTTCTCTGTAGCTGTGACACTTTACTCTGTACTGTTATTGTTTTGACCTGTACTACATCAATGCACTCTGTACTACCTCAATACACTCTGTACTAACTCAATGTAACTGCACTGTGTAATGAATTGACCTGTAAGATCGGTATGCAAGGCAAGTTTTTCACAGTACCTCGGTACAATTGACAATAATAAGCCAATACCAATACCAATACCAATGCTGGTTAGACCTCACTTGGATTATTATGTGCAGTTCTGGTTACCACACTATAAGAAAGGTGTGGTTGTGCTAGAGAGGAAATTCACCAGGATGTTGCCCAGTTTGGAGGACTTTGCTTATGAGGAGAGATTGGATAGGTTGGGTTTGTTTTCCCTGGAGTGAAAGAAGCTGAGGAGTGACCTAATAGAGATGTATAAAATGATGAGGGGCATAGAAAGTCAGAATCTTTCTCCCATGGAAGGGGTATCAAAAACAAGAGGGCATATGTTTAAGCTGAGAGGAAGGAGTTTTAAAGGGGAGCTGGGGGAAAGATTTTTACACAGAGAGTGGTTGATGTCTGGAACTCGATGCCAGAGGAGGCGGTGGAATCAGATACATTCACTACCTTTCAGCGGCATTTAGATAGGCACTTGAATAGGCAAGGCATACAAGGAAACAGACCTAATGCAGGCTAATGAGAGCAGTGTAGATGGGCAAAAGGTTGGCACAGATATGGTGGGCTTGTTTCTGTGCTGTACAACTTTATGACTGAATGACTCTAATTGGCTATATTTATCACTACTGCATATAAGTAAACTTCTGAGAGATTAAATCTCCCACAATTTAAACCTTCAGAGATTAAAACTCCCACAGATCAATTTCCCAGAATTTAATTCTTCCAGAAATTAATCTTCCCATGGGAAAATTTTCCAAGAGTTGCAATGATCAAATCCCCCCACAGGTTAACCCTGCCAGAGATTAAACATCCTGGAGGTTAGTTTTTCCAGATATATCACATCGAAGATAATAAATGTTGTCCCTCACCTCCTCAACAAATTAAACCTCTTAGTGATAAAAACATTCCAAAATAAAGTGACCTAAGATAAAACCCTCAGAGGTAAAACCTGAAGATGAAATCACAGAGATAAAAAATCTCTATCATAAGACTGAGAAATTTTCACTGAACTGCTGTGATTCCACGTATGGGCCAAATGGAAGACGATCACTATTTTGACGAATCCTTCCCTTTAACTGGAAATTACAGGGAAGAATGCATAAAACCTTTATAATCTGGAAACGGGGAAATTTTGCAAAGATGGCAGATGGAGTTAATGCAAATTTGTTCTTTGAATCCTGCCCTCATAGTTTTGGTGAGCTGCAGTACACAATTGGACTTGACATAACTCGTCAGGCTGGATTTTTCAGGTCGGATCTGGCTTGAATGTTGAACTGGTCTACTGGCACCACTGGAGATGGTGAGGGGGTTGGGGCGGGTGAATGGTGCAGTATGGCCATTGACTAATAGAGATGTGCAAAGAGGAGCACTCCTCCTCTTCCTGGTTCTAACATCGTGGTAAGCAAAAATTGGAAAACTTCCCTCTTCCTTGGCAGAATTTAACAACCCCTTAAAGGACTACTTTATTTGCCAGAGTTTGGCCCATAACCTTCTAAACTTTTCCTATCCGTGAACCTGTCTAACTATCTTTTACAAGTTGTTATTTTACCTGCCTCAACCACTTCCTCTGGCAGCTCATTCCACATAGATACTACCTTTTGTGTAAAAAAGTTGCCCCTCAAGTTCCTATTAAATCTTTCCCCTCCCACCTTAAACATATGCCCTCTAGTTCTTGATTCCTCAACCCTGGGAAAAAGACTGTGGGTCACCCTGCAAGACTAAAGCTGCCCAGGCCAAACGTTGACAACTGATCTTCAGGCATAGATTCAGCAAGGGAAACTTCAATGCTATTTTAATATTAGTCTTTTGTTTTATGCCAGGAATCTGGTCCAAACAAGACTGAATTTCTCCATTAATTTTTTTTCTCTCCAACAATACTGCCCAATAGGTTGGGTGCAAACCTAATCAGTCATAGGGTCTCCACGGTTACATTCCTGACAGAAGAGTGAATCTTAGATTGTGGTTATTTACTGATCTCTATGGATAACCATGGAACAAGGTAACAACATCTGATAACCCACTGGACATTAAATGACTTCTGCATTACTTGATAAAGACTGCAGATGTTGGAAACCTTAAATAAAACCAGAAAATGCTGGAAATACTCATCAGACTAGGCAGCAACTGTGGACAGAGAAACAGAGTTAATGTCTCAGATCAATGAGCGGACAGCATCTATCAAAAGAAGCTGCCTGACCTGCTGAGTATTTCACAGAGTCATAGAGTTATACAGCACAAAACAGGTGCTTTGGCCAAACTGGTCCATGCTGACCAAGGTGCCTTCCTGAGCTCGTCCCATTTGCCTGCCTTTGGCCCATCTCCTTTTAAACCTTTTCTATTTATGTACCTGTCCAAATATCTTTTAAACATTGCAATTATGCCCGACTCTACCACTTCCTCTGGCATATATCCACCACACTCTGTGTGAAAAACTTGCCTCACAGATCCCCTTTAGTTGTTTCCCCTCTTACCTTAAACCTATGCTCTCTAGTTTTAGACTTCCCTATCCTGGGAAAAAGACAGTGGCCATCCACCTTATTTATGCTCCTCATGATTTTATAAACCTCTCTAAAGTCACCCCTCAGCCTCCTTCCCTCCAGGGAAAACAGTCCCAGCCTATCCTGTCTCTCCTTATTACTCACCCTCCAATCTGAGCAACATCCTCATGAATGTTTTCTGCACTGTCTCTGGCTTAATCACGTCCTATGGCAACCAGAATAGCACACAATACTCCAGGTGTGGTCTCATCAACGTCCCATACAGCTGTAACATGACTTCCCAACTCTTGTGCTCAGTGCCCATCCGATGAAGGCAAGCATACCATGTGCCTTCTTCACCACTTTGTGTACCTGTGCCCATCATTTTCAGTTTTAATTGATTACAGTGGTGTTGTTTAAAGGGGCAACGCTGGGCAACATCCCGGGAGAACTCACTTCTTTTTAAACAGTCCATTAGAAATCTATATTTCTACCTGAGCAGCAACTCAAGGCCAAAGTTTATCATCCCATCTGACTGTAGTAATTCATCAATGATACACGGAGATGGGGGTCAGGCCAGATTTTCTGCTTAAGTTCATTTTGGGGTTTGGATCAGCAAATGTATGACACATTGGCAAGATTATTACCGGCAATTTGAAAATCCTTCAAGGTTTTTAAGCCATAACTTTGTGATCTTTCTTTCCAACCTAAAAAAGTGTGAAGCTGAATTTTATCTCCTGGTCTCTTATCTCCAGACGCACTCTTGTAAATAGATCACCAATATCCTTCATAACTAAATTGAAAGATGTAGGCTTCCTCTACAGTTACGCAAAGGAAATGATGCCAATGCAATATTGGTTTTACTTCAGTGAGGTTTTTGACAAAGGTCCAACATGGCAAGCTGATCAAAAAGTACAAGCCCACAGGCTCCAAGTGAGAGTGGCAAAGAGAATCCAAAATTGGTGTTTTTTGTGACTGTAAGGCTGTCACCACTGACATTCCGCTACATCATGGTTGAAATCTTTAGTCTGTTGGACTGGTCAACCAGGCAGAGAAGTGGCAAGTGGCTTCTACCCTGGAGAAGTGTAAGATACTGCAGCTGGAGAGATGCAACAAGACAATGAATGGCAGGATACTGAGCAGTAAGGAAGAACAGAGGGAGCTTGGAGTGTATGTCCACATCAGACAGGCCAGATCGATAAGGTGGTTAAAAAGGTACATGGTTTGCACTGAGCCATAGAATACCAAGCAAGAACGTTATCCTAGACCTGCAAGAGTTAGAGCACAGCTTGAGTACATCATACACTTTTAGTCACCACATTACAGGAAAGGTATGATTGCACTGGAGACTGTGCAGAGGAAACTTACGAGGATGTTACCAGGACTGGAAAATTTTCGCTCTGAAGAAGGAGTGAACAGGCTGGAGTTGTTTACTTTGGAACAGAGGAGGTTGAAGAGAGACTTAATCGGGTTATGTAAAATTATGAGAGGCCCAGATTGAGTAAATAGAAAGGACATATTTCCCTGAGTGGAGAGATCAAAAATCAGGGGCATAGACAGAAAGGTAGAAGGATTAAAGGAGAAACGAGGAAAAATGTTTTCAATCAGAGGGTGACAAGGATCTAGAACTCATTGCCTGAGAGGGTGGTGGAGGCAGAAACTCTCAGCACATGAGAAAAGTAGTTGGAGGTGCACTTGAAGTGCTGAGACCTGCGGGGCTCCAGATCTAGTGATGGTAGGTGGGATTTCGGCTGGCTAGATTTTTTTTGACTAGCATTGATGTGATGGGTCAAATGGCTTCCATCTACCCGATGGTATGATTGTAGCATGAAGTGATGTGATTACAAAACAACGTTCTTTACCCTTGGACTCCAGTCTGTGTGGAACCAACTCTTTGCACATGGGCCCATGTCACAATTTTCGGTATCGGCAGGTTTCAGCTTCATGTTGCATTCTTCATCATCAACGATGTCGCCGAGGTTGTCAATGCACTTCACATCCCGGAGTCTCTGCCCCACACCACAAGGCACTGAGCACTGCCAGAGGGGAGAAGAATAGAATAAGCTGTAAATAACCTGACAGGAAGAAGTTCTTGAAAACAAGTAATGTCAGGACCAAACTATTCTGCTCTCACTGTTCTGACCAACCGCTAAGAATTTTACATTCATTTTAATTAGAAGAGGTTGACATTCCTGCGGCTCACTTCTCTGATAAAAATATGGCAGAGTAGAGGCTACAACTGCTTTAGACTCAGGGTGGAGACCCCAAACCACTCACTTTAATGTTAATTGACCAATGTAGATTGCCCTGAGTGCGCATGTGAGTGGTAGAATCTGGAGGGATTTGATGTGAATCTGGGAAGAATACAATAGGATGAGTGTTGGATTAGTATTAAAGGGTTCTTGGCAGTCAGTGTGGACTCAGTGGGGCTGAAAGGCTTATTTCAGTGCCATATGACTCTTGCGCTTGATTTCAATCTCAAAGGGTGGGGGCATGAAGGGGGAAGGGGTTTTGGGAATTGGGTTACTGTGAGAAGGAGGGAATTAATGGATGGGGCACTGAAGAAGAGAGATTGTGTGTGTGTGTGTGTGTGTGTGTGTGTGTGTGTGTGTGTGTGTGTGTGTGTGTGTGTGTGTGTGTGTGGTGTGTGTGTGTGTATATATGTGTGTGTGTGCCTGTCAGTTTGTGATCGGAATGCACCAACATGCAGGAGCATGAACACTGGCAGTACAAAATGTTCTCAATCTAAAGTTTGTTCTACCCAGAATTTTATTTTCATGGTCCAGCTTTCCCAGTCTTGTTCCTGCTGACCCACAATGTCTGCAGGTTTTCATTCAGATAGAGCTCTTGCATATTAAATTGAACCCTAAATTCAATAATTTCCTTTAGCAAAGGCAACTAAAATGCTTAATAATTGATCACACTATTAGTGCAAGTAATGGCAATTAAGTCATTGAAACTTTGGAAGGCAACCTGTGGATATAATTGGTTGGTAGGAAGATGATCAGTAAAGAGAGACACAAGCGACCGCAGATGCTGGAACAACAAACAATCTGCTGGAGGAACTCAGTGGGTCGAGCAGCATCTGCAGGAGGAAAGGAATTGTCAATGTTTCGGGTTGAAACCCTGCATCAGGACCAGTAAACCCTGACGTGGTCAAATGTACTATTGGTCTTCAGAAGGCAGTGAGCTATTGTTTTTGGGACCTGCAATCAAAAGGTTTAAGAATCTAAAATGTAACAAATTACAAGTTAATGCAAATACAAAGAGGAATTTAAGTCTCCTAGTGAATTCTAATCTCTAATATTGTCCCGAATGAAACTGTTAAATTTTTTGTACTCCACCCAACAGTACAGTTGTCATTAATTATCCTGTCAAATACTGTGCCTTATGTATGGTCTGCACACACCTCCTGTAAAGTACTCTGGATCATGATAATGGGGCCATAATGAGATAGTCAACCTCACCTAACCTCTTAAATACTGCGCTGCCTAGGCAGCTATCAGATTCAGGTAAGAGCCTCATCAATCTTGGAAAATATGGGCAGCACAATGTAACTAGAGCCCTTAAGCAGTTTTTGAGGGCCGACTGTGTGAATTGTGCAATGCACACACAATCATAATGATGGGTCCCAAAATGATATCTGAAATGTTGGGGTCAGAGGGACCAATAAAGGTTCAGGGTAATAATACAGGCTGCTGTTGATCTGGGCTCCCACCATGTGAAATACCCAGCTCTTTCTGGACCTACTGATGTGCAGGTAGGGATGAATTCAGGGCTAGCTAGTCCATTACTGGTTACCTGCAGTAGAATGACTATTTGGGAAGTATAGCTAGCTGGCGGCCTCTTAATTAAGTCTGACTTGTCAAATGGTCAAGGCCTACTCCAGGAGGGGTTAGCTGGCTGCCCATTTACTGGCTAACAACTCTCGTTTCCAGTCAGTTCCTCCCTGAAAATGCTTGAAAAATCCATTAACTCAGGACATTCCAGTTGTATCTCACTAAACTTAACCAAATTTCCACAGCTGCAAGAGATTATGGGATAGTAGTTGATAGTTGATTGGTAAGTGGATGCTTTCAGCAGTATGATGGCCTGCATAGGAATCAGGCTGGACTGATGGATGATAGGATACTGGTTCAGGTGCTTGAAAAGCATCCTGAGCATTGCCTTATCAAATTAACGCACCAATGTTGAAAAGGATCTTGCCTTCACAGTTTCAATGAAATATATGTTTGAGCCTCTGCTTGTCCATATTTTTGATATCTGTCTTTCCACTGAGTGTACAGTCCGCATTGTTTGTTTTCCCACCCAACCATTTTAGCTGCTGGGAGATTTATGGTAAGTGCACTGATTGGTGGCTTATGGGTATTCACGATTTTAAGTTGCTGGCTTTCATGAGCTGTGTGCATGTAAAAGGTGTCCTGGTATTGGATTGATGTCTCAAAATCAGACCCAGGACAGCCACGACTAAGTAAGTTGTGGCAGGAGTTGGAGCTGGGGTGTGGTGGACGTGATAATGGATGCATAGATCATAAGTGCAACTACCAAATTTGATTGGTATTTGAATGTTTTGCTGCTGCTTTCAGGTAAAACCCTGCACATGGGAGGCAAATCACTTGCCCTGGGCTCTGACCACTCTGGGCTTGGATTGACTTACGTTCAGTACCACTGAAAGAAAATGGTTCCTCGGTTAACGTACCCCAGAGGTTCAGCTAGAGATGATGTCGGTAGAAAACTTGGTGTGCCCTCTATTTATGCCAATTGCTTCTGCCCATCCTCCTATGAGGTTGCTTTACCTCGCTCCACTCTGTCCTGATGTGCCATTCACTGCAGATTTTCAACTGGCAAGTCGCTGTAGTTTCAGGTCTTTCCAGGTGCCGGCATCTCTCAGGTTGAACACTAGTCGTTCGATTGGCGTAGACCTGTCTGCAAAGAATTTGCCGATGTTGTATCCCAGGCCCACATGTTTTACTGCATTCAGACCATTCACCTAGGTCCCAGCTTTGATAAAAGCAATAATATGGGTTACATATGAGAGATCCCTCCACATCAGAAACTGTTGCTTCCAGCATTGTAATTATCATCAGTGGCAACAAGCAAGCAAATGCAAGGAAACCTAGGTGCACGTGAGTGAACATGAGATAATATTTCCAGCTCTCACTTGTCTGTGATGCATATAAAGTTAGGAAAGAAAGAACAACAGGAAATAGGAGCAGTGAAAAGGCAGATGGACAGTAAGCAGGCACTCTTTTCACATCCTCAAGAATCCTAACCTCTTTGATAGCCAATGGATGAAGTTTCTAAAACTGAATGGTTGATTTAAACACTTTTAAGCTAAATGGGTTCACATGGAGCTCAATCCTTGGTGCTCTTTTCAAGCTCGTACATTGCAGGACTGAAGGTTTCACCTTTCCACCAAAATTTTCAGGGATTCTGAAGAAAATCGTGCAGATGATGGGGAAAAGGCATGCAGGAAATCCATCCCCAGTATCTTTAAGACCTTCATGCCACATGCAAAAGTCAAAGCAGAGGAAAGGCATTGTTTTTCATACCTGAAGATTTCCCTGAGACCCGCTGAGTGATATAAACAATGCACAGAATCAAGAATGAAAAGCAGGTCATTCAAACCTATCTTTAAATGAGCGAGTGGGTTTTTGATTGAAGAGTTTTATTCCTGATTTTCATGAAAGTTGAGATTTACTGGTGGAAAAGTTTTGCAAGTTGCCCCAATTTGTGTCTTTGAAGATGCTAAGTACATTTTTTTATTTCAGATTATGGCTGATAGGGGAAATGGAAACTCCTTCAATGGTGTGGTGGCTAGGATTAAGGTATTTTACTGCACCACAGGAGAAAGAGAGCTTTAATTCTGCTCCCCTCCTCACCACCCCACCCCATGCTTATCCTGGGCAATAACAATTTTTCCATGCCTCCCCAAACCAGCCTACCAATCCTCAACTTAACGAGCAAGACACAGATCTTCCCAAAAGATCATATCAAGATTGTTTATGTCATGACCACTGTCATTCAATAGAACCACCAGTGAAGAACATTTGTTATATGTTTAAGCAGAAAACATTGCTTCCATTTTTACTACATCTGCTCAATCTCCAGTGGTTACTTGTTATTACATTGCAATTTCATAGCCTTCATGGGGCTTTGATTAAGTCTCTGTTTCTGCTGGCCCCTGGTTGGATTGCATCCAAACTGTGGAGACTGCTCTCCAGGTTTATGAAGGGTTCCATTTAAAGTAAAATTAAGTAAGGTTTATTCTGCGTGCGACTGCACTGCACTTCTCCTTCAGATCAACAGCAGATAAATACAAAACAGGTATATTTTTAACTTCAGACCATTTATGTAATAAGCAACGTCTCTGTGAACGTACTATGCTGGACATGGCTGGATGTTGCAAGCTTCTTCCTCTGGTGTTGGCCTCATTGCAATTTCACACAAGTTTTCTGATACTTCTTCATGAGTATTCCTGTTAACACACTTAAAAATGAGAACACGGCTCCCTAAAAGTCAAGAAAAGATATTTATTATTAACAGGAGCATTCCCTACTTGTTTAATGAATGCATTACAGCAGATTAAGCAGTCAACAAAAGTTCTTGGCTTCAGGGAAGAAGCAATTTTCTTCACACAGAGGGTGGTGCGTATATGGAAAGAGCTGCCAGAGGAAGTGGTTGAGGCAGGTGCAACAACAACATTTAAAAGACACTTGGATAAGTACGTGGATAGGAGGGGTTTAGCGGGATATGGGCCAAACGCGGGCAAACAGGACTAGATTGGTGGGCACCATGGTCTGCATGGACGAGTTGGGCCAAAGAGCCTGTTTCCATTTTGTATTAATCTATGACTCAATGCACCAGGACTGCCATTTTATGGAGGTAATTTTTGTTAATCTAGGTTATTGAGGTACCAGTCAGCCATGATCTAACTAAATGCAGGAGCAGATTTGAGAGCCTGTGTGATCTACTCTTGTTCCGATGTTCCTACATAATTTGGTGAGCATGTTTGCTTGGCAGGATACTTCATGGAAATTTCAACTACTGACTTTAATGATTGAGAATCAAGAGCAGCTGAAGCCCAAGTTTCCCAGTCGCTGCAGCAATATGGACTTCCATCACAAACACAAATAGGGAAAGTTTAGGAATTTCGGATGGAATCCAGCCTTATTACTGGAAATGAGTGATGAGGTTGTTGTCCAATTTGCAACCCGCGGTGTACTTTGCATTTTACACAGGTTTCTTATAATTTAGACAGGATTCTGAACTGCTACATTTGTTTATTATAAAGGAGTGTGCAGTGTGAGTCATACAGCACTGATCACTTCTCAGTGTGCTGAGTAAAATGGGTAGATGCACTCAATCCTCCAGATCATCTGAAATGTAATAATGGTTTTCTCTCTGTGGTTTTAGATTCTCAACCACCATTCAAAATATTCTACTTGTAGTCTTTTTGTACAATGACAATTGAGTTGGTTGCCCTATTTCCAAATCTGATTTACACCTGATATGATTAAAAGTAAGATCTTGATTTTACTCAGTCAAGAAGACATACAGCAGAGCTGTTCAGCCCTGGGTTAAAGCGTACCTTAATGCACTGTCAGGATCTCTACATTGCTAATTACTCCCTAGAACATTTGCCTGGTTTTATTTAGATTAAAAGGAAAAAAAAAACATAGTTCATAGACTAAACTGTATTTCAAGTTGGGTTGAATATAGGAAAGTAACTTTCACCTTTACATTTGGACTAATTCTTAGAAATGCACATTGTCCACTATACAGCAGAATGGCAGCTGCTTGGTATTTTCAACTGGATGTAGAAATATAGGGACAAATCACCTCACCTGCTGCTTGCCAGTTTTTTCCTCTGGAATTACTACAATTTGATGAACCCTCACAGGCTTTTGACGAGTTTCTGAGTGAGTTTGGCAGTCCGTTTCATTTGTGAATCTGGCACCATGCTGACCTCACAGGCACAAGTGGGAGGCCATGTGCCTGGCTCTCACAGTTGCTGATGATATACTTTATTTCACGTCATTGTTATTGCAGGCTTGATGCGTCTGAAGCAGATTATAGTTTATGGTGTATAACCCACTGCAGAATTCTGATAGTACTTCAGCTGAAGAAACCAGTGAATCATTTCATAAATGATTACATGTATACAGGCAGTCCCCAGGTTGCATAAAGGTTCCATTCCTGAGAACTGTCTGGAAAGTTATTTTTCCCTAAGTCAGAAGGGAACAAATTCATTGAGTTTCAGTTGAGGCGAACATTCATTTATTGTCCTCCCCTTTGTCGTTACAATGGTACAGAATCAGAATGTCCCACATCCAATGGCTAGTTTCGATAGCCTTGGGCAGGCATGGTAGTGTAGCGGTTAGCATAATGCTTTACAGCGCCAGCGACCCGGGTTCAATTCCCGCCACTGTCTGTAAGGAGTTTGTACGTTCTCCCCATGTGTCTGCGTGGGTTTCCTCTGGGTCCTCCGGTTTCCTCCCACGTTCCAAAGACGTACGGGTTAGGAAGTTGTGGGCATGCTATGTTGGCGCCGGAAGCGTGGCGACACTTGTGGGCTGCCCCCAGAACACTCTACACAAAAGATGTATTTCACTGTGTACTTCAATGTACATGTGATTGATAAAGATATCTTATCTTAATGGATGTTACATTTTTTGATCGAGTCTTTTACAAGTGTCAATAAGAGAGATTTGCCTGCAGACAAAAGAGGCTGCAGATGCTAGAATCTGGAGCAATAAACAAACTGATGGAGGAACTCAGCCAACTGAGTAGCATCTGTGGAGGAAAGGGGATAGTTGACGTTTCTGATCGAGATCCTGCACCAGGACTGGGAGTGTAGAGGGGAGATAGCCAACAGAAAGAGGTGAGAGAGAGGGGTGAGGCAGGGGCTGGCTGGCGATAGGTGGATCCAGGTGAGCAGGGAGATGATGGGCAGATGGAACCAAGTTTTTTGGGGGGGGGGTGGGTGGGGTTAGGAGGGATGGAGTCAGGAGACAGTGGTTAGGTAGGTAAGGAAAGAGAAAAAAGGGGGGCAGATGGGGAAGGGGAGGGGAGAGGTAGAGACAAGGCTGACAGGCTTAGTGATTTAGGAACAGCTTCTTCCCCTCTGCCATCAGATTTCTGAATGGTCCATGAACCCATGAACACTACCTCATTATTCCTTTTCTTTGTACTATTTATTTTGTAATTCATAGTAATTTTATGCCTTTGCACTGTACTGCTGCCACAGAACAACAAATTTCACAACATACAAGTCAGTGATAATAAACCTGATTCTGATTCTGAAGGTGATAAGAGGCTGCCGGTGTGGAATCTGATAAGTAAGGAAGTTGATACAGTGGAACCAGGTAAGGGAGGGGTGAGGGGCAAATTAAACCAGTTGCGGAAGTGGATAGGAGACCTGGAAGGTGTAGTTTGTGGGTGATACGTAGGTAGATGGAATCATGTGGAGTGAGGGGGATGAAACTGGGTGATGGGGGGGGGGGTGCAGGTCTGGGGTGGGGGACCAGAGGGAAAGAGAAAGGAGCATACTCCCTGGAGCCATTTGTTTTTTGGAAGAGATTTGCCTTGTCAGTTTCCAAAACAAATCTCTTAAGTGGCCTTGCACTGTGAACCACCAACTGCATTCTTAAAGACAAAGTATCTGTTTGATTACTGTGGGGAGGTTACATGTAAATAGTTATTTTTGAAGACTGGTTGTCTTTTGAATTAACTAACTGCTACCTCTGTTCCATAACTTCTGAAGATGTTTGCATTTCTGTAACTAACCTTGAAAAATGCTTTAAAAGTTTATGGGGGAATTTGCATAAAGTCGATTTCTCAGGTCTTCCATAACCCATGGAGCCTCTGTAATACCCTCTATGCTTGTACTTTAGTTGTCTGACATATATAATTATATGCAGACCACAATTAAATTGGGAGTAGTCTATCCAAGTCATCACCAGGACAACATTTAACTACAGAATGAAACATCATCACTTTATTATCATGACATCACCATTCCAATATATACAAAATAAAAAGTCCAGTAAAATGATTGCAGAAGGTTGGTAATTAATTTTCTTACCTTGCTAAAAATAATCTCTGGAATTAAAAGAAAATTCCAAATATCAGTAGTGATCCCCAACTTGTTGGTTTTATTAACTCCACTCAAGGCCCATAAAATTTTAACTTTTTGACTGAGCCAGGGATACCCTTCCTTCCTAAGGACTCACTCAGTCCATGACCTCCCTGCATTCAGCAGAACAGGTGCATTGAAAAATATCAGCACTGCCTGGGTTCATGGGAACTCAGCAATGCAGCAAGGGAAGGTGTGGTGAGAAGGTTAGCAGACTGGATATTGGTAATAACTGCCATTAATGAATTGTTCTCTACCGCATCCCAATGGAATGTTTTTGCAGGTGGATTGGCCACTGCAGATTGCGCCTAGTATGTACAAGTTGGTAGAGTTGATAGCAATGCAGACAGAATAAAGTGGGATTAGTGTAACTGGATGGTGATGCTTCATGCAGACTCATTCGGCTGATGGTCCTGTTTCTGTGCTGTGTGACCCTGACTCTATAAAGAATATTAATGAACACATGTAGCTTGCTTTTTATGGTAATGTACTGCAGTTATGTTATTACATGAATATGCACTGTTGTATAGTTTAAAACTAATTGATGTATATTCATTGTTAGTTTGAGTAATGTAAGACCAATGGATTTTGGTTGTATCCTAGCTAGTTGTTGCACGTCTTCATAATAGAAGCTGTATAAGGACTGGATGGGGGAAATTTGATCCATTTTACAGGAACCTCACAATATGAGAGAATCAATGTTCGCAAAGATTCCAAGCCCTTGAAAACCATAAATTGAAAAGTCTTGTTCCTCTGGAGGCAAGGTGAGAGCTGGGAAATAAAATAGAATTGTACCCAGTTAAATCCTGTAGCCTTAGACTTAGCTGTGTAATTCCAGTTTACATAAATTTACCCCTCCTTATCCCCTACACTAGTAATAATGTCTAGTGCCATGGTAATGTGATGTCAGGATGCTGAAAGCTTGTGTAAAACAACTTGGTGAGACCCTTAAAGATACTAAGATTCCCTTTCTGTGATCATGTGGAGTGGCTAGTGAAGGGCAATCATTTCAATATTAAAGGTTTTTAGTTGTTGGCGAATTATAAACTCACCCTGCCCTGGCCTCCCCATTATCAGGCCCTTCCTCTGTTGTTTTGATGCCCAGAGAAAAGCTGCTAGTTATCCTGAATGAGCTGGCAGTCCTTCTCTGGACACTCCTTCTTCTCTTGTTACATGCCAGAAATACCTGATAAACACTGGTATGAATCAATTTCACATTCTCAGACAAGGTCAGCTGCCCTATTTACAGGTGCAGGCAGGACTGATGCTGCCAGCAAGAAAAGACCTGCCTTCATATAGCATCTTTCATGACTTTAGGAAGTCCAATCTATTTTTCTGATAACATACTTTTGAAGTGTCATCACTTTCAATAGGTAGGGGAATACAGTAGGCAAATTGTGCACAGCAAGGTCCCATCATCACTAATAAGTGACCAAACAATGGCCATTATTGAAGGATATATTGTGGCCAGGACATCGGAAGGACTCAGTGTCAAAAGGTGGATGGGATCTTTTCTGTCTTACCTTGGAGGACAATGAGGATTCAGTCTAATATCTCATCCAAAAGACAGAAGCCTATTCTATCCATTGCGTGTGTATCTCACCCTTAGGATGGCATTTTTCATCCACTGCTTCTAAAACTTTGGTCAGCACTAGTGATAAGAATGCCATGTTTCCTGTCTTTGCAAACATTAACCCATTCTGCACACCACAGTTTCTACCACTTAGGTGTTCCTTGCACATTTCAGAAGGTCATAATATGAAAAGAAAGGCTTTGCATTTCAAGGACCAAGTACAAACAGATCTATTATTCTTTTGTAGGTCACCTATTTGTCAGGTATTTTGGAATGGCTTATTAGAATACTAGGGAAGAAGAGAAATCTCCCGTTATTAAAAACCATCGGCTGTTTTTTTTGGCAATGTGTGACCAGGTGCATTGTTCCACAGAATGTGAAGGATGCACTGTCTGAAAGGCAGCAGCTTCAAAATGTAAAAGTATATCTCTTATTATAGACCATCCATTGATCCTATTTTTTTTTTAAAAAGGGTTCCAAACAACCTGGCCTTTATTACAGGGAGTTTTGTCTGCAATGGTATTTGATTAAGTTTGTCCATCAACTTCCGACCTTGCTGCCTGCCCAAAAGAGCCCACTTCTCATACACAATGCACAATGTTATTTTTCACCATATTGATGTGGCTATCTCGAGATGCCTAAACAATTCCTTGCATCAGGTGACTCAAGAAGGTACTTGTATGGTGAAAATATGTTTATGGTACCACTCCAGAGTACCTCTGCAGAAAGACATGGAAGGTAATTTTCACCCAGCAGTAACTGGATAGAGAAGATCTCAACTGGATGAAAATTGTGTGGGTTCTACAACAGATGGATAATCTGATCCACCAGATCACCGTCCTGAAGCAGGATGAGTCTCATTGACTCTAAACTCTCTCTGTAACATTCTGTTGGATTGACCATTTTAAAATATATGGCCAGATACCATTGATAAAATAGCAGAATAAATTTTTTAATGAATGTGTACCATGTATAACTCTGGCCCCTATGGATTAACAAATTTTAGACAACAAATGTTCTTACTAATTTGCCAGTGATGTTTGTACTTTATCCTGATAGTAGAGTCTAAAATAGTTGCAACTTTGATTAATAGATTCAGGAGCTTACTAAAAGTTGCAGTTTATAAATTCAGCCATATTATATACATATTTGGATACATACATACCTGTATTGGCCCACTAGGTACCCAAAATGACTGACAGGAAGTGCTAGAATTGGATAAGTTGAAATTGCTGTAGTCAGAGGAGCAACTTGGAATTATTTAAATAGGAAAATAATTTATTTAAATTAGGTTCCGACACTACTTGGGCATTGCTGTTACTTCATGATAACATTAAAAGAAGCAACACCAAATTTGGAACAAAAACTCACTTAGCAATCAACAAGTTATATCTATACTTAATAACTAATGGAAAAGGTTAGAAATAACCTTCATGAGATCCTCAGTGCCAATCTTGCATGTTTGTTCCTCTTCCCTAATGCCCCAATGAAATGTTAGTCTGTGACTATTGGCTGAGGGAAGGTAGGCTTCTGGTCTTCCATAAGATGGACAACCTCAAGCGTTGGACACTGATAGCTTGGTTGTATGATGTATTGTAGGCAGAAGCAATATGGTGCTGTGGCATTAACAAGACACTGGCAGAATGGGTGTGGCAGGGTAGGCATACTGTCATATTAAAAGGACAGAGGGTGCCGCTACTATGGGACTAAGATCATCTCTTGGCTTGGTGATTCAGCATCTCTGTGGCTTTGTGTGAGAGAGTAGAGTTTAGGGCTATTGGCTGATAACCACTGGGTGGTAAATGTGAACATGACTGTTGTTGTCTTTATGTATTGTTAGAGTGGAAGGATATGCTGGAGGACTGCTAAAGAACTAATTATTTCTGAGAAAGCACCATGTACCACCAGGCTCAAGGACAGTTTCAATCCAGCCATTATCAGACTCTTGAATGGACCTCTCATATGCTAAAAGGTGAACTCTTGATATCCCAATCTACCTTGTAGTGGGCCTTACACTTTATATGTCTGCCTGCACTGCACTTTCTCTGTAAAGAAAAGCTTTTCACTGTATCTCTGTACATGTGACAATAATAAATCAATACCAATAATAAAACAATATTGAGTACCTAGATGCAAGAAATTCTGTCATCTTGATGCAGTTGTATTGGAGACAGAGCAGTGAAAGATAATTGTGCAGTTGGTTAAAAATAGCTTTTTATGGCAGGCAGTAAACTTTACAAAGTTGCCTTGTACATCTAACTCAGGCTTTGAAGCCCCTGATGACCTTGACAACCAGCACCAAGAAGGCAGTCACTTGAGCTTCCTTGGCACCAGTCATTGCTGCTGTTGTCTGCAGAGGCTGCTTCAAGGAATGTGTTGGAAAAGAAATATCAATGAGTAGCAAGGCATAACTTAATGCAGCCCTGTGTAAAATGCAACATAAATCTTAAAAGAATGCAAAAAATCTTAAAAGAATGTGAGAAATCTTAAAAGTAAAAAAGTTAAAAGAGACCTAGTAGTTTTATTCGACTTTACTCTAAATCTATTCACCCAATCAGCAGAAATTAACAAAGGCAATACAATGGTAACTGCACAGTTTGGACAGTAGAATATAAATCAGAGGAGATAGTGAGCCAGCTTTATACTTTGAATCTTGCATCTCATTCTGGTAAACAAGAAACAGAAAAGTATTCAAACTTTGCAGACAAAGAAACACAAGGATGTTCCTAGAATCAGAAATCTAGCTTATGAGGATATATGGGAGAAACTTGGAAATGGAACGCTTGTGAGGAGATATTAAAGGTACTGAAAAAAATTAACACAAATATTTAAGTATGATAATAGAGTAGAACAAAGGAACCCTCAGATTAGGAAATGAGAACTTTAAGAGTGACCATCAGGAAATTTTCTTCAAACTAATGGAGTAAATGTGACTGTGTGAAGGTCTAAGACTGGCTGTGAATTTGTTACGGCCAGATTTATCCAATCATAAATTATTTCAAAAGAGCAATTGAAGTATAAGAGAAAAACCCTGGAGTCCTTTAATGAAATAGCTGTAGGTATTGCTCTGGAAGGAAAATTATAGATGGGCCAAATGGCTTCCCTCATCCATAATTATGTGATCCCTGCAAATCCTGGTATCCTAATCTATGACTTTTACACCCATTAACACGAATGACCATAAAATCAGCTTGGCACCAGTTGATTTCCAGAGGCAGACCCCAGCACAAGGTCATTGAATATGCAATGGAAGTTATAGAAGCACTATGTTAAGATTAAGTTATGAAACTACTTGAAATCGAGGACACAAAATTAACGACAAATTAGACAGCTGGAAGAAAAATCGGTTGGGTACCGGAAGGAGGAATTGATACGTGGAAGCAAGCTCAAAATGAAGGGTGACTAGAATTCTAAAGGGAGCTATTCTGGACCCATTCTTATTCACATTATTCATAAAGAATACAGCAGAGAGACTTCTTGTAAGATTGTAAAATTTGTTGCCGACAGCTAGCTATGTTCAGGAATGACTTGTGCAGGGCAGTTTGCTAGACAGAAAATCTGGACAAATTTAACGGATGGGCCAAGGAATGTAGGAAGGATTCAATGAGGATAAAATGTACAAAGACAGCGGAAATCTGAAACATATGCATAGGGAAGGAATTGCAGTTTGGTTTTGATTAGTTAAGGCAAGCAGGATGATGATTTGGGCACAAATTATTCACCATAAACTTAAATACATAGGTGTGGATATTATTCATAAACCTGACTATGCAGTAGGATGCATAATGAAGCAATTAGTCAATAACTGAACACATTCTACTTTAACACAGCATTAGTTATAGTAAGGCTTAGATTTAATATGCAGGTTAGATTCTCAATGTAGATTGCTGGGCTACCCAAGCATTCATGCGTTGAAAAATGACATTCAAGCCAAGTTAGTTGGTATGTTAGTAATTATACTTACATTGCTATTTCATGATCTCAGGATATTCAAAGCACCTCCCAGTCAACTAATTACTTCTGACGAGTAGCCAGTTGCAAAGCCCCAAAACTAGATGGTGCATAGCAAGGTTCCACACAGAGCAATGAGGTAAATGAAATAGTGATACTTTGAGGCAAAGCTGTGTCTACTGAATCACTCCAGACACAATATCTTACAAAGAAGATTTTGGGTTCACTTAGAAATAACTAATCTTGAAATACTTAACCTGTGAGGATCATGGTGTGCGCAGAAAGCTCAGCTAGTCAAGAGTTGTAAAATCTCATGATCTTACAGCCCCGGTAGAGGGGAGGAAGAATTGACATATAATGTGCAATATATCCAACCTGGATATATGAAACAAGAGCCTGAAAGTTCTTCTGTGCTTCAAAAGACATGTTAAACCAGTGATGTGTTTGGGTCAATGCACATTTTGTTCCTGGACTCATCATTGCAACAGTCTAATGATGCTTAATTACACATTACACCTTTGAACCCCACTGCACACGTCCAAACATTTCCTTACATATGGACCCAGAGCAAATTTGAATTGTACAGTAACCACACAGTCAAGTTTCTGTTAAGTCTCTTGTGTAACAATTAACAACATTGAATCATGCAAAGATTTTCTAGGTCCTATTCTGTTTGCAAGGATCAATACATTTGTGAGCAAAGCTGAGATGGTACTGTATCAGAGCATATAAATACAGTTATATTTTCCACCCTTCTACAGATGACCATTAGAATGGAATGTGCCGTTTTCTGTTTCCATCTACGTGCTTATATTTTGATTCTGAATGGGCAGCAGAGTCATGTGGTCTGCCTACTTCTCAAACAAGGTAAGGTTTCATAGACATTGCAACAAAGCTGGAAGCAGGCACAGGAGACAGTGCCACACTATAAGGAACGTACAATCTACAAGGATTCCTAATTCCCATGTGTGTTAGGTACGATGCCAACAATTGCATGCCACAGAATACTGCCAGCCAGTATAACTCAGGTTCATCAGTCACCGAGCTTTCACACAGCCTCATAGATCACTTCTTACAAGAACATGTATTCTGGCTGCAACCTACATAATTGGATTTTCTAAACTGTTCTTTCTGTGACTTTTTGCAGGATTTTACTCATCCCCCTTTGAGTTGTCAAAAATAATTCAGGTTCAGGTAAAACAGAAGTGCTTCCCATGTTGTAGCTTCCGTTTCATTAACTTTTCTCACAATCAACATCTTTACACATTAATTCATTTAACCTCTCCATGTGTCAAAACCCTTTAAACCATCAAAAAGTGTTGATGTCCAGATCAAAAAACTTTCACACCAAAAATTATTCTACTGTCAAATCAGATTTTCTATTCCATGCTCGACTCCCTAACCACAAGACAATTGACCATGTGATTAAAGCCTTTGCATAAAGGGAGTGCTGCTAATTACTTTATCAGTATTTACATTATCCATCTCAAAACATAGAACATAGAAGAGTACAGCACAGGAACAGGCCCTTTGGCCCATGACGTTATGCTGAACTAATTAAGCTAATGACACCCAATCCCTTCTGTCTGCACATGGTCCATATCTCTCCATTCTCTGCATATTCACGTGTCTAAGAGCCTCTTAAGCACCTCTATCATATCTGCCTCCACCACCACCCATGGCAACGCATTCCAGGCACCCACCAACCTCTGTGTAAAAAAAATACTTGCCCCGCACATCTCCTTTGCACTTTCCCCCTCTCACTTTAAATGCACACCTTCTAGTATTAGATATTTCAACCCCGAGAAAAAGATACTGGCTGTCTACTTTATCTAGAAGTTTTATAAACTTTTATCAGGTCTCCCCTCAGCCTCCGCCATTCCAGAGAAAACAATCCAAGTTTGTCTAACCTCTCCTTATAGCACATGCCCTCTAATCCAGGCAGCATTCTAGTAAACCTCTTCAGAATCCTCTCCATAGCCTCCACATCCTTCCTATAATGGGGCAACCAGAACTGAATGCAATACCCCAGATGGAGCCTAAGCAGAGTTTTATAAAACTGCAACATATCTTCCTGACTCTTGAACTCAGTGTCTGGACTAAATGAAGGCATGCTTTACTCCTTCTTTACCATCCATTGACTTGTGTGGCCACTTTCAGGGAGCTATGGACTTGTACCTCAAGGTCCCTCTGTACATTAACACTGTTAAGTGTGATTAACTGTGTACTTTCCCTTTACAGCTGATCTCCCAAAGTGCAACACCTCACACTTGGTTGGATTAACTTCATCAGCCATTTCACCCCCTTATCTGCAACTCATTTATATCCCGCTGTATCCTTCAGCAACCTTCTGCACTATCCACAACGCCACCAATTTTTGTGTCATCAGCAAACTTACTAACGCACCCATCCATGTTTTCATCCAAGTTGTTCATATATACTATAAAGAGCAGAGGTCCCATTATGGATCAAAAAGGTGAAACATAAGTTTGCCAGTCAGCTCTGTGCTGCAGTGTAGCAAACATTATAATCAAAGGAGGTTGGTGCCAGCTAGTTTTTACTATAGAAATTCAAAATAAAAAAAAGTGCTGGAAATACTGAAAAGGCCACACAGCATGTAGAATGATAAAGGGAATGTTTCAAACTGATTACTTTTCGTCAGAGGATGAAAATCTCTTCATCAGTTCTACAAAACTCTGGTTAGACCACACTTAGAGTACTGTGTCCAGTTCTGGTCGCCTCATTATAGGAAGGATGTGGAAGCGTTGGAAAGGGTGCAGAGGAAATTTATCAGGATGCTGCCCGGTTCAGAGAGTATACATTATGAGGAGAGACTAACGGAGCTAGGGCTTTACTCTTTGGAGAGTAGGAGGATGAGAGGATACATGATAGAGGTATACAAAATATTAAGAGGAATAGATAGAGTAGACAGCCAGTGCCTCTTTCCCAGGGCACCAATGCTCAATACAAGAGGGCATGGCTTTAAAGTAATGGGTGGGAAGTTCAAGGGAGATATCAGAGGGAGGTTTTTTACCCAGAGAGTGGTTGGGGCATGGAATGCGCTGCCTGGGGTGGTGGTGGAGGCAGGTACATTGGTCAGATTCAAGAGATTACTAGATAAGCATATGGAGGAATTTAAAATAGAGGGATATGTGGGAGAAAAGGGTTAGATAGTCTTAGGCGAGGTTTAAAGTTTGGCACAACATTGTGGGTTGAAGGGCCTGTATTGTGCTGTACTATTCTATGATTCTATGATATGCTCGAGGGCTGGATGAAATGGGGTGGAAGGAAGTTTGTGGTGGAACACAATTCCCAGGATAGATCTGTTGGGTTTAATGGTTTGTCTCTACCAGTAACTCAATGCAAGTCTGTTGCTATCAGGAAAAAGCCAAATTTGTGGAATTTATTGTAAAGGTCACTTGAATATCAAGGCACCATGCAATGAAAATAGAATCAATGACATTCAGTTACTGTAAGTAAGTGCCATTGATGTTGCATCACACATAATCTGTGGTTTGGTTCAGAAGCTGTGGGCTGTGCAGCTGCTGAGATCATGAGGGGGGGAAATGGCAATTGGAAAACAGTCCTGAAGAGGGTGAGCGGCGATGGTTAGGGGTGTCCTCAGTCTGGGAGTGAGTGGGTGGCAGGCAGCTGGAGAAATGGGGAGGCTAGGGTGGTGGGGAGTGGGGGAGAGTACCTGTGAATGGAGAGGAAAAGGGTGCGGGAAGAGCTGTGTGAAGGGTGAGGGAGCCCGAGGAAGTGGGAGGTTGAAGGAGGTAGTTAGGAGATGGTGTTAGATATCGGGGGACTGAGGAAAGAGGTATTAAATGAGGGTGGTGTTAGGGTAGGGACGCCTGTAGAAATGGGTGTGTGCGTGGGTGCATATGTACGTATGTGTTGGGTGGGTGTGGGGAGGGGGTGTGATTGCCAAAGAATAATACACAAAATTTACAGCACAAGAACAGGCTTGTCAGTGTTAATGCTCCCTGTCAACATCTTCCCACTCTTTTCATTTTAACTTATTAAAGAACACTGTAAATCTTTTCTCCCTCAGCTACTATCAAACTTTACCTTGAATGTGCATGCGTTATCCCATTCAACCACACTTTATATTGGCAAGTTGCATATTTTCACCACCCTGACCGTATCCGATATCTATACTTGTTTCCTCAATTTCAGAATTTCCTCAATTTACAAATTCAAGGCAATTCCTTTGCTTGAGTGGCAAAATGATCGAGGATACAAGGAAACAAACAAGAACTGGAGCAGAATGACAGGGTCCACACTCAACCTGAAGAAACCAGCTTCATACAAAACACAGGGGAACTAAAACTAACAAAATCCTAACCCTGGCAACCGTGTTTTAAGGTGCCTCTAAGGTGCTGCCATTTCAGTATGGATTTTCCCATTGTAAAGCTATCCGATAGGCATTCACATCAGATGCACTTCGACCATTATGCAGTGTTTCAGAAAACCAAAAACTGGAAAATCCTAATAGCTCTGCTTATGCCAACATTATTCTGACAGGTCTCTGCCAACACTCAGAACTTTATTCCTGGATGGCAGTAAATTTGGAACGATTTCTCACCTGTACCGCAAGTGACGGTGCATTCTGTGCTTCCAACTTGTTTCCAGTTGAACTCCCTCTTTTTCCTTGGCCCCTCTCCCCAAGAGTTCACCCTTTCTTCAGGATTCTTCTGGTAATCTCTGGATTGCAGCTGATTTGCATGGACCCCACTTACAAAGTTTCCCACCTCTCTTTCGCGGAGAACATACACGTCACCGTCGACTCCATATGACAACTGACCATTGAGAGCTTCTTCTGGAACAGGGAAAAAGGTTTCAAAATTTGCATTGCAGGCTTTTATCAAAATCCAAAGTAAGTCATCTAAGTGGAGCATCTGGGTACAATGGTGGTGGAGTGGTTAGGTTCCTGGACTAGTAATACAGAGACATGGACTAACAACTGAGAGACACGAATTCAAATCCCACCATGGCAGCTGTAGAATTTGAATTAAATGAATCTGGAATTGAAACATAAACAGCTTGGCTCAGCCATGATGACCACACAACTATCAGATTTCTTTAAAAACTCATCTGGTTCACTACAGTCCTGCAAAATTGGAAATCTGTCATTCTTACCCAGTATGGGTGGGTCCAGAGCAATGTGATGGATTTTTAAAAATAATCCTCTGAAATGATTCAGTAAAGCACTTAGTTCAGGAGCACTGAGGGATGGGCAATAAACATTGGCTTAGCCAGCAATGCCCCATTCTGAGAAAGGAATAAATAGAAGTGAATGTGCTATTCAAACCAAGAGGGAAAAGCTCCACATTCCTCAGAACAGATCTCAGTTGTCAACAAAACAAGGTGTACATAAATCATCATTTATGATATATTAACCACCAAGACTATGAAGAAGCTGAAAAATCATTTAGCCCCAAGGTTTTTATGTTCTATAGCATTCCTACCCCAACCTTAGTAACTATTCTACATCACTGTTTTCACTTTCTCTTTGTAGGAAAGGACATAAAATGAAGTTTTTGACTTTGGACATACTGGCAAATAGAATAAGCGAAGGATGGCTCTCTGACGCAAGTATAAGCCTCCCTCTACAGTTCCGTGAAGTAGCTGGGAGAGGAAGAGGAGCTCTGAGAAACTGCATGGTCTACAATTAAGTTGGAAGTCGAGTTTATTGTCGTGTGCACAAATATGGTGAGGCACAGGTACAATGAAAATCTTGCTTGTAGCAGCATCACAGGCACATAGGTACAGACAAAACACAGAATATAAATTAAACAAGACAGTCGAGAGAGAGAGAGAAAACTGTGCAAAAACGAGACCTTAGTACAAAAATAAAATCCAGAGTCAGAGACAGGTCTATGGTAGTGCAAGAGGTAGTCCGTGGTGTTCCGTGCTGAGGTAGGGCTAGGGTTGTGCAGGTCGGTTCAAGAACTTGATGGTTGTAGGAAAGTAGCAGAAGATCACAATGTGAAAACAAACAAAATTTAAAACTAAATCATGAAATGGAAGCTTAGTGGATATACTGTATGGGTTGATAAGTACCCAGATAGCTATGCCAGACTGGTGCTGCCAATGGAGTGCCAAGGAACATGTTGATCATGAGATCCAAGGTGTAAACTTCAATTGCACTACAGCCAAAGGCTTTTGCCTCAGCTGGACAGCCATCTTATTTGAAAATGTGCCACCTGGGAATTTGGATTGAAGCTGGGTTGGAAGGATTTGAGGGGGTGGGAGTGGGATTGCATGGTAGGAATGGCCACAGGTCCTATTGGGTTGTAGAGGGTTGGGGATGGGGGTGAATGATGGGAACCAGTACTTTTAGTGGTAGGTGGGGAAAGAATGATTGCGGTCTGTGCTGTGAATTGGACTGCTGGGATGGGGAGGGTGGGGGAAGATTGATCATGACCAAGTTTGGATAAGGTGTTTAGGTGGGTGGGGCAGGGGTGGCGGGAAGGTATTGGAGATCAGGTTCCCCATCAGGGCCTCCTGGGACGAGGATGTTTGGAAGGACTGAAGGAGTCTATATGACTCCTTTTGTTAGTAAGTGCCTTAAATCTACACACCCGTTTATTAACCTTTCTGCTCAGGAAAACGTATCCTTATTATTTCTCCCAAACCCCTGCTGCTCTCCAGGAAACAACCACAACCTGGCAATCCTTTGCCTTAACTAAACTTATCTATCCCTGACAATATTCTTGTAAACCTCTACAATGGCCATTGGCAATGATTATGAACACATTCTATTTGCTTTTCTTTTGCCATTTTCTTTTGATTTTAGAGAACATATTCATGTACTCTCATGCAAATAGCATTATAGTAAAATATCCTAAAAGCAACATGGTCTTGGAAGGAAGGGAAAAAAGACTTTTACCTAGATGGTGACCTGATGTATGTGACAGTGAATGGCTGCTGACTACATTGTCAGTTGGCAAAACATATTCAAAATGCACCTTTGGGTTTGCTTGTTGATATATCACCTGAAAAAAATGTAAATAAAGTAAAATTGTGCATCTAAGTAATAAAGCAAAAGTTGTTTGATGAATCAGAAAGAGTTTGCAACATAAAAAAGTATAAAATTTTAGCAGCCAGAAAAGAAGACACAAGAGACTGCAGATGCTGGAATCTGGAGCAACAAACAATCAGCCAAGTAGCATCTGCTGCAGGGTTTCGACCTGAAACGTCGACAATTTCTTTCCTCCTGCAGATGCTGCTTGTCCCACTGAGTTCCTCTAGCAGACTGCTTGTTGCAGCCATAAATGAGTTTGATTTTTTTCAAATGAAAATTTACATTATTTTACAGTATTACATACTTAATACTTTCTTATATTTGTATTCTCTCTGCTTAATTTTCCAAAATGTCCAAGCATTTTGCTGTCTTTCTTTTCAATTGTCATTTGCATTTTAGAGAATTTGCTCATAGGTTGCTTGTCTCAATGCTCAGGGTTCTCTTTATGTGTTTAGTCGTCCTATGTGCTGATGAACATTTGCTACGATAAAGGCTTCTAAAGACGATAAATGTATAGAAACCTGTAGGATTTTTTTCCACGCTAAGATCTAATGTCATTTGGAACCAAACAAGGGCCTTAGAATTAGACATACAATGTGGTGATAGTCACTTGCATTATTTAGCATTCTCTGTGATAATAAACTTATGTTAATATCCTGTCCAAGAACAGATGGCATTCATTGCCTTGTTATAGCAATAAGGCCAATGACTTCCTCTCTAATTGCTGAAAGTGCTGTAACTTTTTCTCAGTACTTACTGTGATAATTTCATTTCTCCTGTTGCATTTAAAGGTCCCATTTACTGTTCATGAGAGAATTTGAATCAATAGCAAGGATGTATTTGTGAATACAGTCAATCTGGCAGCATCCATGATCACTGGTTTTATATTGATATTCACTTCCCTCACAATCAGTGACCTGCATTTTATGACAGGAATAATGCTGATGTGGTCATTGTCCCTTCTTGCCAGGAAAATTGGCCTACGTCTTCCAGAACTCTCACAAGTGTAATTAAATGCTTTGCCCAACCTGTCCAATGGCTGTGCTACATCTTACTGAAATCCATGGGAGGGTATGCTTGACATAGTCACCCACTTGATGTGACAGAAAAAGTTAGAGCAGGTGTATTAGATGTACATGAATTTGACACAATGTGATGTCTTAATTTCTGCCAAATAATCTTGCTGGCACTGAAAGTTTGCAAATGTGGAATATTTCCTTCTGAATTTAGTAAGTTACTGGAGAATTCGAAAAGAAATCTGGCTCTGTGATCACTGTTAATCACTCTCTGTATTCCACTTTACAATGAATTGAATGTTCTAACTTATTCTTCCAGGTTTACATCCTTTGTGTTCCAGTGAGGATATGATTGGTTGGGAGAGAAATTCATTCTCAGATCGGTATTGCTAAATGAGTGATACAAAAGCTTCCAAGAGTCGATCTTGCGGACAGTACTATATTGCACAATTTGGACAACTGATTCAAGGACAAATTTCTCGGTGATTCTGTTGCCTGCCTACTTACACACTCAAAAGTTCCCTTATATTGGGCATTGAAGTTAAAATGATCTCAAGTGACCATATAATTTTCTGCTCAAAAGCTCATGAAAGTCTGTGGGTAGCAGTAAGTTTGATGAATGGCAACTACCCACTGACCACAAAACGCAGGTTGTAAATTCAACACTCTCTCAAATGTTACAATACCAGTTTGTTCAATCACCAGAATCATATCAACATTCTTTCCAGTCATGGGCATCACACTGACAATCAATTTATCACTGATATTGTGCCAATATCCCTTTCTATCACTCATATGCTATTGACACTTTATGTTTCTTATTCCTTTTTATTTTTCTGGGGTTCTACAGCTGTTCCCTCCAGTTATTATTGACTGATTGCCAGATTTTTGCAGTTTTCGTTTGCTGGAAGTTTTCTATTCAAACCTCAGAGGATTATAGCCTTTGATTTATGAACAGAAGCATTGTGAAGCTTTGTTGGCATTTTGAAGGTATTGCCCGCTCCGAGCTGAAGTTTAGACTTACGTAGACATTCAGAATTTCACTGGTTGGCCCGTCAGCAATGAAGGATTCCCCCGCTGTGGTACTGATCTCGTTTGGCCTCTTGTACTTGAACAAAGTTCCTGCAGCCTCGTAAGAGCCCGGCCTATCGATGGCCCAGTTTCCATTAATGATAGGCTGGCCAAAGTGACTTCTCAAAGCTGCAAATATGTGCCAGTTAATAAAAGTCAGTTCACCAGATAACAGCACTATGCACTAACAGTCAGAAACAATCTTAGGTATTGCTGTGCATCTAATGCAATTCTAAACAAGATATCTGATTACTATGGGAATGACTGAGAAAATGAACAAGCAGAGAACCTTGAGCCTTCTTCAGATACTTATTGTGATAACACAGAAGGCAGCAATTAGCCACCACCCCATGCGGCTCCCAACAGAACAATACCATCCATTCTACTTACTTCTCTGTAGACCTGTAACTTATTCTCATTTACCTGCCCATTGATCTCCCATTGATTCTTTTGCCATTTACCTACACTAGGGCTAATTCACAGTGAACAATTAACCTACCAGCACCACCTTTGGAAGTGGAGGACCGAAATCCACCTAGTCTTAGAAAATGCAAACTCCACACAATATCGAACCTGGCTCCCCGCAGCTGTGAAGAAGTAGTTTCAACTGCTGTGTTACCACGATAAATATAAGGAGGAGCCGAGGATCAACCAGAGGTGCCCAGACTACTTATGGCCTCAGGCCCTGATATTTTGGCCTTTGAGACAGAAGCAACTTAATTCAAAGTGCCGATTTATTTTATCAATCTACAAAAGTGGAAAGAATACTTTAGATAGTTTTCTCTCTTTTTATTTTGCTTTATGTTTGCAATTTTACAATGAATTAAATATTCTAATTTCCTGATTTAGAAACTGTATGTCTCATCAGTAAAGAGAGGGAGTTGTTGCCTGGGTCAAAAACATTTAAAAATGTTGTCGTCAGCAATTTAAAATCTGTGAAGATCAATGGGAGCAGTCACACTGTTAAAATGAAAGTGGTCCTGAGACCCTATTGTGCACACGCACGCACACACACACACGCATGCACATACACACATGCGCACACACACGCATGCATGCATGCACACAAGGTGCAGATTAATAAAGTTCAGACACCCTTCATCTTTGCTCGTATAATATGGGAATCTCATACTATAAATTGAAATTTATTCTTCCACTTCATGTCTACAGGATCAACAATGTACCTTAAGTTATGCATTGGACACGAGATGCCAACTATTCCCTCTGATGCATCAATCATGCAGGCATGGCACTGACATATTGTGTTTAAAAATTGAGTTTATTGTGTAATAAAGTTAATCAGAAATAAAATAAATCAGCAGGTATAGGGAATAATAGTCTAAAGATAACAATAACAAAGATTACAAATTCTTTAGAGGCCTCCTTCTATTCTCTCGTTCGCAGACTCTGTCCACAAACTGCGGTGCAGGGCCAAAGAGTTGAAATGAGAGAAGTGATAGTTTTCCCAGGAAGCTTCTGACATCTTGTATCAACAGCAGATACATTACAACAGACAATTGTAGTTTAAAAAAATCAAACCCTTTCGAAAAAATCCAGTAATCAATTTGAATTATTTCTCTCTTATGGATGAAGAATCATTCCCTTGGGTTCTATCTAATGGCTTATTACTTCTTGTGAAGTGTCACATTTTGGAATTTCTGGCTTTGCTGCCAGTGGAGAGCCTTGGGATTATATGAAATAGGAATGTTAGCCCTCTGGCAATTAAATTCATTGGACGACAGGCCTGGGAGATGTAGACAGTTGAGGTTAAAATTCAGATGCACTGTTTAAGGCTGTGTGTTTCAAACAGATAACATTAGTGTGGATTTTCAGTGACAAATTCTGGCTGACATGGTTCCATTTTTTTGAAATTAGCAGCAGCTGTTGTTAAGTCAGTCTGATGAGGTTCCAGTTCTTGAGTTAATGAAGGAGGGTAGTTTTGCCCATATGGTCCAACCAAGTTGCAGAAAGGCTGGCATGCAGAATTGGCAGAATATGTTTTGTTCAAGCAAGAGATGTCTGTCACAATTTTCCTAGTCTTTTCAATTCCATTGATTGCATTCCACATCAAATTACCTTTAACGGTTTTATAGATAACTCCCCTTCTGTCATAAGTTCAGATGACAGACCATGTGCTGGTGAGTGCGTAACTCCATTCAGTACATCTCTAACAATGCAGCAATTGATGACCAGATACAGCAACATTTACAGACAAAATCCATGCTTTGGATGAGCAAACGTGCCACAAAATGAACAGTGTCAACAAGAATGGGTGATGCATAACCATTCCACGAGCCCCACCATCAACATCTTGGAATTGACCTGGACCAAAAACTCAAATGGAATAGCCATATTAAATCTGTATCTGCTATAGCAGGACAGAAGAGTCAGAGGCTCTCTTAAGCTGTAAGGCACAATAGAAGTGTGCTATAACACTCTACACATCTCATAAAAATTGTTGAGGAATTAATAGACAGAGCAGATGAGGAAAAGAGGAAGGGCGTTGGTCACGTAGAGATGAGGAATGTCTTGACAAGATATCATATGGAAGATTACTCATGAAGATTAAAGGCGGTGGGAGAGGCTAGCAAATGGAATTCAACATTGTTTGGAAGGAATGGTCTGTGTCATTATGAAATTTTCAGGATAGTTGAGTGCACCACTTACTACTTTCAAGAGTTCTGAAGCAGATTCAGTTCACTGTATATCACTGATTTGGGCATGGTTCTCAAAGAAATGGTGTTGAAGTTTGCAGATGATATCACAATGGAAAAGGCAGTTAGGTCTTTAAAACACTGTAAAAACTGCAAATAAACACTAATAACAATAATAAGAGGGAATAGAATAGAGTGTGACTGATGGACTTTAATGTCAACAAGTAAGATGTTACTTTATTTACTTTAAAAGGAAACAGCAACATTTATTTAATTAATGTGACTTTAGGTTGTGTAAGAGTAGGGGAGTTAGGGAGTTGGAGCATTAAAAGTAACAAAAAACAGAATTGTTGGTTATGTCACAAGATGCATAATCTATTAAAGCAAGAAATAATTATAAGCCTGTAATAAGATCTTGCATTCAATGTCTATAACAGTGTTCAATGCAGAATTGAGCTCCACACTACAGAATGGATGTTGAAGTATAGGTACAGTGCAGATACATTCAGATGCTGTCTTGACATAACACAAATAGCTCCATCACGGGCACAACCCTCCTAGCCATCAAGGACATCTTCAAGAGGTGGTACCTCAAGAAGGCAGCATCCATCATTAAGGACCCTCACCATCCGGCACATGCCCTCTTCATATTACTTCCATCAGGGAGGAGGTACAGGTGTCTGAAGACCCACACTCAACATTTCAGGAACAGCTTCTTCCCTTCTGCTATCTGATTTCTGAACCCATGAACACTACCTTGTTATTCCTCTTTGCACTATTTTTTTAATTTTTGTAACTTGTAGTAATTTTTATGTCTTTATGTCTTGCCCTTAAAAACAGCTCCTAGAATTTCATATGTGCTGTTTTTCCAGTGTTAAAACATCACTGTATCTCTCATCAATGCTGTTCCATGAAGGTCAATAATCTCTCTTATGCAATGGTGACCTTCAAACGGGGGCAGCACAGTGGTTTAGCTAGTAGAGCTATCACCTTACAGCACCAGGGACCTTGATTCAATCTTGACCTTGGGTGCGGTCTGTGTAGAATTTGCATGTTTGCTCTGTGACCACATGGGTTTCCTTCTGGTGCTCTATTTTCCTCCACATCTGAAAGATGTGAAGGTTAATTGGCCACTGTAAATTGTCTCTAGTATGTAGGTGAGTTGTAGACTCCAAGGGGAATTGATGAGAATGTTGGGAGAATAAAAAATGGGATTAATGTGGGATTACTATAAATGGGTGGTTGATAGTTGGGGTGGATTCAATGGGCCGAAGGAGCTGTTTCTGTGCTGTTATCTCTCTATGACTCTATTCATGACTAACTTGGCATTCACATCTATCCACATTAATCTTTCACCCCCTGTTAATCAAGTGTCTATTTACTTCAATCCTAAAAATATTCAGACTCTCTGGTTCCATCATCATTTCAGAAAGGTAGTTCCAAAGACTCAGGAACCTTTGGGAGTAAAAATTCACCCCACCTCTTAAATGCGTGGACCCTTATTTTTAAACAGTGATCCCTTGTTCTGGATTCTCTCACAAGAGGAAATATCCACAGCACAATCACACTGTCAGGATCAATCAGTTTCAATCAAATCCTGTCTCAACTATTCTAAACTCCAGCAGGTACAGGTGTAACCAGTCCAACATTTCCTCAGAAGACAACCTGCCCATTCCAGAGCTTCTCTGAACTGTTCCATCACTTTAACATCCTTCCTCAAATAAGAAGACCAGTCCTGTACACAGCAATCCAAATGTAGTCTCATTAATACCCAAAATAAGTGAAACACAACTTCTCTCGCAATAAATGAAAAGATTTTGTTAGCTTTCCTAACTATTTGCAGTATCTGCATACTATCCTTTTGTGAAGGATACACTGGGACACCTAGATTCCTCTACATCTCAGAGCTCTTGTCATTCAGATAATATGCTTCTCTTTTATTACTTCCTGTTGAAATGGACAACTTCACATTTTCCCACATTATACTCCTTTTGCCAGATCCTTGCCCACTCACTGAAGCTACTTAAGCTACTCACTTAAGCTACCGATATCATTGCTGGATTATATCTGCAGAAATGGGTTGCAATGGGGTAGGAAGTTGAAAGGAAGGGTGACTTTGGCTTCAACTGTGAAAGCAGTCCAGTTACATGCGAGAGCTTGTGCGTGCAGTTTTATGAGGTCACAGATATGACTGAGGGCTACCTTGTGGAAGTGTATGTTGCATAGATGTTGCTCCTCAGAAAGGTATTAGGTAAGAGTACAGCTCTCTCTGTTAAGCCTGGCTGAGCCCTTGTACACCTGAGGCACGCCCCCTATAGGTACCTGAAAAATGTCTTTTGCATTCTCACGTCATCCTTGAAAAGGAGCATTAGGTCCAGACAAATGGGTTTTGTGTGTCAGTTTTGGCTGCAGCAAAAGGTTTGAAGCAGCAAGGAGGGTTTAGTCTTCAGTATAAGCAGTGTGTGGAATATGTTGTCAGCTTGCAGAGTAGAATGTGAATGCAAGTCTAATAAACTTGGCTATTTAAATAATATTTTTGAGCCTAGCCCTAGTAAAAGCAGGTTCTTCCGGGAGTAAATAGTAGTTGGCACTTTAACAGGCCAAATTGGTTGAAAATCTTGCAGATATTGAAGTTTGGGTTAATGCTCACTGTGGCATCATTAGGGAAAACTTGATGTCCAAAAGTCAATGCTGGCGAACATGAAAACATTGCCTGAATATAAGTATGTGACGGTAACAACTAGTGTTAAGATGCTGAGAAGTGTGGGCAAAAGAACTTTACTCTGAGATAAAGCAATTTTCAATTTGCAATGCCTTTTTACAGTGTTACACGATTTTTGCCTGTGGACTCTTTTATTAGAGTAAGCAAATTACAGTGTGATAATCAGTAAAGGATTAAAAACTATGAAAGGATGGGACAGGGTTGATATAGAAGTAAACCATGATGTTCTGAGTGATGGAACTACTGAGCACATCACGAAAGCCAGCCTCCCCTCCGTACACTTTGTCTACACTTCCCGCTGCCTCGGTGAAGCAGCCAGCATAATCAAAGACCCCACCCACCCCCAACATTTTCTCTTCTACCCTCTCCCATTTGGCAGAAGATAGAAAAGCCTGAAAGCACGCACCACCAGGCTCAAGGACAGCTTCTATCCCGCTGTTATAAGACTATTGAATGGTTTCCTAGTATGATAAGATGGACTCTTGACCTCACAATTTACCTCATTATGACCTTGCACCTTTTCGCCTACCTGCACTGCACTCTGTACTGTTACACTTTATTCTGCATTCTGTTATTGTTTTACCTTGTACTACCTCAAAGTACTGTTGTAATGAATTGATCCGTAGGAACGGTATGCAAGACAGGATTTTCACTGTACTTCAGTACATGTGACAATAATGAACCATTTTACCAAACTATATCTATTTATTGACATATCCAGAACAAGGAGTAATAGATGTAAAATTAGGAGAAGAAGGTAATAAAGTAAGAGAGCACTGTGTGGCACAGAGGTGCAGCTCGTTTAGCTGCTACCTTGCAGTACCAGAGACCCCGGTTCGATCCTGACCTCAGGTGCTGTCTGTGTGGTGTTTGCCTGTTCTCCCTGTGACAGTGTGGGTTTCCCACGGGTGCTCCAGTTTCCTTCCACATCACATGTTGGTAGGTTAATCAGCCACTGTAAATTGTCCCTTATATGTAGGCAAGTTAAGTGGTAGAATCCAGGGGTAGGGGGTGATGAGAATGTGGGGAGAATCAAATGGGATTAGGGTAGGATTAGTGTAAAAATAGGTGCTCGCTGGTCGACATGGACTCGGTGGGCCCAAGGTCTGTTTCTGTGCTGCATGTCTCCGTGCCTTGATGAGAACAGGTGAGGCTATGGATTTACTTCCAGAGTTAGAGAATGAAGCAGAAACACTATCAGGATCTCAGATCACCTTTCAATAAGTGGATGGAGAGAATGGGATGCAAGGAGATCGGAAGAAAGCAGGCAAAAATAACCAAGGGTATTTGCACGCATGGTAGCCAAACACCGACTCAGACCAGTGGAGCAAATGGTCTGTCACTGTGTTGTATTCAGCATTTTTCTAAGCCTTTTCAATGTATTTCTATGTATTGCATGAAGTATCTGTGGAACACTAAGGACAGGGTGATGCTGGACTGGTAATGTATCTGCCAGTTTCCTCAGGTTCAACACCCCCTTGCCCTCCTGTACTCTCACCTACAGGGGGATGTGGAGGACTGATGGCGCTGGCCCTCTGTACCTTGGAAACCAGTGGTGTTGCCTTGGCAGTGGGAGGGTCTTAGGAAGACCAGGCCTGCCTATAAAACACTCCTGACAACCTCTGAAATTGTCAAAGCTGGGCAATGAGGCTTGGTCTCTAACATGTAAAAACTATTGAAACTAAAGTAAATAATTTAAAAAAAACATTAAAAATTACTTTTATTTTAAATAGAAAAAAGTTAACAAAAATCATAAAAGCACTTTTAAACAGTTACGTTACCTTCCCTTTTTCTCCTATAACTTTGCCCTACCATCCCTATTGAAGTGAATGGGATCACAGATCGTGCGGCAGCTTTGACCTGTTGTAGGCTCCAAGAGGCAATTCCCTGGTGCATTGCTGGGGAATCCCAGTAAGTCCAGGCTTTCCAAATCCATCAGTACATCTCAGACTTCTGTGTTTCACTAAGTGTGCACCCGAGTCCAACACTTACTTCAGTTTCTACGGCTGAGCGCCAGCAATTCTGATCAGAACCACCGGCAAAAGACAACATGATCCTGCCCGATTAAACATGAATGTGCAACCACCACTGCCTTTGTACCAACAGGAAATAAAAGGAGATGAGAAAGAAGGCTGGAGGAGGATGAAAAATGTGTGATAATTGCTAACAGCAGTGAGATGGCCTAGCTTGTGACCCTGATCTCTGTTTAGCACTACAAGTACAGTTGCCCAAGTCCTGGCCCCAGACACCCTGCTTTACCACGTATCATGATCAGGTCAATACAAAAATCAGTTAACTTGTTGAGATATTCATGGAATGCGAGGTGAAATTAACAAAACATGAAATTGTTTGGAAAATCACTGCTAAACATAACACAAGCTTAAATGACAAATGAAGTGTCAAATAATTAGAAAGGATACCATTGTTCAGTTTGGACAGGGACACTATTTTAAGATTCATGTGGTTTTCTTCAGATTTTTTCTTGGACAAATATTAACGAGTACTAAATCAAACAGTCTCTTCCACTCAGTCTAACTGCTCCTTTCATGGCTACATGACCATTATTTTCTAAAGGATGCTCAACTGGAGAGTGAGTATTCCCACGGCAACAATTAGTCATCCAACTTTAAGAAGCTAAATGACACTCAAAAGTTCATTACTTTGAATGATGTTTTCAGATGCTGCTGAAGCTTTTTCTTTAAAGCAAAGCTGAAAAATTACAGATAGAGATTAAACAAATAATCATGGTTTGCCTTGATATCTGATATTTCATGAGGGAAACCGGTCAGGCAATATGTCAACTGATGTTCTCATACAGTGTGGGAGGGGGGTGTGTGCAGTTATAGAGGGAACATGGGTCATTTTGTGAGGAAGGGTCCTGGTGTGGAGCCTTATTAGTTGGAAACGTGCATCGGCGGAATTGCCAACATTGTGATTATTCTAAATATGTGCTCATGCCTGAGTGAGCAGATCTCTGTAAGTATACCCACTGATAACACACTCTTGGTGGTGAGTGCTTGTAACACTTCTCAGTTGGTTTTCGACTGAAAACCTGGAATGTCGCATTTCTGATACTCCTGTCACCCAAGCACAGATCATTTACAACACTAATGCCAATGCATTTTCCAGCTCTTCTGCTGAGGTTGTGTCCAAAGTGCATTACAACCTTCACAGAATTCCCACTCCCAACCAAATAAAGCCCAGGTGATTGTCCAAGTGAAGGGAGAAAGCTGAAGAGGAAGGCGAGACCACTGCTTGTTCACTGCATAAGGGAGAAGATCCATAGGGAGTTAATTCCTGGAAAAACATCTAGCCCATTGCCTTACATTTGTTGGATGCTTTATGTTGGATATTAAAACATGCACCAAAGTCATTTGCTGTACAGGAACAACTGAAGTGGAGGTCTCTAAAACCTTGTATAAATCCTGGGGAATTATCCTCAGTGTGACTGATATTAGTCTGCACTCTCACCCTGTACTTAGTTCATTTCTGTTTGTTTCAATAAACTGCTTAAAATGAAAGAAAGTAGATGTAAGAATCCTGGTTATTATGCTTTAGAAATAAAACTAGAATGCACAAATTCTGAAATTATATTTACCTTGCCTCCTTGGTTAAATAAACAATAGAGGGGTATGCAGGTTTTATTTTAAATAGACCCTTTATTTACCACAAGCCTTCAGCAAGGCAGAAATCAGAATGTTTTTCCTCCACAGGAGAGAGGAAGTGGGGATCAAACTCCCACAGAAGGGCGTGGAATCAGAGTCAACCAACATGTTTAAAAGGAGCTGGATTGATGAATGTTGAGAGGCAGATAGAGGATCAGAGAGTTATTAACAACATCATCTGATGTTTTCTTTCAGAGAAGGAAATTAAAGGGTGGCTTTTTTCGAGTGGATGTGATTTCCTGCTATACGCTCTCAGTGGGTAGTGTTGAGGCTACATATTTGGAACATCATCCCTTCAGTGTTCTTTAAAATAAAGGATCAAAAGGGGCAAAAGATCAATGGAGGCTGGGGCGATGGTACAGGATATAATAATCAGTTGTGGCCTCTGGGCAAAGCAGGACAGGAAGAATCCTTATTTCAGTATTTAGACATGGACTCTGGGTGGAAGAAACAGAAGAGGCAAGTCCATGGCAAAGGACTTGCAATTATGTAGCACCTTTCACAATCCCTTCAAGTCATTCCAGATCACTTTACAGCCCTTGAAATACTTCTTGATGTACAGTTCCTATTGTAATGCAGGAAACACAGCAGTCAATTTACATGAAGCAAACTCCTGTAAACAGTAATGCAATAATGACTGTGTAATTTGTTTTAGAAATGTTGATTGAGGGAGAAACATTGGTCAGGGCACTGGGAAGTTTGTGCTTCTTTGAAGCAGTAACATTCGTTGTAGATGACACAAGGATCGGTGGCGTTGTGGATGGTGTAGAAGACTGCCAAAGGATAGAGTAGGATATAGATAAGTTGCAGATATGGGCAGAGAAATGGCAAATGGAGTTTAATCTGGGCAAGTGTGCAGTGTTGCACTTGAGGAGATCAAATGTAATGGAAAAGTACACAGTTAATGGTAGGACCCTTAAAAGTTGTTGATGTACAGAGGGATCTTGGGGTCCAAGTCCATAGATCCCTAAGAGTGGCCACACAAGTTGATAGGGTGGTAAAGAGAGTACCCTATCAGATTTGCCTGTATTAGTTGAGACATTGATTTCAAGAGTCAGGAAGTTATATTGCAGCTTTATAAAACTCTGGTTAGGCTGCAATATAACTTCCCATATAATGGTCACCCCATTATAGGAAGAATGTGGATGCATTGGAGAGGGTACAGAAGAAGTTTACCAGGATGATGCCTGGATTAGAGGTGATGTGCTATAAGGAGAGGATGGACAAACTTGGGTTGTTTTCTCTGGAGCAGCGGAGGCTGAGGGGAGACCTGATAGAAGTTTATAAAATTATGAGAGGCAAAGATAGAGCAGACAGTTGGTATCTTTTTCCCAGGGTCAAAATGTCTAATACTAGAAGGCATGCATTTAAGGTGATGGGGGGAATAATCGAAAAGAGATGTGTGGGGCAAGCTCTTTTGTTTTACACAGAGAGTGGTGGGTGCTTGGAATGCGCTGCCAGGGGTAGTAGTGGAGGCAGATATGACAGAGCCATAGATAGGCACATGAATATGAAGAGAATGGGGGGATATGGACCATGTGCAGGCAGAAGGGATTAGTATAATTAGGCATCATTAGTTTAATTAGTTCACCACAACATCATGGGCTGAAGGGCCCGTTTCTGTGCTGTGCTATGTTCTTTGTTCCAAAATGCGATCTTTTGCTTCTACCTGGGAGAGCAGGTAGTGCTTCAGTTTACAAAAAACACCAGCCTTTTTGCAGTTTTGGTGTAAAAAGAAGTCCACGATTCAATAGTCAGACCTGGCCACTGTGTAGTGCAGGGAAGAGAGAAAGGTTTAAGAATATGAGTGCTACTTGATGCATCCAGACATGTGGCAAGCATCAACTGGACGTTTTTCACCATAACACAGTAGGTGTTTTAACCAAAGTGCGCAATAGTAAGTATTTTCCAAAAATTATATTTTTACCTGTAGGGATGATGGCAAGACAAATGGGCCAAGTAACTGCATTGCTACCTGTTGATGTATTGGACAATGCTTTATATGCACCTTAGGTGAACTTGTTGTTTATTTAAAAGATGATCAGTGAAAAGATAAAATGGAACTCGTTGAGGGCAGATGGAAATTCACAAAAGGAACTGTCAACATTGCACAGGACAAAAGAAGTATCATTACGGTGGGGCTGTCAATACTAAGAATGATGAGGACCTTCTCTATACCTCTGACATTACAGTTTAATTTCATTTTTTTCTTTTCATTAACTTTTTGAAAAGAGGGTATAATGAGGGCAAGATCTCAGAAGATAAAACAATAAAGAGATATTAGATTGTTAACATTATGATAATTCTCAGTGATAATTTGCCAGTCAGTACAGAATGGACAATGTGGTTTGGCACAGATCAGAGCTATGATTTTGACTGTCTCCCCTGCCCAGAAAGAGGAGACTTCAAAAAGGTGTGTTCAAATAGGGACACCACATTTTCCTCATTAATCCTGCTGTAAGTCTGCCAGCTGCTATTTTATCTTCTGGGAATCATGCGTCAATGTCAGCAGTTTCTAATGTAATTTGGGGACCAACCTTCTTGCAACCCCAGAGCATGCACAGGTCACCAAGTGAAGGCAGGGCCAGGAGAAACCTGGTAAGGTAAGATTTTATAAACTTTAAATGGTCTCCTAGTGGGCCAGAAAGAGCCTCCCCACTTGACCTTGATTATCAGCCAAACCCATGCTCCTCCTAATGACATATCTTAGTACCAGACACCATACCTGTGGACCCTGGTAGTGGTGTCATTCCATCTGAAATTTTGCCTTCCCCTGACCTTGTTTCATTACCACTGACAATGGGTGGTACCAGAATACAGAGATGCTGGGCTGGGAGTTAAAGTGGTTGGAATGATCATGTGAGCTTCTTGCCCATACCTCACCCCACCCCACCTAACACCTTACCTGTGCCCCAAGTTAAACATGCTGCTCAAAATTTCTGCACATGCTGTAATTCAAAGGAAATGTGGTCAACCAACAGTTGGGTAATGTTGAGCAATTCTAAATAGTACCAATAGAGCATGGTTTAATATCCTAACATTATCAACAGCTAAAAAACGTAGTGCTAAAATACTCTAGGGTATGTTGATTTGTTTTTCTCTTCTGTCAACATCAGACCTGTAACGTATCGAGGTTGGATTTGCAATCTGGGCCTCCCATTGGAAATGGTGCACAAAAGAAATACAAGTTACTGGTGAATGTCAGTGCCAGAACTAAATTGTGCAATCAGTCTTAACATCATAGAGTCATGGAAGCAGGACCCTTGGCCCACCAAGTCTGCACTGAATATCACACCCAATTACATCAATACTATACCAGTCTCATTTTATTCCCCCACATACTCATCAACTTCCCCCAGATTCTACCACTCACTTACACAGTGGGGCAATTTACAGTGAGATATGGGAGGAAATCAGCACACTCAGAGGAAACTAAAGCAATCACAGGGAGAATGTGCAGAATCCATACAGGTAGCACCAGAGGTCAAGATTAAACCTGGATCACTGGAGGTGTGAGCCAGCAGCTCTACCAGCTGTGTCACTTTGCTAACCTGAGCATCTATAGATGCTTTAACACCAATAAAAATCAATGTTACATGTGCGATGGAGTTCATAGGTTAAAGACATTCTCATAGCAGTCAGAATGAAACTGTGCCAATTATTCAAGCTAACTCCAGCTGTTCTATCAGAAGACTGAAGCTGGAGCCTGTTTGCAGAAGCTGAAATAAATTAGGGTTTATTAAAACCATCATAAACCTCTTGCCTTGGCTTAGTAACACCTGTCTAGCCACTGAGGCAGATGATCATGGACCACAGGCCCCACAATAAGACTTGAGCACGTAATCTCGGATGAAGTAGGAAATACACCAGTGTTGGGGGTGTCATCTTTTGGATGAGATATCAAATTGAGGCCCAGTCCACACACTCAAGCGAATATAAATGCATCAAAGGTATTAATCAAAGATTAGTAATCAAACAATGGAGTTATCTTGATTTTACAGCCATATTTACTCATTAACTGACCTCACTAAAGAAAGATTACGTGACCATTTATTTCCTTACATGGGACGTTTGTTGGGAAAATCTGTTGCCATATTTCTTACATTATAACAGAGATTGCATTTCAAAGATACTTCATTGGCTATGAAGCATTTTGGGTTGCTCTGAAGCTGTAAAAAGTACTATAATTGAAGAAAAGTTTTACTTGTTTCTAATGTTACCTTTCCATTCAATCATGGATTTAAGTATTTGAAAGTTACCTAAACACAACATTATTTAGTCAGAATAAATGAATGGCAAAAGACAGACAGAAAAAAATATCACATTAAGTTAAAACAGAACCTTCTGCAGTTAAATTCAAAAGGCAAATGTAACTTTCACCTGGATTGCAAATCAGTGGGAACCCAGCCAAAAATTGGAACACTTTTAAGCAGCACTGTTTTGAATCACAGTAAAATGTCCTGGAATGGGGGATAGTGGGGAAAAGAAAGTGGAATACAAACACTAAACACCAAAAATTCAAAAAAGATGCATGGCAAGCGAGGTTGGATGATATAATATCCAAATTATGCAGATGAGTGTTAAGAGGTTGACTCTGATGCCAGATGAAAGGCAGGTTTTAATGTTTCAGAAGGTGAGTTTGAAGTTGTGTTCACCTCATATGCTGCTGTTTCTGAACCAGGTAAAGTAAGAGAACCACAGAATGGTTACAGTATGGAAAGAGGCCATTCGGCCAGCTAAGTTCATTTGGGCTTTATGGAAAAGCAATCCAGTCAGTCGCAACCTCCGGTCCTCTCCCCGTGGCCCTGAAATTCTTTCCTTTCAGAGACTTAACCAGCTCCCTTTTGAATGTTACAATTGAATCTGCCTCCACTTACTCCTGGCAGTGCATTCCAAACCTTAATCTCTTCCTGTTTGAAAAAAACTCATTTTACTTTTGTTTTTTCAGCCAATCATCTTCATTCTCTGTACCTTGGAGGACTTTGACCCTTCTGCCAATGGGAACAATTTCTCTCTATCTACTCTGTCTGTACCCTTGGCGAATCTAAGTACATTGAACTTTGCAGTAACCTCTGTTCCAAGAACAACCCCAGCATCTCCAGTCTATTCCCATGACTACTGTCCATCATCCTTGGAGTCATTTTGGTAAATCTCTTCCACACCATATCCAAATTTTTCACTACTTTCCTAAAGTATGGCATCTAGAATGGAGCACAATACTTCAGTTATAGCCAACTCAGGTTCATTCCAACTTCCTTGCTGTTGTATTCCACTTATAAAACCCTAGATCTTGTATGTTTTTCAACTACTATCTCAACCTGCACTTTCATTTTTAACGAACTATGCAAATATACTCCCAGATCTCTCCTTTCTTTCATCCATTTTAGAATTGTTCCCTTTAGTTTATATTCCCTCTTTTTATTCTTCACACCAAAATGTAACACTTCATATTTCTCAGCATTAAATTTCATCTGCCACCTTTCCACATATTCAATCAGCTTCCTTTAAGGTTATTAACATTCTCCTCACAGTTCACCATGCTTCCAAGTTTTGTGCCATCTGTGAACTTGGAAATTGTGTCCTGTACATCCAAGTCATAGAGTCATACAGTTATATAGCACAGAAACAGGCCCTTCAGCCCAAATCATCCATGTTGACCCAGGTGCCCATCTAAGCTAGTCCCATTCACTTGTGTTTGGCCTGTATCCCTCTGAACCTTTTCTATCTGTATCCTCATCCAAATCATTAATATATATTGAGAAAAATTGTGGTCCCAGAACCAGCTCATTAGGAACTCCATTGTATGCCCTCCTCCCCTCTGAAAAAGAACCAATCACTTCCTCTGTTTCCAGCTACTCAGAGCCAATTTTCTATCCCTGGTGCTACAACTTCTTTTATTCTATGGCCTTGAATATTGGTAACAAAGCTGTTATGAGGCACCCTATCAAATGTCTATTGGAAGACCATATGTGCAACATCAATTGCAATTCCTCTTGGTGCTCTCTGTTACTTCATAACAAAACTCATGTTAGCTGGAGACAATTTTCCTTTAACAAATCCATCCTGTGCTGCCCAAGGATGCTGAACTACCTTTAACGCAGAGTGTCTCCATCTTCTAAAACGTAATCTCATCATAAAGGTTTGAGTGACTATTAGATCCAGCTGCCCGGTTGGGTGGGCATTTAAAATTTCTGAAGTTGGTTAGCAATCTTGAAATTTGCTGGCTTTATATTTTATAGCAGATAGTGATCTCTGCATCATGCTCATGGGATCCTTTATTAACAGTGTGTCAGGTCTCAATGCCACCTATGGGCTCAGAGTGCAATTTTTACTGGACAACTGTAAAGGAAATTGGCAACAAGTTTCCCACCAGACCATTCCAGCATCCATTTTATGGGACTAGGAGAGTCACAAAACTATTAGTTTAAAAATATTTATTTTGTTTCCTATGAAGGCAGGAAGAAGTTCTCAGCATTCATTTTGAGTTCAGCTTTGTCCTCACTTTCTGTCGATCAGATAGACCGTTATGGAGTGGCCCCACCAGCCTATCAGTGCACGTTCTTGTCAGTCTCCATACTATATGAACTGCTATTTTGCATTGACTTCCCATCGAGAATGGCTACAAAAGTGGTTCATGCAACATCAATGAGGCACTGGATCTAAGATACCAGGATGTCTCAGTTTGGCTGTGGTGGCTAATCTTAAACTGACATGAAAATGCACCCATTTAAAAATTGTCCCCCAGTTAAAATCAGGGACATTGTGGAGAAGATCTATGTGATATAACGATAGGTTTCAAGGACTGGATTATTCACCAAGTCAACAGTGGATCCCAGCAATCAATGATCCATCCATGTAAGAAAACCCATCCTGAGAAAAAATGGAGCTGGGCAGCATAAAGGACTTAAATGTTACACAAATGAAAATGAAAACCTGTTAACAAGTGTGACAAAAAGGATGATAAATTGCAAGTGAACTTGGATCCCAGAAATGTTACAAGGCTATTAAAATACTATATTACAATTTTCCAACAGATTAGAAGTTTATGGCGGTTAAGTAAAATGTTTTAGCAGGTTAGATGCCTCCTATAGTTTCTGGCAAGGAAAGTGGATGATATAAGATCCAAGCTATGCATATTCAATATTCCTTATGGGAGGTACAGATTCCTACAGTTTTTCCTTGATCTTACTTCATACTGAAGGTGTTGACTCATTAGAAGGTGATGTAACTGTTCTCGTCCAAAGAGGAACAGAATGATGACCTTATGAAAGTAATTGAAGTTATTAGATGAGGTAATCAAGAAGTTAAAAAGGAGAACTATGCAGTTTTGGTACAAATGAGGGCTGTCATTTAACGATGATGTGATCATTAGTCAAAGCACTGGGTAGGTGTAGGATTAATGTCTCCGCTATTGACCCAAGATTAAAAAAACTTCTAGATTTAATCAATAAACAATCAGTTCCAACCCTTTGCAATGTCATCATGTTTAATGAAAGGCAAAATATGCACAGATTAATAAGATCACGATAAATATTTATACTTTCAAAAGCAAGCACAAACCTTTGGCACATGGACATATTACTGTCATTGAAACAAACCACATAGAGCTAATTGTTCTGTTGTATGTATAAGAGCTTTTGAAAGATTGCCCTTTGCAAATGCAAAGAATTGTACGCAGGATCCAGAAATATGACCCGAGGGTGTCGCATACACCAAGTGAATTTATGTACACTACTTAGTATGGGAGTGCCAAGAATCTGACACCATGGACTTGTCAGTAATGTAAAATGAAATTCAATGACCTCACCACAGCTGCTTGGGTAAGAGGCTCCTGTACAGCTTTCTTACAATTGTAACAAACCTGGACCACTCTACAGTGTAAGCCTTGTCACTCCATCTCCCATCTCTCCCCTTCAGTCACAAAACCACACTTTCTCTTGCAGACTCTGCACCTGCTGCTGCCCGCTCAATTGCTATCCAAATTTTCCCAACACCTGCTGCAACTTTCTCTCACAGTACACACAACATAAGCCGCCACAGGCATCATCACTGTGCTTCAGCAGGTCACATTGACATACTCCCACTCTCCTTCCAGAACAAGGTGTCACACAATAGGGGGAAGCCCTGCAGATTCAGAAAAGGGCCATCATCATTCCAAGAGGTTTCCTAATTACAGAAGGCACTGATCAAGAGTATTGACTGTAGCAGACACTGAAATTGGAGAAATCACTTCTTTGTATAGTCCTTCTCCATTACGTTATCATGCAGCTACTCAGAAAAAGTAGACGACCTCTGGGTTGTTGGTCTGGGTGAAAGAGAGCAAAGGACGTAGCTATCAGCAAACCTGGCAGAGATTCTACTACTTGTTTCACACTTGAATAGCACAGTGTAAATCAGACATTGTGTTAAATGGTCATGATATAAACTGGGAGTTGCCCTAATTTGCATAGTTCCTATTTTACACTGTACCTGAGTGAAGTTAATAGATAAAAAAAAACAAGCACATTGTAAAATGGACTGCCATCTGTTCAAAGCTCATTTCCCATTTCTATTGTAGACCAATTTCACTTACTTATTTGTGGATGTCTCCACTTCCTTTCCAGTTGGCAGTCTTCCAGTCATGTTCTTTTCTGCTCCATTCGGGTTTAAATTAAATTTTCTTTCCTTATTAAAATAATTGATTCTACCCCTTCTAATCTTGATTTTCATTCTTCAAACTTACTTACCTCTGGGGATAGTAATGAAAATTGAAAATAGTTGGTTGAATGTCTGCAACCTCCAAATGTGCTCAATCAACTAGCAAAACTTCTAGCTTATTGTAAGAGATCAGAAAATGGCCTCCCTGTTTCAATGGTGTGTGGGAGGACCCATTTGAAAATGATTACCTGATTAGCCAGAAAAGCAGCACTTATTTCAATGACAATTATCTAGGAGTTGACATCTGTCATAATACATTGATTGCCCTCTGTTATCGCGTAGTGCTCTTAAGAGTGGTCTTGATAGGAAGCAATTTATAGCAGCCTTGACAATTATTCAATAATACTGAGAAGTGCAAAGGGAAGGTACCCATAGCAATCAGTTAATTGAAGTACAGGTATCCTTGAGTAAATGCAAAGAACACATATTAACACTTATGTTTCAAAGACAATTACTTTCTGCCACTCTGAAATATTCTCTCTCAAATTTACTAGAGACTGTGATATGAATCCAGGATAATATCAAAACAGATTGGCAGGAACTGAGAACCTTATAACTATAGACTGTCACGGGTTCCCAGGTGGCAGAAGACGCCCACAGCCACGCAGCAGCTGAATGCCAACCTCTCACTCGTAAATGCGGGTGTTCGTAAGATGGGGAGGACCTGTATCTGGTGTGAACCCTTCAGATGAAATGCAGGAATCATTTTGGCTGGTTTAAAGGTGGACCGATTGAAACTTAGTAAGAAAATAGGGAACTTTGAAACAAAACCCTGGCCTTAAAATTCTGCATTGATGCCTCTGATTTTCCAGCATTACTTTGCCAGGATATATGTGGAGTACCCAGAGATATAACATGAAGCGCAAGTCCATTTGTGTCCAGTAGCAGGAAACTGGGACAAGCCTGGCACAAAATGCTGTGTATAAATCAAGCTCAGTTAATATATACAGAAGCCAGATAGCTTACCCAGATAGTTTCTGCTTTTGGTCATCTCAGTGACATTAATTTGTGTTGCTCCTTCAGGAATCTCAAGGATCTTGTGATATCCCACGGACATGATGGTTTGCTTGAAGATTCCAGATATCACTTTGCATGTGGTGTTGTCACCCCCACAAACACCACATCTATCCATGACTTTGTTGGAGCCCAGTATCTCATCGCAGCCAAGGCTCTATAAAGAATGGAGTGAAATGAGACATTAATATATTTATCGTTTAACATAACACCACTTACTTTAATATATTTATTCATGTGCCATGGGCATCAATAACAAGGCTGTCATTATTGTCCATGACCTAGGACGTTTCTAGGGCAGCTAAGAGCCAATCGCATTGGTGGGTAAGGACACCAGTAAGTCAGGTGTAGTGGTTTCTTAATCACCATTAATGATGCTAGCTTTTTAATTTGGGATTTTGTATTAACTTGAACTTAAATTCCACAGCTGTTGTTGCAAGACACAGACTCATATACAGTATCTGAATTGAAAGTCCAGGCCTCTGGTTATTAGTCTGATAAATTAACTACAAAGCTACTGTCCCATTTCTTAGCCTATCTACTGCACAGAGTCCTACAATTCTTCATCTCAGTATTTACTTACAATCAAGTCACAAATCTTTCTTTGTACATAATACTTTGTTAACTTGAGTATGTTTCTAATTCCAATTTCTAATTGTGTCTTTTTGGCATGCATTGGGATTTAACTTGCTGGATTTGGGATTTAACTTGTCATACATTTGGGATTTAACTCATTTAGTGTCTCATAATTTTCAATACAGTTTCTTTTCATCAATGTGTGAATGTTCCCTTTGCACCTTGTACCGAGAGGTAAATATAGTTCTCAGGTGTATCCAGATCAATGCCTGAGTTAATGATCTTGAAAGAGTGCAGAGAAAATTTATATGGATGTTGCCGGGACCTAAGGACCTGAGTTACAGGGATAGGTTGAATAGGTTAGGCCTTTATTCCCTGGAGCGCAGGAGAATGAGGGGAGATCTTATAGAGGTATACAAAATCATGAGGTGTATAGATAGGGTGAATGCATGCAGGCTCTTTCCCCTCAGGTTGGGTGAGACTAGAACTAGAGGTCATAGGTTTAAGGTGAAAGGTGAAATATTTAAGGGGAATCTGAAGGGAAACTTCTTCACTCAGAGGGTGGTGCAAGTGTGGAACGAGCTGCCAGCGGAAGTGGTGGATGTGGGTTCAATTATAAAATTTAAGAAAAATTTGGATAGGTGCATGGATGAGAGAGGTATGGAGGGCTATGGTCCGGGTGCAGGTAGATGGGACGAGGCAGTAAACCAGGCTGGCATGGACTAGATGGGCTGAAGGACCTGTTTCTGTGCTGTAGTTCTCTATGACTGTATGTTGCTATACTGGTAAAGATGTCCTTTCAAGCATTTACCCCTAAAAATGCCCGTCAGCAAATGCAATGTTGGAGGTGTCGCCACTTGGATGAACTGAGGTGTGTCTGGTTGATGCAAAAGATCCAATGGCACTATGCTGACATAAGGTAATGCAGCTCTCCTCGAGCCTTGACCAACATTATCAAAACAGATTATCCAATCATTATCACCCTGCTTTCTGCAGAAACTTGCTGGGTACAAACCGACTTAACGCAAAGCTCAAAAGCTGCTGCAGGAGGGAGGGCTTCAGGTATCTGGATCATTGAGGTCGCTTCTGGAGTATCTGGGAACTGTACAGGAAGGATGGGTTGCACCCAAACTGGAGGGGCACCAACATCCTTGCTGGGAAGTTTGCTCATGCTACTTGGGAGGGTTTAAACTAATTTCACAGGGGAGTGGGAGTAGCAAAGCAGCAAGTGGGGAGAAAAATGTAGAGGATAAATCAATCAGGTCTAGAGGACAGAGCTGACAGAGGCAGGTTAGGGAGCACGGGAGGGCTGGCAGGCTCAGCTGCATTTACTTTAATGCAAGGAGCCACACAGGAAAGTCAAATGCTTAGAGCATGGATCAGCACTTGGAAATACAATGTTATTGCAATCATGGAAGCATGGTTGAGGGAAGGGCAGGACTGGCGGCTTAATGTTCCAGGGTACAAAAGTCTCGGATATGACAGAGGGGAATGCAAAAAAGAAGGGGGAAGGGGGAGTCACGCCACTGATTAGGGAGAACATAATGGCAAGACTTAAAGAGGATCGTTCAATGAGGCCATATAGGTAGAACTTAGGAATAAGAGAGGGGCAATCACTTTGTTGGAGTTATACTATAGGCCTCCCAACAATTAGTGGGAATTAAAGGGACAGATATGGAACATAGAACATAGAACAGTTCAGCACAGAACAGGCCCTTCAGCCTGCAATGTTGTGCCGACGTAGCTATTCCCTCCTACCTACAGAATGCCCATATCCCCCTATTTTCCTCTCATTCATGTGCTCATCCTAGCCCCTCTTAAAAGACCCCAGTGAATTTGCCTCCACCACCCTATCAGGCAATGCATTCCAGGCATCCACCACTCTCTCAGTAAAAAACGTACTCCTCACATCTGTTCTGAACCTACCCCATCTCACCTTAAATGCAAGATATGTGAGCAAATCAGAGAAAGGTGGAAAAAAATCAAGAGCCTGCATTCATCTGTGCTCTTGTTTCAATGGAAAAGCTTTAAGAAATTAATGAGATGACAATAGTAATACTGGGGGCCTTTCACTTTGCCAAAGCAAGTATAGCCTTGGCCATCCTCAGACCACAGGGCAGAGTGATGCAGACAGTGAGCATGGGCACAGATGTTGCATCTCCAGATTATTCTGTTTCCTTGCTGACTGCTGTCGATTATATGGAATCTGCCAGAGACAAGGGCCTGCCATCGCAGCTGTGTATCTGATGTGCGTGTGTGTGTGTGTGCTCACAGAAGTGGTAGGGAATGTGACCATTCAGTACCAGCTGCTGTATCTTGGAACTGTTTCACAGTTTGAGGATAAATGATACCACTCTTAGAAAGAGGAATCATTATGGTGGAAAAAAGTTGGTTGAATACTGATGAGATGCTATTGTCCACCCAATAAATGGGATGGTGAGTTGTGTATGTGAGAGTATATTCCATTTTGTAACAGAGAACCTAAATCTTCGGAGTTGCTCCAATAATAGAGGTTGTTTCTATTGCAATTGATCATCTTCTGTGATGGAATATCAGATGAAGACATTGTATAATGCTGTTACATGGCTTGACAGGCAAGGAGTAGTAACAAAAATTGAATATTTAAATACTATCTGGGTTTTTCTCCATTATCTTGTATTATGATAGAACACAGTTGGTAGCTTGCACATGACTAGTGGCCATTGCTGAAGCAGGAATTAAATGTGCAAAATTCTAAAATACCTTGATAGGTTAAAGGCAGGAGAATGTTTCACCTGGCTGGGGAGTCTAGAACCAGGGGAACACGGTCTCAGAATAATGAGTTGAATAATGACTTAGAGCTGAGAATGATAGAGTTCTTTGTTCAGAGGCTTGTGAATCTTTGAAACTTTCTACTTCAGATTATTATGGAGTTGTTCAGTTTACTCAAGAGAGGAATTAAGCAATATATAGATGGCACAGGCAAATGCATGAGTAGCAGTGTCCTTATGCCCCTCTTGTATTCAGTAACTTGTCATCTGTTCCACCATTTAGTAATGTTTTGGTTAATCCTATATTTCGACGCTGAAAATCAGCCATGACTGTACTGAATCATGGAACAAGCTCGCAGAACCAAAAGACCTAACGCTGCTCTCAGTTCTTATGTTCTCATACAATCAGGTCACAGGTCATGATGACATCATATGTGGCTGAACAACTTTGTGCAGTTGTGTCCAATTCAGTCAAGGGCCTTGAGCCAAAGGACAACTTATAAATGGTATCGTCATACCAACAAATTTAACCTCTAGGCAGTGGTCTGATCTTACTGATGTATTAAATGGGATGAAGTCTCACTATTTCCTTACCTACTTACTTTTGAAAAGTGACATAAGCATTTTATAAGTGCAAGAAAAAAAACATAGCTCCTGTGGCTCTGTACGAGCTGAGACCCAGAGTTCCAGATTGCTACCTAAATTTCTGGTGCAGTCTGTTCAGATTCAACCAAATGTCAGTGTCAGAGAAATAAGTTTGGTAGACAGCCCTAGCCTTCCCAACGTTTGTTATTCTTGAACAGTTTCAATACAAAATGAGCAATAGGAATAGAGTCTTGACTACAATTAAGGCCTTGTAATTCTCTGCTAAATAAAAACCTTGTTCTAACTTGTGCTTAATATCTAAATCTGCATTCTTTTAATGATAATCAAGATAATTTTTCACCACATATGCAACTTCATACACTCAAGAGAGGTGCACAAGCTGGGAATGTTTGCTATTGGCAGTAAAAGAAACATTATAAATCATTTAAGATATAAAATCTCCATGCAACATACCAAGACAAACATTTTACTTCCCATTTCCACTGTTGCCTCATAGCACTGCGATCACTAAGGTCATTTTATTAGGTTAAAAGATTACCTTATGCCAACCTGCAATTATTAAAGTAAACCACACCAGCCTTTTTATTCAATACAAAACATTACACAGACTATTTATTCAGCAAATGCCAGCTCTACAGCTGCTGCATTGTTTAGTATCTGGACTGTTTTTGCAGTAGAGTTCCACGGAGAATTTTCAATTAAACATTTCACAACATTTTCCACCTCCCAGATGAACTGTTCGATTTGTATCCCATAGGTCATGTTACTCCCGAGGTTGGGCAAATTGACCTGGAAATCCCTGACGTCCCTGACTTTGTGTTTATACTTTTGCTGCCTTGCTCTGCTTTCACGTGTTGACCCAGGATGTTTGAAAAAGGCTGCTGGTGCTTTTGCCTCATTGAGTGACAAACTGGAAATTCAATGATAGTGCTCTCATCTATGTCATAGTCAAGCCCTTTTCAACAGACTCGAGCACATTAACCGGGTAGACATATGAATGCCATGCTGAAAGAATGCGGCAATGTTAGTGTTCCATTGTCAGTGTACATGCCTCGCCTCGATGTTGTACATAGAAAGTTTGAGGTATGTAAATTTAAAGGTACTGGTGTGAGTATTGACTGTAGCAGGATCTTCAGTCTTCAGGGTTCATATTCTTGTTTTCAGTTTGACTGATCATCAATTTGAAAGACTAGCCTAAGGAACAGACATGACAGAATTGGAAAAGATACTGAATATTTATACCAATCTCATTGCTGACTTCCTGTACCAATGGAACCAAAAGATGAGCTTCAATATATCATTATTGTAACAATTTCATCTGTGCAATTGTCATTCCAAAAGGATACTGAATGTCAGAGCAGCACATCCTTCCCCATGAGCACTCCTCACTCACCCAAGTATCATGTTAAATCACTCCCTTAACTGTAAACATCACAGTCAAAACTTCAGTGGTAAAGTCCCTGCACAGGTAGCTAGCTTAAGACGTTGAGTCACGTAACATAGGCTCCTGAATTAAAAGTACTCAGAATGATGACACAAGAGACTGCAGATGCTGGAATCTGGAGCAACAAATCATCTGCTGGAGGAACTCAGCAGGTCGAGCAGCATCTGTGGGAGGAAAGGAATTGTCGATGTTTCAGATTAAGACCCTGCATCAGGACTGAGAGTGGAGAGGGGATATAGCCTGTATAAAGAGGAGATGGGGTGGGGTGAGACAGGGGCCAGTAGATGATTGGTGGACCAAGGAGTGGTGAGAGATGATGGGCAGATGAAGTCAGGTGGGGGAGTAGGAGGGGTGGAGTTGGGAGTCAGGGGTGGTTAACAGCTGGAAGCAGGCAGAGAAGAAAAAGAAGGAAAAGGCAGGTGTGGAGCCAGGTGGAGCTTCACCCTTCCCTCCTCAATCTGTCTTTTTCTTCATTTTTTTGTCTGCTTCCACCTATCACCCACCTGCCTCTGTATCCCATTTCTACCCTCCCCCTCTCCCACCTTGCTCCATCTGTCCAGCATCCTTCATCCCTCCTTGGTCCACCAATGGCCCCTGTCTTAGCTGTCCCTCTCCTCTTTATACTGGCCATCTTCCCTCTCCACTCTCATTCCTGATGCATGGTCTCGACCCAGAACATCAGCAAACTCCTTTCCCTTCACAGATGCTGCTCAACCTGCTGAGTTCCTCCAGCAGATTGCTTATTGCTCAGAATGACCACGTTTGCCATGCTACATGCCCCAGCAGGATATTTGTTCTCGTCTGACCTAGACATTGTTACACTACTTACATGCACTCATGCACAGCTCATATACATGTTAAAACACTTCCTGTAATCCACCTGAATGAACGTGGTGAACCGCAAAGAGCACAGCATTTTACTGAAAGCTACAGTAGTCACATGAATAGATCAGGCGGAAAGAATCCACACACTGAACAAAAACATCAATAGCTGAAGGAACTGGAAGTTGAAGTCTGATTCTACACAGTGACTAAACGTACACTCATTTTATCTCTCAGGTAGACATATAAGATGCTATGACATTATTAAATGAGGAGAGTAGGGGTACATTTATTGGTAATTGATTTATTATTGTCACCTGTACTGATACACAGTGAAAAGCTTTGTTTTGCATTCCATCTAGACAGATCATTCCAAACATAAGTACATGGAGGTAGTACAAAAGGAATATAGTGCTACAATTACAGAGAAAGTGCAGTGCAGGTAGGCAGATGAGGTGCAAGGGCCACGACAAGGTAGATAGTGAAATCAAGGGTTCATCTTTATTCATCAATCAATGTCATTGAAAATAGCTTAACTGGTCACTTAACCCATTGTGAGACCTTTCTATGCACACTCTCAGCATGATTTCCATATAGGTGTGAGTACATTTTGAAAGTACTTCGTTAACTGTGAAAATGCTCTGGACAATCCTGAGATTGTACTCTTCCTTTATATGAATATGAACAGAATCTTTGATTAAGACTTAATGTTTGGTGATTCACATGGTCAAGGTTATTCTGTAAATGTTTGCTGCCCACTAGTTTTGGTGGGGTGAAATTGGCACCACTCTGTGTTAAGTGTCTAAGTACAAGGGACAGAGTTGCATAGATAGGAGAGGTGATGTGTGGAGGATTGCTTCTGGCCTCGGTTGACTGCTGGAATTGAGATGAAATAGTACAGTGCAGCTGTAACAGCTGTTGTGTTGAGAGCTATGCACCGTAACAGCTTGTTATTGTACGTAAGTAGACAGACAGGAAAGCAGCTGTTAATGCCAATACCACATGTGCAGATTCTTATAATAAGAGTAATTTTTAGAAGTCTTATAACTACCAAAGTCTACAATGAAGCAGAGCAGGGAAAAGAAGAATTAAAAATATGGAAATAGGTCCTGATAAGTATACCAGTCTGGAATTAATCTCTGCTGACTAAACAGGTGTCAACATTTATTTTAAACAGGTTAACACCTCATTTTGTGACAGCAAGAAGAATTTCAGATGAACATGTTGGACAATTAGAATGACTACTCCTCAAGGTGTAATTTAGAGCCATATTCTTTTCTCTTGTAAACAATGTTGCTTATAAATGCATTGTGTGACCATTTTTTTAAATTTTATGGTTCCCCTGGCTATTTCTGTTTTTTGTCATCTCACTGAAATTCATTCTTGTAATGGGCTGAGTAGGTTCTCTTGAATGCTCTGAATGAAACATATGATGTTGTCAAGTTGGACTAGTTTTCATCATATCATGGAATCATTCAGCTGAGTGAAGTCTGTTGCAAAGTATTTGGCTGAAATAAACCATTTGGCCCAAATGGGATCACATTCCATACCCTGCTTTATCTAACCCCATCAAAGTATTTCTTACTTCTTCCATTCCTTATCCAGCATCTTTAAATGTATCAGTGAACCATGTCCACTGGAGAAGAGACGGCTAAGTGGAGATTTTGAGCCTTTTGACACCATGGCTAAGGAAAAACTATTTTAACTCTATCGGGAATCAATGATGAAGGAATCATCAGTTTAACATTACCAAGAGGGTGAGAAGAGAACATAAGAAATTTCTTCTTGCAATAGCAGAGGTGACCAGTACATCTTTTATGAATTTTTGTATGCACTTGAAAAAGAAAACAGGGAATAATTGTTTGATTGCTCCAGCAAAGAGCTGGCATGTACACAGTGGGCTGAAGGGCCTCTGCCTTTGGTGCAAAGCTGTGTGATTCACAAAGAGGCACACATAGAAACATTTACAGTCAGACACACAGAGATACAGTCACACAAATGAATACAGGCAAATAAGTGCATATATGACTACATAAAGTTTGAGGATACACATTTTTTTTGCAATTAAATAACATTGGTTATGAATCATATCTGAATTTCCTTAGTTGGATTAGACTAACCAGCACAAAACAGGAGCCTGACTACACATGTTCTGAATGACATTCAATCTAGTTCTTTGCCACTATATCAAACCATTATCCCCCACTCATCACCATGCCTCATGTGCTGTTCAAGTGAGAACTCCAAACTGTCACTCTTACCTTTTGTATCCAACTAATATTGAAACTAGAGATCAGTTTGAGTATAACACGTGGTGCAGCTAGTAGAACAGCTGCCTCACAGTTCCTGCAACTTGAGTTCAATCCTGACCTCCGCTGCTACTCTGTGGCATTTGCATGTTCTCCCTTTGACCTTGTGGGTTTCCCTTGGATGCTCTGGTTTCTTCCTGCATTCCAAAGACTTTTGGTTCATTGGTTAATTGTTGCTAATGTGTAGTTGAGAAGCAGAATTGGTTGGTGGGTTGGGGTTATTGGGAATACAATGGGATTAGTGTAGGATTAAAGTAAATGAGGTGTTTGATGGTTGTTATGAACCTGCTGGTCTGAAGACCCTGTTTCTATGTGACTATGTGATTATGACTAAAACCCAAACTGAACCTGACCCCACTATGGTCAAACTGAAGCTGATTCAAGCCTGAGTACTTATAATTAACACATTAATTAAACATTATAATTAAATGCTGGTATTAGAATACCAATACAAATATGCTTTTCCTCGATTTAGGTTTGATTTATAAATTTTTGTTCTAACACTGTTGAGTCTTGGAGTTGTGTTTTGATTATGCAGCTACTTTTTGTTGTATTGAACAGTGCACCACACTTTGTAACCAAAACGCCAATAATGCATTTTTGAATTATGCAAATTGGTTTAATGAACTGTTATCTCAGAAAGTATTTCTTCTGTAAATCAAAGAACGGCTGTAGTTGGGCCTCATAAGAAAGCCAGGTTTTAATTTGAGGGCATTATAATGCCTTTACTATTCCACCGGCCACTTGATTATAGTTATTTCTTTTGACAATGGGCAGATGTGTGTCCTTACTTCTACTGATAGAAATGCTTATTTAAAGTATTTGAGCCCACTTTGAATTGGATATGTTATTCCCATCGAGGGAAGGGTTACCTCCCATCTTCTGTCTACACTGGGGGCTTTCAGATGACTTGAACAGAAATGTCAATGACCTTAGTGTGTCTGATAATGAGGACGAAGATGTTGAGAGATAGATGAAGACAAAAGACAAATTTGGTGTCTCTCTGCTGTGTCACCATTCAATAATTCATGGTTGGTCATCCACCCCAGTACCCCAGTAACACAAATTAATACAGCAGAAATGAATCTGGCTGAAAGGCAACAAATCCACAGGATCTGATGCTTGCATCTAAGATATTGAAGGAGGTGGCTAAGGACATAATGGATGCATTGGTTGTCATCTTTCAAAATTCCATAGATTCTAGAAGATTTCCCACAGATTGGAAGATAATTCCACTAGTTAAGAAAGGAGGGAGAGAGAAAACAGGGGACTACAGACCAGACAGCCTGACATCAGTAGCTGGAATCGACTATTGAGGCACTTCGAAAATAATAATCAGATTAGACAGAGTCAACGATAGATTTATGAAAGGAAAACAATATTTGACAAATTTATTAGGAGATTTTTGAGTTGTAACTAGCAGAATAGATAAGGTGGAATTGGTAGATATGGTGAATTTGGACTTTCAGAAGCTTTCAATAATTGGTTTATTATTGTCACAAATCAGAGGTACATCGAAAAGATTTTGTTTGTATGCCATCCAGACAAATTATTCCGTACATAAGTACATCAAGGTAGTACAAAAATGAAAAACAGAATGTAGAATATAGTGTTACAGTTAGAGAAAGTGCACTACAGGTAGACAAATAGAGTACAAGGGCCATGACGAAGTAGATTGAGAGATCAAAAGTTCACCTTTAGTGTATGAGGTCTGTTCAAGATTCTGATAACAGTGGGATAGAAGCTGTCCTTGAGCCTTGTGGTGTGTGTTCTTAAGCTTTTGTATCTTCTGCCCGATGGGAGGGGGGAGAAGCGAGAATGACCAGGGTGGGAGGGGTCCTTGATTATGTTGGCTGCTTTCCCAAGGCAGCAGGAAGTGTAGACAGAGTCAACAGAGGGGAGGCTGGTTTGTGTGATGAGCTGGACTGTGTTCACAACTCTCCGCAATTTTTTCGCAGTCTTGGGCAGAGCAGTTGCCATACTAAACTGTGATGCATCCAGATTGAATGCTCTCTATGGTGCATTTGTAAAAATTGGAGAGGGTCGTTGAGGACATGCCACACCAGAGGTTACTAAATATAATGACGGCATATGTGGTAGATATGTAAGTGAGTTTGAGAGATATAAGCAGGTGGAGCTATCACCCTATATATGGAACGTTGAAATGTTGCTGAAGGTGAGCAATAAACTTGAAGTCCTGAAGGATAGCACAGAAGAGGAAGATGATATTGTTGTTGGGGGAAGGACCAGAACCCTCTGAAACACTAGTGAATCTACTTGCCTCGGACAGTGGGCCACTTCTTACTTAAAGAGTCATCTTTGATTGGTGCCAACAGAGATCTTTAAGAGCTACAGATTTTGCATTTGTAAACAAGTGACCAGAGGGATGGCTGAGGCATTGAGCATAGGAGTTGGGACATCATGTTACTGTTGTACAATCATTGGTTAAGCTGCACTTGGAGTTTTGTGTGCAGTTCAGGTTGACACAAGATCACAAGACAAAGGAGCAGAAGTAGGCCATTCGGCCCATCGAGTCTGCTCCATGAGCTAAACTAAAAACTATTCCTATCTAGACCCAAATTCTGGCCTTATCCCCATATCCCTTGATACCATGACTAATTAGATAACTATCTATCTCCTCCTTAAACGCCCCCAACGATCTGGCCTCCACTGCTTACCTGGCAAGGAATTCCACAAATTCACCACCCTCTGGCTAAAGAAATTTCTCCTCATTTCTGTTTTAAACTGGTAACCTCTAATTCTAAGATTGTGCCATCTAGTCCTGGACTCACCCAACAAGGGAAACAGCTTAACCACATCTACTCTGTCCAGTTCTTTCAACATTCTAAATGTTTCTCTGAGGTCCCCTCTCATTCTTCTGTACTCCAGTGAGTACAGTCCAAGAGCCGACAAACGCTCATCATAAGTAAGTCCTTTCATTCCGGGAATCATCCCCGTAAATCTCTTCTGAACCCTCTCCAACATCAGTACATCCTTCCTAAGATATGGGGCCCAAAACTGCACACAGTTTTCCAAATGAGGCCTCACCAGTGCTCCATAGAGCCTCATCAACACTTCCCTACTTTTACACACTATACCTCTCGAAATGAATGCCAACATAGCATTTGCTTTCTTTACCGTTGATCCAACCTGGTGGTTAACCTTTAGGGTATCCAGCACGAGTACCCCCAAATCCCTTTGCACTTCTGTATTTTGAATTTTCTCCCCATCTAGGACACACTAGGAAGAATGTGATTAAGCTAGAGAGTGTGCAGAAAATGTTCATGGGAATGTTGCCTGGACGGGAGGGTTTGGGTTATAAGGAGTGATTAGATAGGCTGGGATTGTTTTCCTTGGAGTGAATGAGGCTGAGGGATGATCTGATAGAGGTAAAATTGTGAGGGACAATAGGGTAGATAGTCACAGTCTTTTTCCCAGGGTAGGGGAGTCCAAAACTGGAGGGAGTAGGTTTAAGGTGAGAGGGGAAAGATTTATAGGGGATCTGAGTGGCAAGTTTTTCCACACAGAAGGTGGTGGGTATATGGAAAGAGCTTCCAGAGAAGGTGGTAGAGGCAGGTACAATTACATTACTTAAAAGATAATTGGACAGATACATGGATTGGAAAGGTTTAGAGGGATATGGGTCAAACACAGGCAAATGGGATTAGCATAGATAGGAATCTTGATTGGCATGGACGAGTTGGGCCAAAGGGCCTGTCTCCAATCTGCATTATGAATCTATAAGGATAAGAAATGAGTGAACAGCATGGTACAACATTGATGCATTGTTGTACCTGCCAATGAAATCAGTTCAGTGTTTACTGCCTTCAATAAAGGATGTTCCACTGATAGTTCTACATCCATAATTTGTCTTGTAAACATCAACATTAAAGAGCATCCCATATTATCATGTTGTTTTTGTCCGTCATTTCTAAGATCAAGTGGACAGTCAGAGATTTTTTCACAGGGCGACAATGGCTCACACGAGGGAACATAATTTTAAGGTGATTGGAGGAAGGTATAAGGGGGATGTCAAGGGTAAGCTTTTTTACACAGAGAGTGGTGGGTGCATGGAACGCACTGCTGGCAGAGGTTGTGGGGGCAGATACATTAGGGACATTTAAGAGACTCTTAGATAGACACATGAATGATAAAGAAATCGGGAGCTATGTGGGAGGGAAGGGTTAGATAGATCTTAGAGCAGGATAAAATGTCGGCACAACATTGTGGGCCGAAGGGCCTGTACTGTGCTGTAGTGTTCTATGTTCTATACACTACAGATTCTTATCATCCCTCCACTGGTGACACATGTCAAGAAATATCACTAGCAGTAAATGGGGAAAGTGGGTGGGTCTCCTGGCCCTGCCCCCGACACTGTATCTCCAGGAAGGGGTCCAGTTGTTCATCTGATTGGATCATTGGAGGAAATCACAGTTCAAGGTGGGGAGGTGATGCCAGACCTCTCAATGGAATTATAGTATTGCCCTGGAATTTTCTACCTGTTTCAGGGTATCAAAGGAAAACCCAGTCCCTAAATTACGAAAGAGAAAAAAAGTAAAATAAAACGAATAATTCAATGACAAATCCATTTTAGGTATGTGATTTGGGAAAAGACTTTATAGACATGTAAATTATTTTACAGCAAACAATGTTTCAGGCAGGTTTGAAATTGATGCCATTGTGAACAGGGAGTTGTTATCTACCGGAATATTTCCATACACAGTCAGAACCTATTGACAAAAGTGCTCTCATGATTAATTCTAGCACCAGTGAAACTTCAGTATAAAAGCACATTTCGGAACAGGACATCTTCCCCTCTTAACCTCCATTATTTTGTCAAAAGAATGTTACAAAACAATTTAAAAGCTACAGACAAGATGTGCAAACTGTCACTTGACAAGGCCATTTACTTTGACAGGGATTAGCAAGGTCAGCCAGTTTTATGAAAATATGGTGCAGAACCAGGTGCAGAATTTATCGGCAATGTCAAGTATTAATCATTGTTCTTGGGAACTGGAAACCCAATGAAATCTCAACTGGAGTTTAAACTGACACAGTTTTTAGCTCCATTTCCCAGATATCCTGGAAGTCCACACCTTTAGGTCACAAACTAATGTGTTTACCATCTTTAAAAGAGTCAAAATGCCAAGATTGATTTAAAGTTATCGAATGCTCAATATGTCCCATCGGTACATCTCCATGATGAATCCAATGTATTAAACTGAGCTTCCATTTCCTCCCAACAAAGACCTTGATTTCCTGGCATTATTACTTAATGTTGCTGTAATGTTGATGGACATTTAGTGCATGTGACTCGGCAGCGGCAGGTTCACAGACTTTGCCCTCAGTTTCCGAGACTGTGCCTTTTGGAGCTCGGCAGGTTTAGATTGGTAGGCTGCCAGATGTGGTACAGTGCAAGATTTCCAACAGCTTGGAGACTTTGCAAAAACATTGGGAGCCTAATGACAGGATGTAGGTCCTGAATTTCCTCAGAACATTGGTAACTGCTTCATCAAAAAGTCTGAGGAAATTCAAGACCTTAATTTTAATTGATCGTGTGTAAATTAGTCCCATGCTAATGTCCATCACTTGTTCACTCTTTCAATGCTGACTGTCTCTTTAAAGCAGGTCCACAGATTTTCTCACTCTGGTCTCCCTGACCCATACCGCACTGTAATCCATCGATTCTTAAAAGCACTAATAGCAGTTTCTTTAGTGCTTAAAGATCTGTTTTCCATCCCTTTCTCATAGATGGTGCCCTGTAAGATTCCTTTTGCACACTTCTTTTCCCATGGCAGTCATTACAATAGCAGAAACCAACAATGATGGATTCATAGAAAGGGAACTCATGCTGAGGGAACAAAGACTGCTGATGACCATGCTGTGTCAAATCATGAGCTGAGCTAAACCCGCTACTGTAGGATGTCTGAAGTTATTTCAGAGGCTCAGTGGCTAATAGAGCTGTTGCCTCACAGCTCTAGTGACCTGGGTTCAATCCTGACTCTCCGTGTGGAGTTTATACATCCTCCCTGCGACTGTGTGGGTTTCTATTGGGTGTTATAGAGAAAGTTTCAGAGAACGTATACAGGACCTTTGGCCCATTGAGTCTACACCAACCAGCCATTTACACTAATCCTACACTAATCTCATTTTATGCAACCAACATTCTCATCAACACCCCTTCCCCCCATGATTCTGCTACTCACCTGTACGCTAGGGGCAACTTCCAGCAGCCAATTAACCTACCAACCTTCACGTCTTTGGGATGAGGAAGGAAACCAGAGCACCGGGAGGAAACCCACATGGTCACAGGGAGGACGAGCAAACTCCAAAACTCTAGTGCTCCTTTTCCTTCTAGATCCCAAAGACATGCAGGTTGGTGGGTTACTTGGCCACTGTAAATTGTCCCTAATGTGTAGGTGAGTGGCTTAATAGTGTAGGATTAAGGAAAATGAGGTGTTTGATGGTCGGCTTCGACTCAGTGGCCTGAAGAGTCTGTTTCTGTGCTGTGTAACTCTATGACATAATATTTGCTTCCTGTGTCATCTATTCCTTGTTAAGGTCACAGTTAGGGGACCGAAGTAGGAGACCTATCTAATTATGTGACTAATAAGCTCAACCAATTAATGGGCACCATGATGATAATGTCTCATTGTAGACACAATGATGATAATACATTGTCAAAGGACATTGTACCTGCACTTAAAGGTTCTGTGCAGTGCCTGAAGACACATACAGACCTTCAGGATTCTAAATCCATCTCACTGGACTTTGTACCCAGAACTTCTCACAGACAATGCAGAGAAGTCAAGCTATTAGAGGACTAGACAAAGATGTGATTCATTAATGCAGCCACTGCCCCTCACCCTCCATCTCCACCCTTACTCCCATTCGCAACAACTCTCACACCCTCCCTAACCCATAGTGTCACCCTTAGATAGCTGTCCTGGATAAAAATCCATGGCCCTATCTTATTACGGTAGTGTAGCAGTTATCATAACGCTATTACAGCGCCAGCGACCCAGGTTCAATTCCGACCGCTGCCTGTAAGGAGTTTGTACATTCTCCCCGTGTCTGTGTGGGTTTCCTCCGGGTGCTCCAGTTTTCTCCCACATTCCAAAGACGTACGGGTTAGGAAGTTGTGGGCGTGCTATGTTGCTGACAGAAGTGTAGTGACACTTGCGGGCTGCCCCCAGGACACTATGCAAAAGATGCATTTCACTGTGTGTTTCGATGTACATATGACTAATAAAGATATCTTATCTTATTAACTGGAAAGCCTGGGTCAGAGTCTCCATTCACCTTACCCCTGACACCTTTATTTTTGTGCTATGCACTTCATCTCTCTCTCTGTCTTGACCCCCCTCTCTTGGATTCACCTGGGTGTATATTTCTATGCTGGTGGCCCTGTGCTTCTGAATACCTGATGGATATGGTGAAAGGTCTCAGTTTCCTGTTAAAATCTGATGACAAGCCTATCAGGTTAGGGGTCTCCAACACAAAGGGAGAAGGAATGTTCTCACTATGTGTGCTTGAAATGATTCTGTGCACGGATCCCCGACTGCAGTACAAGTACTATGCTGTTTTTGTGAAGATATGCCTGAGTATGAATGACTAGCTGGGGCTGAGGCACTGTGTGACTAAGGGAAAGTGAGCTTCAGCAAGACTCTCCCTGGCATATGTTCTCTACTCCCAATATGTTGGCACAAAACAGAATCTAGGAACACAGGCTTATACTTAAGCAGGCTAGCTTGTGCAGGCATTTAAAGTTACAATCCCCAGTCTTTTATTGGATTCATTGGTGTTTATGCATTTTGGCTGCTATATGAAGTGGATGTTAAATGAATTGAGCTTCTCAAATATTCACCTGGCATTCAAGTCTCTGGTAAACATAATAAACCAGCAGGGATATTGGTTACAAGATCTTTTTCTGAAATGGCTTACTTTGGGTAAGTGTACCTCCAAACAGCCAATAGATTTTTGGATATTAAAGGATATGGAGTTAGTACAGAAAAGTAGAGACTAGGTAAAAGATCAGTCATGGTCTTAATGTGTAGAGGAGCAGCCTTATGGGCCGAGTGGCCTACTCAGCTTCCTTCCTTCCATTCAAGTTCTAAAAGATGTATTCTGCAACCGGTGATGAATTGCCTCCTTGGTTTTCCCTACCTTTCCCCAGATGTTTGTCTGGGTTTGATGTTCAGTACAGAGCTATTCTGGCAACACATATACAGAGACTCACTGCTGTGCTACTTTGCACTGGCCCCTCTCTGGCAGTGCATTCAATTTGTTTGGGGGGAGGAGTGATGTGGATATTTGGCTTGAGAATCAAGCAGTCATTTTCCCTGCAGACTAAGAGCTATTACTTCAAGCTGCAACCTGAAACTAACAAACGGCGGATAAGAAACAAAGCAATCCTACCTTAAAGAAATGCTAACAGTTGATTGTTCACAAAATAGCCAAACATTTAACATGGTATAAGTGGTGCTTTAGTTTTTAGCACTTACAGAAACATCCAGTGTTATCTACATGATGCTAGAAAAAAAATGACTTGCATTTATACGGCACCTTTCATGACACAAGGTCAACACAAAGCACATTACAGCCAACACAGTGAAGTACTTTTGAATCAATGTTACTATCGTCATGAAGGAAAGGCAACAAATGTTTGCACATCCCCACAAATAGCAATGGGCTAATGACGAGGAAATAAATGTTAGTCGTAAGTTGTGATATAATGGCCAGGACAATCATGAGAACTCTTATACTCTTTAAAATGGAACCATGGGATCTTTTACATTTACCTGAGACTGCAGGCAGAGTTTCAACGCAACATTTCATCAGGTGGATGACATGACTGATAGGTCAAAACTCCCTCAGTACCACTTGAAAGTTGGGGGGGGTCGGGCTCTGTGTTTGCACTCATTGCTTGAGCAATACTTTCACCCACACCTATTCATTCAATCATGGCTCGTATAATATAATCACCTGACTACAACAGCCTCAACCATTACTTTTCATGGACCAGAAAATGTGTGATATGGAGCCCACGGAAAACTGGGTTTGCATTAAGGTGGTCAGTGATAGAGAGATGGCCAATATTTGGAATGAGTTAGTTGGATTGCATATATTTTTCTGGATCTGTATTACAATTTTTCAGAATTTGAAGTTCCAACCCCTCATACTACAGACATGGAGACATACAGCATGGAAACAGGCCCTTTGGCCCTCAGAGTCCTTGTCGAACTAATCGAGAACTGAGGTTGGAAGGACCTCCAGTAGACTGGATTATCTGTTACTGTGCATCGACTTCTCCACAAACAACCAGAGCTGGGGAATAAATCTGGCCTAATATAGACATTTTTTTAAGCTTTTTAAAATACCTCTTTAGCTACATGAAGGATTGCGGGATCAAGGTGATCTGCATTTATTATTCCATCTTTGCTGAATTGACCCCATGATCTTTATGGACCCTTGACTTCACACTGTCATGTGCAAGCTTGACATTTTCCTGTGACTGACTTTTGCAATTGCAATATGGTTTGGGTTAGGACCTTTCCCCCAGCCCACCTCTGCAAGGTCTGCAGGATTTTTTCTCCATTACAAACCAGTCACCTCTTCTCCCCTATGCGCTACTTTCAAAAAAATAAATGATAGCACAAGTCTAGACCTGTGTGTAAATGACTTACACCTGTTTCAGTTTCAGTCCAGCCGCCACTGTTTGGAATGTGAGTGTTTGCTGAACTAGTGCAGAGTCTGGATGTATATCAACATCAGCATGGAAAGAAGGGACCTAGACACAAGTCTGCTGAGACTAACCAGAAGTACATTTGTTTTTCCACAACTTTAAATCCACTGAGAAAGTGGCTACTCTTGCAACTTAAGCATCAGTTACAGTTATTGAAAAAATTCCATGGAGAACAATCATTTATGAACCATAACCCTCTTTGGAAAGTTTTAACACCTCCATTAAGACTGCAAAGGGAGGAACCTGATACTTGTGTGATAACATGGCCATCATAATACAGTTTTATTATATTGCACAAAGGTTCTGTTTTTCAAGAAAAAAACCCTATAAGTCATGATTTTGCAAGAATGGTTAAAATGGAATGAAATGGCATTGACTTTAGTTAGGAGAGCAGATTGTATAAGATTTTATAACTACCTCCTCTCTAAATTGAAGGGTTGTTGAGTCATAAAATCATACAGAACAGAAATAGGTCTTCTGACCCTCTGAATCCATGCTAAACGATAAGCAGCCATCTATACTAATACCATTTTATTCTTTCCCTCAACTCCCCCCAGATTCTATACTCATCTACAACAAGGGACAATTTTCCTACCAATCCACATGTCCTTGGGATGTGGGAGGAAACCGGAACATCCGGGGGAAACCCACATGGCCACAGGGAGAATGCACAAACTCCACACAGACAGCACCTAAAGTCAGGGTTGAACCTGGATCGCTGGTGTTATGAGGTCACAGCACAACTAGCCACTGATGAAAAACCTGCCCAGAGAGTTTGCCCTGCAGCACACTTGCTATAAAGTATGGAGAGGGCAGTGCTACAACCTCTGATTAAATGAGAAGTTGCTTGTGGAGGCTTGAAAGTTATCTGCACAACAACCTACCTTACTCTTATCCAGTGCCTAGAGCAGACAAACAAGTCACTGATAACGTTGAGACAGCTAGGTTACACAATGCTGCATTCAACACTGGAGAACCAGAGGACAAACCACAGGAGGTATATAAAAGATGAGTGGCTCTACAACAGAGGACACAACCCTGTGGAAGCTGAGGGATGTGCTGTATTTATAGGGACAACTGAATGAATCAATACACTCACCTGGTCCTCTACATCACATAAGTACAGACCGTATAGATTTTATATATTGTGTGGGGCCTTGCTGTGTGTCAATTTACTGCCAAGTTTCTTACATTGTAACAGTGAATATCCTTCACAAAGCACATTGACTGGAAGTCCTGAGTTTAGGAAGGGTGCTATCTAACATGTCAATTACAAAGTCTTATTATTTTGTGTCACAGTTGGCATTTCCCAATATATGTGCATACATGTAATCGGCAAATATGAACTGTTACTCAAAATTACGAGACAAAGCAATAAGCAATGGTCTGGTTGTGTAATAGAGAGCCTGCACACCCTCAGCAGAACCATCCTTCATTGGTGTTGTGAACAGACAAATAAGAGGAGAAAGATCTATAAGAGAGAAAGAATATTTTCACCTAGTAGGTGGTTGGAGTCTGGAACATACTTCCTGAATGAATGGTAGTGGCCAGTACTCTCACAACACTTAAGAAGTATCTAAACAAGCACTTGAATCACCAATGCATTGAAGGTTACAGACCAGGTGCTGGCAAATGGGATTAGTATAGATGGGTATTTAATGGTTGGCTGGACATGGTGGGCTGAAGGGCCTGTTTCTGTGCTGTATGACTGTGACTCCATGATGCCAAAGAGATGTTAATTGTCTACTGTAAATGTTACCTGAAAGAGGTAAATGCAAAAAGAGTCAAAGGAAAGTTAATGGGCAGATATGACTATGATTCTAAGCTGGTACACCAAGTCAATGATATATATCAGACACTCTTTGAATGAATATCAGTATAACTTGTTGCTTCTAGCATGTTATAACTGTGAAAGAAAATGGCCTTGAATCAACTGTGCTCTGACAGTACTATTATTCATTCACTAGGAATGGAAAATGATGTTGCTAAAAGTCAAACCGTAATGGGATATACTACAGTCTATCAAGGACAGAGCACAGACTGGTAAATTCTGAAACTGACAGTCGGCAGACACCATCACACCTGCAAGTTATATGAAAATAGGAGATATTACAAAACTTAAGTATGTTATGCAGCACTTTTTTTCCAGTCTTTCTGGGACATTTCCAGTATATGTCCCAAATAACAGCACCAACAGAAGAAGGAACAAATAAAAATAAGTGAGTAATGTAATAAAAATCCTTCGTAGCACCAACCCATAGTTACGTTTTGCCAGATATTTCATTGTAAAAAGTGTGACCAGAAACTATTTTTAAAACATTAGGCTATAATTTACAGTCTGAAATATTGTTAGAAATTTTACCAATCAGTTTAACAACAAATAAAGGCCTCATTTAAGGCCATTCATCCTTCCGCAGCACTGACTAGAACTCCAAAACCCGGGCTATATTATGTTAAGCTCTGAATGTATTTGGCATCTAAAATCAATTATCAAAACAATCCATCTGCATTCCTTAGTTGCTCAGGGACCTCGAACAGGCCAAAGATTATAGAGTCGCAATACAGCTGCTTTGCCAAAGTGAAAAGAAACCTTAGTTTCTCACTTGTCATTTCTAAGATTGGCCTATAAACCCACTCCATGTTTCAAAACGTCATTTTCTTTCCTTAAACTTATGAGTCCCATATTAAAGAAATAATGTAGATTTTATTTGCCAGTTGGCCAATATCCCTAACACAAACCATTGGTTTTAAGTATACCATATATACACACACTTCTATAACAATGAATTGCATATCTTTTTTTCAATGTGTAAATGACAGCAACATTCAGAATAAGAGAACAATTGAATTGTCACTACGCTGATTCAGTAGGTAGGAACCCTACAGTGAGTCAATGATTTTTAAACTAAATATTATGTGTGGGAGTTTATGTTTAAAATGTGAAAGATGTGAAAACTCTGTAGCAAAATATTCCTCACAGATTTCAAGCTGTTAGACTATTAAGCAATAATCACATGCTACCTATTAAAAAATAGCATTCCAACACAACTTTTATCCCTTTTCAGACAATTATATTTTGCTTTCAGCCACATAAGTTGCAAACAAAGTGATATCAGGACCTCGCAATGTGCTTCACACCCAATAAATTAGTTTTGAATTGTGATGTCTGTTATTACATTGGCAAAGACCAATAACTTCACTTCCATCTACAGGGTCAATGTATTGTCCGAAGCCTACAATTCACTTGGTACATTTCAAGGTTTGCTTGTATATGAGAGAGGGAATCCCACACTTTCAGTAATCAAACTTTGGATTGTGATCACAGACAGGGTGAGTTGATGAAAGTCAGGGGCAGGGGAAAGCAAGTAGAAAAAAAACAGCTGTCTGTTTCCAAACTGTCATCAATAATTAAAATCTACTTCTAGAAAGAAGATTATCTCTCTCTCTCTCTCTCTCTCTCACACACACACACACACACACACACACACACACACACACACACACACACACACACACACACACACACACACACACACACACACACACACACACAACATTGACCCGACTCTGCTTGCCAGGAAATGGGTGGGTATAAATCTAAAGCATCCCGAATGCAAACATCCACAAGTAATCTAAGTGGGAAAACTGCAATGGATTTCCTGCCAAGTTAAAAGAACAGGAAGAAGATCCAGACTAGAAGAAGCTGTCAATATATTTTTAGAAAAAATGTTGCCTGTAGAGCCAGGAAGAGTGGCCAAACCCCTTTGGGTTCCATGTGGAAGGTTCATCACTTTTAGCAACTCCACTCTACCCAATCTCCCTCTGCCCTCAAACCTTCCCTTACACAAGACCCTCTGGTAACACTATCCACATGGCTTGTTTTATTACTGTTAACCATTTCTATTGTGCCAGCATTCTCCTTCCCTGGCACTCTGTTTCCTCTAGCTAACTGCCTCTCCATTTTGGGCAGGTAGATGACTACTGGCATGGAGGTTATGTATCAAGATCATCCAGGCCTCAGGCGGCTGATGACTATGGTCGCAACTGCAACCCCTGCCTCATTCACACCAGTTCCAGGTCCAGACTGCAATCGAGGCACCACACACACACACACACACACACACACACACACACACACAGAGGCAGACACATATGTGCACACAGACACAGACACACACATATAGGCTCAGAAACACAGACAGACACACACACACAGAGGCAGGCAGACAGACACATACACACAGACACACACACACATAGACAGGCAGACAGGCACATACACACAGACACAGGCAAACACATATGCGCACACAGACAGACACAAACACACACATATAGACATAGACACAGACACACACATATAGCCACAGACACAGACAGACAGACAGACAGACAGACACACACACACACACACACACACACACACACACACACACACACACACACACACACACACACACACAGAAGACATATTACAATGACATCATAACTCTCACAGAATCATATCTTTCAGCAAACATCCAAAATGTCCATCAGCATCCCGGGGTAAGTCTTGTCTGATGAGCGGGCCAGACTCACTAGAGGCGGCAGCACAATGGAGTACAGCTGGGAAGGACTGATCCTCAGAATCCTCAATATTGACTCCACGAAGTTTCAGGGTATCAGCTCAAACACAGACAAGAAAACACTTGCTGATTACCACGTATTACCCTCTGTCAACTCTGTGTCGAACACCATTTGGATGAAACTTTGAAGGGATCAAGAGCACTGGATGCTAATCAGCAAGTGTAGCATACAAATGACTGAGCTAAGCAATCTGTCGATCAGTGGAGCAGACCTAAGCTCTGTGGCCCTACCACAGTGGTGGACAATTAAACTCTCAATGAGAGAAGGAGAGTCCATGACAATCCCCATCCTTCATGATGATGAAGCTCAGAAAGTGAAGACCAAAAAATAAGACTGAAGAGTTAGCAAGCTTCTTCGATCAGAAGTTCCTCCTCCTAAGGGTCCTGCAAGTGTCAGGAAATTTGTTACTCCTTGTGAATGCAAAGTTTTAACTAATGGCAGAGCATGAACTTGCACATTTAAAATCTGACCACTAAAGTCATAACATGTGGGACCTGGCTCAGGACTGTATGTTCATTCATTTGGATGAGGTGACACGACTGCAGAGGACATGGGTAAATGTAACTTACAATTGCTTCGCTTTCTTATATGTTTAAACTGTTTAAAGGATTCACTGAAATGTTATTAAATATTTTAGTTATCAAGTCCTGTAGCTGTGCATGGTCTCGTCAATTCGGATCTGCATGTCTTTGCGAGCAATGGCATATTTGTAAAAGATAATTGTTATGTATGCCATTGGCAAGCACATGTGGCCCATTAAAAATAGACACTAGGGTGGCAGAAATAGCTTGAGCCTTCTGTCCACTCGATTCTCCCTGAAGAGGCTCCATAACACAGGGAGGAATCCTCCAGGATGGCACAGTGGCACAGCTAGTAGACTTGCTGCCCCACTGCTCCAGCAACCCAGGTTCAATCCTGATCTCCAATGCTATCTGTGTGGAGTTTTCTGTGACAGTGTGGGTTTCTCCCAGGTGCTCCAGTTTCCTCCCACATCCCAAAGACGTGCGGGTTGGTAGATAAATTGGCCAATGCAAATTGCTCCTCGTGTGTAGGTGAGTGGCAGAATCTGGGGGATTTGCTGGGAGTGTGGGGAGAATAAAATGGGATTAGTGTAGGACTAGTGTAGATGGGTTCTTGATGGTTATCGGATGTGGTAGGATGAACAGCTTGTTTCCATGCTGTATGACTTGATGATTCTATGACTATGACAAATTGTAAATTACTCAAAATGAGGAAATCCAGCTAGAGTCCCATCAAAAGCAGAATATTCAAGCCTGGAGGTTTCTCTGCAAGCAAGGGAAAGAATTGACCAACAATTTCCTGTCTTACCCCATTCCACTCTATTGAACTTAGGCTAACTTCTGTTTTCAGTGATTTGACACAATATTTGTTTCCAAGCATTCTTGGAAAACTATTGTTAGCTCCTCTGCCACCTTCTCCCAAACATTTCTTTTCAGACAAATACTTTTCTAAAAATTTTCTCTTCCTAAATTAATGGTTTGAGGATATTCTGGAGACATTATGTAACTTGGTGGCTATGCCTCATTATCCATAACCAAGTTCAGGAGCAGGTTGGTTCTTCATAGTACAACTTGCATACTAATTAAAGAAACAGCCAGAAAACATCTTAGAGCCATTAACATTTATTTAAACATAAATTAATTCCCACCTACTTTAGGATTATTAAAGTGCTTGTCCACCCCCTTATCTCCACCACATTGTTACAGTTATTCCTATAAACCTCTGCAAATTGCCTGTAAATTTTATCCTCTATTTTGTTCCCATTATTTTGTAATCTATAATGCATTTACCATATTGCAATGTACCTCCTTAACTATTAACTTAATGCAAGCAGACTTATCTGGGCACTACCGTCAATGAAGATTTAAATTTCCTTTTATCTTCATGATTCTGTTTAATGGAAACTCCATTGCTTTATGCTAAACTGCTCATTGCTTGTAACATCATTCTGTCAGAGCAGCTGTGAGCATTTCCTTCTGTTTAGAACTCTAAATCAGTTCTGGTGCTTATGGTGCAGACCCTAGCCTGAGTTTTTCTGTCCATTAAAATAAATTGATGAGGAATCCTGTACAGGGGCATTTGTGCTTATCAAGTATGTATTCTCAGCATGTTCTGGGGTGGCAGTGTACGACATCCCTTCTCTGTCGCTAGCTTTGAGTTTATCTCCATGAAGTTGTCCATTTAACATCCTTAAACTGAAGCATACTTGCTCCAGTTCTTGCAATCCTAACAATATTACATTAAGGCACGTTGTTGTTGAACAGAAATAAATAATGACAAATACCCAATATGCTTCACATTTATTAGTACTCAAAATAGCTAATTGTTAATCCTGTTGGATCACACAGGCTACGGTTAAAGAAAATATTTTCTCCCTCTCCTCAGGAGTTGACGTCACTTGCTCAGAATGTTTTTGCTCCCTGGAGGAGATCAGAAAGCCAACAGAAACTTTTAAAGTTTTGTTAACAAATTCTCTGAAAGTCTATGCAGCATCTTACTTTAGTAAAAAAATAATTTCAGGAATCTGCATCATTGTAAGAGATGAGAAAATTTTTCACTTGCCTTGACATACGTGAACTCCTCCTCCGGAGATCTGTGGCCTGGGATCAACCTTGAGAAACTGAGGTGAGAGAATGACAGTACAGCTGGTGACTATATGGCCTCACCCAGCCAATTGTCTGGCCTATTTACTTAGCTATCCATTATTGATGGGAAGGGGACATTTTAGCCTGGAATTAATGATTCTTGTTAGCAATGAAGCCAAGTATGTTGGCCTGACCAAGCGGAAAACTTGGCCAGTTTGTCTTATTTTATTGTTAGCACTTCATCTAGGTGAATTAAATTGCACGTTTTATAAGATATCTTCATTAGTCACATGTACATCGAAACACACAGTGAAATGCATCTTTTGCGTAGTGTTCTGGGGGCAGCCTGCAAGCATCGCCATGCTTCCGATGCCAACGTAGCATGCCCAGAACTTCCTAATCTGTACATCTTTGGAATGTGGGAGGAAACCGGAGCACCCGGAGGAAACCCACACAGACACGGGGAGGACACGTAGCACAAAGTGTAGTGTGCACTGTTTACAGAGTACTGACTTTGGTGAGTAAGGGACTTTGGTAAGGGCAACAATATTGTTTTATATTCAATACATTAAATAACTACATTAAATTACTTACATATATTAAATACATTAAGACAGATTTTGCAAGGCAGGTGATGTGCTGCAGCTGCAGTACATGGGAACTGATGAGAACCATGGTGATCCACCTGCAGTAAGCCTCAGCAGCTCGAGGAACTTCAGCTCAGAATTGATGAGCTAGAGTCTGAGCTTCAAAAATGTGATGCACTAGGGAGGAGGAAAGTTACCCTGAACACTTTGTCCCAGGAGACAGTCACACCCCTTACATTAATTACCACAGAATGATCAGTCAAGAGAGACAGGTGAGTGTGACTCCAAGTGAGGCAGATATGGGGACTAAGAATGAAGCACTGGAGGAGCTTCAGTTGCACTTGTCCAATAGGCATGAATTTCTTGCACCCTGTTTTAGAGCAACTACTGCAGGGAAGATAAACCAATTAACTACAGCATCTTTCTTGTTCAAGGAACCACTCAAGTTGAGGAAGTGAAAAGGTATTAGCAGTGTAGATAAGCTGGTAGATACTATTCTCTGCAGCCATGAACCTGGGCCCCTAAGGCTGTGTCAGGATTAAGGACAACAGGTCATCTGCTATTAAATGAGAAGCTAAATTAAATCAGCATTTGTAAAAAAAATGTTTGAAGAAATCAATGCATTTGAAAGCCAATAAATCCCCAGGAACTGATAGCCTGCTCTCAGGGGTGAAAGTAACTTCATTTCTTACTGCTCTGGTCATATCAGTGACATTATCGATTTAGCATTTAACGTTTAATCCAATTGTACCACTGTGTCAGACACTTTCATACTGGTAGCCATAGTGACCTGTGCCAGCTTACTTTCATCTCAGCATGTATCCCAAAGTTTTTAAAGAGGTGGCAATGGAGATTCTGGATGTCCTGGTTATTAACTTCCGAAACTCCATCGATTTTAAAATAATTCCCACAGACTGGAAGGTAGCAAACATTTAAGAAAGGAGAGAGAGAGAAAACAAGGAATGACTGACCATTTAGCCTGACACCAATAATTACCTTGCTGGTGGATGGAATGGGGATTTCATGCAGCAAGTTGCCGCCAAGGGAGCAGTTTTCAGCACACAGTTTAGCAGGCCAGAGAAGGAGGAGGACAGGTAGTTGGAGAGTGCTGTGGAAATGGCTGACAAAGCTAAGTCACTCATCACAGAAATGGCCAAAAACATTTAATGTGCTTTTGTGTAAATTCATTCTGCTGGCCAACTAGATTGTGCTTCCAAAATTCTTTCAAAAGAGATCTCTACAATAGTGCTAAGCTTATCCTAAGTGAGCATTTGGTGACAACCCTTCTCGGTGTGAGAGACTGATTGTGAATGAAATTTTCCCTATGAGACATCTAAGGGAAATCTTACCAGGAATACTATTACTAAATGCCATCAACTATGATATGAAAAGTGAAAGATTCAATTAGGGAATTTTTCCAGGCCTTTAGCCTTACTCATGACAGTAAATCTATCCGGACATCATCTTAATCCACATTTTCTAAATCATCCCATCCAGACATTACCCCAAAGGTGTCCCTCACTGTCTCAGCTTCAGTTCTCAGAAGGCATTTCGGTAATAAACGGTAAAGGTTACAAAATAAAACAGTGAATCTTTGATAAATTTCTTCTTCCACTAAAATTACCTAACATCGTAACCCCATTCTGGTTAGTATTTCCGTCCTTTGACTCGACAGCTATCTCTTTACTCCAAGTACAATGGGTCCATTTATAAAACCCTAGATGCCACTTGTTTTCTTCCTTCTCCTCTCACTTTTACACTGGTTAGCCTTAAACCTGTCTGCTTCTCTAAAGTAACTTGCATAGTTGAAATCGGGCAGGTTGTAAAACATACCACTGATGCAAATTGTGTTCCATTGGGCAATTTGGATTAAATTTGGGGCTTTAAATGTAAGTAAAAAGTGTGTTGTGTTCATTTGAATAAAATTAGGAAGCACTAAAGATATATATTAGAAGATGTATGTACGGTGCTGAAAAACACTTGTATAGGACACTCAATTATTTGAATGACACAAGGAGATATTTTGACCACATTATGTTGCCAAACAACGGAACAGGGAAGATAATTATGCTGGCTGCAGTGGAAGGGAAGAGAAGAGGAAGACAATCAACAAGGTGGAGACACAAGACACTGCATATGCTGGAAGCTGGAGCAACAAACAAGATGCTGGAGGAACTCAGTGGGTCAGGCAGCATCTGTGGAAGGAAATGGGCAGTCAACGTTTCAGGTCAAGACACTTAATCTGGACTGAAACACAGAGGGGAGATAGTATAAAAAGGTGGAGGGAAGGGGTGGAGCAAGAACTAGCAAGTGATATCCAGGTGAGGAGGGGTGATAGGCAGATGGAAGAGGGGAGAGTGGGAATAGAAACAGAAGCTGGAACGTATAGGCGGAGGCCTCAAGAGGGCTGAAGATGATGGAATCTGATAGGAGAGCAAGGTGGAGCATGGAATCAAGTGAGGGAGGTGGGGAGGGCAGATGGGAAGAGTGGGCGGAGGGCAATCAGTGGAAGGAGTGTGTGGGTGATGCGCGGATGGAGTGGGTGGAGGAGGGAAAGAAACAGGGTGATACGGGGTTGGGGTGACTGCAGGAAGAAGTGGGTGGATTAGGAGGAGAGAGAAAAGGGACAGAGGGGGCACAGTTTACCAGACACTGGAGAATTCAATGTTCATGCCAACAAGGCTGGTGGACAAAAATAAAGAAGCTAATGGTATGTTTCCACAACAGCTTTGGGATGTGTTGGTGACTGGTCATTCTGGACAGGTCCCACGCATCAGGTCAGCAGTAGCTGACATCAGCTCGAAAGCACTTGATTGACTGAGAGATATTTCAGCATGGAAGTTGTCGAGCCTGATACACTAACTCATGTTTCTCTCTCCACAGATGCTGCCTGATCTGCTGAATATTTACATCATTCTCTGTTTTTATTTCAAATTTCCAGCATCTGCAGTACTTTATTTTTGGTAAAGATATTTATACAGCTCTAGAAGTATTTTATTACTTCAAATTGTTGACTAAAAAATGAAGATAATCAAATAATTAATTTAGAAATCATTGTCTTCACTAAGAAGGAATGAAAGGATGATTAAAATTCTATATGGTCAAATGAGTTCTTATGACATCAGAAATGGTATTTGTTTGGCCACTACATTAATGTAACTTGACATTTTTCTCATTGGAAATATGATGTAAGCTGCAGAACTCTGGTGGAAGGAGCAGCAAGGACGTTATTGAGTACATGAAACCATCTGGAAAATGTTGGAATGAAGTGATTCTCTGTAGATTAGATTTCCATAAAGATAAGTAACATGACCATTGTGAAGGGAATAATTCCCTTAAAAACCTGTTTGTCATCATATGGTTTGCATTCGATCCCTGACATCACCCAATTGATTCTACACTGTACACTGCATGGCATTAACATGCTTTCTGTAAAAGGATGGCTTAATGGTAACAATCTTGTAGTTCTAGTCAGCAATGCCCTCAAACTGCTCCGGCTTCACCAACTCATACATTGTACTCAGCTGAGTGGAGATGGTCTTGCCAATCGACTGGATGTTGATCATAATAACCTTTATTTTATATTGGAAGTTGCCAATAAAGGAGAAAGAAGTTTACTCTGGGAATGTGGCATTCACTACTGCATATTGTGCTTGAGGTGAATAACACAGATGAACGAGGGAGAAAGGAACAGAAGAGTCTAGAGAATTGTCAGATGAAATAAGATGGGAGGAGGCTTGCATGTAACATAAGCACCCTATAGATTTCCCTGACCTTGAATGAATTAGTGAATAAATTTGATAAAATCAGGTATTTGCATGTTATAATATTTAAACATAATAAGAAGATACATCATTTTGCAGGGAGCAAATTAGATTACAAATGCTGTTTTTGTGCATTTGTACGCTCCTCTACCCTAATCCATGATCATGCAGCTAACAGAAATGAATGCAGTTTTATGGTCATACATGGGTATACTTATGTAATTCACCTTTCTAAGAAATCGTTACATCTATTTTGGAAACAACTTGTTGTACCTCTGAAATCCTGCAGCAGCACCAAGAGTTTTTACAATATTGATTTCCTTCCAAAGTAAGCATGAAAATTGAGCCAGCCTGCTTGGGCTGGGCTTCAGACAAAGATAAAATAACAACTGTTACACAAAAATTCATAGATTTCATGTATTGCTGGCATCCAATTATACTTTAATAGGTAAGTGAAAGCAAAAGTGGGAAGAAGACCAAACCCTCAGGAGAAGTTAAGAGATGTGCTTAAACCGTTACAGATGCACAATTAATGTTTCAGGATCACTCTGAAGGAAAACATGATTTTATCTAGTTTGATCTGAAATATATTAATCTGTCAATGAGATCATTGACTAATACTTCAAAACCCTATCTACTTTCCTCCCCATCCCACTTCCAAAAACCTAATCCATATGCTGGTCACCGGCAAAGTCGATGTTTCCAATATTTGCCTTGCCACTCTCCTTGCTTCCCCTCCGCTATACAATGAACCCAAGCAAAGAGGAGGTCATTAGAATAACTTTGCAGTTTGGGGTCCAATATATCTGTAATCTCCATGTTCTATGGATGCACAACAAACTGCCTGTCACTGCAGACTCCACTAAGCTTGAATGCGGCAGTTTTCATAAAGATTTAAAACCCTGGTCCCTTTGACTGCATGGATGAGAACATTATGTTGGCCGGTCCTTTTGCAGGACTTGATGTGGTTGTGCTGCTACTTCTGTGCCATGTTTGCTTAAGGAGTTCATCTTTCTTTTTGATGTGTGAGCCTTCTGTGATGGTGGGAGGAATCCAATCAGTCAGTAATTCTGGCTGAAGATGGCTGCAAGTACTTCAGACTTATCTTTGGCACTTACACGCTGAGCCACGCCATCATTGAGAATGGAATGTTCTTGGAGCCTCTTCCTTCTATGAACTGCTTAAGTGCTCACCACTATCCACAACCAGATGCGGAATGACTTCTAAGGTTTTTCCTGATATGTTAGTTATGTAGTACCAGGCATCAGCTTCACCATGTTGGGACCTAATTCTTAGTTAGTGTTTAGTGTTCTGACGTGTTCTTCTGTACTCCTCATTGAACCAGAATTGGTCCCTGGCTCATTTGCAATATTATAACGAGGGATATGCTGGGCATATTGTAGATTGTAAAGATTGTAGAAGGTGGTGGAAAGCAATATCCAGCATGTTTAGTGGTGGTGCAATGAAGACTCCCTTAGTCCTTCCAGCCAGAGTATGTTTTGTGTTCTTGTTCAGTACTTAATCCAAGTGCTCAGTACTTATTCCAAGTGTAGTTGACTATGGAGGAGCACTGATTCAGCAGCTGAGAAAAAATGATAGGTGGCAATCAGGACGAGATTTCCTTGCCATGTTTGACAGGATAACCAGGATAACATCAGACTTTCTGTAGTCTGGAGTCAATATTGAGGACATCCTGGGCCATTCCTGCCCACCTAAATCCCATTGTACTTAGTTGGGTCTGTCCTGTTGGTGGGACATGATGTATCCAGGGATGATGATAGAGAAGTTCTGGCATGTTGGTAGTAAGGTATGATTTATGGGATTTTGGGTCTATATCAGTCTGTTGTTTTACTAGTCTGTAGACAGCTGTTCTCATTTAGACACTATGGCCAGTTGATCGTAAGAAGGATTTTGCAAGGTTTAGTGAATAGCCCAATTCTGGTACTTAGATTAATACCAAAAGGTCTGTCAAGTTTTTTCTCATCACATTTCCAGGTGACAGTTTTTATACCACTGAATGGCTTGCTGGGTCATTTCTGAGGGCAACTAAGAGTCAACCACATTGCTGTGGGGCTCAAGTCAAAGGGAGGCCTGACCAATGAGATAAGAGTGGCAGATTTCCTTCCCTGTAGGACATAGTGAACCAGATAGGTTTTTGTTAATGAACCAAATGAGATTTTACAACCAGCTGGTGCTTTCATGGTCATCATTCCCGAGGTTATTTAATGAACTGAATTTAAATTTGTGGTGGGATTTGAATTTGTTGGTCCAGACTTCAAGATTAATAAGTCTCAGTTAACCACTGTACTATCATTACCAGGGGGATCACTGTTGTTACAAAATGATTCTCCTTCTTTGGCAGCAGGTTGCAGGGTCAGACTAATGGAACAAGTAAAGCAATAGTAGGGGATTGCAGTGGATTCCTCTGGTAACGACGGTGCAGTGGTCAAACCAGACTAGTAACCCAGAGGATTAGACAAACAAATTCAAAGCCCACCATGGAGACACAAGAGACTGAAGATGCCTTAGTGTGGAGCAAAAGAACAAACTGCCGGAGGAACTCAGTGGGTCAAGCAGCATCCGGGGAGGCAAAGGGATAGTTGCTGTTTTCTCAGCTCAAGACCCTGCATCAAGACCTTGATGCAGGATCTCAACCTAAAACATTGGCTATCCCTTTGTGTCCACAGATGCTACTTGACCTGCTGAGTTCCTCCAGTGGTTTGATTTTGTCTCAAAGCCCACTGTGACAGCTGTGAAATTTAAATGCAGTTGATTAAATAAACTGAAATATTTTAAAATATACTTATCCTGGGGATGGTGACTATGAAACCATTGTAAAAATCAATCTGGTTTACCAAAGTCCTTCAGGGAAGTAAACCTACACCCTTACCTGGACAGTCTGGCCCACATATATTTCTAGGCCCACAGCAATGTGGATGACTCCTGCCTCCCTCTGAAATGGCCCAGCAAGCCATCAAAGCCACCTCATTGAAATATAAGAAGAATGAAACTGGATGGACTCGTTGGCAGCTGCCCATATTCTACTCTGCTGTACCTCTGGTGACTCTGTGGAGCAACAGGATCCTGAGATAGAAACCGTGTCAAATTGGCAATATATGATAAATGGGCAGAAACTGTAAACTTCCTTCCCAAAGTTGCTATACTGTAAGTTGATATTAGTCCCCACTGTTGTATTTCAGGGGAAGCTAGACAGGCACATGAGAGAGAAAGGGATGTTAAGGACATGATGTTTTGGTGAGATGAAATAGCATGAATCAGATTCATATGCAGTATGAACACACGCTGTTTCAGTATAGCCTTAATACTGGTGTCTATCCAACAATGTGGAAAACTGCTTAAGTATCTGCTGTTCATAAGTAGGGCAAATCCAAACTGGCCAATTACTACCCCATCAACCCATTCACAGTCATCAGTAAATTAATAGAAGTTGTTGCTGAAGGTGATATCAAGGGCATACCAATACTCAGTTGGATTTCAGCAGGGCAACTCAATTCCAAACTACAATGGATTCCAAGTCAAAGAGTCATAGGTTTATAAAAGCACGTAAACAGGCCCTTTGGCTCATCTTATCCATGCCAACCACAGCGCTTACCTGAGCTACTCCCATTTGCCTGCATTGGCCCATATCCCCCTAAACCTTTCTCATCCGCGTACTTGTACAAATGTCTTTTAAATGTTGTAATTGTACCACTTCCTCTGGAAGCTTGTTCCACATACCCACCACCTTCTGTGTGGAAAAACTCACCTCTCAGGTCCCTTTTAAATCTTTCCCTTCTCACCTTAAACCTATGCCCTCCGGTTTTAGACTCCCCTACCCTGGGAAAAAGACCGTGACCATCCACCTTATCTATGCCCCTCATGATTTTATAAATCTCAATAAGGTCACCCCTCAGCCTCCTTCGCTGCAGGGAAAACAATCCCATCTTATCCTGTCTCTCCTTATAACTCAAGCCGTCCCATCCTGGCAACATTTTTGTGAATCTTTTCTGCACCTTCTGTAGCTTAATCATGTCCTTCCTATCATACGGGGACCAGAATTGCACACAACACTCCAGGTGCAGTCTCACCAACATCTTGTACACCTGTAACATGATGTCCCAACACTTGTACTCAATGCCATACACCTTCTTCACCATCCTGTCTACCTGGGTTGCCACTATTAAGGAACTATGTACTTGTACTGCTGTCTCTCTATTCTATAACACTCTAGGTTCCTGCCATTCACTGTGTATGTCCTGTCCTGGTTTAACTTCCCAAAATGAATCACCTCACACTTGTCTGAGTTAAATTCCATCTGCCATTCTTTTGCCCACTTTCCCAGTTGATCTAGAATCTGTTGTAACCTTAGACAACCTTCTTTACTGTCCACCACACCACCAATTTTGGTGTCACCCGCACCTTACTAATCAGTAAGTTTACTTACTAATCCAAACATGGCAAAATCTAGAGTTGAGGTGAGAAGGCCCACCCTTAACATCAAAGCAGCTTTTGACCAGATGAGATTTCCAGGAACCCCAGTAGGATTGAAGTCAATGGGAAAACTCTCCACTGGCTAAAGGAACATGGTTGTAGCTGTTAAAAGCCAATCACTTCTGGCCGAACACTGTTGCTACAGGAAATCCTCAGGGCCATATCCTTGACCCAACCTTTTTCAGCTGATTTTCTCTCCATTGTTAGGTTAAAAGTGGGGACATTCACTGTTGGAGTGCAGTGTTCAGTTTCATTCTCAGACAATGAAGTAATCTGTGCTTGGATACAGCAAGATCTTGGCAATGATTAAGAGTTGAGCTGGTAAGTAACATTCACACCATAGAAGTGCCAGGCAATGATCACTTTTAACAAGTAGGATCTTATTCTATCTACCTTAGCATTCAATGGTATTACAATCATAGGATGGATTGCCATCAACATCCTGAGGGTCACCATTGACCAGAACCTCAACAGGAGCAGCAATACTGTGACGATATGAGCAGGTCAGAGGTTGAGTATTCTATAGCAACTGACTCAGTTATTTACTTTTTGCTGCACAGAAGGAGGCCATTCAGCTCATCAGGTCCATGCCTGCTCCAACAGAGCAATCCCATCAGTTACATGAAGACATATGAGACTGCAGATTCTGGAATCTGGAGCAACAAACAATCCGCTGGAGAAAATCAACAGGACTGATGCACTGTTTCGACCCGAAACATTGACAATTCCTTTCCTTCCACAGATGCTGCTCGACCTGCTGATTTCCTCTATGCAGATTGTTTGTTGCCCCATCAGTTACATGCCCATCAATTCCCCTTTGGTTCTTTTTGCCACCCACATTTACTAAGAGGTAATTTACAGTGGCCATTTAACCTATCAGTACATTTCTGGGATGCGGGAGGAAACTGGAGCACCTGGCAGAAACCCACACTGTCACGGGGAGAATGTATAAGCTCCATACAGATGCACCGGAGGTTCCTTGAACCCATTTCCCTGGAGCTGTGAGAACTAACACACCACCATGTCACCATGTGTTGCACTCAGCTCATAACTTGCTAAAGCTTTTCCAGCATGTCCAGTACACAAGTTAGGAGAGTGAAAGAATACTTCACATTTGGCTGGTGAGCTTAGTTCCAGCAACACTCAAGAAGTTCAATGCCATTCAGGACAAAGCAGCTCAATTGATTGGTACCCCATCCACCACTCTAAATATTCACCTCTGCCACAATAGGCACAGTGAGGCTGCAGTGTGTACCACCTACAAAATTAATTTACTCACTAAAACTATTCTAACAGTACCTTTCAGACCCACAACATCTCTACCAAGGACATAGGTGCACAGAAACACCAAGTCCCACAACGTCCTGACTCGGACCTGGTTTGCCGTTTCTTCACCGTCCCTGAGTCCAAAATCCTGAAAAACCACTGAAGGAGCACTTTCGCTAGAAGGACTGCAGCAGTTTGAGAGAAGGCTAATAGCTCCACAGGGGATTTAGAGATTGGCATTAAATGCTGGCCTTCCCAGTGACATTCACATTCTTTAAATAAATATATTTTCAAAAAATTGGGGCTTGCAGCCCAACACAGGAAAAGCAGAAATCTAAAAGCAAATGTTAGCACTTTAGTTTAGAAGCACAAGGCCACAGGGCCTGGTTGAACAGAAAACAATTTGAAAAATATGGCATTCATCAAGGGACTAATGGAGAACTTTCAGAGAGGTGTAATGAATCAGAAGGCCTCCTCCTGTGCTGTAAAATTCTACAATTCGCTATTAACATTCCCAGGTACTTTACAAGAATTTTTTTATAAACATACTTGTACTTGCACACTGTGGACCTATGAACAGTATAATCAAGAACTAGTTTTAAGATAATCCAGTATTATATTTGACTCAGACAATAAGGCATACTCTTTAAACATGATAGCATTCAGATCAATCTTGGCCAATGTCAATCTTTCCCTGAGAATGTTTATGTAGTACTTAAATACCAACGCTTCAACATTGATGACCTTGTGTGAAACTTACTCGTTAAGCACGTGCCATATTAAAAAGGGTTTCTGAACATTAATTAGTTACTTCAAACTGCAATGACTTTGTTAATGTTGGGCGTTTCCTTTATAGCCAACTGGATGATCTTTGACACTATCCAATTAAGTCTGATGAATCTGTTTTGAATTTGCTTTATTATGGATTGGAGAAATTTAATTACTACTCTTAACAGCTGAAGCTACAGATTTTGAATTTTGTTTTGCTTTTCATTGCAGTTTTTTAAAATAACTTTGGACAATATAAAGGAACTATCTAAAGTCATAATTTTTTGTAATATTTTCCATCACTAACTCAGTCAAAAGTGTTCCTGGTGACTTTTGTGTTTTCAGACATTACAGAGCCACTAAACCTCCGTCAATTTACACTCAGCATCAGCTGTCAGAGTCAGCTCTTCAAATGCAAAGTGAGGTATTCCATAAGACCATAAGATATAGGAGCAGAATTAGGCCATTCAGCCCATCAAGTCTGCTCTGCTGTTCAATCACGGCTGATTTATTTTCCTCAACCTATTCTCCCACGTTCTCCTCATAACCCTTAACCCCCTTACCAATCAAGAACCTATCAATCTCTGCCTTAAATACACCCAATGACTTGGCCTCAACAGCCCTCCGTGGCAATGAAATCCACAGATTCACCACCCGCTGGCTGAAGAAATTCCTCCTCATTGGCTGAAGATCTTCAAAATTCTGCAGAAGACAAATATATTTTTAGCATGTCTTCCCCTTTGCATTCTGACTGCAAATAACAGCACTTCCTTCTGACTGTCTCTAATGTCTTGTTAATATGCAGGTCGATTTTTGGATTCCCACATCCACTATTTACCCAGGAGCAGGTGGCATTTCCTATGGGTTCCTCTAGGGGGCCACCAGTGAGGCAAGATTGCAGCTGACTTCTCATACCACACTGAAGAGCTTTGGGACTGGGATGATGTTAGGTGGATGGCAGCTGATTTCTGGCATGGAGCTGGTGCACCACCGGTAAGTGCTCTTAGCTTCACAGCCCATTGACATGGCTGTCAGGCCCAGAGGTCTGACTAATACTCTAAGGGATGGCAACACCATGGATCTGCAGATAGAACACAGAATGGTACAGTATAGAAACAAGCCCTTTGGCCTTAGATGTTGTGGTGAGCTAATTAAAGTAGTAACTAAATGCCTAACTAAATTACTCCCTTCTGCCTGCACAATGTCCATATCCCTCCATTCTCTGCACATTCATGTACCTAACCAAGAGCCTCTTGAATGCCTCTATCGTATTTGCCTCCACCATCACCTCTGGTAGCACAATCCAGGCACCCACCACTTTCTGTGTAAAAAATTGTCCCACACATCTCCTTTGAATTTACCCACTCTCACCTTAAACGCATGCCCTTTAGTATTAGACATTTCGACCCTGGGAAAAAGATACAGGCTGTCTACTCTATCTATATCTCTCATAACCTTATAGACTTCTATCAGGTCTCCCCTCAGCCTCTGCCGCTCAGAGAAAACAACCTAAGTTCGTCCAACCTCTCCTTATAGCACACACCCTCTAATCCAGGCAGCATCTTGGTAAATGTCTTCTGCACCTTCTCCAAAGCCTCCACATCCTTCCTATAATGGGGCAACCAGAGTTGAATGCAATAAAGGGTCTTGCCATTAACAGTGTACTGTCCCTTTACATTTGATCCCCCAAAGTGCAACACCTCACATTTGACTGGATTAAACCATCTGCTATTTCTCTGCCCATATTGGCAACTGATCTATATCCTGCTGTATCCTTTGGCAATCTTCTACACTGTCCACAACACCACCAAAAGATGCTGGCTGGGCTTGATTCTTATCAGCATCATCTTCTTCCTCCTACGTCACTATGCATAATGGCAGAAAGACACTTAGAACTGATGAGCCTCGTCCTCTTGGGACAAATGGGGACAGAAAGTGGAAACTCTGTTTTGTGGTAACTGTGTAGGTGCTGAGTCATCTACTGCACGTGTAAGAGGCAGGCACGGTAGTGTAGCAGTTAGCGTAACACTATTACAGCGCCAATGACCAGGGTTCAATTCCGGCCACTGTCTGTACGGAGTTTGTACGTTCTCCCCGTGTCTGTGTGGGTTTCTTCCGGGTGCTCTGGTTTCCTCCCACATTCCAAAGACGTACGGGTTAGGAAGTTGTGGGCGTGCTATGTTGGCGCCAGATGCGTGGCGACACTTGCGGGCTGCCCCCAGAACACTCTACGCAAAAGATGCATTTCACTCTCTGTTTCGATGTACATGTGACTAATAAAGATATCTTATCTTTTCCTTTGGCAAGAGCTCAGTGAATTCCAATAAACCATAGGACCTTGTGAGGGATTTAAAGGTGGTGATTGCAGGGGTGGAGAATCCCAACCGGTGGCCTGACTTGGCAGGCATTATGTGTTAGTTTTTCTTGCAAAGAGATAAGTAGTTGAGTCTCAGGAAGTTATGGCAAATGGTGAGGATGAAGTAACAAACAATGTGCTGGAGGAACTCAGCGGGTTATGCAGCAGTCCCGATGCAGGCTTTTGACCCAAATCATCAACACTTTCTTTCCTCCAACAGATGCTGCCTGACCTGCTGAGATCCTCCAGCACGTTGTTTGTTGCTCCAGATTCCAGCATCTCCAGCCTCTTGTGTCTCCATGGATGAAGTAAAATGATGTTGGACAGTGGAGGTCTTAAAGGGTAGGTGACCCTTGGTAGTTGTACCAGGCAGCTGCGTGTTCAAAGTTGTGCTAGTATGAGCTGGTTGGATAGCTGGTGATTGCCCTCACCAGAAGGGGTAGTGAATGGTTAGTCATTGATGGTGGTGCCTGAGTAGGAAAAGAGCTGCTCTCTTGCTTGTTCAGCTGCATTTGTGGGAGTTCTTACAGCTCTGTTCTTCAGTCTTTAATCTATTCCCACAATTCGGAGGTAAGTGTGTGTATTGCCCCTCTCCAGGTAGATCACGGAATCGTGGTGACACTTGCACCCAGCTGTCTGTTCATCCTTACTGAGGTCTGAATGAGTGAATTTGTGCATTCCTCACCTTTGGCTTGGTTCTACGACTCACTCTCCTCTGGGCACAGAAAGCTCTTGAACATGTAATAACTGTCCAAATTGTTTTATAGTATTTATAAGATGGGCAGCAAGTTTATTCGCGACAACAGCAAAAGTACCAGCCAGTACTTCTGTCTTCAGTTCTTCTCTCTCAGTACTGACATATTCGAGGTGAATATCCATGCAAACTGTGATGTGCAGGGTCAATGATGCAGTTAGCAAATACGCATACATTGCAGATTGGGTCGTTTGCATGGGTATTAAACCAATGCTTGCACCAATTATTATGCAATCCCCTATAAAGGCCAGTGGCACAAATTGTACTTAAGAGGTCTCAGAGCAACATGGAACTAGACCAGAACATTATCTCTTTGAACGAGGAGATAATATCTTAAAATTCTGTTTAGAACACAAATTTAAGGCAGCCATGAAAAAATGTTTGGAAAAGAAAATCAGCAAATTATTGCTTATTCTGCAAAGTCCATGATTTTCTCCTGGTTCCTCCATATGTCTCCTGTGCTAACATGAAGGCAGGACACACAGGCCACCCAAGCAGAAGCAGACCTTCATGGCACAGGTGAATCCTGGTTCAGTGATACTTAAGGGGAACCTGCCTGAGCATCTGAAAGTTGTCTTGATCATGGCACTTTAGATTGGCAAGTTGTCCACATAATGTGATCAGATTTGTCTGTATGAGAAGTAGGAACTGAAAGTAGAAAATTCTAAATAAAGGTAAATGTGAATTTTTAAGAGCTGGTAAACTTGGAGCTGGACTCTGCAAGTAGTTCGTGATTGTTTGCTGTAATGTCAGTGGGATACATGCCAGAGAAATGACGTGTGGAATTTTATACAGTTTCTCCAGGGTTCCCACTGATCTTCCACAGAACTTATAATGGATGTTTGGGAGAACCCCCTTGAGCATTCTGGCTGCTGATCAGTTTCTTGACTACACCATTCTGTGTTCATCAGAGCAGAGTATGCCAATACTGGGAAATGGAACAAAACCAGGAATTGTCACCAATAAACAATCATTCACTGGCTGGATTCAGAGTAAATTTCAGTCCAGGCTGTAGCTCTTATTGAAATAGCTTGGTATTTTTATCCAGTTTCTTTACCAACCAACCAACCTTACCTCCGTCTAAGTGACATTGGAAATTTGCAAACTATCAATTAGAAACAGCTCAAACTTCGTCAAAGAAAACGGCATGAGTTTGGAACATGCAGAAACATCTGCCCCATTGGAGAGGTTCATTGGCTGACTTCCATGATTTGCTTCCTGATAAAGCTTAGGCAAAGATAGACTCAAGCTGAGGTGCTCAAAATGAAGTATCTTCAGCACTTCAGCGCAGTACCTTACGGAATGCCCCAGACTCAAATGTTGAGTTTGGAGCAAAGCAAGATGTCAGATGCCTTTGCATATGATCTCCAGCACATTCCCACTTCCATGCTCCTGTGTGGAAGCCTGGAAGTCTAGATCACACTGTACAATGGGTAGATATTAGGGCATTCCAGCTCAATGTGATTCATACTAGAGATTTACTGGAGTGAGCCTTGATTCTTCTCTTAAGGACTGTTCTTGTAGTCTAGGCCCAAGGGTTTCCTCAGTGTGTGTGCCTGCTGTAACGTTGTAGCTGTTCCACCAAACATAATTCATACACCCTACGCAACATGATTCCAATTGATACCTCTACTGCACTCTCAGTGGCTTTCATGTATAGGCATGGCGCAAGCATGGAGGATACTGAAACAATGTCATATTGCAGGCTTGGAAGTGCCAGTCATGTATTATGGGTGAATTTGCACTCGTTCAATTATAAAGCACATAAACACAATGTGCTGAATGATTGAATTCCACTGTTTGCTTATTCATTTCACACAAATCTCAAAGGAACCACCACATATTTAAATTGTAATGACCATAATTTCCATTGTGAAGGTCTATGAGGAAGTCTAAGTATCATGACAAGCCAGCAATATATGATTGCCACCAAATGGAAAAGTTAGGCTATTATCACTAGTTCAGGTTACTTTAAAATAAGGCTCTGTGGTTTCAGAACAGAGCAGGAGTTAAAAATACTAGTGTGTGATTTATAAAGATGTCACATGATCAATTGTCCCCAAATTAAGGTTTTATATTTCCAAGTGCAGTAGTTAGATACTGGTGTTGCAAATTTCTCAGTCCAATGTGGTTTCTTCGACCCCACCTAAATAGTCCATCCAAGAGGCTGTGATTAGAAACTTGATATTTTTTATTTAAAAACTTAAATATGCTCTGCATGTGTTATTATTTTCTTCTATAAATTGGGAGATCTAAAAGAAAATTGCACCCAATAGGCTTCCCTTAATTCCACGTCCTCTCCTTTTAACAATAGCAGTGTGGGGAAGGGGCCCTTTATGGATTGGCTTTATGCTGTAAATATAACATTGTCGACATATTTCTGCACGGAATTTTGATATCATTTCATTAAACCAGTCAATGGGTTCAGCAAAAACGTACAAGATTGCCTATAGATATCACAGGGGAAGTAAAAACCAAACTGCAACTTTCTTGTGTGTAAAATGTATGTGTTCGGTAGAATTAGCAGAATTATTGGGAGTGGGGTGAACATTGATTGGGTAGAATAAAGCTTTTCCAGAGATTCTATAAGCGTTATGGACTGGAACCAGTTATTCATTTATCAACAAAGTGCATCTTTTTTTGATAATATAAATACTACTGCTTACAGTGCAATCAATATCTTCAACAACAATGTGTCCAAAACTACTGATAATGAAGGTCTGGATTTTTACACCAAGAATAATAGTGAGACTATTGTTGGTCAGTAATGGTGAGTCATCACATACTCGATCAGGCAACAAGATGGACCAGGCACAGAATCAGCTATTATCTCACTGAATGGCAAAGCAGGCTCAAGAGGGCATATGTTCAAATTCTGCTTCTACTTCTTATATTCTTATGATTTGGAGGCTGCATATGCACAGTTCAACATGAAAATCTGGAAACTGGTGTTCTACTAACCCTGTTCTCCATAATATACCCATACAGGTGCCTCACTGACAGAATCAACACTGAAAAAGCACTTGGGTATAAAGATGGTGTGCTAACTTATTGGTTAGTCACTAACCAGGGCAGAAAAGGTTAGGGCTGCTTGATCAGAGACAAACACATTGAAATAAAGTAATAAGAAGTAAACAAAAATAATTACCTTATCTTATTATTTAAACAAAGGCCTGCGCTGCCATTCAAATGAGCAGGTCCAGACTAGTTCAGCAGATAGTGCTGGTGTAAAGCTGAAGTTTTACCCTCTTGGCTCAGTACCTTATGGAATGACCCTGTACTCAATGGTGAATCCAGGGTAGAGTGAGAGGTCAGATGTGCATGTTAGCAGTCAGTGTGTTCTGTCCAGTGTAACCTGTAGCATTAGCCACAATGCAATTATTGCAAATGTCAATAACACTATCAAGGCTACTGTCAATAACGTAATGAAGGCTTCACTACTGTCAGCACAATCAACAATGTAAACTGCACCACTGTCAATAAGTAGTCATCACTGTGAACAATGAAATGAACACCAAATGAACACCAGCAGCATGGTAGTGTAGCGGTTAGCGTAACACTATTACAGTGCCAGCGACCTGGATTCAATTCCGGCCGCTGTCTGTAAGGAGTTTGTATGTTCTCCCCGTGTCTGCGTGGGTTTCCTCCGGGTGCTCTGGCTTCCTCCCACACTCCAAAGACGGGTTAGGAAGTTGTGGGCATGCTATGTTGGCGCCGGAAGCGTGGCGACACTTGCGGGCTGGCCCCAGAATACTCTACGCAAAAGATGCATTTCACTGTGTGTTTCCATGTACATGTGCCTAATAAAGAAATCTTATCTTATTGATTGCAATGTTGACAGCAATCTTAACGATGAAAACAATAATGCAGCCAATACTTTTGCCAACTGTACAACCATCAATTATTATTTCAATACAATTGCAATACAACCACTATTGCAGTCAACTGTGCAACTAGCAATATTACCAATATAACAATCATCACTATAATTAGCAATGGAACTAATATTACTGCCAAAATTATAGTCATCACCATGATCTACTACAATGATAAAGAAACTAACACTATAGTCAACAATGCAATCAATGCTGCTTTCAATAAAGCAAGTCATACTTGTGCCTACAACGTAATGCACACCATTGTCGATAATGTTACTCACATCATTGTCAATAATGTAATCCACACTATTGTCAGTAAGGTAACAAACAGAAATGGAAATAATCTAATAAAAAGTACTATAATATAACTAGGGCATTTTTTTTTTGTTTTTTACAAATAAAAACTGTAAAAATGCCCCTGGAGGCCTACTTGATTTTTTTTTACACCGATAAAACTCTCTGCCAACAATAAATGTCAACCATGAAGAATTTATATTTTGTTTCAGAAAGCTGTATGTGGCTTTCAAAACACACTAATCCCATTTGTCTGTGGGATGTGTTGCCCAATGGCCTGAGACTGGTTAAAAAAAAACAAATGTTTAAATGGCTGGGCAGAAATGGGGATAAGGAATAAAAGCTGTGTGTGATATTGGAAAGATAATGATGTTTTTACCAAAAAATAATTAAGGGCAGCCTGTACCACTGAAAATACAGCAGAAATGTCATTTCTGTTGTTATTGGCACAACTGTCTATTCGATTTCAAAGCACCTACACAGTGCAAGATACACACGATGAAAAAATCTAATCTGAAATAACAGAGATGTAACTAACAGAAACCGTCACTAAAATGAAAAGAAAGCATGAGGAAGAGGAGGATATCACTCATTTTGGTTGAGAGGCAATGGTGCGATCAGCAATCACAGTGAGTCAAATGGACAGCTTGCTAGTTAACCGTCTTGCGGCAGAGCACCTGGAAGGAGGATTCTGGCACAAGGGCACCAACTTTACAGCAAGTATTTGCTAGAGGTTTTTGAAAATTATTTGCAACACATGCTGGGTAGAAACAAAACAGCCCTCACCAAGGATGAAAGCCCCAAAACGAATAACCAACCTTTTGTACATATCTAGTTCATGTTCTATGACAATGAGAATTAAAACAGGAGGAATACTGTCATGGTCAACATGGAAATCTGCAAGGATGCAATTCCCTCTTGCTAGCAACATTCCTTGGAAAAGTTCTCAACACGCTGCACTAAAAAGAGACCAAATATTGATGCATCTCTTCACCGAAATTACTAGCTTTTGCCAACATTAATAAGTAACCAAAACACACCCAAACCCAACCGAAAACGAAAAACTGTAAAGTTCAAATATAACCTACAAAGTTGTAACTCTGTCAATAATGTTATGCAATACTGTCAACGATGTTACACACACTATCCTTATTAATGATGCACATAATACTTTGTGTTATTATTAGTTTATCAAATAGTGTAGGCTCCACTATTAATGGTGTGAGTTCTGGAGTCATAGGGTCATACAGTACAGAAACAGGCCTGTGCCGACCATCCAGCACCTAGTTATACTAATCCTACACAAATCCTATTTTTTTCTCCCTGCATTCCCATCAATTCCCACCCAAATTATTCTCCTTATCTACACACTAGAGGCAATTTATGATGGACAAGTAGCCTACTAACCTGCACGTCTTTGGGATGTGGGAGAAAACTGGAGCACCTGGAGGAAACCCATGTGGTCAGAAGGAGAAGGTGCAAACTCTACACAGACAGTACCAGAGGTCAGGTTTGAACCTGGGTCACTGGAGCTGTGAGGAGGCAATTTGACTGTCTGTGCCACTGTGCTGCCCTTAAGTTATTAGCTGTATGGTAGGTTATATTATTGACAATGGTATGGGTGAGATTGTGGACAACAATATGAGGTAATTTATTGACAGAAACGTGAGCCACATTATTGACAGTAATATGGGTTCTATTACTGTCAGTACTGTAGGTCACATTCTTGACAGTCATGTCGGTTACAGTAGTGTAGTAACATTATTGACAGTTGGGAAGAAATAACTTTGGGCAAGCAATTTTTCCCTGAAATTATGCAGCAGGAATTCATCAGTGGTTGCGAATAGTTTCTGATTATATTTACCACTAACTCAAAAACTGCGTAAACTTGTCTGTAGTGGTTAATTGCTGTTCAACTGTCTAGACTTATAGGAGGAGAGAGGTTATGGAATTATTTAACATATTTGACTCATGATCATTGTTGAATATCAACAATATTTGTGTCTGCATTCTACTAACATTGTATCTATTCTGGAATTAAGAGATGGTTAAAACACTTACCATGTGTTAAGGACTTTACTTTCTCCCTGATAATATAGAATATTTTGGAATAGGATGTGCAGGGAAGGTTGTGTGCAGTGGTTACCACTCATCATTCATATACTTGCTTTCTTGTGGATTTCATGCAGACACTGCATTGATGTACATGACAAGCTGTGCAAATTAAAAAAAATAACAATTTCTCTTCAGGATTCTAGCTTACAAACAAATGGGAGTGAAATTTAATAGGATAGGACATGAATTAAATCTTTGTGAAAATGGCATCCACTGCAAGAAGAATTCCAGACCAGCACAGAAGTTTGGGATTGATTTTACCATTTGAGCAGCTGGTCTACAAAGAGCGTGGCAGCATTTTTGTATCTGGGTTCCATTGATATTGGACTTCTGAGCAGCCTGCCCAAATAAGCATCTCCAAGGCACTCAGTGATTTAACTAATAAGAAAGCCTGGGAGAAGGGTCAGATATACTAACACAAAACCAGCTGCCGGAGCAGGTTCAAGGCTGGTTATTCTGCCAAGAGGAGCTAACTCCTGAACTCCTGACCCCTAACTCCTAAAATCCTTCCCCAACTACAGGCCAAAAAATTAGGAACGTGATGGAGTATGGTCTGCTTGCACAAGAAGCCCAATACCACCCAGGTCAGGACAGTGTGCTTTACTGGCACATCATCCACTCCTCTCCAACCTCCTGCTGCGTTGTAATGCATATTGTCCAAAGAATGGATTGCAGCTTCCAAACACAAAACCTCCACGAGCCAGAAGGACAGGAACAGCAGGTGCAAAGAGCCACCATCCCCTCTGGTTTTCCCCATCACACCATGCTAAATTGAACATACTTCACCATTCCTTAATTCTTGGTTCACCACTTACACAGCAGTGCATCGTGGAGAAGTCCTGTCAATAGGAACGTGCAACAAATACTGACTTAATATAACTCAAGCATCAGGTAGATCAGATGCATTAGTTCACTTATTGCTCAATCATACTGACACCATGCATCTAATTGGTTAAACATATACAATAAGTGATCAGGAAAAGTAGTATTGTGAGATAAACCTGGTACAGTGGGTATACATGTAAAAAGTGATACCACAGGGGTGAAATCTGTCTTTTTTGTGTTTGTTTTTTGATCCAGGTTACACCTGCAGTCTCTTGTGTCTCGAAATGTGTCTTTGATCAGTTGTGCTATGTGTGCAATTTCAGATGACTTCTTTTTAGGCAGTGGCCTGAGGCTGAGGAAGATTTGCTTCCACTCTAGTTCTGTGGGTTCTGAGGTGACTGAAAGGCCAGTGTGGAACCTGTAGATTCTGCCACAGGTGATGCAGGAGGTACTGACAAGCAGATGGGCTGTAGCTTGGGAGGTGGTAAACTACTTTGTGCTTGGCTTCTGTGTGTTCCTGACAAACGGACAAGAGTTTCTAAATGACTTTGACTCTCACCAACTTCTATCGATGCACGATAGAAAGCATCCTATCTGGATGTATCACAGCCTGGTAGGGCAACTGTTCTGCCCAGGACCGCAAGAAACTGCAGAGAGTTGTGGACACAGCCCAGTGCGTCACGGACACCAGCCTCCCCTCCTTGGACTCTGTCTTTACCTCTCATTGTCTTGGCGAAGCAGCCGGCATAATCAAAGACCCCACCCACCCAAGACATTCTCTCTTCTTTCCCCTTCCATCAGGTAGAAGATACAGGACCCTGAGGGCACGTACCACCAGACTTAAGGACAGCTTCTATCCAACTGTGATAAGACTATTGAATGGTTCCCGCATGCAATGAGAATGGACTATGACCTCACGATCTACCTTGTTGTGGCCTTGCACCTTATTGCACTGCACTTTCTCTGTAGCTGTGACACTTTACTCTGTACTGTTATTGTTTTTACCTGTACTACCTCAATGCACTCTGTACTAAATCAATGTAACTGCACTGTGTAATGAATTGACCTGTACGATTGGTATGCAAGACAAGTTTTTCTCTGGACCTCAGTACAAGTGACAATAATAGACCAATACCAATGTCATCCCTAATTCACCTTCTCCATTTTGAGCAGTCATGGGTCAGGAATTCCCATGAGGAGGTGGGGATACTGTGCATTCGTAAGGAAGCTTTGAGAACATCCTTGCTTCCTCTGTATCATGATGGAGCTCAAAATTAGGATTCTGTTTGGGGATCCTGGTGTCAGGCAGACAAATGAGATGACATGTCACTCAGAGATGACAGGGTAAAATTGTGGCCTCAGTGCTAGGGATGTTGACCTGGGAGAGGACACTGATAATGGTTTGCTTATCCTCCCAATGAGTTTGAAGGATTTTACAGAGACAGTGCTAGGGGTATCTCTCCAGAGTTTTGAGGTGGCCACAATAGGTAGCTTGTGACTATGCAGGAGAGCAGAGATCATTGTTGCCCAGTAGAAGAATGAGCTTTTCAGCATGTTTGATGTTCAAGTACTTCACTTTCTCTGATGTACAACGACTGAGTTGATGCAGTGACAGTGGTGAATTTCACTGAGAGGTGGTTCTTGAGAGAGGGAAACTTTAGAGCATCACATCTCGGATGTGCATTGTCAGAGGACAGTTTAGAACAGTGGGGGTAGCTTGTAGAGGAACCTTGTGGATGTTCAGAGGATGTTCTTTCATTTATTTCAGAAAATGAGCTGATGATGACACCGAACATAAACATATGCAAGGGTTGTCTGCATACCAGACTGAAGTTGGGGGTGACCTTAGTTCTGGAATGGAGGCAATGCAGTTTGAACAGTTTTCTATTTGCTCTGTAGATTAGTTCTATCCAGTGGCAGGCTAGCCAGTAATGAGGTGCAGTATTGTGGTGAGAAAGATTGGGGAAAGTGTTGAGCGATGACTCAGCTTTGCTTGACACCATTCTGCACGGAGATTGGATCTGTTGTGGACCAATTGGGTAAGATCATGGATTGCATGTCATCACATGGCTGACTTAATATGGAGACCAAATTTGAGAAGATTGCTCTACCATTCTCTTAATTGATTGCATTTGTATAATGGTTGTCCTTACATTTCTCTTGAAGATGATGTACACAGAAGCTTATGTTTGTTCATGCCTCTAAATGGACAACATCCTTATAGCAATTCAGGGAGCAGTTGTTCAGCAAGTAGAAGGAGGTGGCTGAGAAAGATCCTGGTGATGTTGCTGGCAGATAGCAGGAGACCTCTTCGCAAAGGTGAAACTAAGATGGTAAGGCCCAGTACAGTGCACTGGTATGAAAGTGGCTGATACAATCAACACAAGTGTGTTAAATCGGCAATGTCAATGATACGGCTATGTCGCTAAGAAATTTAAGTTACTTTCATACTTTCTCCAATGTTGTTACTGCAATCAGATTTGTCTTCTTTCTTGAAGAAGGTCACACCTGTGGTGTTTCTGGGCTCCCCTAGGATGTCAATCCTCTCCAGTCGTGGCAGATGAGGTTATGAAACTGAGACTGAAATTCCTCTTCACCAGTTTTAGAACTTTGGCAGGGATATTGTCTGCTCCTGAGGCCTTGTTGTTTCTCAGTTGGCATGAGGCCTTTCCAAACTGTTTGTCATTCATGGGTGACAGCAGAGTAGGACCGGACATTTTGCTATGGAATCTAGTTAAAGGATTGCCGTCAAGGACAGGGTCACGGTTTACAAGTTCTTCAACAGGTACTGACCACCTCTCTGTTTTTGATCAGTTCGCATTCACTTGAGGTTCTCAGCTGAGCAGGCCCTTGGATATTTGGGCCATGGATGGGTTTGATAGTGCTGAATAATCCACATATATCACGGCTATCAACAAGTTGCTGCTGCTGTACCTCTTGTACTCTTTCCACCCATCAACTGTTCTTCAGGTCATGGATGTTCTTTTAGACTTCTACCTGTTAATGCAATTTTAGCAGTGCCTGTATATAGTACTCCTCTCTCAAAATTTGGGTGTACTGAAGTCAATATTGCCAAATTTCAGGAATGGAGAATTGCTATATCCATCCATTTGGTACAATTGATCAAAGGCAAACCTCGAGGCCTAATAGATGGCACTGGAGCGTGGCGACTTGTTGCAAACTGCTCTCGGTAGAGCTACCCATTACTTTTACTACAAATGTTCTACACTTTTGAATTTAAATTCTATGTCACTAACTATTACTAATAATGTTCTTTTAAATCTTCTTACCTTGTTTGACCTTGCACCTTATTGTCTACCTGCAATGCACTTCCTTGTAGCTGTGATACTTTACTCTGTATTTTGTTATTGTTTTTACCCTGTATTACCTCAATGCACTGTGTAATGAATTGATCTGTACGAACAGTACGCAATACAAGTTTTTCACTGTACCTCAGTACAAGTGACGATAATAAACCAATACCAATGTATCTAATAATGTGAATACAGAAGAGGAGACCAAAGTTATATCCTGGTGGCTCGAGTGGTAACAATGAAGGAGTAACAGTTAAATTGTTGGAGACAATGAGATGTGTAAGATTAGAACAAGGGAAGGCAATTATCCTGAAATGGATAATGTAGCAGAGTTCTAGAGGACAATGGTGTGGTTCCAGAGAGACCAAAGGTGTTGGGGAAGGATGAGTGTATGTGGTGACATCATGGACGTCATTGTGGTCTTGATAGAGCTGCTTCAGTGTAGTGGTAGAAATTTAAATAAAGATTCACAGGAAATGTCTGGACAAATCCTTGATTCAACATGGTGTTTACGATTTTTAGAGGGATAAGAAAATTTGGAGATGCAATGGTGGTTAGAAAGTGGAAGGACACTCAGATGCTTTTATTTGAGGCCAAAAGTGATGACAGAAATTTTTCAAAAGAGAATATGACAGTAACCAGTGAAGAAATCTTTTAAAATATCACATAGCATGGGGTCAAGGAAGCAAAGTCAGGGGATTGGTAGTTTAATGGGAATGGAGTCAAGAGTCAGGAGACAAGCATCATTGGTCAGTTGAACATAGAGGCTTGCATCACACATCACCTTGGCATGAGGCCCTTTCAACTCTGACTCTCAGGATGCCCCCAGCCAGTGAAATATAGTCATTCTTGTAATTAGGAAGTGCAGAAGTCAATTTGCATGCAGTAAGCTCCCATGAAAAATACAACAATTAGGCAATCTGATTTTAGTAATGCTGTGAGGCATGAGGCTAGATGGGGGAAGAAAAACGAGGGAGTGACACATTCAGGGGTGATATATTAGGGAGAGCCTGAAGGTTGGCTTGATTTGTTAGAAAAGGGGAAGAGGGAAAAGAACACAAGCAGCAGTATAGATGGAAAGAAGCCCATCAGTCTTTGCTCTTGTTTACTTTGGTGAGGTTGCAAGGTAGACAGGTTAAACAAGATGGTTACCATCAGTTACCACTGCTCTCCTGGAGTAACCGAAGACTCTCACTACAGGGAAGTTGATACGGTTCATCCAGCTAAAGTAATGGGTAATGGGATTAATTCTTCCTCAGAAATATGTGTTAGTATTGAAATCAATGGCTTACATTTGCACAAATCCAGAGCTCCAAATCCACAAAACAATCAGCAACCCTCGACAACTCCAATTTAAGTCAAGAACGCTCTGTATCAGTAGTTCAGTGCCATTGAGGCTAAGCACAGATCCGATGCCACATACAAATTCGCTGACAACACCACTGTTGCTGGATGAGTCACAGGTGGTGATGAGTCAGCGTAAAGGAGCGACATAGGACACCTGGTTGAGTGGTGCCACAACAACCTCTCGGTCAACGTCGGTAAAACTAAGGAGCTGATTGTTGACTTCAGGAATGGGAAGGATGGTGAAGATGCAGCCATAAAACAGGGATACCAAGATGAAAAATTCTCAGCAGTTCTGTAAATAACCATCAAGGGAAACCTGAAACTAGAACTGCCTTCAGAACCTGGACACATCATTTCATCATTGGGGATCTAATCAGCAAAATTACTGGGAATGCACTGGCACATAGAACAAATACTTAGGTACTTAACTAACACACAGGTTAGTAGGATGATGGCACACACTTCAGTACAACTAATAATACAGTCTGTTTCTTGCCTTTATTTTCTAGCTTGGCTGGATAGGAATGCTCACAGTATTGTGAAGGCCGCATTTTAATTTTCTATCTGTAAATGCTCTATGATTTTCTCGTTTCCTCTTTTGAAATCATGCCTTCTGGTTGAATAGTTTGTTAGCTGGTTGAATGGATGTGCATGAGAATGGGGCAGCTCTTGCCTCCTTTGTGGTAGAACTTCAAGAATTATGAATGGAGTCTCGAATTCCAAATGCAAGTTTGTATTGTGCCGTGTGTACTACCATGGCCTGCTAGTACTAAGACTAACACCTTTATAAGAAAATTATGCTGGCTTGGCACCCCAGAGCAACAGTGGAGGTAATAACACTGGGTCCTCCTATTGCACTCCCCAGCTACTCTCACTAACTAGCTACAGGGGCTTTAGTGGAAGGACCTTGGAGAAAACTAATCTGCAAATACTGAGTGGGGCTGAGAGTGAGCAGTACTGATTGAGCCATAAATATTTTTAACTATGCTGTAGGAGGCACTTTTTCTTCTCTGTGTAACATTGGATATCAGCTTCACTAGTGTGGATGTAGTTGGATAATTTATAATTTCTATAAATATGATTATAAGGAAAATGAGTACAATTGAGGACTCTAGGTGATTTATGGTAAATAAACTTAAAAATAGCATGGGCCAGAAAATGCTAAACCTACTCATTCTTTCGTCTTAGGACAATACTTTATCTCAGGAATTAATACAATGAACCTTCTCTGAATTATTTCCAACACAGTGCAGTTGACATCAAAATGCTTTAGCCTGCTGCTGGGCCCTCTAAGCTCAGAGCTGCTTGAGACCATCTCCCAACACCACCTGAAGTGTTGTCAGTGGGAGGTCCTAAGCTGCAACACTGCAGAAAAACCATTATAGAGAAATGAACACACAAGATGGAAACAAGGACCACGGAATAGGGTAACTTGTTCATGCTTTCAATGTTAACATGATTTGATTATGATTGCTTGGAAAATTTACATTTGTTTCTGATCTGAAGTGAAGGAAAAGTATTGTGGTTGTAAGCAATATATAATTATTGCATGATATTGCTGGTAAGGGGGCCTTTCTACTGACAAGTACTTTACTGTACTGTGGAACATAGCATATGGAAGTTACATGCTGGGCTATCGAGAAATAAATGGGCTCTGCCTGGTGCATAGCCCAATTTACATAAATTATTGCTCACTTTTAACATTGCTCATGAGTGCTCCTTTGTGTAAATCTTTATGCCAGTGTGATTGGAATCGTACCTTTGCCAGAAATGAGCATATACTTCCTAGCTCTTGTAAAGAAAGCTTGGTAGGCAGTCAGCATGTTACACTGCTTGGCAGCAAAACTTATAAATCAAAATATTCCTCTTGATGCTCAAAACTAAACTGTTCTCCAAATGGTATCCGATCAAGACTCTGTACAACTAAAGCAGAATTTTCCTCTGCACCCCCGTAACTCTACCCTCAGTCCAATCCTCTTGATATTGGCTAACATCAAGGATCCCCACCATCCAGACCATGCCCTCTTCTCACTGCTGCTGTCAGGCAGGAGGTACAGAAGCCTGAAGTCTCACACACCAGGATCAGGAACAGTTTCTTTCCTACAACCATCAGGTTCTTGAATTGACCTGCACAACCCTAATCCTATCTCAGCAATGGAACACTAAGGACCACCCCTTGGACTTGTTTCTAATTGCATGTTTGCACTAATGTCTTGTTTTGCACAGTATTTTTCTTCACTGTCTTTTATAATTTATGTACAATTTATGTTCTGTGTGTTGTCTGAATCTATGTGCCTGTGATGCTACTGCAAGCATGTTTTTCATTATACCTGTACCTCACCGTACTTGTGCAAATGATAATAAACTCGACGACTTCTTATCCTATTAGCCTTTTTTTTATTATATTATGTGTGAACTAGTGGTTAGTAACTCATGTTCATGTACATCTGAATTTCTTTGCTTTTCCATAGCTCTTACTCTGTCAGCATAAAGAAAACAGTCTTGATTTTTCTTTTAGACTTAAAGTGGATAGCTTCACTCTTCCCAACACTGAACTGCATCTACCATAGCTTTGTCCATTCACCAAATCTGTCTGCATTCTTTTGTAAACTCCTCTCATCGCTTCAACACACTGTGCCTCCTTTCAGTCTGCATAAGGCTGTTATCGTAACATATACAAAACTAAAACTTATATAAATAGTAGAAAGATCAATCTGTCTTAAATTTAATACTAAATTAAACTCAATCGTGCCATTTGGAAGATACACAATTCAGATTAGTGGTTTACTTGGCAGTAATATGTATCAAATTTAAAAGGAAGGGAATGTACAAAATGAAGTGACATTAGAAATATTTGACTTATTAGAAATAGCAGCAATGATGGAAATTATGATTTATCACCTAATGAGTGCTCTCAATTTGGACAGCATCCAGTAAAAGCTTTCACAGTAACATATCCTTTTCTTTCACAGGGTTTACAACATGGCAGGCACAGAATAAGTGAAATAACAAATTACAGTAAGTCAGAAGAGTCAAATAGCATTTTAAAAATATGCCCTTCAAAATGTTATTTACAAGTGGACTTCTGCTAAAGTAAATGAATAGGGTGCTGTGTGGGGGTAGGTGGGACTGGTGAGGGTCCAGGAGAAATAACCATGATAAATTAGATTAGGGACTTTAAGTTTCTATCAGATATTTAATTTTTAAACTTTTTTTTCTTATTTATAGAAAAAAAATGACTGAAGCTGATAGTTAAAACATACTACAAAGACTGAATAGGATAAAACAGAGTTGGTAACTTAGGGAATGGTGTATAGGTGGGACCAAACTTAAGATTTAAAATCTTGAAGGCCACAGGAGGGAAGTATGGGAAGATTATGTTTTATTTATTTCTGTGGGATGGGATCTCCATTGCACTGGATCGCAAAAGGCTGCAGAGGGTTGTAGACTCAGCTAGCTCCATCACAGGCACAACCCTCCCCACCATCGAGGACATCTTCAAGAAGTGGTGCCTCAGGAAGGCGGCATCCATCATTAAGGACCCTCACCATCAGGACATGCCTTCTTCTTGTTACTACCTTTGGGGAGGAGGCACAGGAGCCTGAAGACCCACACTCAATGATTTAGGAACAGCTTATTCCCCTCCGCCATCAGATTTCTGAATGGTCCATGAACCCATGAACACTACTTCGTTATTCTTTTTTTTGCACTATTTATTTATTTTGTAATTTATAATCATTTTATGTCTTTGCGCTGTACTGCTGCCGCAAAACGACAAATTTCACGTCATATAAGTCAGTGACAATAAACCTGATTCTGATCGGGTGCTGATGGCAAGGCCAGCATTTATTGAACATCCCTAGTTGTTCCTGAGCTGCTTTTTTTAACCACTACAGGGCTTCCAGTATTCCCACAATATCCTTAGGTAGGCATTCCCTGGATTTGGATTTGATGAAAGAATGGCAATATATTTTCAAGTTGGGATGGCGTGTGATTTGGAGGGGAATCTGCAGATGGTGGAGTTCCCCATGTATCTACTTTATGTTGCTGGTGGTAAAGGAAATGAATATTTCAGGTGATTTTGCAATACCTGAGTAGGCTGCTTTGTCCTGGATGATGTCGAGCTTTGTGAATATTATTGGCATTGCATTCATCCAGGCAAGTGCCTAATCACATTCCCAAAATGCACCTTTTAGATGGTAAAACACGAGGTGAGTCAGTTCCCACAGGATTCTGAGCCTCTGACCTGATCTTGTAGCCACAGTATATAGTTGAATTTCTAGTGAAGAAATTGGTTAATGCAGGATTTGACAAGTTTTGAGCAGGTAGAAGAGAGTGGGAGTGATTATTTACCCCTGAAAGAAAGGCCGAAAAAGAGGCAGGGTATTTTTACATGGTAAGGTAAGAGATTGGTATGTGTTGGTCTTCAGAGAGATCTTGGTGTCCTTGTACATAAATCACTCAAAGTTGACATGCAAGTTCAGCAAGATATTAGAAAGGCAAATAATATGCTGGGCTTTATTGCAAGAGGATTTCAGTACAAGAATACAAGCACCTTGCTCCAATTACACGAAGCCCTGGTGAAACCGCATCTAGAATATTGCATACAGATTTGGTTTCTCTACTAAAGGAAGGATATACTTGTGATAGAGGAAGTATAGTGAAGGTTCACCAGATTGATTTCTGAGATGGAGGCTTTGACATATGAGGCGAGATTAAGTAGACTGGGCTTACTCTCCTGGTGTTCAGAGAAATGAGAAGTGATCTCATTGAAACGTACAAAATTCTTAAAGGGCTTGATGTTGTAGATATGGAGTTGATGCTTCACCTGGATGGAGTGTCTGGAACTAGGGGTTACAGTCTCACTATAATAGGTCAGCCATTCAGGACCGAGATGAGGACAAATTCTGTCCCTCATAGGGTGGAGAATCTTTGAAATTTTCTGCCCCAGACAGCTAATGAAGGCTCAGTCACTGCATATATTCAAGACAGAAATCAACAAATGTTTAGATATTGTGATTTGCTTCTGGAGTTAGTGCAAGAAAATGGGACTGAGGTAAAAGATCAGCCATGACATTATTGCATGCCAGAGCAGGCACAAGCGTCCAAGTGTCCTAGTCTGGCTCCTATTTCTTATGTTCCCGGGAAGCACTTTATCAATATGGTGCTCACAGAAGATAAACAGACAAGAAAGTTTGATTCAGAAATAAAGTTTTAAGCATGATTAAGATGGAGACTGATTCCTTATTTAACGGTTGTAACATTTCAAACTGCTTCCCAGGTGTGGTGGGAATATTCATACCCTGTATAGACATGCTTCATGGGACCAAGTATTCTTGATCAGAAATATGAACATGTTATCCCTAATGTGTAGAATTCATGATAAACAAACTAATTAATCCCTAGACATGCTTTTGCTGTGGATGATACTGTGCAGAAACAAATCAGGATTTAGCAGTCATATTGCTACTAGATTACTACATACTGAATATCTGTGATGGATAATACATTCTTCCTACTGTGGGCTTCACAATATTTGGAAAATGCAGCTCAAGAGTTCAGTAGAATCCATTTTACTGCTCAGCATCTGGAGACCATGAGAAAGAACTTCCCAGAAAACCGCGATTACATTTTCAGATGGAACAGTAGTACATGTTACAAGCCAGATTAAGGCTAATTCAGTTACCATGAAGCCCTGTGAGAAGTCTGAAGGAAGATTCATACCTTAAATAAAACACTCAGGTGTGGCCTAAGTATTATCAAAGTGTGGAAATGAGGAATATGTATGTCAAAGTAAGCAACATAGCAGAGTAAAGGTTCCGAAAGTTGTAATTTATATGATTAGCTGGCTTCAATCCCATTGGGGCATAAAAACAACCTATTGGGAAGAATTATGCCAGGAAACATAGAAATTCTGCCAGACCTATCGTGTTGGGGGGGGGGGGGGTGAGATGAGATGGTAGTGTGGGGGTGAAAGTTGAATGTCTTCTTTATTCTTCCCATTCTTGCCACTGAACAAGGTTCCAACTCATCCCCCTCTCTTCACAAGATCACAAGACAAGGGAGCAGAAGCAGGCCATTTGGCCCATCGAGTCTGCTCCAAGGAAAGGGAAATAGAAATGAGAAATGGGGAATGGGGGAAGAAGAAGAAGAAAAAAAAAACTATTCTAATCCCAATTACCGGCCTTATCCCCATATCCCTTGATATCCTGACTATTTAGATATCTATCTATCTCCTCCTTGAACGCCCCCACTGATCTGGCTTCCACTGCTGTACGTGGCAAGGAGTTCCACAAATTCACCACCCTCTGGCTAAAGAAATTTTTCCTCATCTCTGTTTTGAAACTGTACCCTCTAATTCTAAGATTGTGCCCTCTGGTCCTGGACTCACCCACCAAGGGAAACAGCCTAGCCACACTTACTCTGTCCTTTCCTATCAATATTTTAAATGTCGCTATGAGGTCCCCTCTCATTCTTCTGTACTCCAGCGAGTACAGTCCAACAGCCAACAAACGCTCCTCATATTTAAGCCCTTTCATTCCTGGAATCATCCTCGTAAATCTCCTCTGAACCCTCTCCAACGTCAACACATCCCTCCTAAGATGTGGGGCCCAAAACGGCGCACAATATTCCAAATGAGGCCTTACTAGTGCCCCGTAGAGCCTCATCAACACTTCCTTACTTTTATACACTATACCTCTCGAAATGAATGCCAACATAGCATTCGCTTTCTTTACCACCGATCCGACCTGGTGGTTAACCTTTAAGGTATCCTGCACGAGTACCCCCAAGTCCCTTTGTACTTCCGTGCTTTGGATTTTCTCTCCTCGTAGATAATAATCTGCCCGCTTATTTCTGCTTCCAAAGTGTACAACTGCACATTTCCCTACATTGAATCTCATCTGCCATTTCCTTGCCCATTCTCCTAAACTGTCTAGGTCCCTCTGCAACCTTCCTATCTCTTCAATACTCCCTACTCCTCCCCCTATCTTGGTGTCATCCGCAAACTTAGCCACGAAACCATTTATTCCATTCCATTTATTCTTGCTCCACTCAATCCTGAGAGTTATTCTGTAAATCCACCTGCGGCAGAATTTTCTCATATTTCTCGACAACACAAGGCTATTAAGCCCATTGAGTGTATGCTGATTCCCAGAGTCCACACATCAGTGCCATTCCTCCACTTATCTCCTTACAACCTATTCTTTCTCACATGGCCATCAAGGTCTTCTGATTCCCCTGCCACCTTCCAGCACCGACTGCAAGTTACAATGGCCAATGAAACTACCAGTAAGGCTTTGAGATGTGAGAAGAAACTATTGACTTCAGGAAAGGGGCGGAGTATATGTATTGATGGTGCTGAGGTGTACTTGATTGAGAGCTTCAAGTTCTTAGGTGTAAACATCGCCAATAGCCTGTCCTGGTCCAACCACATAGATGCTATAGCCAAGGAAACACACCAGAACCTCTACTTCCTCAGAAGGCTAAGGAAATTTGGCATTGTCCCCAATGACCCTCACCAATTTTTATAGATGTACCATAGAGACCATTCTATCTGGATCCGTCACAGCTTGGTTTGGCAATTGCTCTGCCCAAGACAGCAAGACATTGCAGAGAGTTGTGGACACAGCCAAGTATATGACGAAAACCAACCTCCCCTCCTTTGACTCTGTCTACACTTCCCGCTGCCTTGGGAAATTGGCCAACATAATCAAAGACTCCTCCCACTCTGTTCGTTCTTTCTTTTCCCTCCTTCCATTGCGCAGAAGATACAAAAGCTTGAAAACCTGCAACACCAGCTTCTATCCCACTATTATAGTAGTCTTGAATGGACCTCTTGTATGATAAAGATGAACTCTGCTCAACCTACCTTGTCATGGCCATTGCACCTTATTTGTTTACCTGCACTGCATTTTCTCTGTAACTGCAACACTATATTCTGCATTCTGTTATTGCTTTTCCCTTTGTACTACCACAATGTGGTTATGTTTGGAAGGATCTGTCTGGATGGCGAGCAAAACAAGTTTTTTCACTGTATCTTGGTACATGTGACAATAATAAACCAATTACCAATGACTAAACCCACACTGTCACAGAGAGAAAGTGGGTCCAAGGTCAGCATGAAAGCATGGCCACTAGAACTGATTGCCAGTAGCACTAAGTGCTGTGCCACTGTGATGCCAGACAGGAAGCTTGGCCTTAACAAACTTTCTTCTTTATGTTGTATTTGAATACAAGGAAAAATCACAAAGAAAATCAAGATGAAATACTTAAAAGACCTCAGTAAGTTTCTGCTAGACAAGAATATGCCACTTTAATATATATGAAAATGACTCATTGCTAAATATTATAGTTTACCTGCCTATTCTTTGCAATGTTTTAGCTATAGAAACATTACTTCATTTTAATGTGGGAGCCACATGTGTGTACTTGAGAGATTTCAGGGCATTTGGAAAACTTGACATCTCACAAAGTCAATGTCCAAGTAATGCAAAGAACAAAGTAATAAGCAACTGGCCAATAATAGTCTTGGATGGCCCATTTACACAGTAGCCAAGAAAATAGGAGACAAATATTGAAAGCAGTGCTCTGCAAAATAGTTTTGTTTTGCAACAGAAAAGTGTTTCAATAAAAAGTTAGGCTGTGAAAATCACACATCTGCAATATGTCAAATGTCACCATATTTGGAAAAATTGTAGATGCAATTAGAAAACCACGTTTTATTTTATAAATAATAGAAGATTTTGTGAACAGTGGAATCATTTAGGAGCAAACTGGAAACATGTTATATAATTGTTCTTATCAAAATAAGTGGATATGGCTGTTGCTACAGTAGTCAGAGTTAATGTGACCTTTATATAACTGAACCATAAAAGACAGCTCAGGCAGACAATCAACAATGGCCAGACCGCTCTGTAGGATATAGAATAGATCGAGAAAGATGATTGGATAGATATTTAAAGCCAACCTGGTACTAACCCACCCTATTTAATTCATTATTAAGTGCAAAGATTTAATGGAATGTTTGTCACCAGTGGCAGTCTCATCTAAAAGTAACTTGGCAATCAAGTGCATTTTATTATTACCATGTACTAGTTTAAAATGTGAAGAGATGAACATTTTATATTGAAGGGTGCATGTATCAAATATTAACTAACTGTGGAAATTTGCAACACAGGCTGTCCCTAGGTTACTAACGCCCAAGTTACTGAAAGCAGTATGAACAAGCTCTCATAATCTTATTAAATTCAAAAGTCCTACGTACATACATACATTTGTTCCTATGGACAGAAGAACTAGTTTTCTCTCTCTCTCCACTTTTGGTAATTGTTCTTTCTTATCAGTCTTAAGTGCTTTTGACACTATTCATTACAATACTGGGGAGGTGTGGTTACCAATTTTTGTGCATCCATCAACTTATGGACATCAATAAAAACAGAACTCATTCAGAACCTGAGGATGGCCTGTAAAATTCCATTTTTATAAATGACTAATTTCAACTATTCAGCATTCACCTCAATCCCTTCCTCAAATGGAAACACTGACATTCAGCGCTGACTGCTCCTGATCCTTATAGTAAAAGCCACCTCTGTTATTTTGTTCTGAGGGCTTCTCTTGGCTGTCTCACACAGTTCTGCTGCTTCCATTCATGGGGACCCTGAATTGCCACTCCATTGCACTAAGCACAAAGATCACATTGGATGTCACTCATTAAAGAAACACCCAATTGTTGAAGTACAAATTTGGACTAATTTGTACAAATTTGGACAAATTCATTCTTTAAATTGATTAAAAGGCAGAATGGCAGTAAAAATAAGTGAACATTTGTTAGTGAAGTACATAGAACATAGAACAGTACAGCACAATACAGGCCCTTCGGCCCACAATGTTGTGCTGAACTTTAAACCTCGCCTAAGACTATCTAACCCCTTCCTCCCACATATCCATCTATTTTAAATTCCTCCATATGCTTATCTAGTAATCTCTTGAATTTGACCAATGTACCTGCCTCCACCACCACCCAAGGCAGCGCATTCCATGCCCCAACCACTCTCTGGTAAAAGACCTTCCTCTGATATCTCTCTTGAACTTCCCACCCATTACTTTAAAGCCATGCCCTCTTGTATTGAGCATTGGTGCCCTGGGAAAGAGGCGCTGGCTGTCCACTCTATCTATTTCTCTTAATATTTTGTATACCTCTATCATGTCTCATCTCATCCTCCTTCTCTCTAAAGAGTAAAGCCCTAGCTCCCTTAGTCTCTCCTCATAATGCATACTCTCTGAACCAGGCAGCATCCTGGTAAATCTCCTCTGCACCCTTTCCAATGCTTCCACATCCTTCCTATAATGAGGCGACCAGTAATGGAGTTTGATTATCTCTTTAGTGAGCAGTTCTAATTGTGAATGCATTTATATTGCAGTATTACAGTAGTTTTTGAAGAATTGTTTCTGGTGAATACTTCTCGAATTTATCAGAAACTTCAATATGTTTACACGGCTATTCTATGAAGTCATAGAGATTGTTAATCTACAAAAAAAGAAGCATTGAGATATGAAAGGTACAGGAAATAACCAAATCTATCTCTTCTATTAACTTTAGTGTGAGTGGGGCCTGAACTTAGGCTATTGCAGCTCTATTTATTCCAGACTAATCATTAAGAAGAAAGAGGTCTAATGGTCAATTAATAGGCTCAGCTTCAAATTAAGACCTGAATGGCTGTGACAAGTTGCATTGGACATTCCAACGGGTTCCTTCAGATCACCAAGTAGATTCTGAAGAGCTAGATGTCAAAGTTAGAAGCCTTTGGACTTCCCCTTTCAGGAACGTGAGTGCACTGTTTGCCCAAGATTTTATGCCTGTCATTGGGCACCATTTGATTTAGTCCCAAATGAGCCAAATGGCTCTATGGAGATGTAAATTCTATGAGAAATACAGATGTGCAAATACACCTATGAAGATGCAAATTTTCTGAATTACTGATGGGGAGAGGATATGAGACCCAATACTGATCTAACCTTGCATGCAGAGAAGATTAACATTTGATTGGTGTTTACAGCCATGGTGAGTTTAGACAAACTTACTCCAGCAATTAAAGAGTCAATAACTAAAGAACACTGATTTATGGTTACTGTTTAGAGAACGAGAAATTCCATGATGAAGAAGATTTTCTGCACAACAGTTCGTTAGGGTTTGAAATGCGCTACCAGAAAGGGTTAGTGATGCAAGATTCAATAGCTAATTTCAAAAGGTCATTTGACAAAGAGAAAGCATTGCTGAGTTATGGAGAATGATCAGAGGAATTGGAGTATTTTGGATTGTAGTTCGAAAGAACTGAGGATAGATTTGTTGGGCTAATTGGCCTCCTTTATATCATTCTCTGAACCACAGCAATTATTCTTGCAATTAGGAGAAACCTTAATACAACTAGTCGTGTGGCCCAGACTAATAACAAATGACGAAACTAACCAAAAGCAGCTACGGAATAATCACTGTTTTGGATTAAAAAATATTTAATGTACCTACCAACATGTGGTCCTGGGTTTAATTGTTGTTTCCTAGTCTGCAACAGTAGGAGGCCACAGTGGAATGGAACAATGAGGGACAATGGAACCTCTGACATTTTCTGTTTATAGAATATCTACTGGCATGGGTCCAGCTTGACCTTTGTTCCACCCTGGCCTCTGAACTCTAATGTGGACAAAGTCCTGAGCACAATTGGTAATTCACCAGACATGTATTTAAACTCCGTTGGAAGAAGGGATAAAATACATTTTTCAGAGTTGGTTGATACATACTCCTTGTGCACAATCCTCGTGCAGACTTTCCTTTGCGTGACAATCGGAAAGCTTTTAAAAGCCGAGGTTTCAAATTTTGGATTGCAGTGAATTTTTTCCCCTGGATTCCAAATCACCAGTTGTTCCCATGTGCAGACCCGTCTCACCAGTCTCTAATTAGATGATGGTGTAACTCAGGAAATCTAACAGCGACAGATCTCATTCTGTGTATCCAATATTATGGCTTCTACCCTCTGGTCTATCTGGCAGGATGATTAAAAAGCATTCTCATGAGGCATCCAATAAACAGCTTTATATTCACATGAAATGAGTGAATAGCCTTTCAGTAAAATGTATCATTTCCTGTTGCTTCTCATGAATAACAAATTTTTATTTCTATGCATCACAGGCCAAATACACTCACAAATTAGTCTTAGGCTTAGAAATTGCTCCACATCATATTTTTGACTTAAAACAGCTTTGTGTAACACTCTGATGCTGTTTGTAAGGGTCACGCAAAGAGTGAAAGATTCAATTGTGAAGGTCACAGAATAGCATTGTTAGGTTTTCCTGTTCTCAGTTACAGCCTGGCTTTCCATATTAGTATCTTGCAAGTTCTCACAGTAATCACAATGTAGCACAACAGGTGTGATCTTTGCAGGCTGCTCTTAAATAGACATACCACAATACAAGCGAGACTCTTCCAGTAACTGGGGAGTGTTGCTACTGAATAAATACATTCTGCAATAATGGGGGAAGGTAGGAGAGTGCTCTTAGGGAGAAGGATTTGGGCAGGTTGATGAAGAACAGTTACTTTAGGAGATATGTTTTTGTGCATGGGGGCCAAGGAGATCCTCCAGCACAACAGCAAGTTGCTTGTGGCAGACGAGTACCAGAGGGCTTCCTTTAAGGACATGAATGCAGTTTCTGAATGCCTGCACTTGGGGAAAGCCTGAAATACAGGCAAATGGCTGTACTGCACTGCTTACTCCTGTAGAATGAAGAAGAAGGAAATGAATTCTATGCTCTTTTATGTGCAAACCACATGTAATAGGCTTCTGTGGGTTAAATCGCACCAGCGCTCATTGCTGACACTTGTAGAGAAATTAGCCCAGGCAATTCCTCTCAGCGTGGATGATGTTTGCCCAGTGTCAGTTGCTCAGTTAATGATGTCACCTTGTGTGTAGCAGCCATTTCCATGATTACTGGATTAAATTAAGCTGTGACATATGACCTTCACTTATTAGACACAGAGAAAGAAACAGCAAACCCCACAGCAGGTTAGCAAAGAGATCTGAATTGAAGAGCAGTTGTGAGCTGTCCACACAGCTCCCTGTGAGAACTGTACACAGCCCATTTTAGTACATGAAACAGCACAAAATGGATCCTAACTCCACTTTTAACACATATTTGTCCAATTTTGCAATTTTTTTCCGGAGGATTTGCTGATTAGCTGTTAGCACTATACACAGCCTATTTAGAGCAACAAAAGAAGACAAAATCCAGTTTCTTGACAAAGGACTGTTGTTTTCCAGAAGGGTGTAGTTGAAAACTCACTTCAGACCAACAGTGTGTGTTGCACTATTGTCGACATCATTTGGAGGAGTTTCACACCAGAAAAAGGGCTAGGAAGAATGCAAATCCTACCAAGAAACATGGGTAAGCCACCCAGAAATGTGTAAAAAGTTGTTCTACTCCTGGTAAACCCAACTTTTATTTTGGATTTGTGTGAATGTATTTCTAGCTCAATGCACCAACTGGTGTTACCTGTGTGTAATCTTTCTATCTGACTGTTCCAGGCTCAAGGAGGAGAAATTAATTTTGGGCAGAGGTGAAAGCATGTGGTAGCAAACTGGAAGCATGTTTTCCACCTCTTCTACTGATGTCAATGTTAAAGGAAATCAGCTGGGGTATATAATGGTCTCTCAGATTGTTTTGACCTGTTTTGTGTAATAGCCTATGACTAATATTACTTTCATGTCCTGCCTTACTTTCTTATTCAGAGGTAAAAGCCAATCTTTGGCCTTCCTGTAGACCAGAGCCATAAACCAAAATTAATTTGGAATGAGAGTTCCAGCATAGACTCAAAGAAGTGAAGGGCTGCATTCTATGCCATTATCATTTTATGACTCTATGATTGATCCTACAATCACCAACTGCAATCCCAAACACGCTCCCCATCCTAACAACACCAGCATCCACTCTCCCCGTCCTAACACCAGTCTCCACTTCACCCCATTACATATATAAAAATAACAAGGCATCTTTTCTAGAAATTCATCCTCGGTCGGTAGCTTCAAACATATTGCATAGATGTATTGCAGAATAAATATGTCTTGGAGAGAATTGCAAACTGCATGATTAAAAAAACCCAGCATTTTGTACTGCATTCTGCCTGGTTTTCTTTTTAAATGTGGCTATGGTGCGGTGGTTGAAGTGGGGTTGGGAGTGACTCGGCTAGGATGAACAGAAATGTGGCAACACATCTCCAGCAAATTTCCTGTCTGCTCCAGATCTGCCTGTAACTTGGTGGGAGGGAAAGGGCTGGAGACCCCAGGCTGATGCCGAGCAAGGAACTGATCAGAATTTGTACAAGACAAACAGATTATTCCCTCCATGTTATGAAGAGATCTGAAGTGGGAAGGATATTCAGAAAGAATTCATAGAATGATATCGTTTAAGAGGTTATGGTTAAAAAAGAAGCTGAAAAATATGGCGTTTTCACTGAAATTGAAAAATATGAGGTGGCATGGTGGTGCAGCAAGGTAGTACTGCTGCCTCACAGCTCCAGTGGCTAGGGTTTGATCCTGATTCCTGGTGCTGTCTTTGTGGAGTTTGTATGTTTTTCCTGTCACTGCTTGGGTTTTCCCAGGGTGCTTCAGTTTCCTCCCATCTTCTAAAGATTGGTTGGTGGGTTAATTGACTGCTGTAAATTATCCCTAGTCTAGGTCTGTGATAAGAGAGAGCATGGGTTGTAGGGGAACAAGTAGGGGGATGGGATTGACAGGTTTGCTCTGAGAGCTGGCAAAGATTTGATGGGCTGAGATCTGACCCTCTTCTGCGTCATGAGAAATATGAGAATAAGTGAGACTTCAGGAGGGGGAAATGCTGAAGCATTCATTTCACTTTTTGGTGAATTGATAACTGGATGGAAGTGTATCAGAATGAGAAGGAAGGTTAAAAAGTTGCTGAAGCATAGCTATGAGGCAGAACATATAATGTAGTTTGAAAGATATTTGGATTAAATTTACAAAAGAAAAAAATAGACGATTGAGAGGAAAGGGCAGCAAATTGAGACCAGCACTGATGGGTCCATGAGTCCAGTTGAAGAACTATTACTGTAGAAACAGAATAGGTCAAACAGTCTTTTTCAGCTGTCTCTATTATGGTTCTACTTCTTAATTCTACATTTCTGTACTTCAGAACTTTATAATGATCCTTGAGACTTTGAATTTGTATGTGATTATCAATGATTTCCTGCAACAACATCAGTTAAAGATTACGGTGTGGGTCTAAAATCAATGTCCATCAAGGATGAAAGGTTTTTCTTATGAAAAGAGTCAACTATAACTGGGGCTCTTTTTATGAGAAGAGAAAATTAAGTGATGATCTGATCAAGCTGGGAAATAAGATGTAAGGGTTGCTGCATTTCATTAATTGTGTTGATTGGTAATGAAAGCATTTTCTTATTTTTGGCTGCAACTAATTGGAGCAAACATAATACTATGAGCTTGGCACAAAATTAAGAATTAGCAGCCTATTTATTTTGCCGTCCTGACTTTCAACAGCTTTCCTTAGATGAACAGATCTTTTAAGTTACACATCTCTCAATCTAAAAGACAACTGCAACCAGATCTAAATTTACGTGGCCAATTAACAGGAAGACAAATCCACGGTGGATATCAGGAATTAGTTATATTTAGACTGTCAGCTGCTTACCCTGGGATAGTAAGATTCCTTGGCAAAATAAATTGTCAACAAAGCCATTTTAAACTGCAGCCAAATCCACATGTATGCAGCCATGATTTCAGTGTTGTTGCCAGTCCTGTCTGTGAAATGGAAATTGTTACAAAGGGCTGTTTTTCCCCATAATTTCCCATCTGTGGCCCATTTGTAGAATGCAATTTAAGCATGCCAGGTTACATATTGTGTTCTCAGCAATATTTTACAAGTAGGACTGAAGGGGATTTCAGGAGCATGGTGGGATGCTGGGTAGTTCTGTCTGATTCAGGAAACAGTTTTACCTCAATTGCTTACACTCTTGGATTTGAGTTTTCTTTCTTGCAGAAGGAGTCTTTTTCCCAGGGTTGGGGAATCAAGAACTAAAGGGCATAGGTTTAAGGTGCAAGGAGAAAGATTTAATAGGAACTCGAGGGGCAAATATTTTACACAAAGGTGATATGTAAATGGAATGAGCTGCCAGAGGAGGTGCTTGAGGCAGGTACAATAACAACTTCTAAAAGACATTTGGACAGGTACATGGATAGGAAAAGTTCAGAAGGTTATGGGCCAAATGCTGGTATATGGGACTAGCTTGGATGGGCATCTTAGTTGGCATGGACCAGTTGGGCTGAAGGGCCTGTTTGCTTGCTGTATGACTCTGTGACTCTAAGGAGGTTGAACCCTATTCAAGGCAGTAGCTCGCATTAAGGAGGTAGATACCCACTTAAAGAAGGCACTCTGGCAATCATGGCCAGGAGAGTCGGGGAGGGGGACAAAGACAAGGTCACATGGGCTGCCAGCACTGGTTTGTCTCCCTTTGGCCTTTCCTCACTCCATGCACTCTGCATGGCGCACTTGATCCAGCTTACACCAGGATACTGTAGTCTGCAGCCAGACTAGGGTTTAGTAAATTCGCAAATGATACGAAGATTGGTGGTGTTGTTGATAGTGTAGAAGACTGGCAAAGGATACAGCGAGATACAGATCAGTTGCAGATATGGGCGGAGAAATGGCAGATGGAGTTTAATCCAGCCAAACGTGTTGCACTTTGGGAGATCAAATGTAAAGGGACAGTACACTGTTAATGACAAGACCTTTAACAGTGTTGATGTACAGCGGGCTCTCGGTCTAAGTCCATAGCTCCATGGAAGTAAGGTTGCTAGGGTGGTAAAGAAGGGGTTTGGCATGCTTGCCTTTATTAGTCGAGGCAATGAGTTCAAGAGTCAGGAAGTTATGTTGCAGCTTTATAAGACTCTAGTTAGGCCGCATCTGGAGTATTGCATTCAGTTCTGGTCACCCCATTATAGGAAGGATGTGGAGGCTTTGGAGAGGGTGCAGAAGACATTTACCAGGATGCTGCATGGATTTGAGGGTATGTGCTATGAGGAGAGGTTCGACAGACTTGGGTTGTTTTCTCTGGAGCAGCAGAAGCTGAGGGGAGACCTAATAGAAGTTTATAAGATTATGAAAGACATAGATAGAATTGGTGTCTTTCTCCCAGGGACAAAATGTCTAATACTAGAGGGCATGCATTTAAGGTGAGGGGGGGGTAAGTTCAAAGGAGATGTGTGGAGCAAGTTTTTTACACAGAGAGTGGCAGGTGCCTGGAATGTGCTGCCTGGGGTGGTGATGGAGGCAGATACGATAGTGGCATTTAAGAGTCTCTTAGGCAGATGATTATGCAGAGAATGGAGGGATTGGGACATTGTGTAGGTGGAAGGGATTAGTTTAGTTAGGCATTTAATTGCTAGTTTAATTAGTTCAGTGTAACATTGTGGGCCTGTTCCTGTGCTGTACTGTTCTATGTTCTATTTTCCAGATGCCTGAGACCCAAAGGTGCTCCATTGTCATTTGAGGCCCTTGATCTCCCAATCTAAAGGCACCAGGGAAATAACTGATTGGAAGATAAAAGAAAAGTATATAAAATGCTGAAAATACTCAGAAGACAGGCAGCATCTGCAGAGAGAGAAACTGAGAGAAAGAGAGTTAATGGTTCAGGTTAATGCCCCTTCACCTGAACTGGGAAAAGTTAAAAATCAAACATGTTTAAGTTGAAGAGGAGTGGGGTGGAGAGAACAAAGGACGTATCTGTGATAGTGGGGAGATTGAGGGAGACTGAACCAGGTGAAAGGTTGTGGTGCTGCCTGAGTGAAGGTGACAGAAGCTTAACTACAGCTGATCAGACTGGAGCAGATGAAATTAGAAGGGGATAAATAAGAGAGTAAAAACTTCTAGATACAGTATATGAGAAAAATAAAAACAGAGTAGTTGCTGAAAACCTGAAACAAAAGAGAGTGCTGGAAATACTCAGCAGGTCAGGCAGCATCTGTGAAGAGAGAAGAACTGAGTTAATGATACAGGCTGATGACCCTTCATCAATACTGGCCAACTCTGACACAGACTGGTTATCTGAAATTGTTGTATTCAATGTTAAGTCCTGAGAGCTGTAGTGTACCTGGAGAGCAGATGAGATGGTGTTCCTCAAGCTTATGATGAGCTTTGCTTGAACAGTGTAAGAGTCCAAAGACAGATATCTGTTTGAAGAATTTATTTTTTGTCAGGTAGCAAAGTGAGAGTAAACACCATGTAACTGGAGAGAAGAAGGGGAAGTGTGGGGCTGCTGGTGACTGAGGAACGGAGAGGTGGTTTACATGGTATTGTTTGTTGAACTGGCCCCTGAAAGCTCTGGGGAGGCAGGGGTGCTGGTGGTTGTCATGTTTTCACCTCTTCTTCCTGTACCCCGCCCCCCCCCCCCAAGCCCCCAACCTCTTTGTGCTCCTGCTCCTTGTTGTTGCTATTCTGATGATAGTGAAGTTCACCCTTCACGTTTCTGAAGTAGTGCAAAAGCAACAAGTATTTCCATTGATATAATGTCTTTCACAGGATAAAATATCCCAAGGCATTTCTCTGGATTGTCATCAATCAAAACTTGACACAAGGCCATACAAAGCAAAGAAGTGAAGGTAGTGAGGAAGAATTCAGAGCTTGCGCACTTGGCACTGAAAGCATCATTGCCGAGATGGAGCAAGGTTATGCACAATAGTGAGAATACAAAGATTCTAGATGATTTTAAGCATGGAGGAGATACATAGATAAAGGCACAAGGTCATGAAGCCATTTGAAAACAAAGATTCTTTTTAAATTAAGTATAACATCATGGATCCTGTTGTAGACCTGTTCTGTACTTTGCTTTTGTGTTCTCTTTGCTTGTCTCTTCACATTCTCCTTCTTTGTCTGCCCTTTCCTTTGGGGTGGGAAGTGATGTCTTGCAGTGGGAAATTTAGTCACCAACTGGGGGCAGTATCTTGCCCTTACACCTCCCCAGTTACTCACTTCTAATACACATCCTTAACTCACCCTAACCACGCTCCTTCTCGAAATGCTGTTTGCTCTTTGAACTACCAAGCCAAAACCAATTCCTTTCCTCGCCTCTGCTTTACTGTCAAACCCCTTGCCCTTAACCATCCATCCACTCACACCCATTCATTGTACCAGAAGCAGCTACTGGAAAGCAGAAGAGCATTCATCTTCGACCTTACAATCTCTGTATTTCTCATATATTCTTACACTTCCATTAGGAGTACAATTGCTACAAAAAAAACTGACATCTATGTGCTTTTTGACATTGAATTCCACCTGCTACCTTTTAGACTGTTCCACCATTTTCCAGTTTCCTTTGCTATTCCAAAAAAATGCAAGAGGTTCAGTCGGGGCAGAAGCATAATGATGAATGTCCTGGACTGTAATCCAAAGACCTGTACTTTTGATCAGTTTACATGAATTCAAGTCACATCATGAGCAGCTGGGAAACTTATATTCAGTTATGTACATAATTTGGAATTATAAAAAAAACTGTAATTGATAATGGGTATATCAAGGCATACAGAATTAGTGCAAGAAAGTGGCACTGAGTTAAAGGTGATCAGCCATGATCTTACCGAATGGTGGAGTAGGCTCAAGGGGGCGAATGTCCTACTCCTGTTTCTCTTATGCCCTTAATGATGTATGAGAAATAAAGGATTGTTGTTACGATCTGTCTGAATCACAAATGCCCTTTAGGACAGAAAATCCGCGATCTTTACCAAATATGTGACTCCAAATGCATAGTCATGAAATGGCCTAGGTAGCAAATTAGTTTACCAAAACTACTACCAGCAAGGATAATACCTGGCAGACCACCTGGCTTTGATCTCTGTCCCTGGTTTTTCAATGGGAAAGGCACCATCAGTCCTGTCACAGTATTCTTCATAAAGATAAGGAGCTGCCCTTAAGTTGGGAGAGCTGCCTCACAGATTATTTGAGTCACACTCAGAGCCAACATCCCAGGCTCCTCCATGATCATTCCACCAGCAGGACAGATGCCACAGTGGTGTACAGTCAGGAGGGGAAGCCCTGGGAGTCCCCAACATTGATGGCTAGCCCCATGAAGTGTAGAGGTAACAAATCTGACACAGGCAAGGAAAGTTGCTGAGCATCACATCCTTCAGCTGATAAGAACATAAAAAAATAGAGAATCAGTACTCCTCCATGCTCTGAAGACACAAGGACATGAAATGTATTCTGAACAAGAGACTTTGATGTCCATCACTGAGAGTGGGCTTGGTAGCACCTCCACTCTGCTGGCTAACTCTGAGAGGAAAAAGTTGTCAGCCTGGGTTTGCAGTTGGTGGTGAGAGAACCAACATAAAGTCACAAGCTATTCATCTTCACCAATCAAGTTTAGAACATCAAACACTACAGCACAGTACAGGCCCTGTGGCCCACAATGTTGTGCTGATATTTAATTCTGCTCTAAGGATAAGTCTGTTGCCAATAGATCTGTCCATGACTGTATTTGTGGGTAATCACTGTGCAGACTGTGGTCCTGCCCTCACAATGAGGACATTTCCTCATTATGTAATGTGTCACTGTGTGAAAGTAAGTAGATTCAGAACATATTTAGCAGCTCAGAGCAACAAACAATCCGCTGGAGGGAATCAGCGGGTCGAGCAACATCTGTGTGGGGGAGGAAAGGAATTGTCGATGTTTTGTGTTGAAACCCTGCATCATGTCAGGACTCAGCTCAAGATTCCAGCATCTGCAGTCTCTTATGGCTCCAATTCCTTTCCCTCCACAGATGCTGCTCGGACCCGCTGAGTACCTCCAGCAGATTGTTGCTCCAGATTCCAGCATCCACAGTCTCTTGTGTATCTTTTAGCAGTTTGGACCTGGGTATCTAGGAGGGGCCATGAACCATCAGCAACAGCAAAACCTGTAACCTCAGTCTGCAATTATCATCAGGAGACCAACCCAGTTTCAGTGAGGAGGTTAGAAGAAATGCCAAACCATCGAGGGAGTACCTTCTCCAGAAAGACTGCAGCAGATCGAGGATGTGGCTCTCCAACACAGAGCAATTAGGGATGGAGGATAAATGCTGGTCTTGACAGTGATACCCACATCACATGAGTGAATTGAGGAAAAATGGAAGTATGTGAAATCTGAAGCAAGGAGATAGCACATTTGGCCCAACCAGTCCATGCTGGTGTATATATTCCTCAAGTTCTTCCTCTACTCTTCCCTCCCTGACCCTAATTCCATTCTCTATCATGCATGCATCAAGTCATTCTTAAAATACATTAATACTATCTGCTTCAGCCATTTTACGTAGCAATGACTTTATCACATCACCCTCTGGGTGAAGAAACTTATGTTAAATTCTTCATTTCATTTGGTGATGGCTAGCTTTTCTTGTGAAGCTGAATGACCTACTGACAACTCCTCAAGAGTCTAGACAGGTACCACTAACAATGCTTCCAGAAGATCCACTGGAAGATCTTTGAAGTCACTATCACCAAAACTGACAGAATAATCCTCAGGCATCAACTCTGCTGAACCGGATATTGAGTGTGGAGGCCAGAATTTTGTCTCTTGATCAAGCCTTCTACACCCAGCTTGACCATGGTCAGAGTACCCATGGTGGTCAGAAGAAGTGTTGCAAGGACCTGCTGAAAGAGGAAAAGCACTCTGTCCTCGAAACTGAAAAGAGAGGAATGGAAAGGGGAAACCCCTCCTGCTAGCAGGCAGATGACCTGTGAGGAAACGTCTAGACCTTCTGCAGCTGGGTTTGTGGTTCCAGGATCGGTCTCCTGAGTCATCTTTGAAGACATAAGTAAATCTGTGGTAAAGATCATCTTTGAATTGAGGGATTTCCGATGACAGCTATCTTATATTTATGGCCCCTTGATCTTGGATTCAACATCTAGTGGAAATAGTTTCTGCACATTTATCCTATCAAACCCATTTATAATTTTTAAGACCTCAGTCCACCATTTTCAAGGAAAATAGTCCCTACTTGACAAACCTTCCTTGCTAGTCCAATCCTCTTAACTGTAGTAACATCCTTGCAGATCTTTTCACTCTCTTCACTGTTTCAATATTCTTTTCTGTTGCCTAGAGAGCAGAACCGCACAAAATGTTCCAAAAGTAGTCTAACCAAGGCACAAAATAAATTTAATTTTACCTCCTTGCATTTGTATTCTATTCAACTGTAAATGAATTCCAGTGCTTTGTTTGTATTCCAATGCCTTGTGTTGCTAGTTTTATCAATTGGCATTTCAAGTTCCCTTTGCTGTTCTTACCTATTTAGTTTCTTATTTCCAATACATTAATGGCTCCCCTATTCTTCCTGTTACAGTATATCACATCACACTTTTCTATATTGAATTTCACTTGACATTTATCAGCTCAATCTGCAAGCCAATTCATGTCTTCCTGTGGTTTGTGGTAGTGTCCCCATGTTTACCGCAACCATAATATTGTCTATAACTTTCAACACCATATCACCAAATCATTTATGCAAATAGGAAATGACACATGTCCAGAACAGAGCTCGGCAAGACAATATCTCCCACTCTCTGACAAATGGAAACAACTGAGGTTAAGTCCCATTCCAGGAACTTGAGCACAAAATTTCAGATGGATAATCCAAGCCTGTACTGAGGGGAGCATTGCACCACTGCAAGTGTCCATTTTGGGATGAAATTTTAAACCAAGGATGCTATTCTGAAGAACAAGAGAGTTTTCTCTGGTATCTTTTCTCATGATTCTTTTGTAGGATACGCACATTGCTGGCAAGGAGGCAGTTGGGAGTCAACCACCTGGTCCTGGAGTCACATAGAGGCCAGACTGGGTGTAGACAGCACATTTTTTTTCACTGATGGACATGAATTAACGAGACTGCCAATATTACCCGCTCAAACATTAGTTCTTAAAAAAAACTGATTGTCCATACACTCTCCCAATGCTGTTTGTGTGAACTGGCTGTGTACATAGCAGCTATTATACTTCCTGCATTACAACAGTGATCACTGTCCAATAGTAACTAACAATCTGCTGGAGGAAGTTAGCGGGTCAAGCAGCATCTGTGGGGGGAGAGGAATTGTCCACATTTCAGGTCGAAACCCTGCATCAGGACTGGTAGCAACAAACAATACGCTGGAGGAACTCAGAGGGTCGAGCAGCATCTGCAGGGAGAAAGGAAATGTTGATGTTTCGAGTCAAAACCCTGCATCAGGACTGGAATATCAACCATTCCTTTCCCCCTACAGATACTGCTCAATGCGCTGAGTTCCTCCAGCAGATTGTTTGTTGCTTCAGATTCCAGCATCTGTAACTTTCTTATGTCACGATCCAATAGTACTTCATTGTATGTAAAATATTTGGGAATAATCGGAAAGGGATGTGAAAGGTGCTTCATAAATGCACAACTTTACTTTCTTTCCACTCCCTCCCCCAGTTTTCACTTTGTTAGCTATGTTTCTGCCCCTCTGCACACCAACCCCTTACTTTCCACACTTTAATTTTCATAATGAGCCTCTTCTGTGCACTTTATCCTTATTTGTAAAGTTTGCACAAAGGCACACATCCTAATATGTGAATTGATCTGTAAGCCCGAGCAAGTTCATGGAATTAAGATATAATATCAGTGCAACCAATAATTCTGACAGGATATATTTATTTTTATATTCTAAAAAAAAGGTTATCTGTTTTACTTATCCAGTCACTGGCATTTTATTGCTCATCCCTTGAACTGGGGCAGTTAAGAATCGGCCACATTGTTGAGTTTGCCTCTGTCCAAATGTGGATAATAATAGCAGATTTCCTTCATTACTGAAGTGGATGGATGGTTACAGCAAACTGGTAAGATCCTGGTCACCATCACTGATTCTAGCTTTTCCGTTCAAATTCAAGTAATCACTTGAATTCCGTTTAAATTCAATAATCACTTGAATTTAATTTCTCAGCTGCTGTGGTGGGATTTGAACTCACATCTCTGGATAAATAATCCAGAAACATGAGCACTTTGTTACCATACCCTGACAACTAAATAAAGGCAAAGTCAATTTACCAATTTAAAGTTTGAAATCTTAAATTGTACACAAGATTTATTTTTGGGAGAAGCAGGAGTTGACCTTGAATCCATTCCATCAAAGGTCACAATCTATGTACTCATGAGAATCATGAAAAGCCAAGCAGGGAGGGTTGATGAAAAGTAGGAAGTACGAGGGAGCTGCCACAAAACATTGCTACCTCTCCCCGAGACCGGTGTACAGAAGCACTTCTTGTTTCTGCCTTAATGCATCTGAGCTCTTCCTGTACACCTGATGGGTGTTTTTAGCCAGCGTTGTAAGCACTGACTATGAACCTTTTACGAGGAACTGGACTCTGTCCAACCTTCTGGAATGAGAACAGTGTTGATAGTTTTCAGAGGCCAAAACGGCTGCTCAAAATGGGTCATTAGCTTCCAGCATGCAGAGGCACCGGTGGGTGGAGCACCAGAGACTCTTTTGAAAGGGGGAAAGCAGGTTTGTGAATTGTCACCAAATGCCTCTTCCTACAATCGCAATTCTGCAAAACATCTTCCAGTCTCCACATCTGGAACTGTAAAATAAAAGCTAGCAAATAAGTTGCTTTCATTAGTCTCCTAAAATAAACTAACATATATAAATATTTATTAAATATAAGGCAGTTGCAGAGAAAACATACCAGCAATGAACAGAATGAGTGGCTGGATTTCCAGTTATATCCAACCATTACAGGCAAGAAATTGCATTGGCAGTATATATTCAGAATCATATCAATGTTTTCACTTTAACTTCCTTTTCCTCCCTCACTCCTCCTTCATTCCCTTTCCTTACCCCTTTTTATTTGTCTCCCAGCTTCATCTTCCCTTGGCCTTTCTTTTTGTCTCCTATCCCTTCATTTAGTCACTTCACTCCCTTAAACTTACTTACTCTTTCTCTCCCTTTATTTTCACACCCTTCTACTTCTCTCCCTCTCTTATACCCTCTTGGGTACTTCCTTTCCACACCTCTCATTTCTCCTACTTCCCTTTTCCTCCTCCATTCTCCTGTAAAGATACCAAAAGATGGTTAGGGCATAATTCCAAGGGTTCTGGCTGCACCCTGCCTCTTCACCCAAGTATTTATAAGTGATCCATAGGAGAGCTTGTTGCTTGTCTACTCTGTTCATTCACAGGAGTGATCACTGCATAACCCTAATTCTAATGTAATTCAGTAAGAACCTGACCCATGTTACCACTTAGTCAACCCACTGGTCTTGATGAGTTAAGGCCCACGAATCCATGCTGCTTTAGGTAGGACTACTTTATGTCTCTTTCAGCTTATGCCATGCGTCATGTTGACCTTTACTACAGAATCTTGTCTGTGTAAAACTGGGAGAGCAATGGGACTATATGAAGACAAACAAGGGCCTTCTCCCAACTGACTTAATCAATATTTTTCCCTCAGTCAACATCACCCTAACAGAGATCATCAGGTCAACATCACGTTGCTGATTGTGGGTGTTGCCTTTTGCCTACATTGCACACGTGACTGCACTTCAGAAAGTATTCAATTGACTGTTAAGTGCTTTGGGACATCCTGAGGTTATGAAAGGCGCTATATAAATGCCTTTCTTTCTTCTTTCCTATTATTTTGGCAAACTGCCCATAGCTTTATAATGTAGAAGAATGGTGGGCAGGACTCTATTTGATTTGTCTGTGCATTCTGTTGTTGGAATGTCAGGTGCCTTCATGTTACCACTCAAGAAAATCCTCAAGATAAAGTTTTGAAGACAGCCTGCCTCCTATCCAAGCAGATAGGAACCATTTTGCTGAAATTTGGAGAGCTTCCAGTAAGACACAATTTAAATCAGTGTTAGTATTACAAACAGTCTAAATATTTGCAGACCTGTAGATTTTTCATCAAGCATCTTCTGAAACATGCTTCAGGTTTAATTAACATTTCTGTGGTGCAAATCACATTTGTAGAGAGATGTTAGTTGCTAGCCGCTGACTGTCAGTGAATAGGGCCCTTGTGCATTGTGAAGTCCCACAGCTTGATTTCTGTGTTTATTTAGGAAATGCACATGTATGGCAAGCCAGGGGAAAGGAGAGAGCATGTACTGTAATTTACCACCTGAGCACAGGATGTATAAAGTCCATAATTATTTAAAGATACAAACCGCCAGTCTATTTATTTAATTTCATTCCTCACGAGCACTGTTGGTAGAAACCCAACTTTCATATATTGAATTTGTTTTATGAATTTTATACATTGAAATAAATAAAAGAAAAACTTCTACAGTGAGTTCTAATTCAGGAATTTTAATTAATTACAGATAATTTCACAGAACAGTATCTAGAGATAGGATCACTTTGGTTAAAGCACACTGACAACTATTTCTATAACTCCAGGGATGGGCAAAGGAATTTAAGTTTGGAAGGTCACTTGCACATGTCCTTAATGTCATACAGCCAACATGTGCACACACCTCATTATTGTTATGGAGCCAACTTCGGCATATACATTGCTAATGTTATTTGGCAAACAAATGCAAGTGTCCATAATCTCATTATTTATTTTTAGATGATTACTGAGGGGCCAGGACCTCTGCTTGCCCCCTCCCTCTATATAAATCCTCTTTCCATTTGTTCAGTCATCATTCTCCATTATGGAAAATGTCTGCATTTGTTTTCACTTGGTCTCATCTAGCCTCAAATGGATCAGATGACAGTGAAAAATTGTTGCACATTAAATCTCTTAAATGTGATATTTCAGTCCAGCTGCCTTGTGTCTCCTCACAAATACACTGCAAAATTAACTCATATATTCCTCTTGGAAAACAGAAAATACTGGAAGTCCTCAGCAGGTCAGTCAGCAATTGTAAAGAGGGAAGGTTAACCTGTGGATTCTGGTGGAGAGCCTACACCTGAAACATTAACCTCTCATCCCTCAAACATGCTGAAAGACTGCTGCATAATTTCTGAGTTTACTTCAGGTTTTCAATTTCCATTTATTTATTCTTTCTGTGAACTGGTTGAAGGAACCTTGAGATTGTGAATCAAACTAAATTGCAAATGAACTATTTGCTACAATTTCAATGAAGTTTGACTTGTTCTTTCAGCAAGCAGCATATGGCTTGTTTCCAGTTAACATCAGCAGATTTAACAACTATTATCTCTATCACAGTTCCGGATTAACTGATTATATAAAACCAAAAGTGACCATTGTTGTAGATAGCCATTACTGATTATTACTGAGATGAAGTTTAATGGAAAATAGGACGGGCATCATTATTGTGGCCATAAGAGTGACATTTGAGAAATACTTCTGCTCTGTATATCTTGAGATTCTGTTGCTACAAATTAATAAGCATGAATGAACCTCACATAAACACAAACTTCCCAAGTTCTAGAACATGGTAGTTAAAGGAAAATGTCACACGGATTCATTCATTGCAAACCTCAATATAAATCTTGTGATAAAATGTCTTCACGTGCTCTGAATGGGAGGTAATCCAACTCAGAAGCTTCCCTGGTAAATCTTTCATGTGAGCCCGGTAAAGCTCTGTTAAAGTCTGTGGAGTTCAGCAAATGTAACACAGAGTTCCTTATAATTTCAGCAGCCTCCCATGGCATGTTTATAATGCACAAAAAAGCAAAATACTGCAGATACAGGACATCTGCAATAAAAACAGAAATAGCTTCTGTTTTCATTTGCATATGATAAATATTAGTTCTGGTAAAACACAGTGAATAAGTGAGAATCATTATGATCAGAATTACTTTGATTCAATTTTCACAGAGACTCAAGTGCAGTTCTCAACTCTCAATCAAAAAGCTGGAAGAGGAGCTGTACCTTGTTAAAAGGAACTCAAGAAAACTAAATTTACCACATTCTAAGTGACAAGGTAGGGCTGGTCTACTGCAACATTTAAACTGGTCCATACAACGTAATCCACTGTTGTTGGTAATAGAGGGTTCTGTCAATTAAACATGGTTTCAATAGAATTAGTAAACTAAGAAATCAAGAGGCTTACAAACAAGGCTGAACATTTGGGCATTCCTACGCAATACCTCCCAGCAGGTCGGTAACTGTTTAAGACTCACAATGTGCAGGAAACACAGCATTGTTCAGAAAGGAGAAAAGGTAATTGACCAGAGGAGGTCAAACTGCAGCTTGTCCAAGTTTAAAAGCAATTCATTATTTTCAATTGCTCTCTTTCTGTGGTCAATTACACCTCATTGCTTTGCACAAATATTGCAAAATAATAATTAGCTGAAACTTTGCTACATTCTTAAAAATGAGAAAGCTGATTACTTCTGAAGGGCTCAATCATTTCAACATTCCAAACAATACTGAATCAACTGACACTCATGCTATCTGCTGCCCTACATTTGTCTCATTTATTCTTTACCTTTCTGTTGGCATGTAAAAAAACTGTTAATTAAATACAAGCAGGCAGCTGCAATTACATTCTAATGCTTGTATCTGAAAGAGGAATTATTATTACTCCCAGCAACAAAATACTTTTAACTGCAGCTTCGACAATTTGAAAAAATACTTTTCAGCTGTAAGTTTAACAACTCAGAACACTGATTTCTTCTAGAAATGTAACCTCTTCCTGTTGCCATTATGCCTTATTACAAATAAAACAGTAATTGCATGGACTTACATCAGTTAAGTAATGGTATAATCTATCTCACCACTTACCTCTCTCATAAAACTGAAATTTGGAGGTAGTGACACACAAGGTTTAAAACAAATTAGCAAAGTTTCCAACAGCACAGCAAGGGAAATTCCAGCAGTAGCCTTCATTCTCACAGTCATAATACACTTCACTTTATCTTACTGATTTGCATTGGCAGTAGCAACCATCAAGGAAGCAAGCTCTCTGTTAGGAAAAGCTGAGGGGGACTGCAGCAGAAAGCCTGTGCAATATAAATGATGCCAATTTTAGATGCCTGTAGGCTTTTAACACTGCGGTAGTGGGAGGAACAGTAATACCAGCTTCTAAAAACTGCAAGGTAACCTTCCCACCCCCTTGCGTAGAGACACACCTCCCACAGTTTTTGACTGTCCCAATAGAAACACCTAGTCCACTTTCCAAAACAACAAAGTAAAAGAACAGGAATGGATAAAGGGAAACTGTGGGCAATTAATTCCCTTCAAAACAACTGGGTATGAAGCAGCTGACTTTCTCGGGTCATATTTCATTTGCTTTGCTAGAAACGTAAAATAGAAAGTGGCAACAATGCAAGCAAAATGGTGAGAGTCACAATTTGTGACGGTACTGAACTGAACCTGCTTTGAATAAATCTGAGCATTCGTTAAAGGACACAGCTGTATTCTGATGATTTTACCGAGAGAAAAAGATTTCACCCACAATGTTTATTGAGCTTTATTAACACTGCACAAACATTGGGAAAAGCAAGGAAAGATGTAAAGAAACAGATTTTCAATGTTGATTTGATTTATCAGACAGTTCACTAGTGCCATTTCCAAAAGGTGAGAATTTACAATGTTCTCATTTCAGTGCAAAGACATTATCAGGTGAAATAAGGAGAAAAGGATAGAACTAATATGGTTCGGCTAAACTTCTTCATTAAAATCGACCCGTTCTGACGAGAGGTTACACCCGGTATGTACTCTCTCCAGATGGTGACAGACTCTGCTGAGTGCTTCCAGCAGTTTTAGTTTTCATTTTAAATTAAACCAACATTCCGTTTCTTTCAGAGGAATGTAACAGAAGTTCCAAAAGGATTAATAATTTAGATCAGTAAAAAAAAGGAAGTAATAGCAATGTTAACCAATAAAAGTGGTACTTTAAGTGAGATTCAGTTGGTGACCTGCAGGAATGAAAGCAGCAATAAAAAGGGGGCATTCAATCTATGATCTGAGATCACATCGGTTACTCGTAAAACTCATTTTATTATGCGACTGTAGAAAGATCACTAGCAAATGATCGCTCCAGATTACATCTGATACAAGAAGTGAAAGGAGAGGTTGATGAACTAATGCATTCTATTCACAAAGTAATGACCAAAGCAAAGCTTTGTTATATGATTACCCCACTGTGCCAAGAATACATTTGTGCAGCAAACAGTGCTGCCTAACTTGCAACATTTGTGTATCTTTTATCGCAGGCAAAATAAGGCAGGCAGGAGCCCAAGATGTGCCACTGCGCCTAAACAAAAACAGTACCTCAGTACCTTATAATGAGCCAGCAAATACTGGCTGGGTCACTGTGGGACAGGACAGGTTAGCCTACCATCAGATTCCCATGTTATGTACAACACAGGGGTGTTCTGTAACTGGACTCTGTAGTGCCTGTTTTAGAATTCCAAAATGGTGTAAACACTTGCGAGCCGAACCACCCTGCATGGTATTTTGGAGACTTCATTTGCAGCGAGTGCTTTATTTGAACATGCAGAGCAGACAGGTTATGATGTTAATTGGTTTGCAGTGTTGATTTGGCTCCTGTCCTGCCGTTTTGGAGCTTAGTCCTCCAGCTAATATCTTCTATAACCTTCATGTGGCTAAATACAAGTTCAGCAGCAAACCATCATGAGAGCTACTTAAAGAGACCATCTACTGTTGGTTGATTTCTTCTGGCTGTTACTTTGATTCTACATGTGTTTGTTGTTGTTTTTTGTGGTTATTTCATGTCACAAGAGCCTAGAAGGAGTTGTGCAGTGGGTACTGATTGATTGTTGCTGACCTGCACAGTTCAGATTCTCCCTCACACGGTGCATAGGTAGTCCCTTGGAGTGCAGCATTACCAGTTGATTGAGTAGAGAACAGGCATAGCAGGATGAGATGGTATAAGGGAAGTGAGGATGGGGAAGGTTGGAAACAATGGCTCTTAGCAGGAGACCACGTCTTCTTAGGATATTCAAGAAGCAACTATCTGATGGAACCTCAGTGAAAAGGAGATAACTGCACTTCCAAAAGGACTTCCTTGAAAAAGGACTTCCTCCTTCAGTCACAGCTGCATCCTCAGAGTGGGCCAATGACTATATTGTCAACTGGCAACCCTGTGTGCTCTGCCTTCTTCCCACATCCCAAACGTGTGCTGGTAGGTTAACTGGCAACTGTAAAAGAATCAAAGGGGAGTTGATGGATACGTGTGAGAGAAAATACGTTGGAAAGGTACAGGGAAGTAAGGAGATGGGGAATGGGACTCCTTTGGAAACCGAGATTGACCTAATGGGCCAAATGGCCTCCTTCCTTGTCATTATAAGGTGAAAACATGTGTTAGTCTCCTTTCAGGCTAGAGTAGGAAATCTTTGCACTTGTGCATCCACTGATGTGTCAGAAGGACACTGAAGCTCTCTATTCAAAGAGAGTTCTACACTTCATTTGCTCCTGCAAGATGCCAGTGAGTGGAAACGACATGGCTTCACATGGAATGTAGGAATTGAAATGCTACATAATGAACCTAACTGCATGCACATTGCTCTGTATTGCATGCACATTGTGCCTTATAGTGGGGCTGGAAAGGATCTCACTTCCTTAGCATCTGATGATGTGTGAACATATTGAGGGAATACTGCAGATCAATGCCCAGTGTTCCAGCAGGAGTCAAGGCATCTTCAACTGCAACAAATGCTGCATTTAGCAAACGAACAGAGACTGATGAGTGACAGGACTCTACTCTTCTGGGATGTCTGATGACTTTGGTGTGAGCCATATATACATTTGAGCAGCAGACATACAATGAAAGCTCTGCTGTGAAGTGAAATGTGTTGGAGCAGATTACTGTTTATGCTGCGTTAATCTTTCTGTGGCCTGCAGCAGTCTGGGAGAACTCTGCAGTACTTGGTAGAACGGTTGTCAAGTTTTTTGACGGTCTGCTGCTTGCTACACAACTCTGGTGCCACGAGAGGACACTCTTGTCTCCAGCTATAGAGGGAGCAACTGAGGATCACAAAAAGGCATGAAGAACTTCTCTTAGTCACAATGTAAACTAATAGCAACCAAACAAAAAACATTCCAAAAGTCAATCACCTGTATCTCCTCCATTTCCTGTACGTCTGCCCTCAGGCCATTCCCCCCCCCCCCCCGACATAGCAAGGACAGAGTTCCCCTTGTCCTCACCTACCACCACACGAGCATCTGCATCCAACACATCCAACACAACTCTGTAACTTCCACCATCTCCAACGGGATCCCAATGCCAGGCACATCTTCCCCTCCCCCCTCCACTTTCCATAGGGATTGCTCTCTCAGCGACTCCCTCGTCCACTTGTCCCTCCCCACTGATCACCCTCAAGGCACTTATCCCTGCAACCACGCTAAGTGCTACACCTGTCCCTACACCTCCTCCCTCACCATCATTCAGGGCTCTAGACAGTCCTCCCAGGTGAGGCACCACATCACCTGTGAACCTGAGGGTGTCATTTATTGCATCTGGTGCTCCCACTGCGGCCTCCTCTACATCGGTGAGACCAGGCGCAGATTGGGTGACCTCTTCATCGAGCGCCTTCGCTCCGTCTGCTGCAACAGCCAGGGCCTCCTGGTGGCCAGCCACTTCAATTCCACATCTCATTCCCATACTCTCATGTCTATCCATGGCCTCCTTTATCGCCACATTTAGGCCAGATGCAGGTTGGAGGAATAACACCTCATATTCTGCTTGGGAGTCTCCAACCCGACGACCTCAACATCGATTTCTCTAACTTCCAGTAACTCCTCCCCTCTTTCCCCCCCGCCTTCCTCCCCCTGTTGTTTTCCCTCATTCCTCTGGCCCCTCATCCCTTCTACCCTCCCCCGCACTCATGACCTGCCCATCTGTTCCCCACCCCCTTCCCTTTATTCCATGGTCCACTGCCCTCTCCTACCGGATTCCTTCTTCTTCAGCCCTTTGCCTCTTCTACCTATCACCTCTCAGCTTCTTACATCACTACCTTTCATTACCCCCTCCCCCACCCACCTACCTTCCCCCTCTCACCTGAACTCCCCTATCACCTGCCAGCCTGTGCTCCTCCCGCTCCCCGACCTTTTTATTCTGGCCTCTGCCCTCCTCCTTTCCAGTCCTGATGAAGGGTCTTGACCCGAAATGTTGACTATTTATTTCCCTCCATAGATGCTGCCTGACCTGCTGAGTTCCTCCAGCATTTTGTGTGTGTTGCTATAAAGTTAATCATGTTATATTGTTTATAAATCCATCTACTCGTCCTTGGGATGTTCCTTGGTAGCTGGCTTCTGTGTGTCTTTGCCTATCCTAGTGGTTTGATGCCATGCCCCACTGCAAATGCAAATAATTTTGAGCAGCCCTGGCCTCAGATGCAGCCTGAAACATTTTGGCATGAGCAGCGGTTGTCTGGGCTGGCTGGCTGATGAGTAAAACTGCCATTCCCCTGGCAGAGTGCTTCAGGAATCCTACTGATCTGTTGGAGGGCAGATTACTGGTCTGTTGTGAGACCATGGAAGCCTTTTTGTGCACTGCAGCCCACAGCCACTATTCTGCACTTGCATGGCAGCAAGCTAACCTTACATGACAGTGGAATGAGGCTTGCGTGTGGCACTCTGACACTGGCCTACCACCACTTGTGTGACAATGGAAGCTGAGACATCAATTGTTCGGCAAAATATTACTGCTGGGACACTTGCTAATGGCATTGGAAAGGGTGGACTCCAGGCTCTGCACAAAACTTTGTCTGAGATTGGTGCTGGACACCTTCTGGAGACAACGCAGACTTTCTAATGGGCTCCTCAAGATAGCAAGCATTTCATTGTGTGTGCCTATCAACTTTTTTCTGTTGCCTGTTGCATCAAAATCCTCATCCCTCCTTGGCAGCACGGTAGTGTAGCAGTTAGCGAGACGCTATTACAGCGCCAGCGACCCGGGTTCAATTCCGACTGCTGTCTGTAAGGAGCTTGTATGTTCTTCCCATGTCTGCGTGGGATTCCTCCGGATGCTCTGGTTTCCTCCCACATTGCAAAGATGTACGGGTTAGGAAGTTGTGGGCATGCTACGTTGGCACTGGAAGTGTGGTGACACTTTGCGGACTGCCCCCAGAACACTCTATGCAAAAGATGCATTTCACTGTGTGTTTCGATGTACATGTGACTAATAAAGATATCTTATCTTATCGTAGTGTTCAAATTTGCCTTCTGGCAAGCTGGCACCTAATTAACCTCTCTTTCTATCCTGTGTGCCCAACATCTGACTAAATACAGATACATCTTTAAACTAACTTTTCCATTGAGTTTAGAATCAGGGGATGGTGTTTATTCCTCTTTACCAACTTCAGGTTGTTCCTCCATTGCCTGCCCAGATTGCAGGAGATGGTGAAAGGACGGGTGTCCAAGCTGATGTTGGTGCACTTGAGAGGATGTAGTGCTTGAAAATGCATTCACTGACCTTGACACAGAAGGAGACCATTCAGCCCATTAGGTACATTCTGGGTCCCAGCCACAGTAATCCCATCAGTCCCCTTCCTCTCCTTATTTAACGTACCAGGTTCCAACTTATTTTCTCTCGTATGCCCATCAACTCTCCTTTGAGCCATTTGCTACTGATCTTCATCAAGGGGTAAGCTACAATAGCCAATTAACCTACCAGTATGTCTTACACCACTTGTGTAATCACTGAAGTTCTTACTGCATTGCATCTAACTCTTTGGGTCTTGACTCCTAGAACTGACCCCCGGGGTTATCTGCTCCATCTGTGTCTGGAGGGCCTTTGGGCCCTTGCAAGACAGGACCTCTCTCTTTTCCTTTCCACCTTCTTTACCAAGGCCTCCGGTGAAGCATCTGTAAACCGTGCAGCTCCCTCTTTCCCGTGTTTCTTCATTTTCCCATGGCAGTTTTGGTTTTAGAAAGCCTGCCAGCACTTGCTTCAGCTATACTGCATGTCTACATTAAGAGTTGCAGGCTAAATAAGCAGTGTATCTGGCCTTAACTGCAGCTAGCTACTATTGGTTCACTGCTAGTACTTCCAGCCAATCAATGGTAAAGTTAATGTTGGCTGGGTATTGAAGTATTTAAATAAATGCTATTTTGGGAGATAATGAATTTAACTTCTGTTGCATTCTTAAATATAACTCCCAACCCTAACTGTCCCAAAACTACATTTCAGAACCAAGCTTTACAAAACAAGTAACATATTCGATTATTTCCTTCCCACCTCTTTGACTGTAACTGAGGGCCAGGTTACTGACATTTTAAATATGATTTCTACAAGGTAACAAGTGTTTCTGTTTCTTCTCCTTTAATGGCCAGTGCTGTGGATGAGCTTGTCGTCACTTCTTCAACAATGTTGTGTTTGGAATCAAAATACTATTCTTTACAAGGACTGCGTGTGCCAGGGGCTTGTCAGTCACTGTCGTGTCAGTTTGATTAATGCTCTCTGGCACATTTTACAGGTGATCAGTAAACGTACTCTGGAGAATGTCAATATATACTGACCAGCTTCAATTGCAAAAATAAACACGATGTAACATTTAAACAGCAGGCCCTTCAATGGTGTCACTATGTCAGAGGACTTTGTTAGAAAGAAAATGTGACACTGCAGCTTTAAGAATCAAGACAACTATTGAAAGAGTGAATTTGAGCACTTTATCTTAAACTTGTATGCTTTTATATACTTTGAACTGTCATGCAGTGTGGGCAAGAGGGAGTACTTCAAGATGCAAGAGGCAGATGACTGTGCTCTGCCAATATAAGCTGGGTCAATGTCCATTCAAAGCTTTGTGCAATGTAGACAGAAAATAACACCAGGCACATGAACAAACAAAGCTGCAAGAAAATAATTGATGGATAAATTGGAACTTTCTTTTGGGACAGTCGCTATCCAAGTGAGCTCTTTGTCACTAAAGTGCATTGTAAGGAATGGTACATGTGACACTTTTAATGAAGATTTATATTTCTGCTTAACATGACTTATATTGGGTCTGCCGGGCACATTCTTGGAATTGCTGCCTGGCATTTCAAAGGCAGAACTGTACTTATGTACAAACTCTTATAATTCCCTGTTTTTGCCAGTATTACTAACATCTGGACAGGCCGGTAATTAGAGGTTTTCTTTCTGCTACATTTACCATTCACCACATGCTCACTGTTAAATTATCTTTGTGTATGTCATTCCTGTTTAGAATTCTGTAGACTGCAGCAACGTTATGACAGAGCTCTTTGATGAAATCATGCAGGTTTCCCCACATAAGAGGAACTTTGTTTATTCCTAGAATTATTAACTGTTTTAGTCACTGTCAAAATATGATTTGCTCCATAAATCATTTGCCATGTGTTCATAATTCATGATTTCCTCAAATTCCAGCAATGGAGAGGCAGAAATTGTGGAATACCACTTTTCTTGATAGTAGATAGAAATGATCAGCACACGGAATGAAGTCACCGGTGACTGCTGAAAATTCTTTTTCACACATGATGAAAATGCCCTTTGCTGGAAAAAGCTCAGGCTTCTCTGAGAAGCCTGGTTAGTTCAGTTCCTAGTTATAACCATTTAGAACCTCATTTGATTTAACAACTGCATTTCACCAAGTAATATATGTGCCTGTAACAGCTAATGACAAACTCCAAACATCCCAGGCTCCTCATACCCAAAGAAGATTTAATGAGTGGGGAAAGACAGTAGCCAACATGCATAGAGCAAGGTTCCAAAGACAGCAAATGCTGATGTTGATCAAAGAAATAGTGCTGTCAAGGACATAAGGAGAGTTGTCCTCTCTTCTTCAGATATGGTCAGGACAACTTTTATATTCCTCTGAGCATGGAGACTGCACCATATATTTATTGTCCAACCAGATACAGAGAATCAGTGAGGCAAAAGAAAGAATTACAGCAAAAACTAGGGAAAGCTTCTTGCTTGATTGTCTGGAACTCCTTCTTTGCACTTTCACTTCCTGCTTTGTCACTTAGAAGGGACAACAAATTACTGGGGCCTTATCCTGTGACCTTCCTGTTAGCTGCCACTTAGGTCTGCTTGCAATGTGAGAAGTTGGGAGGTGCAAGTTCCTCGGTATTGCAATGAGTGATTGTGCGTTCAAGTCTTGGAGGGAACTTTTACTTACTATTTTCTGAACATACTAAGGTATGTTGTAAAAAAAGGCAGCCATCATGAACCTGATCATAGTGCCTGAGTAACAAAAGAAAGTCAGGCTGCAAAGACATTGTTGCGACATGTTTGGGTGACAAAGAAGGGCCTGATAGGAAGAGTTACACTAAAGACAATGAGAGAGCTTCTACCTTCTGTGGGTAGGCATGTACCACACATTAGATGGTTTTATTATTGATGTTAAGGGTGATGTGACATGTCCTGGTTCTAAGGAGCAGAGGAAGCAGCTGGGGCCAGGCGTTGGTGTTTGTGGTAAAAGTTGAGCTTAAGTACAGTTAGACCCGAGGCTAGAAACTGCTCTTAAAGACGTTACAGTCATTTATTTTGGTGCATATCAATATCAGTCTCTGTAAGTTTTTCTTGCACTGTACATGTGGCATCTGTCCAATAGCTAAGATTTTCTCATTATCCATTCTAATGCCTTTACCAGTGAAGATTTCACCAAGAAATGACAGCTCGATGACTTGAAACACATATTTGCCTTTATTAAAGTTTTGGCTTGTCTCTTCCAGTAATTTCAAGTATCTTTTGAAGTATGTCGTCATTGTTCCTCTTTGGATGAATCCAACACTATTATGCCAGGCACTAGTGTCAACACCTTCAACTTGTTCATATATAATATGGGTGTTTTTCTATAGCTGAAGCAATGCCAAGGGAAAGCTGTAAGAATCGATACCTCCCATAAGGAATATTGAACTTGCATAACTTGGAACTTGGCTATCCGATTGCAGTTGCTAGAAACATTGGATGCAACTCGCTTGTTAAAATATTATACTTTGGCAAACAGTGCCACAAAATGTTTTCATGAGTTGGAGTCTTGTTGTCCCATTTACATTTTTGGAATACAAGCAATCTCATTCTTTTCTTCAACAATTATTAATCTAGCATTCCATGGATTTGCTTTCGTCTGTGGCCCCTTCATTCCATCAGACTTCTATTTTTAATAATACCTGCAGTAAAAATGGTATTTTTCTGTGGGAATAAATTACTTTGCACTTGCTGAACAAACAGCCCACACTTTCGAACAAGCTCCTTTATTCACAGTTTGAGTATTAGTATTCTTTCATTAAATCATCCTTTATCACCTTGTCTGCTGCAAATAAATTGGATGCCAAGGTTGGTATAGTAGCCCATTAACAAAATAAATATGGAATTAAAAAAAAGCAGGCATTGGTAACAATGACTATAAATCTAGCAGATTGATGTAAAAATCCTTCTGGTTCACAAATGCCTTTTAGGTAAGGAAATCTGCTGTTTGCCCCAGTCCTGCTCCAGACTCACAATTATGAGGTTTTGACTTTCAACAGACTAGTGAGTAAATTCCTGACATCTTCGTACTCACAGGTTCATATTGTTCAACTCATGTCCCAGGTTCCACTATCATCAACACTGAGCATGTCTTGTTTCTCTTGCAGGATAGACACCACAGTTAGGAATGCGTGCTCCTGGAAGTCATCACCATTGATTTTCAATCCCATAGCATCAGGTTACAAAGCCTTTTCAGATATTAATAGCTATCACTCTCCCTCAGCTCATGATTTAACCCTGCTTCATGTAGAACATCATGAAGAATACCAGGAGCGTGTCTAACCGTCTCCCCTGAACATTTATTTAGGATTATTCCTTGAAGAGGCATTAATATTAGCAAGGGCGCAGAAGGTACCCTGGGTGGGTGAAAGTGTGTAGCAGTGCCATTGCTGAATCCTGCCTGATTGGACTTGCAATGGGGAGTGAGAAAACCAGTGGGGGTAAAGCCTCTGACTCTGGCATCGAGAAGCCCTGATAAAATTGAAATAAATGGGAATTGAGGGAAAATTCACCATAGACTGAAGCCATACCCAGTGTAAATAACAAATTGGCGCTGATGAAGGCTACTCATCCCAGCCACGTAACACGGACTTCTCAGGGCATGGTCTTCAACTCAACCATCTTTAGCTGCTTCATCAATGCCAGATACAGTGACGAAATGCCAAGCAATGGCCATCTTCAACAAGCGAGAGTCTAACCACCTCCTCCTTTTTGAAATTACCATTACTTCAACGTCCTGGTGGGGTCACCATACACCAAATGGGGAGGCACAGTGGTGCAGCTAGTAGAGTGGCTGCCTCACAGTGCCAGGGACCTGGGTTCTATCCTGACTTCAGCTGCTGTCTGCATGGAGTTTGCATGTTCTCCCTGTGACAGTGTGGATATCCTCCGGATGCTCCAGTTTCCTCCCACATCCCAAAGACATATGGGTTGGTAGGTTTAATAGCCACTGTAAATTGCCCCTAGTTTGTAGGTGAGAGGTAGAAGCTAGGGGGAGTTGGCAAGAATGTGGGGAGAATAAAAATTGGGATTAATGTAGGATTAGTGTAAATAGGTGGTGATAGTTGGTGTGGACCCAGGTAGACCGAAGGGTCTGTTTCTGTGCTGTATGTCTCTATGACTTGAAGAATTGAACTGGACCAGGCATGTAGATGCAGTGGCTACAAGAGCAGGTGAGAGGCAGAGTATCCTGTGGTAAGTGGCCCACCTCATAAATACCCTGTGCCTTTTCATCATTTATAAATCATAAGTGCAATGGAATATGTTCCACTTGTCTGGTTGATTACAGCCCCAACACTCAAGAGCTCCAACAGCAACCAGGATAAAAGTGACTTCTTGACTGACACCTCATCCACCACCCAGGTATCAATCCTTCCACCACCGATAAACCTTAGACTAACTTGTGAGGGTCAGTACTAAACTCTGTACTTTTGGCATCAATTCTCAATTCTGGTACAAGGCCTGCTGTGTGTCTTCAGTGTTCCATCTCTCAGCCACACATTTTAATGCAATTCTGAGCTAATTCTGAAGACATACCATGTCAGCCCACCATGGCTTCAGTGCAGCCTGTCTGCAGAATGCATTGCAGCCACTTCAAGAGCCCTTCCCAAATCTGTGATTTCTACTGCTGGCCATCCTGGGTAATGATCAGGTTCTGGTTTTACAGATATCCATAAATTGATTTTGTCTATGTCAGAAAATGCACAAAAAACACTCAATTTGGTAACCGTACCTCAATTCTGACGAATGGCATCAAAAACACATATGACTAATTTGAAAGAAAGGGTAGATGAGTATAGGGCAGTGGATGTTGCCTAAATGGAATTTAGCAAGGCCTTTGACAAGGTCCCTGTTGGATTAGGGTCTAAATTGTTATTTTTCTTGTAGTTTAACTTTCTTTATGCTTGCTTATATGTTTCTATAATCACCTGTTTGTAAATGTTCAGTAGATTTTCAGTAATTTGTAGTATGGCTGGTTTTGTACTTCTGTAGTTTCTTTGTCTGTAAGCCTGAGATGTCATGGCAGAGTAAATCAAGACTGTCCTTGTTGCTTCACAGACTGTTCTTACCAGAGAAGACTCCCTTATCTATCCAGCTTGAACCAGTTTTCAGTATAAAGAAAGACCACGAGGCAGGTTCTGAGTGAGTTACTCTTAGAGTTAGTTACGAGGCAGGTTCTGAGTGAGTTACTCTTAGAGTTAGTTACTCTGAGTTATTTGCTGCTGTGTTACTTGCTTGCTGTTTTTTACTGTCATTTCTTTGTTATAAATATCTAATAAAACGGTTGAAACCACAAGATTTTTGCCTCATTCTTGACTTCCAAAGAACCTTCTGAACAGTATCATTTCCAGATCCAACATCCCTCATGGCAGACTGGTCTGGAAGGTTAGATGGCATGGGATCCAGGGGGTAACAGTGGATTGGATTCATTATTGGTTCAGTGGTAGGAAGCAGAGGGAGATGATCAAGGGTTGTTTCTCAGACTGGAGGCGTGCATCTAGTGTTTTGCCCCGGGGTCAGTGTGGGGACCTTTGTTGTTTGTAACTTATATAACTGATTTGGATGTGAATGTAAAAGGCATGGTTAGTAAGTTTCCTGATGATACTAAAATAGGTAGTGTTGTAGATAGTGTAGAAGGTTATGAAAAATTACAGAGGCATCTTAATCAGCAAAATATGTGGGCTGAGGATTGGCAAATGGCTCTCAATCCAGATAAATGTGAAGTACTGCATTTTGAGAGATCAAATCAGGGCAGGACTTATACAGTGAATGGTAGGGCCCTGGGAGTGTTATGGAACAGAGGGGCTTAGTAGTATAAGTGCACAGTTTGCTGAAAGCAGTGTCATAGGTAGATAGGGTGGTGTAGAAGGCATTTGGCACGTTGGCCTTCATCAGTCAGGGCACTGAGTATAGTTGGGAAGTTATGTTGCAGTCATATAAGACATTGGTAAGGCAGCACTTAGAGTATTGTGTACAGTTTTGTTCCCCCGGTTATAGGAAAGATGTTATTAAACTAGAAAGAGTGCAGAAAAGATTTACCAGGATGTTGCCTGGACTTGGGGGTCTGAGTTACGAGGAGAGGTTACGTGGACTAGGACTTTATTCCGTTGAACGTTGGAGATAGAGGGGTGACCTGACAGAGGTATATAAGATCACGAGGGGCATAGGCAGGGTGAAAGCACATAGTTGTTTTCCCAGGGAGGGGGTGCTAAAAACAAGAGGGCACAGGTTTAAGATCAGAGGCGAGAGATTTAAAAGGGACATCAGGGGCAGCTTCTTCACACAAAGGGTGGTGCATATTTGGAATGAGCTGCCAGAATTAATGGTTGAGGCAGGCACATTAGCAACATTTAAAAGCCATCTAGATAAGTACATGGATAGGAGAGGTTTAGAGGGCTATGGGCCAAATGAGGGCAGATGGGACTAGCTCTGAGTAACACAGTTGGCATGGACAAGTTGCGCCGAAGGGCCTGTTTCCATGCTGTGTGACTCTATGACTAACAACTACTAAAAGTGGAGGGAGAGAAGAAACTAGTTCTGCCATTCAGGGGCACAGACATATGTACGTACATCGGAATTTAATAATGTGGGAGCTTGTTCTTATGTAGAGCTGTCCATAAGTCAGGTGATCATAACCTGGGGATGGCTTGTACGTAAGAGAACAGACACAACAGGCAAATTCTTTTTCAAGTCCAACACTGTCCTCTCTTGGAAGTATATTGCAGTTCTTCATATCATCTAAAAACAGGAAACTATTTAACTAACAGCATTGTGGGAATACCATCACCACATGGTCCAAGTAGGTATGGTCACAGGAGGAGTGGGGGAGATCACCATCACCTTCAGAAGGGAAACTAGAGATGGCACATGGAAATACCATTTCATGAGACAATATAGATTCTGGTCCCTGGCACTCCTTCTTTCCAGAAGGTGCCAAGGAAAACCTTACTACTTGCAACAGATCGCTCCTAAAAATTTTCCAGAATATGAGTTGATCACGAATTCACATGCCCAGAGCAAGTCACCTTAAGGAAACAAGTCAGAGTTAGCTTATTATTGTGCCAGGCAGACAGACAATGTAAGACACAGCAGAAGGCCAGACACCAGGATACAGATTTCACAGAAAACAGCATTGACCTCAGAAGTCTCCCAAAGGTCCAGAAGGAGCAGGAAATGGACTTCAGACCGGGAGGAATAGATTCAGGGCCGAGACCGGCACAATAGAAAAATATAGCTGCAAAGGCAGCTGAAAGCAATGAAGCATCATCTGAAGCTCAGGAGACACCAAAGTCGGGACATGGGGATGGGCTGAAGGCTAGAACAAAAAAATGTTTTCAAAATGAGCGTCTTTTTCCAACAAAGGCATGTCTCCAGAGCTCCAATTCCACAACTCTTATCCCAATGTGTATTTATAGCTGCATCAACTTTGAGATGTGAGAGGGTGAGGTGGAACTAGTGTAGATGATGTTATTCCCGCAGCACTGCTTCCTTTAATAATGTCTGCAGAAATGGCTGGATTGCAGGAAGCCCCCACCAAGCTTCCAGATGAATTTCATAACTAAAAGAAATCAAGAGTGAGTTGACACCTGGCAGAATTGGATGTCGACCCAATTTCCAGTTGACCTCTTGGACTTCTGTTGACACAATTCCCTCCTGGGGTCAGGAATTTCAAAGTGCCTTTCTATTTATTATTGCTGGCAAAACTTCTCCATTCCAAAGCTGAAACCTCTTCCTTAATAAGTAATGCTCTGTCCATTTCCTTTCCTGAGAATACGTAATGTTTAGTCTCCTTATGCCCTGGGTGATTCGAGTTATAGCTAAATTAATGATGGTACATTTCTCTCCTGATTTTATTGTTTCTAATTCTCCCTTTTCACTCCTACTGCTTTGTAAAATGTTGTACACCATTTTTTTTCCTTTTTGCTCTTAGTTCAATCCTATTCTTTATTTTACTATTACACTTTTGCTTTCCCACTTCGACTCCCCATGAGCTACAACTCCAAGGGGTAGAAATTCGTCCCTAATTTCATGCACAATTTGTAAAATAAAGTAATATAAAGCTTTGTTGTTGAAATTCAGTTCCATTGACTTCAATGGCGGTGAATGGTGGTGGTCAATTAAAGAGTTACCAGAAGGTGACATCGATAAACATCCCACCCTGAGCATTGGTGGAGCCCAACATGAGAGTGCCAAAGATAAGACCAAAGCTTTTGCAATCATCTTCATCCAATAATACTAAGTGAATAATCATCTTAGGGTTCTCCTGAGGTCCCCAGTTATAGATGTCAGTTTTCAGCCCCACCTGGTCAATGGATAAAGCAAAGGCTATGATGATGGCACAGCTGTTCATAAACTATTAATCCAGAGATTCCGATTCACATTCCATAGTTCAATCCCCACCAAGGCATCTGTGGAGTTTAAATTCAGTTAATAATTTGGACAGGAATAAAAACACCAAAAAGCCTCAGTAATTGTTAGCATGAAAATATTATATTGTCATAAAAATTCTCCTGGCTCTTTAGTGTCCTGTAGTGGAGGAAATCTGCCGTCCTTTCTTGGACTGGCTGATAGGTAGTTGAGTCTTAAATACACTTGTCCCTCTAGCTCACAAGTTTGGAAGAACCTCTTAGTTTTACCATTACTACTACATTCAAAAAAAGAAGGAAGAAAACTGGGCAGACCACTTGACATTGACCTTGATGAGGTACCAACCTAAAGATTTTGCAACAGAGGACTACATGTGTGCTATACATCAAAAACAACATGCAATAGCCAGATCTCTCAGAACCAACAGAGCAGATGGAATCTCTGCTGTACCACCACAACTAGACAGGAATGCTGATGGACAATTAATAGTGAACATAAGGAAGAAACTTCAAGAGCATCCTCATCCTCAAGGAAGGGAGGCCCGACATGTGTGTGCAAAAGAAAAGGCTGAAGCACCTGCAATCATGTTGAGCCACAAGTGCCAAACTGATGATCCATCTCGGCTTCCTCCTGAGATCCCCACCAATACAGAAACCAAACTCCAGCCATTTTGATTCATTCTTCAAAATATTAAGAAACTGATGAGAACGCAGTATACAGAAAAAGTTACAGGGCCAGATGTAGTACTGAAGATCTTCCTTTCTGAACTAACTGTGCCTTTAGCCAAGCTATTCCAGTATAGTTACAACACCAGCAACAGAGTGGAATATTACCTACACGTGTCCTATTCATACAAAGCTGGATAATCCAATCTAGTTATTTACTGCTCAATCATTCTACTTTCAATCACAAGTGAAGTGATGGAAGCTGTTGTCAACAGTGTCATCAAGTGACACCTATTCATGAATAACCTACTTACCGACCCCCAGATAGGGTTTCATCAAGACCACTAAACTACAGACTTCATCATTGTCTTAGTCCAAACATGAACGAAAGAACTAAATTAAACAGGTGAGGTGAGTGTGACTGCCTTTAACATCAAGGCACCATTTGACTGAGTATGGCATCTAGATCCAATGGTAAAACTGAAGTCATGGATGTCAAACATTCCAATGTTTGGAGTCATAATTTCACAAAGGAAGATGGTTGTTGGTGCTGGAGGTCTGTCAACCCTATTACAGTATATCACTGCAGGAGAAGCATTGTCCTACGCCTAAACATATTCAACTGTTTTGTCAATGACCTTCCTTTTATCAAAAGTGGGGATGTTTGCCAATGTTTGCACAATGTTCAATTCCATCTGCGACCCCTCAGCAAATGAAGCAGCCCATGCCCACGTGTGGCAAGATCGAGACAACATTCAGGCATTGGCTGATGAGTGGCAAATAACATTTCTGCCACAAAAGCACCACACAATGCCCATCACCAACAGTAGAGAATATAACTACCAACTCTTAACATTCAATGATATTACCATACCATGTCTCCCACCATCAATATCCTGGGGAATCACAACCAACCACATAAACACTGTGACCACAACAGCATGCTGGGTATTGTGCAGTAAGTGACTCACTTCCTGACATCCCAAGGTCACCTCAAGGACACCAGTCAGGAGCATAATAGAATTCTCTTGACAGAATGCTCTCCACTTGCCTGGATGAGTGCAGCACCAAAAACTCTCAAAAAGCTCAACACAATCCAGGACAAAGCAGCTTGCTTGATTAACACCCCATTCACCACCCTAAACATTCACTTCCTCCACCAGCAGGATGCAGTGGCTGCAGTGTCTACTGTCCACAAAATACACTGCCATTAGACACCCACATGACTCTGACGGGACTTCCCAATCTCACAGACCAGACCACAAGTGAATGGGAAAACCATCATCTGTGAGTCTCTCTCCAAGTCACACAGCACCCTGACTTGGAAATATATTGCTAGTCCTTCATCGTCACTGGGTCTACATGCTGGAATTTCCAACCCAACGACACTGAGGGACTGTCTTCACTGGTAGGACTGCAGCAGTTCAAGAAGATTGATCACCACCACCTTAGGAGTTACGGCTATTTCTACAAGGGCAATTTGTGATGGGCAAGGAACACTGGTCTTGCCAGCAACACCCAGATCCCAAAGATAAATTAAATAAAAAAGAAAAACGTTGGCTATAGTTCTGAATATTTATGCTCCAGAACAAGCCACACTTCTGGCTAAGTTGATAACCTGATAATGTGGAAATTGCCAGGTGTATCCTGTCCACAAATTGCAAGACAAATACAATCTGGCTAACTACCACCCAATCAGTCTACTCTGAGTCATCAGCAAAGTGCTGGAAGATGTCTTTGACAGTGCTATTAGACAACACTTACTCACAAATAACCTGACCATGGGGTTGAAGATTATAGTGAAATTCAATTCTACTCCTGTTCATAATCCATTGCACCGCATGGATTTCCTGCTTTAGGTTGTTAGATCTTTTCTGAAGCTATCTTATTCAGTGGGTAGTAATGCCACACAACATTGCTGAAGGTCATCCTTGGTGTGAAGGAGTTAGGACTATTTTCACAAGTACTTGAATGGACCCTCCTGGCATTGCTTGACCCTGTCATTGATGGATGTAGCTGCAACAGGGAAATTATGAGGGTGAGTAGGTTTTTCCCGTGTCAGTCCTCTCACTAACTGCCACAGGCCCTATCTGGCAACTATATCCATTGGGACTGATCATTTCAACCTACAGCAGTGGAGCCAAGCAATACTTAATGATGATGGAAGTTGGAGTCTCTGTAACGTTACCAAATTTTCTGTCCCCACATATGCTGCCTGACTTGCTGGGTAGTTCCAGCATCTCTTTTATTTCAAATTTCCAGCAGGTGTACCATGAGTTCACCAACCACTGACCTACCAGGAGTCCAGAACATTTTTCCCAATTAATCTATCAGAGGACTGTATCTCACAGTTCCAACACTGTTTTTATCCCTCTCTCCTCTGTCCTCGTCTCCTCTTCTATTTACATCTCTTCCAGAAAGGTCAACTGGAATTAAAAAACCTTCTTTGCCTCTCCCAGTTGGCACCACTGACATTTGCATCAGTCTCTCTCTTGGTCTCTGCCCAATCACAGGCATTCCCTTCTTTCTCCCCACTCCACCCCCTTTGTTGCAGATAGCATGCATCTGTTTTAACTAGTTCTGATGAAAGGTCATTGACCTGGAACTTTAATTCTGTTTCTCTCTCTCCGCAGATGCTGCCTGACCAGCTGGGTATTTTCAGCATTTTCTGTTTCCATTTCAGTTCCCCAGCATTTGCATTTCCTGCTTTTTGAAGTCCCCCATCTGATTGTGTGTTTCTTCTTGATACCTTTAGTACTTTTCCCAAGAGCGTGGAAGAATACTGATTCATCAGCTGAAAGATAGCGGAAGGAAGTAATCAACAGGAAAAAGCTTGCTTGATCTAATGCGACGATACTTCATTGTGTCCTGAGTTAATGCTGAGAATACCTACAGCTATTCCCTCCTGACAGTCCACCACCTCTGGTAGGACTATCCAGCTGATAGGACAGGACATACCCAGGGTGGCAATGGAAGAGTCTGCAAGTTTGATTCTGCAAGTCTGTTAGTCATTTGGACAGGTGCAAGGATAGGAAAGGGTCTGGAGAGACATAGGCCAAACATGGGCAAATGGGACTTGCTTACATGGGCATCTTGGTCAGCATGTACGTTGGGTCAATGGACCTGTTTCCATGCTGTATTACTCTATGACTCTTTTAGATTTCTTTATTAGTCACATGTACATTGAGACACACAGTGAAATGCATCTTTTTTACATAGAGTGTTCTGGGGGGATAGCCCGCAAGTGTTGCCACGCTTCCGGCGCCAACATAGCATGCCCACAACTTCCTAACCCGTACGTCTTTGGAATGTGGAGCACCTGGAGGAAACCCACACAAACACGGGGAGAACGTACAAACTCCTTACAGACAGCAGCCGGAATTGAACCCGGGTCGCTGGCGCTGCAAAGCCTTATGCTAACCGCTACACTACCATGCCTGCCAACTACTGTCAGACAGAAACATAGGGATAGCGTGGTAGTGCAACAGTTAGTGCTGCTGCCTCAGAGCTCCAGGGACCTGTCTCGATTCCAACCTCAGGTGTTGTCTATGTGAGGTCTGTACAGTCTCCCCGTGACCACTTGGATTTCTGCCTCACGCTTCAGTTCCCTCCCACATTCGAAAGATGTGCTGATATGTTAAATGGCTCCTGAAAATTAACCTTAATGTAGTGAAATGGTAAAAAGAATAAAAGGTTAATCAATGGGCATGTGGGGAAGAGAAAATATGTTGTGGGGGAATGGGACAGAAGGGATTACATGTGCTGGGAGCTGACATATATTTGATGGGCCCAATGGCCTCCTGCTGTGTTGTGATAAGAAAGGTAACATTCTGTGGGTACGACAGTGTGAAGCTGCTATCTGTCCAGCCTGTGAGACCATTTTCATTTGGTCAAATTTCCAGATATTCTTGAGGAGAGCCTTGTCACGCCCAGTTGCTGAGGTCAATATCTGCTTTTATTTTTAATACTTATTTTCATTATGGTTTCAGTGTGGTCGAGTGACTTGTTCAGCCGCTAGATGTCAACCACGTTTCTGAGTCAACAGGCACTTGCAGGCTGGAAAAGGTTGGGAGATTCCTTTCTCTAAATTAGATGAGATTTACAACAATTGGTTAGATAGTCAATGGATTGTTTTGTAGAAGCCACATGGTCAACCTAATCCACAGAGGAATTTAAATGGTATTTGAATGAGGATCATTCATACAAATCAAAAAAGAATCTTGGATTGGGCCCATTTAGACGATGGATCCATGGTGTGTCAGAAAGAAGACTGAAATATGATCACACTGAGGGGGCACGAGTAATAAACCTACCAGGATGATCCAACCAGGAGGTCAAGAATAACCTTAAATCCTATAAAAGGGATCATTTTAGAAATGAATATTAAAATAATCACTTAAATTGCAGCTGACAATGTTGCAGCATTATTTAGCACCAGAAAGTGCCCAATGGATTTCCCTTTAGTGGTCAGACAGACTTTTCCTGGTTAGGTGCTCTTTTCCTCAATCATTTCTCTGCAGCTTCCTGAACTTTTGAGACTCTCCAATGAAGACTCTTCTGCCACTGCTGCTGAATGTTTCTAAAGACGAGACTTCTGTGCAGCAGAGTGCGGGATCTATCAGAGCTGTCTATTGAGCCCAGTGACAACAGCAGGCACTACTGACCTCAGTGACATCAAAAAAACTACATTTGTTGGAAATCTAAAATAAAAATACTGGAAATACTCAGCAGATCAGATCGCATCTGTGGGAAGAGAAACAGAGTCAATATTTCAGGTCAGAGACCCTTTGTCAGAACCGAAAAGGAGACGAAAGAAGCTTGTAAAGCTGCAGGAAGGGTGGGAGAGGGGGATGTCTCTGACCGGGGTGACCATGGTCAATTGGTATTGGTATTGGTTTATTATTGACATTTGTACCAAGGTACAGTGAAAAACTTGTCTTGCATACCGATTGTACAGGTCAATTCATTACACAGTGCAGTTACATTGAGTTAGTACAGAGTGCATTGATGTAGTACAGGTAAAAACAATAACAGTACAGAGTAAAGTGTCACAGCTACAGAGAAAGTGCAGTGCAATAAGCTGCAAGGTCACAACAAGGTAGATTGTGAGGTCAGAGTCTATCTCATCGTATAAGGGAACTGTTCAATAGTCTTATCACAGTGGGATAGAAGCTGTCCTTAAGCCTGGTGGTACGTGCCCTCAGGCTCCTGTATCTTCTACCTGATGGAAGAGGAGAGAAGAGAGAATGACCCAGATGGGTAGGGTCTTTGATTATGCTGGCTGCTTCGCCAAGGCAGCGAGAGGTAAAGACAGAGTCCAAGGAGGGGAGGCTGGTTTCCGTGACACGCTGGGCTGTGTCCACAACTCTCTGCAGTTGAGAAGTTAGAGGTTGAGAATATAGACAAAAGAAACTACACACAAGAATGTGGGACTTGCAAAATGCAGAGCAGGAGGAATTGCCTGGCAGGTCAGGCTGGGCATGTCCTCCATTCCCAGAGAGAAGAAAAAAGGAAATAAAAAAGATGAGCTAATGTTACAGAATGACAACCGATACGGGCTGACAAGTCAAGTTACCTGAAGTTGTAGAATTCAATATTGAGTCCAGAAGACTGCAAAGAGCCCTGATGGAAAATGAGGAGCTGTTCCTCAAGCTTGTGTTGGGCTTCACAGGAGTCCACAGACTGATAGGTCAGAGTAGGAGCGGGATGAGGAATTTAAGCGGCAGGCAACATAAGCTCTGGATCACCCCTCGGACTGAACTTGTTCTGCATAGCGATCAACCAATCTGCATTTGGTTTCTCCAATGTGGAAGAGACGACACTGTGAACATTGAATGCAGTAGACTAGATTGGAAGAAGTGCACAAATGAATCGCTGCTGCACCTGGTAGGACTGTTTGACTCCCTGGATGAAGAGGTGAAAGGTCAAGTGCTGCATTGCCTGAAAGGGAAAGTGCCGTAGGAAGGGGAATGTTTGGTGGGAACAGAAGAGCGGACCAGGCAGCCATGATGGGAATGATCCCTGCAAAATGCTGAACAGGGAGGAGAGGGGAAGATGTGTCTGCTGGTGAAAGCTCTTTGCAAGTGGTGGAAATTGCGGAGAATGCTCTGTTTAATGCAGGTGCTAGCTGGGTGGAAGGTGAGGACAAGGGGCACTCTATCCTTCTTCTGTTCTGTAGGAGAGGGGATGAAAGCAGAGGGATGGGAAATGGATGAGATGTGGTCAAAGGCTTTGTTCATGATGAGAGAAGGGAATCCGTGATTCAGAAAGAAAGGAGACATTTCAGAGGCACCTGTATGGAACGTCTCATCATTGCAGGAAATACGGCAGAGAGGGAGGAAATGGGAGAATGGAATAGAATGCTTATGGGAGGCAGGGCGGACAAAGAGTAGTGGCAGTCAGTAGGCTTGTAATGGATGGTAGTAGCTAGCCTACCCCTTGAGATGGAGACAAAGAGATCCAAAAAAGAAAGGGAAGAGTCAGAGACTGACCATGTGAGGGTGAAGGCAGAGTGGAAATTTGCAGCAAAACTAATGAAACTGTTGAGTTCTGCATGAGTGCAGGAGGTGGCACCAATGCAGTTGTCAGCATACCGGAAAAACAGTGGAGGGAGTGGTAGGAATGAAACAAAGACTGTTCCACATATCCCACAAAATGACAGGCATAGCTTGGACCCATGCGAGTGCCCATAGCTACACCTTCTATCTGGAGGAAGTGAGTGGAGTTGAAGGAACAGTTGATCAACGTGAGAACAAGTTCAGCCAGGCAAACAAGTGTGTTGGTGGAGGGAAACTGTTTGGGTCTCTGCTCAGGGAAGAAGTGGCAGGTCCTCAGACCATCCTGATGTGGGAGAGAGGCATAAGGAGATTGTATGTCCATGGTAAAGATGAGTCTGTTGGGACCAGGGAATTGGAAACAGTCAAAATGGCAAAGGGCATGGGAGGTGTCACGGATATAAGTGGGAAGGGACTGGACCAGAGAGAAAGGATAGAGTCAAAGTAGAAAGAAATAAGTCCAGTGGGACAAGAACAGGTTGGAACAATGGGTCTGCCAGGGCAGTCCTGCTTGTGGATTTTGGGCAAGAGGTAGAAGTGGGCTGTGCAGGGCTGGGACACTATAGAACTGGAAGTTGTGGAGGGAAGATCTCTCAAGGAAATGAGGTCCATGACTGTCTGGCTGACCATGGCTTGACATTCGCTGGTGGGGTCATGATCCCAAGGGAGGTATGAGGAGGCGTCTGAGAGCTGATGTCCGGCCTCTTATGAAAAAAGGTTAGTTTGCCAGACAGACGTTTCCTGGTTAGATGCTCTTTTCCTCAATCAGTTCTCTGCAGCTTCCTGAACTTTTGAGACTCTCCAATGAAGACAATTCTGCCACTGTGGTTGAATGTTTCTAAAGACGAGACTTCTGTGCAGCAGAGTGAAGGATCTATCAGAGATGTCTATCGAGCCCAGTGAATTCTACAACTTCAGGTAACTTGACTTCTCGGTCTGCGTCAGTCATCTGCAATATTAGCTCAGCTTGTTTCTTTTTCCTTCCTTTTTTCCCTCTGGGAGTGGAGGACATGCCTCACCTGACCTGCTGGGCTTGTCCTCCTGCAATTCCCACATTCTTTTGTCTAGGTTCTTCTGTCTATGCTCTCACCTATCAACTGGCTCCATTCATTCACTGACCAGATAACCTTGTTTACAGCTTATCACCATGGTTACTCTGGTTTTACCCTATCCCCTCCTTCACTATCCCTATGGTTTTACAAACTTCTTTTGTCTCCTTTTCAGTTCTGATGAAGGGTCTCTGAGCTGAAATGTTGGCTCTATTTTTCTTCCCGCAGATGCCGCCTGACCTGCTGAGATTTTACAACATTTTCTGTTTTTGTTTCAATTACAGCAGGGGTCAGTCAAACCAGCCTTGTTGGTCCATTGCCTGCTGCCAGCCCTAGCAACAGAAATGCATGTGCCAGTCAAAACAGCCCCCTGATGTATGTGCAAAGCAATGGCTTCACCTTGGTCTCTGACAGCTCTCGCAATGGTGAGCCAATCAGCACAAGTTGACCACTTCCTCATTTCCCTCCTGGTTTGAGGGACCATAAAGGTTAACAGCATTTTAACTCTTGATTCCTTTCCTTTAAATTCCATGTCCCTGGGTTATTGTTGCTGTAATTTAACTGCTATGCAACCATATCCTACTTTTAATTCCATTGTTATTGCTTTCAGCGATTTCTGTATTTTTATTACATATCTATGTTTCCTCTGTACTTGCAGTCCATTCTCCACATTGTTAAAGTTCATTTCAATTTTAATCAGATTTTGTACGCAATTGCCTGAAAAGATGCTTTGAAAACTTGCAAAAGGGAATTTGGATATATACTTGAATATACAGGGCTGTGGTTTAAGAGCAGGATGAGCGAGCTTAATTTGGGCAACTTTTCCAAACAGCAAACATGATGGGCCTAATGATGTGTTGTATCATTCTGTGAAGTGTGGTGTGAACATACACACTTCCACAGCACTTGTTAAATGCTAAAATGTTGACATTGGACAAAGTATGCCACTTTTGTTACGCTCGTCTTGTATGCCACTATAAAAGAAAGAATGTGCTTAGGAGATTGTTTTAGTTAGTTTCCTGTTTTGCATTTTACATTTCTTCACTCCAGCTCCTTATTTTCTCATTCTCTTCCTCCTTGCATGCTTTCCTTAATTCTGTAATGATCATGTTCCACAGATTTCCAGTGTCCTGACTTGTAATCAGCTTTTGCCACTTCCTTCATCATCTGTCGTAGGAGGAGAGCCGTAGGCCGAGTATTTACTTGTAGTTTTGTTTTAAAGTAGAGTCATACATTTCAGCAAATTTGTATCCTTAATAGCTTCCCATGAGCTAGATTTTACCATTTAATTTTGAATATCACTTGGTTTTGTGCATTTTGACTATATTTAGTCTTAGCAAATGATACTGGTAATCTTAAACTTTTTGGAAGCTTGATTGAAATTTAAGTATGGTATTTATTTTTATGTCTGTCATTTAGTCTCAGAGCTGATCAATGATTTCTTTCCAGGTTTGACTTTATCACTTGGACTCTTGGCTTCAGACTGCCATCGAAGTAAGTCACATACGGAAGCTACTTTTTTGCAAGATCACTTCCTAAATGGCAGCAGTTAAATTAACACTCACCTACCTACTATCTGTAGTGACTTTGAAACCACAACCTTGCTTACACCAGTGAATAATTCATACAAATTGGTGTGCAGAGTCAGTTTTCTTGCAGTGCCAGTTCCCACCAAAGGGCCACTTTTTCATGAGCCAAGAAACTGGTGGACAAACTCAGTGGGTCGAGCAGCATCTGTGGGGGAAAGGAATTGTCGATGAAACCCTGCATCAGGACTTTTGGCGAGCTAACATTTTTCATATTTTCTTACAATGTAGTAGGAGGCCTTTTGGCCCATCAAGCCCATCTGGACTGTCCTGATGAAGACTGTCCAATTCCCCCCACAGATGCTGCCTGACCTGCTGAGTTCCTTCAGCAGTTTGTTTTTTGCTTCAGCTTCCAGCATCTGCAGTCTCTTGTGTCTCCCTCTCTCACATGCTCATCAACTGCAACCACTCAACAATACCAGGGGTAATTTACAAAAGCCAATGAACTTACCAACTGCCATTCTTTGGGATATGGGATGAAACTGGAATACATAGGGGAAACCTACACAGTCACAGGGAGAAAGTGCAAACTCCACACTGATAGCAACCGAGGCCAGGATTGAACCCAGGTTGCTAAAGCTGTGAGGCGTCTGTTCTGAACTTAATTTTCTCAGTCTCAAGACGTCAGTCATCATCCCCATGTCTCTTGACTTAATGACTGCAATACTTGGTGCCTGTGGAATTTTTGAGCTTGCCCAAAGCTGCAGAAATCAGACAGGAGCATGTTAACAGCTAGGACTCACTGTCATACCACTGGTCGACCTGCTGCCTGTATTGGAAGAATCTGGAAAGTTGACAGGAAGCAGTAGCAAATAATATTTCTCGTAGTTCTTCTGCAATGATGAAAATATCAGAACTAGGTCAACAAGAACTCAATAAGAATATGGAAAGGACACTCTTGGTTTGGGTGAGTGCCATTATAGGCCAAGGAAGAGCTAAGTAACCTGAGAAAATGTTACTGCGTACCCAGCTATTGCCTTTGGGTGGAGACATAAAATTTTGCTTGATATTTTGATACTTTACTGTTACCCAACCATCCTTTTAATTCCTTCTATTCCACTGGTTCTTATCCAACCTCACTGAAGTAATCCATACCTTCAAGGCGATTAGATGTTTCCACAATAGGTCTACCTTTTGGTTAGCTAACATATCACTTCATGCATGCTTTATATATTAACTGACAGGATATTCAAATCACAGAAAAATGTGGCAGCAGTCCCAACCTCGGCTATTTTCTCGATTCATCTAAAATCTTTAACCCCCATTTAATGATAAAATCATTTCATTATCCTGGAAAGGAAGAATTATATTTATATACAAATCAGTCCACTTCACCGAGTAGTTGAAGCCAAAAACACTCTGCATTTCATGAAGGTAACTCCAAATGCATCATTATTTAAAGGCCAAATAAATGAGCATGTGTCTTATGTAAATCTTGAGCCTACCTTTAAATGTTATATGCAATGTAAAATCAACCCTAAAGGTTTGTATCATCTCATATGAAACTAGCTCAAACTGCTGGTGTTGTGCTGCGATATATAAAAGTTCTGCTCTTGATTAGACAGGAATGTCACTTGGCTGAAACGCATACCACACGCAAGTTGGATCAAAATATATTTGTGACAGTGGATTTCACTTCTGACAGCAATGAAAAATTTCTGCAGAGATTACAATCTTAAAAAACATCATTTCTCATAACACAAGCAGAAACTCTGTACGTGAATTGTATGTCACTACCACTGGTGAATCTTAGAAAAATACAGGCTGTTCTGTTTGTCAATAGTATGCCCTAATTCTGAGCGAAGAAAATCACATTCAATTGCAAATGTACAAGTCTCAAGATTTTATATTAGCAAGTAAGATCTAACAGCCAATTCATAATAATTAAACCATCTAGCATGTGGAAATGATTTTCAATATTTACTAAAAAACTTAAACAAAAATATTTATATTTCTATTCTTGAGTATAAGAGTAAGTGATCTCAAAATAGCTTAATGTACATTTTTAAAATTTTTTATCGAGTTAGCAAATTACTTTAATGGCAGAATCTCACAAAGCAGACGTTTTCCTTGGCCAATGTTTACAGCTCAGATAAGTGCAGTTCAAGTGTCACATTGAGTATCACAGAGAACTATTAATCAAATTAACTGCACAGATTGCTCACAGCATCATGCTGCATTCAGTTCAGAGTTTTTTTTAACTTTCAGACACTGCTTGTGGGTCACACCATACTGCAAGTATATGATAAGATATCTTTATTAGTCACATGTACATCGAAACACACAGTGAAGTGCATCTCTTGCGTAGAGTGTTCTGCCTGCAAATGTTGCCACACTTCCGGCGCCAACATAGCATGCCCACAACTTCCTAACCCGTACACCTTTGGAATGTAGGAGGAAACCGGAGCACCTGGAGGAAACCCATGCAGTCACGGGGAGAACGTATAAACTCCTTACAGACAACAGCCGGAATTGAAGCCGGGTCACTGGTGCTGTAAAGCGTTACGCTAACCGCTACACTACTGCGCCAGTGCAAACCAGTGCGAACTTCTCTCTCACCACCTATGCAATTATAGCAGAAGCACAATAATATTCTGTATTTCTTGTAAGGACATCTAAATCCCTCTTTGCAGTAATGTCAAAAATATTAATTTTCAAATAATATTCTGCTTTTCTGTTTTGCCTAAGTATTTGCAAAACATTTTCCCACATTACAATCCACTCACAACCATTATTCATTTGTCGACTTGTTGTGTCCTGCTGGCAACTTACTTTCTCCTGGTGTAAGAGCAGAGAATGCTGGCATACTTGGCAGCTGGGCAGTGTCTGAAAGGAGGTGTGCTAGACTGGCATTTGGGGTTAGTGACCCTTCATGGTGTTGGGGATGGGGTGCATGTTGATGCCTTGGTTATTGGTTGCATGGCCTGCTGAATGTTTCCAGGATGTCCAGTTTTACTTCAGTTTTACCTGCCCAATGGAGGGGGGAGAGGGGAGAATGACCGGGGTTGTAGGAGTCTTTGATTGTGTTGGCTGCTTTCCCGAGGCAGTAGGATGTGTAGGCAGAGTCCATGGAGGGGAGGCTGGTTTTCACGTTGGGCTGGGCTGAGTTCATGGCTCTCTGCACTTTCTTGTGGCCTTGGGCAGAAGAACAGTTGCCATATGAAGCTGTGATGCATCCAGACGGGGTGCTCTCTATGGTGCATCTATATAAGTTGGCAAGGGTCATTGGGGAGATGCTGAACTTCCTGGGCCTTCTGAGGAAGTCAAGGCACTGCTGTGCCTTCTTGACCGCAGGTTGGACCGGGACAAGCTAGGTATTTATGTGCTTGAAGTGACATAAGCTCTCTATAAGGTAGATTGAGGTTATCATGAATGAAAGCAAAGACATAGTGGTGAAGTTACTGAAAAAGCAGCCAGAATTCTAAACCAATGATCCATGAGTTCAAATCCATCCACAGCAGGTGAGGAAGTTAAATGAAGAGAATATTTTTCAAAAAAGGTGGTTTCATTGATGTTGGCCAAGAAACCACTTGTTAATGAGCTAGTATTGCTATTGCACTGTTCCAGTGACTTTGGTACAATCCTTACTTCCAGTGCTCTTTGTGACAAGTTTACACATTCTCCCAGGAGCTACAATTACAAAGCTATGCTGGCTGGTAGGCTAGTTGAACACTGTAAATAGGGGAGAAACTCAGAGTCTTTTTCCCAGGGGAGGGGAGTTTAAAACTAGATGACATAGGTTCAAGGTGAGAGGGGAAATATTGATGGGGGATCTGAGGGGCATGTTTTTCACACAGTGGGTGTTGGGTATATTGAATGAGCTGCTAAAGGAGGCGGTAGAGGTGGACACAATTTTAATATTTAAAAACATTTAGGCAGGTACATTGACAGGAAAGGTGTAGAGGGATATAGGCTAAATGCAGGCAAGTGGGATTAGCGTAGATAGGCATCTTGGTTGGTATGAATGGGTTGGGACAAAGGGCCTGTTTCCATGCTGTATAACTCTATGAATCTACAAAATTTCAGATTTCCAGCTCCACAGTCATTTATTTTTCAATTTCTGGCCAACTTTGATGTAAAATTATCAGCCTGTAACATTCAACAGATATTGGCTGACCTGCTATATTTTCCTGGATTTCTTCTTTATTTCAGATTTCCAGCACCTACAAAGATGGACTCTTGACCTCACAATCTACCTCGTTATGAATTTGCACCTTATTGTCTAGCTGCACTTCATTTTCTCTGCAGCTATTACACTTTATTCTGCATTGTTATTGTTTTACCTTGTACTACCTCAATGCACTGTTGTAATGAAGTGATCTGTATGAATGGTATGCGAAACAAGCTTTTCACTGTAGCTCGGTACATGTGACAATAATAAACCAATACTGTGTTCTGTGTCTCATAATTCCAGCATTGTTTATTTGCTTGCTTTTGTCTCTCTCTTGTTTTCTCTCTACTTACACCTCCTCCAGACAGATTAGCTGCATTAACAAATCTTTATCACCCTCTCTCAGCTGACACCAATCTTTGTCAGTCATTTCCGTTGGTCTCCACCCTATCATAGACATTCCCTTTGTTTAACCCACCCTCTCCCCCTTCTCTGCAACTTAAAACATGCTTGATTTGTACATTTTCTTTTCTGATGATTTTGTTTCTCTCTACATAGATGCTACCTGATTTGCTGAGTATTTCCAGCATTTTCTGTTTTTTATTAAAACTTATTTTCCCACTTATCATTGTATTATCAGCAAACTTGGAAGCAACATCTTAAGTTTTTTCATAAATTTTAAATAGCTGAAGCCCCAGCATTGACCCGTCTGGCATCAAATTAGCTGTAACTTTCCAACCTGAAAACGATCCATTTATCCCAACACTCTTTTCTGGCAGTTAACCAATCTTCAATCCATGCTAACATATTACCATAACCTTTCACCCTGTGCAATGAACTTTTATGTGGCACCTTATAGTACGCCTTATGAAAACCCAAATACACCACATCTCCTGGTTTCATCTACTCTAAATCCTCAAAAAACTCTTATAAATTTCCAACATTATCTGTTTTTATAAAATTGTGTTTAATCTGCCTAAAATTTTGTAAACAAGCATCTACTGCTTTATTAATAATAAACTCCCACACTTTCCTAATGACAGATGTTGGTCTAACTGGCCTATAGTTCCTTGCAGCATGTGTATGTCTCTCTCTCTCTCTATCTTGAATAGTGCAGTCATTTGCAATTTTTGAATTTGTTGGTAACTTGCTGGAACCTTGAAAAGTCATAACCAATCATCACAACTAAAGCATTGTGCAAGCAAGACCTTGCTCTTTCACATTGTACTTATATAATTTCTGTCTTCACTAGACAATCCAGATAACAGATAGAGAGGGAGGAGGGAGGGAGGGAAAATAGGTTGTATCTATACACCATCAGTACAAATTATTCACAGATCCTCAAAAGCATAGGTGATTAACAAGGGCTTGAAAATTTATTGTGGATATTGAGGATCGTGCCTCACAAGATATCTTTATTATTCACAAGTACATCGAAACACAGTGAAATGCATCTTTTGCATAGAATGTTCTGGAGGCAGCCCACAAGTGTCACCACACTTCCAGCACCAACATAGCATGCCCACAGCTTCCTAACCCGCAAGTTTTTTTGGAACGTGGGAGAAAACCAGAGCACCCGGAGGAAACCCACACAGACACGGGGAGAATGTACAAACTCCTTGCAGACAGTGGCCAGAATTGAACTTGGGTTGCTGGCGCTGCAATAGTGTAACAATAACTGCTACACTACCATGCATAGTATCTCAGAACCTTCCATGGTGAATCTAGACTTTATAGAACCTATCCTGGAAGGATGTGCAATGAGTTGATGGCATTTCCTGCCACCGCAACTTTTAAAACAATCACTGACAGTTGCTCCAGTTACTGGATGTACCGAGGCAGGTGCAACCCCCTTTAAATAGTCACCAAGGGAAGGAAGAACTGCTGAGGGAGTGCCAGAGCAAGAAGCTGTGCTCTGAATGTCAGTGTGTCATAGATACTTTCTCAGGGTCAATGCCACTAGTTGTTCACTTAATTTTAATAGGTGACAACTCACACCATCCAATAAACAATGGTGCAACACAGGACTACAATAATAGCTGCTCCCTCTGGGCCAAGCTTTTGTGTCATTTGCCCATAACTGAGTTAACACGAGAAGATGGCAGATTTGATTCAAATTATAAGCTGCCTTTTGCCAAAGAAAGGTGAAATTTATTGAGCAATGGCAATGATCAGACTTGCTTAATGTAATCAATACAAATTATGTATTGTGATACAAGGTAAAAATACTTTACCTTCACCTCAGAGGGTCAGCTTAATCTAAACAGCAAAAAATCCCTTGGCTGCCTCTCCTATCATCCTCTCTCCATGTGCCAGTATTTTCCAGAGCATTTTAATATCTGTTTACGTAATATTTTCTTTCCAAAGGCCCAGCTGCCTTTCTATTCTGTCACAGAGCCTGACCCTCTCCCAGTGAAGCAGAAGAGTGTTTGACAATCTTTCTGACTAATTGCTTGAAGTCTGTTAAGAACTACTTATAATTAGCATATTAACTAATTATAAGATACCTTTATTAGTCACACATACATTGAAATGCACAGTGAAATACAACTTCTGCATAGAGTGTTCTGGGGCAGTCCGCAAGTGTTGCCACACTTCCAGCGCCAACATAACATGCCCATAACTTCCTAACCCATACACCTTTTTGGAATGTGGGAGGAAACCTGAGCACCCAGAGGAAACCCACGCAGACACAGGGAGAATGTACAAACTCCTTACAGACAGTGGCCAGAATTGAACCCAGGTCGCTGGTGCTGAAATAGCATTACGCTAACCGCTACACTACCGTGCCTACCAGTTAACCTACTGTGGTTAAAAAATACAATGGTGAATACAAGCAACACACAAGATGCTGGAGGACTTCAGCAGGTCAGGCAGCATCTATGGAGGGACATGGACAGTTGACATGGAGTCGAGAACCTTCATCTGGTCCAGAGGGAGGGAGGATTGGGTGATCAGGACAGTGATCAAAGGGATAAACAGGTTGGTAATCAGAACCTCCTGTCACAATGTCGAGCGAAGAGCGAGCGCGCAAGAACCCAAATGCAGTGCACTGGTATGGGACTGGAGTCAGGATACTTCCTCAGAACCAAATGCAGGCAGCAACCAGAAGGAATCTTGCCTCGGGGCTCTGAAGTGGGGTCCCAACATGAAAACTAGATATCCTCAGAGGAACAGTGAAACCAGGACTGCTCTAGAGTTGACAACTCTAAGCAGCCAGGAAACAAAGTATACACAAAGGTTGACCAAAACTCTGCCAACCAGTGCTAGTGAAACCAGGGCTCTTATGCTAGTCTTCTGATGGGGCTCAGGTGTGTGTTGTTATGCAATTAGTAGTGCATGGAATCCATGTGCTGCACAACGAGGCACCATCAATGGAGCCGAATTGAGGGCCAGCACTCGGAACCATGACAGTAACCTCCAACCCACCCAAACACGCCCCCCCCCGGGAGCCTCCAGGTGACCCACCGGGCTTATCTGGATGGTTCTGATGGAATTCCTGAATGAGGGAGGAGTCCAAACTGAAGGAATAAGGAAGAGAGGAACTTTCCTCCGGACCGTATCCCTCCCAAGCCACTAAGTACTGCAGGCCCCTACCCTGGCAGCGTACATCCAGTAAACGCTGGACGGTGCACGCTGGGTGGTCGTCAACAATCTGGGGGGTGGAGGGGGCTTGGCTGGAGGGCACAAGGGACTGCTAGCCACTGGCTTCACCTGAGACATGTGGAAAGTGGGATGTATCCTCAGAGTCGTAGGCAATCTGAGCCAGACCGTTGTGGGATTGACGATCCACTCAATTTCAAAAGGTCCCACTAAGTGATGAGCTAGTTTCTTGGGCTCATCCTTGAGAGGGATGCCCTTAGCCGAGAGCCAAACCTTCTGCCCAGGCTGGTACACTGGTGTGGGAACCCACCGACGATCAGTGAATCTCCAGTTGTGGTCGGCGGTACGGAGCAGGGCTGCGCGTGTCCTCCCAGACCTTGAGGCAATGGCGGAGATGGTCCTGAACTGAGGGCATGGCGATGTGCTCCTCATGGATGGAGAAGAGGAGGTTGGTAACCAAGTGAGCATCCGAAGGGGGATCTTCCAGTGGTGGTGCAGACCAGAGAGTTGTGGACGTACTCAACCCAAGTGAGGTGGGTGTTCCATGTCGAAGGGTTGTTCACCGTTATGCAGCGTAGTGCTGTTTCCAAATCTTGATTCGCCCGTTCCGTCTGGCTGTTCGTCTGTGGATGGAAACTGGACGATAGGCTTACAGATGTTCCAAGGGCCTGACAGAAGGACCTCCATACTGCAGAGACAAACTGGGGACCCCGGTTGGAGACAATGTCTGCAGGGATTCCATGGAGGCGGAAGACGTGTTGGACGACCAGGCCGGCTGTCTCCCAAGCTCTAGGGAGTTTGGGAAGGGCCACAAAATCCACTGCTTTGGAAAAGCGGTCCACTATTGTGAGGACAGCAGTGTTCCCATGACAAAATCCAGGGTGATATGGGACCACGGACAGCTAGGTATGGGTGCGGGACAAAACAGTCCAGCAGGTGGTCAGTGGGAGGCTTTTCCACAGGCGCAGACAGTACAGGCAGAAACAAAGGAACAAGTATCAGCATCCATGGAGGGCCACCAGAAATGTTTCTTCAGGACAAAAAGCGTCCTATCAATTCCTGGATGGCAGGAAAAATGAGAAGAATGTCCCCATTGCAGAACCTGAGACCGCACAGACTCTGGTACAAAAAGGCGGTTGGGTGGTCCGTTACCTGGGTCAGGTTGTGCTTCCTTCACTACAGCCTCGATCTCCCAGGTGAGGGCTGCCACCACACAGGACTGGGGAAGGATGGTCTCGGGGTTAGGATGGTCCTCCTCAGTAGTGTATTGCTGGGAGAGAGCATCGGGCTTCCCACTCTTGGACCCAGGACGATATGTTAGCATAAACCAGAACCTGCCAAAGAATAATGCCTACCGGGCTTGACGGGAATTCAGGCGTTTAGTGGTTTGTATATATTCCAAGTTCTTGTGGTCTGTCCAAACGATAAACGGATGTTCCGCTCCCTCTAGCCAGTGCCTCCACTCCTCTAACGCAAACTTGACTGCCAGTAACTCCCAGTTCCCCACGTCGTAATTATGTTCAGCAGGGGACAACCGGCGAGAAATAAAAAACACAGGGGTGCAGTTTCTGATCCAAACCAGAGCGTTGAGAGAGGACCACTCCCACCCAGGACTCAGAGGCGTCGACCTCTGCAACGAATTGGCTGGAGGGGTCTGGTTGGACTGGGATGGGGGAGGACCTGAAGAAACACTTCATATCGGTGAACACTGAGTCAGCTTCAGGGTTCCACAGAAAAGGGGTCTTAGGTGAAGTGAGTTGAGTAAGGGCTGCCGCCACCTGACTATAATCCCTAATGAAATGGCGATAGAAATACACAAACCCCGGAAACCATTGGAGTTGCTTGCGTGTCATGGGTCGAGGCCATTCTGCCACCACCCGGATCTTCTCGGGATCTGCCCTTACTCGTCAGCTCTCAATGACGTAACCTAAGAAGCAGATGGAGGGGACATGGAATTCACCTTTCTCGGCCTTGACAAAGAGCTTGTTCTTCCAAAGCCTCTGGAGAACCTGATGGACATGCTGGGTGTGTTCCTGGAGACTAATGGAGAAGATTAGGATGTCATCCAGATAGACAAACACAAATCGATTTATGAAGTCCCGTAGGACATCGTTGATGAGAGCTTGGAAGACGGTGGAAGCATTGGTGAGGCTGAATGGCGTTACTAGGTATTCAAAGTGGTCGAGAGGGGTATTAAATGCTGTTTTCTACTCGTCTCCCTCCCTTATCCTGGCCAGATAGTAAGCGCTTTGTAAATCAAGTTTAGAGAATATGGTGGCCCCGTTAAGAAGTTCAAATGCGGAATTGATGAGCGGCAGTGGGTACTTGTTCTCGACGGTTATGTTATTTAGGCCCTGGTAGTCAACACACAGACGCAGTGAGCCATCCTTCTTCCTCACAAAGAACAACCCTGCGCCTACTGGGGAGGATGAGGGACAAATAATGCCTACCGAGAGAGATTCATTGATATACTCCTCCATTGCTTCCATCTCTGGTCAGGACAAGTTATATAGTAGACTGGTAGGTAGCGGAGCTCCGGGGAGAATGTCGATTGCGCAATTGTATGGCTGGTGTGGAGGCAGGGAACGAGCCCTTTGTTTGCTAAATACTTGCCCCAGGTCATGATACTCTGCTGGGACCCTGGACAAGTCTGGGGTTTCGGCAGCTGGTGAACTAGCAGTAACCTGTACCAGAGAAAGGGCCGACTGGAGACAAGCGGAATGGCAGAACGGACTCCAACTGACTATCCTACCCATGGCCCAATTGAGGTAGGGATTGTTGTGGCTCAGCCAGGGGTACCCAAGGACCATCAGCGTCTGTGGGGAGTTTATCAGGTGAAATTCGACCGGTTCCCTATGGTTTCCAGAGATCAGCAATGACAGCGGAGGTGTACAGTGCGCGACTTGGGTCAACAGTCTGCCATCTAGTGCCCAAACTTCTAGAGGGGTACTCAGTGGCTCCCAAGGAATCCTTGCCCAGGAGGCTACGTCTTCATCCAACAGATTTCCCTTGGCGCTGGAGTCCACCAAGGCAGAAAGGGACAGGGACTGTTGGAGGTGTCTTATGGTAGCTGGGATCAGCATCCAGTTCTGGGAGACCATAGGGAAAGCTGCCTGGCTCACCAGGATCCCCCTCTCTACTGGTGAGCCCTCTCTTCTTGGTCGAAGGGCACAAGTGGCAAGAAAATGGCCAGGCTGGCCGCAATAGAGGCAACTCCCAGCTCTTAACCTCTGACGTCATTCAGAGGGAGAAAGGCGGTTCCGTCCCAGTTGCACTGATTGCTCCTCCACGGTGGTGCAATCGGCTGGGTCGGGAGCGCCTCTAGGGGTGGAAGGAGAAGGAGCAGAGGGGCTCGGGTCAGGAGAGGCTGGGAAGGTGACCCGTGGGGTGAATGGAGGTGTTGGACGAACCGTCCTCTCTCTCTGCCGTTTCCAGAGTCGGTTGTCCAGTCTGGTAGCTAGGGAGATCAACGCATCCAGGCTGGTTGTCTCATCTCATGCCACCAACTCATCCTTTATCCTGTTGCAGAGGCCTTGCCAAAAAACCCCTGGAGAGCCTCCTCATTCCACCCCGAGTCAGCCACCAACGTCCAGAACTCCACGGAGTATTCTGCGACGCTGCGGGAGCCCTGATGGAGGGTGAGTAGTCGTTTGGCTGCCTCCTTATCCCTGATGGGATGGTCGATGACCTTTCTCACTTCCTCAATGAAGGCGTGAAATGAGGAGCAGGTCTCTGGCTGATTGTCCCAGATGGCGGTGGCCCATTCCAGCGCACTTCCTTGCAACAACCCCACAATAAATGAGATCTTGGATCTCTCAGTGGTGTACGTGGAGGGCCGCCTCTCAAATACTAACAAGCATTGTAGTAGGAAGGACCAGCATTTTTCCAGATCCCTAGTGTAGGTTTCTGGGTCAGGTACGTGCAGTTCCTTGGGTGGTCAGGTCATCGAACTGTAGGATGATGCTCCTACGGATTGTCCAGGCTGGTCAGACAGAGTTCTCAGAGTGGAGGAGGTAAGAAGAGCAGAGACTCAGCTGATCCATTCGCTGACCTGCCCAACATTCACTGCTAGGGTACAGCAGTCTGCCATAACCTCCCAGAGCTGCTGGTCATGCCAGCCCAGAAGTGAGCCCTGGCTGGTGAGGGCTTCGTACAGGGGATTCATGTCTGCTGGGTTCATGGGGGCCAGAGTATTCTGTCACAATGTCGAGCAAAGAGCAAGCTCATGGAGAACCTAAATGCAGCTCCAGTACAAGACTGGAGTCAGGCTGCTTCCTCAGAACCAAATGCAGGCAGCAAACAGAAGGAATCTTGCCTCAGGGCTCTGAGGTGGGGTCCCAACATGAAAACTGGATATCCTAAGAGGAACAGTGAAACCAGGACTGCTCTAGCATTGACAACACTAAGCAGCCAGGGAAGAAAGTATACCTAAAGGTTGGCCAATACTCTGGCAACCAGTGCTAGTGAAACCAGGGCTGTTATGCTAGTCTCCTGATGGGGCTCAGGTGTGTGTTGTTATGCGATCAGTAGTGCATGGACTCCATGTGCTGCACAACGAGGCACCATCAATGGAGCTGAATCGAGGGTCAGCACTCGGAACCATGACACCTCCAGTAAATAACCAAGGGTTTCAACCTGAAATGTCGACTGTCCATTTCCCTCCATAGATGCTGCCTGACCAGCTGAGTTCCTCCAGCAACTTGTGTGTTGCGCCAGATTCTAGCATATGCAGTCTCTTGTGTCTCCATGGTGAATACCTGTTTCTTTGAAGAAAACGTAGATTCAAAGGTATTTTTTTCTCTCGATTCATCTCTGTGTAATGTTCTAAAAAAATCAAGTAATCTTATAGTCTCGCCATAGTTACTCATGGAAGGAAGTTTAAGCAAATGCAATCTTTGTAAAAGCTGACAGGTTCCAGTGCAAGGTTGATTTTTACATCCTCCCCCATTTAGTGATGTCAGTGCGGCATAATTTTGTGCACTATGTGAAGCAAAGAGTCCATCTGATCCTATGGGATTCCCACTCAGCTAATCAAAGTAGTATCCTAGCCGACCATGATCATCTTGAGATGCGGTCAGGTACAACGATGAAGTTGGAGGTTCCCCCATGCCACATCTGTGAAGTGGTGCACAATCATTCCTCAGCACTGCAATCCACTCTGGATCTGCTGTAACCTCTATGGCTAAGGCTGCAGCAATCCAGGCTCTTCCCACAATCCAACTCTCCCTTGCTAATGCATAGATCAACAAGGAAGACTTAGTTAATGGACCTTCCAGTCATACTTCTCCAGGTTGACAATCTACTTCTGAGTGCTATTAATCAAGGTTTCTCTTCTCTCATTGCTTGCTGGTTGCCTGCTCCCACACCAAGTATAGATGCATTGAGAGAGTATCCAGCAGTAGGAGATGCATTCAGCATAATTGAGGCTGTTGAGGTAATTTACAGTCCGTCTCCTTTACCTACTCAAATGTCAGCAGATTTTCCCTGGATAATAAGCATCAACATCCAGATGTGGACAAGTGGAAGAGCCATCCCACTTGTCCACGTGCAAGACAAAGAAAGAACAACCTCAATTTCGGGGAGATCCCACTGAGACCCAGTTTATGTCAGCTTATGAGCTGGGCTAGTATAAACTGACTTGAGTGCAATACTAAGGGAATGCTGTACTATGGGACAGATCCAAAGGTCTTTTTGGATAACACATATAAAATGTCATGTCTGTCCTCTCAGGTGAACATGAAAAATCCCATGGGACTATCTAAGGAAGAACAGGAATATGCTTCCTGATGGGACCGTGTTTCCATGAACACGGCTGCTGTTTTCCTACACTGCAATGGTAGCCGTATCTCAAAAACATTTAATTGGGTCTTAAGTGCTTTTGGGAAGTCCTGAGATCTCAAATGTCTTTTTTACTCTCTACTGTGGAAGTACCCAGAAGAGACGTGAAATAGGTTGTAAAAAATACACATCAAACACCATCTCAAGTATGGGCCGACAGAATAAGACATGCACTGCTTACTTATGAGGAAATCATTAGAACTGACCGCATGATTCCACACCCCTACATTAGACTGGTACTCACAGGGGACATATGTTTGGGAGTCGCTGGCGTGTAATCTGTGTAATATTCCCTTCCGCTATAATGAAAGGGCTTGCTTCAATTACCACCCCCCGCTTGGAGCAGGATTTCAGATTTTTTATTTCAACATTATTAAGAGAATTTACTTCTGCTAGTGTGTAATAAGACATTAGCAGATCACAGGATAAGCAATATGGAGAGGACTGTGAAATAGTCATGAGGCCACTGTTCATGATATGTAGGTCTGTGAATTTACCATCAGAGGCAATTAGAGAAGACCTCAGGCACAAAAACCTAGAACAATATCTTTCCTAGCAAGAGGAGTGTTCCCTAACTTGGATTTTCCCCTGGGTGATCGGATTCCCCGTAAAGATATTTGATTCTCCTCCTGGTGTGTGCTAACTTCTCTCTGGGTGGTAAAGCTGCGTCTGAGGCAACCAATATCTTAAAGTCTTGGGTGGCATGAGATATGCTCCCTTATCCATTCACTGCTACTTTGGTTTTATGGGTTTATTGTGTATGTATTTTCTCAGCATTCATTAGCAGCATTGTTCTTGAACTCTGGTTGATAAGAATAGTTTCGCTCACCTTAGGATTCCTCTCACTAATCTGCTTTCCCCTTCAGAGAAATAAAGGGATTGTACCTGCTAACTTTAAAGAGAGTACAGACCTGCAAATCACTAAGCACCAGTACACTGCTGGATTCCTACAGTAACATGAAGTATAATGTGGGGATGTGTAACAATATCCACTTTGGTAGAAAGAATGGAAAAGCAGAATATTTTAAAAAGATGAAGACTGTTAGATGTTGGAACTCAGAGACATTTGGTTGCAAAGTTAATACATAGTTACAACAATCATATAGGAAGGAGAATCAAGAACCAGAATTATTTTGATAGAAATGTTTCCTGGATTGCAAAAAATGCATGTGAGCATTCAGGCTGAACTTCCACCCCACAACCTTAAGGTAAAGCGTCAATCATTTGGGACATTGAGGAGTAACCTCTTCATTCAAAGGGCTGTGAATCTTTGAAATTCTGGCTCCAGAGAGTTGGGGTTAGGGTTAGAGGTGTGGATGCTTAGTATTGTGTGTATTTAAGATTGGGATCAATAAATATCAGGGAAAAAGGGAATCACAGGATCTAGGGTAGGGTAGGAAAGCAATGTAACAGTTCAACCATTTTCTTGTTGAATGACAGATCTGTCTGTAGGGGTCATATGGTCTACATATGCTCCTATTTCTTATGTGGTTATGCTTGATTAATTTCTAGTTTGAAAAATCCTTCATAAACTGCTGTTGAAATATAGATTTAAACTCCATGGCTGGGAAAGCTAATGCCTGTGGTTCAAAAATCAGGAATGCCAATTTCTAAGTTGGCACTGTGATGGGGAGCTTAGTTTGCTTGTTGCTCTGCTGAGAATCTTGGACCTGGTGGTCTTGATTTTCTTTCCATTAAAATTAATGGTGCAAAAAACTATAATCTGCTCAAAAAGCATGACTAATGCAGAATCATAGACTTTTATATTTTGGAAAGAGGCCATTTGGCCCATTATGCTCTTTGAAATAACAATCCAATTAGTCCCACTCTCTTGTTCTTTTCCCATAGTCATCCAATTTTCTTCTCTTTTTCAATTAGTTATCCAATTCTCTTTTGAAAGGTACAATTGATCTGTTTCCATCTTGTGGTTTCTACTAATTAGTCGTAGTAAATCAGCACTATCAGTTCAATGCCATAACTGTCACTTTCAAGTCAGCCAGCTTTCTAATGTGGACAAACTTTTATTTATATATCTTCATGCTTTCTGGCTAGCCTAACATGCTAGATCATCTTTGTAGTAGGGTGATTTTTGTTTGGTTGCTCAAGAATATATCCCTGAAACAAACAAAAAATGCATGTTTACAATGCCAGACAGGAGTTGGGGTGCTCCAATATGTTTTACAGTCAATGTAGTTCTCTTTGAGGTGCAGTGACCGTAATAGGGCAATTCGTGCATAGCATGGAGGAGGTAAGTGGGGTTAAAGGGTGAGCTGTTGAATGTGAGAACAAGTTCAGCCAGGTGAAGGAGGGTGGTAGAGCTCTGCAGATTTTTGAGCCCTTGTTCAAGGAAGAAGCAAAAGTCCCTCACATGAAACTCTCACATAATTCTTCCAATCTAGTGCAATGCATTCGGTGTTCATGGTGTGGTCTCCATTATACTGGAGAACCCAAATGCAGATTGGGTAACTGTTTCATGGAGCACCTCCTTCATCCGCTGGAGTGGCCCTGAGCTTCCAGATGCCTGTTGCTTTAATGGTCCATCCCACTCTGACCTACCTGTGGGCACCTCCACAGTTCCAACAAAGCGCAATGTAAGCTCAAGGCAGAGCACCTCACTTTAGATCTGAGCGCATTGCAGCCTTCAGGACTTGATATTGAATTCAGCAATTTTAGAGAATTCTCTTTTTTCTATTTGTATCAGAACCAGCCACTTCTGCTGATTATTGATAGACAATATAATTTAGTTTTTCTCTCTTTGCGGACACTGTCTGATTTTCTGGGCCTTTCCAATATTCTTCTTTTCATTTCAGGTTACAGCAACAGATCAGACCTGAATTTCACAGCTTTCACATGTCCCTTTGTTATTTTTTCTCTCAATAACTACCAATCAACTCTGTAAACCCTGTCACCCTTGGCCTCACCCAATCAGAAGTATTCCCTTTGTCCTATCTATTCCCACCTCCCCCCCACCACACAAACCTTCTTTACAACTTAAAACTAATTTGTATTCTTGCTTTCTCATTAATCATGAATGGTCTTTGACCTGACATATAAACTTTGCTTCTCTCTCCCCAGGCGCTGGCTGACTTGCTGAGAATTTTCAGGATTTTCTGTTTTTCTTTTAAATTTCCAGCATCTGCAGTTTTTTTTTGTTATTTGATTACTCTTGTGTCGAAAAATCTTGACAGTGCATCTGTAGCTCATTATGGCAAAGAATTCCAAAGATTCTCTGTCAACCTTATCAAAGCCCTCAATGCTGAGAGTACAACCCAAGGCTCTAAACTCTTGAGCCAGAAGGAATAAGCTCCTTCAGCACTCACCCTGTCAATCCCTTTCAGACTCTTGTATGTCCCAAAGAGATCACTGCTCATTTTTCTAAACTCCATCAAGCATGGGCCAATCTTACTCAGTTTAACTTCACAGGACAATCCCCTCACTCCATGAATTAATCCAGTGAATCTGCATTGCATTGCTTCCATTGTAAGTATATTCACCTCAAAATGCAATCACATAACAGTGTTTATTTCAGCTTTATATAGTTGAAAATTTACTTTGCTCAGACTGAAATGCAATAGCCACTATTTCCATCATTTTTTTCATGACTCTAGAAATTTGATTGGACATTTCCTGGAAAGATTCACCAATGTGTGACAGATGTGATCCCTGTGTCCATCACAGGATCATGTCTATTTCTGGAGTGAGGATCAAATTGCACCACTCTAGAAATTCAACAGGGCATTGGTGGATGTAGTTCATCCTAGTGTACCGGTTGCAATTTTGGAGCACTGCATGTAAAATTTGCTGAAACTGTTCTGAGGACCTCTAATTAAAGAAAGTCACTGGAAGCACTGGAAAAGGTTAGGTTTACCTGTTATCTGTTATAAACTTTTAAGCAGAAAAACTAGGGGGAAAAAAGGAATTAGATCAGATGGAGGACATGGTGGTGTGCTGCAGTTGCTTGATGTGGGAGCTAGTGGACCTTGCTGCGGCCCACGATGGCCACATCTGCAGTAAGTGCTTGAGGCTGGAGGAACTTCGGCTCACAATCGATGAGCTGGAGTTGCAGCTTCAAACACTTCGCAGCATCAGGGAAGGGGAGAGTTATGTAGATACTGTACATCAGGAGACGGTCACCCCCCCTTAGAGCAGGTACTACTGGAGTCCAGGAAGTAGATAGAAGGGTGACTGTCAGGGGAGGGAAAAGGAAAAAGAAAACGAACAGGCAGATAGAGCAGAGGACCCCGGAGGCTGTTCCCCTCAGTAACACGTTTTCCGCTTTGGAGGCTGTTGAGGGAGATGACCTGCCAGGGCCTAGCAGCAGTAGCCAGGTCTATGGCACTGGGACTGGTCCTGCTGCTCAGAAGGGAAGGGAGGAGAAGAGGAAGGCAGTAGTGATAGGGGACTTGATAGTCAGGGAAACAGATAGGAGGTTCTGTGGCAGTGAGCATGAATCCCGGATGGTATGTTGCCTCCCAGGTGCCAGGGATTGGGATGTCACTGATCGGGTCCACAGGATTCTAGAGCGGGAGGGAGAACAGCCTGAAGTCGTGGTTCATGTTGGTACCAATGACATAGGTGGGAAGAGGGATGAGGTCCTGAAAAGTGAGTTTAGTGAGCTAGGCAGAAGGCTGAAGGACAGGACCTCGAGGGTAGCGATCTCGGGATTGCTGCCAGTGCCAAGTGATAGTGAAGGTAGGAATAGGAGGACATGGCAAATAAATGCGTGGCTGAGAAGTTGGTGCAGGAGGGAGGGTTTTAGATTTTTGGATCATTGGGATTTCTTCTGGGGAATGTGGGATCTGTACAGAGAGGACGGGTTACACCCGAACCTGAGGGGGGCCAATATCCTTGCGGCCAGGTTTGCTAGGGTGGTTCAGGAGGGTTTAAACTAGATTGCGAGGGGGAAGGGTATCGGAGGAGTAGGTCAGAGGAAGAAGGGGATGGGGAAAAGTCAGATCTGACAGGTAGAGAGGCTTTGAGGAAGGAGAAGCAGAGTACAGGTTATAAAAGTAGTAAGGTGGATGGGCTAAAGTGCATTTACTTCAATGCGAGAAGCATCAGGAATGAGGGAGATGAACTGAGAGCTTGGATTAGTATATGGGACTATGATATTGTGGCTATTACAGAGACATGGGTGACATCAGGGCAGGAACGGATATTGAATATTCCTGCTTTTCACTGTTTTAAAAGGGCAGAAGAGGAGGAGGGGTGGCGATACTGGTCAGGGACACTGTTACAGCTGCAGAAGGGGTAGATACCCTCCTGGGAGTATTCTATAGGCCCCCCGGTAGCAGTAGGGATACTGAGGAGCAGATTGGGAGGCAGTTTTTGGAAAGGTGCGAAAATAACAGGGTAATTATAATGGGAGACTTCAACTTTCCAAATATAGATTGGCACCTACTTAGTGCCAAGGGTTTAGACGGGGCGCAGTTTGTTAGGTGTGTCCAGGACGGATTCCTGACACAGTATGTTGACAGGCTGCCTAGAGGGAATGCCATATTAGATCTAGTTTTAGGTAATGAACCGGGACAGGTGAAAGATCTATCGGTGGGTGAGCATTTGGGGGACAGTGACCATTGCTCCATAACCTTTAGAATTGTCATGGACAGGGATAGGAGCAAAGAGGACGGGAAGATATTTAAGTGGGGAAAGGTGAATTATGAGGCCAGAAGGTGAGAACTTGGGAGTGTAAATTGGGGTGACATTTTTGAAGGGAAATGTACTATGGAGATGTGGTCAATGTTCAGGGATCTTTTGCAGGATGTTAGGGATAAATTTGTCCCGGTGAGGCAGAGAAGGAATAGTAGGGTGAAGGAACCGTGGGTGACGAGAGAGGTGGAACAACTAGTTAGGAAGAAGAAGGCAGCATACATAAGGTGTAAGCAGCAAGGATCCGACAGGGCTCATGAGGAATATAGAGCAGCAAGGAAGGAACTTAAGAAAGGGCTGAGGAAAGCGAGAAGGGGACATGAAAAGGCTTTGGCGAGTAGGGTTAAGGAGAATCCCAAGGCTTTTATGTACGTGAAGAGCAGAAGGATGGCTAGGTTAAAGGTAGGTCAGAATAAAGACAAAGGTGGGAGGATGTGCCTGGAAGCTGTGGAAGTGGGTGAGGTTCTCAATGAATACTTCTCTTCAGTATTCACCAAGGAGAGGGGTCTTGATGATGCTGAGGACAGTGTTGGTGAGGGTAATGTTCTAGAGTATGTAGATATTAAGAGAGAGAATGCGTTGGAGTTGTTAGAAAATATTAGGACAGATAAGTCCCCGGGGCCTGACGGAATATTCCCCAGGCTGCTTCGTGAGGCAAGGGAGGAGATTGCTGAACTGTTGGTTAGGATCTTTGAGTCCTCGTTGTCCACGGGGATGGTACCGGAGGATTGGAGGGTGGCGAATGTTGTCCCCTTATTCAAGAAAGGTAGTAGGGATAGTCCAGGAAATTACAGGCTGGTGAGCCTTACGTCTGTGGTGGGTAAGCTGTTAGAAAGGATTCTAAGAGATAGGATCTATGAACATTTAGAGAATCATGGATTGATTAGGGACAGCCAGCATGGCTTTGTGAAGGGAAGATCTTGCCTCACAAGCCTGATAGGGTTCTTTGAGGAGATGACCAGGAAGATTGATGAGGGTAGTGTAGTGGATGTGGTCTACATGGATTTTAGTAAGGCGTTTGACAAGGTTCAGCATGGTAGGCTTCTTCAGAAGGTCAGAGGCCAAGGGATCCAAGGAGGCTTGGCTGTATGGATTCAGAATTGGCTTGCCTGTAGAAAGCAGAGGGTTGTGGTGGAGGGAGTGCATTTGGATTGGAGGGCTGTGACTAGTGGTGTCCCACAGGGATCGGTTCTGGGACCTCTACTTTTTGTAATATTTATTAACGACTTAGATGAGGGGGTGGAAGGCTGGGTTAGCAAGTTTGCAGATGACACAAAGATCGGTGGTGTTGTGGATAGTGTGGATGGCTGTCGAAGCTTGCAGAGGGATATTGATAGGATGCAGAGCTGGGCTGACAAGTGGCAGATGGAGTTCAATCCAGAGAAGTGTGAGGTTGTACTTTGGAAGGACAAACTCCAAGGCGGAGTACAAGGTAAATGGCAGGATTCTGGGCAGTGTGGAGGAGCAGAGGGATCTGGGGGTTCATATCCACAAATCACTGAAAGTTGCCTCACAGGTAGATAAGAAAGTTTATGGGATGTTAGCTTTCATAAGTTGGGGAATCGAATTTAAGAGCCGAGAAGTGATGATGCAGCTTTACAAAACTCTGGTTAGGCCACACTTAGAGTACTGTGTCCAGTTCTGGTCGCCTCATTATAGGAAGGATATGGAGGCGTTGGAAAGGGTGCAGAAGAGATTTACCAGGATGTTGCCTGGATTAGAGAGTATGGATTATGAGGAGAGACTAAAGGAGCTCAGGCTGTTCTCATTGGAGAGAAGGAGGATGAGGGAAGACATGATAGAGGTATACAAGATATTGAGAGGAACAGATAGAGTGGACAGCCAGCACCTCTTTCCCATGGCACCAATGCTCAAAACAAGAGGACATGGCTTTAAGGTAATGGGTGGGAAGTTCAAGGGAGATGTCAGAGGGAGGTTTTTCACTCAGAGAGTGGTTGGTGCATGGAATGTGCTGCCTGGGGGGGTGGTGGAGGCTGATACATTGGACAAGTTCAAGAGATTGTTAGATAAGCATATGGAGGAATTTAAGATAGAGGGATATGTGGGAGGAAGGGGTTAGATATTCTTAGGTGTGGTTTGAAGGGCGGCACAACATGGTGGGCCAAAGGGTCTGTATTGTGCTGTATTGTTCTATGGTTCTATGATTCTATGGTTCAGGTCCAAGCCGAGCTCTAGGATCCCAAACCAGGTAGGTCTCCATTAACGTTTGCAGCAAACTTGCTTTCTATTGTTTCCCAGAATTGACCAAGAACCACCATGTTCAATTTTACTTCTTATCCCATAACACAAGTGGTAACAAATCAGCCAGATAATATAGACAATTATCATGGGTGACAGACTTTAACAGAACCATATTATTTTACTCTAACAGCCCTCCTGTTTATTCGTTCACTGCTTGCAGTTCTGGAAAACCTCTATTCATTTGCACTTCCAGTCTATGGGGTTTCCTTAACATTATTACTCTTTATGAACAAATTACATTTGTTTGTACAGCTGATGTACATGAAAATGTACGTTTTTTTTCCCACATGGGCCTGCCGTCTGTATTGCTGTACTTCTTCAAAGATTACCTCAGTTGACATACTCTCCAAAAAATCTGGAAGTTATTTTCTGCCTGTATGCAATTAGTTTCAAAATTATCTCAAGTAAAACCTGAACAGATTAAAAAAAAGGAACCACAATCAACTTTTTAACATCTGCATCAGTTAACCTTGACAACGTGAATAGAGTTTGAATATACAGTCTGCCATGCCACTCAATTACATGTAGAAGTAGGGGTAGGGTGATAAGGGGCATTGGGCCAGCAACGTACCACACAACATACCAGCAGGAAATAACGTAGGCCCCAGGGAACAATTGTGGTCATTACTAAGGAGTCAATTTTCTCCCAGGTCAGTGATTCCATTGTAAGGACATCGCACCCAAATTCTTGAAGTTAAGCTCCAAACTCAGCAACAAGAGCACAAAACACTAATGTTTACATCTATGTTTAGCAAATGTAGAACCATGTTATACACATTGTGCTTGGAGTAATTCTTCCTTTCCTGTGAGTTGCAAACATGATAAGGGCACGAGAAACAGGGAGAGGAACCGCACTGCTACATGGTCTTCCAGCTGGCCATGTGCAGAGAGTGTCTGCCAACAGGAAGGAAACTGAAGATAGGTCTCCATTGATCAGATTTCCCTGCTTTTGCAGCCCATGATCTCCCAAAGCACCTTAAAGCAAAATAAATACATTTAAACAGCAGTCACGTTGTAATGTAGGAAACATGGAAGTCAGTTTGCACATAGCAAGTTACCTCCTACAGGTATATGAAAATTACCAGATAACTTGTTTTACTGATGCTGATTGAGGGATAAATATTGGTCAGGACATAATGTCATTGCAGGTCCAGATGAGGGCTTGGTATAATGACTCATCTGAAAGATACACCTCCAACACTCGCACAGTGAGCACTACAGTGTTGGCCTGGGTTACTCTGTCATAGATACATACTGCAGAGAAACAGACCCATCATGTCCACGCTAACCATCAAGTACCCATCTACATTAATCCCATTTACCAGCATTTCATGGTAGCCTTCTATGCCTTGGCGATTCAAGAACTAAATGCTGAGAAAAAATTTGCCTCCACTATCTCCTCAGGCAGTGCATTCCATATTCCAGTGACTCTCTGGGTGAAAAAAATCCCTTCTAAACCTCTTGCCCCTTCCTTTAAATTGGTGTCCTCTAGTTTTAGACTCCTCTGTACTGTACTTGAGTAACTGGAGAGGGACTTGAACCAATGACACTCTGGCTCAGAGGTGAGACCAACCAAGCCACTGTCAACACACCACACTTCCTCCTTCCCCTCCAGTTGGCAATGTAGCCTAATATTGGTATTGGTTTATTATTGTCACTTGTACCGAGGTACAGTGAAAAACTTGTCATGCATACCGATCATACAGGTCAATTCATTACACAGTGCAGTTACATTGAGTTAGTACAGAGTGCATTGAGGTAGTACAGGTAAAAACAATAACAGTACAGAGTAAAGTGTCACAGCTGCAGAGAAAGTGCAGTGCAGGTAGACAATAAGGTGCAAGGTCACAAGGTAGATCATGAGGTCAGAGTCCATCTCATCGTATAAGGGAACCGTTCAATAGTCTTATCACGGTGGGGTAGAAGCTGTCCTTACGCCTGGTAGTACGTGCCCTCAGGCTCCTGTATCTTCTGCCTGATGGGAGAAGAGAGAATGACCCGGGTGGATGGGGTCTTTGATTATGCTGAGAAATAATGAGGAATCTGTAGACAGAAGATCAGTCATGCTATTATTCCAATGCAGATTCTTCCTGGAAGCACAGATCAGAAATTCAAACAAAGAATTGAGCAAGGAAATTGAAGGTGTTCAAGAATCTTTTATTTAGGGAGGAAAACGGATTATTTGTGAGAGGTATAAGGACAGAGGGGTCAATATCTGAAAACCCTCGTTTCTATTCCAGCTAAATGACGTAGGTATTGGAAGCAGCTACAAACAGACCAAATTTACCAATGATGCACAAACAGAGGAAGCTATATTGGGAATGATCATGGTCACTAAGCTTCAAGGCCCTCATCTCAATGCTTGGCCCACAATGCCACAACAGCTTGAAGTTCATATGTGGTCTTTAGTCCCTTTCTAGGTGTGAATGGAAGATAAAAGAAATGCACATAGGTTTTGAACAGCAAACTCTGATCATCTGGGAATTCATTCATAAAATGCTATTTATTTCAATGTTATCTGATTGAAAGTCAACTTTCCCAGGGTGAAATAAGGTAATGATTACTTCTGAGTTATTTAACATCACCTTCTGGAGTGATTCACCCTTCCACGGCTGACAGAATTTCCATATCAGTTACCTACAGGACAACATAAATCATGGTACAATGCTCATTTCAGGGTATTGTGGGGGAACTTAGACCACATTATCCCAGGTGGGCATATCTGTGGAAACTAGTATTTAATACCAGTGTTGGTGTGGGACCAATGTTGTGACCTATTTACCTTTGATCATCAGTTGGGAGCACCACCATGTAGCACAGATGTGCCATTCCCTGCAACTCAGTCTCACTGCAGACCCCTCTGAGGCCAACAACTTCTGATTTCCCTGACGTTCAAGCCTCTTAACTCCAGCATTCAAAGCCTTCAAATCTCCAATCCACAAATGTTCAAAGACCTCCAGTGATTCCAACCTCCCAACATTTTTGCCCCAACCACTTTCCCCCAATTTCTCATATACCCCGTGATACACTACAACCTCAACTGGAGGTTCTGATTACCAACCTCTCTATCCCCTTGATCACAGGCCTGTTCACCACCCCTGACCTGGTCCCTGATCCTTTCTGAAGACTGTTGTCCTCAGCATCACACCCCTTTAAAAGACATTCTCTACTCACAATGCAGTTTGAAGACATTGTCTTCCCCACTGGTGGTTACTCACCTTTGTCAGCACCCCTTCCCCACACCTCAGCCTCTGACTGCCAGTCCTTCCTTTCCCTGAAACCTCAAACCTGGTCTCATTTGTCCTGATGGAAATCACAATCTCCTGTCCGAGGCCCAACTTGCAGTGGAGGGTGACGGGGTGGGGTAGAGATCACGATCAAAACAGTTTAGTGTCCTGAAGGTCATAGATAGGGTGAATACACTCAGTCATTTTTCCAGGATTGGGGAATCAAGAACTTGAGGGCATAGGTTTAAGGTGAGAGAGCAGAGATTTAATTGGAACCTGAGGGGCAACCTTTTTACACAGAGGGTGGTGCGTATAGACGGAACATAGAAGAGTAGAGGACAGAAATAGGCCCTCCGGCCCCTGATGTTGTGTCGAACTAATTAAACTAGTAATTAAAAGCCAACTAAACTAGTCCCTTCTGCGTACACAGTGTTCATATCCCTCCATTCTCTGCACATTCATGTGCCTATCTAAGAGACTCTTAAATGCCTCCACCACCACCCCTGGCAGCACATTCCAGGCACCCGCCACTCTCTGTGCAAAAGACTTACCCTGCACATCTCCTTTGAACTTAACCCCTCTCACCTTTTATGCATGCCCTCTCGTATTAGACATTTCAATCCTAGGAGAAAGATACCAACTGTCTTCTCTATCTAAGCCTCTAAAAATCTTATAAACTTCTATCAGGTCTCTTCTCAGCCTCCGCTGCTCCAGGGAGAACAACTCAAGTTTGTCAAACCTCTCCTTATATAGCACATACCCTCTAATTCAGACAGCATCCTGGTAAACCTCTCCTGCACCTTTCTCCAGTGCTTCCACATCCTTCCTATAATGGAATGAACAGAATTGAATGAGCTGCCAGAGAAAGTGGTTGAGGCAAGTACAATAACAACTTTTAAAAGACAATTGGTCAGGTACACGAATGGGAAAGGTTTAGAAGGTAAGGGACAAATGCAGGCAAGGGGGACTAACTTGGATTTGCATCTTAGTCAGCATGTACCAGTTGGGCCGAAGGGCCTGTTTCTGTGCTGTATGAGTCTATGCTGCAACTCCCATCCAATGCCCATATGGATGAACTGGTCTTTCTTGGTGGATCTTTTGGTGAGCCTAATATGTAAGGCATGCTGAAAGCAAGTAAGACAACCCACTGATGTAGGGGAAATGTTGGGTCACCATTCAGGAGAAAGAATGTTGATTTAATTGAGGTAGAATTTAATTGCATGGCTCTTATTGAGGAGCTATGACAGCATTGGGCTCTGCTTAAACTGTATTAGTATTTACGTGGTGGGACATTAGATCTGATGGTGGCTGTGTATCCTTGTTCTTTCCTTGGACAACCTCCTTCCAAGGCATTTTGCTTTGCTCTTCTCATCTTGATCCAGTTTCTGAAATTGTGCCTGAATTGCATTGCTGGAATTGTTTACTTGAGTACTTTTTTTTATTTCTCAACCGGGAAAAAGACAAAGAGGCCATTGTGATGGGAACATAGGAACAGGAGTCATTCGCCGAACCCCTCAAGCCTCTTCTACCATTCAACTCGATCGTTGCTGAATTGTACCTCAACTCTGTTTAGACCCCTTTGCTCTACATCCCTTGGTATCTTGGTCTAACAAAAACCTATTGATCAATATTTTAATTGACCCAGCAAAATGGTCTTTTGAGAGAATGAGTTTCAGATTTCTGTTACTCTTTGTGTGGAAAAGTACTTCCTGATTTCACTCCTAATTGGCCCAGCTCCAATCCCATTGTTAATGCCCCCTTGTTCTGGTTTCCCCACCAGAGGAAATAGTTTCTTTGCTTCACATGTACCATTTCTAAGGCCAGTTCAGTTTTATACTCACAGACAATTACTTTAAGCTGACTTAAGGAGGGTTTTCATATGAAAAACCCATTCATCAAAAGCCATGTAGCTGTTTACTATAAAACTGTTCAGAATGTTTAACCATGGTCTGTCTAAGCTTATTGCCCCCACAGAATAAAACTGATGATTCTGCCTCTGATACTGAGCTAAACAGAAATATCAGTTAGTGACTGATTATTTTAGTTCTTCTAAAGCTGATAACTAACCACCAGCTGCTCCCTTGAGCAAGCATGAGGTGCCATCAAAGACAAATTACCTTCCAACTGTGGTTTGATGGAAATTACAACCCTATTTATCCCCAGGTACAGGTTCTCACTGGACTCGTTCAAGAAGCAGGTTGATTTTTAACATGTACCATTTCAGTGAAATAGCTCAATCCAGATAGTCTCAGCCTGTCGAACTTCCCAGCCCTGTTGAACTGAACTGGACGTCTGGTTTTAGACAATGCTGGTTGTTTTCTGTTTGAATTCAGCAAAAATGAACCACTAGCTTTTTTGATAATGCAGAATGTAATATTGATCTGGAACTCATTACCCGTAAGCTTGCTGGAAACAGAATCAATCAAGATGGAACTAGACAGGTGTACGAGGGAACGTAAGTTGTAGGGCTTGGGAAAAGAACAGGTTAGTGGGACTGAAGGGATGCTCTACCAAGAGCTGGTATAGATTCAATGGGCCAAAAAGCCTACTTTGGTGCTGTTAACAATCTATTATTTGATGAGAACAAAAGAATAGCATTGGAAATTTGTAGGTGAGGTATTTCACTCTTGGCAAAGTTTAGAAGAAGAATCAGAAACAAGATCTCTGGAAAGTGTGTACATCAGGTCTTTGGTGGGGGGTGGGTGTAGGCTGGTTTGCGTCAAAAAATACTGTTCACCCTAACAGCGCATGACTAGATGGAACTTCTGCGGCAGTAACTGCATCAACACCCAGAGACATGGATGTTGCAATAAGGTTGGTGAGAGGAACAGAGAAGCTGAGGCTCTATATCTGGATCTATCCTGAATCCTAACTAAAATACCAGTCTGTGTGTTTTTTCCACCCGCCCCCACTTATGAGGCCAGTGGCAATGACAACAATCATATTACATCTTTAACATGGTAATGTTAAATGTTAACCTTCATAGCAAGAGGATTTGAGTACAGGAGAAACGACAGATGTCACTACAATTATACAGGGCCTTGGTGAGACCACACTTGCAGTATTCAAGTTCAAGTTACTTTATTGTCATTCATCCATGCTATAAAAACACATGGCGGAACAAAATGTCATTTCCCCCAGACTCACACAACAGAGGACACACATAGAGCAGAAGACATACAATAAACACAAACAAAAAACAAAAAAAAATCCAAAAAAAATAGTGCAAGTACAAATAGTACAAAAAAATGGTATATACAAAATACAAATTTAGTGCAGAGTTAGTGCAAAACCGAGTTGGACAAGAGAAATACAAGCTCAGTGTGTTGTACTCATTGTATAAACATGTTCAGTAGCAGCCAAAGTTCTTATACGCCGTTGTGCAAACCAGAGCTTTTAACGCGGCATTTTTCTACCAGGGTATTCAGGAGCCTGACAGCCTGGGGGAAAAAACTGTTGTGCAATCTAGTAGTTCTGGCCTGGATGCTCCAGTACCGCTTGCCAGACGGCAGTGGGACAAATAGGTCATGGGAGGGATGAGAAGGGTCGTCTATGATTCTATAAACCTTACGTGTACATCGTGTATTGTAAGTATCTGAGATGGAGGGAAGAGGTACTCCAATGATCTTTCTCGCTGTACTTGCAATTCTCTGCAAAGACTTACGGTCAGAGATGTTACAGTTGCCATACCAGGCAGAGATACAGCTAGTCAGGACACTCTCAATGGTACCCCTGTAGAATATGGTGAAGGTGGGGGAGGGCAGGTTTGCTCTTTTCAGCCGCCATAAAAAGTAGAGACGCTTCTGTGCCTTCTTAGTGAGGGAAGAGATGTTAGTTGACCAGGACAGGTCGTCTGCTATATGTATTCCCAAGAACTTATAACAGCTGACTCTCTGTACAATGATGCCATTGATGCACAGGGGTAAGTGGTCAGCCTGAGCCTTTCTAAAATCCACAATCATCTCTCTTGTTTTGTTCACGTTCAAGGAGAGATTGTTGACTGAGCGCCAATCCGCCAGCCTCGCCACCTCCTCTCTGTAAGCTGCTTCATCATTCCTGCTGATGAGGCCCACCACTGTTGTATCATCAGCAAACTTGATGACATGGTTGGAGCTTGAGTTGGCAGAAAAGTCATGGATCAGCGGTGTGAACAGCAGTGGACTGAGCACCCAGCCCTGGGGGGCTCCAGTGCTCAGCCTGGTGATTTTTGAGATGGTATTTCCAATACGAACTGACTGTGGCCTTTCAGAGAGGAAGTGCAGAATCCAATTGCAGGTGGAGGTGCTAAGGCCCAGTAGGTGTAGCTTCCTTATAAGGCTCTGTGGGATGATAGTGTTAAAGGTGGAGCTGAAGTCTATAAAGAGCATCCTAACATAAGTGTCCTTTTGATCTTGGTGAGACAAAGCCAGGTGGAGGGCAAAGGTATTGTGCATAGTTTTGGTCTTCTTACCTAAGAAATTATTTACTTTCCAAAGAGGGGGTGCAACAAAGGTTCAGCAGACTGATTCCTAAGAGGGGACTTTCTATGAGGAGAAGGTAGATTAATTCCTTTTGTACCCACTGGAGCTTAGAAGAATGATAGGTAATTCAAATTTACAAAATCCTGATGGGACTATGCAGACTGGAAGCAGGAGGGATATTTTCCCTAGATGGAGTATCCAGAACAAGTGGTCAGTATCATGTTGCAGGGCAAGAGATTTAGGACAGATTAGGAGATATTTCTTTACTCAAAGTCATAGTCACAGAGTCATACAGCCTGGAAACAGGTCCTTCAGCCCAACTTGTCCATGCCAACTGTGTTGCCCAGTGAGCTAGTTCCATCCGCCTGCGTTTGGCCCATAGCCCTCTGAACCTCACCTATACATGTACTTATCTAGAATTCATTTAACTGTTGCTAATGTGCCCACCTCATCCACTATTTCTGGCAGCTCATTCCAAATATGCACCACTTTTTGCATGAAGAAGCTGCCCCTGATGTCCCTTTTAAATCTCTCAAAAGGTAATGAAACTCTAGTTCACTTAAGCAATAATAGAAAAGCAGCTGCAGTGATCCATAATGACAATAAACTTGAACGAACCTGAATGATCCAGAGAGAAACATTGAAGGTGTCACTCAGTCATTCCAGTAAAGAGGAGAGCAGGAAAAAGAAACAGTTTAAAGCATCAGATCTGGACTCTCTGTTAGCACTGGGAAAGAGAAAAGCAGGTTAAATTTCAATAGCAGAGAAGGTTGAGTAGAACAAAGGGAATACCTCTGATATGGTGAGACCAAATGGGTTAATGCAGACAATTAGAATAGCAGTTAGAAGCATCAGAACATCAGAAAAGTCCTGGAACAAATGATCTGTTCGAATTAATTGGGAACATAATAGGGAGAAACCTCTTTTTCTTTGGTCAATAGCATTAAAATCAGGCAAGTCTTGTCCACCAGTCACCTGCACATTCCTTTTTGCAATGGAGCTGAATGGGGAATGACAATACTCCAGCAAAAATAAAGTACTGCAGATGCTGGAAATCTGAAATAAAAACAGAAAATACTGTATTCAGGCAGCATCTGTGGAGAGAGAATCAGGGTTAATGTTTCATGTTTCATTTTATCTGAACTCTTGAACCTGTTTAGTGATTTCTCTCCAACTTTTGCATGCATTCTGACTATTAGCCTGATTTCTTTTTAACTGGAAAAATGTATAAAGGACATCATCCAATTAAGATGATGTTTGTTACATGTTGGACAAAGCCTCATTTCCAGGAATGAAATCTCACCTCTGTGGCATTCTAGTTTACATCAATGAATCACCATTGTACTTGAAGGAATGAAGCAACAGTGTGAATTCAGTCCTGTTGCCAGCTCATCAAGATATTAAGTGACTGGATGGTTAATATCATGGAAGTTACTTTTCCAGAACCCTGACAGAGAGCCTGACTGTGCTCCTTATCACTGATACATTGAGACACTCAACAGCTTAGTAGTTCAAGACTGGAGCAGCACAGCGGCTGGTAGAGCTGCTACCTCACAGCTCCAGCGACCCAGGTTCAATCCTGACCTCTGGTGCTGTCTGTGCAGAGTTTGCACATTGTACCTGTGCCTGCTTGGACTTCTTCTGGATGCTCACGTTTCCTCCCTCAACTCAAAGAGGTGCAGGTTGGTAGGTTAATTGGCCACTGTAAATTGGCTGGGTGGTAGAATCTGGATGGAACAGATGGGAATATGGGGTGAATAGGTTTCATGGAAAATTAGTGGGAGAATGGGATTGCTTCGTGCACACCCATTGACACAATGGGCGAAATGACCTTCTTTGTTGTTGAAAGGAAAAATGGAAAAAAGACTATTATCTTACTGATCTATGCAGTGAGACTTCTGGAAAAGAGACTAATAAGTAAATAAAAAGACAAAATTATACTTCAGATAGTGCAAACAAGATAAGTCCTACAATAAAAATATCAGCTGGTGATTATCAGCGATTGATGTTTGAAACCAGTTGCGACTATAAAGCTCTCATTAACACGATGAACAACAAGCCAATAATATGGATAATAAAGACTGATAGAACAGATAAAAATGTAACAGTAGACTGGTTAGTTGATCTGCTCTAGAATTGATCTAGATTTTATCCTGTTTGATGGTGAGTATTCATTTTAGCAAGTTCTTTTTTTGAGAAATTCTTCAATTTTGCATCATTCATTAAATCCAAGAGGCTCCTTTAATTTGAAAATTATTTTAAAATTAATCTTACACAATAACATGTTGTTCAATTCTGCAATCTTTTGCTGTTCCTTCTTGACTGAACATAGCAAACAGCATTTGACTGATAATTGATCAGATTTGTTCTTATTTTAGCTAGTTCCTATTTTTTAAATACATGAATATCAGGAGCAACCTACAATTGTGTACAATTCAATTTCCCAGGCAGTGAAGGTGAAAATCACCTCGACATATTACTGCTATTGTCTACTATGCAGTGAATCACAGAGGGAAGCTAGTCTACCCATTGCACCTGCACATTGGCTCGACAACAGGAATTCTATAATGCGATTTTCTCCAAATCGTTCACATCCCTTTTTTAAAAAAATAATTATCCAATTCAACTTCAAATTAAATACAGAGAAAGTACTGCAGCTGCTACAGGAAATCTGAAATAAAGAAAACAGAAATTGCTGGAAATGCTCTGTGAGTTAGGCAATGTCTGTGCAAAGTGTATGCTTGAAACACACAATGCGGTATTTAACTCTCTTCTGAAATTCAGTTGTATTGAATTCAGACAAGTTGAACTGCAGAAACTGAGTTCAAAGCTCAGATGTCACCTCTCTGTCTGTTTACTGCACACATGAAAGGACAAATTTCTAGCCAGCAGAATTAATATTTTAGATTAATGAGATATGATGAAACATTACTCTCTCTGCTGATACTCACTGATCTCCTGAGTATTTCCAGCAACTTTTACTTTAAATAATGCCTCAACAATGGGCCTCAGCACTGAAGTTATGCAAGTAGTGTCTACATTTATAATTTATGTGACGAACATCATCTTAATTGGTAACATTTGTAGACGGTTTTATGCAATCATTCCACACTTTTCCCATTCTGAAGAAAGCCTTTATGATTGGAATGAGACTCAGAAGAGAGTAAACTTATAAAAACCCCTCAGTTGAGCACAAAAATTACACTGCCCTTTATGGCTTCCAAAGAGACAGGAAGCAGGACATCTGTAATTAAATGACGATGTGTTTTCTCTCCTCCTTTCCTCCTCCCTTGCCATTAACAGCCTGGACTGCTGATTTATCTTTACCAAGTACTGACTGTTCATTTCCTTTCCAGTGAACATTATTTCCTGCGTATTGTGGTTTTTGTCTTCTAGTACTGTTACTCAGCTGCACTCATATAATTCTGGGTTTATAATATCATTATCTGACTCTTGTGTCCTAAAACATTCTCCAAGTGTGAAGTCATGCTCAGTGATAGCATTTAATAGTTAAATTAGATAACACAGTTTGAGCATGGACATCCTTAAAGGCTCATGGTGCTTTACAGACAGAAAACTGCAGGTATTGGTATTGGTTTATTATTGTCACTTGCACCGAGGTACAGTGAAAAACTTGTCTTGCATACCGATCGTACAGGTCAATTCATTACACAGTGCAGTTACATCGAGTTAGTGACGTAGTAACAGGTAAAAACAATAACAGTACAGAGTAAAGTGTCACAGCTACAGAGAAAGTGCAGTGCAATAAGGTGCAAGGTCAAAACAAGGTAGATCGTGAGGTCAGAGTCCATCTCATCGTATGAGGGAACCGTTCAATAGTCTTATCACAGTGGGGTAGAAGCTGTCCTTAAGTCTGGTGGTACGTGCCCTCAGGCTCCTGTATCTTCTACCCGATGGAAGAGGAGAGAAGAGAGAATGACCCGGGTGGGTGGGGTCTCTGATTATGTTTTGTGTGTTATATTTTGTGTGCACTGACCTCTGTTCTCAAACCTGCCCTTCTGTTGAACAAGACTCTGCACCAGAAGTGCAGTCTGATAGTTTCAAGATTCTAAAGCACGCACAGAACCAATTTCATAACAGAATCTCTGAGAAGATCTCGGTGTCAGCCTACAAGTTGGATTTGGGAAGGGGAATATATATGGGCTAACAATAAGCAGTTGATTGTACAGCTGATGATGTTAACACACAATGAAAACGTTCTGCTTAAGGAGTGTCATGGAGTCACAGAGTTAAACAGCATAGAAACAGGCCCTTTGGCCCAACCCATCCATGCCGACCAAGTTGCCTACTTGGTTAGTGAGTCTTATTTGCCTGCTTTTGACCCATATCCTTCTAAACCTTTCCTATCCATGTACCAGTCCAAATGTCTTTTAAAACATTGCAGTTGTTCCCACCTCTACCACTTCCTCCGACTGTTCGTTCCACATACCCACCACGCTCTGTGTGAAAAACTTGCCCCTCACATCCCCTTTAAATTTTTCCCCAGTGAAGGTAATTAAACATAGGAAACGACAATAACATTTCCCAATTTAAGCAGGATATTTTCAGCAGAAATGCAGGGAGTGGAGGGGAACCACTTAGAAATTTCGTGTTTCAATTCAACCTTGGTAATTTATACACTTAATTGACAGTGGAATTATCCAATCACCCAACAGATTCTAAGCAAAGCATTGCCACTGTTCTCATCCATTTACAAATGTGTGCTACTGCTAACAAACTGAATCTGAAAACTGTTCATACCATGGTCAGTGATGGATAAAACTAACGTGGCTCTATTGTTCATTATAAGTATAGGTTGTATAGACTGCCTTCATATTCCCTGGAATGTACAAGAATAAGCAATGATCCAGCTGAAATAAAAACAATTCAGATGAAAGCTCATTAATCTGAATTAATTTAGATTCTCTTTCCATAGACACTGTCTGACTTGCCGAATATTTCCAGCATTTTCTGATTTTATTGCCAATTTCCAGCATTGCAGTATTTTATTTCCAAGTGAAGTAAATGAAAATTTTACAAAGATTGATAAAGAAGAGCATTTTCTCTCGATAGAAAGAACAGAATGAGATGACATTCTCCCCGTGTCTGCGTGGGTTTCCTCCGGGTGCTCTGGTTTTCTCCCACATTCCAAAAGATGTACAGGTTAGGAAGTTGTGGGCATGCTATGTTGGCGCCAGAAGTGTGGTGACACTTGCAGGCTGCCCCCAGAATACCTTACGCAAAAAAGATGTATTTCACTGTGTGTTTCGATGTACCTGTGACTAATAAAGATATCTTATTAAAGCAACTCATTCAGGATTGATGCTGGAAAGCATTTCACACAGAGGACTCACTTCTGTCACTGACAATTATTTTGGGCACCATCTTGTCTTCTTCCAGATTTATATTGATTCCTGGAAGGGCAGGTTTGTCATAGGAGGAGAGATTAAGCAAATTAGGCCTTTAATCTTCTGAACGTAAAAGAATGAAGCAATATTTTTGTTGACAATGTACAAAATTGTTACAGGGCTTGACAGGATAGATGTTTCTCCTGGTTGGGTGTCTGGAACCAGGGGTTATAATTTTAAAATAGGGTGACAGCCGTTCAGGACAAAGAAGAAATTTCTTCACCCGAAAGGTGCTGATTCTTTTTCATTCACTTCCCAAAAGGGCTGTGGAGGTTCAGTTGCTATCTGTTCAGAGACTGATAAATTTTTAGACATTAACAAAGTCAAGGGATATGGGATTAGGTCAGGAAACTGTTGCTGAGTTAAATGATCATACATGATCTTATTGAATAGAGAAGTATGAACAAGGGGCCAAGTAATCTATTCCTGCTTCCACTTTGTTTGTTCTCTTCTCCAAAAAACTATTGAGGTTTAGGGGTCTATTTCAAAACTTTTCTTTGGCAAAGCTCAAAAGGGTGAAAGGCATATTCCCATTCCTGGGTCCCTTCCTAAAAGATGGAAAATTTGAATAATTCTTGCAATTTTGGCTAGTTGTAGGTTTGCACTTAAAAATTCCACCTCCATATATTTTCAGAAATAAATTGGAGGAAGGCCAATTTTGTGGAAATGAGAAAGGATCTAGGAAAAGTGGATTGGGATAAGTTGTTTTCTGGCAAGGATGTGTTCAGTAAATGGAAGGCCTTCAAAGGCGAAATTTTGAGAGTGCAGAGTTTGCATGTTCCTGCCAGGATTAAAGGCAAAGTTAACTAGCATAGGGAACCTTGGTTTTCAAAAGATATTGGTGCTCTGGTTAAGAAAAAGAGAGAGGCGTATAGCAGGTATAGGCAACTAGGAACAAATGAGGTACTTGAAGAGTATAGAAAATGTAAGAAAATACTAAAAAAGGAAATCAGGAAGGCAAAAAGATGACATGAGGCTGCTTTGGCAAATAATGTAAAGGTAAACCCAAAGGGTTTCTACAAGTATATGAAGAGTAAAAGGATAGTAAAGGACAAAATTGGTCCCCTAGAAGATCAGAGTGGATGTCTATGTGTGGAGCCTCAGGAGATGGGGGAGATCTTAAACAGTTTTTTTGCATCAGTATTTACTCAGGAAACAGGCATAGAGGATATGGTAGGAAGGGAAACAAGCAGTAGGGTCATGGAACATATAGAGATTAAAGAGGAGGAGGTGCTCGCTGCTTTACAGCGAATAAAGGTAGATAAATCCCCCGGGCCTGACAAGATATTTCCTCGGACCTTGAGAGAGACTGGTGTAGAAATTGCAGGGACCCTGGCAGATATATTTAAAATGTCCTTAGCCACGGGTGCAGTGCCGGAGGACTAGAGGGTGGCTCATGTTGTTCCGTTGTTTAAAAAAGGATCTAAAAGTAAACCAGGTAATTACAGGCCGGTGAGCCTGACATCAGTAGTAGGTAAATTATTGGAAGGTGTTCTGAGAGTTCGGATATACAAGTATTTGGACAGCCAAGGGCTGATTAAGGATAGTCAGCATGGCTTTGTGCGCGGTAGATCGTGCTTAACGAATCTTGTAGAGCTTTTTGAGGAGGTTACCAAGAAAGTAGATGAAGGAAAGGCAGTGGATATTGTCTACATGGACTTTAGTAAGGCCTTTGACAAGGTCCCACATGGGAGGTTAGTTCATAAGGTTCAGTCACTAGGTATCCATGGAAAGGTTGTAAACTGGATTCGAAATTGGCTGTGTGGGAGAAGACAGAGAGTGGTAGTGGATGATTGTTTCTCAGACTGGAGGCCTGTGACTAGTGGTGTGCCTCAGGGATCTGTGCTGGGGCCATTGTTGTTTGTTGTCTATATCAATGATCTACATGATAATGCGGTAAATTGGATCAGCAAGTTTGCTGATGACACTAAGATTGGAGGCGTAGTGGACAGCGAGGAAGGATTTCAAAGCTTGCAGAGGGATCTGAACCAACTGGAAGAATGGGCCAGAAAATGGCAGATGGAATTTAATGCAGACAAGTGTGAGGTGTTGCATTTTGGAAGGACAAGTCAAGGTAGGACATACACAGTAAATGGTAGGGCACTGAGGAGTGCGGAGGAACAAAGGGATCTGGGAGTTCAGATACATAATTCCCTGAAAGTGGCATCACAGGTAGACAGGGTTGTAAAGAAGGCTTTTGGCATCCTGGCATTCATAAATCAAAGTATTGAATATAGGAGTTGGGATGTTATGGTGAGGTTGTATAAATCACTGGTGAGGCCAAATTTGGAGTATTGTGTGCAGTTCTGGTCACCTACCTATAGGAAGGATATCAGTAAGATTGAAAGAGTGCAGAGGAGATTTACTAGAATGTTGCTGGATCTTCAGGAGTTGAGATACAGGGAAAGATTGAACAGGTTAGGACTTTATTCCTTGGAGCGTAGAAGAATGAGGGGAGATTTGATAGAGGTTTACAAAATTATGAGGGGCACAGATAGAGTTAATGCAAGTAGGCTCTTTCCACCTAGATTAGGAGAGATAAGTACAAGAGGACATGGCTTTAGGGTGAAAGGGGAAAGGTTTGGGGGAACAATAGGGGGAACTTCTTCACTCAGAGAGTGGTGGGAGTGTGGAATGGGCTGCCATATGATGTAGTAAATGCGGGCTCGCTCTTAAGCTTTAAGAATAAATTGCATAGATAGACGGATGGGAGAGGTCTGGAGGGTTATGCACTGGATGCGGGGAAGTGGGACTAGCGGAATAACGTTTCGGCACAGACTAGAAGGGTCGAATGGCCTGTTTTCTGTGCTGTATTGTTCTGTGGTTCTATGGTTCTAAATCCTGAAATCCCACACCTAACAATCAAATGGCTGAGCCAAAGATTAATAGGTGTTTAGAAGCAGTAAAGTGTTCCACAGTCAGTTAACACTTCGAAAGCCCAGCAAAGGTACTCGACCCAAAACTGTGCAAAAACTTCTGCCACCATGGAAATTTCAACCTCAAACTCAGTGAAGTGAGACCATGACAAAGATCACAGCTGCTGTCTGCACTGTCTGAAGTTTCAAAAGCACGCAAAAGTTTCCAGATTTAATTTTATATTCCCATAGTGGAACAAAAATCAAGTAAATGGTACGACATACAGGAGCAAACTCATCCAGTAAGGTGACGTTGCAATGGGTTTATTCTCTGTTGCAAATTTGTTAAATTGTGCAACACTTCTTCACACATGATTAACCTTTATTTAATTTCAAAACAACCAGATGATTTCCTCCTGTCCTTTTATAATATTTAAGGCTAAGTGTCAGATTTTCTCATTCCAATAACTTGAAAATGATTGCCAGCATGTTTTTTTACTTAGTTTTATTTCTTCCCAATGTAAAAAAACTTATTTTACCTCCACCAATGATAAAACCTTTTCCTTTGGGCTCAATTAAAATATAAACTAAATGTCGCTTACTGGAGTCATTCAGCACAGAAACAGGCACTTGGGCCTACCATGTTCATGCTGAGCAGATTCTGAAAGTTATTTTACTCCAGCTCAACCTGTATACTCTAATTTGCTGATACTGTTTCGTATTTCCAGCACAGCAAATTCAAATAATGCAGGGTTAACCCAATAAGGCAGATGGGGCCTTTGTTTAATATCTTTTCCAAGAAAGCTTATCTTTGACAATACTGCACGGAGAGTCAGGCAAATTTCAGAGAGATTCAGAGCAAATTTCAGAGAGATTCAGAACAAATTTCCTATAATATACAGACACAAGAGATAATGCAGATGCTGGAAATCTGGAGCAATGCACACAAAACTTCACCTGCAAATCTATCAGTTTCATTTATTGTATCCGGTGCTCCCGGTGCGGCCTCCTCTACATCAATGAGACCTGATGCAGATTGGGTGACTGCTTCGTCGAGCACTTTTGCTCCATCCGCCACAACAACCAGGATCTCCCGGTGGCCAGCCACTGCAATTCCACTTCCCATTCCCACACTGACATGTCTGTCCACGGCCTCCTCTACTGCCACATTGAGGCCAGACGCTGGTTGGAGGAGCAACACCTCATATTCTGTCTTGGTAGTCTCCAACCTGATGGCATCAACATCGATTTCTCTAACTTCTGGTAACCTGTCCCTTCTGTTTCCCCTTTCCACTCCCTTTGTTTTCCATTATTCCAGTGGCCTCTTCACCACTTCTCTTTCCCCACCCCCATCCTCACAACCTGCCCACTTCCTTCCCTTTATTCCATGGTCTACCGTCCTCTCCTATCAGATTCCTTCCTCTTCAGCCCTTTGCCTCTTCCACCTCTCACCTCCCAGCTTCTCACACCAGTCCGTTTCACTCCCCCCCCCCCCCCCCCCACCCACCTACCTACCTTCCCCCTCTCACCTGGACTCACCTATCACTTGCAAGCTCATGCTTCTCCCCATCCCCCTGTCCTTTTATTCTGGCTTCTGCCCTCCTCCAGTCCTGATGAAAGGTCTTGGCCTGAAACATCAACTGTTCATTTCCCTCCATACATGCTGCCTGACCTGCTGAATTCCTCCAGTACTTTGTGTTTGTTGCTCCTACAACATACAGAATTGGTTCAGCAGCTGACAATTATGAGCAGCAACAGATAGTAACCATATAGGGCAAACCCTTATATTTGACTCGGATTCTCCAGTATCACAGAATCATAGAAACGTACAACACAAAATTGGACCTTTCCACCCACCCTGTCCATGTCGTCTGTGATGCCTACCTATGTTCATCCCATCTGCCCACATTAGTCCCATATCCTTCTACACCTTTCCTATCCAAGTACCTGTCCACATGCATTTTAACTGTTGTATAAAAATTACAAGCTCTGGGAATCTCTGAGTGTAATTCCAATACTTGTCTTCTTTCGCATCTTCTCCAAAGTAGACAGAAAAGTTCCTGAGATAATGACTGATGTGCTGCCTACTTTCAATCAGTCTGTGCACCAGGCATCACTCAGTGAGGTTCCTGAATAGGTGGGAATGGTGGGGTTGGGGGGGAGGAAAGTTAATCTCCCACATGGTCATTGGGAGAAACACTGCATTGAAGTGTTCTTTGTTCAGCAGTTCATGTACTTTCCTTGTAAATCTCTTATTGTATAAACAATGCCAAAGTATGACAGCTGAAGTAAAGACAATGCTAATTTTTAAAACTTAAGAACACTTAAAACAGAAAATTCATCGACTTTCATTAGCCCAATGTGCAGAGCTGAGTGCATCCAGCTCCCCTGGCAACTAAAGACAAGTTTTTCCCCTGTTACCACATAATTGTAAAGTTTTGAATGCAAACGATGTGGGATTGCATAGATCTGCAGCCTTTGTAGGAAGGAATGAAATCACTGCTTCAGGTGGGAGCAACAGTGGTTCCATGTTTGCAAGCTCTGACAGAGCTCACTCAAAGTAGGCATAATGAGAAATCCCTGGGATTTGCCCAAGTCATTAAAGGAGCGATATAAATGCAAGATGTTGTTACAGAAGCAGGAACCTCAGTGTAAAGGGTCTCTGGTTCAGCCAAATGCAAAAATTCTTAGTTGCTGAAGTCCCTCTGCCACCACCACAGTTTATAAAACCAACACCGAATTGAACTGATGTCTCGCAATGCCCTTCCTCCATTTCTCGTGTGTCATTGTGGCTTTGCAACATTTTTCTCTGGTGCTAAGTCTACATTTCAATCGAAGAAGGAATGGAAACTTTAGGGAAGTTAAGTCTGTTGGCATAGACTTAACTCTTTCTGCTCAAAACAAACAGAGCACACAAGACTCCACAAACAGTGACTCTGATGTTAATGTAGGTCGATAATGATCATCTCTTTTTTGGTTGATATGAGAACTTCCAAAAGGTGGATTGTGAATTCAAAATTAAAGCAAATGACTGACAATAACAAGCATTTTTTTGTCATACAGCATGGAAACAGGTCCTTCAGCCCAACTTGTCTGTGCTCACCAAAATGCCCATCTAAGCTAGTCTCATTTGCCCACATTTGACCCATTTCCCTTGAAACCTTTCCTATCCAAGTACCTGCCTCAACTACTTCCTCTGGTAGCTCCTTCCATGATACGTACCACCCCCTGTGTGAAAAAGTTGCTTCTCAGGTTCCCATTATTCCTTAATTCAAAATCAAAGCAAACGACTGACAGTAACTAGCATTCTTTTGTCACACAAGCAAAGAAATTACAGGCACTTCCTTAGGATGCAGAGGTGGAAGGCAAAACTGGGGATTGCTTCATCTTGTGGCACAGGAAAGACTCACAGGAGAGTGTGCACCACAGGTGTTCTGTGCTTAAGCGACTATTGGTTAAAGATCGAAAATTGTTTCTTTTTTTTGAGCTTATCCTCTGAGAGATATTTAAATGAGACTAATAGGCAAGTAAATTTGACATCAGAAAACTCACTTTTTCTTGGGGGCTGCAGCGGCTGAACAAAAGAACCTGTAAGGAGAGAGGAAGCACCAGTGCCAGAACCTTCAAAATCAGGCAATGCCTGCAGAAAATGACTAACCATCATGAACCCTATCAACCTACACTCAGCAAGGTAGAAGAGAAATTGACTCAATTCAAGAGGTAGCAAGGGTTTTTGCTGGTAGAGCCTAAGTATTGGATTAGATGTCCAGCATTAAATGATTGCAGGGTCCTAGCATGAATACATAAGTGTTTGCAGAACAATAGAAGCCTAAAAAAGTACTATGGGGACTCTGCAAAGATGTATGAAAAGCGACATGGATAGTGGTATCCTTTGCAATACTACACATAGAACATAGAACACTACAGCACAATACAGGCCGTTTGGCCCACAATGTTGTGCTGACATTTTATCCTACTCTAAGATCTATCTAAGCCTTCCCTCCCACATAGCCCCCCCATTTCTCTATCATTCATGTGTCTAAGAATCTCTTCAATGTCCCTAATGTATCTGCCTCCACCACCTCTGCTGGCAGTGCGTTCCACACACCCACCACTCTCTGTGTAAAAAAAAAACTTACCTCTGATATCCTCCTTATATCTTCCTCCAATCACCTTAAAATTATGTCCCCTCGAGTTAGCCATTGTCACCCTGGGAAAAAGTCTCTGACTGTCCACTCGATCTATGCCTCTTATCATCTTGTACACCTCTATTAAGTCACCTTTCATCCTCCTTCTCTCCAAAGAGAAAAGCCCGAGCTCACTCAACCTATCTTCATAAGGCATACACATCTGGTGCTGTGCAATGCATAGCATCCTGAAGTGACTGAGAGATCCAGAACTTCTGCACACATCCCACAGAACAGAGAGGCCACTCATCACATAACCAAGTGGGGACATTGAGTAATATTTTCTGGGATGACATATCCTGCTGGCTGGTCACTTGTGGTGCTCCCATATTGGCTTGGCTGCTGTTGAACATTTTCTTTCTTTTCCAAGGATTAATGATAATGGTATTGGTATTGGTTTATTATTGTCACTTGTACCGAGGTACAGTGAAAAACTTGTCTTACAAACTGATCTTACAGGTCAATTCATTACACAGTGCAGTTACATCAAGTTAGTACAGAGTGCATTGATGTAGTACAGGTAAAAAAAAACAATAACAGTACAGAGTAAAGTGTCACAGCTACAAGAAAGTGCAGTGCAATAAGGTGCAAGGTAACAACAAGGTAGATCATGAGGTCATGAGGTCATAGGTCATAGTCCATCTCATTGTATAAGGGAACTGTTCAATAGTCTTATCACAGTGGGGTAGAAGCTGTCCTTAAGTCTAGTGGTACATGCCCTCAGGCTCCTGTATCTTCTATCCGATGGAAGAGGAGAGAAGAGAGAATGTCCCGGGTGGGTGGGGTCTTTGATTATGCTGGCTACTACACCAAGACAACGAGAGGTAAAGACGGAGTCCAAGGAGGGGAGACTGGTGTCTGTAATGCGCTGGGCTGTGTCCACAACACTCTGCAGCTTCTTGCGATCTTGGGCAGAGCAGTTGCCATACCAAGCCGTGATACATCCAGATAGGATGCTTGAGGAAACAATTTTGCAACCTTTCCCTTCATTTTAGCAAATTCCCCAAAGAAATAAAAGCCCAGAATTTCATGAAAATTACTCAATCTTCAGTTCCTGTGGTGATCTTGCCACCATTACACCTACACAAACATTAACTGCTAAACTGAAAAATAGATAGTAAAGAACCAAAAATTAGTATTATCAAGCTGGGCCATAGAATCTTAAAAACATAGAAATTGTGCCATCTTTATCTCTGAGTCCTCTTTAATGTTTGAAAATTAAGATTAAGACTATCATAACATTGTTTTTGTATATGTTATTGGTAAGAGAATGCAGTGGATGTGTTTCAACTTTTAATACAAATAATACTGTTGCTATAAAGATGCAAAGATGAAGAATGTGTAGAATGGGTCACATAGGAGATATTTATTCTTAAGCTACATATATAAAACAATGAAACATGACTTTGAATACAGCTGCACTTAAAATTTTAAATGGAAGTTTACCAACTGTTGAAACTTGGTGCGAATACAGGAAGGTTGTATTCTAGGGTCATCTGTATGAAAAGCACGGAGCCACATTAGTGAGTGCATGAAGTTTTGGCAGAGGGTTTGCTGAATTGGTGCAAAAGGTCACCAAACCTCAGACACAGCTGAAAAACTGTTGTAAGTCACTGAATAGCAAATTACCTTGCTTTTCTCATGTGCTGGAAATTAGTACTACAGTGCACTTATGCCCTTGTTTTGACACAAGTACTGTGGTACCTCTGGGAAGTCATCAGTTGAAGTTGGGAGCCTCAAAAGCATATTAAAAATAACTTTTTTTATTCATTAAATCATTTACAATCTGGTGGTTTAAGTTATTCATATTTAATATCAATTATTCTTTTATTTTCAGGATGATGGTATCAATAGCAAGGTCATCATTTATTGTCCACCCCATTTTCCACTAAACTGAACAGTTTTCCAGGCCATTAGAGAGGGCAGTTAAGAGTCAACCACGTTGTTGGGAATCTGGAGTCATATAATAGGCAGACTGAGCAAGAACAACAGATTTCCCTCCCTAATAGGCCTCAATGAATGAAGTAAGTTAGGAGAAGGAAAAATTACAACATTATCTCATACGTCTGTGAAGTAAGTCTTTTTTCTTTAATGAATCATAGAATCATAGAAGAGTGCAGCAGAATACAGGCCCTTCAGCCCACAATGTTGTGCCGACCTTTAAACCATGCCTAAGACTATCTAACCCCTTCCCCCCACATATCCCTCTATTTTAAATTCCTCCATATGCTTATCTAACAATCTCTTGAATTAGACCAATGTACCTGCCTCCACCACCGCCCCAAGGCAGCGCATTCCATGCCCCAACTACTCTCTGGGTAAAAAACCTCCCTCTGATATCTCCCTTGAACTTCCCACCCATTACTTCCAAGCCATGCCCTCCTGGGAAAGAGGCACTGGCTGTCTACTCTATCTATTAATAATTTGTATACCTCTATCATGTCTCCTCTCATCCTCCTTCTCTCCAATGAGTAACGCCCTAGCTCCCTTAATCTCTCCTCATAAATACATACTCTCTAAACCGGGCAGCATCCTGGTAAATCTCCTGTGCACCCTTTCCAACGCTTCCACATCCTTCCTATAATGAGGAAACCAGAACTGGACGCAGTACTCTAGTATGGTCTAACCAGAGTTTTGCAGAGCTGCATCATTACCTCGCGGCTCTTAAATTCGATCCCACGATTTATGAATGCTAACATCCCATAAGCTTTCTTAACTACCCTATCCACCTGTGAGGCAACTTTCAGGGATCTGTGGATATGAGCCCCCAGATCCCTCTGCTCCTCCACAATACCCAGAATCCTGCCATTAACTTTGTACTCTGTCTTGGAGTTTGTCCTTCCAAAGTGTACCACCTCACACTTCTCCGGATTGAACTCCATCTGCCACTTCTCAGCCCAGCTCTGCATCCTATCAACGTCCCTCTGCAATCTTCGACAGTCCTCCACACTATCCACAGCACCACCGACCTTTGTGTCATCTGCAAACTTGGCAACACACCCTTCTAACCCCTCATCCAAGTCATTAATAAAAATCACCAAAAGTAGAGGTCCCAGAACCGATCCTTGTGGGACACCGCTAGTCACAGCCCTCCAATCTGAATGCACTCCCTCCACCACAACCCTCTGCTTTCTACAGGCAAGCCAATTCTGAATGAGAATCAAAAAACTGCGGATGCTGTAAACCTGAAATAAAAAAACAAGAACACCCAGGTCTGGCAGCATCTGTGGAAAAAGCAACAGAACTTTTCAGGTCCAGAACCCTTCATCAGAACTGAGTGTTGAACCTAAAATATTAATTGTTTCTCTTTCCACAGACACTGCCTGACCTGTTGAGTGTTTCAGGCATTTTCTGTTTATGCTTTAATATTGTGTACTGACCAAACCTGGCGTCAACCAGTTGGGTTTTTACAACTATCAGTAAGTTTTGTGGTCACCATTACGGACATAATATCTTTAATCTGGATTAGTTAATTAATTGAATTTAACTTCTCCACCTGTTCCGATAGGGTTTGACCTCCCGTCTCAGCATCTTTGGTCCAGTCCCTTTGACTGGCAGTCCAGTGAAAAAAAAACATTATACTACTGTTTCCCTAAATGATAATTTTGACTCGATGGCCCACTTTACACAGCTCCCTTTGATCATTTCTGTTGAAGTCAACTTAAAGATTGTGTAAAACTAATGCACCCATCAAAATCTAAAATTCCAGCACTGGGCTAATTTTGTACCCTCTCAAGCCATTGTGAACTTTGAATAAGCAAGGTTTTCAGAATTGAGGCACTGATTTCAAAAAATACTAGAGCAGAGGATTCTTCCATTCTTAAAACATATTCTAATTTGCATTAAAATAATTAAATTTGCACTCCATTCACCAAATATACTTCAGGCCCTGTGATTAATGATTGCAATACAAATACATATATGGTATAAAAATATTATTGGTAAAATGGAAAGAAATCCTTGATGCGTTACGCTGCAATAGATTCCAGAGACAAGGATTTAATCCGATCAGACCCTGGAGGTGGTCTTCATACCCAAACTCACTGAGGAGGCTTCTTCCAGCTGATACAAACAGTGAAGCCAAGACTTGACATGAAGCAAAATGCTTACTGGAAAGAGAGAGTCATAACACTGACTGGAGCAACTTTGAGCGCATAAGCCAACACTGAACACAATACTGTAGGGAAAAGGCTTCCTTCCATAGTTATGTGAACAATGTTTTAATGCATTTTCTCTACCTTACCTCATTCCACGTGCAAAGTGACAGCAATGGACGATTTAATTCACTTAGCCCATGGTGTACAATGTTGGCGCCGGAAGAGTGGCGACGCTTGCGGGCTGCTCCCCAGCACATTCTCAGTAGTGCAAAAAGAAGCATCTCACTGTGTGTTTCAATGTACATGTGACTAATAAATAAATATATTATCTTATCCAATGATATACATGTATTTACACATCTAATTGCAACTCCCATCTCTTTGTATAACCTGATTATCAGCAGTCAGGTTTTTGCCACATTGATCATAACTTGTCAGTCTGCATCCAGAATGGAGATACAGGAGACTGCAGATGTTGGAACCTGGGTCAACACGCAACACACAGGAGGAACTTAGCAGGTTCCTTCCCCTTCTCTCCACCTTTTTGTACTGGCTATCTCCCCTCTCTCTTTCAATCCAGGTGAAGGGTCTTGACCTGAAATGTTGATGCACCATTTCCCTCCATAGAAGCTGCCTGTCCTGCTCAGTTCCTCCAGCATTTTGTGTGTTGCACCCAGAATGGGTTTTATCATGGTCAAAACATCACTCAGGTTGAGTAATCTAGACTTTGGAATCCCGCTATTGTTTCTTATGCTTTATCCAGAACTAAACTTCCCAATGCACAAAGTTAGGACTTAAACAAAATAAATTATTAAAGTGCAGTATTCTGAGATGGATTCCACATTTGAAGAGCTTGTTACATCTGCAACAGCTGAAACAAGGTTTTGCTTTCTTGCCTGCTATTGCCAAACACCTGCCATGACAGTGAGACAAGGAGCTGCACTCTTCCTTTCAATGAATTGTTGTTAATGACTAATGGAATCCCTTGTCAGATGAAATGGGTTCACAGAGTAACTGAGAGTTCAGTTGATGGTTGAGGGTTTGTAGAGTTCCAATTTAGCACCAGAAAGTTCCAATAACAGAGAAAGACCATGGGTGGTGAGGAAGAGAGTTCTTCTCAATTGCTTCCATACTACCCTTTCACATGGTTTCCTGCCCTCGATGCACAACAGACAAATTCTTTTTACCTTGACCTCTGTGAATGTATCTGTGCTCTGAGAGTCCCTCCTGCTCCAAAGACTCCTCTGATGCTCTTGCAACCACGCTACCAGCAGCCATTCTCACTGCTAAATAAGGCACATCTTTTTTTAATTGGCTGTAACCTCTAAAAGACCACACCAATTGCTCTGCTCCTTCTGGCTCAGTTAGAACTGCTGTTGTGGTCATCAATTCACACTCTCTGCAGTTAATGACTGGTCCGGGAGAAAAAGTCTGTGGATTAGCAACAACGCCGCAGAGGCAGGCAGAAGTCCCTGCTCAACAACCAATGGAATGATTATTCAGCACAAATAGCCATGAGAATCTAAGCAGAAGAATGTTTTAAAGTTCAATGAACCAAAACAAAAATGATGCACTTATTTGCTGAACCTTTAAAGTTCCTCCACCTCTACCATCCTCTGATCTTGCCTAACCCAAATGGAAAACAATGTATACACAGACCCAATTATATACTGAAGAGGATGGATCTCAGGCTAATGCCTATAATCGATCAAAACATAGAATGCCAGCCAGCAACAGAAAATCAGGGTGTCAAACCCTCTGAATTTGTACAATCACTTATCAAAGGGTAGGGTGATGGATGTGAGGCTCAAGCATGTTACTGACTCATAATCCTTAATAAACAGATGTTCCCAGATCCTGCACTACATCTCAGGACTCTTTCTCCTTAATTTGGTATGCCCAAATGCAACACCTCACCTGTACTAACCATGGTTTGCTCAATATTGCAGACATCTGTTGCACTCAACACATTAGTTCCACAGTTACATTATTATTTGGAATTTTATTTCAGGAAATTGACTCCATGAGCAAAGATTGTTAAATACTCTGCTAACCTTACACAGGATTGCTCCCTGAAGCTTGGGTAATAAATAAATACATTGCTTGGGGAATATGCTAAACATAAGCTGACTGTATTTCAGATGAGCATAACTTCTGAAATGTGGTAGCCGAATAAAGATTCTTGTGGTTTTCAGGAACAGATAACAGCTTTAAGTAAATGTAAAAAAAATTATGACAGAAAGAAATAAATAAATTCTTCACCCACCAATAAATAAATACAGCATGGAGTGAAATGAGTAAATATATTGCTTGGTGTAAACTAAGTAAAGAATTTGTAGCATAATTAATCTTACAGTTAAATTCTTACTGAATGAATCACACAGTCTTCCACTAACATACCAGACACTGAATGGTGTATTTTCCTGAATGTTGTATGGTCATTTGTTTACAATAGTTTGCATTTTTTATGGTGCCTTAATGTATCCCAAGGAAGTTCATGGAGAGAAGATTTAAAGTAAAAGCTGACTCAGGAAATCAGAGAGGAAGCACTGAGATATGATGGAGTGCTGGTAAAAAGGTCAGTATTAGGACGGCAGGAAACCAGCATCAGTCAACAAGAGTCATCAGACAGATCAACTGCACCACTTTTGTAGAATGGAATGTGCACATCTGAGCTTTGAAGCAATTGGAACACAAAGAGGTTGGATGATAGACGGCTGGGCAAGAGGATTCCTTCAGGTTGATTACTCATCATCTACACCATTTCTTGGTTTCCACCCATGCTTGGTCTCTTCCTTCTGTCTTTTAAAGGCTGCTCCCCATGCCAGAATGGTACAAATTGGATTCATTAATGCCTCTGTACTGCAACATTGGAGCTACATCTTCACTGAAACCATCTGTCCTGAGTGGCATATCCGCCTTTAGTTTGGCTCTTTTCTGCTTCTTATCATCTCTCTGATCTGAAATGCTGATTAGAGAGAACATGAGGCCACAGCAAGACCACCCACAATGCAGCCCCAGGAGAGTTCTGACTGCGGATCCTGCCTTCACCTTTCAGAAATAAATTATGACCAAACCAATGGCTTTGGTGGATGGACCTGAGAAAACAGCAAGTTATTGAAAGAATGAAGACAAGGATATCTATGGTATCACTTCTTTTTAGCAATTTCAATTCAGCCAATAGTAACTTTGATTAAATACAGACCAGTGAATGTTTAAATATCAGCATGGAGCTTTGTTTCACTAAACATGCAGGATGCTCTGCAGTATGTCACTAAGAAGTGATCTCCTATTCCTGATTTTGAGAAAATTTGGGAAAATCTCCATTACCGATCAAAAACACGAAGTCTATTCCATGAGAAAAAGCCACGTAAGCAGGATGATTTAACTTTTGCTTGTACAAGCACTGGACAAACCGACCTCTCTAGTTACAGAAGATCATCCTTCATCTAGAACACAGCCAACTGTATCTACTTTATCTTCCCCAGAGAGCTTGGAGTTATTAAGATAAATGTTTTGGCAAATCCGTTGCTTCATGTTAGAATGTTTCTTATTCAAATTGGCATCAAAGCATTCCTAAAAATGAACACACGGATATCCAAATTACATGGAATGGGAGTCATTGTCGGCTAACATTTAATTGGTTGAATATTCCAAAGGAAACAGGAGAAACTGGTTGCCCCACTGTATTATACATCTTACATAAAATATGTAGCAGATGTCAACTCCATCTGGATGCCTTTCTTTCTTTCTGGTTCAATGTGGACATAGTTGCTGTTTGCCTATTTCCTAAAGGTATGAGCTGATGCTTGTGATTCCACAGCATATTTCTGGGGGTTCACAGAATACACAGGAGTTGGATTAGAGTTTACAGACTTGGGAATAGAAAAGGCATATATCAGCTGTCTGATTCTCAGGAACTCTCCGTTATGTTTGACTGATCAATGCAACAGAAGTTGAATTTGTCTAAACTATGTATTGTCCCTCTCTAATTACGGTGTGAACTTATTTCAGAATAAAATAGTCACAAGGTTGGTCCCAATGCCCGCAGTTTTTGAAATGTTACTTTTATTTTACTTATTCATGGCTTGTGGGATTTGCAGGCTGAGCCAGCATTTAATTACCCATCCCGAATCACAAGAAGGTGGTGGTAAGCTGTCTTCTTGAACCACTGTAGTCCTTGAGGTGTTAGGGCTGCTGTTAGGTTGGGAGTTCCAGGATTTTGACCCAGTGACAATGAAGCCACAGCAATAAATTTTCAAATCAGGATGGCATGCGGCTTGGAGGGCAACTTTTACGTGGTTGTGTTCCCATGTTTTTGCTGCAGATCCTTCCAGCTGGTAATTGGCTTGGAAAGGTGCTGTTGTGACTATGACTGAGGCACTAGAAACTAGAAGATGATAGATGCAGAAGGTCTTTATTCATCACAACAAGCAGGCATTCTCTTGGATACCCTCTCAGTAGAATCTCTCCAACCTCAAAGTATATCAAGTTTTTTATACACTTAAGAACAAAGATAACAGCAGGTGATTCAATACAATTTCAATAGCTTTAATGACATCATTTACTTCACTATCTGTGTCTGACAAATGGTTCCATTGAATTATATATTTACAATGGGAGCACATTGTAAATGACAAAACACCTCCGGATGTTCAGAGGTGTACTTTACTGGGACAAAGTAATTCACGTGGATGGTCTAAAGCTTCTTAGCACAGAGAACCAAGACACCCAAAATTGGTGTTGGTGAGGCTGAGTCTCTGGGTACACAAAAATCCCAATTATTGATAGAGCAAATATGACTATGACAATGTTTAATGTGCTAAGTGACAAAATAAGTTTGGTCTGGAAACTTCCTTGATCTCAGTCACAATGATGCAAAATAACTTAGCTAAAGAAGTCTGATCCTGAGGGACACTTGTCTACCTGCAATGCACTTCCCTGTAGCTGTGACACCTTACTCTGTATTCTTTTATTGCTTTTACCCTGTACTACCTCAATGCACTGTGTAATGAACTGATCTGTACGAACAGTATGCAAGACAAGTTTTTCACTGTACCTCAGTACATGTGGCATTAATAAACCAATACCAATACAAGAGACTGTGGCTGGAATCTGGAGCAACAAACAATCTGCTGGAGGAACTCAGTGGGTCGATCAGCATCTGTGGGAGGAAAGGAATTGTCGAAGTTTCAGGTCCAAACCCTGCAGCAGGACTAATGCCTGGTTTGATGTTGGTCATTTAACACAGCCCCATTGTCTTACGAGTATGTCTCATGGTCATGTCAGTTTACAAACCATATCTCTTGAGTAGTCAGCCTCCTGTTGTGGCCCAGTAGCCTATGGTCTGTTGATATTTCTGAGTTCTTTTTTTCATAGCTGTCTTTTTAACTTAAAAATTGATTACCACTTGTAGTTACATTTGAACAGGTTGTTTTTTGAAGACTGGTTCTCGTTTGTATTAATGCCTGCTATCCACAAAATTCTTGAAAGATGTATGTTTAACAATCCCTAACAGTACTGTATAACGAGTCTTGGTGAGTTGCCGCAGTGCACCCTGTAGATGGTACAAACTAAAGCTACTGTGTGTTGCTGGTGGGCTGAGTGAATGGTTGTGGGTGGCATGCCCATTGAATGGGCTGGTATGTCCTGTATGGTGTTAATCTTCTTGAGTGTTGTTGAAGTTGTACACATCCCAGCAAGTGGAGAATATTCCATCACACTTCTGACTTGAACTTTGTGGATGCTGAATGGGCATTGGGGTGTTAGGAGGTGAGTTAACTACCACAGGATTCCCTGCTTCTGACCTGTGCTTGCAGCCAATTGTGTACATGGCTACTCCAGTTCCATTTCTGGTCAATGGTAAGCATTAGGATATTGATAGTGGGAGATTCAGTGATGGTAATGCCATTTAATGTCAGAGGGTTAATGATTGATAATTTTGGGATAATACATTTTCTGGAGTTTTACCTGAAGAACATACATCAAAACGGCACAATCCCAGCTGGTGATCTTCCATTTATTCATTTAGAAAATGATGTGACTGCAGTACTTAATTTCATAATATATACTTCAGGCATAACAATATAAGAACATAAGAAACAGGAGCAGGAGGAGTCCATCTGGCCCGTCGAGCCTGCTCCACCATTCAATAAGATCATGGCTGATCTGGCTGTGGACTCAGATCCACCTACCTGCCTTTTCCTCATAACCCTTAATTCCCCTACCATGCAAAAATCTATCCAACTGTGTCTTAAATGTATTTAACGAGGTAGCCTCTGCTGCTTTCCTGGGCAGAGAATTCCACAGGTTCTCTACTCTCTGGGAAAAGCAGTTTCTCCTCATCTCCATCCTAAATCTATTCCCCCAAATCTTGAGGCTATGTCCCCTAGTTCTTGTCTCACCTACCAGTAGAAACAACCTTCCTGTCTCTATCTTATCTATCCCTTTCAGAATTTTGTATGTTTCTCTAAGATTCCCTCTCATTCTTCTGAATTCCAGCGAGTATAGTCCCAGGCGACTCAATCTCTCCTCACAGGCTAACCCCCTCATCTCCAGAATCAACCTGGTGAACCTCCTCTGCACTGCCTCCAAAGCCAGTATATCTTTCCTTAAGTAAGGACACCAGAACTGCACGCAGTACTCCAGGTGCGGCCTCAAGAGTACCCTGTACAGTTGCAGCATAACCTCCCTGCTCTTAAGTTCAATCCCTCTAGTAATGAAGGCCAACATTCCATTTGCCTTCTTGATAACCTGTTGCACCTGCAAACCAACCTTTTGCGATTCATGCACATGCATTCCCAAGTCCCTCTGCACAACAGCATGCTGCAATCTTTCATCATTTAAATAATAATCTGATCTTCTGTTTTTCCTTCCAAAGTGGATGACCTCGCATTTACCAACATTGTACTCCATCTGCCAGACCCTTGCCCACTCACTTAACCTAGCTATATCTCTCTGCAGACTCTCCGCATCCTCTGCACAATTTGCTTTTCCACTCAATTTAGTGTCATCAGCATCTGTTGGCAACCTTGTACTGTCACGAAACTACGTTTGCCCATTCTTTTCTGTCTACTTTTTAAATGTTATTAAGTTACCACAGAGGGAATATTTTAGTTCAGCATACTAAGGGAAATAGGTTTTTCTTAATTGTTCTATCTAGGTATCTCAAGTAAATTTCCCCTCTGCCTCCTCTATTCCAAAGCAAATATGCCTTTTGTCATAACCAAAATTCTTCAGCCCTGACAGCATCCTCAAAAATTCTCTCTAATGCTGTCACAATCTTCTTGCAACGTGGCACCCAGAAATAATTGGAGTACCTTACTGTGGCCTAACTATTGTTTAATGGAGTCCAAGGATGGCTGGCATTGTCTTATAAAGGAAAACATCCATGTAGACAACATCAAACATGCCACACCTATCATCCTTCCATGTTACCTCCTCAAAGTGTTCAATCCATTTGGATACTTGCTCCAGTTTACACTAACTTCTCACTGCAAATTCCTTCAATCTGTTTGGTTGTGGAGAATTGCAATTGCTTTTCCTATTGACTCAGATCCCAGACACCCTATGTTTCTTGCTGCAACATTATCAGCTCACTTTCAGTGTCTTGCAAGAGGTAGTGTCAATGATTCATTGTCACAGCCAATTATCGCTCAATATATCACTTACAAGTATTTTTTGACCACAATTAAAATTATGTCAATAATTTGTGACCCTTCTATATTTTTATTGGTAGAAAGCATTTTGGGATTATACTTCAAATTAGTTTATCATTTGTAATAGCGAGGTTATGAAAGGTAAATTCCATGTACTGTGTTCTTGATGGAGGATCAGTAAAAGTGGCCACTGATGCTGGAGGCAATAGTTAAACTGAATGCAGGAAAACACAACTAATTAAAATCCCCAAGGATGTTTATTTCAATAAACAGTACTTACTGTAGATAGAATGCTAATATTGCAGATTCACCTGAGGAACAGCTTGTTAGTATGACATAAATGTTTATATTACCTGTCTAAGATTTTATGCTAATGGTACAGTGAAGAGTTAGGCTGTAAAATTGGAATAGCAATCGCTTAATTATCCATGCCTAATTAACTCCACTCCTTTCTGGTCCTTTATGGGTTTGATAAGGATGATTGACACCAAAGGAAATCTGGTGACTCTATGCAGATATAAAATGGAAGAAAGCCAGAAAGGTTGAGAAGCTACTGAACAGCAAAATTTCCTGCACAAGTGTACTCGGAACAAAAACGATTTACCATTTTGCAATCTGGTGATTCCAGTCTGTTTAAGGATTGCTGGTCGAACCATTGATGGCCTGGTACTGAAAGATGAAAACAGAGTGCAATAGCCAACACAGGATGCTGTGTTTTCATCTTCTGATTTCAAATTCTGTCTGGTGTTAAATGATGTGTGACTGATAAAGATTCAACTTCTGGCTACTCCATTTTCCAGTGCTAATAGGGCAGATGATTCCAAAAATTAATTCTTCCCCACCCTTCCACGAATCATTCCAGCACCCCAAACCTTATCGCCCACCTTTATAATCTAACTGGATAATTCTTGATTACCAGATCTGTAAGTGTTATGAAATCAGAAAGCAAGATTAACCCTGAAGACCAAATAAACCACCCCAGAAAGACACACAAAGCTAGCAAATACAGCAGGCTGATACCAGCTGGAACTGAGAATAGAGAAATACAAGGGAATTATTTAGGAACAAGGAGAGAATGTGCGACCAAATGGTAAAAGTTCAGAAGGAGTACTAATGTAGATGAAGATGTAGTGGTTGAGTTACTGCTCTAGCAGCCAATGTTCTGGACTATTGATCCATAGACAGGAGCTCATATCTCAACATAGCAGCTGGGAAATGTAAGTTCCAGTAATTAAATAAATCTGGATGTAAAGCTAGCCCTGGTAATGGTAAGCATTGAAACCACCAGATTGTTGTAAAAACCCATCTGGTTCTCTGGGAAAGGTGATGGGAAGCAGAAAACGGATACAGCTGCGAGAAATTGAGATACCTAGGTTAAAACCAAAGTATCTGAAAATTCCACTGCAGCCATTAGGTGTGCACAAATGGTGCTGATGTGGTGGGCTAACAACTGTTTTGGGCATTGACCCTCTGCATTAAACTTCAGCTGCAGCCAAGGACTGTACATGTTTTGCAGGAGAAAATATGTCACGTGGTCCTCCTCTCCAATGTGTGGAGATTGGCAACAGACCTGATCGGAAGGCAATAGATCAGGCAGTCTGGGTGGCCATCAAGTAATCAGGAGAGATGGCAGGTTGGGGTGCCAGGAAGGGGCGGGGCTGCTTCAACCTAAGAGGGAGAAAGGGTAGAGTTAATGCAAGGATGCAGGTTTTGAGGGGGGAGGGGGGGTGTGGCGAAGATCTATGTAAATATTTTGCCTACTTTGCAATTTTGCAAGTAGATACACCCAGGATAATGTGGTGCAAGTTCCTTTACAATGTTCCAAAAGGAGCGTAAAGTGAGGGATGATATTCTCATGTGGTCCTGACATGGGAATAGCAAGAGTAACTGCACAAAGTGATCAGTCAAGTTTTCTGACTCCAAAAATGCTTCTTTTGCTCAAAGCATTCCTGGTGGTTTCATGGTTACCGTTACCAAAACTATCAATTTTCAGTTGTATAATGCTCAGAAAAATGTTACGCAATTGAATCTAAAAAGAACTGCAGTGGCTGGTAATCTGAAATAAAACAGAAAATGCTGGAAACATTCAGCAGGTCAGGCAGCATCTGTGAAAAGAGGAACAGAATTAACATTTCAGGTTCAGGCAACAATGCTGTTCTGATGAAGTGTCTTGGACCTGAAATGTTAATTCTGTTTCTCTTTTCACTAGTGCCATCCAATCTGCTGAGCATTTCCAGCATTGCCTGTTTTATTAGATTATTGAATTACCAGGCAAAGGGATACAATGAAAAAACAAAATACTGATACCGAACAAATCACTGGTTAGCTGTCCCCTAGTGTTGTGTGTTTTGGCCTCTTCATTAGGAAGAGTTCAATCCTGATTTCTGATGTTGTCTGTGTGGAGTTTGCGCTGCCTTGTATAACTTATGTATAATTTATGTTCTATGTGATGTCTGAACCTACATGCCTGTGATGCTGCTTTAAGCAAGATTTTCATTGTACCTGTGCCTCACTGTACTTGTGCATATGACAATAAACTCGACGACATTTACCTGTTAACTGTGCAGGTTCCCCCTGGTGCTCCAGTTTCTTCCCATATCTCAAAGACGTGCTGATTGATAGGGCCACTGTAGATTAGCCCTAATGTAGGTGGGTGGTAGTAAAATCAGGATAGAGTTGATGGGCATGTGAGATAGAAATGGGTTGAGAGAATGAGATTGGGTTTGCTCTCAGAATGGGTACAGACACAATGGGATTAATGACTACTTTCTATGTCATAAAGAAGTAAATGAAATATGAATGAAATATGAAATATTATTCAATGCCATAGAGGGAGTGCAAAGAGATCCACTGATGTGATAAGAGAAATGAGAGGCATTAGCTATCAGGAAATCTTAAAGAACATTTTTTCCGGAGGTGGACACAGAAATGTGATCAATGGGGGGGAGAGGAAGCACCCACTGAAGCGGTGATGGGAATCTGGAGATGTTACTATGGCGAATTCTGAAAGATTGTTTCTAATAATGGATGAATAAAAAGAAAAGAGGATTCCTACTGAAACGGGGGAAGGGGAATACAGCTTTTTCAACAAGGTTACTGGTTAAAGCCATGCTTCATTATATGAGCTCCTGACAATCTGGGCATCAAACTGGCTCTCCTTCTGCTGCAATCTCTACCATTCATTAAGTGTGTTGGAGTGAAGCCACATGCAATGATACTCCACCACAGAGGATCCAGATACCATGTGGCATGCCTTTTGATACACTATTGTACTAGCCACCATTGTGAATAAGTGCTGCCTGGGCTTAATTAATGATGTTTATTGAGTCGTTCTACCCTTGTTTCATGCCTAACACCAACAAAAAAAGAGCCTACGGATGCTCTACCAAGGTGATAGCAAAGTATTTCTGGATTCCTGACAGCAATCCTTTTCCTTCCCATGTAAATTGGGGAAACTGAGTTTGTTCCCACTTCCCCTCCACCCCCCTTAGTTTCTGTTATTTTATGTATCTTTGCAAAATTGGACCCAATCCACTTTCAGATGGCAACCTGCCTTCTGCCTTAAGAGCCACAAATAACAGAGAATTCCTTGTATGAACAATCCTCTTGTGAAAAGAAATCGTCATTCATCAAGTGATAACTCTCAGCCTATACTCTTCATTATTGATTCATCAGCCAGTAGTTCCAACCACTTACTGCTCTCCCCCATACCTTCCATAATCAAAAACAAATCTATTTTAATGTTGGGTCTAAACAATGGCCAAATACAATTCCCTCCCGTCCCACTCCCCATTGTGTGATTGCCTTATTTTCCATTTTGAACCAGAATCAGAAATGAAAAACATTATTTAAAAAGCCTGGAATCAGCATGTAGGCAATTTTGAGATAAAGGAAACTGTCTGTCTCATGCTGAAAATAAAGGTGATGCCATCCTATGAGACACACTGTGACATTCAGCACATTGTCTATGAGGTACAATGATGGTCCTTGGCTTGTCGAGTTATTTGTTTGGTAACAGATGACTTTGCGCATCGGGTCAAGTGCTCTATTGCTGCTGAGTTTAAATTGTCTGCCTGCCTACAGAGGGAAAACTGATTTGTGAAGATGGCCTCTAACAAGTGTTATCTTAGGGACTGAACAGATCCAGGGTCTAAAACAATCATCATTCTGTTTAAATTGTTCTGCTACAAGCCACATTAGAAAATGTGAAATGGGATCATTTTGCAGTATTTGATTTTTGGCTGGGAAAAGACCAGATGATTGAAAACACTGGACTGAGTAGATTTCTTAAAATGTATAAAATTACAACACATCGTTTTTATTGCAAAATCCTCAAATGTCAAATTGTGTTGGATATTATCCTTTGATAGTAACAGGTATAAGAAGAAAATTTTGATTAGATACAGAATAATATTAGTTAAAAAGTCTGTGTTGTGGTTAGTAATATACAATGACCTACTTCATGGATTGTAATGTTTTCTTTTAAGCTAACTTGGTATGCATTGATATCAAAAGCCATCAGAATGCCTAATGGGTAGATTGCCAGTTTTGAAAACTTGGAGACCAATACAGTGCTGGCAGTTCTTTTATGTTCTATATGCTTGCCTGATGTTTTAGGTTTACATTCCCTACAGTATGCCTGATTCTCTTTTGACCTAACTCACTTTTAGACCCTCTTGCCAATTCCTTACCAACTCTACATTCAATGCTAATACTAAAAAGAGACAGATAGGGAGCAGTAAAGGAGAAGGGAATATGAAAGCAAAATTCAAATATCTTTGGATATGCACAAAACTACACCTCCATTGTAATGGTTTCATGTGCTACACTAGACTTATAACTTTTCATAGAATTAAGAAACAGCCCAGTTATATTGCAGTCCCAAAAGCTTTTATGACCAATTAAGTGTTTTTGAATTATAGTCACTTGATATATAGGGAAATACAACAGTCATTTTGCAAACAGTGAACTTCCACATGACCAGAAATCCTGTTTCTTCCTATCCAGGCTGAAAGCAGGTAAAGATAGGGCAGTCATTGATTGCAGGAAGATAGTATAAGGTCATACTATGGTGGGAAGGAGATGAGAGTCCCGGAATATGGGAGGTCAATTTTGCTCTTGGAGAGTAGGGGAACAGTCCTGTGCTCTCTGGCTGTGCTAACTGGTATTTATATTAGAGAGCCACTTATGTTCACAAATCAAAAGCAGATTTAGTTTTAATGGGAAGACAGCAGTTGCTTTCCTGTTCAGTCCCTGGTTAAGGAGCAACCATTGACGTAACAGGCTCTTAGCTTCAAACCTGACGACGTGCTCTAGGCTGTTGGTGAGTACCTCACCAATCCAGAGAATCCTGCAGCTTAAAACTGGAAATATATTGATGGATTTGTCCTCAAACTGGTAATTAACTCCAAGCCAGCCTGCATTTATATATTGCCTTAAATGTGATGAAATATCCGAAGGCATTTCCAATAAAGATGAGTAAAGCAGGTAAGCAAAAATGGTTAAAGAGAAAGGCTTTAAGGAGATGATAGAGAGGCTTAGGGATGAATTTAAGAGTTTAGAATCTAGCTGAAGGTGCAACTGCCAGTGATGGGGTAATTAAAACCAGGGACACATACAAGAAACTAGAATTTGGGGGAGGCAGAGTTTGTAGGGCTGGAGGATGTTATAGAAAGAAGGAGCAGCGAGGCCGTGGAGGGATTTGAAAACAAGGATGAGAATTTAAAAACAAAATGCTGAGTTTTTAGCAATCAATCAACCCTAAAGAATTTGTCCACAACAATCCTGAGATTAACTCTCGATGGTTATCTGTCTTTCCTGGCTTACTCTAACTATGTTACGTTAACAACTCCCATCCACTTCACCTTTTAACTCACTAACTGGATACAGTTTGTCGGAGAGCCAGTAACTTCTTAGCATGCATTTTAGCACATATCTTTTTCTATAGTCACCTCCGGCAATTATGCCAGTTCTTTTCTGGAATCTTGCATCATCATTTGCAAAAACTGGTATCATACTGATTTAAGGTCCTTTTTTTCTTATTCATTCGCAGGATGTAGATGCTACCTGCAATACTTTTCATCCCTAGTTACCTACTTGAACTTAGTCAACCACAGTTGAGGATAAGCAGTCACATACAGGCCATACAACATAAGGGGAGCAAATTATCTTCCCACTGAGGGTAGTAGACACAATTAGATGTTGACCTTCATCTCTTGTTAATCCTACCCTTTCTCTAAATAGGTAGTCATTGCAGAGTGGCCCAGGACAACTCCGGACTCCAAAGCCATCATCTTGGTTGACACATCAGCACAATTTTGGGAGACTTGCTGGTGCTAGTGCTGACTTAAGATTGAGTTATTAAACTGAAACTCATTTGAATCCCCAGATCCAGGTAAAAGATCTCATGGAATGATTCCAAAGAGGAGAGGAAGTGTCTTGACCGCATTTATCCCATGATAACTTTAATTGGTAATTGGTTTATTATTGTCATATGTACCAATATACAGTGAAAAACTTTGTTTTGCATGCCATCTATACAGTTAATTTCAAAACATAAATACATCGAGGTTGTACAAAGGGAAGAGTAATAACAGAATGCAGAATATAGTGTTACAATTACAGAGAAAGTGCAGCGTATGCAGACAATAAGGTGCAAGGGCCATGACGAGGTAGATTATGAGGTCAAGAGTTCATTTTTATCGTACAAGAAATCCGTTCAAGAGTTTTATAACAGCGGGATAGAAGTTCTCCTTATGGTGCATGTTTTCAAGCCTTTGTATCTTCTGTCTGATGGAAGGAACGAGGAGAGAGAATGTCCGGGGTGGGAGGGGTTTTTGATTATGTTGGCTGCTTTCCCAAGGCAGCGGGAAGTGTAGGTGGAGGGGAGGCTTTCACAATAAAAATGTCTTAAGCTTGTTTTAAAAGCTAATTCTACCAAACAAATATAGCTTGAACTGTCATACATTCCGGAGAAATGGCTCCACTTACTAAGTGATACATGTAATCATTCATTTTTTAAAGTTTAATGCAAGCTACTAGTATGAAAATATCACTCTCAAATTGCAAATGATCCCTACTTTATAAACATTTATGGCAAGATTTTAGAACTAAATTAAACTAAAGTTTTATGGATAATGTTATAGGTCAGGAGTTGGTAGCTCAAAGCCACTGTTGTTTATCATGGTGCAGCAATGTTTATCTTGACAGTAACCCTAATTTATTGCACTCTGTCAATGTTTTAATTAAAGCTGAGAAATATAAATTGATTTACTGAGTTCAAGCAAACTGAAGAACACTTACTGAGTTTAGTTGACACCAAATCAACAAAGGATGGACTATAATGCTCTACCTCAGTGAACAAGAAAGTTACAAAGAACATAGAACACTACAGCACAGGAACAGGCCCTTCGGCCCACAATATCTGCACTGAACACGATGCCAAATTAAACTAAATCTGTTCTGCCTGCACATGATCCGTATCCCTCCATTCCCTAAATATTCATACGTCTATCTAAAAGCCTCTTAAACACCAATATCATATCTGCTTCCACCACTATCCCTGGCAGCCCATTCCAGGCAACTACCACTCCCCGCATATCTCCCTTAAACTTTTCCCCTCTCATCATAAATGCACGTACTCCATTATTTAGCATTTCTACCCTGGGAAAAAGATTCTGACTGTCTACCCTATCTCTGCCTCTCATAATCTTATAAACTTCTATCAGGTCTTCCCTCAGTCTCCAAGGGTCCAGAGAAAACAACCCAAGATTGCCCAACCTCCCCTGACAGCACAGACCCTATAATCCAAGCAGCATCCTGGTAAACTTCTTCTGTAGCCTTTCTGAAGCCTCCACATCTTTCCTGTAATGGGGCAACCACAATTGTACACAATACTCCAAGTGCAGCCTAACCAAAGTTTTATACAGCTTCAGCATAACTTCCTTACTCTTATACTCAATGCCCCAACGATGAAGGCAAGCATGCCATATGCCTTCTTTACCACCCTATCTGCTTGCATGGCCTTTTTCAGGGAGTTATGAACTTGGACCCCAAGATCCCTCTGTACATCAATACTGTTAAGCATCCTGCCATTGACTGTATACTTTCTCCATTTTGTGCAACTTGCAAGGAAAAACAATGAATTGGAGAAGGAGTGGAAAAATCATTGCTATCAGTTTAAGTCAACTTTGGCTCATGCTTCTAGGTTGCATCATTGAATAAAAGCTTCCATTAGCTGCCTTTCATCCCTCGTTTAATGGTTATTTTTATCTTAGATGTAATTTTGCAGTTATTGCTTTCAACCATTTGATAGTGACCCAGTGACATTACGTAATGAAATGCTTAATAGTTATGGCCTGGATTTTATGCCAGGCAGTGTTTCTTTGGAGGAACTGGTTTTGTCTTTCATTACAGCAGTAACACTGTCAGCAGTAACAAGTCATCCAGAAAAACAGAAATTTATCAATGGAAATCAACTGTCAGGAGTACATTATCTGACTACCTAGCTACCTGTCTGATGTCAGTTCAAAGAGTGTGGCAGGTGTTTCACAGCGGAGAAAGAAACTGCATAATGTTACACCTGCTTTTCTGATGCTGTCTGGACCCCCATGACCCCAAAAATAGGAATCAGGAAACGTGTGAATGTACATTTATGGCTGCGAATGTGGAGCCTGTCAAACTGGGAAAGGATAAATAGAAAAGCATTCAATAACCAAGCCTGAAGCAGTATGAGCATTTTCTGCAGATATAAATAAACACCTGCTGGAGAGCACTCCCGAGACTGGTTACCACCACCAGCCACATTCAGCAATCGCCTGAAACAAAGCAGGGAAGTAAAGTCCTGAATCCTGACTCCCAAATGTGCCTAAAACTAGCAACATTTTGTGCCGAGGAGAAATCTATTTGACAAAATGGTTGGTAAACAAGTAGATGGCACAGTGGTGCAGCGGATTGAGCTGTTGCCCTGCAGCTTTAGTTTGACCCCGACTTCTGGTGCTTTCCGTGTGCAGTTTACATGTGCTGCCTCTGAACACGCAGGATTCATCTAGTGCTCTGGTTTCCTCCCACATCCCAAATATGTTCAAGCTGGTAGGTTAGTTGGTTGCCAAAATTGCCCCTTCGGTGAAAGAATTGGGGGGGATAATGCGCATTTGAAAGAGACTAGGTTACACGAAAATAAGTGGGCATATGGACTTGATGGGATTGTTCTGAGACCATAGATTTCATGGGTCAAATGGCCTCCTTCTAGTCATGAGAAATATGGAAATAATATGAGAAATATTACTAAGAAAAGCAATTGAAGCAAATAGTGAAAATGGACTCAAGAGAAAGTAAGATCCTAGAAATTTGAGCAAGTAGCACACTTCATTTCAATGTTACACAACTTCCCAGGACTGAAATATGTTACTGACCACTTAGAAGCATAAAGCATAGAGACTGGAGCAAAAATAGGCCAGCTGGCCCTTTGAACCTGCTCTGCTATTCAGTATAATCATGGCTAATCCTCCCCCTCAACAGCAAATTTCTGCTCTCTCCCTCTACCCCTTGATGCCTTTTGTGTCTAGAAATCTACCTCCTAAAATATATTCAGTGATTTGGTCTCCATGGCCTACTGTGGTAGAGAATTTTTACAGGTTTACCACTCCTTGAATAAAGAAAGTTCTCTTCATCTCTGTGCTAAGGGTATTACCCATTTCCTGAGATTGTGACTCCTAGTTCTAAATCCCTCAGTCAGGGGAAACATTCTCCCCACATCTAGTCTGCCAAGCCCTGTCAGAATGTTGTAAGTTTCAAGGAGATTCCTTCTCGTTCTCCTAAACTCCAGTGAATGCAGGCCAAGTCGCTCCAATATCTCCTCTTGCTACAGTCCTTTCATCTCTGGAATCAGTCTAGTGTTCCATTGCCTCTATCGCAAGTTTATCCTTTCTTAGATAAGCAGATCAAAAATACAGATGTGGTCTCATCTAGGCCCTGCATAATTTATGTAAGACTTCCATGTTCTTGTCCTCAAATTCTCTTGCAATGAAGGCCAACACACTATTTGCCTTTTTATTTGCTTGCTGCAACTATATGTTTGCTTTCAGTCACGAGTGTACAAAATACCCAGATCCCTTTGTATAACAACATTTCCTAACCTATCACCATTTAAATATACCAAAATGGATAGCTTCACATTTATCCACACTATTACCACAGGTGCCATGTACATCTGGGACATTTTGTTTCACTGCAGAAATTCAGCTGACCTGAGTCACATTCGGAAGTCCAACACAATTTCCACATCAGATGGACAAGTTGGGCCAAAGGGCCTGTTTCTGTGCTAGAACATAGAAAGAGAAACATAGAAAAACTACAGCACAATTCAGGCCCTTCGGCCCACAAAGTTGTGCCGAACATGTCCCTACCCTAGAAATTACTAGGCTTACCCATAGCCTTCTATTTTACTCAGCTCCATGTACCTATCTAACAGTCTCTTGAAAGACCCTATCGTATCTGCCTCCACCACCGTTTCCGGCAGCCCATTCCATGCACTCACCGCTCTCTGAGTAAAAAACTTACCCCTGACATCTCCTCTATACCTACTCTCCAGCACCTTAAACCTATGTCCTCTTGTAGCCACCAATTCAGCCCTGGGGAAAAGCCTCTGACTATCTACCCGATCAATACCTCTCATCATCTCATACACCTCTATCAGGTCCCCCCTCATCCTCCGTCTCTCCAAGGAGAAAAGGCCGAGTTCCCTCAACCTGCTTTCATAAGGCATGCTCTGCATTCCAGGCAGCATCCTTGTAAATCTGCTCTGCACCCTTTCTATGGCTTCCACATCTTTCCTGTAGTGAGGCGATCAGAACTGAGCACAATACTCCAAGTGGAGTCTGACCAGGGACCTATATAGCTGCAACAATACCTCACAGCTCCTAAATTCAATTCCCCGATTGATGAAGGACAATATACCAAATGCCTTTTTAACCACAGAGTCAACCTGGGCAGCCGCTTTGAGCGTCCTATGGACTCGGACCCAAAGATCCCTCTGGTTCTCCACACTGCCAAGAGCCCTACCATTAATACTATACTCTGCCAACATATTTGACCTACCAAAATGAACCACTTCACACTTATCTGGGTTGAACTGCATCTGCCACTTCTCAGCCCAACTCTGCATCCTATCTATGTCCCTCTGTAACCTCTGACAGCCCTCCAAACTATCCACAATACCCCCCAACCTTCGTGTCATCTGCAAACTTACTAACCCACCCCTCCACTTCCTCATCCAGGCCATTTATAAAAATCACAAAGAGTAAGGGTCCCAGTATAGATCCCTGAGGTACACCACTGGTCACCGACCTCCACTCAGAATACGACCCTTCAACAACCACTCTTTGCCTTCTGTGGGCCAGCCAGTTCTGGATCCACACTGCAATGTCCCCTTGGATCCCATGGCTCCTCACCTTCTCCATAAGCCTTGCATGGGGTACCTTATCAAACGCCTTGCTGAAATCCATATACACTACGTCTACTGCTCTCTCTTCATCGATGTGCTTAGTCACATCCTCAAAAAATTCAATCAGGCTCGTATGACAGGACCTGCCCTTGACAAAGCCATGCTGACTATTCCTAATCATATTATACCGCTCCAAATGTTCATAAATCCTGCCTCTCAGGATCTTCTCCATCAGCTTACCAACCACTGAGGTAAGACTCACTGGTCTATAATTCCCTGGGCTATCCCTACTCTGCTTCTTGAATAAGAGAACAACATCGGCAACCCTCCAACTTTCCAGAACCTCTCCCGTCTCCATTGATGATGCAAAGATCATCGTCAGAGGCTCTGCAATCTCCTCCCTCGCCTCCCACAGCAACCTGGGGTACATTTCATCTGGTCCTGGTGACTTATCTAACTTGATGCTTTCCAAAAGCTTCAGCACCACCTCTTTTCTAGTATCTACATGGTCAAGCTTTTCAGGCCGCTGCAAGTCCCCACTACAATCCCCCAGATCTTTTCCCATGGTGAATACTGACGTAAAGTATGACTCTATGTTGCCATTCCCTTTGCAACACGCCTTTTGTACTTTCCTGAGAGCCCCAGGTCCCAATCCGTGCCCCCTTGACTGTACCTGCCCCTAACCTTCCAATCATGACCTCCCCCACCACACTTCCTCCCTGCCGCGCCCCCACCCCGCCAACCATGTCCTCTTAAATTCATTGAATGAGGCCCCAATCTCCATCTGCCAACATTATAGATCTCTAGTTAAATTACCAGGTCCTGATTGTCCAAACTCCAGGGACAGACTGGATACTCAATGCCAAAACTCTCCCTTTCTGAAATACCAAACAGGCTTCAGACTGCTACACCCATTTCATTTTCTCCCTAACCCCCAATTCCCTGGACTCAGTCTCAACCCCTGATGTCTATTGTTCCTTTTGTCACTTGCCCTTTCTTTTACAATTAATCAAATGGGTTTCCCCATGGATGAATCCTGTTATGTTGACTTTGACACTCTGTGCCTTATGTGGGAAGAGGGAATCTAAGAGGTATAAAAGATAACTGGGAATGAAAGGGTTAATGACTGGCAATGTAAGGGTTAATGGTATGTAGCTGGTCTCCTGATAGTTAGCTATTCTTCCGATGGTAAAGAATTACCTCAGCCATGGGGTGACTATAGTTATGGCTGGATTTGAGGCCAGGTGTGGGTAGTAAAGAAATAGTTATTTTAGACAGATCTTGTTTTGCTAAAGCTTGTTGTAAGCAATTGCTGTAGTAAGTGCAGCTTCCCACGAAGGTTTCTCATGAAGTTGGTATAAAAGGTACATACTAACCGAGGCATCTCCGAGTGGGATCAGAACAGAGCTCGGGTTACACTGTTTACTCTTTCTCTGTATCCCCCACTCCCGCTAGTGTTAAACTAATAAAACATTAATCGTAAGTTCTTTGGTTCTGCTGTTGTCTGATTATTACAGAGCGCGGGTTGACTTTCACACAGGAAGATTCAATATAGGTCAGGCAGCATTATGAATGCTCTCCATCCAGTGAAATGGCACATCTTCTACTGATGATCTCCCACCATGGGAGGAACAAAATTATCCTGAGGATCTCACAACTGCTCGGTCTGAGGGAATTTCAATGCTCTCCAGGAGAAGGAAAAATATTGCTCGAAAATCATTCCTGTTTTCAATTCCCAGTCAGGAGCTCAAGTTCAACCTGTGTTTTGGATTGCATGATACCAATTTCTCTCAGCTGATCCCAGCAACAGGAATAACTAATTCTAAGTTATCCTTATTTCAATAGGAGCATAACTCCCTGAAATTCAGACTGGCCTTATTTAAAATACCCAATGAAGATGAACCCACATTATCACTGTATCAGGCATTCCATTTCACAAGTACAGTGTTGGTTAAAGAAACCATCTGCCTCTGAATGGAGGCCCTGATGATGTCAAACATACTGTATAATTTCAAGGTCTGAGTGTCAGTCCACCTGACATTGCCAGCAAATGTGGAGTCAGACAGCTGTTCAAAGTGCTCTCGGCTATATCTGACAGGAAACGTGCTGAGAAGTTTGAACATTAATTGATGCTTATTTGTGAATGAAAGATGTGCTTTCAAGCAGTAGTGCATTAAATTGGGGGGTTAACAAAACATTAAACGCTGGTTCGAGTTTAGAAAAATTATGTTGCATTGAAAAACCATGCAAAAGACAGCTGTAATGGGAAGTCATATGGTGCTACTCTAAATACTGACTGTGTCCTTTATTTTCAGGTGTTCTACATGTAATTTGTCTGAGAATAATTCTTACAAGTTAATGTGCCAGTGCAGATGAGAGAACGCATCATATAATTGGGTACAAGGGTCAATGCATCTGGCTTGTAACCTTCTAATTATAACACTGGAATTATGAAGCCTGTTCTACATATGTGGAAAAATAAGGAATTCAATAATCAGAACACACTGGAAGAAGATATATGAGAATAGTACCTAAAGAGTAATAGTTAGTATGTTTCAAAAGGTGAAGTTACTTGACTCTTTCTCAGAAGGCAGCATTAAATGATGATACAGCTAGATAACATTTAACACCCTGGGCTCTGAAGAACCTTGAAACATCTTTAAAAGCCAAGGATTGTAAGTAAGTATCAGGGAAATGCATGAATGTGGATAGAAATTGATTGAATAGAAAGAGTCAGAGAGTAGAGAAACAAAGGACTGCAGATGCTGGAATCTAGATGAAAAACATGTTGATGCTGGAGGAACTCAGCAGGCCAGGCAGCATCTGAAGAAGGGTCTTGGCCCCAGTCCTGAAGAAGGGTCCTGACCCGAAACGCTGACCGCCTGATTTTCTCCATGGATGCTGCCTGGCCTGCTGAGTTCCTTCAGCATCAAGAGTCAGGGGGTAGCTGTAACCTACAAAATCAAGGAATGTCCCACTGTATTGCTGGATCCAGAGTTTAGATCCAGAGATGCCTGGTTTAGAGAGTATGCATTATGAGGAGAGACTAAGGGAACTAGGGCTTTACCCTTTGGAGAGAAGGAGGATGAGAGGAGACATGATAGATGTGTACAAAATATTAAGAGGAATAGATAGAGTGGACAGCCAGTGCCTCTTTCTCAGGGCACCAATGCTCAATACAAAAGGGCATGGCTTTAAAGTAATGGGTGAGAAGTTCAAGGGAGATATCAGAGGAAGGTTTTTTACCCAGAGAGTGGCTGGGGCATGGAATGTGCTGCCTGGGGTGGTGGTGGAGGCAGGTACATTGGTCAAATTCAAGAGATTACTAGATAAACATATGGAGGAATTTAAATTAGAGGGATATGTGGGAGGAAGGGTTTAAATAGTCTTAGGCGAGGTTTAAAAGTCGGCACAACATTGTGGGCTGAAGGGCCTGTATTGTGCTGTACTGTTCTATGAAAATAATGAGCGTAGCTCCTTATAATTAAGAATGGCATTACTTAAAATACCTGATGGTGAAATCACAGGAAGAAATCATGCTCTCAGTAAATCAGTCATTCTGTTTTGGAGGTAAAATTCATGGGAAATGGCTCACTTTTCAATTTCTGGGTTAAAACCATTTACCACTGAATGGAGGCCCTGATGATGTTAAATATGAGCTGTGTGTCCTGCCAGTCTGCTGCACCAGAAGCAGAGGAGCCTTCTATTGAAGCTGCCATTTTGGATGCTACCCAGGGAGGCACAGTGGCACAGACAGGAGAGCCGCTACCTCACAGCGCCAGAGACCTGGTTCAATCCTGACATCAGGTGCTGCCTGTGTAAGAGTTTTCATGTTCTCCTTGTGGCCGTGTGAGCTTCCTCCAGATGTTCCCGTTTCCTTCCATATCCCAAGACCTGTGGGTCAATAGGTTAATTGGCCTCTGCAAAATGTACCTAGTGTGTAGGTATCTGGGAGGAGTTGATAGAATGTAGGAAGAACGGGATTAACATAGGATTAGTGTAAATGGGTACTTGATGGTCAGTATGCCCTTGGAGGGCTGAAGGGCCTGTTTCTGTGCAGTATCTCTCTATCATATTTATTGTTGCCACTCATTGACAGGTCCTGTGTATATGAGAATGAAGATTTCAGTAAGGCCCAACAACTGAAATACATTTCAAAATCAAAACACTGACACATGCTGCTGGTATACGAATGTTGGAGACATGTCTTATCAAACAATTCCTTCTCATTATATCTGAGATCCAACTGAGAAACCACTCAATGAATGTAAATGAAGGTTTGTCCAAACACTTTACTGCGTAGTCTGTACGGGAGTCGATTTACTTTCCCACTGCATTTCTAAGTCCTGCATCAACCACAAACATCCAAGTGCAGATCACTGACCTATCTAAAATAGCAATACCCTAATAGCAACCTCTAGGGGTACCTTTGTCCAGTCTGAGAGACACATGCTCTCCACTCCTGCTTTGCAATCCATAGCCTACCTTCTGTCCTTGTTCACCTTCTCCCTTTCATAATATGAGCTTTAATTTAGGTAATGTTCAATTATGTGGCACCTTCATAATTCCATATACAGAACTTCAGCCAAAGTACTCTCATCAACCCTATCCCTTCATTCTGAACAGCTTCATAAAGGTAAGCAAATCCAATTTTCATTCAGTATATCTGTAATTGCTTTAATTTATTGATTCATGTTTTTCCAATACTAGTTAGTTTTGACCTTAAGTATTTTTCCAAAACCAATGTTAGGCCAACTGGCCTTAATTCTTTGGTACAACTTTATTTTGTATATAGTCGAGTAACATTTGCAATTCCTCCCTCTTTTATCCTAAAACTCATATCCAAAAGGAGTGGTAGATATTGAGTAGAGTCTCTGACCTTCTATCCTTAACCAAGGCAAATAATTAGAGCTGGAAAATGTTCTGTTCTGTAGGCCATCAGCCATCAAAACAGATCCTTTGCCAATTTTTTACCCTTTCCAATATTGTCGTTGACTCCTTCTTTCCTGTTGCATTTGCCTCCACTGAAGGCAGATGCAAAGTCTTCATTTTGCACCTATTGCCTTCACAAAACATTTCCTTTTTTATCCTTGACTGGTTTTACCTTTCCTTTGATTTGATTTTCACTACTGACCTATTTATTAATGAGAAGGTATGGATATAAATGATTCACTGGCAAGACACTAACTTATTTTCATACCTTCTCTTAGCGGCTTGTATTTCCTCTATTTTCTATATTTAACAGGCTCTTCTGCTGCATTACCCCGATAAATGTCTTGTTTTCTTCTTACATCACAATTTGACTTCTACATCTTTAATCACACATAGAGCTCTACCCAGAATTGCCCTTCTTTCCTCTGTCACGGATATCTACAAGTACTCAACGTGTGCATAGTTAACAACAGCGCATCCCTTCCTGATGAGCTTAATGCATTCTATGTGCACTTTGAACAGAAGGGGAGTGGATTGTCACCACCCACCCTGACAGCCGCCAATGCAACTGAACCCATGGTCACCATCAAGGACGTAAGATCAGTCTTCCGGAGAGTGAACCTGTGGAAAGCATCTGGCCTGGATGGTGTCCCTGGCCGTGTGCTCAGATCTTGTGCTGATCAGCTGGCGGGGGTATTTGCAGACATACTTAACCTCTCCCTGCTTCAATCTGAGGTTCCCACCTGTTTTAAGAAGATCACTGTCATCCCGGTACTGAAGAAAAACAAGGTGACATGCCTTAATGACTACCGACCAGTGGCTCTGACATCCACCATCATGAAGTGCTTCGAGAGGCTGGTCATGGCACACATTAACTCCAGCCTCCCAGACAACCTCAATCCACTGCAATTCACCTACCACCGAAACATTTCTACAGTGGATGCCATCTCCTTGGCCCTACACTCATCCCTGGAGCATCTGGACAGTAAAGACACCTACATGAGACTATTGTTTATTGACTACAGCTCTAACTTCAATACTATAATTCCAAGCAAACTCACCACCAAACTCTGAGACCTAGGACTCAACACCTTCCTCTGCAACTGGATCCTTGACTTTCTGACCAACAGACCGCAATCAGTGAGGATAGGCAGCAATACCTATGGCATGATTATTCTCAACACTGGTGCCCCACAAGGCTGTGTGCTCAGCCCTCTACTCTACTCCCTATATACTCATGACTGTGTGGCCAGATTCTGCTCTAACTCCATCTACAAGTTTGCAGATGATACCACCGTAGTAGGCCGTATCTCAAGTAACGATGAGGGAGTACAGGAAGGAGAAAAAGAGCTTAGTGACATGGTGTCATGACAACAATCTTTCCCTCAATATCAGTAAAACAAAAGAGCTGGTCAGTAACTTCAGGAAAGGGGGCGGTGTACATGTACCTGTATACATCAATGGTGCTGAGGTCAAGGGGGTTGAGAGCTTCATGTTCCTAGGAGTGAACATCACCAATAGCCTGTCCTGGTCCAATGCCATAGACACCATGGCCAAGGAAGCTCACCAGCGCCTCTACTTCCTCAGGAGGCTAAAGAAATTTGGCATGTCCCCTTTGATCCTCACCAATTTTTATTGATGCACCATAGAAAGCATCCTATCTGGATGCATCACAGCTTGGCATGGCAACTGCTCTGCCCAGGACCGCAAGAAACTGCAGAGAGTTATGGACACAGCCCAGTGCATCACAGAAACCAGCCTTCCCTCCATGGACCGTCTATACCTCTCGCTGCCTTGGTGAAGGAGCCACCATAATCAAAGACCCCACCCACCCGAGTCATTCCCTCTTCTCTCCTCTCCCATCTGGCAGAAGATATAGGAGCCTGAGGGCACGTACCACCAGGCTCAAGGACAGCTTCTATCCCACTGTGATAAGACTATTGAACGGCTCCCTTATATGATGAGATGGACTTTTGACCTCACAATTTACCTTGTTTGACCTTGCACCTTATTGTCTACCTGCACTGCAGTTTCCTGTAGCTGTGACACTTTACTCTGTATTCTGTTATTGTTTTTACCCTGTACTACCTCAGTGCACTCTATACTACCTCAATGCACTGTGTAATGAATTGATCTGTACGAACAGTATGCAAGACAAGTTTTTCATTGTACCTTGGTACAAGTGACAATAATAAACCAATACCAATACCAATCTCTTCTCGGAAGGTCTTCCATGATCAGCATAAGGTTGAGTCTATAATTTACTAATTCCAATTTATGTGGATCATGTCCATTTTCAGCTCACTGAGTAAGTGGTCCTCCAGCAATAAGCTCATTTTGATGTTCGATTACCTTGTTCTTCTTGACAATAATTCGAATACTGATTGCATGATGATCACTATTTCCCAAATGCTCCCCAATGTAGTATGCCTGATGTCCCAAATTATTCCCTGGAACTAAATCTAGCAAACCTTTCTCTCTCATTGGGCTTTTCAGGAGTTCCTTCTCCCTTTTCCTTTTACACTGACACTATCCCAGTCATTAATACAATGATTGTAACTACTCAACATAGTCACTCTTTATTCGTTTTTCTGTAATCCAACTCAATTTTGCTCCTTTGATTCCTTCCTACTATTTAGCGGCATGTTATATATGTCCAGAAGTGTAACAACTCCCCTTGTATTGTTGCAACAATAATGCATTAGTTCAATGTTATCAGCAATTTTATCAGAGGCAATATTACTGTACCGCACTAGGAACAAGCTACTTTTTCACTATTTGCAGTTATGAACATTTCGCATAGATCCGTAGTTAAATATTGCTGTAAGCAGATGTGTGCTGGTATTGCAACATATACACCCCACTCCAGCAGACGTATAGCATAAGACCTCCTGGATGAGGCAGGCTCCTAACACCTTACACCACATGGAGTAGAGCTTTATTAGTATGAAACTCAATACTAAAACATGAAGAGGTTCTGTTTGGAACTCCTGTGGACACTTGAAATTTGTCTAAGTTTTGTTTGAATGTTTTGTATTTTTAAATGTTAAGTGATACGATTTTTCCTGCTTGCATTCTCCAAACATTTGAAACGAGTGTAAAGGCATCTGCCTCAAGAAGTTGAGACATGATTTAACGAGAAAGCTTTGCCTACTAAATGTTGTTAACCCAAAAGTGCAAGGTAAATAGTGTAGTATTGGATAGAGAGAACCAGGGTAACAAATCCAATCATGGATGGGTGATTGAGCATGGGAGAGGAATTATAAACAAATGCATGTGTCTACATGAGTGAGCAACAATCTTAAAGCAATGCCTGTAAGTGAATCTAGTAAAAGTTTTCAGCAGGACATACTTTCTGGAAGCTGATGGTTCACATACTCTTTATATAGAACATGGAGGACAGTGCAGTATAGCACAGGAACAGGCCCTTCAGCCCACAATGTTGTGCTGAAATAATTAAGCTAATGATGCACAATTAAACTAATTCCTTTTGCCTGCACATGGTCCATATCCCTCCATTCTCTGCATATTCTTGTGCCTATCTAAGAGCCTCTTCAATGCACCTATCGTATCTACCTCCACCAACCGTCCTGGCAGCAGATTCCAGGCACCTGCCACTCTGTGTAAAAAAAACTTGCCCCACACATCTCCTTTGAGCTGCCCCCCTCTCACCTTAAATGCATGCCCTCTAGCATTAGACATTTCGACCCTGGGAAAAAGATATCAGCTGTCTATCTATAAACTTCTATTTGGTCTCCCCTTAGCCTCCACTAGAAAAAAATCAACCCTAGTTTGTCCAACTTCTCCTTGTAGCACATGCCCTCTAATCCAGGCAGCATCCTGGTAAAACTCTTTTGCACTGTCTCTGAAGCTTTCAGTTATTTCAGTTCTTTTTTCCTGTAATACCAAAACTAAGAGCAAACCTATATCGATGGCATCACTAACCGAGCAAGCACCAATCTCAGCAAGTGGGAGAGAATCATGGTAGTGGTGGATGGTGCATCAAAAGGTTCTCCATTAGCCCATTGCTGGTATTGATGTGTGCTTCTTAGATAATGCCAGCTTTTCCAAAGCTCCATGAGTAATGTGTGATCATAAAGGTGGCAGTTGGAATTTGAGAATTTGGACTGGCCACCCTATCCCTTTAATTCTGCAAGTTGGCCTTGTGGAAAATGGGACAGTGAAAAGATGGGTAGATTCCCAGCAATAATTTGGGGAGATGGCAAGGGGTGGTGGTGCTGATCTGAGGAGTCAGGTTGCTGCCACAGTTCACATACTACTCCTAGAAACACGGGCATATTTTCACTAAACAATAAACTCTCAATTATCCAGCATTCATGCAATCAGAAGTCTCATGCAACTGGCAAAAATGTGTTTTTATAAAAGTAAGTTCAAATGATTAATTTTATTTTGAGGGTTATGCAAAATAAATGTGAAAAGGCATTTTTAGTTTATTTACGCTTATACACAAGGGCAGTACAGTTGTGGGCTGATTGGCAGTAATATTCTCTTTCAAGATCTGACACTTCATGTGATGGTGAGAACAGTCATTCATTTGATTTATTTCTGCTGTATTTCATTTTAATGCTGTTTTGCCTTAAAATATAAAATTGCAGAGTAAAACATTGTTATTTAAAAGGAGAAGGAGGTGACATACAATAACTTGGCAATTTATTCAAAGGCTTATGCATTGAATACAAGTGTGTGAGGTACAGTAATGCTTTTACTTCAGTGATTCTCAATGCAACCAACATATTCATGAAACTGGCGCGCCCCCACTCCCATTCCCCATGGATGCTGGATGGCTGAGAACATACTGTAATTTTAAATCTAAAACCATATCTAAAACCATTGAATATCACAGGCCATTGTGCCCATCAGCTAACAGTTTTTGTTTCTGTATCAGCTGCTAATCATTACACCAGAAATAGGTTTTTTAAAAAATTAACCCCAGTCACAAATATGTGTGTGTTGAAATAATTCCAATATAAAGTTTTCTAAGAAACATTAACTGACTCACCACTATTTCCCTTGCAACAGTGTCTTGTTTTACAGGAGCTGAGGTCAACGGGGCTATTGACAAATACTGATGCAACCTTGGATCTCACCACTCTCCCTTCTATCCCCATTTTGTCCTGGCACTATTTCAATGGAGCTCAACACAAGCATCATGAACTACAACAGCTTTCTCAGAAAAATTATGCAACCATCTGGTCTGAACACTAATTTCAGTACTTTTGGAGATTACGTCTATTCATATTTTTAACTCTTGTTTTAATTCCATAACCAATCTCAGATTTTCCATGTTTTGCATCACTCTCATTTTTCAAGTTTCTCCAAAGCTGCCACTTATTTTACAATTTAAACATTGCTTGATTTGTTAATAACTCAGCTCCCTACTCTACTCCCTATACACTCTCGACTGTGTGGCCAGATTCTGCTCTACCTCCATCTATAAGTTTGCAGATGATACCACCGTAGTGGGCCGTATCTCAAATAACGATGAGTCACAGTACAGGAAGGAGATAGAGAGCTCAGTGACATGGTGTCATGACAACAACCTTTCCCTCAATGTCAGCAAAACAAAAGAGCTGGTCATTGACTTGGTGGGGGGGTGGTGCTGGAGTACATGCTCCTGTTTACATCAATGATGCTGAGGTCAAGAGGGTTGAGAGCTTCAAGTTCCTTGGAGTTAACATCACCAATAGCCTGTCCTGGTTCAATCATGTATATGCCATGGACAACAAAGCTCATCAGCATCTTAGAGTAATACAGCACGGAAACAGGCCCTTCAGCCCAACCCGTCCACGCCGACCAAGATGCCCACCTAAGCTGGTCCTATTTGCCCATGCCTGGCCCATATCCTACTAAACATTTCCTATCCGCGCACCTGTCCGTGTGTCTTTTTAAATGTTGTTATTGTACCTGCCCTCAACCACTTCCTCTGGCAGCTCATTCCACACATACGCCACCCTCTGCGTGAAGGAGTGGCCCCTGAGATCCCTTTTAAATCTCTCCCCCTCACCTTAAACCTATGCCCCCTAGTTTTTGATTCCTTTTCCCGGGGTGGGGGGGGGAGTACTTTGTGCATTCATCTATGCCCCTCATGATTTTGTACACCTTTATAAGGTCATCCCTCAGTCTCCTACGCTCTAAGGAATAAAGCCCTAGTCTGTCCAACCTATCCCTATAACTCAGGCCCTCGAGGCCTGGAAACATCCTCTCTAATTCCTCAGGAGGCTAAAGGAATTTGGCATGCCCCCTTTGATCCTCACCAAGTTTTATCAATGCATCATAGAAAGCATCCTATCTGGATGCATCATGGCTTGGTATGGCAACTGTTCTGCCTGTGACCTCAAGAAACTGCAGACAGTTGTGGACACAGCTCAGCACATCACGGAAACCAGCCTCCCCTTCATGAAATCTGTCTACACTTCCAGTTGCCTCGGTAAAGCAGACAGCATAATCAAAGACTCCACCCCCCTCCAGACATTCTCTCTTCTCCCCTCTCCCATTGGGCAGAAGATACAAAAGCCTGAAAGCACGTATCACCAGGCTCAAGGACAGCTTTTATCCTGCTGTTATAAGACTATTGAATGGTTCCCTCGTACAATAAGATGGACTCTTGACCTCACAATCTACTTCATTGTGACCTTGCACCTTATTGTCTACCTGCACTGCACTTTCTCTGTAAGTGTAACACTTTATTCTGCATTCCGTTATTGTTTTATCTTGTTCTACCTCAACGCACTGTTGTAATGGATTGATCTGTATGAATGGTATGCAAGACATGTTTTTCACTGTAACTCGGTAATAAGTAATAATAAACCAATTTACCAATTTAATTGCCTTTTTCCTTCTTGGTAGAGATGCTTGGCTGCTCTTTTATATTTCTCTATTCTCTACTTTTTCATTTTAATATACCCCTCTGCCTCCTATTTTTCACTTTCGCTGTAGGGTGCAAACCTTAAATGATAACTTGCATTCTTCCTCTGTACATGCTGTTGAGTCCACCCAATAAGTTTGCTTTTTAGATTTCAAGCACCTTATATGCTAACAGTTCCATTTTAATCCACATAATTCATTAACTTCCATGGTCTTTTGAACATTAGAAATTTGCAAAAATAGAGACTTTACCAATAAACTGAGTGCCAAAGTTTCAATGAACATTCAAAGGATAAGTCTTTGAGGTGAATAGGTTCAACTCACCAAAGTAGCATAGAGTAGCCTCAAGGACCCAGTCTGCTTGTTGCACGTTTTACTGAAATGTTTGTGTTCTTCAGACTCAGTTTAGGTGTTCTGGGATTTTTTTGGGAACAATAGTTAAACTGTGGAAACGTGGAATGTTTCTTAACAGTGCTTCAGTATTGCCTAACTGCGTGCTGAAGGTCATCCAAGTAACTTTAAACCAATGCTGAGTTTTCAGTCCAAATCAAGGTTTGGTGCTTTTCTTTGGTCTTTCTGGTGGATTTTATTCTTCTGATCAATTTCTAACTGTAAATATTTTACAATCAGCACTCCCATTAAGCACTATACCACCCCCTACCTCTAATTCAACACATCCAGATGTGCATGACAAACTGTATCTTCCTCTACATTTCGTGGTAAATGCTAACAGACGGCATGGTCATTTGATATAGATGGTGATCAGTCACATCAAATGCCAGACTCCCAAAACTTTTTAAGATTCTTGGCACTGACCACGTCTCTCTGAGGAAGTGTTTGTTCGGTTGTTACCATTTCATAGCAGCAAGTGGGACAGAACTCAGATCCAACTAGCTGCAAGCATTCTCTGCTTTCCTGTTATTATAAATCTTCCAGCTAACTGTCTATTGTATGTTTGACTTGAACATTCTATAAGTGTTTGCGATAACACAAAACATGTCTAAAATAACATCTGCTCAGTGCATTCCACCCTCTTTATACCAGATAATCCAAATAATAGAAATTCCTTGCAATCTGAGACAGAACAAAGAGCAAACAATGGCATTTCTAAAATCCAAGCAATGGTAATTAAAGACTCCACACATAAGGAAAATATCAGAGATTTTGTGACAAGCTCAAGTAACACACAGCAATAGCATTAAAGAGGAATCATTCCTATTATCAGAATTTATATGCAAATTAGTTATGTGTTTGCAATTATTATACTAACCACTGTGTTACACAAGATACATACTTTGTAAAGTGTTCCTGTCAATGAAGGCAATGCTGTAAGGATATCAACAATAAGTAGTGTGTCACACATGAACGTGTGCAAATTAAATGGAGGTGGCAGCAAAGATTCAAATAGCTGGGAAATGATCAGAGTTGATAGATGTTTTCTGGTTATTTCTGATAGTACACAATATAAATAATTCCAAATGATCCTTTACAGCACCAAATGGCAAAATAAGTATGCATCTGAGCAAGGGAAGGACTCATTGGACAGGTGGCCACAGTCTAGTACAGAGAGAGAGAGAGAGAAAGAGAGAGAGCTTTGTTACTATGTATCATGCATTGTTTCCCAAAGATGAAGCAGCTTTCAGGTAACTTTGAAGCCTCCTGCTGTTTGCAATCAAGTTGCCCTAGGGGACAGAAGCTCTCTGTAATCACAGGAGCAGCCGTGCACACACAAGAACGCTACGCCGTGATTTTCATTTCGCTGGATTTGATGCTAATAATGAACTGAAGATGAATATGCCTCTTTTTGCTACACATAGGTTTTCTTCCTTTGTTAATTTATAATAATGTAATAATGCAACTGAAAAAAATATTGTAATAAAAGTACTTGATTATCAGTTACGTAGCCATTTTCAGTTAATAGCAATCCTAAACATTTAAATTAAGCAATTTTTAAAAAATGGAAAACATTTAAATAATTAGATTTGCTGATTCAGTTGTCTCTTTCTTCACTCACACCCTTTTGTTTACTCACTATACGCTTATCGTTCTGATTTTTTTTAAGCAAAAGCAAATTCTCATTCAGATATTTGTACTATGTTTTGATCTTAAGAATCATTTTAGTTTGGATTCCCTGCATTTTGGGAGTAGCATCTCCTTGACTGAAAATTCCCCTCAAAGGCAGTTTTCTTTCATCAATTGAGGCTAAGAATTCCTCTGATTAACATCAATGCATTACATGTTGTACATATTAATTTCTCACTGTAATTACCTTGGGTACTGGATTAAAATATTACCTTGTTACTTAGTGTGCAGCAGTGCAGAACTTCAGAAAAATTGCAAGCTCGTAGAAAAAAACTTTGACAAATTAAAATCAGTGACACTTTATGAAAGGAATGTTGAAAAATTCAGAAATGTGGACAAATGGGATCAAGCATTTGGTCTCAAAATACCTGATTGCACATCAAAAATAAAATTACTGAGACTGTACTGTTCTACTGCCCAGTTAATACTAATAAAAACAGCAAGAAATATGGGAAAGAAGGTTAAAGGAAACGGTGTTAAAAAATAGTTCAGAAAAACACTTCCAAAGTGCGCCAGTACCCACACAACTTCCCTTGCTCCCGTTCCAATTATGTGCATAAAGACTGAAGAATGCAGTAGGTAATGGTAAAATAGATATGTGTTAAATCAAGAAGCTTACATGTAGACACGCACCAAACACAAAGCAAGCAGTTCAGCTCACTATTAACAGAAGAAAGAAGCATGTACTCTCTCCTGCACCACCTGCACACTTGCTTTCCTATTTACACACTTCCTCTCTGCAGTAATAGCATACATTTGCTCTTATTTAGACATTCTCCCTGCACCAAATGTACAGCTTCAAAGCCATTTACACATACTTTCTGCATCAGTTATAAACCTTTGTGTCAAATTCCACATTCCTCCCACACCAACTGTACACCTTCTTTCCCACTTACACACTTCCTGCACTAATTGCACACCTGCTCGCCTTATGGGCAGGAAGTTGAAATTAGCCCACAAATTTTAACATTGCATACAGTTAAAAAAATCTGTTAATCCTTTGGAAATTCTTTAAAAATATGGTTAATATTGTTGAAAAGTGAATATTATTTGTAAAATCCCTCCAAGTAATATTGAGAGTCAACTGACATGTATTCACTGAGAAAGTGGCACAATGGTGTTACGGGTTGAACAGCTCATAATGTTATAAATCTCTGTAAGTCTCTGGACACTCCCAGAACAGCCAGGTTTTAATGACATTACTCTGAGATGGGACAACGTTAAGTGAGGGAAGTCCAATTAACTACCTTCTCTCTTTCAGACCAGTTCACCATACCAATCCCCATCCCAGAAAACAATCTCACTTTCCTGAATCTCTAATTAATCCAGGCTCTGACTCCTAACTCACCAACTCCTCTACTGCCTGATTCCTATACTCCCCAATTGCTGGGCACTCCAAATACACCTGACTCCATCTGTCTAACTCCCCTATCAAGGCCCTGATTGCCAGCTCCCACAAGGCGTCAGTCTCCAGACCTCCAACTCACATGGGCCCTGATCATGCTTGAGGTCATTGTCATGCTATGTATCCACTCTATAATGGTCACAATTATTTTCCCAGGGCAGAGAAGTCTAAAACTAGAGGGCACAGATTTAAGATGAGAGGGGAAAGATTTAAAAGGGACATGAAGGGCAACTTTTCACACGGGGGTGGTGGGTATATGGAACGAACTGCCAGAAGAAGCCTTATTGGCAGGTACAATTACAATCTTTAAAAGACACTTGGACAAGTAAATTAGTAAAGAAATTAGTCTATTATTGTCACATGTACCGGGGTACAGTGAAAAACTTTGTTTTGCATGCTATCCAGACCATTTCATCACATCAGTACATTAAGGTCATACAAGGGAAAACAGTAAAAGAATGCAGAATAAAGTGTTACAGTTACAGAGAAAGTGCAGTGCAAGGCTATTGCGAGGTAGATTGTGAGGTCAAGAGTCCCTTATCGTACTAGGAGATCATACAGCAGTCTTATAACAGTGGGATAGAGGCCGTCCTTGAGCCCGGTGGTACAGGCTTTCAGGCTTTTGAATCTTCTGTTCAATAGGAGGTGGGTGAAGAGAGAATGACCATGGTGGGTGGGATCTTTGATTATGTTGGCTGTTTTACTGAGGTAGTGAGAAGTGTAGACAGATTCCATGGCGGGGAGGCTGGTACATGGAGAGTAAAGGATTAGAGGGATTTGGGCCAAACACTGGCAAATGAGACTAGCTCAGTTAGAAATCTTGGCCAGCATGGACGAGTTGGGCTAAAGGGCCTGTTTCCATGTTGCATAACTCTATCACTCTATAAAACATAAGAAATAGGAGTGTAGGCCATTCAACCCCTCAACCCTGCTCTGCCATTCAATAAGGCCATGAGTGATCTTCTACCTCATCAAAGATTCACCATCCTTTGAGTGAAGGCAGTTTTCCTCATTTCGGACCTAAATGGCCTAACTCATTATTTTGAGATTGTGACCCTTAGTTTTATACTCCTCAGCCAGGGGAAACATCTAATGGAAGAATAGAGGTCTATCACTCCATATATGACTGACCTACCATTCCAGGAAAGAGTGTGGTGAATCTTCGCCATAGTCACTTCATAGAAAGTATATCATTTTTTTATATCAAGAGACTGGAATTGTACACAATATACCAACTTCCTATGCCATTTTACAACAGCATATCTTTTAGGGTGCACAATGAATTTAGAGTACTTTTCCACTAATTCTCTGGGCAAAAGCATTTCTTCTAACCTCTCCCTTTGTTACTGCAGTGATAATTCTGTGTCTATGCCTGCTTGTTATTCATTGAAATCTGTAATGCTATATTCCAGGACCTAGAGACAATTTGCAGCACAATTTGCAATAAAAGTAACAGCTAGTTATTGCAACCTCCATGCAACGAGGGACAGAATTACATATTCTGTGAATAAGACTCATCCACATAAATTGCAAAGGGTCCAAAAAGTATAGAGTCAAGGAAATCCCATGGCAGAGCTAAGGTGGAGTGTACATGAACTATCTCAAGCTCCATCTGTTAGATTCACATGTGGTTAAGAATACAACATAACGATCTTCAGAACAGTTACGTATGGGGCACAGAAGAATAATCTTGATGGGTTTAAATGACCTTACCTCAACGTAAGTTATATGTTCTCCAAATGTAATCACAGTAAAGTGAAATAATATATAAAAAGTACACAGAAGGGCAATCATCAACAGTAAAGCCACCTAAAACTCCTATCCCATCTTTTCCCCTTACAGATCACAGACCTATAGCTCATTTCTTTGGTTGGCTATGACTGCTTCTTTTCCACTTATTTTGTTTTTATTCAACATTTTGCTTCATGGAATCATACAATGATACAGACTAACAAGAGGCAATTTGGTGTATTGTTCCTGTGACAGTTCCATGAAAGGGTTATCTAGTTAGTCCCTTCTCTTCTTTCCACCTAGTCCTGATTTCTTTTTCTTTCAAGTATTTATCCAGTTCCCTTTTTGAAAGTTATTATTGAATCTGCTTCCAATATCCTTCCGGGCAATGCATTACAGATCAAATCTACTTGCTGCATGAAAGAAAACGTATCCTCATGTCACCTCCAGTTCTTTATCCAACAACCTTAAAGCTGGGTCTTCTGGTGAGTTACTCCGTCAGTGAAAACAGTTTTCTTTATTTACTTTATCAAAGTACTTCATAAAAAAAACCTTCACCTCTTCCAAATCTCCTTATAACTTTCTGCTATTTGGGTCAAGTTTATACGAGTATAGAATGCACCATTAACATTGTTTATTATAAACTAAAAAGAACATCCTTGCAGATGAAAAGTAAAGAGTATGGTGAAATGGTCACTGTATTTGCCTTGTAGCAGATATTGTAAAGCCCTGGCTTACAGCAAATATGCATCAGAGTTCCTGTACATCCTTGCCTTATTATAGACATTGTAAATCCCTGCCTCATGATAGGCAATTTCAAAAGCTACTGTAAATGCTTACCCAGTAACAGGTACTCTTGAAGGTGCATGTATGTATCCCTTCCCTGTAGCAGGCAAGTTCAAGAATTAATCTATATCCCTGCCTCAAGCAGTACATTATAGCCTTGACTTGTAGCAAAGGGTCTTGAGGGTTACTGTATATTCCTGAAGGAACAGGAGTCTCAAGGGTGGAGGAATATCCTTCCCTTGTAGCAGGCAGTTTCGAGAGTCAATGTATATCTCTGCTTTGTAGCAGGCAGTCTCGAGGGCTATTGTGTGTGCTTACCATACAGCAGGCAGTCTCAAAGGGTACTATATATTCCTGCTTAATGGCAAACAGCCTGACTGTTACTGGCAGTGGTGATTTGTTAACAGAAAGGCATTTTTATTTTTGGAAAGTGAATTGAGGCAGTCTGCAGTTCACAGAACAGCCTCCCCAAAAACCACAATTGCTAACAGAATAATCATTTTTTTGTTAACTTAATTAGATTTTGTGAACAGAAGTAGATCCCAAATCTGAACAGATTTATACTTACAATGGAACCAATGGTGTGAATTTTCCCATTAATTATTCCCGACTACAGGCCTGGAAGTAGATATTTATTATTAGCACATCTGTGCAATGTACGTAAGCCGAGGATATCAAAAGATATCCTAGCACTGTGAAGCTTTGCTTATGGTAGATGTGCGTCCAAAAACATGGCTCTGGACCTCCCAGACCTTATTTATTAGATGCCCAATTTTCCATGGTACAAATCAAAGATGAAGAGACCTTATTTTTGTCAGAAAATTCACCCAAATCAGATTCCATACTGAGCAAGAACTCCTCACACAACAGTAAAGCAAAAAAATTCATCAAGACTTATGCCAGGATTCAAATCTCTGTATAGCAAGGACAAAGAAGGAAAGAGAGAGAAATAAACTGAAGCAATGTCTCTGTCATTTGGACCACACAGAGAGGGTGCCTTCAAAATCATCACCATCTGTGCAATTCTACCATTTAATAAGGAGAGTGTGCACAACAGACCAAGGGGTATACCCATGGCACTACAGACCCAAGAAGAGAATGGTATTACAGTTATGTTGGAAGGATTGTGGTTCATTTGTGGCAGAGAGGATGTTTGCAGTAAAGAGCAAACAAGTTCTGTGGGAAAGTATATACTTAGTAGCTGGTACAAAACTCTGGTTTCATATTGTGTAGTTTGTAGCTCTCATTTGCCAATGAGCCCCAAACTCTTATCATCCAAGCAACAGACAAATCGCACAAAAAACCAACCTGAGAAAGACCAGCTGGTCCATCATGTTTTTCTTGTTCAGGAGCATTGAAATTACTCCACATTTTCTTTTGAATCTCCTCACGCAGCAGCTACTTTGTCTTCTGAGTGCAGCAAATCTAAATTGAAGATAAAGTCTCAGGCCTATTCAAGGCAATGATATTCCAAACAAAATTTTATGAATAGACATCCATGGAACTAAATTTCCAAAGCAGAATGGAACATATTCTCACCATTGATTGTGTACTTGGCACAAACGACCATTGATGAATTTCTGCTAAACAATGTCTACAAAATTAGCCCTATCTATCAATCTACTACCTTCTTCAAAGAATTAAACAAGACACTTACAGCATTTTCCCAGAAGCCATGGCTGCAAGGTCTCTAATAACTCCATAACAGCCATGCAGATTATACTACAAAGTCCCTTTTAATAGCTTCTTTTTAATAACTCATATAAACCTAATGGACTAAGCCTTCAGCTTCTAGTCAATGGAAATAAAAGCTGAGAGATCCATTGAAAAATTGCAGATGACATGAAAAGTGATGGTGTTGATTGTGAGGAGGATGGTCTTAGGTTACAGAATGATATTGATCAGCTGGTAAATTCAGCAGAGCAATGGCAAATGGAATTTAATCCCAATAAGTGCAAGGCCATTTTGGGAGATCTAATAGGGTAAAACATATGCCATGAATGATAGGCCCCCAGGGAGAATTGGGGAACAATGAGACCTTGGCGTACAAGTCCATAGATCCCTAAAGGTGGCAGCACAGGTGGTAAAGTTGGCATACCGAATGGTGGCATTCATTGGCCAGGCTATAGAGCATAAGAAAATGGAGGTAATGGTACAAATTTATAAATCTTTGGTCAGGCCACTGCTGGAGTATTGTATGCAGTTTTGGTCAGCACACCTGAGGAAGGACATAATTTCATTAGAGAGAGCACAGAGGAGACTTACAAGGATTTTGATCGGTATGTTTCAGTAATAAGGAGAGACTGGATCGGCTGGATTTGTTTTCCTTGGAGCACAGGAGGCTGATAGAGGTATAAAAAATTATAAGAGGCATAGAGAGTCAAAATCTTTTTTCCATGGTAGGGGTATCAAAATCAAAAGGGCATAAATTTAAGGTGAGAGGAAGGAGTTTGAAATGGGATTTGAGGGAAATTTTTTTTTAACAGAGAGTGGTTGATATCTGGAACTTGCTGCCAGAGGAGGTGGTAGGATCAGCCACAATCACTACATTTAAGAGACATTTAGACAGACATGAATAAGCAAGACATAGAAGGATATGAACCTAATGTGGGCAAATATGGTTAGTGTAGATGGGCAAAAAGGTTGGTGTGAATGTTGTGAGCTGAAGGGCTCAGTTCTGTGTTGTACAATTCTACGACTATATGAAAAACTATGAAGGGCCTAGATAAGGTGGATAGTGAGAAATATTTCCTCTTAACAGAGAAATCTAAAACCAGAGGGCATAGTTTTAAAGTTTAGAGGGGACCGGAGGAATATATTTTTCTCGAGGTGGTTGAAATCTAGACATATTACTTCAAAAAGTGGTGGAGGCAGTTCCTCGCATAATATTTTAAAAGTATCTGGACGAGCACTTGAATCGCCAAGGCATAGAAGGCCATGGACCAAGTGCTGATAAATGGAATTAGTATATTATGGATGCTAGATGTCAGCATGGACACAGTGAGACAAAGGGCCAGCTTCTGTGCAGTATGACTCTATGAGATGTAAAATGGGCTGTCACCTCACAAGCAGGAACTCTACATTATCACACAAAGTCAAGATCTACCCTGCTGTGCCCTCTCCAGAGGTTTGGACCAGGGGATGGCAGCCGTACAGTATTAATGTAGTTGCCATCTATTCAAGCAATGCCAGCAATTCAAAAATCAAATGGAGCCTTCAATCTTTTTATAAATCTTTAGAAAACCACATATTCAGGCTTTCAAATGCACGTTTGCCTTTTGTGCTTTGCTAGTGCTGGGCATCACAGAAAAACTTTTAAGAGCTACAGAACCATAGAATAGACCTATGCAGCAGAATCTATTTGTCACATTGAGTCTGTGACAGATCCTTTGCAAAGCAATCCAGTTAATTCCACTTCTTCAAACTTTCCCTGCAATTTTTCTCCTTGTCAGGTATTTACCCATTTATTGTGAAGACCAATGATCCTGTTCCCACCAGTCAATCAGGCAGTGCATTCTAAATCCAAACAACTCATTATGTAACAAAGTGTAACAAGCTCATTGTGTGCCAATCACCTTAAATCTGTGCCCTCTGGTTAGTGACCCACTTGCTACTTATCGAGATCTTTTTTGATTTTAAATAACTCTATCAAATCTCCAAGGTCTTCTCTACTTGAACAAAACAGTAACCTCTCATCCCTGGAGCCATTTTGATAAATCTCTTCTTTACCCTCTCCAAAGCTTTTAAATGTGCAGTGCCCAGAATAAAACACAAAACTCCAGTTGGGGCCGCACTAGTGTTTTATAAAGGCTTAGCACAATATCTTGGCTTTCTTTACTCTATGCCTCAATTTATACATCTCGTGCTTTACTAACTGCTATGAAACCTATTCTGTCAAAGATTTGTGCTCAGACATTCCCTGGCCTTCTTGCACCCTTTTAAAAAATGCACCATTTAGCTTGAATTGTCTCTCCTCATTCTTTATACCAGAATATCTCACCTGACACATTACTATGTCAACTTCTGTCTGCCAGCTGTCTACCCATTCCACCAGCATGCTTGTGGTAAATTGAAGCCGACTATATCTACCCCTTCATTTACTACAATTCAAGGGTATGTACCATTGCACAAAATTGTGTTTTGTACCCTGAAATCCAAGTCATTAACTTGGCAAAAACTGGAAGTGGTCTTAAAACCAATCTTTGAAGAACTTCTCTGCAGACCTCTTTCCAGTCTGATAAACAACCAGACATCACCTATTTTGTCTTCTTCTCCTTATTTTGTAGCCCAGTTGTGCCTGATCCTTTCATTCCATGCGCTTCAATTCAATGACAAGCCTATTACGTGGTACTTCATTGGAAAATCCATATATACAACTGGAACTACATTTCCAATCCCTCTGTCACTCTCTCATTAAAAACTCAATCAAATAATTTGCCCTTTGTGAATCAGTACAGAATCTTCATTTTGGTTCATGTTTGTCCAAATGCTTGTTAACTCCGTCCAGGTGTTTTGTTTCTGCAGTCTTCCCCACCATTGATGTTAAGCTGTCTGTAATTACCAGGCTAATCCTTCTTCCTTGTCAATGCAGATGTCATTGCTACTGCGTGTAAATAAAACAAAATATTGACAGAAAATTGGACCGTTGTATTTAGATAACCTGTCCATTCTGTGGAAAACACCCTTTCTATCCCTTGGACAGAATGGTGGAAGAATGTGCAGGTGCTCAAGTGGATGGGCAGTATTGGTGGGAAAATCTGGGTTTAATTCTGATTTCATATTGCAGCTCAATAAAAAAAATGATGAGGTGCAAAATTTTACTTAGTCTGTGAATGAGAAGACCTTTAACACTTTCAAAATGTGTTTCAGCTGGCTTCACCATTCCTTGTGGAAAGTATGCCTAATATTCATAGCATGCTGTATATCTTATAAAACATTGCCAGCTCTTCTGGGGTGGAGGTACTCTTGAAGAGGGTGTAACTAATCAATCTGTAGTCAAAATTAAAAAGCAACAAAACTTTGAGTCACATGTTTCCATGCAAGCCAAAAATGCAAGACCAAGCCAATTAACATATACCTGCTAAATAAGTGTAAATATTCCACTGCATTCACCCTTTGTTTACGTTATGCCAGACTGGAAGTGTTTGATTTCCTGATGTATGGATCAGATTAGTGTATCAAATCAGATTAGATTGATTTATTGTCATATACACCAGGGTGCAATGAAATTCCTTGCTTGCGTGAATCTCACAGAGTAAACAGTACACATGGTAATAATAAATACAATAATATAGCAGCGCACCCAGAACAACAGAATGGTGCAAAGTTCAACAGAATGATGCAAAGATAGTAATGCAATCTGAAGTAGTGCAAAAAGAAATGTTAAAGAGACAATAACAGAATAATCAAGGGAGGTAGAATTAAGAGACCAATAAAGTGGCAGCTTCACTGGGAAGGGAGATGTGAAAGAGGTGATTGGTTTAGAAGTCTGATAGCAGTGGGGAAGAAGCTGTTCTCGAGTCTGGTCATCTGGGCTTTCAAGTTCTTGTATCTTCTCCCAGAAGGTAGAAGAGAAAAAAGGGAATGGCCAGGGTGGCAGGCATGCACCAACAGTGGGAGATGGGAGTTTGACAAGTTGTTGTCACAGTGATTTTGAGATCAAGCATGCAGGACTTAAATAGGGTAAAAATTCCTCACTCTGAAGATGGTGAATCTTTAGAATTCTCTACTTCAAGTTGTTGAACATATTTACAACTGGGATATCTCTTTGGACCACAAGGGAATAAAAGTATTGATGGATCTGTAATTCAAACTAACAGAAGTGTCCCATGGTAAATAAAAGCATAAGCTCACAGTCTCAGGACAGCTTCTGGCAAGTTCCACACTAAACAATATTGCAACAAAGAGAGCAGTGAGTCACATAACACAAAGTGTTTCAGCCTTAAAACAGCAATAGAACATGAAATAAACCAGTTGGCTCCTGAAGCCTGTCCACCATTCAATATCTATGACCATAGATGATCTGCCCCAGGCCTCTTCTCTGCTGTGCCAGTTCCCCATAGCCCTCAATTCAAAATGCATCTAATTCCTCTTGAAATAATCCCCCATGATCTCATCTCTCCAACCCTCCGGGGTAGAGAATATCAGAGATTCAATATCCTTGGTGAGAATTTGTTCCCATACAGTTTTAAATGACTGGCTTGTAAACATGTCACTTCATTCAAGATTTGCCAATGAATGGAAATAGTTCAACATCTACTCTGTCATGCCCCCTGAGGAGATTATATGTTTCAATAAGATCACCTCTCACTTCTTTGTTTTTCGCTGCTCAATGATTGTTAACAACCAATAATACAAATGATACATTTCTTCTTAGGCAATTCCTGTGATTGAGGATGACTTCCTTCCACTCCGGCTTTGTGGGTTCTGAGGTGACTGAAGAGGTCAATGTAGGAACTGCAGATTCTTCCATAGATGTGGCTAGAAGTGGCTGATGGATGGGTAGTTTGTGAAGTCGTCCACTCTTTCCACTGCTTACACAGAGCTTCTGATGCTTGGCTTCAAGGTTCTCAGTCATACTCCACTTTGAGCAGTCACGTGCCAGAGATTCCCAGGAGTTAGTGGAAACAATGCTCTTCTTCAAGGGAGCTTTGACATCCTTGAATCTTTGTCTCTGTTCATTTGGTAATCTGCCACAGCAGACTCCCAAATGAGTGTAAATTTCTGGGTGCTGGTACTGGGCGTATGAGCAATGTGGCCTAATGTAGTTGACAGAATAGAGTCATAGAACTAGGGTCTCAATACAGGGGATGTTGGCCTGGGAGAAGACTTGGATATTGGTTTGCTTATCTTGCCACTGAACTTGTAGGAGGTTGCAGAAACAGTGGTGGTGATGTTTTTCCAGTGTATTAAGATTTTCAAAAAACAGTTTTTTTTTACCTCTATGGTCTTTGAACTAACACCCATTTCTTTTCCCAAGAAGATGGACATGTCTACACCTTCAGGAGGACAAAAAGATGGACATGATGGCTGTCAGTTTGTGGTGACATTTTGCTTCCGAAAGCATGAAACCATTGTGATATATCCATTGAAAGAGACATGCAAATTCTTCTTAGGAGGCCGTTGAAAAAGATGAGAGCAAGGAGAAACAATTAGTGGGGCAGGGGGAGAGTGGGAAGCGGAAAACAAAGGAGAGAGTGGAGTCAGGGAGCGAGATGGGGCCATGCAGATAGATAGGGGACAACTGACCAGGACAAATTCTGCAATGGCAATGGGAAATGGGGGGGTGGGAAATGTAAGTAACGGTGGGTAATTAGAAATGATAAGGAGAGAAGTGATTAGGAGGGAGGGTGTATGTCAGTGAGATGGAGAGAGGAGGCAAGGCAATGGAATTTGCTACTCCAAGTGAACATATTTAAAGCCAACAGGTTAAATATGTAGATACCTTTAAAGGTGCAACAACAGCACCACTTCCTTTTAGGAATTCATCTTAGTATGTAAGGCTCTTCTTTCTTCAATTTATCTATCAATGTCAAATTGGTGTTCATACCAGGAGAAGTCTTTAAATATTCAACCATTCAATTCAGAACTCTGCTCCCAAAGTAACTACAATCTTTTCATCTGTCCTCAGTGAGGCTGCTTTCACAGAAGACGTCCACAGAAGTTGTCCTTGAGCACTTGCCTCACACACAAGTATCCGATCTTTACAGAGATCAAAACTAGTTACTTGTATAGAAGTTGGCAAAATGTATGCAGTTTATCAGCAAGCTGAAGGAGGTTAGTTGAGAGAGTTAACATCTAAAATGAAGGTTTCTGTCCTCAAAGATGTGTTTGTTTTCCTGTGGACCATGTAAATTTATTTGAATGCGGAAAGGGAATATGAATCATGGTTCTTTTACCCTAACACTACTAAAGCTCTGGATTCACAGACCATATTGAGGAATGAACGGTCAGGCTTTGTTGGTATTGGTTTAAAGCCACCATAGACAATCTAAGGAAACAAATCTATTTTGGTGACAGTGCCTTTTCTCACAGCAGCCCATGTTATGTTTGAGATGGTCAGGATACTCTGTATTTGAGAATATGCAGGAAAATAAGAAGACATTACAATGTGCTTTTGCAGTATGCTGCACTCCATCCAAAACAACGTTCTTGTAAGATTACTTCTGTTTATTTTCTCTCAGCTGTAGGACCATACTTAAATTCATAATAATGTATCTGAAGTATTTCCTGTACTGTCTACAATCTCCTAAACTGCATTGACGATGTTATTTATAGTGCTGAGAGATCTGGGTGCACACAGCTCATGAATTTTAAGTCACTGAGAAACCATACAGAGCATGCCTAAATTCCTGATATGTCCTTGCAGTAGGAATTTCATACATCGGCCTGAGACCTCAGCAAGGGAAGAGAGTAACTGTTCTCAATACAGGACAGGAATAATTATACCCATTTGGCCTTTCATCCACCAATTTTATTCCTTTAGCCAATCCTAAAATGATTTAAAAATTGGAACATGAAGAAAATAAGTCAGGGTAAACAGGTGTAATGGTCGTGTTACAGGATTAGAAGTCCAGAAGTTTGGACCAATAGCCAAGGGAATGCAAGATCAAATTACAGCTTGAGAATTTCTTTCTGGAACTAAAAACTCTAGAAATTAAAGAAAAGTGGTATCAGTAGAAATGATGATTAACTTGCTGGATTGCTGTAAAAATCTGACTGGTTCACTTGAGTTCTTGAGGGAATGAAGCCAAGGACTGCCAGAGCCTGGTCTAGACTATACGTGACTACACACCAATGTGCTTGGCTTGTGACTAAAGCAAGCAAGCCATTCATTTATATCAAATTGATGTGCTTGTTCAAGAACATTCAGTGCCATCTTCAAAGATTAAGTAGAGACAAGCAACGAATGCCCTAATTTGAAAATGAAGAAAGACAACTATGAAGTAAAACTTTCCACCAGGAATTCTAACTTCTTGTCAGAAATGCACCTTTCAAGCACTGAATCTCAATCTACATAAGAGAGCCCAATGGTCAGGCCTGCTTCATGCTGAACTGTAACATGTAATAGTCATTTCCTGATCTGTTTTCCTTCAAATGTCCTTCCACTCTGAGAGCACCTGTTCAGGGAACCAACCCACAAAAGACCATTTGGCACAGGTGACCAAACCAATTGTCAAAGGGCGCCCAAGTGATCATAAAGAGTTTAGGACTGCAGAACAATTCCAAAAAGCTCAGTCCAATGCTTTACAGTATCAGATCTTACTGCAGAGAGCTGGCAATATGAGATCCGTGACTTGGAATATTATTCTGAATCTGCCACATCCATGTTGCTGATGGATCCTTCAGAAGTTGTTTGATAAGATTTCTCAGATGATTCATACCCAGAAAGTGTCAATAATATGTTAAGGTGAGAAAGTTACCAGCATGGAGTACATCTCATTCTGTGAGATTTGAAGCCAATCGACAAAATAAGTACAACACTGACTGCAGACACAGCCTGAAAATAGCATTGTGTGCTTATTGGCATTCAGGAAGGCCTCCCCTTAGAAAAAATTAGGAGTGGCACTGTTGATTCTTCCCTTAAATTTGAGGAAGTTTGGAGTCCATTCATTCAATAGTTTCATATGATATAGATCCCTTTTCAATAATCTTTGAACTTAGAGGAGCGGAGTTGATGACATAATAATGCTCTTTGTTCATCGAGAAATATCAGTCCAGTTTATTTTTTCTTTTGAATTTTTTTTAGTTTGTTTCGTTTTATTACTTACAAATTTTTTTCCATTTGGGTTTTTTTATACAATAAATCTTTTTCTATCCCTTTTTGATTTTTTTTTGTAATATATTCGCTTACTAAGAGACCGTGGGGCCTAGAATATATTTTTTATTCTTTACGATTATATATTTCATGATTGTCCTCCCGATCTCTTTGTATTACGTGTATAATCACCGATGTTATATGTATTAATCTGTATTAATTTAAAATTAATAAAAAGATTGAAAAAGAAAGGAAGGCCTCCCTACTCTTGTCAGCTCTGTATAAATCCCAAGTACCAGAGTGAACCTTCCTTTTACTGACTTTACTAATTCTTCCCTTGAGCTGAAATGTGGGAAGAAGTACTTCCTCAATACTCAGAGGGTTGTAGGTTCAACTCCCAGACCTGACACTTGAATAAAGCAACAGAGCAGTACTGAGAAGCTTCTGAACTGTCAGAGGTGCTGCCTTTCGATGAGATGTTAAACGAAGCCAACGACAATGTAAAAAATCTCACCAAATTAGTTTGGAGTTCCAGGCAATATCTCAGTATTTTTTCTTTAAACAATATCACTAAAACAAGAAAGATTATGTAGTTATTATTACATTGATGTTTGTGGGAGTTTGCTCTGCACTAATTGTTCATTGCACTTCCTACACTACACTGTAAGTACGCACAGACACAAATGCGTACACACACACACACACACACACACACACACACACACACACACACACACACACACACACACACACACACACACACACACACACACACACAGTAAATCTTTAGGTGTAAAGTATTTCGGGAAGTCTTGAGTTTGTTAAATGTGTTTATAAATGCCAGTCTTTTCTTTCAAAGGTTCAAAATGCTGTGGTCAAGAGCTTAAGCCTGAGATACTGTGATAATTTTGTCCCTTCAGAGATGTCTGGTCCAGCTCATTTTCTGCTACACTTGTGCTCCTGAAAGCACATCACAATAAGCCTGAGCAACACCACTGGGGATTCACTAATAATAAAAGCAGCACTGACAGAAATCTTGCTAAAGACAGCAAGTTTGTTGCTTAAGCGGCACATAATTCTATTAGTTTTTAAATAATTATGGAAAAAGATTGGAGTGATCCATAAGTTCAAGTCCTAAACTGGGGCAAGGCTAATTTGGTGGCATTAGACAGGAACTGGTAAGGATAGACTGGGAGAGGCTGTTTGCAGGTAAAGGGATGTCTGGAAAGTGGGAGGCTTTTAAAAGGGAGGTAGAGAGGCTTCAGGGACAGCATATTCCTGTTAGAGTGAAGGGCAAGGCTGCAGGATTAGGAAGCCCTGGTTGATGAGGGATATTGAGGCAATGTTCAGGAAATAAAAAGGAGGCGTATGTCAGGTATAGGTAGCTGGGATCAAGTAAATCCCTTAGGAGTATAAGGGATGTAGGACTACACTTAAGAGGGAAATCAAGAGAGTAAAAAAAGAGGACATGAGATAGCTTTGGCAGATATGGGAAAGGAAAATCAGAAGCGGTTCTACAAGTATATTAAGAGCAAAAGGGCAATGAGGGAAAGAATAGATCCCCTTAAGGACCAATGTGGTCACATATGTGTGGAGCCTGGGTGAGGTGTTAAATGAATATTCCTCATCTGCATTCACTGTGGAGAAAATCATGGAATGTAGGGAATTCAGGGAGGAGAACAGTTGTGTCATTATTACAGTGCTCACACTGGGATCAGGGGAGATCCCGCATCATGTGCCCTCTGAATTACTGTGAGTAATGCGAAGAGTGAAATATCACATGTAAATAAGTGGTTGGCAGTGTAGAAAAAGGAGTCTGGCATCTTGAATGATGTGACTGCTGGGTAATGTATTGTGTATAGCTTGCAGGATGGCACCCATTGTTTTGGGTCTACAGGACGGCAGTTATTGAGTGCAGTCTCTAGGATGAGGTCCATGCTTTGGGTCAACAGGACGGAAGACACCCTGTAGGGTCTGAAGGAAGGCTCCCATTGTACAGGGTCTTTAGGGCATTCATCTTATTGTGTAGTTTAGAGGATAGTGGCCATTATGCTAGATCTACAAAATGTTGCTCATTTTGTTGAGTCTGCAGGATGGTCCCATTATGTAGAGTCGAAAGGGTGTTGGTCCATTGTGTATAGCCTAAAGGAAAGCACCCATCATGTTGTATCTACAAGATAATGCTCATTGTGTTGGGTCAACAGGATGGTACCAATTGTGTTGATTCTGCAGAATAGTGCCCATTGTGTTCTATCAACAGGGCACTCAGCCATTGTATTGAGTCTGCAAGATGGTGCCCATTGCCCTTGGTCAATGGTGCATCACCCATGATGTTGGAACTGTAATCAAATGGCATATTATGGCTGAGGTATGGTGGAGGTGAGCAAAGGATGTCATGATACATTGAGAGTTGGATAAATATAAAGGAAGCATATTACAGGTATAGAGAATGGAAAATGGGTGCAAGCCAGTCTGGATATAGAAAGTGTAGGGGGTACTTCAAAAAGATATCAGAGGGCATGAAATATCACTGGTGGACAAGAATAAATAAAATTCCAAAGTATTTTACAAGTTTATTAAGGGCAAGAGACTAAACATGGTAAGAGTAGGGCCCATTAGGGATCAAAGAAGCAATCACTGTAGAGCCAGGGGATGCATGTAAGATTTTAAATGAATACTTACCTGTATTCACTATGGATAAGGATATTGTAGTTGGAGAATTCAGGGAAATGTACAGTGAAATTCCAGGATATGTAATCATTAAAAAGGAGGAATTGTTGCAACAGACTTAAAACTGGATAAATCCCCAGGGCCTGATAAAATGTCTTCCAGGCTGCTACTGGAGGCAAGGGACAGGAGGCAGGGCGGCGAGGAGACTGCTGGAGCTCTGACACAGAGCTTTTAAATCTTTGCTGGTTACAGGCAAGTTACCTGATGACTGGAGGACAGCAAACGTGGTTCCTTTATTCAAGAAGGGAAGCAGGGTAAGCCAGGTAATTACAGACCAGTGAGCCTAGTGTTGGTGGTAGGGAAGTTGTTACAAAATATTGAAGGACAGGATTGATCTACACTAGTAAAGGCAGTGAGTAATCAAAGGTAGTAAGCATGGCTTTATTACGGGGAGATCCTCTCTGACCAACTTGAATGAATTTTTTGAAGAGGTAACAAAGTGTATTGATGAAGGCTATGTAACTAATGTAGTACACATATACTTTATTAAGGCCTTTGATAATGTCTCACATGGTAGACTGGTCCAAAAAGGTTAGAGCCCATGGGATCCTAGGCAAGTTGGCAAATTGTTTCCAAAATTGGCTTGGTGATAGGAGGCAGAGGGTAATAATGAAGGGGTTTTTTTTTGTGTCTGGAAGTCTGTAATCAGTGGTGTTCCACAGTTATCAGGGCTGGGGCCTTATTAATGATTTGGATGTGAATGTATGAGGTATAATCCGTATTTAAGAAGTATCTAGTTGAGCACTTGAATTGCCAAGGAGTACAAGTCTATGGACCACATGTTGGCAAATGGGATTCGTGCAAATGGGTACCTTAGGCCTGGCATGGACATGGTGGGTTGAAGGGCCTGTTTCTGTGCTGTAAGTTCGCAGATAACTCGGAAATTGGCGATTTTGTTGATAGCAAGGAGGCTAGGCTTAGGTTACGGAACAATATTTATCATTTGGTAAATGGGCAGAGCAATGGTGGATGGAATTTAACTGTCATAAATGTGAGGTAATGCATTTTGTGAGGACTAATAAGGGAAGACACAGATAGGGCCTCAAGGAGTAATGAGGAGCAGAGGGACCTTGGTGGACGAGTTCGAGGATCCCTGAAGGTGGTGAACAAGGCATACAGGATACTTGCTGTCAATCGCCGGGGCACAGAATATAAGAGCAGAGAGATAATGGAAACAAAAGAGACAGCAGATGCTGGAAATCTGGAGCAACACACACAAAATGCTGGAGGAGCTCAGCGGGGCAGGCAGCATCTATGGAGGGAAATGAACAGTTGACGTTTTGAGCTTAGACCCTTCATCAGGGCTGGAAAGAAAGAGGGCAGAAGCCAGAATAAAAGGGATGGGGGAGGGGGAGGAGCACAAGTTGATGGGTGATAAGTGAATCCAGGTGAGAGGGGAAGGTAGGTGGGTGGGGGAAGGGGGGCGGAAGTTGGAATGATGTGAGAAGATGGAAAAAGCAAAGGGTTGAAGAAGATGGAATCTGATAGGAGAGGACAGTAGACCATGGAATAAAGGGAAGGAGGTGGGGAACCAGAGGGAGGAAGGTGTGGGTGATGGGCAGGTCGTGAGGGCAGGGGAGGGGAAAAAGAAGGGGCCAGAGGGAGGGGGAACGGGGGGAATGGTTACCGTAAGTTAGAGAAATCGATGTTGATGCCGTCAGGTTGGAGACTACCAAGACGGAATATGAGGTGTTGTAATGGTGCAACTTTTTGAAACATTACTTCGGCCACAGCTGGAGGACTATGTGCAGTTCTGGTTGCCACACTATAGGAAGGACACTGGAGAAGGTGCAATCATATCCTTCCGGAGGAAATTCTCCAGGATGTTGCCTGGGATGGAATGTTTCTGTTATGAGGAGACACCAGATAGGGTGGATTTGTTTTCCTTGGAACTGAGGCAACGGAAGGAGAACCTGATTGAAATTATGAGGGTCATAGGTAGCATAGATAGTAAGAAAATGTTTCCCACAGCACAGGTATGTAAAACTAGAGAACACAGATTTAAAGAAAGGAGCAGAAAATTTAGAGGTGATCTGAGGAAAAATTTTTCACCCAGAGAGTGACTAAAATCTCAAAAACGCTGGTGGTGGAAGCAGAAACTCTCACAACATTGAAGTACCTAGATGAGCACTGCAATTGCCAAGAGATAGAAGGCTACTAGCAAAATGCTGGTAAAAATAATTAGATCAAATACCCATCCGTATAATCCTATTTACCTGCATTTGGCTGGTAAATAGGATTAGTAAAGTCAGTGTGGACATGGAGGGTTGAGGTTGTTTCTGTTCTGTATAACTTCACGGCTCTAGAATCATTTAAAAGAATGTAATTCAATGTTGTGGCAGGGGCAAAATCCTGACTGGAAGAATTCAGAGATAATGGTAGAACGATAGGCAAGACTTTGGGAAGCAACAACATCTTCAGTAATTTTGGAGGGAAAAGGAATATTGCAGTTAGGGTCTTACAAGAACATTGGAATCAAGTGTACGATTTTTGAGACAGCTTTGAAGATATCACCTTTGATGGGGATGACGGTTGAGGAAAGGGTTCCAATATCATTCAATTTGGACACAAAGGAAGGTTAAGTGGTCGGCAGTTTGCTGGGAATAAGATCTAAGGAGCTAGAGATACCCCTCATAGACTGGATGAGCTTGAAGAGGATATCAGAAGAGTTGAGAAACCAGAGAAAGACGTGAGTTCAGGATCAGAGCATGGGGGAATATCAGGGGAAATCTAGCTTGGTGGGCCAGGGCAAGGCAGGGAAGCAACCAAACCAGTTGAACGGAGGATCTCTGGTCAAGTTTCCCATGTTTACAAGACATGGGCTTAAGTAATGACTTTGAACTGAAACTCACCCTCCAAGTATATGCTGTTCAAATTACTCTTATATGCTTTGAACTGAAGAAATTATTTGTCTAACAATTTACAAGCTGCTGACATTCTCACATTCTTAGTAATCATACACTTCAAGCTGTGTGTCCTTATGGTTTTACTAGCAATTGTTAATTAGAGATAAAGTTAGGGATTCTCCTGCACTTTGCTTTAAAATGATTTGGGGTATAATGCACTGGGGTGGGAGGCAGGGGGTGAATTTCCCCAGAGTCTTCTTAAGTGGTAAGTATAAGTGGTGGAAGATTGGAGGAAACACAGTACGTACTCACAGCATGCCACTCCTTCACTAGTCAATCCAGAGAGGCTATAAAGAAATTCCTGATCAATTCAGGACATTTGGAATTAATTTCGTTCAATAAAGTGGCCTATTCAGCCTTCTTTCTGTGTGTTATCTTCCTATTCCAATGGCCCCATCTAGTGTGAACAAGCCAGAACTGTATGTATAATCCATTGGATCAGTTTGGTTATTTTCCCTCATGAACAGGAATTAAGATACATCCCAAAACTAAAAATCTGCTTGTCTTGTAAATGCAGCATAATGAGATACCGATGTGCAGGAAGTTTTAAAATGTATGCTCTGTTACGCCTTTGGCTGTTTATATGAGTGGTCAGCAAACTCTACAAACAACATGAGGCTCACCATATACAATGGGCAAATGGCAGCAGACCAATTAAACACGTGCAGGGTGAACACTGATTTACAAACATCTGATGACAATCTAGTGAAATATTCATAAACTATATGAGAAAATATTAAGGGCTCAGGGATATAATAATAAAGTACTGCAGATGCTGGAATTCTGAAATATAAGCAGGAAATAATGTAAAAACTCAAGTGTCATCTGAGTATTGAGAAACAAATTAATGATGAGGTCCAAGGCCTTTCTTTCAAAGGTCAGATGAAAGGCACTAACCTAAAACAAGTGCATATGATCATGTGCACAGTAAAGTCTCCTCCTGAATCCTATTTTTGTTAAATTCTCCCCATCTTAAAATTTGCCAAAAAAGAACACTTCACTATGCTTTTGGCAAACTTTCCTGAATTTCTTGTTACTGCCGTCTGCTGAATCTTTCGGCATTTTACTACCTTAAAAGGCATTGTATTAGCATGAATTGGCAATGTTTTCTCTCATCTCAAAATAAAAACAAACACAAACTTTAAAAAAAATCATTTTTTATCACAATAATTTCGCATCTTTAATGGAGCAAGATGCCTTGAGGGACTGCAGATGCGAGATAGCGAACAAAATTTGACTGAGTCATTTTGACTGAGATCGTCAAAAGCTTGGTTAAAGAGGGAGGTTGTATGGAGTTGGACAGAGAGGGAGGAGGCACAGAAATTGAGGAAAAGTTTCCCAGAGCTTAGGGGATTGGTATCTGAAGTTCCAGCCACCAATTTGTTTTGGAAAGATCAAGAGGCCAGAATTCCAAAAGATAAGATCTCTTTATTAGTCACATGTACATCAAAACACACAGTGAAATGCATCTTTTGCGAAGAGTGTCCTGGGGGCAGCCTGCAAGTGTTGCCACACTTCCGTGGAGGGATTGGCAAATAATATCTTTAAGCATGAGGTATCCCTTAGCCATGAATTAATGTGAATCAGCAAACACAGGGATGGTGAGTGAATGAGACTTGGTATGAATTAGGAAATGGGTGGCAAAGTTTTGCAGGATTTCAAGGTTAGAGAGATGGTGGTGAGGTGGAGCATTTTTTGTGGATGCTGACCATGCATTTACAGATGATGTTGACCAAGAGGGAGCATGTAGGTGGGGACCAACAGTGAGGAAAAGACCCCACAGACAATCCTCTGGCTATCACTACTGATAGAACCAGAGATTTAATAATGAAACCAGCTGAGTGATATTCTACACAGTTGAACAATATGTGACAAGGTGCTGGATAAGGATGCGTGCAGTCACATCAAAGGCTTCAGACATCCAGAAGAACAAGCAGAGAGAGATTACACGTGTCAAATTTGCAAAAGGTGTTATTAGTAATGTGATAAGAGCCTATTTGGTACAAATACAAAAGCAGAAACTTAATTAAAGATTGTGAAATAAGGAAAGGTGGGCATAAATTTCAGAGGTAATGGAATGGTCAAAAATTTTAGAGAAAGAGGAAAGTTGAAGATGATCCATGGCTTGAAAAGGTGGGGGGGGGGGCTAATGGGTTGTTTCACTTTGAGGAAAGGGGCTGATTTTGAGGAAAGGACAAGTACTGTTAACAATATTAACAAATCATGATGACCAGAAAGAGATGGATGCTCTGCAGATTAAGTTAGATCAGAGAGGGCATGAGGTGAGGTGAGAGGTAAAATAAATCTGAGAGTTTAGTCTGGGAAAATTAGCCCAATGGGCTGGAAGGAGAGTGGGAAGCAAAAGACGTAGCAGACCCAATGGCCTTAATTTCAGTGATAACGAATCTTGTGATCTCCTCCAACTTATTATTGGAGGTGAGTGAGGAGGCAAGTGGGGGAGTGGTTTATGCTGAAAACTTTCAGGAGTGGGGGGAAGCAAGCCGTGTGTGGGGTGGGAGTTAGTAGTATCTTCGCAGATCCTGGAATAGTGAGCAGTTTTTTTCCCCAGATGGGAGCAGGACATGGTGGGGTATGACATGCTTCAGGTGGTACAGGTTAAGGGAGAACTGGAGGCAAGTGAACTCAGGAGAGAGAGGGAGCACAATGAATTGAAGTTCTGATGTCTGCAAAGGAAGAAACTGTTTGGTGCAGATGCTGAGGGAGAAAAGCAGTGACAATATCTTGGTGTAGCACATGAGGATTTTAAATGAGGGGTAGGGGAGGGGGTGGGGGGCAGAAAAGATGCTTTATGGAGGAGAAAGTACCAAAGTCAAAATTGAGTTTATTGTCATATGCACAAGTCCATGTATGCACAGGTGCAATGAAAAACTTACTTGCAGCAGCATCACAGGCACGAAGCATCATATAAGCAACATTCACAAGAAAAACATAAAGTAAACATAAATTAAACACAAAAACATAAACTAAAAGTCCATTTTAGTGCAAAGTGAGTGGTCATAGTGTCGCTAAACTGTAGTGGTGAATGGGGTTTTGCTGGTTGGTTCAAGAACCGAATGGCTGAAGGGAAGTAGCTGTTCTTGAACCTGGTGGTGTGGGACTTCAGGCTTCTGTAGCTCTTGCCCGATGGTAGCTGCGAGAAGATGGCATGGCCCGGATGGTGGGGATCTTTGATGATGGATGTTAACTTCTTGAGGCAGCACCTCCTGTAGATACTACTGATGGTGGGGAGGGATGTGCCCATGATGTATTGGGCAGAGTCCACATTAGCAAAACAGAATGGGACAAACCAATGTGTGATTTGTTAATGAAAGCCAGAATGTACAGGACAGATGGAAAGAATAGCCACCCTGGAATTTAGTGTATAGGTGCCACCACCTCATGACTAAGTTTTTATCTCGGGCTTGATATCAATGCAATTATCCAGACTGGATAGCAAGGGCCTTTGTGAGCAGACAAACTGGAAGGAGGTGCAGAGAATCCACTGTTAACTGATCTACAGGGTCAGCACTAGGTGGAGTGAATTGGATGGGAAGGAAATTGGAAAGGTTATGTCCCAACTGGTATACAGGCTGGGTGGTTGGTCTGCGGTGGTTTGGGACAGACAGGTTGCAACTAATACTTTTCAAAACAGCATTACAAGAAAAAAATCTAATACACAAACATGTTTGTGTAATTAATCACCATGTGAATCACCCGGGGTATGCATTGTTGGAGATATCATTCTTTAAACATTGCTTACTAATTTACTATTTCTATTGTGTTACTTTGAATCTATCCCCCTCTGCTGGATTTACATGTAAGCTGCTAGGAATATATAGGCAACGTACACTGATGAGGCATTTTTCTAGCATGGAGCTGTAATGGTGGAAGCTCTGGTGCAGAAGTAAACTCAAACACAGTGGGGCTAATCCTGTGAACTGCATGCATCTCACAATGCTCATTTTGTAAGCTCTCAAAAATAAAATTACACTTTTGCACCGATTATTGAGGAATCAGCTACATAATCGTTCTTTGTGATGGAGAGTGAAAATACCATTAAACATTAACAAGTTAGGAATAAAGAGGGAGGTCAGAGGGCACTTTCTCACTCACAGGGAAATAAAATTACTGAGGAAGTTAGCAGGGTAGGACACCAACACAGTCAGCATTAATGGGATTTCCTAGCAACCAGTTTAGCTTTGCTTCCTTCATTTTCAGTGGTGCCAGAAAAAAACAACGTGCAATATGTTTATAATGTTGAGCTACAGGACAATCACCCTGTGCAAAACTGGGCTGAGACTTCCAGGCTTTTTATAAATAATGAAAGACAATAAATGAAATTAGAATACGTTGCAATGAATTGCCATAGAGTTATCTCAGTCTTTTTTCTTAGATTTTACACTGAAGTTGGTTCCAGTGAAAGGGTCCACAAGGGTGATTGACTTCAGTGATGGGTTACATATGGGATTAACTGGTTTGGTCCAAGTGACTGGCTTCACAGGGGAACAGTTGAGATTAACTGGAGGGCCAGGGTCTACATGTGCAAAGCTCTCATCAGCTCCGGTGACAGGGTCCACATTTGTGGAGCTGGAATTGGCTGCAGTGACCAGCCCACAGGGGAAGGGCTGAAATTAGCTTCAGTGCCAGAATCCACATGTGCAGAATTGCTATCGGTTTTAGTGACAGGACTCACAGGGGATTGGTGGGGATTGCCTCCAGTAACAGGGCCCACATATCAGAGCTGGGACTGGCTCTAGTGACAGGACTCACATAGGACTAGTTGGGATGGGCTCCAGTGATGGCACTGACAGTGCGCACAAGGCAGGTCAGAATCACATAGCCAGGAACTAAAATAAGGACTAGGAAAAAAAAGTGTTTGCACAGCTTCACAATCTGTGTCTGATGCATTGCAATAAATCAATATAATTACAAGTTACATTGAGACATGGAGCCTGCTCCCTGAGTTTAACTTTTTATTATTGCCCACTCACAAAAGGAACAATGATAGGACACCATCAGATGTTACGAGTATCATCAGTAAACTAGTGTCTGGATTGTGGTCTTTTTCAGTCCATCCCTAAACCAGCTAAGAAGGGTACATCCAGCACCAAGCATCCAAAGTTCAATAAGCTGACTGCTAAAGACAGGCATTTGATTAGTTGTATTGATAACCCTTTGGATTGGTTGAAGGCTCCTACAGACCTACAAACAAATGGGATGGATTGCCATTAACTTCATAAACTCCAACAGAGCCAGTGTTGGAAGGCACCAATCTAGATCCAGCCTCTGCAATTGTAACCCGTGAGCTTCCGGAAGCCAAGTCCTTAGCGAAGTACAAATTCTGAAACACACTTTAAGCTAACAATCAGGAAACTGTAATTTTTGATATGTCAATGGGCAAGATTCTCTGATGGGAATGCAGAGTTAGAAAACTAGCCCTCCTGTCCCTGCTCAAAGTATTAAGCCCGATTTCAAAATACTAGGAGTTCCTTTCACTACCTAACACAGTATTGAATACAAGTCAGTTTTTCCTCACAGCCTAGCAAGAGAGAATAAGTCTTTGAAATCAAGGGAGATAAAGGACACTGAAAGAGAAGAGAGCATTGGAGTAGTCCTAAATTATTCCAGCTGAGAACTAGAAAAGACTTGATGGACCAAATGATTTTGTGTTGTGAAGCCTACAAGAGCAGTAACATTTCAAATTCCAAATAAGGAACAGCTGAAAAATAATTGAACAAGGCAAGATGTAAGGCAACCAAAGAAATGGAGGAAACAATGTTTTGGAAGGTTTTAGACTTCCAACTGAAGAAAGAGCTGTTACAATGCCCACATTAAGCCATTATTACGGTTGGGTCCCCTGCAAAAGAAACAATGGCAGACCAATATCAGCTGTTATGAGCTGATATTAGACTGGTCTGTGGGCTTTTACAATGACCCGCTAATCCACCAAAGGCCAGATTCTTCATTGAGGACACAAACTGAATGAATCCAACTGCTCAGGATCCAATCTAGCTTGGGGCAGAGGCATTCAGGAAGAACACCCGTGCACTATCAGCTCCATAAGAATTCTCTGAAAGGAAGCTTGAGTCCTTTTTTTGAGAGTAAAGATGGGATTCTTTATTTTTCAGTTTTATGCACGGTATCAGCCAGAGGTCGTCAAGATGGTGGGATAATTTTTTTTTCTCTCCAGAGCTTCTTCTTATCTCCTGTCATTTGAATATGATCAAAAAGTGCTGAGAGAAGATGTAGAGGTTGTTATTGCCATGTTTTCAGTGCTTTTGCTGATTTTCCACCAAGGTTGGAGGCAAGCCCTGTCAAAGCTTCACTCAACACTGTTTTAATTAGAGTCACAGAGCACAGAAACAGACCCTTCACCCTGCTGTCCACACTGACTATCAAGTACCCGTTCACACTAATCTTACATTAATTCTATTTTTTCCCCCCCAGGTTCTACCACTCGCCTGCACATTAGGGTTATTTTACAGCAGCCAATTGACCTACCAACCCACACACCTTTGAGATGTGGGAGGAAACTGGAGCACCCGCAGTCACAGGGATAATGTGCAAACTCCACGGAGACAGCACCAGACCTCAGGATCAAACCTGGGTCACAGGGAGCTGTGAGGCAGCAGCTCTATTAGCTGCACCACTGTGCCACCCATACTCCAGCAATCCAAAGAACAAGCTAGTACTGTTTCTGTAACTCCTGCATTCTGCATTCATATTACTTGCAGGTGACTTGTGTTCCTTCATCATCTTATCGCTGATCTTTTACATCAGTCTGCTGTGAAGCAATTCTGTCCATTTATTTTTCCTTTATTCTAGGTTCACTAAGATGCCGGGACTTGAGGACCTGAGTTATAGGGAAAGGTTGAATAGGTTAGGATTTTATTCCCTGGAACGCAGGAGAATGAGGGGAGATCTTATAGAGGTATACAAAATTATGAGGGGTATAGATAGAGTGAATACATGCAGGTTTCTTCCCTGAAGGCTGGGTGAGACTAAAACTAGAGGACATAGGCTGAGGGTGAAAGTTGAAATATTTAAGGGGAATCTGAGGGGAAACTTCTGCACTCAGAGGGTGGTGCGAGTGTGGAACGAGCTGCCAGCAAAAGTGGTAGATGCGGGTTCAATTGTAACATTTAAGAGAAGTTTGAGTAGGTACATGGATGGAAGGGGTTTGGAGGATAAGGTCTGGGTGCAAGTTGATGGGACTAGGTAGAAGATCAGGTCAGCATGGACTAGATGGGCCAAAGGGCCTGTTTCTGTGCTATAGTACTCGATGACTCTATAAGATGTCTAAAATTATTTAGTATTCAGAGTTACAAACGTGTCATGAAAATATAGTCTTTGCTTGTCTACTGAGATTAATTGACGCTACACTGTTTCAGCATCAGTGACTAACTGCACCATCTACTGCCTGGGCACAGGTGGATAATTCCATTTTCCAAAGTGTAAACACATAATCTGAACTGATTGGATGCTAACTCATGATAAAGGCACATGGATAGGAACAGGAAGTGACAATTTAGCCCAGTAGTCATATGAAATCATTACAGACCTGTGATCTGACTCCCATTTACATGTATTTTCCACATATCGACCTAAATCCCAGTTAACCCAGCATGATTCATTATTTGTGAAGAAAAGTTTCAAATTTCTTCCTAACTTCCTAGAAATGTTTCTTAACTTCATTCCTGAATGGCCTGGCTCTCACTTTTATACTGCATCCCCCTAGTCCCTCATTCTCCAACCACAGAAAGTATTTCAACCCCATTGCTCCCTTTAATATCACAAAACAAAAATCAACTTGCTCCTTAACCTTCTAAGTCTCAGGAACTGCATCCATAGATTCTGTAATCTTTCTTCCTAATACACAGAATACACAGAATCTAGATGCAATTCTGGTTGCACTCTGTCCAAGGCTAATCCATGCTTCCTAAAATGTGATACCCATGTCTGTGAACAATGTGCAAAGGTGTGGTCTCAGTAGGACTTTATAAAGATGTAGCATCATTTCTACCTCTTGTGCTTTAGTCCTCTGGCTAGTATTCCATTGTTACTTTTAATTTTCTGCCCATCTATGACATTACAATGTGTGTGGACCCCACAAGTGTCTGTATCTCCCGGCCTGTATTGCTAAAGAAATTTGGCATGTCCTCTTTGACACTCACTAACTTTTATCGATGCACCATGGAAAGCATCCTATCTGGATGTATCACGGCTCGGTCTGGCAACTTTTCTGCTTGGGATTGCAAGAAACTAGTTGTGGACGCAGCTCAGCACATCACAGAAACCAGCTTCCCCTCCATGGAAGCTGTCTATACTTCTCGCTGACTCGGTAAAGCAGCCAGAATAATCAAAGACTCCACCAAGCCTGGACATTCTCTCTTCTCCCCTCTTCCATTAGGCAGAAAATACAAAAGCCTGAAAGCACATACCACCAGGCTCAAGGACACAGCTTCTATCCCACTGCTATGAGACTATTGAACGGTTCCCTTGTACAATAAGATGAATTCCGACCTCACAATCTACCTCATTGTGACCTTGCACCTTATTGTCTACCATCACTGCACTTTATCTGTAGCTGTGACACTTTACTATGCATTCTGTATTGTTTTACCTTGTACTACCTTTCATGCACTGTGTAATGAATTAATCTGTATGAACAGTATGCAAGACAAGTTTTGCACTGTACCCTAGTACAAGTGACAATAATAAACCAATTCCAATTCACCATGGAGAATGGACTCTGATCTATCCTCTTTAGGTTGAAAGTGGATGATCTCACATTTGCCAGTAAGGAAATCCATTTGCCAATCATTCTGTCCAGTCACTCAATCTCTTTGTATCTTTGTACAGTTATCCATAATTCTTACAATACTGTTCATCCTTCTATCAACCAAAAAATGAATATATAAGCTTCTGTCCCATTATATAAGTTATGTTATAAGTACAGTGAAGAGGCACTGCCCAAAACAGATCTGTGTAGACCCCACTAGTCACGTCCTGCTAACCTGGTCCCTACCTGTTAAGCTTACTCTGTCACCTGCCTCCAAGCTAGTTTACTGCCCAGGTCAATCAATTGTCTTTGATCCCATAAGCTGCAACTTCTACAGTCTTTTGTTAGGAACTTTATGCTTCTGGAAGTCTACTCTAGTGATGACTATTCCTCTGGCTGCTACTTTAGCCAGCTTTTCAAAAAACAGGTCATTCACCTGAAGCAATAATTCTGTTTCTCTCTCCACAAATGCTGAGTATTTCCATCATTTTATGTTTTTATTTCGGGTTTCCTGACATAAGAGATGGACCTCAACGTCTTACCCACCCAGGTTTCACGGGGAGCTATGTGATTATCACTTCTTATAGGAGCAGTGTCAATGAGGTGTACAATCCTCAGTCATCTGTAACCTCAGAAAAATTCAAGCACAAGCTCGCACTGAACCCACACTACCTTCAGAATCAAAGTCAAGTAGGCTTCACTCTCAGAAACCTTGCATTAGAACCTTTTCAGGCAGCCTCTGTTTATACATTACAGGTCAAAAAAAGCCATGCTGCTGTGATGGGGTACCATTCACTTTGGTTGGTATGACTAGAGCATTCTGAACTGGCAATGGCATTTGGATGAAATGCAGGATTCCTTGAAGTGCAGGCATTCAGAAAGAGCATTCAAGCCCTTACAGACATGTTCCTAGCACCTTTCCGACAGTAGCCCCTTACAAAAGAAAGACGCCTCCTGTGCGCACTGTAATTCAGCAGCTTCCCTGAGAGAACTCTGCCACACATTCACATTATGGAACCATGTATTCATTCCTTGTCCACACTCCCAGTAGCTGCAAAAGTACTGCCTTCATTCTGATGTGACTGTTTACGAGTTGCCTACTGATCTTGGAATACGTGTGTAACTAGAAATTTACCAAATAATGCTTGCTGTTGCTGAAACAAAGTAACACTACATGAGGGAGCAAAATAGCATGGTTTTCGAATTGTTTTCAAGAGCTTTTCAAAATACTGCTCAGAAGATTGCTAACATGGTTTTAATGTGAGAACACCGGTGCCAAAGCCTTGCAAGGTTAATGTAGTCTAATGTACAATGAAAAAAGGAAAGCTCTGGGGCAGAACAGTGTGCCTCAGTACTGTCCCTCACAACTCCAGGAACCTAGTTGCAATCCAGTCTGCATGGAGTTTGCATGTTCTCCCTGTTGCTGTATGGGTTTCTGTTCGATGTCCTGGTTCCCTCCAGATCCCATAGACGTGCAGTTTGGTTAATTGGCTGCTGCAAATTACCCCTAGTAATGGTAAGTTCTAAAAGAACCAGAGGAAAATTGATAGACAAGTGAGAGAGAATAAGTTGAAGGGCTCCAGGGAAATAAGGTGAGGGGAATGGGACTGATCGATTGTTCTGCTGGCAGCCAGCATGACCTCCTTGTGTGTCATAAGTAGAACAGGTATATTGCAGGTCCAGGTCTGGGTCACGGTTGGAGAGTGGCCCGGGGCTGGGGGACAAGGTTGGAACATCACTTTAACACCTTGAAGGTTGGGTCAGAGCACATAGGTGGCTCGTGATCAGTTGCTGGGGGAAGAGAAAAGAACAAAGGAATTCATGATAAGTGTAGCCTGACTGAAGCTGCCATGAGGGCCAAGTTCTTTTGCTTAAAGTGGATCTAGCCACAGCCCAGTATCAGCTCTGGATGCTATGGGCCTGATATTGCACAAGTAATGAGGGAGACCTTGCATGTAGAGAAGGCTTGCACATTTGGACTGGTGTCCAGATGTCTGCTGTGCATCACTGTGATATCCCTCTACCTCCGTGAACTAACACATACTATATAGGAAGGATGTTTCAAGGAAAATCACGGACCATGGGGATGAGGAAGACATTGCATTACATGTTGTTCAAGTTCAAGTTTATTGTCATAGGCATACATTCACAGGACAAATAAATGTCACACTATGCAACAGAATTTCATGATTGTACTGTAGAATCGATATGTGGTTTAAACTAAGCATGATTTCGTGACAAATTGCACATGTTTAAAAGGACCTTCTATCAAAACTTTCCACTGAGTGAGCATGGGCCATTTATTTACTACACATTAGTACAATTGCTTTTGAGGTTCAAAGCCAAACATACAATTAAGGCTGATTTAAGTTGTGCTTATAAAATAGAAATCACGGGTTTATTATAACAAGGCCAGATCTCGGGATGTATTTTCCTCTGACCAGGGGACACAACAATTCATTACAGTCTTATATACAATGTTAAGCTTTGTTTTTGTCTTGAAAATCTAATGAGGTAACCTAATTTTCATGGATTAGTATTAAACCACAGGCTGATTTATTGAAGGACAGGTTGTACTGATCATTGGTAGGCGCCAAGTTTCTGTTCAGCTTTGCTGAACAGCCCTTTGTCTGCAAAAAAGTATCATCCATCTTCTTTTCTATCCCCTCAGGCAATGGCTGATTTTTAAAGAACACTTCCATACTTTTCATGATATGTCACAGCCTGTTTTAAATTAAAGCATCATCCCTGGTTTCCAGCTGCTTTTTACACACTTCAAAGTGGCAGTATGCAAATAGGAGGGAATGGCTTGATAACCAGGGGCAAACACACACTGTTGTGGACGGAAAGATTTCCAAAGGTAAAGCAGCAGTTAAATGATGAATGCATTGACTTACTGCCCAGACCAGCATGCTGTGTAAGCTGATGGAAAACATGTTAACACACTGTCAGTGCTAACTTAACATGTCCGAAGAGGAGTTAGCTGAAATTATTCAATTTTTTTTCACCTCATTGAACAGAAATGAGGTACAGCTTATCTCGGTGATAAAGGTAGAGCCCAAAGTTTACTAACAATGAAGTTATAGTGTAACTGTTTTCCTGAAATAATCATCCATTAATAGGAACAAATCTGACCACACAGACAGCTTGACGATCAAATAGCCAGGTATGCTTCAGGCTGGCATGCACGTTGTACATGCACTTTGCCATGACAACAGAATAGACCTGATATCCTGGTCAATTCAATTAAATAATTTTGAGTCACTTGTTTTGTACATGGGAAGGATATCCTGAAAACCAGAGGCAACTCAAGGACCGTGGTTCATTTTTAAGTTGCCACATTCACTCAGGTGAGAAATTTGTCTTCAATGCGATACGCAAAATGCAAATATTCTGTATACTAGAGGTTGCGCTTCTGAAATTCAGTTACACTGAAGTCAACAGAGCCAGATTTTGGAAGCAGAGCACAATACGCAGTTGCCAGCAATCAAGGACAAATTTCATCTTTTCGAAGTAATGTGGCTTCCCAATGGCATGGACTACTGGCTGGAGGTGTCACCCATCAGTCTGAACAACTTGTGTTAGGGCACATCCATGGGGCAAGTCTTTCAGAACATAAGTAGAATCAACTCATAATTACCTCTGTAGTTCCTTTGCCAATTGCCAACTCAGAGACTTTTTCCCAGGGCGACAATGGCCTAACACGAGGGGGCATAATTTTAAGGTGATTGGAGGAAGGTATAAGGGGGATGTCAGAGGTAAGTTTTTTTTACACAGAGAGTGGTGGGTGCATGGAATGCACTGCCGTCAGAGGTTGTGGGGGCAGATACATTAGGGACATTTAAGAGACTGTTAGATAGACACATGAATGATAGAGAAATGGAGGGCTATGTGGGAGGGAAGGGTTAGATAGATCTTAGAGCAGGATAAAATGTCAGCACAACATTGTGGGCCAAAGGGCCTGTACTGTGCTGTAATGTTCTATGTTCTATGAAATTCAAACCACACAATACCACACAATCCAGGTCTCTCTGGAATTAGCTGATATAATGGGCCCTCACTATCTCTCATAATGATCAGTTTCATAGGTTTACCACCTTTCACTTAGGCAACATCCTGTGTAGTCTCTAAATTACTACACATGGATGTTTTGTCCAGCTTACCCCTCAGGCTGTTAATAGATGAACAACCTCGAACTTTCACTTCTGCATGTGAAGATCACTACCTACCTGACAAGTTGCCCTTTGTGGCATCCCCTCCTATGCTTTTCTCATGGTAGTGATCAGATCTGTGAAAAATACACCAGGTAATAACAGACCAATGCAAGACAAGGCCCAATCGCACAGATTTCATAATGCATTCTCTCTCTCGCAAGGGCACCTGCTATCTGACTCAAAGACTAGGCAATTATTTAGATATCCCTAATGGCCTCTTGAATCAAGTGATATTCTAGTAACTGTCATTTAAAAGGCAGAATACTTCTCTATCCATCCCACTCACACTGCCAGACCATAATCTCCACTTTTGGGCTTTACCACAGCAAAGTGGGCAATGTAATGGGCAAATTAAAACTGGTTCCAAAAAGAAATCTACAAAGATATATTGATCCATTAACTCTTTAACAGCTAGATTCCAATAATCACAATGCTACTGTGGTTGTTAACGTTGATGATACCTCCCCCACCCCAGTACTTTTTGTCAATTCTAATGGCTCTTGAGAAGGTGAGCCAGCTTCTTGAACTGCTGCAGTCCTTCCATTCAAGGCACAAACGTAATGCTGTGGCGCTGGGAGTACCAGGCTTTAAACCCAATGACGATGAAGGAACAGCCATATATTTCCAAGTTAGGAGAGGAACCTGCAGGCTGTAGCATTTCCATGTGCCTGCCACGTGCTGTACTTCTTGATGGTAGTGGTTGCGGTTTGGGAGGTGCTGTCAGAGTAGCCTAGCAGAGGAACAGTGGTGCATTTTGTAAATGGTACACATAGCAGACTGTGAGTGCTTAGGATGGTGAATGAGATGTCAGTCAGATAGGCTGTTTTATCCTACATTCTGTTGAACTTTGTTGGAGCTGTACACTGCCAGATAAGTAAAATGAATTCCATCACACCCTTAACTTGTGCTTTGTAGATGAAGGAAAGGCTTTGGGGAGTCAGGAAGTGAGTTACTTGCCACAGAATACGAGGCTTCTGATCTGCTCTTGCGGCTGGTCCAGTTAAGGTCCTGATCAGTTTTCAACTGTGCCTCTTTAATGAGGCATTTTTTCAGCACTTCAATGCAATGTCATTTAAATATATTGCTAATACCACACCTAAACTTTATCATCAAAAAACAATTAGCCAGGAGAAATTAACTGAATGCTAAGCTGTCATAAGGACTTTGCAAGGTGGCAACTTAGATGGCACCTTAATCCTCCAAATTCCAACACATCTAAATTTTACACATACTTAAAGAGGAAAAGAACATACATTATTGGAACACTGGAGAGAATTCTCACAAGCATGGTCCATTGATTCTCAATGAGAGACCTTCTGCCAAATTCTGCAACTAAAGGCCATTTAGAGGACTGGATGCAAAAGCAAAAAACTGCACATTCTGGGAATCTGGAATACAAGACGGAAATGCTGGAATCATCCAGTGGGTCTGGCAGGACTTATGAAGAGAGAAACTGTTTCAGCTTTGAAGGTTGTTTTCAGGAAAGGCATATTAAGTTGATATGTGCTCAGCATTTAGTGATATCTCTGCTTCAGCCCAACTGTTTTTGCCACCTCCAGTGCATTTATAGGATGTTTATCCTCCAAATTTGAGTTCACCCAAAATTCTGCTGCCCAGGTCCAAACTTGCAATGCTTCTAACTCACACCTCACTCCTGTGCTTTCTAACCTACACTAGTAACCAGTTATGCAACGCTTTAACTTTAATATCCTCACTCTTGTTTTAAATCCCTCGATGGGCTACAGCCTTCTATTTCTTTCAATTATCGGTTGTATCTGCAATCTTCCAGTTCCGGCCTGTTAATCATCATCAAACTGAACTGGTCCAACATTGGACTAAAACAAACTGCGAGAGGAACTCAGTGGGTCGAGCAGCATCTGTGTGTGGGAAAGGAATTTTTGACATTTCGGGTCGAGACCCTGTATCAGGCCCTCAGCTCTGGAAAACCTTCCTCAAACTTATCCGCGACATCTCCTTCCTTCTAAGATACTCCTAAAATCTGCCTCTTTGATCAAATTTTTGGTCATCTATCCTAATATCACCTGATGTGGCTCAGTGCAAAATTACGCTAGATAATGCTCTTGTGAAATGCCTTGGGATACTTGACTACAGTAAAGGCATTACTTAAGTGATTGGATTGTTGAAACCAGTGATGTTACAGAAAGTGCAATGTTCTCTCTAGTTGCTGTCTGATTTCCATGAGCAAAGGTATAAAAGTTAGTCCTTAGCCTTACCAACCACAACCTTCTACCTCATTAATGCATCAGTACTCTATCAATAAAAATAATAGCATAAATTTACCACCATTGTACGAAAAACATAATTGATGTAAGAATCCACAGCAATGACTATCATAGCCAAAACAACTGAACATGTCTATGTATAATGGTGACCACCACTCTTCCAAGGATTGACCACAAACAAAAAAAGACAAATTTCTTCACGCCGCTATCTCACTATAATTGTGCTCCATTTATTATGAATCTTTTGTTCTAAAGCTTCCAGTTGTACCAAAGGCTACATTTGCAAAAATTGTCTGATGACAAATTGGAGACACAAGAGACTGCAGATGCTGGAATCTGGAGCCAAGAACAAACTGCTGGAGGAACTCAGTGGGTCAGGCAGCATCAGTGGAGGGAAAAGGACAGTTGACGTTGCGGGTTGAGACCCTTCATCAGGATTGATGATATAGTAATGGCTGCGTGTTTGTTCCAGCAGTGAGCTATTCCACCCGCCATTTTTGTTTATTGGGTGAGTGGGAAGGTTCAAGTAAAGTCGAGTTTATTGTCATGTGCACAATTACGGTGAGGTACAGGTACAATAAAAAACTTGCTTGCAGGAGCATCACAGGCATGTGGGTACAGGCAACACATAGAATATAAATGATACTGGAATTCGAGAAGCCATTAAGATACGGAAAATTTCTGCATCCTCACTACTTGGCAACTTTTATTTCTTTAAAAATTTACTGGTGTGTTAGTAATTGGGGAATTTCAGGATATCTATCTCTGCCATTCATGATTTCAAAATGCAAACCCGCCTCCTCTCCCTTTCGGTCTGTTCTTTTGGAATGATGTATAACCTGGAATATTGAGCACCCAGTTCTGGTCACCCTGCAACCACTTTGCTTATCACTTTCCCCTTCACTATCTGTGCCTCACTATCTGTGCCTCACTATCTGTGCCTCACTATCTCTCCCATTTCCTCTCGTAATCTGAAAGCTTCAATGTGAAGGCCAAATGTTCAGAGGAATATTAAAATGAGCAAGATGTTCAATGTACAGATAGAAATATATTAAAACAAATCTTTCATCCCTGTTACTTTTTAGTGAACTTATCCACTTATCACGGCTGCTTGCACCTGTCCATATTCATCTCGGCTTGTGAAGACATGAACTAATAAAATAGAAACAGCATTGAATTGTTAAGGACAAGTCATATTTGACTAACTTGATGGAGTTTTTAGATGCAGCAGAGAGGGTGTTCTGCATGTGGACAGGGAAAGAATTTTGCTTACACATAAAGGGCTTGTCTGCAAAACCTGCACCCATGAATTAACAGGGCAAAAGCAGCATTGATACAAAATTAGAAGGCAAAAGAGATTGTAGACACTGGAACCCGAAACAAAAAAAAAGAACACTGGAAGAACTCAGCGGGTCAAGCAGCAGCTGTGGAGGCAAAAGGTATATGTCGACGTACACCTCCCAGTCCTGATGCAGGTTCCTGACCCGAAACATCAACATACACCTTTCGTCTCCACCAATGCAGCTTAACTGCCGAGTTCTTCCAGCATTCTTTTTATGATACAAAATTAGCTCAGGTATGGGATACAGATGTTGCAATGGAGGGTTATCAAACTGGAGAGAAGTGCACAATGGTGTTCTCCAAGGCTCAACACTGGAACTACTGGTGGGTGTTCATAATATATTGATGATTGGGATTTTGGAATACAAGTCACAAATCTAAATTTGCAGGTCATGTAAAAGTTGGAAGGTTTGTACAAAATGAAGCACAAAGAAAAGTGGTGAGTGCACAACAGGAAAGTGAAATGCAGTGCAGTAGATTGGGAGATGATATGTCCTGGCAGGAAGAATGAGGAGGGTGATACAAACAAAAAATAGGCATTGTGCATAAACCGTGGCAAAGCACAAGTAAATCACTTAGCACGTTAGCCAAGTTTATGGAAAATATGAGGTCCTCCCCTGCTAGAGTATTTTGTCCATTTCTGGGCATTGGAATATCAAGTTCAATTCTGGCCACATTTGGAATAATGTGATGGCTTTGGAGAGATCTTCTGGGATATATATAGGGAGGAAGCTGTAGAGCAGAGAAGGCTCAGACATTTGATAGAAGTGTTTAAAGTCAGGAAAGGATTGAAAAATAAAACAAAAAGTGACCAGGAAATCAAAAACTAAAGTGGTTTAAGGTCATTGGCTAAGGAACCAGGGGTAATACGGGGGAAAACTTTGTTGTATGACGATAAAGTATGGGAATACAATGCCTTTTTTGAATTGCAGGTACCATTCTGTAGATATCTTCAATAGGAATTGGATTAATACTGAAAGGAGAGAAAATTGCAGGAATGTGAAAATGAAGGTGCCTGTGGGGCTAACAAGGCAGCTATTCAAAAGACCCAGTACAAACCTGATAGCGTGGCTTCCTTCAGTACTATATGATTTTGTAATTCTATGAGGTTAATACCCTTATCCATTATGATATACTGTAAAATATCACTCCATTGTCCCTCTACCCTCTGTCCTAAAGCTTCACTCTTGGTTAACCAAGGTTTTAATTTCAAAATTCTCATTCTTACTTCTAAGTCCGTCCATCTCCTCACAGCAGCCCCAACCCACCCCAAATCTTTGTAACCTACTCCAACCCTACAAACCTTGGATCTTCATCCTCATCCATTCCTTGTCTCTCAACCACCTTCAATCTTGATTTCTTCAGCACTGGCAATACATGAGGTTCAATGTTGAATTATGTTGGCTAACACTCCTGTGAAGTGGCCTGGCATGTTTTACTCTATGAAAAACACTGTATAAATACAAGTTATATTGCTATAGTTTGATGTTACTCAGATTACATGAATAAATTGTACTGTGCTGCAATCAATCCCTAAATAATTCATCCAGCTCTCCTCAGTGAATCAAGGAAAATATTCATTCAATGGAAGCAGTGCCAAGACATGCTAATGGATTTATCTGTAGGATCAAAAGCCTGATTTCTGCTAGAAACCTTTAGCCTTGAATGGAAGAGAGGCAAAGATAGGCAGGTTCAAATACACAAAAGACAACGTTAGAATTAATGGGAGAACTGGTCAGTCTGTGGAATCTGGTAGCAGGTAAAAACCCTGGATTCACTTCAGTGAGACTTCGCAGCAGCAATAAAGATGGAGTATAATGAGCCAAGTTACGGTGAACCAAATTGTCTTTCCCCATCCATAATTATCATGTGATTTTGTTTTTTTTGCGATTCTATCAGCAAGTTCCTCACTGAAGATTTTAATTACCTTTCTAAGCTTTAGGCTTCTTTATCTAGGCATGCACTAAATAACAGTTTGCACTGTATGGGGAAGTAATAAATAACTAGAACACTTGTGCAAGACTTTTAAGTTGGCAACCTTCACCTTGGATGTGCACAATAAATCATGTTGCTCAAAAGCAGGCAGCTTTTAAATTATGCTTGGATTTATTTCTTAAATAATTACTCTATAAATAACTGAATTGGACACTATTCTTTACATTTCCTTCAGTTTTCTTTAATATAAGCTGTTATTTTAATGCACAGAAAGACAAATACCCAAATTCGTAACTCCAGAAATGAAGTGCCCTTAAAAGTTGTGCAGGTCAGAATACTGGCCTACAAGCTCCAGTCTTGATGCCTATCATTTGTTTCTTGTCTTTTTAACATCCCCGTTTACTTCAACCATCACAACATCATTTTTGTCTTTTCACCTCTCCACTCTTATCAGAGATGTTCCTTTTTTTCCTCCTTTCTACCCTCTCCTTGCACCTTGAAACCAGCTTCATCACTAGCTTATTTCCCAGTTCTGCCAAAATCCTTAACCCTATTTTTCACTGCAGATCTTACCTGATCTGCTGAATATCCCCAGCATAGAGAAACAATGAATTGACCTGTACGATCGGTATGCAAGACAAGTTTTCCACTGTACCTCAGTACAAGTGACAATAATAAACCAATACCAATACCAATACCAAAGGACTACAGATGCTGGAACCTAGATGAGAAACACTACAATGCTGAAGGAACTCAGCAGGCCAGGAGGCATCCGTGGAGAAAAGCAGGTGGTCAATGTTTCAGGTCAGGACCCTTCTTCAGGACTGAAGATAGGAAAAGGGGAAGCCCAATATATAGGGAGGAAAAGCAGAGCAGTGATATTTGGACAAAAGAGTGGGGGGGGGGGTGGGCACAAGATGGTGATGGGTAGATGCAGGTAAGGGATAGTGATAGGCAGGTGCGGGGGAGGAGGGGAGAGCAGATACACCAGGGGATGGGTCAAAGATAAGGGGAGAGAGGTAAAAAAGGGGGGGGGGTAGAAAAAAGAGAGGTAGGCTAGGAAAGGGAAGAAGAGATGAAGCATGGTGAGGGTGGGGGGTTGTGGGGAAGGCGGGGTGTCGGGATTACTTAAAGTGGGAGAATTTTATGCCGTTCATATCTCCACCATTTCCATTTTTATTCCCTGGTCCCTTAAGATCCTGGAGTTTGGGATTACCTTCCAATGAAAATTGATACACAACAAAACTTTATAAACTTCCCAAAGATTTCATAAAGGTCTTGCTAGTCTTGAGGGTAAGTGTGCTTATCATTCATTGAACAGTAATGAAGATATTCTGTGTGATGTTAAAGTGTAAGGAAGACTTTTCATCCCTTCTGAGTGTGTTTACTTACTTATAATAAAAAAATCATGTTGATCTTTATTTTATCCATTCACTGGTAAGACAACAATGAAACGCCTATCCCTAATTGTCCTTGTACTGAGCGACTTACTGGGTTATTTTGGGGGATAATTCAGAATCAACCCCATTACTTAAAGTGGAGAGTCCCAGGTACCCCAGACAGAGTAAGGGTGGCAAATTTCCTCCCCTGAAGGACATTAGTGTATGATAGTCATGTAATATAACAATGAACATTACTGATGCTTGGTTTTTAATTAATTGAATTTAAGTTCTCAAGTTGCCATGCTGGGGTTTGAACTCATGTCACTGGATCTATGAACCAGACTCAGTTTCACTTGTCCAGTAAGTTAACCACAGTATGCTGTAAAAATTACTATGTTACAATGGATATTTATCAGAACGAGTGATAGAGGCATGATGAAGCAAATAGTAACCTTCTGTACTGTAAATTAGGTTACATTTTTTTGGTCAAAAATAAATTATTCAGATTTTACATGTTGATTTTTATTTAATTCATTCACTGGTAAGACAATTACAGAAATTTTTAAACTGGTCAAGATAATAGCAGCTCAAATCATTGGATTCTCAGCACATCTGTACCAAGAAGTTGAGCCTGTACGATAATGCAAAGATGGCCTAATAAATATTTCCAAACTCTGGTGGTGCTTAGTGTATGATGTACTTTGAACTCTGAGGCATCACTTCAGCAAACTGTTCAGTACCTACACAGATACCTTCCTGTGAAATCTTTCAATGAGCTGTTTACCATGGAAAGGATATCACTACAGTGGGAAGGGGCCCCTTTGGTTTGAAGTTAATATCTTTGAGCTGGGATACACTTTACCAAGGCACTTCCAAGCACCACCTCCATTGTGGTTGGTGCCCTCAGTTCCATAATTAAGGACAGTTTGTGCACAGATTCCACATGAGGCCACACTGCTGAATGTAGAAACAAAGGGCCTCCACACCCATTAACACAGATGACCTACCACTCCATTACCTGTTTTCCCTTATGCATCCACACATATGGTTCCTGCTGTAATTGTTAGACTGCAGTTGTAAGCAGAGCAGGTGAATGAACCAGAAAACTTTTATATTTTTAGACTTTGAATTACCCACTTCAGACAGAAACAAAATCTAGCTATAAAAGTAAAGACAGACTATTTACATGGGAATATAAACTAAATTTGAGGCCCAGCACTCCAGAGATTTAGAGGGAATAAAATAGAAATTTAAGGTCAAGAGTTAAACATTTAAAATGTAAAATGATATGCATTTACACCAAGGTGGTGTGCTAAATACTGCACAACGCCAGGCACAGCACAGTGCTAAAAGTGCCATATTTTATTGTGCCAAATACCTCATTGTGCCAACACTATAAGATTCAAGATAATGAAGCATGCTAAATAATGGCAAACCAAATCGTGTACAGCTACATACTGCACATTGCCAAATACTATCAAACCAGTTATACCATACCCAAGCTTTTATCGGGTCAAATAAATTAAGTGTTTCAACATAATCTTTTCAAATATTTTTCCAATTCTCTTAAGTTAGGTCGTAATCTTCAGCACAAGTGCTAACTGTGATAAAACACACCATGCTCAAAAATTTCATTCTTTTTAGGATAATCCCATAAGGTTCAGTATTGTTGTGTGGCCTCCCCCCAAATCCAAGAGACATGGCTTTGCTACTCCAAGGGAAAACCTCTGTTAGGTTTAAGGTAAAAATCTTCTCCTTAGGCAGTCCCTCAGGATTGAGGATGACTTGCCCCCACTCCGGTTTTGAACTCTGAGGTGACTGATGAGGACCATGTGGGAACTACAGACTCTTTCACATATGGGACAGGATTGGGCAAGTAGGTGAACAGTTTGTCAGGTGCTGCAGTCTTCCCACCGCTTATGCAGGACTTCAGTGCACACCCAATGCATGGCCTTAAGGTCTCGATTACCCATCACAAATGCTCCTCCTCTGCTTTAAGCAGTCATGGACTAGGGATTCCCAGGGCAAATATGCAAAATGCTTGATTCAATTCCCCTTGGGAATATTTAAGCATCCTGGAAAAGCAATTCCCCTGGGTTGAACTATCATTCACCTTTGGGTCTTCAGCAGTTTAGTCTGTCTTTATCGATCTGTTGACCGACTTTATCTATGGTTTTGCCCGTTTATATTCACTTTTTGCCCACGTCCACCCACCTATTCTACTTTGCATCAGGACAAAGAATTTCACAAGAATACCAACTCAAACCACAGTTAAACAAAGAGAAGTTGAGCTGAAATTCTCACGGTGTGGTCATCCACAGGCATTTCATTCCTAGGATTACATTCAAAGGCAGGAATCTAAGAAATCGTGGTTAACTTTTCAAGAAACACCCAAAATTTTTACAAAGGCACATTCAACCGGGCGACACAGGACTTGGAACTCATGCTGGGCAAAGCTCTGGCACAAGAAGTACAATATAGTAGCAATGCAGAGCTTGAGGACAATGAACTAAAAAACACTATTTCTCTTTGTTCTGGTTTATTGAGGGAAAGTAGGATCAGTCTGAAGTACTATAGTCTTTGCTTCACTTCATTGGCGATAGCACCATGAGAGACTCCAGCAAACCTCAAGACGTTGAGAAATGCATCCAAAAGTTGAAAATCCTTAAAAAACTTCAGATGCTGGGATTCAAAAAAGAAAACAGAAAATTTTCAAAATACTTAACAAATCAGGCCGCATCTGTGGGGAGAGAAATGAGAGTCAACGTTTCAGGTCAGAGATCCTTCGAGGGAAACAGCTTGTAATGCTGCAGGGAGGGTGGGGGAGGGGGATGTTTCTGATAGGGAAAAACTGGGGCACCCATGGCGATAAGTTGTAAACAGGTTATCTGGTCAGGGAGTGAATGGGAGCAGTCAGAGAGTGAGAACATAGATAAAAGAACTGAGATAAATGAATGAGGGAGTTGCAAAATGCAGAGCAGGAGGACAAGCCCAGCAGGGCAGGATGGACATATCCTCTACTCCCAGAGAGAAGAAAAAACAAGCTGAGCTGATTTTAGAGATGGATGATGGATACAGATCAAGAAATCAAATTACCTGAAGTTGTAGAATTCAATATTGAGACCAGAAGGCTCCAACATGTCCAGATGGAAACTAAGGAGCTGTTTCTCATTGTTACAAAACAAAGAACATGTTTCTCATGTTCACATTGAGCCTCACTGTGACAGTACAGGAGACCAGAGACTGATAGGTCAGAAGGGAGTGGGATGGGGAATTAAAGTGGCAGGGAAAGGATTATTAAGAGTCACCCCTGCAAACTGAATGCAGGCACTCTGCAGAGTGATCATTCAATTAAGCCTTTGGTTTCTCCAAAGCAGAACACCAAGTGTAGTACACAGCGTCAGCGTTTTGCAGGGACCATTCCCTCCATTGCTCCCTGGTCCACTCTTCCATTCTCACCAACCAATACCCTTCTTGGAGCACTTTCCCTTGCAACCCCAGGCAATGCATCATTTGTCCTTTCATCTCTTCCCTTCTCACCACCCAGGGACCCAAGGAGTCTTTCTGGGTGTTGCAGTGATTCTCTTGCACTCTTCCAATCTAGTGTACTGCATTGGGTGTTCACAATGTGGTCTCCTCTACACTGGAGAAATCGAACACAGATTGAATTATCGCTTTGTGGAGCACCTGCGTTCAGTCCACAGGGGTGACCCTGAGCTTCCCGCTACCTGCCACATTAATTCCTCATCCTACTCTGACCTGTTGGCTTGTGGCCTCCTGTACTGACATAGTGAAGCCCAATACAAGCCTGAGGAACCATACCTTACTTTCCATCTGAGCACCTTGCAGCCTTCTGGACTCAATATTGAATTCTACAACTTCAAGTAACTTGACTTCTTGACCTGTATCCATCATCCATCTGTGAAATGAGCTCAGCTTGTTTTTATCTGTCTCTGGGAGTGCAGGACTTGTCCATCCTGACTTACTGGACTTGTCCTCCTGCTCTACATTTTGCAACTCCCACATCTTTTGTCTAAGTTCTTTTGCCATCTTCTCACCCTCTGACTGCTCCCATTCAGCCACTGACCTTGTTTACAGCTTATCCCCTTGTTCACCCCAGTTTTACTCCATCAGACACATCCCCCTCCCCTGCCCTCCCTGCAGTTTTCCAGGCTGCTTTTGTCTCCTTTTCAGTTCTGACAAAATGTCACTGACGTGAAGGTTCACTTCCCACAGATGCAGCCTGATCTGCTGAGTATTTCCAGCATTTTCTGTTCTTGTTGCATCCAAAGGATAACTGACTTAAATTCAAGAACAGCAAAGCTATAAATGATCTAGCACTCCCAACAGAGAGAGGTATCGCAAGGAACAAATCTATGGAAAATGCAGACATAGTCCCCCCAATATCCTAAGACATGCTCCCAGCAAAAACTTCACTCAAAGAAGTCCTGGATTGCAGAATCAGCACTAATGTGCTATAGTTCAAACAACTGAAATGCTGCAAGATTAGTACGTTATATTACATTTTTTACTCAACACCAAGGTCAGCAAAATACAATTAACCAGCTGTTTCAAGCTTCAAGTTCAGAAAAGTGAGGCAATACATATTTGCACTGAACCCACACTGCGTAATTATATCTGCACTTAACAGTATATTTAAGTGATTTAAAGAATCATTTTAGAATTACAAAAAGCAGTCACTCACCTTATTTGCGACAAATGCTGATTTAACCATTGGATAATATTTGCAGTTACCTGTGCCTTGTTGCCCTGCAGCATTTATTTTTATGCACAGCAACCAAGTTCTTACTGAGGGTGTCCGAGACTAAGACAGCTGAAACGCGTCAATACTTGTTGCAATTCTATCCACTTCCTAAATCTTTCACAGAGGATAAATCTTAAATGTTAATTGTTCAATTTCTATACAACATATTCAGGTGGCAAAACCACATTGAGTGCCCACTGCAATTTAATTTATAAAGTTATTTTCATTGCTTACTGATAATTGAAGGGAAAATCCATGTAATATATCAATACTCATTTTTAAATTTTCAGTCCACATACAGAAAAATATTTTATTGTCATCTCACAAGCCAAAAGTAGCATCTGTTATTTTGTGTTACTATTTAGCAGTGATCTAGAATGAAATTTTTTTATGTGTATTTGGAAGTGCAGTAAAAACAATATGTTCAGTATTTACAAGAGAAAATTAACAATAATTGAGAATCTATTAAAATTGAGCTGACAGAACATTATAATCTATTTTCTTCTATTTTTACTGACTGAAAATTCCAGAACCACAATAGGATAACTGCAAGATAGGATTAAAATAATTGGTTTACAGAAAAGAATTCTCCTACCCTGTTTAACACAGCTAGTGGAGGCAAATAACAGCAACATGAAGCAAATAAATCGACCCGGAAAATGTAGCTGCCCTCCGCAGTCCACATTCCGTCAAATATGGTGCCTTCAGAACATCTAACCAATTTCCCTCTCAAGTCTTTCTCTGGACAAGCATCTCACGAATTAGCCTTCTACTGTCATTCTTCATTCCTCAGGGCAACATTTCTGTATTGGTTGATTCTGTGACACTGACTTGACCTTTTGATGAAATGGTGGTAGCTAATGCATTCAATACAATAAACCTGGGAATTTCTGGAGCTGCTCCCACTACCAAACCCTGTTTAAATGTTGGGGGGGGGGGGTTCACTTAGCCTGAGTTACGCTGTAGAATGGGAGCAGAAAATTCTGGAAGTAACATTTTGACTCTAGAATGATGAAACCCAAGAGAACGTAAAGGCAAAATCCAACTCCAGACTTACCTTGCACTGTCCACTGACGCAAATGTTCAAAGAGCCAGGTTCACAAGGTGTTCCATCAATGACTTGAGGGGCATGGCGTATGTAGAATTTGTACCCAATAGCTCTGCAGTTCAGCTCACATTTTTGGTCATCTGTTACTGAACAGCAAGAAAAGCCAAATGTTGAAAAACAACATTGGAAAAAATACTGGATGTTTTCATTGGGCCATTTATTAGGGCCATAGTTTCTGGAGCTTGCAATCTATAACAGAAAAATCAGGTGAAAATGCAATAGAATGCAAATTTGTGGTGCACTGCATTACGGTCTGCGGGCCACATCTGGTTTGCAGATGGTTCACTCTGACCCTCCCAGATGAGCTACAAGCTGCCTGTTCTCCTGCACACACTTCACTGTAGCTACGACTGCAATGCAAGACCTTTCTACCAAAGTGTGACCCCTGTCCCAGCACTACATTGACAGCTAGCTAAGCCAAGCCCAGGATTATTGCTATTCATAACTGTCAAAAGACTATCTAAATATATTAATATCTGTGATATTCAAATTTTAAAGAATATTCTAAAACTATTAATATTTAATCATACTATTAAAACATTAAAACTTCAAAAACTATAAAGAATTAAAAATAAAGCTAGAAGTACATTTGAGTTAACAGTAAATCTCCCTATCAACTCAATCAATTTAAAAAATGTAAATTACCTGAAATTTACCTCTCTCCCTTGGGGCCATTCCTCTCCACTGCACTATAACTAAGCTAGCCCACTGGAAAAGCTGGGAGACTAGAGGAAGTCAGCATTCCACAGCTAAACTCTATGAAGAATCCAACATCAGAACTCAGTTGGAATACCATTGGTGAGGACTCCTCAAAAAGTTTGGGACTTCAGCATCCACATGAATAGTTCTTAGAAATCACGTGGAAGTAAATTTTCCCTCCCCACAGAAGTTAGCACACTATTGTGATAATTCATTAATACAATTGGCTTAATCTATATCAACAGCAGGCTATAAAAAATAGCAAAGGATGCATTAATATCAGATTGCAAGATTCTTCTGTGTGGGTTGGTTGCTGCAACATGCATATCATTGAATATGAGTTTATATTTCTGGTGTGGAGTTATGTGTACTAAATATAGTGGGTACACTAAATATACCAGACGTTATCAAACTTTGTGCGAAAAGGCGTAAAATATCGAATCCAAAATATGATACATAAATAAGGATTTTGGTGTATTGATGATCACGGTGTCCTGTAGATATGAGGGATGAACAAGATGCAGTTCCAGAGGAAAACATTGAAAATGCACTATAAGACATTTGTGGGTGATGGGGATTCAACAGCTAATCTTAAAATGTGAGCACAGGCTGATCATTCAAGATAGCGCTGTGGGAGTACCACACTGCCTGGGGTGCTGTCTTTCAGATAAGACATTAAACTGATGCCTCATCTTCCCACTGTGATGAAAGCAGCACTATTCGAAGAGCAAGGAAGTTGGCCTGACGTCCTGGACAAATTTATCTCTCAACCACCATCAGCAAACACAGATTATCTGGTCACCACCACCTTTGAGGGAGCTTTGTGTGTGCTGCTGCATTTTCTGCACAGAATCAATAGCTTTGAAAGATCCCAATTGATTCTAAAAAGCTTTGAAATATCCTGAGGCATGAAGATAATGCATAGAAGCAAATCTTTCTGAACTTGGTATAAATACAGAAAAGTTGAACCCTTACTAGATAGGTAGTTGGCAGGAGAGGTAGCTGTCTTCAGACTGGGCATAATGAATATACTACATGCCTTGTTTGGAACATGTTAGTACAATGTAGTGTCTTAAAACCATTGATCACAAGGAGAAACAAACTGGGGGATCTGACAAAGGCCTTGTCAACACCTCTAAACTAGACCCAAGAATAGGTTTACTGTTAAGTGCTCAAGAATTCTTGTGAGGGAAGAAAACTGTAATCAAATCATTGCTCTTCAAAACAACTATCACGCAGTGAATATCTGTGTCAGCAAAACGTTTCAAGACTTTTTCTATCTAATTCTAAAACCCCCATTTTAACATGGGTGTGGATAAGTGGATGGTCAACAGGGTGACCACGAGCCCTCTCGACTTTGGCACCATGAGGCCTGGGTGACTTTTTCTCCTGGCTTTTGTTTCCATCTGACAGGTTGCCCTTCCACTCATGTTGGAAACTGAGCAGCCCACACACAGCCATCTAGACTGTACTTCCTCCCACTCTTCCTCCTCAAGGACACCATTTCATTCTCTTAGTTCCTCTGTTGTGCATGCTCTGATGACACAAGATTCCAGACAGGTGGCTCAGAAATGTCTTCCTTCTCCCGGGACCGTGGCTCCTTCACTGCCATAGTTGACAGAACCCTTGACAGAATCTCATCTATTTCTCACAACTCTGAAATCACTCCTTTTCCTCCAAGACTGAGCAAAGACAGAGTCCTTTTCTTCCATGTCACCAGCCTCTTCTTTGCACTGTTTGCTGTTTTCAGTGAGATACCACACTAGACGTCATCATTCCCTTGACTCTCCTTTATTGTTCCAACGGGACTATTCCCTCTCCTGGTCTGCTCTTCTGTCTCCACCAATCACTTCATGTTTGTTTCCTCAAGATTCCAACAAAGTAAGTGATCTGCACATGGTTTACAGGAAAACGTAAGAACTGGGTCTCGAGCCCAGCTTCCGTCTTTCATTGCTATTCACCAGCACATTAATGCCAGGAAACGACAAATTCCAATAAGGGTTTACGTTCACTTGGGAGTATAGATTGTAAAACACTATTGCCCTATCCTTACCCCGAAGCAAACTAGTCAAAAGGTTGCTACTGAGGTTTATTGGGAAACTAATGCAAACTAATAAAAATATGGAGACACAAGAGACTGCAGACGCTGGAACCTGGAGCAACAATCTGCTGGAAGATCTCAGCGGGTCGAGCAGCATCTGTGGGAGGAAAGGAACTGTCGATGTTTTGGGTCAAAACCCTGCATCAGGACTAACAAAAATATGGTTTGGTTTGAAAGCACATGCATTATTCTGATTGGTTAAAATCAAACACAAGAACCCCAAAATTAGGATAGAAAACTAGGAGTTTCGGCACTCCTGTTGTCAGAGGAGAAGAGCAGACAGTTTGTTACACTGGTCTATTCTAGATGGACTTTTCCCTTATTAGCTTTGGAGACTCCATTGTGTTATGCAGTCTCAGTTGAGTAACTTTTACCCAGTAAATTTAAGAAGGGCACTTTCATGTATGTGTTCAGGACAGATAATAGGCAGCTGTGCTCGCCTGTCACAAGCAGAGACATAAATGTCATTGGTAGTTTTAAATTAGAAGAGAAAGAGAAATCAGCTCAGACAGCCACTCATATACTGTATGGGGAGACTCATCATGAACTGAAGCCCAAGCAGAACAGATAGCCCTGCTGCCAAAGGGGAGGTCACTGAAGCAAAGACGAATGAAGGATCACAATTCAACATCTTCGCTCATAAGACAAAGTTTATAAACTCATAAACACTATTAACCACCAGTGCCTGAATGAAAATCCAACCAATGGATCCAAACGTTATCCATTATTTCCGAACATAACCCCCAGCTAACCTCATTGCCAGTAATAATCACTATTTTCCGTCCATTGATATTAATTTACAACAAGACAATGTATTGTCAGCATACAATTCCAAGAGCTTATTTTGTTAATTAACTTTTTTTTAATGATCCGCATCTCTATCCACTAGATGTTTACGCTACAGATACTCAGCAAGTGAAGCGGCATCTGCGGAGACAGAAACTGTGTTAAATTTCCAGTTGATAACCTTTCATCAGAATTAGAAAAATTTAGAAATCAAATATATTTTAAGTTTCAGGGAAGAGGGAGAGAGGAAAGGACTAAACGAATGTCTGTGATGGGGTGGAGGCCAAGACACGAGTGGCGGTGGTCTTGGCTGGGTGAGGTGGTGAAAGCTTGTTACTCACAGCTGATTCATCCAGAGAAGTAAATAGAGTGACATGAATGAGAACACACGTAAGAACATTTATTGACAACAT